>NC_133656.1:216009794-217484979 GCF_009905375.1 Apium graveolens
CATATCTAATTACTAGATGCTACTTGGTTTCTATATATCACCAAGTTTACAAGTGAAGACAAAACTGTAAAATATAATTAAAAAGGCTCTTCACATGATTTCTTCTTCATTTCTCTATCCAATGCAATCTAGGAAAATCTGTGAATCTTTGAATACTTCCTTGTTTGCACCAGAATGGAAATGCTGCATTTTCTTGATTCCTCCAAGAGGCTCACATTCCAGTTTGTCTCTGTCAACCCATGTGCCTCTGTCAGCTTATGAATTGTCACTATCAACTGCTAATGAACTAAGCATCCGTTGAAGCTTTCATCCGTTATCCGTTGAGGCTTTATCCGTTGAAGCTTTATCCGTTGATGCATTATCAGTTGAAGTCTTTATCCATTGAAGCACTTATCCGTTGATGGATATATCCGTTGAAGCATTAGAGACATGCGTTGAAGCTTTGTTTCTTATCCGTTGAAGGTCTTCAATATCAGTTGATACTTCTTCACTTATATAAAATTACAAGGCATGAAATATTTACAATTAGCCCTCCTATTTGCATATCCACTAGTAGTCAACATGACTGATACTTTCCTACAACATCTAAGAATTACAACTTCAAATCCAGAGAATAAAATGTGCTACAATACTAAATTATTGCTAAGTAAAGCTACTCCTTCAACGGATAGCCAAGATAGTCTTATCCGTTGAGGCTACAAACACTAGATTTCTACTTAAGTGTTTTGTTTAACTTATCATCAAACTAATACACATATTCCTAACAATCTCCCCCTATTTATGTCTACTAGAACTCTAGGCATAAATTTTGGGTTTAGCTTGATGATAACAAAACACTTGACACATATGTAAACTGTAATAAAGCAGAAATTCAAAAGTGCTACAAAAATGTGTATGCTGAGATGGAATTGAAGAATTACATTGTTTCCAAGGGTGCTCCTTTAGCCTGAGCAGATTAATTTCTTTTCCTTTGATCCCTTGTTTTCTTTCCTAGCCTCCTGTCATTCTCCTCTATTTGACGTTGAAGTTGTCTGTAGAATTTAGCTTCATCTTCTTCATTGATGTCCAACTTAGATTGCATATCCTTGAGAGTTTCATTACTGGCAATCTTGAGATGATCTTCAATTCTGAAAATCTTCTGACTCCTTTGTTGTCTCTGAACTCCATCAACCAATGAGGTGATTTGTGAACTGTAATTCCTCTTTCTTGAATGAGTAATGTTCTAGGCAAGGCATTGGGCCTCCCTCCAAGTTTTCCTTATGTTGGCAATCTTGTTGAGAATCTCAGTCTTGGCAGTCCTGGTAAAGCCAGATCCCTTTGTATGGCCTGAGTAGACTCTAATCAAGGTAGAGTAGCCTTCATTCAGAATTCTGTAAAGAGGCCAAGTTCTTTCCCCATCTCCTTTGTATTTGAACACTAGTCTTTCTGGTAGCTGTCTGTAGGCAGCTATTCCCCTTACTTCCTCCAGCTCATCCAGATAGAGTTCAATGTCTGAAAATTCTTTTATGTCACAGATGTGAACATAATCATCCTTAGAGGCTTGAGGCTTAGGCTTAGGCTTCTGTGTGAATTTGATTGAGGCTTAGAGGGTGTTGATTTTGATTCTTCTTTTCTGCTTCTTTGATGGTGGAGAAGAGGTTAGGAGGGTGGGCAATTTGATGGTGTCCCAATCAATTGGTTCCTCCTTGGGAATGATTGTTTCACCATGAATGTTTCATGAAGGGGTCAGGCACAATGGGTTCAGGAATAGAAGGTAGTGGTTTGGATTTTGATTGAATTTCTTCCTGCTTATCTACCATCTTTCTCTTTACATTGGCCTTATTTATGTTCCCTTTCTGCCATTCTTCTCTTTCCTTACTTCTCTCTTCCATATCAGTATCAACCATGTCCCCATAGCTTCATCTTCACTTTTGTCTTCAATTTCTTTCTGTTCTTCAGCCTGACTTGACTTTAGCTGTTTTTCAAGCTTTGCTTGTGCTCTTTGTCAGCCTTTAGCTGTTGGCTTCTTCCTTCAACCTTCTGGTTTCTTCCCTCTTGGCTATTGAGAATTTGGGATGTCCTGGCATCACACATATGCTCTTTCCCTCTCTGAAGATAATAGCCATGTTCCTCCTTACAAACACATCCATGGTCTCTTTGTGCTTTGTGATACTTCTACCCAAAGGCTTGTCTTCATCAGCTTTGGAAGAGGAAAATCCACTCCTTTCATCTGAGCAAGGCTTAGAGGATTCTTTGTAGAGTCCTTATTGGATCTGTTATTGGGCTTGAGAACCATAGATTTCAGATTCTTGGAAGAAGTCTCTCCAACCTTATTCCTCCCTACTGGCTTGAGCTCCATATTAATTGATTCCACTTTTATGCTATGCTTCACAGATTATGATTGAGAAGTTGTAGAACCAAAAATTTGTTGCATCTTTTCATCAATCTTCTTCCTTTGCTCTTTGACTTGCAATTCAGCTGCTGCTATCTGGATTAGATCAATTCCATCAAGCTTTCCTTCGATTTGAATAGTTGGAGAAGTGGTGATGGCAGGAACTAGCACTTGAGATATTTGAACTGTTGTTGATGGCTCTCCTTCCCCTTTTCCTTTATTCTCCCCCTTTTTGTTATCATCAAGGGTAAGGTTCAAGCCTTGTGCTTTTGCCAGCTGCATGAGTAGATTTGTTTGAGTTTGTTGATTCTGAAGAATGGTGACCATAGAGTCTTCAATGATCTGAACTCTGGTTTCCAATCTGGCCAGCCTCTTGTCAGCATCAGATTCTTTCCTCAGTCTCCCCAACAAATCTTGCATAGTACCATAAGGTATGACTGAATCCAACTTCTCAGCATTGTAGGATTTCAGATCAGCAATGTCCTGCTTGAGTTCATCCACACTTAGATTCTGTTTGAATTGCTGCAACTGCAAGAGATGCAGAGAGTCCAGATGAGCTTGAAGAATTGCCTTGGTACCAGCATCTGTAGTCTCCTGAAGGGCCTTCTGAATTGTCATGACTTATCTGACCAAAGTGACACCAAACTCTCCTGGTGTTGATGCTTTTTCCCATGCCCATTCATGAAGATCTGGAACAGAACTTGGGCCTGCTACTCCCCCTAAGTTCATGCTCTCATCCAAAGAATCAGAGTCATCATCATTAGAATTTACTCCAAATTCTTCAGATGGCTCACCAGCTTGAGAAGGCAGCCTGTTAACAGCAGCTTTGTCTCTGAGAAGAGATTTTGAAGTGTGTACAATATTTAAAGTCCGTTCTGCCTCCACATTGCCCTGAGCAGCTAATAATTGATAGGCTGAAACAGGATGAGTAAAAGTGTCAACATCCAAGGAAATGTTATCAATTACAGCTTTATAATGTTGCTGAAATTGTCTTTCCTTTTCTGCATCATCCACTTTCATTGACTCACTAGCAATGGCTGGATCCACCCTTATAGCTTCTGTACCTGCCTTTCTCTCATTTTCTCTATTTCTTGCATCAGGGGCTCCCCCTGGCTCACACACACCCTCACACCCTCACCCTCACCTGCTAAGGTGGCACTCCTCTCACTCACTTTTGCCATGCTGGAAGAAATAGCATGCATATGGTGACTCTCAACCTCTCCTTTTGCCTGGGAGCAACCCAACCTCTCACTCAAAGATCACTCCCTTCCCTCAAACCTAAAAGTGATTTTACAGTAACCATGTCCTCTACAGTTGGAATTGTTTCTGTTATGTGTGTAGAGACCATCAACGGATAGGAAGTATCCGTTGAAGTGGAAACTGATGGTATCAACGGATAACTGCTGTTAAGCTTTTCCCTTGAAGAACAACCGCTTGTCAACGGATGAGAGATATCCGTTGAAGAAGGAAAAGATGTAGATATAGAAAGTGACATAATTGTTGAATCTGTGTGAATTGATTTTAAGTGAGGTGACACAGATTCTTCAACTACATCTGAAAGAATTGGCTGATGATCCAACAAATCATCTAAAAGATGATGATCATCAGGTTTTGAGTGGAGCTCCTCCCTTAGTTTTAATGAGGGAGAATCAGGAATTGATGTGAATATCATATCCACATCCAGAGAGGGTGATGGAGAGTTTGATGATTGGTGTGTTTCTATTATGAGAGAATGGGGCTGTGACTCCACATTTTCTGGAATCACATCAAGCTGAATTTGAGAAGGGGTTAAATATCACTTTGGTCACTGAAGTGAGAGCCTAGTATCAAAATCTTCATTATTTTTATCGGGGTCTCTAATGTACCACTCTAGTGGCGAATAATGACAACGCCGTTAGATTGACCAGTTGACCTAACAGAAAAATTAACGACGTCAAAGTGGAGAGTACGTGGCAACATCGTGGCAGATACTTGGCGTCTGACGTTTTCTAAATATATATTAAGAAAATTAAATAATAGTTATATGTATAATATATCCTAACAATTTAACATAACAGAGATAAAAAAATTGAAAGGAATATGTCCTAAGTCCAATCAGGTATTTAGATTTAGGAATAACTCTTTATGTAATCTGTTTTGATTTCATTGATATTAATAAAAGACTTATTTTGTTTTTTGTTACGGGCTCTATCTATTTAAGTGTTTAAATAAGATATACCATAGTTTAGAGTAAAGCTTTTTATGGATTATGATGAGATCATAATAGTGAGACCTAAAAAGATGATAACTCTAAACTTAAATAGTTCCTGGTCGTACGAATACTAACTGGTAATTAATAATCCGTAAAGATCGGTACATACTATGCTTGCTTCATTATGAAGGATGTCTGTTCTCATAAACATTTGTGTGGTGACACTATAGCTAGTATGTAGGTGCTTATTATAGAATAAGTTCACTGAACATGACTCGCACAGCTGAACAACTGATGGAGTTCACTCACGTGTCAGCAGTTGTTCACTTAGTGATAGTTGTACAAGTATCCTTAGACTTGAGGTCATCATAGTCATCTTGTGTACACTGAACTATGCTTTGGTTTAGTTCTTAGTCTCCAGGGACAATTATTAGGGCTCTTCTGGGTATAGGAATTTGTACACGAAGATAGTGTATGATCAATAAAGGATCTACCCCTTCTAGTGAAGGAAGCGAATGTTCAAGGCTGATCCACTTATGCTAGTTCAGGAATCTCTGGCCAGAGTAAATGAAATTAGAAAGGAGTTTCTAATTTGCATAGAAGTACGCATAGTAAATGGTAAGCAAAGTGATTGAATTAGATAGGCTTGACACGAGATCCATGCTTTGTATTTAATCAGGACATTGTAGGGTAGAAGGAGTTTATTGTACGGTAACTATTCATTGACAGGTTCTTGGTATTCTAAGCAGTGAATTCATATTATCCGGATAGTCGCGATATGTTGAGAAGCATCACTCACGATGTAGAATAAATGTGATTAATTAATTAATCATATTTAATAAATTAGAGAATTTATATAAATAATGATAAAATAGTTTTATTATTATTTATTTCTACTACCGGCTTAATATTGAACCTACAGGGTCACACCATAAAAGGAGAATGATTTAATGGTGGAGGAATTAATTAATAATGGCTAATAATTATTTATTTATGAAATAAATAATTAATTGGCAAATTTAATAATTGATTAAATGAGATTTAATTGATTATAAATTAATTAAGAAAAGTTCTTAATATTATTAATTAAGGATTTAATTTTGGAAATTAAATCAAGAGAGAGAATTATTTCTAAAGTGTTTAGAAAAAGGATTAATAATTAAAAGGTGTTTTAATTATTAATGAGAATAATGAATGGGATAATAATATTATTTATGGGAAAATTTCAGCTGAAAATTTTGCCTATAAATACACTATTATAGACCCTATCTTATTCTAACCCACATCAAACCCGAAAACCCAAAAAGTTTGGAAAACCCAATTCTCTCCACCTCCTTCCTCCTCCTTAACATCGTTTTCTTGGTGGATACCGGTGGAGTGCTTCACACTTGAGGAGCAACTGCTAAGGATCTCTGATCGTTGTCTCCGAATTATTTTTAAAGGTTAGATTCGATCCCTCGAATTTTTATTCACGATTTATATGCTTTTATTTGGATTTTGTATGTGTAAAAGTGTTTTACCATGACCCCGCTGCATTAAAAATCCAACAATGGTATCAGAGCATAGGTTGTATGCATATAGATCTGTGGTAAAAATTTCAGAATTTTATGTGCTTGTATGAATTAATTATGATTTTTACAAGTTATATCATGGATTATTTTTGTCTGATGAGAAATCGTTTCTCAGAATATTTTTGAATGTTGATCTGGGTTCTACAAGTGTTGTAGATCGTCTGAGTATTTTTTTCATAATTTTATGATGTATAGATTTTTTATTATGAATTTTTGAAGTTCTTAAAATTAAATTCGTAATTAATTAATCATATATATATATAATATGTTGTATATATATATATTATCTGCTTTGTATAAAAGTACTCCTGTGTTGTCTGCTGTTGATGATGCACGGAATTAAAGAAAAGACAAGGTACAGGTGAGTTGTCAGGCGCGCTATTCGAAAAGCAACGACGGCTGCAAAAGTACTCCTGTGTTGTCTGCTGTTGTCTGCAACGACGGTTATTAAGTGACGCCTCTTGACAATGCTCCACCCGATCTAGGAATCGTCTGATTATTGATTATTGATTTGAAATATTTAATTTAAAAGGAAGAATCTCTTTATAATATGATTATGATTGTAACGTAATATAATCCGTCTAAAATTAAATAATATCAAGTAGTAATTGGCCAATGATACAACGGGCTTGTGTCGGTCATAGCCTTCCAATATGATAGAAAAGTAGTTCTTATTTTTGAATCATTGTCGGTTCATGCTACAGTCGAGGGCTTTGATTTTGAAATAAGAAATACTTGTCTATTACATAGAGATGTGTACATTGAATAAGAATTTAAAGGTCGGTACGTGCTACAGCCGTGGGCCTTTGGGGACTGATTCAACTGTACGGAATGTTGGGTTAGACTTGACTTAGAATATTGAGTTTGTCGTGCTACAGCCGAGACTCAATTATTCAAGAGGCTAAAGTTTGATTAGGGAATAACATGAGATGTAATTGACAAGAGTTGTCTGCCTATTGAACATTACATGGCGGTTCGTGCTACAGCCGGGGTCGTGTAATAGAATGTAGGATCCCTATTCCCACTAATATTATGAATGCTTAATTTTTCACGTAGGGGGTTGAATAAATTAGATAAACTAGTGGGAGCCACTTATGAATAAAGACCCGATTCATATAGTGTTTTAAAATGAAATTGAATATTTGCTAAGTGTTGTTATGTGTTTATCATTTACAGATTTACAATATACATTATGTCTTCTGCACTATCACTCAGGAGCATACTAGATGCTCACAAATTGACTGGTCCTAATTATGCTGACTAGCTTCGAAACTTGAGAATTGTTCTCAGGATTGAGAAGCTGGAATACGTGATTGACTCACCTAAGCCTACTGAACCTGCTAGCGATGCGCATAATGATGAACATGTTGTGTATCGTAAGTGGATAGATGATGCAAATGTTGCTCAATGCATCATGCTAGCTAACATGAACATTGAGCTACAGAAGCAACATGAGCATATGGATGCTCACACTATCCTCATGCATCTACAAGAGTTGTATGATGTGGTAGGGAGGACAGCTCGATATGAGATATCGAAGGAGTTGTTCGGGTGTAGGATGTCTGAGGGATCATCTGTGAATGACCATGTACTTAAGATGATCAATTTGATTGAACGTCTTGGACAACTTGGTTTTGCCATGGATGGGGAGCTGAGCCAAGACTTGGTCTTGCAATCGCTTCCGAGTTCGTTCTCGCAGTTTGTTGTGAACTTTCACATGAATAAGTTGGATGTCAGCCTGCCTGAACTCCACAACATGTTGAAGACTGCGGAATCGAATTTCCCCCCTAAGAAAAGTTCTGTTCTTCTAATTGGTGAAGGTTCCAATCCTAAGAAAAGGAAGAGGAACTCTTCCAAGAAGAAGAAAGTAGGTGAGAAAACGCCGGTTCCACCAAAAGCTGAAGACCCCAAGAGCAAAGTTGTTTGCTTTTACTGTAACAAGGTGGGGCACTGGAAGAGGAACTGCAAGGTTTACCTTGCAGAATTGAAGAAGAAGAAGGGTAGTGAGACTACCGCTTCTGATTCAGGTATGTTCATGATAGAAGTGAATATGTCATTAAATTAAATTTCTACTTGGGTATTAGATACCGCCTGTGGTTCTCAAATCTGCAATTTGTTGCAGGGACCAAGGAGAAGTAGGACTCTTGAGGAAGAGGAGGTGATTCTACTGATGAAAATGGAGCAAGAGTTGCTGCTGAAGATGTAGAATCATTTCATTTACATATGCCTACGGGCAAGACTATTATTTGAAATAATTGTTATTTTGTTCCCTCGATTGTGAGGAATATTATTCTCATGTTAGACTTGGCTGGATTTTCATTTATTATTAAGAATAATGAATGTTCTATTCTTAGAGATAATATTCTTTATGGACGTGGTACTTTAAATAATGGTATGTATTAGTGTGACATAATTTACTTCAGATTGAACAAACTAATAAAAGAAAAGGGATGATGAAAATCTCACTTTATAGTGGCACTGCAGTCTCCATTTAGTAGACATGGAGATAGGGCTGCAAATTTGCTAGGAATGGTACACACAGATGTATGTGGACCAATGTCTACGCATGCCATGGGTGGATTTTCATACTTCATTACTTTCATAGATGATAGATCTAGATTCGGATATGTGTTTGATGAAACACAAGTCTGAGGCCTTTGAAAAGTTCAAAGAGTATAAGTATGAAGTGGAGAAATAAACCAAACATAGTATTATAATTCTTCGATTAGATCGAGGTGGTGAATACTTCAATGGAGAGTTTCTGGATTGTCTCAAAGTAAATGATATAGTCTCCCAGTGGACTCCTCCAGATTGGTATCTGAAAGGAGAAATTGAACTTTGTTAGACATAGTTCGGTCCATGATGAGCTATGCAAATCTTCCAGTATTCCTATGGGGTTATGCATTGGAAACCTCAGCATATTTACTGAATAAGGTGCCTTCCAAATCTGTTCCTCAAACTCCGTATGAGATATGGAAAGAAAGGAAACCGAGTCTTAAACACGTTAATATTTGGGGATGTCCAGCTTATGTCAAGTAAGTTGACCCAGATAAGCTGGAATATCGATCCGTAAAATGTAGTTTTGTGGGATATCCTAAAGAGACTTTAGGGTATTACTTTTGCACCGATCATCGGGTGTTTGTCTCCAGACATGCTACCTTCTTGGAAAAGGAGTTTATCCTTGAAGGAAACAGTGGGAGCAAAATTGAACTTGATGAAGTTCAAGAAGCACAAACTACTACAGATCGAGTGGAAACACCTGTTCTGACTGAACAACCTTTTGTGGAACAGCCCATTCATAGATCAGGAAGAGTGTCTCGCCAACCTGAGAGGTAATATGACCTTGTCATTAAGAATGACAATGAGTTGTCGATCATTGATGATGACGACCCTGTGACCTATAATGAGGCTATGAGTAGTGTTGACTCAGAGAAATGGCATAGTGCCATGAAATCCAGAATGGAATCTATGTATACGGTATACAAAAGATAGATTATAGCAGATGGCTAGGTGGAGACCTTTAAGGCCAGGCTTTTGGAAAAGGATTCAAACAAAGGCAATGGATGACTTTGATGAAACCTTTTGCCTGTAGCCCTGTTAAAATCAGATCGGATTTTGCTTGTGATTGCTGCTTACTACGACTATGTAATCTGGCATATAGCCAGATGGTTTTCTTTCCAAGGGAAATGAAAACCTAGTGTGTAAGCTATTGCGAACCATATGTGGTTTAAAGCAGGCTTCTCGTAGATGGAACATTCGTTTTGATGAGACAATCAAAGAGTTTGATTTTATCAAAATGTAGATGAACCATCCGTCTACAAAGGGTTAGTGGGAGCGCGATAACATTTCTTGTGTTGTATTGAATTAGAGTTGACACACATAACGACATAGCAGACCCACTTACAAAGCTACTTTATGAAAGTCACTTTGATCGTCATAATGACAAGATGGGTATTAGATACCAAAGTGATTGGCTTTAGTAAAAGTGGGAGATTGAAAGGAATATGTCCTAAGTCCAATCAGGTATTTAGATTTAGGAATAACTCTTTATGTAATCTGTTTTGATTTCATTGATATTAATAAAAGACTTGTTTTGTTTTTTGTTACGGGCTCTATCTATTTAAGTGTTTAAATATGATATACCATAGTTTCGAGTAAAGCTTTTTATGGATTATGATGAGATCATAATAGTGAGACCTAAGAAGATGATAACTCTAAACTTAAATAGTTGCTGGTCGTAGGAATACTAACTGGTAATTAATAATCCGCAAAGATCGGTACATACAATGCTTGCTTCATTATGAAGGATGTCTGTTCTCATAGACATTTGTGTGGTGACACTATAGCTAGTATGTAGGTGCTTATTATAGAATAAGTTCACTGAACATGACTCGCACAGCTGAACAACTGACGGAGTTCACTCACGTGTCAGCAGTTGTTCACTTAGTGATAGTTGTACAAGTATCCTTAGACTTGAGGTCATCATAGTCATCTTGTGTACACTGAACTATGCTTTGGTTTAGTTCTTAGTCTCCAGGGACAATTATTAGGGCTCTTCTGGGTATAGGAATTTGTACACGAAGATAGTGTATGATCAATAAAGGATCTACCCCTTCTAGTGAAGGAAGCGAATGTTCAAGGCTGATCCACTTATGCTAGTTCAGGAATCTCTGGCCAGAGTAAATGAAATTAGAAAGGAGTTTCTAATTTGCATAGAAGTACGCATAGTAAATGGTAAGCAAAGTGATTGAATTAGATAGGCTTGACACGAGATCCATGCCTTGTATTTAATCGGGACATTGTAGGGTAGAAGGAGTTTATTGTACGGTAACTATTCATTGACAGGTTCTTGGTATTCTAAGCAGTGAATTCATATTATCCGGATAGTCGCGATATGTTGAGAAGCATCACTCACGATGTAGAATAAATGTGATTAATTAATTAATCATATTTAATAAACTAGAGAATTTATATAAATAATGATAAAATAGTTTTATTATTATTATTTCTACTACCGGCTTAATATTGAACCTACAGGGTCACACCATAAAAGGAGAATGATTTAATGGTGGAGGAATTAATTAATAATGGCTAATAATTATTTATTTATGAAATAAATAATTAATTGGCAAATTTAATAATTGATTAAATGAGATTTAATTGATTATAAATTAATTAAGAAAAGTTCTTAATATTATTAATTAAGGATTTAATTTTTGGAAATTAAATCAAGAGAGAGAATTATTTCTAAAGTGTTTAGAAAAAGGATTAATAATTAAAAGGTGTTTTAATTATTAATGAGAATAATAAATGGGATAATAATAATATTATTTATGGGAAAATTTCAGCTGAAAATTTTGCCTATAAATACACTATTATAGACCCTATCTTATTCTAACCCACATCAAACCCGAAAACCCAAAAGTTTGGAAAACCCAATTCTCTCCACCTCCTTCCTCCTCCTTAACATCGTTTTCTTGGTGGATACCGGTGGAGTGCTTCACACTTGAGGAGCAACTGCTAAGGATCTCTGATCGTTTTCTCCGAATTATTTTTAAAGGTTAGATTCGATCCCTCGAATTTTTATTCACGATTTATATGCTTTTATTTGGATTTTGTATGTGTAAAAGTGTTTTACCATGACCCCGCTGCATTAAAAATCCAACAAAAATTGGGGATTAAAAACCCTAATTGCTCAATTGCTCTTGAAGAAAACTCAATTGACCATCGATTCAACTGCAAATCTGCTTCGATCTTGCTCGCAAATCTTCTTCAGTGAGAGAGGTACGTTTAATCGATCTTGAACAAACTCTACGAGCCTGTATATGAACATTAGGCATGTCCTTGTATATTTGTGTGATATGTGTTGATAAATAATAGTTGTTTTGTGATTTATATATGTTTATTATTGAAATCGTATCTTTTTTGTTTTTGTTCTTGTGTTTAATTGACAGTATGGATTCGTCGGTTACTATTTACATACATCACCATGGGGATTTTGAACATAAACCTAAACCAAAGTATGTAGGCGGTGATGTAGAAGTTATACCTGGCTTTGACCCTGACTTGTTTTTGTTTAGAGACTTGGATGATTTTGCTGTTAAATGTGGTTATGCAAAATCTGACTTAGTGTATTTTAAAAATGATGGTCTGACTTTTGAAAGTGGTATGAGACTTTTGTATGATGATAGTACTGTGAGAGCTATGGTAGACATTCATAAACCAATTGGTAAAATTAATTTGTATATTGATCACTATGATGTGGATGAGGTAATTGATAATCAGGGAGATGAAAATGATAATGAGGGAGGGGAATATGGTAATCAGGGAAGGGAAAATGAAAATCAAGGAGGGGAAAATGGTAACCAGGGAGGGGAAGATGGTAATGAGGGAAGTGGGGATGATAGTGATCCTGATGATCCAGAATATGGTTATGAGGGAGATGATGTAGAGACTGAGAGTGATGAATCTGAAGATGAGAAAGGCTATGATTCTTTCTGTGACAGTGATGAAGAGTTGAGAGAGTTTAGAGAGAAAAAGAAAAAATATAAGGATTCCTTGAAGCAGAATCATGGTAATCTTCTTGAAGTTAGAGAGAAAGTGATGAGTTTAAGTGATGATTCTGAGTATGCTTCTGATGAGCTAAGGTCGGATTCATCTTCCAGTGAAGATGAAAATCACAAAATTGGGTATATCGACCCTCCCAACCCCAAGATCAAGAAAAGAAATAGTGTGAAATATGGGCAAAAGAGTGACACAATAAAATGGGAGGTTGGAATGAAATTTGCAAGCATGGCAGAGTTTAGAGATGCTGTTAGGCAATATGGAGTTATGGAGAGAAGAGGAGTCCAGTTTATAACAAATGATGCACAGAGATGTCAAGTTAGTTGTGAAGCTGAATGCAAGTTCTACATTTGGTGCAGTAAAGACAAAGATTCAGACAACTGCACTATCAAGACCTTATTTGATGAGCATAACTGCAGTAAGCCATACTCAAATAAGCTTGCTAGTGTGAAATATCTGACAGAGTTGTATGGGGACAGGATAAGAAAAAATCCACAATGGAAAGTGAAGGAAATGGCAGAGGCTATCAAGCTGGAGTTGGAGATAGAGGTTCCTAGGATTAAGATTTTAAGGGTGAGAAAGGCTTCACTAGAGGGTGTACATGAGGCATTGAAAGACCATTACTCAAGATTAAGGGACTTTGCACATGAGATTCTTACCAGCAACCCTAAAAATACAGTGCAGATTAGGACCACAAGGCTGAATGAGGGTGATTCCAATAAGTTTAAAAGAATCTACCTTTGTTATCATGCTTTAAAGGAAGGCTGGAAGGCTGGATGCAGGCCTGTTATTGGTTTTGATGGATGTTTTTTGAAGACAATTTGTGGTGGTCAGTTGCTCTCAGCTGTGGGGAGGGATGGTAATAATCAAATGTACCCCATAGCTTATGGTGTTGTGGAAAGTGAGAATACAGAAAGTTGGAAATGGTTTACTGAGTTGCTAAGTGAAGATCTCAATCTTGGTGATGGTTTTGGTTACACCATAGTCTCAGATCAGCAGAAAGGCTTGGATAATGCACTGAAAGAGCTCCTCCCTAGAGTGGAACATAGATAATGTGCAAGACATTTATATAGTAACTTCAGGAAAAGGTTAGACATTTACATATTTTGCATCTTATCTCTTACTTACATATGAATTTTCTGTTTGTATCCTGAGTTGTTTTTATTTGCTAGGTTTTCATCTCTGGCCTTGAAGAGGGCATTCTGGAATGCTTGTATGTCACCTTATCCTGCAGCACATGCAAGGGCAATGAAAGAGCTGCAAAGGTTATCAAAGCCATCACATGAACATCTTCATAAGATGGACCCAAAGGTTTGGACTAAGTCACATTTCAGCACATTCTGCAAGGCTGATAATGTAGAAAACAACATGAGTGAGTCATTTAATGCATGGATTATACATGAAAGGTACAAATAACTTCAACTATTTGGAACTTTTAATGTTTACAAAATATTTTGGATAAAATATAATGATTACTGTTTTACATGTTACTAGGTACATGCCTCTGCTGACAATGATGCAAGAAATACATTTCAAGCTATTGACAAGAATCAGATTGAATAGGGATGCTATGATCAGAAGTGATGCACAACTTTGCCCAAGAATAAAAAGAAAGCTGGACATACTTGTTACTGAATCCAGAAACTGGAGAGCTAGCTGGAATGGTGCAACCAGGTATAGTGTCAAACATGGTACAAGAGTTGTTACAGTTGACTTAGATGCAAAATCATGTGATTGTAGGAGGTATGGCCTTACTGGCATACCTTGTGAACATGCCATTGCTGCAATACATGATAGGAGGCATCACCCTGTGGATAATGTCTCTGATTTTTACAAGAAACAGAAGTTTTTGACATCATATAACTTCCCTCTAGAAGCACTAAATGGAGAAGAATTCTGGGAGGTCCATTCTACTGAAGAGCTTCTACCTCCAGATCTTCCAAAAAAACTAAGGGGAAGGCCAAAAAAAATGAGAAGGAAGGAGGACTGGGAAGGTGGGAATAGAGTGCAAGGATCTCAAACTGTAAGTGGTCCAGTTATGCAGAGGTATAGCAACAAAAGGGTTATGCATTGCTCCTTGTGTGGGGACTCATCTCACAGGAAAACTAATTATCCAACCAAAAAGAATGGTGCACCACTTGATGAAGAAGCTGAGATGAGGACAGTTAAGCAAGGAGATGCAACAAGGCCTGACCACAACACAACTTCTGCTAGTAAGAAAAAAGCCCCAAAGGAGATGAAGAGACAGAAGCTTCAGATAAGAAGACAAGACAATGGAAAAGCTATTGACAATGAAGGACAACAGAACATATGGGATGGTAAGAAGTCATTGAAGGTGCCTAAAAAGAAATTGCCTTTTGTTAAGGAGGCAGGTGATGATGTGGTGAAGAAAGGCAAAGATCCAACTCCTTTTCAAGAGAACCTAATAGGACCAGTTGGGTATAAAGCAGTGTTCATGCCTACACCAGTCTTTGTCCCATTCTTGCCCCCAAGAAGCACACCAGAAGCTTCTAAACCTCCAGCACTTCACTTGTCTAGCCAACACAGTTCTACTACTAGAGTAACTCCATCCAATCTAGCTCAAATCTCCAATCCAGCTGACATAGGGGCTGAAGAAGAAGCTGGACTTGCAACCATGGAGGCAGAAGAAGAAGATGAACTTGCAGACATGGAGGCAGCAGAAGAAGATGAACTTGCAGACATGGAGGCAGAAGATCCACTTCAACCAAGCAGGAGGTCGGTAAGACTTCTTGAGAAGAGAGCATTCAAGTGGACTAACACACTAGATGATCCAGTTAAGCTGGATGATTAGACCTTTGTTATGCCTACTTTTGCTTTGCTTCATTAAGTAGATTTAAGACTATGGCCAAACTTTTGAGATGGGATTTGTAGTTCTTTTGGTATGCTTTGGACCAGGAGTATGCTTTTGTTTTAAGACTATTATGCTTGCTTTTGTATGGCTAATATAATATTTGGACCTCGCCTTATCCTAGTGGAATGGAATCTTATGGTTTTATTTTATTCTAGTGTCATCATTTCTGTAAATATTCATTACTTTGCACATGTTTTACCTTGTTTGCGGACAATGACAACTTTAAGCACACTCACAGACAGAAACTTATAATACACAATGGCAATTTTAATTAAAGAAACCATATCAACCAACTGCAATTTCATTAAAAAGAACCAACTACATCAACCAACTACATCTTGTACATACAACCAATTGCATCAGTATTACATCTACCTAACAAACAACATTATTAGGGCTGCTGCAACAGCAACAAACACACACAGTTTCAAACTACTTCTAAGCCTTTCTATTTCAGCTTCCAGGTCCTTGTTTGCCTCCTCTACTTGCATCTTCTCACCCTTCACCAATCTTCTTTTTTCAACAGCTTCCTCCAGATTTTCTTCAACAAGTTTCAGTTTTTCCTCCAAATACACCCTTCTGTGATTCAAATGAGTGACTACATCATAAGCTCTCCCATTAAATCCTTCATCAATCCACTCAAAGAAGTGGCAGCCTTGAACCTCCTAATTTCATAGCAAAAAAATCAAACACATTGCATATTATCAAAATTTATTTTGTAAAACCTTACATAAACGATAATATATACCTTATGTTTTTGACATGTATAGAACCTTCTCCCTGGATTTTTCAGTGTCCAAGAAGTACTAACCCTTGCTAATCTCCCACAAAAACATTGTTGATAACCGGATTTTTTCACTGATTCAATTGAGGTGCTACCGCACATTTTTGTGTTAAGGCTTCCACTCCTCATCAACGACAACTGCTTAATCTTCAATGAATTACACTAATTTATCCTTTCACTCCCACTATTGGATATTTGGTGTAATAACCCTAATAATGGTGTAGAGAGGGGACTGTGGACTGTGGTTTCTATCTGTTTATTTATAACCATGTTTGTTTATAGCCGTTAACAATACACGTTACAATACACGTAACAAGTTGTTTACAATGTGTCCAACAAAGCACTGCCACGTAGATTCTTCCGTTAGGTCAAGTAAATAATTTAAAGGCATTGTCATTATTCGCCACTAGAGTGGTACATTAGAGACCCCGATAAAAATAATGAAGATTTTGATACTAGGCTCTCACTTCAGTGACCAAAGTGATATTTGTGCTGTGTGTGCCCCTTGTGTGGAAACTAGGGTCTTGGCCTTCTTCTTCCTCGAAAAGGCTTTAATTGGTGAATGTGTGGCTTCAGTGTCCCTCCCTCTTTGGTCTGTGTCCCTGGTTGGGGACTATTTTCAATAGTTGCACCCTTTTGGGAGGATGCAACTAGGGATGTGTTTGACTCCTTTTGAATCACCACAGTCTTTTGAGAGACCGTGGCTTGGCTGGCTTGAGTACCACTCACCTCTCCCACCTTATCCTGGGGGGTTTCTTGATGTTCACCCCTCCCCTCACCACTCACACCCTGTTCACTCCCTTCAGGGTTTATGGTAGTTGTTACAACTGTTGTCTTTTGAGAAACAACAGAGGTAGTTTTCTTTGACTTGAGTTTTGAAACTTTAGTTTTGGTGGCTTTGGTAGGAACCTGTTTGGACAAAGACACAGATTCCATTGCCACACTGGAAGACAAAGAAACAATGGGGTTGGAAATAGTAGGAGTTATAGAAGTGTTTACCTCACTTACCTGTGGTGCATTCATGATTGGCAAATATACCAATGGCACATGGCTGTTGAGGTTCATTCTCAAAAGGTCTGCAAGGACCCTTTTCTCTTGTGCCCAGTATTTGAGTTTATTATTCTTATTTGATATAACCAATCCTTCAGCAACATGGTTAGCCAATAACATAAAAAATCTAGCATAGTAGATGTTATGTGGTCTATTTGCTTTGTTACCTAATCTGGAACCTAATTCTAGCATGATACAGTTGCTAAAATTAAAGTACCTATCAGAAACTAGCATATAAAGCATATTAACAAGAGATGAAGTTATGGCATCAAAATTGCTAATCTTCCCAGAGAAAACCTTAATAAAGGCATCTCCAAGAAAGCTCCATTCTTTCCTAAGCCCTTTCCTTCTAATACTACCTAAACTAGCAGAATCAAAAGCATAGCCTATGGAATCTAACATAGCAGATACATCTTTATCAGTGTGTGGTGTCATGGCATTATTCTCAGGCAGCTTAAAGCAAGACTGTATATCATCTCAGTTAATGCAATAATCCTTACCTTTGAGAGAGAAGGCAATAGTCATATCTGTGGAGTTGAACTCTGCAGTTGTCCAAATTTCCTCAATCACCTCACAGTAGATGGTTGGGGCTTCCAGCATTGCATAGCTTAGTTTGCAGTTTTTGATGAAGTCCATCATCTTGTGATAATCAGAATGGGCTTCGTTCTTTTCAACCAAGGCTACGAAATTATTCTTTTCATAAACAAATCCTGTTTGAGACATAATTTTGACTACTGGTGCCATTGTTGTGAGTAGAGGTTGCAGAGAAAAACTTGAGAATTTTGGGAGAGAAGGAGAATAAAAATTGCAAGAAAGCGTAAAGTGAAAATTAGAATTCAATGGGCTTTTATACTTTCTTGAATTAAAACGTAAATAAAATGATTAAATGATACTTTCAAGCAAATTACAGCCGTTTAAGGATAAAGAAAACTGTAGAAATTTTGAAAACTGCCTTTAATACAAATATATACAATAGTGTATATCTGTATCAACAGTTAAGTAAAAGAATCAACGGATGTGACTCACTTAAAGTAACTGATGTGACACTTCAACGGATAAGGTAAATAGTTATCCGTTGATGATCAACACTATTTTATCCGTTGAGGGATAAAATTACCAGAAATGTATTTGTCTTTCAACGGATAATGATCATCCGTTGATAGAATAATTTTGGCTTTCAACGGATAGGGAATATCCGTTGATAGAATAAGTTTTACTAAAAGCCAACTTTATTCTTGCAGCAAATTCATTTCAGGCTTCAAGACAGATTATATAGAGGACATAAATTTATGAATAATTAAGCATACGTAGCTCACTTACTAATCTTGTGAATGATGATTCATCAAGTGGCTTGGTAAATATGTCTGCAATCTGCTTTTCACTTGGAACAAAATGAAGTTCCACTGTACCTTTCATCACATGTTCCCTAATGAAATGGTACTTGATGTCAATGTGCTTGGTACTTGAGTGCTGCACTGGATTTTCAGTAATGGCAATGGCACTTGTGTTGTCACAGAATATAGGAATTTCGTCAACAGTCAAACCATAGTCAAAATGTTGATTCCTCATCCATAGTATCTGTGCACAGCAACTACCAGCAGCAATGTACTCAGCTTCAGCTGTTGATGTAGAAACAGAATTTTGCTTCTTGCTGAACCATGACACAAGCTTGTTCCCTAGAAATTGACAGGTGCCAGTTGTGCTTTTCCTGTCTATTTTACAGCCTGCATAATCTGCATCTGAGTAGCCAATTAGATCAAAACCAGACTCTCTAGGGTACCAAATTCCTAGATTTGGAGTCCCTTTGAGATATCTGAAGATTCTTTTAATAGCCACTAAGTGAGATTCTTTAGGGTCAGCTTGAAATCTAGCACAGAGACATGTAGAAAAAATTATATCAGGTCTATTAGCAGTTAAATATAAAAGTGAGCCAACCATGCCTCTATAACTTGAAATATCCACAGACTTTTCAGCCTTGTTTAATTCAAGCTTGGTGGCAGTGGCCATGAGAGTTTTTGCAGATGAACAATCCATTAAGTCAAACTTCTTTAAAAGATCATAAATGTATTTAGTTTGACTAATGAAAATTCCACCACTAACTTGTTTAACTTGTAAACCAAGAAAATAAGTTAGCTCTCCCATCATGCTCATTTCATATTTACTTTGCATTAACTTAGCAAACATTTTACAAAGCTTATCATCTGTAGATCCAAATATAATATCATCTATATAAATTTGAACAAGTATTTTAGAGCCATCAACATTTCTAAAGAAGAGAGTTTTGTCAACAGTACCTCTTGTGAAGTGATTATCTAGAAGGAATTTTGACAAAGTCTCATACCAGGCTCTAAGTGCTTGCTTTAGTCCATAGAGTGCTTTCAACAGATAATACACATAGTCTGGAAAGTTTGGATCTTCAAATCCTAGAGGTTGGCTTACATAAACTTCTTCCTCCAATTCCCCATTTAGAAATGCACTCTTGACATCCATTTGATAGACTTTGAAATTGGCATGGGCTGCATAGGCTAGAAAGATTCTGATGGCCTCAAGTCTGGCAACTGGAGCAAATATTTTATCAAAATCTATTCCTTCTTGTTGAGAATAGCCTTTAGCAACCAATCTGGCTTTATTCCTTATGACAATGCCATTTTCATCCATCTTGTTTCTGAATACCCATTTTGTGTCAATAGAACTCTTGTTCTTTGGCTTGGGTACCAGCTTCCATACTTTGTTCCTTTCAAATTGGTTTAGCTCCTCTTGCATTGCTAAAATCCAATCTGGATCCAATAGAGCTTCTTCCACTCTCTTAGGTTCCTCCTGTGATAGAAAGCTACTATACAGACATTCATCTTGAGTAGCCCTTCTAGTTTGCACTTTAGATGTAGCATCACCAATGATCAGTTCAAAAGGGTGATTCTTGGTCCATTTCCTTTGAGGTGGTAAATTAGCTCTAGATGAGGTTGCCTCAGTATTGTCATGATGTGAGATAAAATGTTGATTGGTTGAAACTCCCCCTGAGTTGCTGATCCTTTGAAAGGAATTGGGAGCTCTATCAACTGATGAAGTGAATTGATTATCCGTTGATAGGCTGTGATCAACAGATGCTTCATTATGAACTTCAACGGATGCTGCATTGCTTCTTTCAATGGAAGCTGAATTATGACTTTCAACGGATGCAGCATTCTGTGCATTATCCAAAGGCAGATTCTGAATTTTTCTTGAGATGCCTTCTTCATCATTCTCATCTTCACTATCATCACAATATATCTCAATGTTGTCAAATTTGAGTCCTTCATGATGTCCCTCATCTGTTAGTCCATCAATCTTTTTATCATCAAACACAACATGCACAGATTCCATGATAATGTTGGTTCTTAGATTGTAGACCCTATATGATTTTCCAGCAGAATAACCAACAAATATTCCTTCATCAGCCTTTGCATCAAACTTTCCTTTGTGATCAGATTGATTCCTTAAGATGTAACATTTGCAACCAAAGACATGAAGAAAGTTTAAAGTTGGTTTTCTTCTCTTGAATAATTGATAGGGAGTCATGCCTTTTTCCTGATTGATTAGAGAAATATTCTGAGTGTAACATGCACAGTTAACAGCCTCAACCCAAAAGTAAGTTGGGAGTTTTGACTCTTCAAGCATTGTCCTTGCAGCTTCAATTAGTGATCTGTTCTTCCTTTCCACCACACCATTTTGTTGTGGGGTCCTTGGAGCTGAGAACTCATGCATGATCCCATTTTCTTCACAGAACAACTTCATGGTTGAATTTTTGAACTCAGTTCCATTGTCACTCCTAATATTCCTTACTTTGAAATCAGGATGATTGTTGACTTGCTTGATATGATTGATAATGATTTCACTGGCTTCATCCTTTGATCCCAGAAAATAAACCCAAGAAAACTTTGAGAAATCATCTACAATCACTAGGCAATATCTTTTTCTTGAAATTGACAATACATTGACTGGTCCAAAGAGATCCATGTGTAGCAGTTGTAATGGTTCATCAATTGCAGATTCAAGCTTCTTACTGAATGATACTTTCTTTTGCTTTCCTTTCTGACAAGCATCACATAGTCCATCCCTTGTGAATTCAACTAGAGGCATTCCTCTAACTAAGTCCTTTTTGACTAGATCATTCATTGTCTTAAAATTCAAATGGGACAGCTTCTTGTGCCATAGCCAACTTTCAACTGCACTTGCTTTGCTGAAAAGACAAGTAATGGATTCTGCATCTGTAGAGTTGAAGTCAGCTAATTACACATTCCCTTTTCTAACTCCAGTTGGAACCACTTTATTATCCTTTTTACTTGTGACAATACAGGCTTCAGAATTGAAGGAAACAGTATTCCCTCTGTCACATAGTTGACTGATGCTCAATAAGTTGTGTTTGAGACCATCAACCAATGCAACTTCATCAATGATGACATTTTCTTTTGAAATCAAGCCATATCCCATAGTGAATCCTTTGTTGTCATCTCCAAAGGTTATGCTAGGGCCAACTCTCTCCTTAAACTCTGTGAAAAGGGTGAAATCTCCTGTCATGTGTCTTGAACAACCACTGTCCAAGTACCATAGATTCCTTCTTTTTCCCTGCACACAACAAAATCAATCAAGTTGATTTTGGTACCTAAGTTTCCTTGGGTCCAGCCTTGTTAGTCTTTTTCCTAGACTTCATTCCTCCTGCATCTTTTGACTTAGGTAACTTTGGGTCAACCTTGATCTCAGATGTGGTTGGTTGAAGTGTAGGGTTAGTCACAGAATCATTTAGCACATTTGATTGAATTTGATAAGGCATAGATTGTGCAAACATGTTATTCCACATAGGCATATTGTATGGCATTTGAGGCATACTAAATGCAGTAAAATAAGGATTATTAATATATGGCATGTTTGAAAAATGTGCATGGGGATTCTGATGAGACATAACAGGCATGACATGCAGAGGTGACATAGACATGTTAGGCATGGAGGGATTTGAAGGCATTGGAGTATTTTTAACATATTTGCAACTATTAGATAGGTGATTAACACTTTTACAATGCACACAGCTTTTTCTAGGAGCATACCTATCAGGTGTGTAATTGTTATGTTTATTAATCCCTACCTTCCCATTTCTTTTAGATTTTCTTTTAGTTTCCTTCTTATCCTCAACCAACTTAAGCCTATTTTTCAGCTGATCTAAAGTCATGTGTCCTATATTCACCTTACTGGCATCTTTGGATGTGCTGGCTCCTTCTTTGACAAAGTTCTTGAAAGTTGAATCATCCTTCTTATTGAGATTTTTATTTTTAAAATTACTTGCCTGTTTTAATTGATGAGCCTTCAACGGATGCTCCTTTTCTTCCTTCAACGGATAACTTTCATCATCCGTTGATTCCACATCCGTTGACAATCCATCAATTAATTCTAACTCCTTTTTGTTTTTCTTCCAGGCATTCTCACAGAATGATTCAATTCCCTGAACCTTGGCAATCTGAACACTATCATCCCTAGATGTTTTCCAGGCCTTGATTACCTCTTGCTCACTTTCTAACTGTTTAGAAAGAATTTCTACTTTCTTAACAGCTTCTTCTAGTTCACTCTCAACAGTCAAGCATTTAAGCTTTATCTTTTCAAGCTCAATTACCTGATCCTCTAACACAGCATTCCTATCACTTAAAAACACATTATTCTCTTTGATCCTAGTGTTTTCTTTAGCTAGTGATTTCAGGGAAACACACAAATGATATATTTCATTGGACATATCATTTATGGCTTCATTGCATTCATGTTTAGAAAGCTGAGAGAGATCAGTAGTAATTACCAGGTTGCTTGATGAACTAGTTTCATTTTCATCAGAATTAGCCATCAGGGCTAGGTTGACATATTCCATATCATCATCTTCATTGATCCCATCTGCTGCCCAATCATCTTGAGTGAGAAAAGCTCTTTCCTTTTGTTTGAGCAAATCAAAATACTTCTTTTTGTAATCAACTTGCTCAAATTTCTTTTTATCAGAGGTTGGCTTCCTACACTCACTTGCAAAGTGTCCACTCATGCCACAGTTATAACATTTGAACTTGGATTTGTCCACCATATTTTTGTTTGGCTTAGTGAATTTTGTATTTTTCCTAAACTTCATCTTTGCAAACCTCCTGGACAGAAAAGCCAGATGTTCATCAATATCGTCAGAGTCATCCTGATTGGAATTGTCTTCATCCTCAGCTACTTGCTCTTTACCCTTACTTGATTCTGATTTGCTTGTGCCAATTTTGAGACTTGGCATTGTCTTTTCCTCATTCCTGGCTTCAACCTTCTCACTTTCAGCTACAAGTGCAACTGATCCTCCTTTTCTCTTTCCCTTTTCCAACAACTCATCTTGCTCCATCTCAAGTTCATATGTCTTCAAAATTCCATATAATCTTTCAAGTGTGAAGTCCTTATAATCTTGAGAATTTCTTAGAGAAACAGTCATAGGCTTCCATTCCTTTGGTAGAGACCTTAGAAATTTTAAATTGGAGTCCTTGACTTGGTACACTCTCCCATACAGCTTCAATCCATTCAACAGTTTCTGAAATCTATTGAAGGTATCATTCAATGATTCTCCTTCTTCAAAGTGAAAATATTCATACTGTTGAATGAGAAGCTGCATTTTGTTTTCTCTAACTTGCTCAGTGCCTTCACAGATAAGCTGCACAATATCCCAAATTTCCTTAGCAGTTTGGCTATTTATGACATTGTCAAACATATCTTGATCCAGGCCATTAAATAGAATGTTCATGGTTTTCTTGTCCTTGTGGACCTCTTCAATATCTTCAACAGTCCATTCTGCCTTTGGCTTGGGAATAGACTGTCCAACAGCAACTGTTGCAGTAGCAGCTGTGGCCACCTTGTGTGGGATATGAGGACCATTTTCAATGCAGTTGATGTAGCTTTCATCTTGAGAGAGAAGATGTAAATGCATCTTCACCTTCCAGTGATGATAGTTATCTCTTTCCAGGATTGGAATCTTTACACCAATATCCTTCTTACTCATGATGTTAGCAGAATAGATCTTTAAACTCTTTGTATGTTAAGAGCAAGCTCTGATACCAATTGTTATTCCCAGTGGACTAACAATGAGATTTACAGAAGGGGGGTTGAATGTAAATCTCAAAATTTTTTCAAGTTTTGAGCAATTTCTAAGGCTAAGCGTTTCTGAGAACAAGTGTGTGTGAATTGCTTGAAGCCAATGCAGACAGATATATATTCAAACACAAATATAAAGAACACAGAGAACTTAAAAACTTTTCTGGTGGATTTGTTGTTGCACCAGAGATGTGTTATTTCAGAAAATCTGTGATTCAAAGAATTAAATCACAGCTGCTTCCTAGTACAAACTAGATGATTTTCTCTCTGAATTTTTCTAAACAGCTCTGGAAAATTCATATCTAATTACTAGCTGCTACTTGGTTTATATATATCACCAAGTTTACAAGTGAAGACAAAACTGTAAAATACAATTAAAAAGGCTCTTCACATGTTTCTTCTTCATTTCTCTATCCAATGCAATCTAGGATAATCTGTGAATCTTTGAATACTTCCTTGTTTGCACCAGAATGGAAATGCTGCATTTTCTTGATTCCTCCAAGAGGCTTCCACATTCCAGTTTGTCTCTGTCAACCCATGTGCCCCTGTCAGCTTATGAATTGTCACTATCAACTGCTAATGAACTAAGCATCCGTTGAAGTTTTCATCCGTTGATGCCTTATCCGTTTAGGCTTTATCCGTTGAAACTTTATCCGTTGATGCATTATCAGTTGAAGTCTTTATCCGTTGAAGCACTTATCCGTTGATAGATATTATCCGTTGAAGCATTAGAGACATCGGTTGAAACTTTGTTTCTTATCCGTTGAAGGTCTTCAATATCAGTTGATACTTCTTCACTTATACAAAATTACAAGGCATGAAATATTTACAATTAGCCCTCCTATTTGCATATCCACTAGTAGTCAACATGACTGATACTTTCCTACAACATCTAAGAATTACAACTTGAATCCAGAGAATGAAATGTGCTACAATACTAAACTTATTGCTAAGTAAAGCTACTCCTTCAACGGATAGCCAAGATGATCTTATCCGTTGAGGCTACAAACACTAGATTTCTACTTAAGTGTTTTGTTTAACTTATCATCAAACTAATACACATATTCCTAACATCTACGAACAATATTTAAAATCAACGAAAATCTTTAAAATTCATGAATTATTATCAATACTTTAACATCTCAATTATCTCAATTAAATACATCTCTCCTTACATAATCAGAATAAAAATGGTAACAAACTACAAACTAAACATTGTCCAGGGACCAAAAGAGCATACAAGAGATTTCAAAATTATTTTAAATGTTTGTTACTGTAAAATAGTTTGCAGGTGCGAGTATACATCTGTTTCTCTAGGTTATCTTTTTCCCTGCCTTTTAGATGTGAAGCATAGTAATTGAATGAAAGAAATTTTTGATTTTTCAATTTTAATTCGGTTCAATATTTTACCGATTTCAATTCGATTTCAGTTTTGTTTCGATTTTTTGCTCAGTCATAATTAAAGAAGTCCTGAACGCTGAGTAAACTTAATATGATTTCGAAACTACCAATTGATTAGAATTGAATACTACTACCTTTTAAGTGTATTATATATTCCTTAACAAGGTACCTCAACTTAATGTGATAACGGGGCTTGATTCCTTACAAAGATTTGTCAGGGACCAAATCTGTAACAAACAATCTTTCAGCCTTGGATGATCATTTAAATGGTCACGACTAGAAATAAGGTTTATTATGGATTGCGATACAGATAAGTTATCCCTAATATCGTTGTAAGTGTATGTATAAGTGTTCAGGTGTATAAAAATTTAAGTGCACGTTGACCTAATCTGTCCCCTGGCAGTATATATTGCGCATGGAGACTCGACTGTATTTTAATATTTTTTTAAAGTATAATATTGTAAATAATTTTTTTAATAAAAATTTGTTATCTAAAGTTTAATATAAAAAAAAATTATAAAAATATACTTTATATTCACCTTAAATACATGTCTGATATTGAAAAAAATTTGTATACAATTAGAAATAGAGTACTGTTTATGAATCAACTTGTTTTGTCCAGCATGCGCATGAGAGAACTGCTGTTTATCTGATGCAATCATACTAATGTGTTACAGACGTCAGAATGATTTGTATTGTGAGTGTTCTGTGATGAGTGATTAATTAGAAAAAATTACACCAAAAAAATAGGGGGATATACAAACCATGAATACATGATAAATTGTGTTGATCAAAGGGGTACAAGGACAATTGGTTCTACTTTTACATACCGGCGGATAAGAAAAAGAAGAACAAATTGGAACATTTTGCAAAGATAGATAACAGACACTAATTAAGTTATGTCTACATAGCAAATTGAAGAAAGAAAATTGCGAAGGTGGGTTAAATACAAGGGGTGGATAGCTTTCTGTACTGAAGAATTCCTTTGTACAAAGCTTGCCAATTCCCAGGCATCGACCCTTCCTCCAAATGTCCATGCTTACCCCTTGACCTTGACCTACCACTGCTGCTTCTCATTTTCTTGTTTTCAATCTCATTAATTTGCCTATCCCTATTCGAAAATCTAACTCTCTTCTTCGTTTCATCTTTTCCAGACCCTGCATGTCCAATTCCAAAACACTAAGGTTTAGTGTCTAATATTTACCACAACATATATATGTCAACTACTGTATAAGTTTGTATATTTAATGATTGAATGCTTTTGAACTGGTCATGCTCATGCAGCCACTAAAATTTGCAACTAGAAGAGATGGGTACAATTCAAATTGAAGTTTATTTTCACTTTACTGCAGATTTTATCAATGGAAATTTTGACTACAAACAGTGAAACATATGTAATTTTGTTTCTGTTTCCTTAAAAGAATTTCAAATTATCATTCTGGAAGTAGTTCTATATATAATACTCTATTTAATCCTAAAATAGAAAAATCAGTTTATTTTTTAACTAAGTAATAATAAATTAAATGAATTCTACAAGCCCTTCTTGACTTTATTATAATTTAGACTAACATATACTCCGATTATAATAACCTTGATCGGATCAATCTAATTGTCTTCATGTATAAATTTCTCATCTTGGAATAATCATCGAGTAATCTCATTTCTCATCATCTTGGAGTAATCATACACTCATCCTAGACTTTTTATGACCAAAGCTTTTTTTAAGAAGGTCCAAGGTTTCTTACTTATAACAACCGTGAAGGAACAAAAATAACAAATTCTAGTGCAAAATGCAGCAACCTTATTTCTTACTTCTTACGTTAGATCAGATCACATGGTAAAAAAAACAAATGGTTAATCTTAAAATTACCTAGTTCAGTTTCAATCTTCTCCATGAATTCAGAGAGGAGGCGCTTATGAACTTGAAGAGAGAGAAACACTATGCTTCCCGAAACTGCAATCACGGCCACCAATCCAGCTCCCGTAGAATCATCCATCTCTCTCCCTCTATATTTTCTCTAGCTGTATATATAGAATGTAAAGATTATGTTGAGATCAAAGAATGGTCTGATCAAAAAGTATAAAGTTGAACATTTTATTAAGGTCTGAAGATGACCGCAAGAGCGACATCACAATAAAGAATGGGAGGAAACAAGTGAGAAAAAATGTTCATGCATTTCAAGAAAAATGAATGTATGGAAGGAATATAATTATGTGATCAAAAGGTAATTGGTTTGTATTGCATATTATAGAGTTTTTGGCGGAGACTCCAATGGTATTTTACTTTGTTTTCTTTGTGAATGCACCATCAAATGCTCATTGACTCTCTCATTGACCTCATATACTAAGTCGTTACAAAATAGCAACGCAAGGTTCATATGAACATTCGTTTACTAATCTATTTTTAATCTGTATATATTGATCTCAAGTCTCAACTAAATTAATGATTAACTAGTTAGTAATGTAGCACGGTTTGAAATTAAAAATAATATCAAAATTATTATTTATATAAAATTGAACTTGATAATTAATACGGAATCAAGATTAAAATATAATAAATAAATGCTTTTAATTTATGTAGTTTAAAAAAATTAAAGTTAAGTGTAATTCTAGAATTTTTACATTATAGTTCTAGGTATGCACCTATTTATTTACTTATATAAATCTAATATGTTAAGTTTTACTAATATCAATATATAAAAGTCAACCGACAATTGAATGTCTACTAACAAATAAAAATTGAATTAAAAACAAAATTTACAGAGAGTAGAAGTAAATTTGTGTTACTTGAGATTTAATTACATAATTTTTTTAAAATATTTGTATAATTTTCTAGTGAGTATAAAATTTTGGTATTTGAGTACTTTAAAAAAACATGATTTCACTTATTTATATATAGATAGTTGATTACCCGTACGAAAAACTGGCACTGATTGAAATTAATATACTAATATAAAATATTAAATTGATACTTGAAAAAAAATAGTTATGTGATTAAAAAAAATCGAATAACTTATGAAATTTCCTAGTATATTCTAGTTCTCGTAAATACTACTTCTGCATTATTTTAATAGATATAAAAATCTAACATATTAGTTTTGTTTTTGTGAAATGAATTGTATATTTATCTTATGAACGAAATATTTGTTATTTTAGATAATTTAATATTAATTAATATTAATTGATAATTATTTTATAATTAAAATTTTCAATATAGTTTATTTAATATTACTTAATTATTGATAAAAATTATTTTTCAAATTAAAAGTAAATAGATGTTATTATACTTAATTTAATATTATTTAATATAATCTAAATAAAATCCATAAATTAGTTACTGCTAAAAAAAGATTTTTAACTTAAAAGTAAATAATTGTTGTGATGAACAGTAACAAATACAATCGTTAAATTAATAATTTTCGGTTTAAAAGTTAATAATTGCTATTAAAATTATTTATTATTACTTAATTATTTTGAAAATGATATTATCCAATTATAAGTAAATTGACAGTAGAATGGAAACTAACTAATAGAAAATAAGATTTACAATGAACATAATTCAATTCTTGTTAATAATTTACCTAGTATTTAGTAGTTTTCCAAATTAAAAATAAATTTATGTTATTTTACTTAATTTAACGCAATTTAATAAAATTTTGATATAATTCATAAATTCGATCGCTTAAAATACTTTTGTTTAATAAAATTAAATAGAAGATTGAATAAATAGTGATTAATAAAAATAAAGTTTATAGAAAATAGAAATTGATTTATATTAAAAATAAAGTTTATAGAGAATAGAAGTGCCAAAATTTGATAATTTGGTTATATTTAAAATCAAATTATATGTGATTTCCCTTATTAATAATATTGATTCTTTTAAAATTCAATGTCATATTTGTTTTGACCATATTTATTAAATATTTTGAAATTGATAAATAATTCGATTAACTTTTTAAGACTTTCTCTTTTTTTGTAACTTAGTTTTATAGAACAGGCACTCGGCAATTTTTTTAATGATGAATACATGTAAATGAGTTAGTATAGTTATAAAATTAATAATATTTATTAATAAACAAATCATAAGTATTAATTTTGGTTTAACCCATTTTTGATATCACTAACTTTTAGTTTCATTTCTCATGTATATCTTATAATTTATAATTTTACTTGTGTATGTCTTTTAATCTTATTAAAATTTGATTATATCTTATATTTCTATTAAATTTGGTTTTATTTTTATTATATTATACTTCTACATATATTATAATTTATTAAATTTGATTTTATTTTGATTTCAACCTCTTGACATTAACTTTTGTATTCCTAATTTTCTTCTTTATTACTAATTCAATATATTAGATGCACTATAACAATCATAAATATATATTCTTTTAGTTTTTTCGAATCATATACTGCTTTTAATATAATAATTAGAATTGTATATTTTTATTATACTTCGTGATAACCAACCTAATTTTATATATTAATATACATAAAGTAACATACTCCTATTTATAAATATATTGTTTTAGCTGTTTCGATTTAATATAATTAGTAGAATTCTATTTTAAATAAACTTTTTGATTTCTAAGCATCATTAACTTATTCTTCTTTAAATTCTATACGACTTTTAATATTATATGTATCATTTTACTCGCTTTTTAATTACAATTCTTATATTGATTTCAATTCAGTAATTATATTTCTGATATGACTTAATAGTTATATTTTAATGGAATAATAAAATTTTAAAATTGTATTATTGTTATAATCATTTTGTTTATTATAAATAATAAACTTTATTAATAAGTGAAACACTCTTTAAGTGGTGCTTTGTTTTCGCTTATTTTTGGTTTTTTCAACTTTTGTTTTCACCTTTTTTTAATTTTATTATAACTTTGAATGTATAAATTTTAATATTATTGTACTTTTATTTGACTTATAATATTATACGTGTTATTTTACCCGTTTTTTAATTGCAATTTTTATATTAATTTCAACGAAGTAATCCTATTTCACATATGACTCAATAGTATATTTTAATAAAATAATAAAATATTTAAAATCGTATAATAATTATAATCATTTTATTAAACTCATAACACAAATATCGTACTTTAATTAATAAGTAAAACCCTTTTTTAAATGGTCACAAATTTAATATCACCTTATTTTTGTTTGACCTATATTTTGATTAAACTCCAATCATCCTATTTCTAATACAACACTATATTATTTTATTTTTAATGAAATATAACTAAATTGTTGAAATCTTGTTACAATTATTCCCATTTTTATTTCAGCTCGATAATCCTATTTCTGATGTGACTCTATATAACTCAATAGTATTTTTAAGTGAAATAATAAAATCGTTGATATTATTATAATCTTTTTCATTATAATTCTAACGCAAAATATGTATTTATCACATGTATATTACATTTTTTTTACTTTTCTTAATATAATTGTAAATAAAATAAATAAATTAACAATAACTATAATTACTGATTTGTTCTCACCTTTATTTTACCTCTAGATTCATATATTTTGTATAGTTGTAGATTGTTTTTCAATAAATTTATATGATTATTAGAATTATATTATAATTGTAATTTTTTTAATAATCAATTATACTGTTATAAATAATATATTGAGATAATTATGGTGATGTATAAGAAAAAAAATGCATGGATTACCCAATTTTAAATCCGGATACCCGAAAATACATATTAGCGTGAAATAGTGGTTAAAAAAGCGGTCAACTAATGCGTACTAATATTTTGTTTGAACTATACACATATTTCTTATGCGTGATCACTCCATTAGAGTTTTGAGTTTACTAAATACGAATGTTCAACGTACGTATCATATATTAAATAAAATTATGAAAACATGCACATGTTCGGCATATTTATACCTAGATATATATAAAATATACATTTTCGTGATGTATATTCAATACACGTATTATCCACGTTCGTGTTTAATGAATATCTTGGAAAATATTTCCCACCACGAAATAGTTTGGATAGTTTGGACGGGGTTTTGTAATTAAATTAGAAATTTTTGACATAACATCTAAATTATTATTATTTTTAAAAATTATTTAAATAAATTAACTTGATACGTGATTTGGACGAGTTATGAACTAGTATTTAATAATACACGTGTGCTCTAACCTCTAATTAATTAAACCATATATTCTATATTATAATCTAACCACGGAGATCTAATGTAGTTGTTTAATTAACATGTTCAAACTTTTATTCCTTTTATTTCCATGTTAATTCATAGATTAATTTGCATTTTGCATTTCAAAATTTTGGCTAAATCTCAATTCAGGTTTAATATTTTAAACTAAAACCATTTGCACCCCAAAATTTGCGAACGCCGTCAATAAGTATCCTATTACGTTAAGTCAGACATTAACGTTATTGTTATAGAGGTATTTCTGGTAATGTATATATTTTCAAAAAAAACTATGCAAACTTAAATTACAGTTTGCATCCCATATTTTATCTTTAATCTCATTTTAGGTCTATAACTTTATATTATAATAGTTTCAATCCCACAATTATTTTAAGTAAATAAATAAATTTATCTAAAATAATTCAATTTCCTTTTTTCAAGTTTGGATATAATTTAAAATAAAATATAATAAGTCGAAGTATTATTTTCCCTCTATCCCACCCAATTCTTTACATTGGGCGACGGGGGCTCGACACGCATTTTAAAACTCTTCTGAAATATAGTTGCCTCAATTTTTTTTTAAATTCTTTTCTTCTAAATAAAAATTTAATTTTCAATTTTTTATACAAAAAAAGAAAATTTTAAAAATCGGTTATGGTACTATTATTTGTAGTAGCCTCAATTATGAGACGGAAGGAGTATTATATTAAAAAAAAGAGTAAATAATCATTAGCTAAATAAAATAAGCGTAATGAGAATAATTAAAGATAGTCTCATTCTAATACTTGAAAATTATTTTAAACGGTCAAGATTATATAATATTATATGATATCTAATTGTACAATACTTAAAATATAAAGTAATATCGTATTATAAATTCTTAAAATTTTGTGTGAGTCATAAAATTTTATAAATTGACTTTTAAAACTTAATATACAACCAAAATAGTAAAAATTCCGCGTTAAAAAATCATATAAACTGTACCAAATTAACTACTGGTCCAGTTTTAAAATCCTAATGTGAATATAAAAATAATACAACTCGATTATTTTTTGATAATTTGAAATTACCATTATTTTTAGATAACATAAATTACAAAACTGTAGGATGCAAAGTAAAATTTGAGAAAAATTATTCGATACAAACTGAAATATAAAAATGTTATCGAAAATGTCCTTTTGAATATTAACGTTAACGTCTGAGTTCGTCAAAATCAGCAAAGGGATGGAAAAAATTACCATTTTTAAATTTAGGATATAAACTGTTAAAATTAAAAATAATAATACTAAAATGAGATTAAAGCAAAATTTTGGAATGTAAAATATTAATTAGTCTAATTCGTAATACTGCAGGGGTTGAAGTGGGACTTCCTCAACTCAAATGCACGTCATTACAATAACCACGCCTTTGTTCGGTATGACCCGATGTTTAATTTTTAAAATTAAAAGACATGTTCAAGATGGTTGAAATCTGGTCTGTTATAATTTAATTGAAAGAAATTAGAATATATTATATGCTGTAGTGCAGCATATATTATATGCAAGTAGTGCAGCAAAACAACTAATCACATGAGCTCAAAAAAAAAACTAATCACATGAGCTCAGTAATAAATTAAGTATTCACGTTATCTGTAATTTGGTGCCGTAACGTGAAAGTTAAATATGCTTAGATCATCTTCGTTCGCGTTGCTTGTATCTAAGCCTGCACTCGGTTATTATTATCAGGGTCAAGACTTTTCCTCATTTCACTATTATAAAATTTAATTTAATCTCAATCATTTTTTTGCTAAATAATTCAATCTTATCTGTTCCAATCAAATTTTTCAGTCAAATTAGAAAATTAATATTAATAAGACGTCCAAATCAACTATCATGAATTAATTAAATCAATTATGAGATAATTTAAATATCATAGACATAAAAATATATATATATATATAGGGGCAGACTATTGTGAGAACACACTAGAGTACACTACACCACTAATAATACAACATCTAAAATAATTAAAATAGACCGAACAACTGTTGTGCACCTTTTGAAAAGGTAACAGAATTGTTCTTACCTTTCTCGAATAAAAAGTATTAACTTAAAATCTGAGCGATGCACGAATCCCACATATTTTTTTAATAATATATATATATATATTTAAAATTATATTAAATTTAATTTTTAATTTTGTTCATTTATATATATTCATAACTTTTTAGAACATTTAAACTTATTTAAACTGATAGAATTGGTAAGGGGGGAATATTATTATAACAAAATTATTATTTTATTGAGGGTAAAAATATAATGTCTTCATTATGTTGGGACCTTAAAAAAAATATTATTTTAACATGATGATCACTTAATCGATTAACTATAACTCTATAAAAGATATTTGAAAAAGATAATATTACTAATTGAACGATATAGTTTTATTGATAATTCTATGTGTATTTTTAAAAAAATAATATTTATGTTTTAATTAAAATTTGATTTTTAAGTTCGTATCAATAGTATACGAATTATACTTAATTTAATATTAATTTGATTTATCTCGGATCAATGGTTTACATTATTTTATTTTATTTCAATGCTCAATACAGTGACCAAATCAAACTAATTATTTTTAGTTTATTTTTTTAGAGTCCGGATCAATGTGATAATTTTGTTTTAGATTGAATAATTAGTATATATGATTTTATTTTTGTTGGTCGAATTGTATTTTATTTTAGTTTTGTGTTAGTCTAAATCAATTGTATAATGTATTTTTTTATCATGTATAAGTAAAATATATTATTTTGTTTATCAAAGTTCATTTGTATAATTTTTTAGGGGGATTAATAATATTATTATTTTATCTTAACCCAAGTCACATTATATATCAACTACTCCTTAAATTATATTTAGCTCCTTAAATTTAATTTAGCTCGAAGTAATAAATTAGAATAATATAAAACTCGATATGAATTAAAATTTAAATTGGTTGAAGAAATTGAATTTAATATAAATTATAATGATATAGAGTTCGATATAAAATAAAATTGAAATTAGTAAGGCAATATAGCAAGTTGACTTCAATATCATTTAAAATTGGAATTGATCGACCCAGTAATTATAATTATATAATTAAATAAGGGCAATTAAGTAATTTCAGTAAGTAGTGACCAACCAACTACCAAAATTTTAATTTTCCGTCTATTATAATATTGTATAGATAGATAGTACTGTATAAATTATCAACTGAATCATGATTTATATATACTAGTTTAAAACCCGTGCGATGCACGGATCGCACGGATTTTTTTTAATATATATAATATTTTAAAAAAATTATGAATTCAATTTTTAATTTTGTTCATTTAAAATTTTAAATGATATGACTTCATAATAATTATATTAGCAGACGTATATGTTCATAACTTTTTAGAACATTTAAACTTATTTAAAGTGGTAGCATTGGTAAGGAGGGAAATTTTATTATAACGAGATTATTATTTTATTGAAGGTAAAAATATATTATCTTCATTATATTGGAACCTTAAAAAATATTATTTTAGCATGTTGATTACTTAATCGATTAACAGTAATTTTATAAAAGATATTTGAAAAAGACAATATCATTGATTGAATGATATAATTTTATTGATAATTCAATGTGTATTTTAAAAAAAATAATATTTATGTTTTAATTAAAATTTAATTTTTAGTTCACATCAATAGGATACGAATTATACTTAGTCTAATACCAAATCAAACTAATTATTTTTAGTTCAATTTTTTTAAGTGTGGATTAATAAAATAATTTTATTTTAGACTGAATAATTAGTATATATTATTTTATTTTTGTTGGTCGAATTGCATTTTTATTTTAGTTTTGTGTGAGTCTCATTCAATTGTATAATGTATTTTTTATCCTAGATAAATAAAACATATTATTTTGTTTATCCAAGTTCATTTGTATAATTTTTTTAGGAGAACTAATAATATTATTATTTTTTCTTAGCCCGATTCACATGATATATCAACTAAATCTTAATAATTATATTTAGTTTGCTTATTAATTTAGCCCCAAGTAACAAATTAGAATAATATAGAACTCGGTATGAATTAAGATATAAATTGGTAGAAAAAGTTAAATTTAATATAAATTATAATGATATAGAGCTCAATATAAAATAAAATTAAAATTGATAAAATAATAGAGGAAGTTGACTTCAATATTAATTAGAATTAAAATTGATCGAGCCAATAATTAGAATTGAAATAATTAAGTAAGGGTTATTAGGTAATTTCACCAAGTACCCACCGACTACCAAATTTTAATATTTCGTTTATTATAATATAGTAAGTATAGATGTCTTCATGATAATTATATTAGTAGACGAATATGTTCAAAACTTTTTGAAATATTTAAACTTATTTAAAGTGATAGTATTGGTAGGGGGAATATTATTATCACGAAGTTATTATTTTATTGAGGGTAAAAATATAATGTCTCTATTATGTTGGGACCTTAAAAAATATTATTTTATCATGGTGATTACTTAATCGATTAACAATAACTCTATAAAAAAAATTTCAAAAAGATAATATTACTGATTGAACAATATAGTTTTATTGATAATTTTATGTGTATTTTTTTAAAAAATAATATTTATGTTTTATTAAAATTTGATTTTTTAGTTCACATCAATAGGATACGAATTTTACTTAGTCTAATATAAATTTGATTTATCTCGGATCACTGGTTTACATTATTTTATTTTAGCCCGATGTCCAATACACCGATCAAATCAAACTAATTATTCTTAGTTTAATTTTAATTTTTTTAAAGTATGGATCAATAAGATAATTTTGTTTTAGACTGAATAATTAATATATATGATTTTATTTTTGTTGGTGGAATTGTATTTTTATTTTAGTGTTGTGTTAGTCTGAATCAATTGTATAATGTATTTTTTTTATCCTGGATAAATAACATATATGATTTTATTTATCAAAGTTCATTAATATAATTTTTTAGGTGGATTGATAGTATTGTTATTTTATCTTAGCCTGGTTCACATAATATATCAACTAAATATTAATAATTATATTTAGTTTGTTTAAATTTAATTTAGCCCGAAGTAAAAAATTAAAATAATATAGAACTCATTATGACTTAAAATATAAATTGGTAGAAGAAGTTGAATTTAATATAAATTATAATGATACAGAGTTCGATATAAAATAAAATTGAAATTGGTAAATCAATAGAGGAAGTTGACTTCAATATCAATTAGAATTAGAATTGATCGACCAAATAATTAGAATTAGAACAATTAAGTTAGGGTAATTAAGTAATTTCAGCAAGTACCAAACGACTAACTACCAAACTTTTAATGTTTTGTCTATTATAATATAGTGACCATCCTTCTAGAGAGGGCCCTCTTATATGGAGGTTTAGAGAGAACCCCTTTGTTTAATATGAACCTTGGATTAAAAATAAATAAACGATCCATATTAGTTCTCATTAAATAATTAAACTTACCGACAAATATACTGAGATAGTTGTATCTACAGCTCGGCAGTTATATACACGCAAATCCACGCATCTTTGTTATGCTCCGACGAGCTCTCTCCGGTGATTTTGTCACTTTTTCAGTGATTTCGATCATCTTTCACTTGATATCTCTTGCAATCGAGGTTAAAATTTTGAGTTTATAGTTCAAATTTTCAGTTTCATCATCTACTTCTTTCCTACGAACTCTTTCTTTTCAATTTCTGTTGCTTTTCTGTAATTTTGATCTAGTCTTCAATATTCTCTTCACCGTTTCTCAGTAAATCTCCTTTTATCTCCTCGATTCTATTACAATCTATGGCTTCTTCGTCAAATCAAGCTCAAACTTTTGACTCCACAATTGAAATTCAGTCTTCTTCAGGTAATTGTTTTCATCTTTCACATTTAATCCTCAATTTTCATTTTACTGAATAATTCTGCTAATTTAGGTATCGATCTTTAGTAAAGTAAAGATTATATTTTGTTAAATTTTTAAATTTATTCATGTTTGTTAATTGTTGATTGAATTCAGTTAATATTTAACATTTTTTGCTTCTATAATGTAATCAACAAAAAAAATATTGATCATTCAGGTAATTTGATGAATTATGATTAACTATATTAAGTATGACCGTCTTTTTTAGTGAAATATAAATTTGATCATTCATATGAGAAGAATAGAGCTTTACGTTCGTTTAGGTTCTACTGTATCATTTTATTTAGTTTCATATTTTACTTTTTGGTTTAATTGTTGTTTTTTTACTATGTAAACAAATTTTTATAAGTTCATTTGATGTTCCACTATAGAATAAACATGATTTGTAGATTAAATAATCTTATTTGATGAACTCAAACTACTGTTATTTATATATTCTGTTATATATCAATTTAGTTTTGATTCTATAATGTCTGCATATTAATAGTTCGATTTATGTTCTATACTTGAATAAAAAAAATATGAATTCTTTTTATTGGAAGCCATGTTCAGTGCTATATTTTGAAGAATCTATATAATGTTTAAGTTGAGTAGTACACAATATCATGATTTTTGTCATTTTTTGAAGTCGCATATATTTGGTTGCCAATTATTGTTTTTGCAGAATGTTGTTATTATAATGAAATAAATATTCTTTTTTGTTACATTATGTGTTAATGTTTGATATCTCTTCTCTTTTAATTTTTATTAATGTCATGCAGTAAATGCCGGGAATACAAACATAATCATATGGCTGAAGTATTTTGTGATTCTGAGGGTTATGATATGATTGAAGAGTTGATAGAAGGGTTTGATGAATCTTTTAATAGGACTACTCAAGTTTGGAATCCTAAAGTTCCTGACCTAAAACTCAAACCATATATTGGTCAGCGATTTAAAGATATTGACTCATGTTTTGATTTTTACACTGAATATGGAAGGCAGGGGGGGTTTTAATGTTCGTAAATCATCACATAAGGTGAGGAATAGAATTGTTGTGTCAAAATATCTTGTTTGTCAGAAGGCAGGATACCATGAAACTGGTAAGATAAAGGAATCTGATTCTAAATCAGAATCATCGCATGCATCTAATACTGTTGGTAATCAAATTCGAAAGAGGAATACAGTCACCAAAAAATGTGATTGTAATGCGAAAATTATTCTTAAGTACATTGGTCCTGATGGCCCTGATAAGTATGTAATTTCCACTTTTGTTGAGGGCCACAATCATCCGTTAGCTTCTGAGTCGGGCAAAAAGTTTCTTCGTGCGAATAGAACTATGACTGCATTTCAGCGACATTTTTTTTTAGATGCTGCAAAATCAAACATTGGCGCTTTAAGGGCTCATAGCATCTATACCTCCTTATTTAGTTTATACTCTGATGTTGGACCTACTACTATGGATTTTCAAAATTGGATGAGAGATATCAAGTTGTATATTAGAAAGCATGATGCAGATATGTTACTTCAAAAATTCAAGATCAAATAGGATACATGTGATGGAGGGTTTTTTATGAGTATGAGACAGATTCAAATGGTCACCTCACTCGTCTATTTTGGATTGATATTCGTGGTCGAAAAAATTATGATGTATTTGGTGATGTTGTATCTTTCGATGTGACATATCGTACTAATAAGTAAGTATTGCAAAATGTCTATCAGATACTACTTATTAAATTAAGATTCGATGCTTTAGTTTTATTTTGTCAAATCTGATTATTTAATATACACTTTTTCTTGTTTATTTTATACTACAGGTATGGTATGGTTTTTTGTGCCATTCATTGGCGTCGACAATCATTGGAAAAGTTCCACTTTTTCTTCTGCTTTACTTGATTCTAAAAATGAGACAAATTTTACATGGGCATGTGAGATGTTTCTCAAAGTTTTTCGCCGGACTCCAAAATGCATAATTACTGATCAGTGCCTTGCCATGAAAGTTGCAATTGCTAAAGTGTTTCTTGATTCTGTTCATCGATACTGTATATGGCATATAATGCAGAAGTTTCCATCCAAGGTATATTTTATTTTAAATGACATCTTTTTGTTTATTTGTCGCACATATTAACTTGCAATGCTTAAAGTAACTATGCCTTTTTTATTTTGTATATAGGTTGATCCTGTTTTTTATGCTGAATCTGGTTTTATGGATAAACTAAATAAATTTGTGTGGTCATCACATTTGACGATAGCTGAATTTGAAGAAGGATGGAATGTTGTGTTGAAGGAATTTGGATTGACTGATCATGTATGGTTGAAAGATATATATTCTATGAGGAAATCTTGGATACCTGCTTTTTTCGGGGACAAGCCAATGGGTGCACTGCTTAGAACCACGTCAAGGTCAGAAAGCATGAACTTTTATTTTAATCACTTTGTGCAGAAAGGAGACACTCTTTCTGAATTCTATATGTGTTACGAGAGTGCCATCGACAAACAGATTTATGAAAATAAAAAGCTAAATGATGGAGACACATGTATTCCACAATCTGTAACGGAAAAGCAAATTGAAAAGCATGCGTCTCATCTTTACACTCGTTCGATGTTCTATAAGGTTCAGAAACAGATTAGGTCAAGTTGTTTGCATATTATTTTGGCAAGCCAACCAATTGTTGTTGATGGTGTAAATAAATATGTTGTTCGTGATAAAAGCTTTGATGAAAAATTCTTTGTGGTTGAATTTAGTTTCTTGAAGAATGATGTTCAGTGCTCGTGTAAGCTCTTCACCAGAGTGGGTTATCTTTGTAGACATTGTTTCTATATTTTAGGTCTTTGGGGTGTGGAAAGAATACCTCAGCAATTCTTGTGCACTCGTTGGATGAGAAATGCAGAGCTCAGATTCTTCAAATTAAAGTTTGGTAAAGAAACATAACGTAGCAATGGTTCTATAATTAGAGACACGTCAAAGCAAATATGGTCAGAATTTCAAGGCTGTTTCGGAAGTGTCTGAAGTAATGTTGATGGACTGAATTTTATGTTGGATGGGATGAAATCTTTAAAAATCAGTATTGCTGATAAATTTCAGATTTCTGGTGTTACGAAAGATGATATGCTTCAAGAGTGCTTTGGTGTTAGGCCTTCTGGTTTGAGCAAAGTTCTTCCTCCACTACAAAGCAATAACAAAGGAAGCAGAAAAAGGATTGCTGGCCCTGCAAAGTTAAGTTGTGATGGGAAGAAGAGAAAATTAAGGATGTGCAAAACTTGTAATTCAAAAGGATACCATGATTCACGCAAGTGTCCAAGTAAACTAATCCAGCTGCAAACAAAATCTTCTCTTCAGAGTGTTCAAACTACTTTAAATCAAGGTATACAATATTCAAATTTTGATCCCATTATCTTTAAGTTTACCTTGATCAAAATAATAATAGTTTTAATTTTTTTTAATCTTTTGTTGATCAGAAAATGTGATTCCCTGTATTTGAGCAAACATTTTGAATGGATTGATATGATTTACCTTGTTTGTTATCAACATTCTAAACTTCTTGATTTTTTTAATATTCTTTTTTGTTATTCATTTTGTTAAGCAGTCATTCAAGCAAGAGCTCTACACACATATTCATTTTATACAATGCCTTAACTATTTGTATACATAAATTATTTAACAATGCATTGTTGTTGGATACTATTATTATTTTATTCATCACTATTTTGTTATCTGTGCAGGTAATGTACAAGAGTATCCATCATCCACTCAAATACTTGTTGATATGTCATCTGGATATTAAGGATGTTATGCTGAAAAGGAATTGAAACATAAATGTGAATTGTGATTTTAATTTGTGAATTGTTAATTTTGGAAGCGAACCATTTAATGTAACGATCTGATAGGATACATTATTTTTACTTTAATTTTCAGTATAACCAGATTGCTATTATAATGTAATGACATTTGAATGTTATGATTCAATAGCTGGTCATTTTATTATTTCCACAAAGAATGTTTTATATTTTTATGTTTCAGCAATCTTTCTTTGGTTGTTGATAGTTATACAGTTGAAGGGAAAATTAGGGTTTAAGGTACATTAATTTATTAAATTTTAACCCTTTAGGGTTCACAAATTCCCCTTTTGGGTTTTAAAAATACTCCAATATTTATTTGATTGACACCATGAGTTCTGTTTCTCCTTATAGCAGCAGAAATACTTTCTAAGTTAAAGCAAAGTCATAGAAAACACTAAATAATATAAAGCTTTTTTGACAAGTACTAAATGATTATGTTTTGCAATGCAACATTAAGTCTGAAAATAAAAGTATCCACCATCATAGATCCTAACAAATTTTTTGAAATGACAAATACTAATTTCCCACAGTCTGACATGCTGACTTGATTTCTTTAAGCATCTTCTCCTTCAAATAATTGTACTTTGAGTGTATTATCTTTGCAACATATATTTGACGCGCTTTTTCTATCTGTTTTTTCTGCTCATAATTCTGCACCAAAATATTAAACACTAAAGTTAATTTTTCAAAGTAGATACACAGTACATGTTAATAAAAAATTTCATCTACAATCATATACAGTCAATAATATTTTTTTTCTTGTCCATCGAACCAGTATTTTGTACAACATAAAGTCAGTATATCATTCACAGTTTACATTAATTTTATTTGTAACAGATCATTCAATTCCTACTAAGGATAATATATGATGAATCAAATGATAGCTTGTAAAAAGGGACATTTTAAAGAATTGCGTTTACAATATACACACCGTAAGAGTTTGATAATTAAGGCATTATTGGTAGATGACTTGGTATTTAGTAACATGAAATGCCTAGATGAAGTATAATAGAGATCAAAAAATTTATTCTTAGAAAACTAAACTTTATTGAAAATGAAGAAATTTTGAGATTCGAATTAGATAATATGTGTTATCCTTATCTCTTCAGTAGCAAATTTGCAGTCCCAGTTGCGTAAGCCATTCCCCATGTAGGTTGCCATGTGGTTCATTGCAAACATTCCACAATCTACTTTATTGTTCTCAGTCCTCCACTTCATTTCCAAACGTACAATTGGAGCATTTTTTAGTTGCATGCTCTTTCTTTGGCTAAATTGTTCCAAGTACTGAATAAAGTTTTCTTTCGGAAATAATATAATAAATAATATATGTTAGGATCTGATAATTTTAAAGTTCAGTTTCTAATTATTAAAAGTTTATAATATTTACCAAACTCTCTGGTATTCCATCATAGATTGATGTCACATTTCCACCAAGTGCATTGTTATCAATAATTTCAATCTTGATATTTTTCATGTTGAAACACACCACATAAAAGTGTTCCACATAATGGATTGGAAAAAACATCTGAAAATAAAAGCAATGTCAACTTAAAAGCATATAGTAGTTTTTTTTACTCCAAATTTTAAAACTGCATGATTGATTATATACCAGGTCTACATCATTGATATTAATTCCATGCCTGTTGAGGACAAAATCCAAATTGGAACGGTGTTAGGTCCCGAATTATCGTAGAAGGGGGGGGGGTTGAATACGATAATCACTAAATTAAAAATTCTTTCGAATTTTTAGCGGATAAAATATTTAGTGCTCGGTTAGTGGTTATGTGTTCTTGAGAGGAATAGTGTTTGGAACAATAAAAATGAGGAACACAAGATATTCGGGGATATATATATTCGTATATAAATCCTCGAGGGTGTTACTACACTCCGGTAAATAAATTGACCAGATACAATATAAGAACAATAAAATTCCTAGCTCCTACAAAGATTTACAAATCAAATCCTATACAATAATCTAGCTTTTGTTTGTACTAGGATTTAATTACCGGGTAACGATTATAATGCCCCTAAGAATATACAAGAATTAAATCGAGCATTATAACGTTACTCCGGTGAGAAGTTAAACGGATATTCAAGTAGCTTGAACTCCTCTGTAAATCTCCGTTGCCATTTTCATTACTCTCTTGGGAGAGAAGATGAACAGAAAATAAAATGAATGACTGATTATCTTCTGCTGCAAAGTGTAGACTTTATACACAATAAAATTGCGTGGCTGAGAATTGAGGAGCTCTGTGGAGACGGGTTTTTTTCTTATCTCTGTGGCGACAGGTTCTTTTCTTATCTCTGTGGCGACAGGGGTACAGGAGGGGGGTTAACCTGTGTGGCGACCAAGTACTATACTTAAACAAAAACTTAACAAATTAAGTTCACCTGTGGCGACCTTATGTCACCCATGTTACTTATACTTCTTTTTTTTCTTTTTCTTTTATTCTTTTCTTTTTCTTTTGTTTTCTATTTCTTTTTCTTTTTTTTTCTATTTTTTTCTTTTTCTTTTTCTATTTCCTTTTTCTTTTCTTTTTCTTTTCTTTTTCTTTTTCTCTTTTCTTTTTTTTGTTTCTTTTCTTTTTAAGTTTATATTGTAATTAAATTAATTTATAAAATAAACTTAAATATAACTTATATAAATAAATTAATTTAGATTTATAAAATAAACTTATTTAAAGTTTATAAGATAAATCATTTTAAGTTTATTAAATAAATTATATTAAAGTCCACTAAATAAATTTATTTAATTTAACAATTAAACTTTGAGCTTCGCCAGTCTCTGAGCTAGTTAGCTGTATACCCCGCGCACCTTTTCTCGTACTTTAACATATAAATGTTCAATCCAAGTACGTTCCTCAACTTAACAATTCTTCTATAAATAATATCCAGATTCCTTTCACGAGCTGTTGACGCCAAGTGCAACTGGTCTGGTTCACAGACGACTAACGACTAACCCCGATTCAGGTCTTCGTATCATAGCCTTGATTACATTGTTAAGCTTGCCTCAACTTTATTGCTTCAGACACTGACTGTCAATAAACAACTGTACTTTCACTGGAATCCTTTCTGGTACTTTAGACAACGTCTTCATTAACCTTTGTCTATACCCTGTCTTCAATTCTTCAGATTCCTATGCTCCAAACACTGTCTATCAACAATCAATGCCAATACACTGAATGTTCAATCCGGTAGCACTTGTATACTGAATCTTCAACATTTCTGAAATCCTGAAAGTCTTTAACCTTTGTTCTTCACTGAGGCATGATCATATTAATGAACTTCTTTCAGTGACCTGTAGTCAGACTTCAGGCTTTCTTCTAATCTTCTGATTCTTAGTATTTGCCTTGTCTTCATTCTTCCTGATTTCTTGTGTAGACGTAGTATTATTAACTTGTCATGTTCTAGTGTTGTTATCGTGTTGAGTTATCATGTAACTGTTCATACAACTACGCAGTCTCACCAATAATCTCCCCTATTTGATTGTTAAACTTAACAAACAAATTAAATGGAGAGGATAACTCAACTAACAACTAGAAAAAGTAATGTACCAGGACTTGTAAATAATGCTACTGGTTTTCTGGATCAACTACTGCATTTCCAGATTTCTTGAGTAATGGAAATGGATGATGCTTGTTCTTCTAGCACTGAATTGATCTTTAAGTAGTTTCATCTTCATTTCCTTGGTTCTTCAAATCTCTGCCAGATAAAACTTCTCAGTCTTGAAGTAATCATCAGCAGCTTCTCTTGTACAACCACATTTTCTATTGAGAAGCGCATATCTCTCTTGCTTCTCCCCTATGAGAATCAACTGCTTAAAGGAGATCACCTTCGTCTACCACCTCTCCCGTACAATAGGATCCGTATATAAGAATTGATGGTACTTCCCTTTTGGAAAACAGCTTCTCCCCTTATGAAGAATAGTCATGAACCAAACCACTTCTTCTGATTACCAGGAAATCACCTTGTGTTTACCACCTCTCCCGTACAATAGGATCCGTAGTTACAAACAACAATGGTGTGGTGTAGTGTACATGTGCTTTACCTTTTTCCTCCTTCCTGCTATTTCTCCTCTTTAGTTGAGGAATCCTCCCAACTATTATATAAGCTTTTATCTCCCCTTAGAGAAGGAATATATGTTGTTGTCTAAAGGAGTGCTCATATTTCACTTGGTTGTAAACGAAATAACAAGTCAGAGTCTGATCAAATATGTCCCTTTAAATGATACAAGAATGACTTCACTGTTGATCATCATGTTCACCAATCTTCCCAACTCCTTATACCTCCCAAATGTGAGATCACCAAGTGTTACCAATTATGAGCTCCCAAAGGTCCCGAAGTATTCTAATCCAATCTGTAAATTTTAGGTTCCTAAGAGTTAAGTTGCAATCATAAACATAATCGAGACCCGAAGTATCAAGAACCATGTTTAGGGATAGGGAACGGGATATGGTGTTTCTGTCTTTCTTCCTCACTGTGAGTGTGTGATTCTGTTTTGTGTACCTCACAAGTGTTTCACTCTTCTCTCCACTTGTGTTTACACTCATTCTCACAAGTGTATCACTCCTCTCATAGCTCCAAAATCCAGCTGCACCTGTAAGGAAAATCACCTTAGCCATCCTTAAGGAGGTCACAAGTGGTGCAATGGGAGTTCGCAAATCCCCATCCTTGTTAGACTCGTCAGATGAATCTGAGTCATAATCTACAAGTTGCCAGTTTCCCTTTTAGGTTTCCAGATTTGAACTCTGGGAAGGTAAACAATGATCCAAATAATTTAGCATAAAGATCAAAGTTTCCTTCTAATGTCTGTGAAGACATTTCCTTGTGACTCATCAGGTAATATCTGAATCATTGTCGACAAGTTGCCGATTTGCACCTATGACAGATCCACTATCCACAGATGCATCCAGGGGATTTAAGCCTGGGAAGGTAGACACTGACCACTGACATATGGCTATTGGATCAGTATCCTCTCCTAACACCTGTAAAGGAAATTGGTCCGTTAAAGAACCTTGAATAATCGAATCCAACCATAAAATGGTCGAAACTCTTGTTTCTGTCAACTCATCCTTTGTCTGTGTAACCTTTCCTTGTGCATCAAGAATTATTTATGTTTGAGGTGGTGACACTACATCGGATATCCTGGCTAACAGGAGAATTTCAATAGACGCACCCTGTTGAGAGGATGAATCAAGTAACTGTTTTGTGCTTTTTCAGCCATTACTTCTTTTTGAGAAGATGTATGGGAGCTAGCAGTTGTCTCAGTTTTGATATATTTCAACTTTGTAGGAGACAGAGCTGCCGGGTTGACTTCAGAACCTTCCTTATATGGTGCACTAAGGCACTTTCTCCCTCACACTCATTCATACTTCATTTTAGTGGTAAGAGAGTTTTGGTTGGTTCTATTTCTGTGTTTGTCTTTACAGTCTGGGATAGAAGTTGTGGGTTTTCAACCTCATGACTATCAATGAAAGAACGCCATTGGAGGCTGAACCTGCATCACTGAGCATATGGCAATATGAAGATAAAATGCACTTAAGATCTATAATGAGTGAAAGTCATGCATTTAATCTTTTGAGAAAAATGATGTACAATAGTGATTTCCAAAAGATTTTAATGAAATAACAAATCACCAATGTAGAAAGAAGTTTGATTTTCTCCTAAAACTGTTCGAGTGCACAAGTCTGTTTTTATGCCTAAAAAGATAAATGATTTGAAAAGACACAGACTGATGACCTAGCAGTATTAAGAAGAGAAAGAAAATTTTTGTCTTTCAACATGAATGAGTTTTTGTAAAAGTATTGATCACTTAGGGTAAAGTCTAAGCAATTCTCATTCATATCAAAAGTTCCATAATCTATCTTTATAAAACTATTACCAACAACATTGTTTATTGATAAATAGTTTTAATAAGACTGACTATGCTGCTAATTTCAAATTGTAGTGAATCTGTCAGATATAGCAACTCATATAAATTCACTAGAACTTAAAATCTCACAATTACCTGCAACAAAATATTAACAATATACCATTGACTGATAATTGTTAAGTACTTTGGATACCAATAATTATGTTGCATCCTATTTTAAATATTAAAATAAGATATCAATGAATTAAATACCAATTATCTATCAAAAAGATATCAGCATTCAATTTCATATATTATACAATTGTTAACTCCTAACAACTGTAATATCTCAAATAATATTGGTTCGATAAATAAAGAAACATTAACCAACATTGACTTGTTTGCAATCTTAAAAAAATATTCTAAGTTCCATATACTTTGATCAATTGAGTATTGCATCTATTATCAAAGTGTTTAGGAATTTGCAAGTAAGTATAAAAATTATTCTAAGTGGACAGCATATGGTTATTTATAATAAAGCATCAAACATTATAACCATAGTTGTACTTTAAGAAAGATTTTTACACTTTTTATATTAGTATAAGTGACTGAGGATAAGCATTGATTACTTAGAGGAGTGTTAAGTAATGTCAGAAATACTAATACTTCACAATTAGTTCATAGTCAAACTCTTAACTAAATATCATTAACTGATATAAGTCAAAAATTACACACAATTAATCATGCTACAATCATGATTCTGATCTCAGTGAATTCTTGAGATGTAAGCATTGCTAAATTCACTAAAACCAAAATCTCATAATTAACTTATAACACATAAGTTATAATCAATTACTAGATATCAATTGTTGACAGATTAGTTATAATCAATCATGCTGCTCATTTATTTTAAGTTAGTTTGAATTATGGAGCAAATAATCATCATTGAATTGCTTCAATTTCCATAATCCAAACTACCCAAAATAAATATTAAATAAATAAATATTAAATATCTATGAGTTAGATACTAGCACTTTAATATTTATAATTATCCTTGAACCAATAGGATATATGAGTTATACACATTGCAATCACTCTTGGGATAATTTGTAATTTTAGAAATACTTCTTAAGCATATAAAATATTGAGAATTTTATACACATAACTTAGAAAATACTTCAACTTTCAATATTAGTGATTTTAGAAATAAGCATTGATTACTTAGAACAAAAATTCAAAATAATATCACTAATACTAAAAGTATCATAATTATTCATACATGATACAAATAACTATACTGCATATTATTTTAATATAATTTAAATTATGAGACTGATATAGAATGGAATTGTCTACAGTCATAATTTAATTCAATTAAAATAGTATTCAAACTTAATGTTGTAATACTTAACTACCACACATGTATATGACATTGTAATCATGATAATCAAGATAATAGCACTAAGTACGAGGTATTGGATTACTAATAAATTCACAAGTCCTTTAAATATTGAAGATTTAATACTTGTGAGCTTATATTAAGAATTCCTTACAGATGGAATTTCCAACTAATATGCAATGAATGATATCCCACACTTACAAACCAGTCTTGAAAAAATAACTTTATCAAGTGATTTAATAAATGTTTCTGTCAGTAACTCTTTAACTAAAAGACATGCTCTCGAATTAAATGATACCTGGTATGAAGGTGCCTTGTCATAGAGTGTTCCACAGTGTTGTTGGATTTGAAGTATTCTTATCATAATAAGAAATCAATCTTCTTCCACGAAGTTGACAGCTTCCTGAGATGCTTCTCCTGTCACTTAGGTTGACAGCTTCAGAGATGCTTCTCCTGTCTTTCTTTCAACCTGCGTAATCTATATCTATATAGCCAAACATGTTAAGCATAATATCTTTAGGGTACTTTACTCCAAGAGTTGATAGTCCCTTAAGATATCTAATAATCTTGTCAATAGCTATAAGATTGGATTCTCTAGGATCCACTTGGAACCTTGCACTTTGGCATCTTGAGAACATTACATGTTGTCTATTAGCATTTGAGTAAAGAGTGAGCTCGTCATACCTCTATAGCTTGTCATTATACCTGAGTTGCACTAATCAAGTTTTAGTGGTTTCTATTGGTAAGTAGTCTTGGCATGTTCAGAATCTTCCAAATTTTGCATCTTCAAAAGATCCTTAACTTACTTGTATTGCCATCATCCTTTTGGTTTACTTGTGCTCCTAAAAGAATTGTTCTTTTGGCTTGCTTGAGCTCCTAAAAAAATTATCCTAATGGCTTGCTTGAAGTAATTCCAAAAAGAATTGTAACCTTTTCAATATGCTCCTTCATACCTACTTTGTAATTACTTAGCAAATAATCTTGCACAAGTTTTTGTTAGTAGACCAATATATAACATTATCATTATATCAGAGCACATATATAACATTATGTTTGTGCCTAGTGATAAGAGAGTTATTAATATGATGACTCTACTAGTTCATATTAGACTGTAACTTCAGTTAGAGTGCCATACCATGTCCTTGACGATTGCTTGAGTAGTATACTAGTTCATTCCAACCTGAAGTGAGCTTGTGAAGAAGAGATATACATAGTCCAATAGATCTGCAACTGCAAAGTCCATGAACTGTTGTGCATTGACTTCCTCTTTTGACTCACCAACCAGGAGTGCACTTGTACCCATCTACTAGAGTCCAATTCTAAGTGTAATGTGCATCAGGTGTGTTAGGTCCCAATGTGTTTGTAGAAGGGGGGTTGAATACAAACTATACCGTTTAATCGAATTTAGTGCGGAATAAAAATTGAAACAAAATTCAAGTTAAATAAAAATATTATTAAACTTGAAAGGTGTTACAACGGTATCGATTACAAGGGATTAATCTCAAATTAATTATCACAAATCTAGAATAAATTCGACATGAACTTTTTCTATTTTTGCAATAAAAAGGATCAAATGCTAAAAGCAATTTGAGATTAAGTTCTAGGGATTTTGATCCGCTAGATAGTTATACAAGAACAAGAGAATGATTTCTAGTGATTTGGATTTAACTTTAAAACTAGAAATGTATAATCTTGAATTCACAGCAGTGAGAGATGAATGTTCAGTCGGCTGCTTTTCTTTTCTGTTCTTGAGTTGTTGACTTCTGTTGTGTGTTTTTTTTGAAATGTCCGCTGCTTCGATTCTTTTATATTTCAATCAACAGAATCCACTTGAACTGGCAAGACAATCGGCAAGACAATTGATTGAACTAGCATGATAATCTGTTGAACTAGTAGAACTTTCGGTATGACAATCTATTTGAGCTGGTATGACTTTCGGTATGACAATCTGATTGTCATACCAGTTCAAATGATTGTCTTGCTGAATTAATATTGAATATTAATTCAAAATCAATTCTGAAAATTCCTAATATTAATTCAGAATTAATTAATTAATCAATTAATTCAATTAATAAATAAATTAATCTTTGCAGATATAATTTATTTTCTTAATTAAACTATATGACTTAATTAATTAATAGAGAATTAATACTACTCTTTAACAACAACCATTCTTCTGAAAATCTTCTGAAAATCACTGTCAATTATGAATCAATTCCACCACTTTAATGTTGACACTCGATGTACTGTCTGATTCATGAGTGACTAACTTCCGTGACGTTTCTTCATGTCTTGACTTTGATACTTGATTTTCTTCAGATTAAATCCTTGTAATTATCTGATACCCTGACAAGATCTCTGGCACTTGATTAAATCCACAATCTTGATTTATATCACTGAGGCTTGATTAATTTCTTGAACTTCTTCCAGTGAAGTAATACCTCAAGTCTGTAGATGAACCTTGTTTCTGAATCCTTTGACAGATGTTACTTTGTGAGATCTCTTTGACAGTAGATCCACTATTTACTTGTTACATTCTTATTTGAGTTGAGTTAAATCCTCGAATAAACAAATAGGCTATGACATATGCCTTTCAAGGTGCCTGATATGTCGTAATATCCTCAAGTCTCGTCACTGGTGCTATCTATTAGATACTGCTTCCTTATAATAACCTAGCATCCAGTTTGGCCTTGTCCCTCGTAACAATGCCATTGTCATCCAGTTTGACTTCTGGTTTTCCTTGTGCCAATTACAATATTGTCATTTGGTTTGGATACCAGCTTCCCTACAATCTGCTTGCTGACTGATTGAGTTCATCTTGCTTTGTAATCACCCAATCAATCCGGATCTATCAGAGCTTCTGTAACTTTCTTAGTTTCTTCCTTAGATTGAAAATTAGAGAAATAATCATACATACTCAGTAGCCCTGCTAATCATTACTCCACCATCTGGATCACTTAGAACTAGACTCTGGGAATAATATTGACGTCAAACCCTTTGTCTCAGCAGATATATTCTTTAGTGTCCTCTGATTTTCAATGTGGTGTTGTGTCTGACTAGTTGATCCTTCTATTGCCCCCCTAAGCTGTTGCTGGGATTTCCTGAAAATCCTTACCCTTGCTGACTGGCTTCATTGAAATAATGAGTTGTATTATACACTGCCATTCCACTTCTTGGATATGAATCATCAATACCATTACTTTCTCCTTTAACAGCTTGGAGCATGGAGTTGTTGAACTGTGCACTTAGACATTCTATCACCTTCTGTTAATTAACCACAAATGCCCTATAGGTTGTAGACTTCACTGAGTAGCCATGAAGAATATCCTCACATTGTAGAACATTCTCTCCAAACACTTTCAGGTTATCCAGTGTTTGCTTCTATCGTCCATTAACTCATTAGTGGTCTTCATGTATACATCCTGATCAAGGCTTGATCTAACTTGTTGCAAACTGTATTGACTGCTTCAGCCCTTTGGTATTTAGAAAGTCTTGATTAGCTTGATATTTCCCTTGTAGCTTTAATCAAGTTCTGGTTCTTCCTTTGTACCACTCCATTATGACACGGAGCTTTCAGTGCTGAATATGTCTCAAAATATTCTTGATGTTACAGATATTAATCAGAACTGCTTCTTAAATTTAGTTCCATTATCTGACCACAAGATCATTTCTTTTACATTTACTTACAGCTTGATCTTCTTATATGATCAATTACCTTATGTGATGTCTTGTCTTGAGAACGCACGAACAACAACTTTGTTTCACAAGAGTAGTCAACCACCATCACTAAGGTATATGTTTACTTTGATGTGATGTTGTCTTTGACTCCTCTTTTTGACATGCCTCACATTTATCATCTTCTGAATTCCAGATGAGGCAGTCCTCTCACTAACCCCTTTTCACAAAAGAGTTCCTTATGTTAATGTTCAAGGGTGAGAGCTTCTAACTTACTCTTAATCAGAGCAAGCTTTTCAATCTTTTTGCTTCAGATGAGACATTAATCCTTTATTGAATTGACATTTTTGTCCTTTGATGCAGAACTGTCTGATAAGAGGATTTGTGCCTTGATTCTCCAGCAAGAAGTTGCTTCAATTGTTATCAATGACTCCAATAATTAGTTGTTATCAATGATACCAATTGTTCAATTCATGATGACATCCCTTCATCTGTATAGCTTGTCCCGTAATGAAAACCTTTGCTGTCATCTCCAAAGATTACTGACGGAATATCTTTTGTTGATCACATTTGATTGTGAGGCTCTTTCTTTGATCATATGCCTTGAGTATGAATTACCAAGAATGCATATGAATCAATTGACCTGTTATATCCTGCACTCACAAATGGATTAACAGTTCTTGGTACCCAACTTATCAGTTTGGGTCCAGTTGGATTAGAGATATTACTATAATCAGAGATAACAACAGCTGCAACCTTATCATGCTAGTTCTTATCTTTGACTGACCATTTTCTCTATTTTAATACCCATGACAGATTTGTCTCTAGGCTAGGGGAAAATGGTTCCATCCTTACATAAGGAGGACTAGCAGTCTTTGCCCTATTGTAATCCTGAACATGCTTTTTCTATAATTAATGCAAGTACTAAGAGATGCATTCATGGCATAAAGAATAAGCAAGCATTGTATTAAGAATATATGGCATTCATTCAGAAACATTACGCATAAGAATTAAGCAAGACAGGCATGATATGGAACAAACAGAATTAGCAAATAAATCACTAATTCTATATAGTCCAATCCTGTTGATGAATCTCATCTTTCTATCTCAATCCAATTATAAATTAATACATCTTAACAAACAATTCATATCAAATGAATAAATTACAATGTAATATGATACATGAGATAAGCATAAACAAAGGTCTTAAGTGCTGGAAAACATATATCTCACTAAAACAATTAATCATGTTCAACAAATATTCAAACACATATTTAAGATCATCTAAAGTAACATGCACAAGTTAAACATCATTCCTAGTTACCAGAAAAATAATCTAGTGAACTAGTTTAGCATTTTCTTTGTGTGATGCTGTCATGTTTGTGCGAGTGTTAAACATTTAAACACTAAGATCTTATCATGCATTGAATATTGAGAGCAAAATATTACAGTGGTTCAATAAATTGAAACTTGAGATATGTGAGTTGGATCATCTTCAGAGATTGCTATAAAAGGAAGATATTCATGATTCTCGTCATCTGATCCATCCCAACTCTTTCCCGTGCACTATAAGTTTTGACTGGCTGCTTCCCTAAGAAAACATTCCACCTTTGTCTCAACTCTTCAACTGAATCCCTACTCATCCTTGTTTGTCAAGCTTCTTGTTCTGTTGTAGTAAAACCCCTAATAGTTACTTGACACATATTGCTTGACATAACTGTAGCTATCAAATCTTGTATCTGTCCCATTCTTAGTCTTGTAATCACCTCTTGAACTGAATCTGTAAAAGTCTCTGCTTCGAAATAGATAGGCTTGATCCTTGGATATAGCTTCTGTATTCTATCTGAATCCAGTGTGACCAAACTTCCCTGACAAGTGAAACACTGCCCTGACGTCCAGTCCCTCAAGTACTTCTACCTGAGCTTCCTTTGATTCAGCTATCAGTAACTCTTACATTTTGTCCCGATGTTCCAACTTTATTGCATGTAACTGAGATGTTTGTTTGTCCCCGCTATTCTCTCTGACCTCCACAATTCCTGCCTGTTTGATCTCATTGATTCCGGATAAATATAGCATTGGTACAAAACACTGTGTGACTGTAAAATCTGGAATCGTAGAGTTGTCTTAAAATCTCCGAGGAAAATTGTACTCGTAGAAATTTCATTCATTTCCTGCGTCTGAAAACCCAGTGGTATCCTATGGAGTAAGCCTTTGAGGAGGTTCCACAATTTTCGTCTGTAGGTCTTGAAATCATTTTCATTGGAGTAAGAAAACCATTATCTATAATTTCCGTTTGAATAGCACATGATCTTCGTTTTTTTCAAAAGATTAAAGTCCACTTTAAAAGCCCGGAGGAATCCTGAGTCTACCAATCCTTGAGTACCCTTAATTTAATATTTAAGAAAAATTTAAATTTCTAATATTTTAATTTTCTTAGAAAATAAATTAATCAAAAATAAATATTTACGTAAAATCTAATTTTCAAGAATTTCGAGTTTTCTTAAAAATTAAATAAAATGTAAATTATTATTTAAGAAAAAATTAAATTAAGAAATTTAAATTTATTTAATTTTCTTAGAAAATAAATTAATCAAAAATAAATATTTACATAAAATCTAATTTTCAAGAATTTTGAGTTTTCTTAAAATTAAATAAAAAGTAAATTATTATTTTAAAAAAAAATTTAAGAAATTTAAATTTTACAGAAAAATAAATAAATCAAAAATATAAAATTATAGGAAGAAAAAAAAAATTAACAAGTGGTGACTCAGGCAGCTCCTATGGCGATTAGATACAGCTGAGGTCGCAATAGAATTTATTATTCTTCTATGGCGACGACTAATTTGTTGAGCAGTATATTTGTATAGCGACTAGGAGTAGAAGGTCGCAACACATGACTGCCTTAGAATTATTAAAGTTCTGTGGCGACATTACCCTGTGTGGCGACAAAAACATTCAGTTTTCCTGCGCGTCTATCGCGTGACTGGCCTGGAGGTACCTTTCCGCGCGTGTGTAGTCCTGCACGCGTGAGTTCCCGTCGAGCCAACTTCTTTTTCTGCGCGTGACTTAGAAAATGGAAGTGGCAGGATCTGAATTGCTAAGTCTGCCTTTTGTTTGTAACGCGTACAAATTAGGAGTTGATAACCTGAAGCTTTCCGAAGTCAAATGTACATGTTGATTGAAAAGAAAATGGAAGCTTAAAGAATTAACCAAACTGGCAGCTAGAAAATGAAAATAAATTTAGATTAAAAAATTTAAAATACTAAATTTTAAATAGTAAATTAATTTAATTAAATTTATTTAAATTAAGTTCATAAATCAACTTATTTAAATTAAATTTATAAAATAAATTTTAAATCAATTTTACTATATAAATTTATGTAAATGAAAAATTAATAAAATATTTTTTTTACGGATCCTGATTTGTGTATCAATCAGTCAGCTCTGATACCAATTGTTAGGTCCCGAATTATTGTAGAAGGGGGGGTTGAATACGATAATCACTAAATTAAAAATTATTTTGAATCTTTAGCGGATAAAATATTTAGTGCTCGATTAGTGGTTACGTGTTCTTGAGAGGAATAGTGTTTGGAACAATAAAAATGAGGAACACAAGATATTCGGGGAAATATATATTCGTATATAAATCCTCGAGGGTGTTGCTACACTCTCGTAAATAAATTAACCGGATACAATCTAAGAACAATAAAGTTCCTAACTCCTACAAAGTTTTACAAATCAAATCCTATACAATAATCTAACTTTTGTTTGTACTAGGATTTAATTACCGGGTAACGATTATAATGCCCCTTAGAATATACAAGAATTAAATCGAGCATTATAACGTTACTTCGGTGAGAAGTTAAACATATATTCAAGTAGCTTGAACTCCTCTGTAAATCTCCGCTGCCATTTTCATTACTCTCTTGGGAGAGAAGATGTACAAAAAATAAAATGAATGGATGATTATCTTCTGCTGCAAAGTGTAGACTTTATACACAATAAAATTGTGTGGCTGAGAATTGAGGAGCTCTGTGGCGACAGGTTCTTTTCTTATCTCTGTGGCGACAGGTTCTTTTCTTATCTCTGCGGCGACAGGGGTACAGGGAGGGGGTTAACCTGTGTGGCGACCAAGTACTATACTTAAACAAAAACTTAACAGATTAAGTTCACCTGTGGCGACCTTATGTCACCCAGGTTACTTATACTTCTTTTTTTCTTTTTCTTTTATTCTTTTCTTTTTCTTTTGTTTTCTTTTTCTTTTTCTTTTTCTTTTTTTTCTTTTTCTTTTCTTTCTCTTTTTCTATTTTCTTTTTCTTTTCTTTTTCTCTTTTCTTTTTTTTGTTTCTTTCTTTTTAAGTTTAAATTGTAATTAAATTAATTTATAAAATAAACTTAAATATAACTTATATAAATAAACTAATTTAGATTTATAAAATAAACTTATTTAAAGTTTATAAGATAAATCATTTTAAGTTTATTAAATAAATTATATTAAAGTCCACTAAATAAATTTATTTAATTTAACAATTAAACTTTGAGCTTCGTCAGTCCCCTGAGCTATTTAGCTGTATACCCCGCGCACCTCTTCTCGTACTTTAACATATAAATGTTCAATCCAAGTACGTTCCTCAACTTAACAATTCTTCTATAAATAATACCCAGATTCCTTTAACGAGCTGTTGACGCCTTGTGCAACTGGTCTGGTTCACAGACGACTAACCCCGATTCAGGTCTTCGTATTATAGCCTTGATTACATTGTTAAGCTTGCCTCAACTTTATTGCTTCAGACACTGACTGTCAATAAACAACTGTACTTTCACTGGAATCCTTTCTGGTACTTTAGACAATGTCTTCATTAACCTCTGTCTATACCCTGTCTTCAATTCTTCAGATTCCTATGCTTCGAACACTGTCTATCAACAATCAATGCCAATACACTGAAATCTTCCAGTAGCACTTGTATACTGAATCTTCAATATTTCTGAAATCCTGAAAGTCTCTAACCTTTGTTCTTCACTGAGGCATGATCATATTAATGAACTTCTTTCAGTGACCTGTAGTCAGACTTCACGCTTTCTTCTAATCTTCTGATTCTTTGTATTTGCCTTGTCTTCATTCTTCCTGATTTCTTGTGTAGACGTAGTATTATTAACCTGTCATGTTCTAGTGTTGTTATCGTGTTGAGTTATCACATAACTGTTCATACAGTTACGCAGTCTCACCAACAAACGGAATCTCACAAATTTCATGTGCTTGTCCATACTATCAGCTCAAACAGGATTTGTGGATGTCAATGTTCCAATCTGCAGAATACATTTTAAATAAATCCACGTATTAATAACATGCATTCCATATTATTCCTTCTTGTTTCTGTTATTCTTTTGTTTCTTTATTTTTAATTTAAGTTTTTAATGACTATCTCACGTGCAAAAGTGTGTGACTGCATGATCAGTGAGATTTTGCTTTCTATTACTGATCTGTGTGTGAATTTGTCTGCATAACAGTATATATCAAGTAATATAAAAAACCAGTAGTTCAAAATTATATATTATATAGGAGGAGAACAATTACAAAGATTATATTAGCTTAAAAAAAATACAATAGACTGACTGTTGTATGAAATAGTATAATGTTATTCTATGCAAGTTGATAAAAAAGAATTATTACCGTGGTCATTGTGTTGCAGAAGAATCTATTAGGACAGTCAACTGATCTATATTTTTATTCCTTGTTCAATATGGCTATATATGTATCTACCACATTTGTATAGATATTTTTGCCAAACTGTAAACTTTGGATATGGTGCTTTAAGCATGTTACATTGTTCCAAAAAAAAACTTCTTCCCTGAATAATGGATTAGTGTTACAAATATATATTCAAAAAATATAAAATTCTTCCCTGAATTATAAAGTGGTTCTATTAATTCATAATCAAAGAGAATTTATATTTATCTTACATTGATTTTTCTGGTTTTGCATTGATCCATATCCAAACTTCATCCTCTGCTTTAGTAAGCTTAGTCCTGTTGAAGTCAATGGTTCGATTGAGAAATGGAGATTTCTGGAATTCGCTGACCTTGTGCTCCCTTCTTAGTTTGTTGATACCGAACACTACTTCTTCTATTTGTTTATCACATCTAACAAAATCAACAATTTGACCAGCAATTGTAAGTTCCCCAAGGAAATCATCTATGTCATGTAGCTTATTGTAGGCTCTATCAAAATCATTCAGAGCTAATATATCAATGACTTTCCCGTCATTTTCTGAGAATTCAGGTCCACACACACAAATTTGGAGTGCACTTTGATTCTGGCCAATGTAGTTCAATATTGTTTCCGAAATAAAAATTTAATGTCATCTTATTAAATTAAATTAATAAAGTGAAAAATGATTTATAATTACTAAACATAATAGTCATTAACGAAGTTAAAAGAGTAGACACAGTCATTCTTGTAAACTGGAAATATGATATTCTTTTTATACAGATTCATTAAAATTGATATAAACATAAGAGTTACATCTTAATCATGTATAAACATAAGAATATAATTTGACAAAAATGCAACTACATATTCGATATATATCTTACAAGAAAAAAAACATAAAAAATGTTGGAAATTGAGAAAAACAAATTTTATTTGATTAATAATTTAAGATTAATAGTGACTGAATCAAGGATGAATTGTAGCAGGGCTTACATAAAAAATTTTGTATTATTTTAATTATTTGTTATACCTTTTTTCTGCAGCTCCACTTATTTTGGCAATATTTTCTTGAAGCTCTTTCCACTTTTCGCTGTTTGGGAAAATTATGTTTGCTTGTTTCAAGCTTTTCTTGATTTTTTCATGGATTGACTCTATTTGAGTTAATTCCACCTCAAGTTGTGATATCATTTCCTAGTTCCATAAAAAGAAATAATTTAATTGCACAATTATGTAAAATATAAAAAAAATTATAAATCAAACTTACAACCACATTGTACCTGCTCCGTGATAATGTCATTGTTAGTATGATTTTTTTCAATTTCCTTTGCAATTGACATAATATCACTGTCAATCAACTATTCATCTGAAATGAAGAGGCTTGACCTTACTCCTTGAATTATTTCTTTTGGAGTTCTCCAAATGTTGTTTACTTCAAATTCATGTAGAGTAAGTAATGTAAAATAAGCATATTAGTCCCTTGCAGTCATGTACTAAATATTAAATATTGTAAACAATGTCAATTATGTACTACAGAATGATAAAAAAGGTACTATTACATGTGCATAATCGAGTACATATACACGAATCCTTAATACTTAATTAGTAATGCTTAATATTGGTAGCTACGCTCGCCTGTAAAATTAAAAACCAAACAACACTTATAAATTAGAAACGAAACAACTAAACCGAGTATATATTCAAAAATTAGTATAACTGCATATTATAATCATGATAAGTAGAATTGTATACGTTCAGAACAGAGATTGGTATCTGACACAATCACTCAGGTATGAGAAGATCTAAAAATACTTACTTCTTGTCAGTGAATGCTTTAAGATACATTAGGTCCAATGAATGGTATCACAAAATTTTATTGATGCCACCATTCTAACAGTAACTTGATATCTCGATTCTCTATTAACTTATGCAAAAGAGCTAATTGCATATAACTAGACATCTATGGATGTCATACTTCACATGCAAAAGGTTAGTGTTTTTGTACTATGACCTATGTAGGTGTGTATGTAAACATCACCACGCTTAGCATTTTAGTACATGTGATTGTTGTTAATAAGTCAGGTCTTCATTAAGCTTAATTGTTAGAGAACATTCCTTCTGTTGACATATGCGACTTACATTCTATTAAACAGTTATGCATGTACGTAATATCACATTGGTAAGCTATATTATCAAATTACTTAATATTATCAAATTGGTGCTATTGCTATATAAATCTCTCAACCAAAAGATTTTATAATAATACACGATGTGTTAGCCTGCTTTGAGATATAGTTAGTATTAGTACGCCCGCCTAAAAAATTATGCCACTCTCTGTCTCCTTGCACTCGTGACTCAACCAACCTATGTAAACTTACTGAATTTTTGGAAAAAGAAGGTTTAAAAAGAATGTGTTATATGTTTCCATTTTAGAAGAGCCAAAATATATATTTATATGAAAAGAGAGGCTTTAGGGAAATAGTCTTCCTAGGTCCTAGTATATTTTAAACTCAGGAAAGTGTGTAAACGAGATCTTCGTATCAGTTATTTCTATTGCGGGAGCAAACCTGATTTGTAGCGAGTCAGTTATCAACCATGACTGTTGCTCCGGTACAGAGTAACTTGACTCTTATATTACGGGCATTTTAGACTACAATCCCTGTATAGAATCTTATACTACACTTAAGATTTTATAGTATGGTGCCACTGGGAATATTCCACAATATATTACAGGCATTGTATATACGTTATACAGAGAAATGGAAAACATTTGAGAAGATAATTCACCTTGTTGATAAATTCCTCAACAATGTCAATATGATCTATTTTGAATCTCTGTTGCCAATCCTCATTTTCCTCATCAACATGAATATTGTCAAACACCTATTATCATTTTATACAAAAAAATTATAAATTGAAATTCAAAATGTTAATTTTTGATTTTATAATGTAATTGAAATTTATTTTTGTATACCTCAGTTTGGTTATCAAGATGTACTGTACTTGGGTCATTATTTTTTTTATCAGTTAATTGATCTTGATCAGATAAAGTATTCTTCATAATATATTCCCCTTCTTTGTTTTGTGTCTAGAATTTTTCAACCTGCAAATATAAAGCACTAAATAAAGTACTCTTTGTTTTATAATAAACTTTTAGAACATAAAAGCTAGTTATTGAATTATACGTTCAATTCTAAATTGAACTTACAGTTTGTCCTTTTCCGAAACTATCATCATACATTTCAGCTTTGCTTCGGTTTGCTATTAATGATGTCTTCCATCCAATAAATGGTGGTAGTGTCCTTTCTGCAATTATTTGTTCATGTTTTGTTCGATCGAGGTAAAGAAACTGAAATATAAAACCAAACAGAAATTAGATCATTTATTAATAATATGTCATGATGGGAGAACATTTTAGTATTTTACTTACGAGAAGGAAGACAAGTGAACCCGTATAGTATTGTGAATGTGGATTCTTCCACCATGACTCATGTGCTTCCTTGATATTATCTAAAACTGGTTTGCACCAATTGAAGCTTTTTGCATTTTTATAATTTCCTTTGAATCCGAGTGCATATTGGCTGACTTTTGCAGTCTATCCATCCTTATGAACAGATTTGTCATGAGGACCATGAAATTTTGTTTGAATTTCTCATCAGCTTCTGTGGACATTCCAATTGCATTAGCCACCATCAACTCAGTTATCCTCTTCTTATTAAATTGTGCCCTCCATTTTTTATATACAGATCTATCCTTCTCAAATTGAACAACTTGTTCACCTCTTGGCAGTCCCAAAGTCAAATTTACATCTTCCTCATCCACCTTGATGCTTTTATTATTAGGGAAAAGCATTTCAGAGTTATTGTGGTCATACCACCATAATACATTGATTCCAATCTCACGGGATATGGTTCTCAACTCAAATGATAATAGTGGACCAAACCCAACCATCGTCACCCATTCCTTTTGATGTTTTGAAAGTCCACTTACAACTTTTGAGAAAGTTGACGGATAAGCTCTTACTAATAATATTTTTGGCTTTTCTTCTGGTACATCTTTTGATTCTTTACCAAATTCTTCACATCTTTATTTCTTTGCCTTTGTATATTCAGCCTGAAAGAACAAAAAAAATCAATATTTAGTCGTACAAAATCTGTATTATATTCATTCTGACCGATATCAAAGTTGCCATAGGAACATGAGAATACTAGCTTCTGTAAAAGAACATAAATATAAAGTACCTCCATAGGAGTTTTTCTTTTTTTTACTTCATTCTTTTGCCTTTGTTGTTTTTTTGTATTACCTCTTGATACCCCTACAGGTTCAGCCTAATAGAAGAATAATAGGAAAAATGTAAAGTACATAACTTAAAGGTATACTATTATTTTTTAATCAACTAATAGAAAAATCAGATTTAAACACTATAAATTTACGTATTAAATTATTGAATACATCATCACAAGTGGCTTTACTTCTCTCAATTCTTTCTTTTATGCTCGTCCTTCTTTCTTTTCTGCCTGATTTTCTTGGAGGAGTCTTTTCAAAATCACTATCAGTTTCAAATAAACATTCCTTTTTCTTTTCTACACATCGGCGACTCCGATACACAATAAACAAGCAAAAAGTTTTTTAATATATAATTTTAGATTCATATTTAAATATAACCTATATATGTACCATTCAGTATTATGACGACATCATTAACAACTAAAAGTACAATCCTATATCTTTTATCACAAACTACATGAAAAAATATATAGCATCAAGAAAAGTGTTGTTATCATAAGCTTTATCACAACCAAGAAATGAAAGTAAACTATATATTCTTAAAAAACCTAAACTAATTGAAGTAAGCAAACTGTGTCAATACAATTGATATTATCATAAATGTCATTAAGATAGGACATAGATGCTTCTTACTAGAATTTTCATTTCTTCATTCTGTGCTCTGCTAATTGGAGTCATTAGCCTCGGTGATCTTCGTTCTGGCATTCTACCGACATAAGTGCCTCTTTTCTTTCTTTTTCCTTTATTTTTTCTTTCCTGATAGAATGAAAAAAATATCATAAAATATATTATTAAAAGTCATGTGAATTTATATGCAGTTAACAGAAGGTTATAAAAATTACTTCAGCATTTATGTCTAAAATTTCCTCCACTGAGTTCTTTACTTCATCATCTTTTGGCAAATCTTTTACAATCTTCGGACTTAATTCTTCTCCCCCTTCAGCAAATAACAAATCTTCCAGAACAATGTCATTATCCTACAATATATTTAAATAATTTACTGTTATTCCCAGTGGACTAACATTGAGATTTACAGAAAGGGGGGTTGAATGTAAATCTCAAAACTTTTTCAAGTTTTGAGCAGTTTCTAAGGCTAAGTGTTTTTGAGAACAAGTGTGTGTGAATTGCTTGAAGTCAATGCAGACAGATATATATTCAAACACAAATGTAAAGAACACAAAGATCTTAAAAACTTTTCTAGTGGATTTGTTGTTCCACCAGAGATGTGTTATTTCAGAAAATCTGTGATTCAAAGAATTCAATCACAGCTGCTTCCTAGTACAAACTAGATGATTTTCTCTCTGGATATTTCTAAACAGCTCAGGAAAATTCCTTATCTAATTACTAGCTGCTACTTGGTTTATATATCACCAAGATTACAAGTGAAGACAAAACTGTAAAATACAATTAAAAAGGTTCTTCACATGTTTCTTCTTCATTTCTCTATCAAATACAATTTAGGCTTGGCTGTTGATCTTTGAATACTTCCTTGTTTGCATCAGAATGGAAATGCTGCATTTTCTTGATTCCTCCTAGAGGCTTCCACATTCCAGTTTGTCTCTGTCAACCAATGTGCCTCTGTCAGCTTATGAATTATCACTATCAACTGCTAATGAACTAAGCATCCGTTGAAGCTTTCATTCGTTGATACCTTATCCGTTGAGGCTGTATCCATTGAAGCTTTATCCGTTGATGCATTATCAGTTGAAGTCTTTATCCGTTGAAGCACGTATCCGTTGATGGATATTATCCGTTGAAGTATTAGAGACATCCGTTGAACCTTTGTTTCTTATCCGTTGAAGGTCTTCAATATCAGTTGATACTTCTTCACTTATACAAAATTACAAGAAATGAAATATTTACAATTAGCCCTCCTATTTGCATATCCACTAGTAGTCAACATGACTGATACTTTCCTACAACATCTAAAAATTACAACTTGAATCCAGAGTATAAAATGTGCTACAATACTGAACTTATTGCTAAGTAAAGCTACTCCTTCAACGGATAGCCAAGATGGTCTTATCCGTTGAGGCTACAAACACTAGATCTCTACTTAAGTGTTTTGTTTAACTTATCATCAAACTAATACACATATTCCTAACAATCTCCCCCTATTTATGTCTACAAGAACTGTAGGCATAAATTTGGGTTTAGCTTGATGATAACAAAACACTTGACAAATATATTAACTGTAATTAAGCAGAAATTCAAAAGTGCTGCAAAAATGTGTATGATGAGATGGAATTGAAGAATTACATTGTTTCCAAGGGTGCTCCTTTAGCCTGAGCAGATTAATTTCTTTTCCTTTGATCCCTTGTTTTCTTTCCTAGCCTCCTGTCATTCTCCTCTATTTGAAGTTGAAGTTGTCTGTAGAACTCAGCTTCATCTTCTTCATTGATGTCCAACTTAGATTGCATATCCTTGAGAGTTTCATTACTGGCAATCTTGAGTTGATCTTCAAGTCTGAAAAATCTTCTGACTCCTTTGTTGTCTCTGAACTCCATCAACCAATGAGGTGATTTGTGAACTGTAATTCCTCTTTCTTGAATGAGTAATGTTCTAGGCAAGGCATTGGGCTCCCACCAAGTTTTCCTTATGTTGGCAATCTTGTTGAGAATCTCAGTCTTGGCAATCCTGGTAAAGCCAGAATCCCTTTGTATGGCTGAGTAGACTCTAACCAAGGTAGAGTAGCCTTCATTCAGAATCCTGTAGAGAGGCCAAGTTCTTTGCCCACTTCCTTTGTATTTGAACAATAGTCTTTCTGGTAGCTGTCTGTAGGCAGCTATTCCCCTTACTTCCTCCAGCTCATCCAGATAGAGTTTAATGTCTGAAAATTCTTTTATGTCACAAATGTGAACATAATCATCCTTAGAGGTTTGAGGCTTAGGCTTAGGCTTCTGAGTGAATTTGATTGAGGTTTTAGAGGGTGTTGATTTGATTCTTCTTTTCTGCTTCTTTGATGGTGGAGAAGAGGTTAAGAAGGTGGGCAATTTGATGGTGTCCCAATCAATTGGTTCCTCCTTAGGAATGATTGTTTCACCATGAATGTTTATGAAGGGGTCAGGCACAATGGGTTCAGGAATAGAAGGTAGTGGTTTGGATTTTGATTGGGTTTCTTCAGTCTCATCTACCATCTTTCTCTTTGCATTGGCCTTCTTTCTGTTCTCTTTCTGCCATTCTTCTTTTTCCTTACTTCTTTCTTCCATATCACTATCAACCATGTCCCCCATATCTTCATCTTCACTTTTGTCTTCAATTTCTTTCTTTTCTTTAGCTTGACTTGACTTTAGCTGTTTTTCAAGCTTTGCTTGTGCTCTCTTGTCAGCCTTTAGCTTTTTGGCTTCTTCCTTTAACCTTCTGGTTTCTTCCCTCTTGGCTATTGAGAATTTGGGATGTCCTTGCATTACACATATGCTCTTTCCCTCTCTGAAGATAATAACCATGTTCCTCCTTACAGCCACATTCATGGTCTCTTTGTGCTTTATGATACTTCCACCCAAAACCTTGTCTTCATCAGGTTTTGGAGGAGGAAAATCCACTTCCTTCATTTGAGCAAGGCTTAGAGGATTCTTTGTAGAGTCCTTATTGGATTTGTTGTTGGGCTTGAGAACCATAGGTTTCAGATTCTTGGAAGAAGTCTCTCCAACCTTATTCCTCCTTACTGGCTTGAGCTCCATAATAATTGGTTCCACCTTTGTGCTATGCTTCACAGATTGTGATTTAGAAGTTGTAGAACCAAAAATTTGTTGCATCTTTTCATCAATTTTCAACCTTTGCTCTTTGACTTGCAATTCAGCTGCTGCTATCTGGATTAGATCAATTCCATCAAGCTTTCCTTTGATTAGAATAGTTGGAGAGGTGGTGATGGCATGAACTAGCACTTGAGATATTTGAACTGTTGTTGATGGCTCTCCTTCCCCTTCCCTTTTATTCTCCCCCTTTTTGTTATCATCAAGGGTAGGGGTCAAGCCTTATGCTTTGGTCAGCTACATTAGTAGATTTGTCTGAGTTTGTTGATTCTGAAGAATGGTGACCATAGAGTCTTCAATGATCTGAACTCTGTTTTCCAATCTGGCCAGCCTCTTGTCAGCATCAGATTCTTTCCTTAATCTCCCCAACAAATCTTGCATAGTATCATAAGGCATAACTGAATCCAACTTTTCAGCATTGTAGGATTTCAGATCAGCAATGTCCTGCTTGAGTTCATCCACACTTAGATTCTGTTTGAAGTGCTGCAACTGCAAGAGATGCAGAGAGTCCAGATGAGCTTGAAGAATTGTCTTGGTAACATCATCTGTAGTCTCCTTAAGGGCCTTCTGAATAGTCATTACTTGCCTGACCAAAGTGACACCAAACTCTCCTGATGTAGATGCCTTTGCCCATGCCCAATCAGGTAGATCTGGAACAGAACTTGGGCCTGCTACTCCCCCTAAGTTCATTCTCTCATCCAAAGAATCAGAGTCATCATCATTAGAATTTACTCCAAATTCTTCAGATGGCTCACCAGCTTGAGAAGGCAGCCTGTTAATAGCAGCTTTGTCTCTGAGAAGAGATTCTGAAGTGTGTACAATGTTTAAAGTTTGTTCTGCCTCCACATTGCCCTGAGCAGCCAATAATTGATAGGCTGGAACAGGGTGAGTAAAAGTGTCAGCATCCAAGGAAATGTTATCAATTATAGCTTTGTAATGTTGCTGAAATTGTCTTTCCTTTTCTGCATCATCCACTATCATTAACTCACTAGCAATGGCTGGATCCACCCTTATAGCTTCTGTACCTGCCTTTCTCTCATTTTCTCTATTTTCTTGCATCAGGGGCTCCCCCTGGCTCACACACACCCTCACACCCTCACCCTCACCTTCTAAGGTGGCACTCCTATCACTTACTTTTGCCATGATGGAAGAAATAGCATGCATATGAAGACTCTCAACCTCTCCTTTTGCCTGGGAGCAACCCAGCCTCTCACTCAAGATATCACTCCCTTCCCTCAAACCTAAAAGTGATTGTACAGTAACCATGTCTTCTACAGTTGGAGTTGTTTCTATTATATGTGTAGAGACCATCAACGGATAGGGAGTATCCGTTGAAGTGGAAACTGATGGTATCAACGGATAACTGTTGTTAAGCTTATCCGTCGAAGAACAACCACTTGTCAACGGATGAGAGATATCCGTTGAAGAAGGAAAAGATGTAGATATGGAAAGTGACATAATTGTTGAATCTGTGTGAATTGATTTTAAGTGAGGTGACACAGATTCTTCAACCATATCTGAAAGAATTGGCTGATGATCCAACAAATCATCTAAAAGATGATGACCATCAGGTTTTGAGTGGGGCTCCTCCCTGAGTTTTAAGGAGGGAGAATCAGGAATTGATGTGAATATCATATCCACATCCAGAGAGGGTGATGAAGAGTTTGATGATTGATGTGTTTCTATTATGAGAGAATGGGGTTGTGACTCCACATTTGCTGGAATCATATCAAGCTGAATTTGAGAAGGCAAAGATACAGGTGGATGTATCTGTGCTGTGTGTGCCCCTTGTGTGGAAATTAGGGTCTTGGCCTTCTTCTTCCTTGAAAAGGCTTTGATTGGTGAATGTGTGGCTTCAGTGTCCCTCCCTCTTTTGTTCTGTGTCCCTGGTTGGGGACAATTTTCAATAGTTGCACCCTTTTGGGAGGATGCAACTAGGGATGTGTTTGACTCTTTTTGAACCACCACAGTCTTTTGAGAGACTGTGGCTTGGATGGCTGGGTACCACTCACCTCTCCCACCTTATCCTGGGGAGTTTCTTGATGTTCACCCATCCTCTCACCACTCACACCCTGTTCACTCCCTTCAGGGTTTATGGTAGTTGTTACAACTGTTGTCTTTTGAGAGACAACAGAGGTGGTTTTCTTTGACTTGTGTTTTGAAGTTTTAGTTTTGGTGGCTTTGGTAGGAATCTGTTTGGACAAAGACACAGATTCCATTGCCACACTGGAAGACAAAGAATCAATGGGGTTGGAAACAGTAGGAGTTATAGAAGTGTTTACCTCACTTACCTGTGGTGCATTCATGATTGGCAAATATACCAATGGCACCTGGATGTTGAGGTTCATTCTCACAAGGTCTGCAAGGACCCTTTTCTCTTGTGCCTAGCATTTGAGTTTATTGTTCTCATTTGATATAACCAATCCTTCAGCAACATGGTTAGACAATAACATAAAGAATCTAGCATAGTAGATGTTATGTGGTCTATTAGCTTTGTTACCTAATCTGGAACCTAATTCTAGCATGACACAGTTGCTAAAATTAAAGTACCTATCAGAAACTAGCATATAGAGCATATTGACAAGAGATGAAGTTATGGCATCAAAATTTCTAATCTTCCCAGATAAAACCTTAATACAGGCATCTCCATGAAAATTCCATTCTTTCCTAAGGCCCTTCCTTCTAATACTACCTAAACTAGCAGAATCAAAAGCATAGCCTATGGAATCTAACATAGCAGATACATCTTCATCAGTGTGTGGTGTCATGGCATTATTCTCAGGCAACTTAAAGTAAGACTGTATATCATCACAGTTAATGCCATAATCCTTACCTTTGAGAGAGAAGGCAATAGTCATATCTGTGGAGTTGAACTCTGCAGTTGTCCAAATCTCCTCAATCACCTCACAGTAGATGGTTGGTGCTTCCAGCATTGCATAGCTTAGTTTGCAGTTTTTGATGAAGTCCATCATCTTGTGATAATCAGAATGGGCTTCATTCTTTTCAACCAAGGCTACGAAATTATTCTTTTCATAAACAAATCCAGATTGAGACATAATTTTAACTACTGGTGCCATTGTTGTGAGTAGAGGGTGCAGAAAAACACTTGAGAATTTTGGGAGAGAAGGAGATTTACAGAAGGGGGGTTGAATGTAAATCTCAAAACTTTTTCAAGTTTTGAGCAGTTTCTAAGGCTAAGTGTTTTTGAGAACAAGTGTGTGTGAATTGCTTGAAGCCAATGCAGACATATATATATTCAAACACAAATGTAAAGAACACAAAGATCTTAAAAACTTTTCTAGTGGATTTGTTGTTCCACCAGAGATGTGTTATTTCAGAAAATCTGTGATTCAAAGAATTCAATCACAGCTGCTTCCTAGTACAAACTAGATGATTTTCTCTCTGGATATTTCTAAACAGCTCAGGAAAATTCCTTATCTAATTACTAGCTGCTACTTGGTTTATATATCACCAAGATTACAAGTGAAGACAAAACTGTAAAATACAATTAAAAAGGTTCTTCACATGTTTCTTCTTCATTTCTCTATCAAATACAATTTAGGCTTGGCTGTTGATCTTTGAATACTTCCTTGTTTGCATCAGAATGGAAATGCTGCATTTTCTTGATTCCTCCTAGAGGCTTCCACATTCCAGTTTGTCTCTGTCAACCAATGTGCCTCTGTCAGCTTATGAATTGTCACTATCAACTGCTAATGAACTAAGCATCCGTTGAAGCTTTCATTCGTTGATACCTTATCCGTTGAGGCTTTATCCATTGAAACTTTATCCGTTGATGCATTATCAGTTGAAGTCTTTATCCGTTGAAGCACGTATCCGTTGATGGATATTATCCGTTGAAGCATTAGAGACATCCGTTGAACCTTTATTTCTTATCCGTTGAAGGTCTTCAATATCAGTTGATACTTCTTCACTTATACAAAATTACAAGGAATGAAATATTTACAATTAGCCCTCCTATTTGCATATCCACTAGTAGTCAACATGACTGATACTTTCCTACAACATCTAAAAATTACAACTTGAATCCAGAGTATGAAATGTGCTACAATACTGAACTTATTGCTAAGTAAAGCTACTCCTTCAACGGATAGCCAAGATGGTCTTATCCGTTGAGGCTACAAACACTAGATCTCTACTTAAGTGTTTTCTTTAACTTATCATCAAACTAATACACATATTCCTAACATTTACATATTAATACAATACAATTCATTTTTGTCCAATGGATTTTTTTACAATATATTTAAGAAAAGGGGTGCATAATGAACCTCTGAGTCACTTAAGTTTCGATGTGCCATCACTTTGATTCTGATTTTCTTTTTTTTATGCTCGAATTCAGACTTTCTAATCTCTTTCAACGACTACTCATTAAATTTATGCTCTTCTTCAGCTGTAAACAAATATTGAGATATAAATGTTAGTAAGGCTATTATTTACTTCTGATGCTAGTAATTGAAAATTTTAATTCTTACATGGTTGTATAGTTGGTGTAGTTTTGTCTTGAGAACTTTCTGGGGTATATATACATAAAGCCATGAGTGCCTCACTTTGTTCAATATTGCAAATACCAGAAACATGAGGTAATTAAAAATTACTCTCTTTATCATTGTTCTCTTTCTTCTTTGAAATATCTCTAATCTTAATTACTTGAATATCTTCATCATCATCCTTTGTGTCTTCAGTTTCCTTCAGCATAGTCTCAAACATTGATGGTAAATTTTTAGAAAATTCATCTACATCATCACTTTTGAACCAGTTCTCATTCATCTGTTTTTAACAAAATAAGAAACCAAATTAAATACAGTGTAGTAATTAAAAAACAATTATATTATTTGTAATCCACTTACAAATCCTGGATAATCTTCTTCCCAATTATAATTTTGTGGACAGCACATTAAGAATTTGTATATGTAATACAGAACATACTGCCCACATTTTGAACCATCTGTTTGTTGTGGGACTTTTGGAATCCCAAACGGATATTTGACTACTGCTTCAGCTCCAACCCTTCCATCCTCTTTGTAAATATTCTTGACAAATTTATATATTAAATTTTTAATAAGATTAGTACAATTGTGCAGTTAAAGATGTCAGAAAATCCAAGTTAACAACACAAAAACAAATAAAGTAACTTACGTTTGAAGCTCTGCTTTAAGCTTATCTGAGATTGTTAATTGTAATGAGTCCAACAGCAACAAATAGGGTCTTGTTTTGCATTCTACGATCTTGTCCAAATTATACGTATAAGCAAATTCCAATGGCCCCTGTTGTCAAAATAAATTCAATATTTAAACAGTTTTATATTCTATTATGTTTGTTTATAAGAAATATTTACTTACCCTTCACACATTGGAATGAACACATATCTCTTTTCGAAAACTTTTTCATTTGATATCCAGCGCAATGCATCTGTTCTTGAATTACATGTATTTGACATGTAATTTCTGAACCATAATGTATCTATGAAAGTACATCCTGCAATTTTGTTCTTCAATATTGTTTTCCACATGCCCCTATAAAAATCAAACATAGTAGCAGAATATAATACCAAACTTCACATAATTTGTTTATGATTATTATATGTAATTCAGTAGAATATAAATCTACTGTAGAAATGAAATTAACACAAGAACTAATATTAGTATTACAAGTTCAAGAGAATGGAAGCACTAATAAATTATGAAAGAAAACTTAAAATTTGATTAAATTTGACAGTATTATCCTTTTGAACAAACATTAAACATAAGTTTTGTTTAATTACCTCAAATATATATCAAAATTATTTGTGCTCAATTGTCCTTCTTTGTTTCTCATTTTCCTTTTCATTGTAGCTCTCCTTGATTCAGAATTTTTAAATTTTTTATTTCCTCTGCTTCTTGAATGACTACCTGCATTTACATCTATCAATTTACAACTGTAAACACTAACGATTAACATAAATTTTGTTTAATTACATCAAATATATATCAATTAACATGACTATGTACAAAAGTGCATAAAACCATGATACATGTCAGACCGGAGAACACAACAAGCAAATGTTTAAGGCCATGTCACTGCCAAACTTATTTTCATTTAAGGGTATTGAACATTACTGATGGAGTATAACTGCTAGTCTTTTCCTTCTTTTCATGTTTTACTTGTCAGACCCGAGAGAAAAACAAGCAAATTCTTAAACCATGTGTACATAATCAAATATTACTTTACAAGACTAAATATCTTCTACTATAGATGTCAAATAACACTCAATTTATATTCAATATGCTTATGTGCTTTAAAACAAAAAAAACTTACACTTAATATATCCTGTTTACACTAATTCTGTTACAGAATAGTAAAAAATTACTATGCCAAATAAATCTGATGTTGAACAATATATTTACATTATTCTACTGTAGATCCACTCCATTGAACAGTTTGGCTGTACTCAGGCCCCCATGTCCCGATAAGTTCCAGAGTTGTGTAAGTGGTGCCATTGTGACGAAACGAAAGATGATAACTCTTTTTAGATTTTATTGATTATTTCTTTCGAAGATCTCGATCAAGAGAAATCGGACTAAATGAGGATTTGTTCCTTTCACCACATCACAGAATGTCTTCATCATCCCTACATTTAACCTCAGGAACTCATGCACATTAAGTAGTTCATCTACAGATGCCCTATTCTCTGGATAGCATCAAGACATCTAGCATATACAGAATAGTGATTTCACCATAGAGGACAAAATACATATATCCACTCCATTGAACAGGACAAATAGTGCTTTCACCATAGAGCACAAAATACATATGTGGAAGCATATGTTGATTATATTATAGAACAAACACTAAATAAATTGAATTACATGAACAAAATTTGTATCTATTTCATAATCATAATATTAAACTTCGAATATTTTATATTATTCTACTGTATATCCACTCCATTGAACATGACAAATAGTGCTTTCACCATAGAGCACAAAATACATATGCAGAAGCATATGTTGATTATATTATAGAACAAATACTAAATAAATTGAATTACATGAACAAAATTTGGATTTATTTCAGAATTATAATATTAAACTTCGAATATTTTATATTATTCTACTGTATATCCACTCCATTGAACAGGACAAATAGTGCTTTCACCATAGAGCACAAAATGCATATGCAGAAGCATATGTTGATTATATTATAGAACAAACACTAAATAAATCGAATTACATGAACAAAATTTGGATCTATTTCAGAATCATAATATTAAACTTCAAATATTAACAACAAAAATGTTTAAAATATAAGTATACAGAGTATACAATACATAATCGAGTAAGCATTTCCAAAATATCTGATTTGAGCTGGATTTTACCTGAAAAATGAATAAACGATGCAAAATTTGATCTAGTATGGAATCATAATTATCGAATGCTCAAAATATAGTTCAAAATTTAATAAAATAGAATGATTTCGTAACTTAGTGAGTTTTAAACTGAGATTTAGTCAACTATATCTCGATTGAAGCTTATGTCTGGATTTGTGAGTTTTGTATACTGTGTCTATAATGGTTGAAAGAATCTAGATTATAACCGTTTATGGACAAGATTTTAATGCTTAATAAATGTCTTTGAATTTTATGTATTTTACAAAAATGCCACTGTTTGTTTTTAACCGTTAGATGAAATGGATGGCCAAGATTAGAGTTCTCTCTATACCTCTATTTAAAAATGTGGACTCATGTAGATGTATATTTAAATATTTTACACCCACACATAAATATATTATAGAAAAACACCCAAGTGTTGGGAAGCAAACAAAATTCAACAGAAAAGGAAAAGTATTTGAAAATAGCAAAAAGAAAAAAATGTAGTTCAAAATAACAAGCAAACTTGTTGAGATTAAAATCGGAAATTAATTCGCTTTCAAATTAATAAATTTTCTCTTCCAACGAAAACGAAAACGAAAACAAACGAAGAAGTCCCTTAGCTAAAAGGAACAAAATAAACGAAACACTTGCGTGTTTAATTCACGCAAACTTCTATCATATCCTCTGATGAGTGATGACTATACGACCTACCGGCGTCTTACTCTCGTAACTTAAACGGGAGAGAACTTGTATTTTACTATTCCATCCATTTTTTCTTATTGATATTAGGGTTTTTTTTTATGACATCTTAAATTTTAGATGAGCAATTTATTGAATATCTTTACACATCTTTCTAATGAAAAGGTTGAGTTGGTTACTCAGCATCTTCAATATTTTTTTAATAAAAAAGTTTCAAGAACATGTACCATAATTTTAATGTGAAATCCAATTTCAACTTTCACACGTTGGGTTCGTCATTTTTCCAAAGAATAAGTTTGAAGAATCTGTTCTTTTGTTCCAGATAAAAATATCAAATCTGAACAAATTGTAATGCGGATGTAATTAGAAATATTCAAACGTATGCACTAGTAAAATTCTCTAGAAGCAGAAAGATGCAGGAAAATAATAATGTCTAGCTAGAACCTATTTTGGTATCATGACTACACATGGTAAACGTTAAAAAGTACCGTAAATACTATACAATCTCATTTTAACTATGACAATCACTTGCTCTAATTGGGATACTATCTGTCTTCAAGGGTGTCTTGAACCAGGTCACTGCTTACTTGGCGAACATCCACCGCCACAAACACTTTGAGGAACAGATACAAACACAAATAGGAGCATTTACATGTTAACTTTAAATGAGGTAGAAGACAGGTTGGAGTAGAAGATGGAGAAAGATGAAACAAGCACATGAAATACACACAAATACAACTCCGTACGCTAGTAATCTCATCCTCATCATCATGTAAGAGAGTAAGAGTGCCACTAACTAACTAATCACCTGTTGCAGTATATGAGCTTAATCCATCATTCACTCATATTTCTTGATTCCCTTGTTTTGGCTCTACTCTTTCCAAGGTTGGTCCTATTTACTCGTGTAAGAAGCAGATTGCCAATGCCATTGTTTCTTTCAAGCTAAGTTAGGTACTGAAAGATGATTTTGGATAAGTAACATGCATGGATACCATATAGTTTTATTAAAAATATTAAAATTTTATTATATTCCTCTCTCCAGGACACGTGTGAGATTACCATGATCCTGGATGTTTGAGTCAGCACTTTCTCATGTTTCACGGTCAACTACCAACCCCAAAACTTGTTAGGCTTAGGAGAGTGATTAACTTAATCGATATATTAGCACCACTAACTGTGTATATCAACTGCTTAGCTTGGGACTTTTTGTGTTAATGCTACTCACAGTTTACATGGACAACTGGTCAAGTAAGCAAAGAACCTCCAAACTGGATAACAGCTGTAGAATTAATAGTTTATTTAATTTGGTACAAATCTTTAAATGCAGCCATTGATTATGTTTTATTGCAGTGATCTCTTGCAAATTGCAATCAAAATTGATATCCTTTTCTCTTATTAGGTTAGTTAAAAGATCTTATGTCACAAAGACGATTTGCGTCACGCAAGGGTCCATAGCTCAGTGGTAGAGCATTTGACTGCAGATCAAGAGGTCACCGGTTCGAACCCGGTTGGGCCCTTTTTAGGAAACCTTTTTTTTTTTGGATGTTTTTGCAAGTAACAAATTTCACTGCGTTTTTTATTACCTAGCAAAAATGAAACATATTTTTTGAACCATACTTTGCTGTTTTATCACTTCATTGTGTACATTTCTGCTAGTTTGATCATTTTGTAGGTCACAAGTGTGTTGAAATAAATATGGCACTTGTTTTACCAGTGTGTGGCTTTCTCTGATTAAATCACGCAAACCAGGAGTCGAACTCTTAAAACTTCCTTAAGGGGATTGTACGTTACTGAGATGTTGCCTATATGCCGTCATTGTGATTTCCAATGAATTATTGATACTTCAGTGCATGTATTATCAAAAATTATTTATAGCAAAGCTAGACAATTATAGTACTATACTTAGTAAACTACTTTAATTCTGAAATACAATCAAGTATAATTAATGTCAACAACAGTCTGGTAAATAAAAGATACAATTGTTTTCCCAGTTTCTACACTTGATCTATCGTCATGAGGCTGTGACATTTTGGTGGAAAGCGATTCCCTAAACTGGAGTTTTAAAGTCCTTAAATTAAAACATCACTAAAATATGTTGGAGAAATATAGTTTACAAGTTCCTGACCGGTGATTGGATCTAGAGTATTGTTTTGCCTCATTTTCGTATAGCTCTTCAGGTTGTAAGTTGTTCATGTGATAGTTCATCTTCATCCTCTAATCTCCTTAGTGTAGCTTCATACCTCGCAGTGCTATGTATGCTAACAGGCGGTATCCAAAAATCATAGCTGACAAGGCACATACTTCTGTTATGCCACTATCTATTTTTACATTATCAATTGTCTGAGTCACGTCTTCATACTGCACCTTCAAGAGGAGTCTGTAAGTGTGATAATTGAACGAGAGATACCGGAGCCATGATATGAATACTGGGACATTCTGCAAAAAGTGTAAAGCCAAAATGTATTTCTCAGTTATATTGACCTTTGCTAAAATGGTACTCGAAGAAAGAAAGGTGGTAAAAAATTTATAGTAGCTTCTTTTGTCCTCTACTAACCTTCACAAAGTAGCCACCAGCCAACATGAAGGTCATCACTGTTACTGACCCCAGAGTAGTAGCCTTCTTCAGATCCATTAACGTAGCCCCAATAGCTATTCCAAGCCCCTGACAATTTACTCATTTTGTAATAAAGTATTACAGAAACTACTAGTGTTGTAAGTTGCTGGTGTTTGGACAAAGGAAATAATGTCATACCTGTGCTGCAACAATACAGAGGAAAACTGTAAGCATGGTTAGGAAAAATGCTTCAACACTGTTTTTTAAGCCTGCCATGAAATAGACAACCAAAAGGAATAGAGATGGCAGTAAAAGGTCAAGCGGAAGGTCGCTCGTGATTCTAGCCAGAAAATATGCACTTAGTCTGTACATGTCTGCTGCTCGTTCCTTGTTTAACATAGCTCTTTCTTGAGGAAACATGAATATTGCTGTAAATACCGGGAAAAATCCCCAAAACACAGCAACGAAGAATAGCAACCCTGCCTGAAAACCAATCACATTGTAGACAAGAAAATTAACGTTCTATTATATGAGCACAATTTTTACTATATTTTAAATGAAGATATTTGTATATCAATCTTATTAAATTTATTTAAGGAGTTTTGCATATTTATACGAGTACTATCGCTACCTGGTCATGCAAATCTGTTGCATTATGTCCACCTGATTGCCACCAAAGTAACCCCAATATTACTGCTGTCATGATAACTTGTGTAACTCTTAACCAGCTAAAGTAGTCATGCCGCCTTTCTTTTAGTCCTCTCCAGAATAAAATGGAGAACTGCTTTCTCCAGCTTGCTCCCCATTCTCGCTTTGCAGAATGTACTTTTGACTTTATTTCTTCTGCAACCGGTATAGGGACCAGAAGTCTTTTCTTTTCATTTTCAGCCACTCGGGTCTCATATGATTCCACGAGATACTATTTTGAAAGAAAGCATGATTAGGAATAAATATATACCATTGTCTCTGCATAAACCAGAACTGTCACATAACCGTATTACTGCATGATTGAATGTGTCATGAAATGATTTTTCATTTAGCACTTAATTTTCACTCGTCATTAAATTATGCTTATAGTATAAATAATTGATTTGTTCACCTCATGCACGACGGCTGGAGATGGCTTTCCATTCTTTGTTTCTCTTTCTGAATTCCCTAATATCTGTACTCTGTCCTCCAATTCGGATGGGACGGAAACATCATTTAGATTTCCATTTGCAAGGTCCAGTAGAAACTCAGCAGGGTTCATGGCAATCAGAGGAGAGCATCCTATGGATGAAAAATATTCCATAGATTCTGATGCGCTCCCAAAGTAAAGCATGCTTCCTTTGCTAAGGAGGAGCAACTTGTCAAACTTGTGAAAGAGTCTGCTGGATGGCTGGTGAATGGTAGTAATCACTGTTTTGCCATCCTGAAATAAGATACTGACAATTATACATGGAGTTTTACTTCTAACAATCACAAATTTATCATAGCATCATCAACATTATTAATTTCTGCAGAAGCCTTTGAAATACAGGACTTCAAGTAAAATTTACCTCAGCTATATCATGTAACACTTGAACTATCCTCAAAGCTGTTGTGGAATCCAACCCCGAAGTGGGTTCATCCAGAAACAGAAGGGAAGGGTTAATGATTATTTCGTTGCCTATGCAAACACGCTTCCTCTCTCCACCTGAAATTCCTCGAACAAAAGAACCACCTATCATGGTGTCTTGACACCTGAGTACAATACAATCCTCATTGATCAATTTTCACGTGAGAGAAAACATGTTCTAGTTCTGATCTCAGCTTTGTAATGGTTTGCCTGAATTCATTGATGGCTCCACGTTGTATGAGTTTAAAGATTCAGTGTTATAAGGAAAACAACCTTACCTCTCTAATCCAAGTTCGTAAATTACATCTGCGGCTCGTTGCTCCTTTTCCTGTTTAGATAATGTTTTTGGCAGTCGTAGAAGAGCTGCATATGTTAATGTCTCTCTCACTGTAAGATGAGGAAACAGTACATCGTCTTGTGTAACAAACCCTATCCTGCAAGGTAATCATTGTTATTTGAAGTACAATACATGTTTATGTAGACATTAGGTTATTGAGGCAAACTTTCTGTATACTTATGCAAGGTCTCCATAAAAGAGTACCATTTTGACTATCTCAAATAAAATGATAAGACTCAAACTTCATAATTTAGGAGTTAATGTGCAATACATTGATCTTACTAGTCACGGGTCATATAATTGCATAGTATCTTTGAAGTACTTCTAAGCACAAATTACTTTTTCCCTGTAATTTCATGATTCACGTCAATCCTGAAGGTTAGTACGGATATATGTTGAATTGTTAATAATCTCACCATACAATATTTTCGGGTCTGTATGTTCTTATACTTGTTATCAGTTTGTAATACAACATTACACATTATGTTCTCGTCTGATAACATAGCCGATCTCTCATTTGTTTTAAGAAATTTATGCCTGTCAAACTTAGTCTGTATTCTACAAAGTTTTGTTTCTTATACAGATTCCTTTTTCGGTATACTTCATCATGCCATAATAATTACTCATTCTTTTTTTTTTTTTTGAAATTTGGTCTAGTTTTCGAACCAGGCAATCGACTTATGAGAGTCTGAAATCTATTAGCATACCTGCTCTTCAGGTTTTTTGAATATGGTTGGTCGTTGTAAGTGATTGAACCACCTGGTGCAGGGTCCTTCGCCCTGCCTCCTAGCAAGCTCAGAAGTGAAGTTTTCCCACTTCCTGAAGGTCCCATGAGTGCCAGGACCTCTCCTGGATTCACTGAACCAGTTATTCCATGTAATATATTCCTCTCTTCTGTATAAGTCACCCCTTTGAGAATCACTTTGTATGTCACCTCAGTAAACTGCATAAGTTGGAAAATCAGATTAAAAGAATTGAACATTAAACAACAAACTGTGAAGCTCCTTAGATTGTCTTCATGGCATGATGATAAATAGATCAATACGCTGGACTAAAATTAATTCAACCTTGGTAACAAGTAAAGATGGAGGATCTAGCATGACCTAGTTCTCCCTCCTAGGCTGGTGTTTCAGATCATTAACCCCATATTTTTAGCTGGATTAATTTGTTGTTAAAAGGAAAAATCTTCTACATTAATGCCATACATGTAAGATTGTGAGACTCTGTACAAGACTGAACCTGACATGATAGCCATGTTCATTTGGTCTGTACGTTGATCTCTAGCTAGATAAACACCTTCATCCTGGCCTGTTTAATAGAAATTAATAATCGATACCTCCATCCTTGCCTGTTCAAGTAGAAACTAAATCATTTATGACTCTTGAACATGTTTGGTAGACAAAGGGGGAAAAACAAGCAGCTGGCATACATACATGAAAAGGATGTTACCTTGAGGTAAAGTGGCAAGGTTGGCTCCGTTTGAATCCTCTTCTTGCGAGTGCCTGCTTCAAGATCTTCCGCTGCAAGAAGCTTGTATAATGTAAGATGATCTTAATTGTATTTCTTTAAAACAGTGATGGAGTCTCACTTTTAGAAACACTACTGCATGATGCTAAGTTAAAGATTAACTGTTTTTCCCTTTAGAGTTTAGAATGTGTTTTGAGCTTGGCACCTTCAACCATTGATTTTTCAGCTATGCTATAGTGATTGCTTGACAGTGTTCAAATACACACAAATCAGTTGATCAAAACTAAATCATTTTTCTTCTTGTTTATGTGACTAAATTATGTCATCTTGCTCTTTAACTTGTGCATTATTTTTCGTGGCCTAAACATATGTCATTAGGAGATTGTATACATTACATATAGTTACTCCAGTACGCATTACTGTTCAGCAAGTAGTTAGGTTGAACTGTTTAAGATTAATAACAAGGGGTATAAGAGAGATTCAAATGTGAATCAACTCGAGAACAGATCAAGTTGGGAGACATCATTAGTGTGAAGTGAACTTTTTCCGAATTTCTCTATTCCTGAGGACTTGGATCAATCAAGTCCGACAATCAAAAGAGCTAATAACCACATACAAAGAGACTGGATACTCTAGCATAGCAGCTACATTTAATAAGTCCAATTCAATGGGACCAGCAAGAAGAAACTAGGAAACTTTGGCCAATTTGACTTCATGGCTCACAATCACAATCAACCTTACAATCAGGAATCAGTGCCAGCCCTGAGATTCGCGGGGATTTAGTCTAAATTAGTTGATGGGACCCTAAATTACATAAGTCGTGCAACTTTATATATATTTATGTATGAGAGTTGGAAATTTTGGGGCCCTTAAGTGTAAGGGACCCTAGGCGCAAGTCTTGCTTGCCTATAGTCAGGGTCACCCCTGCTTACAACCGGCAGATAGCTTTTGTCCAAATATTGTGGACCAATAATTGATTGGCTAGACATCTGCTGCTATTTGATGTAAACAAATCATTCAGCAATCAAGATACCATGTTACAGTTGGTTCTTGGTTGTAACATATTTTTTGCACTAACCAAATATGATACAAGTCTTAATAGTATCTGAGATGAGGCAAATCTAGTTTAGTAACTACACTTACTGGACTAGATATACCTCCCAAAAAAATTAGTAAGTTGTAAAAGAAAATGCGATGCATCAAAACGATAATTGGTTACTTCACAGTAATAATTTAGATTCCTTTGTTATGTGCAAGAGTAATAGCCGTCCTACCTGTTCGTCCATAGGTAGGTTCGCTTTTCACCAGTTTTTTTTTCATTTTCTACTAGGTCGTTAAGAATTAGGTTGAGTATGGTTGTATTGATTGGAGCTTTGGTTGGCAGTTTCATCCTTTTTTGAAGGCACGCACGTATAGGTTTAGCAGGGGTCCCTGACCCTCATTGTCGCATGCAATTAAGCAAGTGACTCTACTAAGACTCGAACCCTCAATCTTTTGTTACCAAGATGGTAAATGACTCCAAACTAGACTACAAATGTTAGGGGGATATAGTTTCTTACATGCATATCAAAATATGTGATGTTTATAGTCATCTGATCGAAAATATCATTACCCTCAACCCACAGTAAACATTTATTTGATTCATGAAAAAAATTATCAAAGCAGTTTATAGATAAAAGAAACTAGCTAGTGGCTAATAATATGATAAATAAAGATTTTTCAAGCATAAAAGAACTTACGAATATCGTCGTCGTCACTAAAAGGCCTGGAATCAGCAATTTCATCAGCAGGCACGGTAAAGCCTGTGAAAGAGAAAGACAATCCCAAGCTAGCACTAGAAGCTCTGCTAAGAGCAGCACCGCTGCCCAAGTCATCAAGATCAAATTTCATCTGTGCACTCCTTGTTTTTCTAATGTGTGAATTGTGCCTGTTGCTACTGCTGCCACGCCCAGGTGATGCACCTATTAGTACTCCTCTGCTCGACTTTCTTGACAAGGTACCACCATTCTCTGGCCCTCCCTCACTTGACGCTGGGGACTTCATGGCTGCCATTGCTGCTGATATCGTCTCAACGAGTTGATCTGATTTTGTTCTCAGTAATCCAGTTGCTGAACTTAGTTTATCCATTTCTCTGTTTTGCACCACAAGAATTGTAACTTAATGCTTTGCATCTAAGTGGTATCAGAACTATTTATTGTTAGTTGCATATAAGAGATTTATAAAAGGAAGGCCACGCTGCAAAATTGCATGTGACCTTCTACTTAAGTAGCTCTATATACAACAAACTGATGTTGTTTGATCACTATGAAGAGGGTTTATGCTAGATCTTTGTAGAAAGAGCTTGCTATCGCATGTGATTTTGTAAAGTTTAGATTACTTTATGTCAAAAGATTTCACATGAAGTCAGTTGGATTACTCTCTACCCTTTAAATATTGAATTGCTTACGTCATATTTCTTAAATATGTTTCCTGATTGAGGAGAGACATTTAAGAATTGTTGCTGCAAAAAGAACATGTCTGTGGAAAAAAGTACGAGAAAATTTTGATAAGTGTTTGAACATTTCGATAAGTGTTTAAAAAGAGATTGATGCAAGTACTTTGAAATTGAAGGTTAAACTTAATTCTATCAATAAAAAATTTAACATCACCCTTTCCATAATTTGTAAAAAATTTCCCCTCACCCTACTCTTCCTAGTGTAGCGGTATCTCTCACGCTCCCTTTACAGGATATCGAGAGTTCAAACTTGTCAAACACGTGAGTGGGTGAGGGTGAGTGTGTTTAACTAGAAAAAATGCCTCTCTCCGGAAAACTACAGATATCGAGAGTTCAAACTTGTCTTTGAGTGGGGGAGGGTGAGTGTTTTTAACTAGAAAAAACGCTTCTCGCCGAAAAACTACATATTTTAATTTTTTTTTGTAGCTATCCAAGTTCCATAGAAACAATTAACAGACAAAATGAGAAGGGAAGTGCAGCAAATGCCATAAATTTATGTCCCTAGTCTTTCCCTCACCAAAGGCAACTTCTTGGCTGACACCCTTACTAATATGTGGATTCAAAAGTGCTACAATACAAACAAGAAAGAATCATAATAATCTGTAACAGCATTTTCAAGAGCTTATTTATAGCTTCATGCTAAATATTGAGTTCATGGGAAATGTCTGGCAAATTTTATTACTCGAAAACAAGTATTTATCTCGAGACAAAACTATATAGTATGTACCTTTTTGTGGAGTGAAGTAGCAAACACTCTCTACATAATGTGTTAGCCTAATATAAATAGAAGGAAAGACAATTTATCTATCGAAAATGTTTATACATATAGACATTTAAGACATGTGACTGAAGAATTACTATACTGAGAGAAGATGGTTTGATTGCCAAAATGAAACATACCTTTGTAAGGAATTTCTCTATAAATAGGGGCAACCAATAGACTACCAACAAACACTTGTATCTCTCCCCTTCTAATTCAGTACTAACTTAACCTCTATTTCTTCCTTCTTATAAGCAACTAAGCATGACTTGTTAGCGCAAATATGTAAAGTTACCATACTAGCCCTGATCACTTTTCCATGATTCAGACATATGCATAAACATACATACAATTCCAGCCTTTTGAATAGTACTTGCGAGCCGACCATATCTATCATGTTCATGGAGTTCAGTAATAGTGACCGTACACGTGGTTCAACTTTTGCTAATTCCTTGTAATTAATTACTTTTAACATTAATGGGTTTCTTAACATTATATGGGTAGTTGCATAGCTGCCTTATCCAATTATGAGTAGACAATAGACATTACACCTTTGATTGAAACACTGAGGCATCAATGTGAGGCCTCTGTTGCTTCTTTCTGTATTTGCCCTTTCTCCAGGGAATTGGCCATCTTTTTTGGTGTTTTGCTTCGTAGATTTGACGTCTTCTTATTAATATCGCGTAATAATCTCCATACCGGAGGTTTAAATGTATTTTTCTACATCTGGTCTGAGTATTACTTCATTTAAAGAAGAATAGATCGAGTAAATCATGATCACCATTGCATCATTGTTTCGTCATTATCATATTATATCATTTGCATGATTGTATTGTCACTGCCAGCAACTAACTAGGTACTGCTACCTTGGCTGATCGATCAATTGTGGACAGACATGCAACACTTGATTAATTACGAGCATTTGATTGAAAATGCAAGGCCGGTTGTCTCAGATGAAAATCATGTATGCTCAAAATGAAAACCTGAGAACCAAAATATTATCTGTTAAACCAACCTGATTCACTTAATACTACTGCTACGGTTCTGAACTCCCTTGCATATACTAAACGAAACGGAAGCATAAAAGAGGAACGGCAAAATATGCCATGCATGCATGTTCAAGTATTCCTTAGTGCTGACGGCGGAATTTGGGAACAACAAAACTTGAGGTTAGTAGCCGGAAACAAGATCTGTGATGGCAGTTCTTCGTCGGAAGCGTGAACAGTAACCGATGAATCTGATGAACAGTGTTCGTCGGAAAAGATGAACAGTGGTTGGTGGTGGTGGTGATTATTGGGGGCTGAGATTGCTTAGGGTTAGTGGTGACTCCTTTGCGCTCTCGCTTCTGACCCCTTACAATGTGCCTACGTACCCCTATTTATAGGGGATCAAGCCCACATAGTTCTTGGGGAACAAGAAACCTAATGGGCTTAGATTTCTTATCCCGAGGCCCAATGGAAAACCCACTGAAAACCGTCTTCTACTAGCTTTAGGAATGTTCGCCGATGAGGCCCAACCACAAAGGCCCAAGGCTCGCCCACGGCTTCGAGACTTCACGGATGAGGCATCTCCCTGGCCAAGGATAACCCTCCGCTACCAGCTGTTTCTCTAGTCCGTGGACGCAGGTATAGCCGTGGTTCACCCCAAATGTTGGACGCATCCTTGTCCCCCGATAAGGAGCCCCTACCAGATTGCAGGACAAGTGATCCCAAGCTTTTGGGTGCAGAGTGCGGGATACTCCAAAGTCTCCCAACGAGGACACCCGTTGACTACAGAGACAGAGCTCCCAAAGTACACACCAGATTTCACCCCACATCCCCAATGAGGACACCCATTGACTACAGGAGGAGGCCTTCAGTCCAGGCATACCCCTGGAGGTCTCTGACCACGGACACCGCCTTTCCTGTAGATATGCTACAGGAAGGAGTTCTTCAATAGAGTACCTGCATCAACTAGGTTAGTAATAACATTCTCCATCTTCCTTGAGTCTTCCAGAGAATCCATCCAAGCAGCACATAAAAGTTGCATTTATATGTCAAGTAGAAGTTGAGGGCGCGCCCTTACATCTCTGCCTGTTGGCGCCGCCCTGTGTCACCAGCCTGTGGTCTCTTCTTATATTATTCTATATCACAGAGCGCGCCCTAAACTGTTCATCTTTAGGACTCGCTCCAATTTTGTCCAAGCCAACGAGCAAGTCTACCAAAGCAATCATGTCCAAACAATCCGTCCAAGGAGTCTTCCTTGCCCCAGGCGCGCCCTAAGGCTCACTACACTACAGGTTTCAATTAAGAAATTTCTCTCCTCCTTCTCGATAACTGGGCGCGCCTCCTCCACCTGTTCGAGGGCGCGCCTTTAATACGGGATAATCACAACTGTCAATTCAGTTTTAGTCAATCGGGACGCAATCTTTGGGCGCGCCTTCTATTTATGGAAAGTCAATCTCATCTTTTTCCTAGATTTCAGGCGCTCCTCCTTTAATTCTGCTCATTTTATTAACCTTAATCTGAATATCGTTTATACCAATTTTTGGGCATAACAACTACCCCCCAAATTCCATATGCTATTGAAAATGGGATTGGAATTTTTCTTCACCTTTATTAGAATTTATATAAACAAATCTTCCAATACTTTTTACAGGGCGCGCCCTGAATAGCAGAGGATTTTTATATATTCAATATTCTTATTTTCCATGCATTCTAGATTGATGTCAACCTTATAAGGCGCGCCTTCAGGAGGGCGCGTCTTAAAATTTGAAATAATTTGAAACGGTTTTCCTTATTCTCCGGGAATCGTGACTGACATGATAGTTTTAACAGCTGTCATTTTCACCTATAAATTCAAGTCACCATCAGTCATTTTCATTTTTACTTTTTACTTTCTCTCTTACTTCACCCCTTTTTCCTTTTCAAAGTTCCACCACCGGCGGCACTGTTCTTCTGCTCGGAATCCTATCTCTCGGCCGCCATTTCTCCAGTTTTTTCCGATCATTCTCTTCTCCATTCGAAAAGGTACGTAAAGCTTCTTTCTTTTTTGAATTTCATTGCATAAATCCCATTGCATGCTACTTTGTCTCTTCAACTTCTTCGAATGTTCTTGAAGATATAAAATGGTGTATGTATCTGTGTATGTATATATAAATCCTTATTTTTACTGACTTAGATCCAAAATTATTGAGTTTAACCGTTAGATTGATGTTTTTGAGAATTCTAATCGTTAGTACCCTTATGTCTTAAAGACCATCACTTATGACCCTCTGTGCCTTCAACATCCACCAGCAACTTAGGACGCGCCTTATCTTTAGCTTATAATCTGTAAACACCCATAATAAGGCGCGTCTGTTTTTAGTAAAATCCATCCTTATGAATAAACTATGATTTTCTTTATGGCGCGCCTTCTCATGAGAGGGCTTGTTTTAGAAGGGAGTTGATATGGATCATAGAAAGTATTCTTCTCTTACACCCCCACCTATCGATCCCATTTTCTTTACACTTTTGTATCTCATTCTTTCGTATGGGGCACGCCCTCAACATTTCTTTTGGTTTTCTTGACAGCTGGAAGACGAGGGCGCGTCCTCTCCTTTTCACCCTTTCAAGAATTTTCTCACCAATTTGGGGATTTATTCGCCCCCAAACACTTACTTCGATCCTCAACCTCCGAACGCCCACCACACTCCTGAATTTCTGACCCGGGTGGCGCGCTTTCTTCGGGATTCTAAAGAGGGTATATTGATGGCAGATTCCTCAGATAACTCGTCCACGGACAATACTCTATTATCTCGTAGGCAAGGCAAGCAGAAGCTGGTCCAAAAGGATAGATCTCCAATCCCAGATAGGACAGAGCTGGACGATGATGATTGGTTCGAGAGTTTGAACACTGATAGATACAGGGGCATTGAGAGGGGTGTCAACGTAGGAGCAGGACCCTCTAAAGTATCCTACAGGACTGTATCCCCAAGTTCGTCTTCCCAACACACAGAGGGCGCGCCTACGTCCCCCGTTCCTGAGGGCGCGCCTGAAGCAAGTGCATCCCCTCTTCGTGATGAAGAAAATTTCTTTGATGAAGACTCCTTCCAATTTTCCACTTCTCCTGAACCTTCTCCAATCCCTTTTCACCACTGGGAAGTTTCTGATAGTGAATTGGATTTTGACTGGGATGAGTTTGAACCATGCACTGAAGCTGTGAAGAAGCGTTTTAGGAAGGAACATGGGAAGTTTTTCTGCGTGGGCCTGTCCTCAGCTTGTTCAGATGAGCAACTGGGATGACTTATGGAATTTTATGACATGGAGGGAATATGGGTGCGCCCTTTAAGCATGATGCGGCCCCATATCTTTAATTATGGGAGAAACTTTAAAATTCCCAGAATGGTGACCAGCCCCAAGCTGGTATCTTTGGGTATAGGCGCGCCCTTACATCCCTACCTTAGGGAAGTGATAGAACTGTATGATGTGGCTCCACTTCAACTTTCTCCCAACAGCTATAAGTTTATCCTGGCTCTGTTTATTCTCTATACGGACTTGGGTTTTCCCCAACCGTCAATGGCAGAAGTTGCTTATTTCTTCAATCTAAGGAAATCTGACCATGGGTACTACTATCTGGTGGTGGACAAGCAGCACAACAAGAAGGGTTTTTCTTCTGGCAAGCTTAGCCATGAGAAACGCTGGAAGGAAAACTTCTTTTACCTGTATGACGTTCCCAGAATAAGGATAAGATTCAACAAGTCACCGAGTAAGGGCGCGCCCTTTTGTCTTTTCCCTTGTGTTATTTTTACATTTTTTCTTTCTTTTCTCATCCTTATGCTTTTTCAGACAGACCAGCTTCAAAACCCCTTAGAGGCGAGCCCAAAAAACGAGCTGAAACCCTCCTTAGAGTGGCTTCTGACAGGTGGAACTTAAAAACCTTAGTCACTCGAACCAACTTGATGCGAGTAGGAATCCTTTCTGATCAAGTAGGAGTGAAGTGCAAATATTTAAAATTTAGGAAGGGTGCTCCTGTTTCTCGTGTTATCGATTTAGACAGCGAAGAAGAAGTTGAAGAAGAAGAAGAAGAAACAGAGGATGGCTCCCTACAAGGCCAAGATCCTTCAGGTTCATTCACTGTAGAATATAAAGGCGCGCCTTTTCACTATTGGCGCGTCTTACTTCTTTTTTGTTAACTCTTCATTGCCATACTGGATAGAAAACTTTCGTTCATTTAAGGTGCGCCTTGTTACTCTAGGCATAACATTTTACTCATGTTTATCAATGTTGTCTCTATCAATTGCTTCTATTTATTGCATTGTTCAACATATTTGACTGTTATGTTTAACTTAATATGTCTTTATGTCTTGTGCAGAAATGGCTCCTCCAAGAATCCCCAAGTCTTTCGGGGCGCGCCCCGGTGATAAGCCTAGGCCCAAATCGAAGAAGGATGCTCCTGCTGCACAGGCATCTGTTCCAACTTCTGCCTCCATCCCTCAAACTGCACCTGCTCCAAAGAGGCCCATCATTGACCTTACAGAAAAACAGGGCGCGCCTAAGAGGCATAGAGCGGAGGACGCGCCCTCTGGTTCTTCTGTCGCCTTGAATGCTCTCGGCCCCATGGGTTCTCTTTATGTTTCGGATGGGGAAGTGGAGCATTGGCAGACCATGGACTTGGGGGATGCTGCTCGTGCTTCCATAAAGACATCTTGCCAACTGTTCATCCATTCTACTCGAGTGGTGGACAAGCTATTGGAAGAGGGGGCGCGCCTGGAGAGGTTGCAGGGGGACAACAATATTTTGAGGAATACCCTCAGGGACAAGGACTTTCTTCATGCTAAAGACATCAAGGCCAAGGATTCTGAGATTTCTTTTCTCAAGGATGAGGTTGTCAACCTTACTTCTCAGCTAGAGATTGCCAACAAAAAGGCTACCTCTCTCCACACTGAGCTGGGTGCAGCCAACTTGAGGATTGAGTATCTGGAGGAGCAACAGAAACTAGGCTGGTCTGATGAAAAGAGGGAAATATCTGATGAGGCATTTGCCAATGGTTTTCACTTCTACAGAGTGGGTTTTGTGGCCAATGATCCCAAAAATTGGTATAAACGATATTCAGATTAAGGTTAATAAAATGAGCAGAATTAAAGGAGGAGCGCCTGAAATCTAGGAAAAAGATGAAATTGACTTTCCATAAATAGAAGGCGCGCCCAAAGATTGCGTCCCGATTGACTGAAACTGAATTGACAGTTGTGATTATCCCGTATTAAAGGCGTGCCCTCGAACAGGTGGAGGAGGCGCGCCCAGTTATCGAGAAGGAGGAGAGAAATTTCTTAATTGAAACCTGTAGTGTAGTGAGCCTTAGGGCGCGCCTGGGGCAAGGAAGACTCCTTGGACGGATTGTTTGGACATTATTGCTTTGGTAGACTTGCTCGTTGGCTTGGACAAAATTGGAGCGAGTCCTAAAGATGAACAGTTTAGGGCGCGCTCTGTGATATAGAATAATATAAGAAGAGACCACAGGCTGGTGACACAGGGCGGCGCCAACAGGCAGAGATATAAGGGCGCGCCCTCAACTTCTACTTGACATATAAATGCAACTTTTATGTGCTGCTTGGATGGATTCTCTGGAAGACTTAAGGAAAATGGAGAATGTTATTACTAACCTAGTTAATGCAGGTACTCTATTAAAGAACTCCTTCCTGTAGCATATCTACAGGAAAGGCGGTGTCCGTGGTCAGAGACCTCCAGGGGTATGCCTGGGCTGAAGGCCTCCTCCTGTAGTCAATGGGTGTCCTCATTGGGGATGTGGGGTGAAATCTGGTGTGTGCTTTGGGAGCTCTGTCTCTGTAGTCAACGGGTGTCCTCGTTGGGAGATTTTGGAGTATCCTGCACTCTGCACCCAAAAGCTTGGGATCACTTGTCCTGCAATCTGGTAGGGGCTCCTTATCGGGGGACAAGGATGCGTCCAACATTTGGGGTGAACCACGGCTATACCTGCGTCCACGGACTAGAGAAACAGCTGGTAGCGGAGGGTTATTCTTGGCCAGAGAGATGCCTCATCCGTGAAGTCTCGAAGCCGTGGGCGAGCCTTGGGCCTTTGTGGTTGGGCCTCATCGGCGGACATTCTTAAAGCTAGTAGAAGACGGTTTCCAGTGGGTTTTCCATTGGGCCTCAGGATAAGAAATCTAAGCCCATTAGGTTTCTTGTTGTCCCCAAGAACTACGTGGGCTTGATCCCTATAAATAGGGGTACGTAGGCACATTGTAAGGGGTCAGAAGCGAGAGCGCAAAGGAGCCACCACTAACCCTAAGCAATTTCAGCCCCCAATAATCACCACCACCAAACACTGTTCATCTTTTCCGACGAACACTGTTCATCGGATTCATCGGTTACTGTTCACGCTTCCGACGAAGAACTGTCATCACAGATCTTGGTTCCGGCTACTAACCTCAAGTTTTGTTGTTGTCAAATTCCTCCGTCAACACTTAGCTTAGCGCAATTACAAATAGGTGCAGTCTGCAGACATTTTTTTTTGATATTTGTCTGCAGACATGCAGTATTAAAAGGAAAGAACCCTATAAAAAATTAATCGCTCTCAAGAAATTGCTGACGCGGGATAACTCGTTGCTAAATTGAGGTAAAGCTCTATAAATTAATAATCTCACAACCAATAAATCTAAGTCATTAACTTATGAAAATTAAGAATACATTGTGTTCATTATTCCCAAATGTTAATGTGTTGTGCAAGTAATTGATGAATTTTCTAATAATAGCGGGACTCTGCTAAGCATCTAGAAATAAAATTTTACCACTAGTTGTACCCTTATAATGTCATTCGGGAAGTATTTTAAGAAGAGTTTAAGGACTTAACACTACTCTTCATTCTTCAATATAAATATAAAAGCAGGAGAGGGGTGAGGATAATTAAATGAGTAGAAAATTTGTGCCGTGAAGTGGAGGAAAGCGGTGAGGCACGTGACAGCGATGGGACTACGACTAAATTAATTGTAATCAAGGTGGTAGACAAAGGAAGTATTCAAACATACAGCTGGAGTAGTTGCCACGTGTGATGAGAATCAATTGCTGGAGAGTACAGGCACCTCACGTAGTACCTTGTAATACATCCATTCTTCCACGTGTTCTTCATCACGTATCTCCGATGATTACACTACTCACTAACCCTATACTGCACGCTATACGACACGTAAACACGATATGAAATTACACGAATAATTAGTGTTTGAGTTTAAATATTTGGTACACGAACAAAAAAGTACACACGAAAAAACACGAATACAATTAATGTCGGATTTGGGTTTCCAATATAGATACACGACACGAAACGAAAGTATATGAAATAAATAAATAAATTTTAAAAAATATATAATATACATATATATATATATTAAATACCAATTATGAATTTTACCTATTCTAAATAACATATTTATAATAGTAAATACTAAAATATAGTTTATTGTTCCTTGACTCCGTGAGTGAACACTTCACCATTTAATTATCTATTATATTTTTTTAACAATTAATATTTTTTATATATAATCCGTGTATTTTGATGTCCTAAACCGAGTTAACACAAATATATTAGTTCCGGATTAGTGTCACCAAATGGGTACATGAATGCAAATCCGGTTCGAGTTTAGAATTTGATACATGAAAATACACGAAACGTTTGTACACGACACGGAAGAAGGTTGGCAGATCTACCTACCCTCTCTTTCAACTTTTTTCCTAGCCCCTTTATCTCTGTGTTTCTTTTAGTTTCATAACTATTTTAGAAGCGACGGTTGCGGGATTAAATTGAAAACGGATCAGCTTATTGAGCGTCTATTACATTTTTTTCCTTTATATGAACGGTAAACGAAAAAGGAATTTTAGCAGTTATAAGAGGGACCGAAACCATGATTTGTACTCGATTCCGCCCCAATATGATGTTTACATCGGCTCTGATTCCGCATATGTGTCCAAATTTAGCTATATGGTCACTTTAAGTATTATTGTGATTGTCACAATTTTTAACTCACTCATCGACGGTGACACTTTTAGGCTTTAGATCGAATACAAAAGTCTATGATGAACAGTATACGAAATTTGAAAGCCTATAATTACCTCTTAATCTCTTCACGGTAATATTGGCAATATACTTTGGTAGTCAAACAATGTGGATGATTATTCATTAGGTCAAGCTTGATTAGGTACTTAAAGCTAACAATTTGTGGAAGATGAAATACGATACAAGATAAAAATATATTATCTAAAAGATATTGCATGCATAATAAGCTCACCTCAAAACTTATTCCACAATCTTTGCATGCCAATAACGGAAAGCCAAACTGACTAGCATAATTGCAAAATGAGGCATAGCCACCAAAAAAGCAGCAGCTAAAAAAATCAAGTGATAATTATTTACAGGAAAAGGGCTTTATTGTGGCTAATCCACTTAATTAAAATTTAAAATAATATACAAATACACCGACCTCAATTGTTAATAAGCAACTGCCAAACAACTATAGGACACAAAATGTAATATGCAGCGCCACTACTGAAGCATTGAGCACTGCAGAAAACATTCCATAGGCCTGAGTTCATATTCACATATTATTTCAAATTTTGATGATTCTTTATATTTTGTTGAGTAACCCGCTCATCTAAAACTTTGCCCCAATAGGATTATATATTTAACACTCCTCCTCACTCGAAAGCCCATTTATGGGTCGAAGAGTGGAACACCGGCGCCCATCTTTGGAGCATTAATTGTCTTTAGTATCCACGATAAATTGTGAGAATGTTGGGGGTGGCTGGGAATCGAACCTTAGTTCTCCCGCCAGCCTAAACTCTGATACCATGTTGAGTAACCAGCTCAGGTTTTAGAGGAAGGCCCCAATAAGATCATATATTTAACATATTTTAATTCGAGACTTGCACGTTTGCATTATTCAAAATCTGAACCCTAAACATTTGATAAACAAAAATAAACCAGAAAATGAAATCTAACATTATATTCACACACAGCAGTGTCTCAGACTGTCAGATTAACTAGCAGATGGTGTGGGGTGGTGCTGGTTCTGGTGGAGCAGAGAACTAATTTGATGAACAAAAATTACAAATGGATGGGACAAAAATATTACCTTCCTGGCTTCCTCTCCTCAGTAAAATGACAATTTCTTTGCAGTCTTTATTGCTACTAATGTTGATTTTGAATCATGTTAGTTACCAGGGTAATTTCTTTGTTTTACACCATTTTTATATCTGCCGAACTTGGTCCTAGGGAAAGGCTGGTAAGATAAATCATGGTTCAGAATAAAACTTAAACTCTGATATCTTTTTTAAAGATCTAAGCTTGTTAAAATCACCTAGCCTACTTTAAATTGATTCGGCAGCATACTTTTGTCATATAGCTACCACAGCATTAGGTCCTCCCAATCGATTACCAGGCCCCGATTGTCACCACTTTCAAGTACCTCACTGCTTACCACAACTAAAAACCGCATTTGAGCACTAATTAACTCTGTTGATCTCTAGGTAACTAAATAACTCTGTCACGTATGGAGGATTCGAGCCTTAATGAAGTCCTGTACACACTTCTTAAATTTTGTAATTGACTAAATCTATATTATTCAGCTTTTAAATAATAGAATATTTACTTTTATTGCACTTAATTATATCGCATATATTAATCGTTCAATATGTGTAAAACTATGCATAGAAAAGTACTAGAGAACAATAAAATTAATGAGACTTCACTAATCTCATGGATGTAGAAAATTAATTCCTCTACTCTTAAATGCCTCCATCAAAACTGTTGTAAATATCTTCTCTCATGTAAAAAGTTACAACAGACTACACATCAATCAAATGCAAAACCTTTTAATTAGAAACAAAGAGAAAATAAATAAATAAATTGATGGTGCACTTAACTTCCAGCAAGTGCATTGATACCTCTATCAGCGGATTTCTACTGGTCATGGTGTATGAATTTCACTTGCAGTTGTAATTGCAGATGTATCTCTAGAAAGAGAATTTGAAGGCACCTGCCTTGGTGTCTGTCACCGAATCCCAGAAGGACGGCTTTTTATGCTGTTCCATTCTTTCTTCAGCTTTCTGCACTAACTGATCTATAGTCCCAGGAAACGTTGCTTCAATGGTGTTCTTGAACTTGTCATATAATTTAACCCTGTCTTTTGTTCCGGACACAAGTGCGCTAGCATTCGGCTTCTTCAAAAAATCAAGAACACTTAATAAATTCCTCCTGCACAATGATAATCAAATCATCATATTGTTTCGGTAATAGGAACGACAAGTTCAATAACTTATAACCCGCATGAAGAAGAGTGTAGTAAATGAGTTCCAGATCCAGGAAAAAGCACTGGTCCGTCATTATCAATTATTTTTTCATATTTTTTTTTTTTAAAATAGAGTATATATCAATATCATGACTAATTCCATACTATTGCTCTATCTACATTTTCCAGTAGAGCATTGATTTTGTATAACTTCAGGAATATATTACGAATTTTATATGCCTAGGGTACTTTAATAAGAACGCGTTTGCAATAGGTTAAATGAGCTATTCCTTGTACTATATGCAAACCTTAAATCACCAGCTGAAAAAAGTTTTCAATCGCATCACTGTACTATCATTTGCTGTCAACCTGAACTGTTAATTACTTTCACAGCCGTTAAATGCTATTGACTTTTAATGGGAGACAATTCTCCCAAAAACATAAGGTGTTCGGAAGAGGACTTATTTGGACAAACAGCTGTGGTGGAAGAGTTCAACCTCAAGACCTTGGGTTAATTAACCAACTCTTCCAACAAGCCCCAAACCTTCAGGCCTTAATTATATCATATATTATGTTCAACAAGGAGGAACTTCCAAAAAACCAAAACAAATTAAAGAGAGAAATAGAAATGCCATTTTACCAATCAGCAAAAACAAAAATACCAACTTTGGACAACAAAAACTGTCATGATATACCAATTTTTCAAATTAAATTTTTAATAATGTGATGAAATACGAACTAAAATCAATGTAGTTATGCACAAAACACAGTAATTGAGTACATTTCTATGTTGGATTAGCATGTACAACCTCTAGAATTGGCGGGTTTGTTTTGCAAACACAGATTGAGAGATGAAATTATGAAAGACATATTTTTAGTATTTGAACCAGCCTAAACATTGGTTATGTAATGCATACTTTAATCAAACCTAATTTCGTGAGTACCATTTAACTGGAAGAATCAGCACACAAATATATCAAATTTCAAGCATGTGAAACTCTCATATACATCAGCTTTAGAATCTTATAAGAAATTATGTCGCGGAATACTGAATGGAAGAAAGTACCACTACACTCATTATTATTTAGCTTTTCCAGCACAGAACTAATTTCAATGAAGCAATTAAGGTAAAACTAAAAATACCTGCTAACAAAATTCTGGGTGATAGCAACAGAATCTTCAAGGTTGATCACTAAATGCCACCATCCATTGGGGACAAAAATCACTTCACCGGCTTTACAAATGCACTCAATCGGTTTCTTTTTCCAATCCTTTGTAGCACTGTAAAAGTTCATAAACCATTCAATTATTGATACAGGACATGCCACCTCTGCACCATCCGGGCTTGGATGAACTCCCGGAGGCACCACGTCAGGAGGGAACAGCACCCATTTCTTAGACCCCTTAATTACTGCATTCCAAGCTGATGTCGAGTTAGGATCAATGTGGAACGACGAACCAGACCCAGCTGGCCCAATAATAATCCATCTATAATCAGGTCTCTCTTTCCCCAAAAGACTAAACAAATCCTCATTAAAGTACACAGGAACTTCATAATCCGAATCCAAGATAGGAACTTTCTCTCCAAACTTCGGGTCAAATAGATACAACGGCCTCTCCTCCCTCACTTGATCAGAATACCTAAAAAAATCATCAATCTTCATTTCCACCGGCCCAACTGCAAACCGTGCATCCCTACACATCTCAACCAAATATTCCCTATCCCATTTCCGCAATGCAGCCCAACCATCCAAACACCCTTCCAACAAAACCGGCTTATTCGGTTCCTCAAAATCCCTCACAAATTCATTAACAGATATCCCTCTCCTCCTCAAAATATTATCTCTCTTAAGCCATTCAGGCCTCATTTCAAGATTCGCACAAAGCCAACTCTGAAACAAATAATCGGAATAAAAGTCCTTAACTTTCAACCCTAATAATCCTCCCTTACCAACCAAAGGCGTACAAGTCTTCACATAAGTAAATCTCCAAGACCCATCAAACAAAAAATCCCCACCAAACTTCTCCAACACAAGATTTCTCCAAAGAGGCTCATGAGTACAAAAAATATAAAAAGATTTACTAACAGCAGATAAATTAGCCAAATGGGTAGCATCTAAAAGGCCTAAAATATCAAGAACAAGTTCATCAGTTAGGGTTTGAAGATTACCAAGTCCTGTGTTTCTTAAATTGTGTGCACATGAGCTAAAATAAAGATTTCCCAAAGGCTGGACCCCACAAGCTGAGGTTTTTAATCTAAAGCCTCCATCATCTTCATCTTCTTCTTCTTGTACATTTTCTTGGTGTGTGTAATTACACTTTTCTTGTTGTATGTAGTTACACTTTGGTTTTAGTGAGGATGTTTTAGAAAAGTTACGCCTTTTTCGTTTTCTGGATCGAAGCAGCAAATTTGTGGACCAGCCCACCATTGTTCGCAGGTGGAGCTGGGGGGTGAAGGTGGAGTGTGGAATTTCAGCCGCCGAGCCCGAGAGTGTGTTAGGTCACTTAAGTTATGTATTAATATGAATTAACATATTAGTTTGTATGTTCTTAGATTAAACATATTAATTTGTTTTTATTCAATTAAATATTTATTAAGCCAAGTGATTCACCTTGTAACACTTGCGGAAGTCGAGGTCCTACTTTTGTCATATATATTACTATTTTTTACCAAAAGAATTGTCCTATTTAGCTATTATGGGCATGTTTGGGATTTCTTAAAAAATATAATTTATGACTTAAAATTAAAAAATGTTATATAACTGATATACACCTCGTAACTTATAAATTAGTTAGACGTTTGAATAATTTTAAGTATAAGTTAATTATAAGTTGTTGAAGTGTTTGGTAAATTATAACTTATAAGTTAGAATTATTTTAAAAATTCAAAATTGTAGTACAACTATTTAATTCATATATATATAATTAAAAAGACAAATAAAAAATATATTTTTTTATTCTTATAATGCATTGATTTTGTGTACGAGTTTTAACATTCATAGACCACGTATTTTAATTATTTTATATATTAAAAAAATATAAGAATATTTTTCTTATTTGGAGGAAAAAATAAAAAATAAAATTCAATTAATATAAAACTTAGGTATTTTTGTTACAAATTATTTAAAAGACTAATTTATGTTATGCCTATATATATATGATATATTTATGTCAGATTTACTTTTGAAATTATATTTAAGAGAAAGTTACAATGTGAGCAACTTTCTGTTTTATACCATATATGATGTATATATGACCGTTTAGAACTTTAGTCAAACCGTCTCACTAAAACATAAATGGGCTATTGGCAAAAAAAACATAAATGGGCTTTGGATCCAATAATAATCATTTTGCTCGCTGCAAAATAGACCCTTTGTATTCTCGTTTTATGTTATTGTAATTAATGGTTTATTCAATATTATTGAATATAAGATGAACTTTGAACATATGCATGGAACCTGGCAATTATATCAAGGCATGGCATTTTTTACGTTTCGCACATAATCTCTAGAACGATAAATATATGACCATATGAATTTAATTGTTTTCTCTATATTCTTGTGAGAGTTTGTATTTCTCTTCAACCTGTTTCATCAGGACTGTGAGAGGCTAATGGCACGGTATTAAAATCTAGACGAACAATTGGCTGATCTTAACATAGAGGAGGAGGAAAATGAGAATTTCATGTTCGAAGGTGATGTGAAGGAGCAGGTAAATAGATATGAATTATGTCTTGCGGGGAGGTTCTTAACGGAGAAAAATATCATTGTTCGGGTCATGACGTCTAAAATGATAGACATTTGGAAGCCAACGATGGGGATCAATATCAAAGAGACTGATCTTGGCATTTTCCTATTTCAATTTTATCATCGAGAGGACTTCTTATGGGTGTTTGACAATGCAATGCTGATTATGAACAAAATCTCATCTGAAGAGGAACCTTTGAGTGTCTCATTGTGGTTCTTAGAAATGTGGGTCCAAATACATGATTTTCCCAAAGGTTTCATGTCTGAGTTAGTGGGTAAGCAGCTGGGTGATTTCTTTGGTGAGTTTGTGAAGTACGACGCGAAGAACAATTCAAGTATATGGATGGAATACATGAGGATAAAGATTAGGGTGGACGTGTGTAAACCTCTAAAGATAAGGAAGAAAATTAAAAGGAAGAATGGCACAAAGTTTATGGTTACATGAAAATATGAGAGATTGGGTGAGTTTTGTTTCATATGTGGCTTGATGTCCCATAAGGAACGCTTCTGCAGGAGGAACATTGACAAATGAAGTGAACAACGTGCAAAATAATGGGGGGGCATGGTTGCGGGCGGTGCCGAGGAGATGGATGAATCAGGGGAGGAGCAAATGGCTGCGAGATGAGGACGACACTGATTGGGAGGCGAAGATTGGGCGTTCCAACAACTGCCCATCTTTCACGGGAGGAAATTGGCGATAAGGATAAAAGCTTAACTTTGGTGCATGATTTTAGCAGTGGAGTTAAAAAAGGAAAATATAAAGAAATATTAGGAAAAGAAATAAAAGGGACAATTTTAAATCTAGGGGCGCGCGTTCAGAATATAAACTATGGGCCGGGTATAGAGGAGGAAGTTGGGCTTGATGTGGAGGATCGAAAGAGAATAAGGAGTGGGTCTGTATCGAAATCAACAATGGATACAGATGATCTTTTAATGAGAGTAAATAACAGAGATACATTACTTTTAGAAGCTGATTTTTCTGGTTTGGGATTGTTCAGCATCTTCTCAAATTGATTTGGCTAAGCTTGCGAAGCAAGCTAGTCATCCATTATGAATCTAATAAGTTGGAACTGTCGAGTTTTGGGGAAACCTCATACAGTTCGTGTCCTTGGAGACCTTGTAAAGTCTCATAAACCCGCATTTCTATTTTTGTCTGAAATTTTAGTTGACAGTAAAGTAATAGCTGATTTACATGCAAAGTTGGGGTTCTCAGAGTTTTTTTGCAGTAAATAGGGTTGGCCAAGGTGGGGCTAGCTGTTATGTGGAAGAAGTCAGTGGTTTGTGAAGTGGTTGATTCATCTGTTAATCATATTGATGTGGTTTTCTTGGGGGAATACTCTCCTGAGTGGAGGTTATCTTGTTTTTACGGAATGCCGGAGTGAACCAGGAGACGGGAGTCCTGGGATCCACTAAGACAGCTAGCTGTAAAAGATACGTTGCCATGGTGTGTTTTTGGAGATTTCAACGATTTACTTTATGCCTCAGATAAGGAAGGAATACACCCTCATTCTCAGATGTTGATGGATGGTTTTCGAATGGCGATAGAGGATTGTAATCTAGTGGAGTTAGATCTTACTGGTGGGAAGTATACCTAGAAGAAGATTAAAGGGAAGCCTAACTGGGTCAAGGAGAGATTAGACAGAGCTTTCGCTACAAAGGGATGGTGGCATAAATTTTTGTTGGGTACTCTTGAATTAAGGCATACTGTTAGCTCGGATCATGAACCAATTGAACTGAATTTGGTTGATACTTTGGTATCTAGAAAACAATTTAGGTTCAGATTTGAAAATTCGTGGTTAAAAGAGCCAAGCTTTAAGGCTGAAGTTAAAGGTTTTTGGAAAGCTTTGCTGGCTACTCATATTCTTCCAAAGCTTATTTTTGTGTCTTTTTTTATGTCGAAGTGGGGGAGGAATTTTTTTCACAAGTTTAAAGATAAAGTGAAGTGTCAGAAGGAGGTTCTGAATGTGCTAAAAGATCATGAAGATGAGGAAGGAATTAAGACTTATTTCGAAGAGAAGGAGAAACTAAATGAACTATTAGAGCATGAAGAATCGTATTGGAAACAACGTGCTAAAATATTTTGGTTGAAGGAGGGGGATACCAACTCGAGGTTTTTCCACGAACAAGCTTCGAAGATAAAGAAATGTAACAAAATTACGTACTCGGTTAATGAAGATGAAGTAAGAGTGGATTCTCATGACCAGATGTGTAGATTAGTGAAAGAGTATTTTGAAAGTGTCTTTACAGAGGTTAATAAAAATTATGTTCACATGGGAAGCACAGAGACACCTGTCATAACAGAAGAACAGAATCGGATGCTCACGGCAGAGGTAAAGTTTGAGAATTTACTTTTGCTTTAAAACAGATGCACCCAAATAAGGCCTCGGGGCCTGATGGCTATAGACCTGCATTTTTTCATTACTTTTGGAGTTTAGTTGGAAGGGAGGTCTTTCGCTGTTGTAAGTAGTGGCTGGACGAGTTTATATTTCCTTACGTAACTAAACAACACAAATCTGGTATTGATTCCTAAGAAGGAGAATGTGGAAAATCTCAAAGGTGTTCGTCCAATTGCCCTATGTAATGCACTGTATAATATTGTGGAAAAAGTCTTAGCAAATAGACTTTGAAAGGTGTTACCAGTTGTGATTTCGGAGAACCAGTCGACTTTTGTTTAAGGTAGAAGCATTACGGATAACGTGCTTATAGCTTTTGAACTAATTCACTTTATGAAAGGTAAGAAAGGCAGCCAAGATGGGGAAGTAGCACTGAAGTTGGATATTAGTAAAGATTATGACTGGGTCAGCTGGAATTATTTGTGGTTTCGACTGAGGTCAATGGGATTTAATAAGAAACGGGTGAAGTGGATGCGACTCTGTGTTATTAGGTTCATTATATGGTATGTCTGAATGGTTCTTATGTGGGCCCTATTATTCCAAGTAGAGGCTTAAGGCAAGGAGACCCCCTCTTCCCTTACCTCTTTCTTCTATGTGTTGAGGGTTTATCCAATTTATTGAATAATATAGCTGCCAATGAAAATATCCACGGGTGTCGCATTAGTAGATTTGCTCCTGCAGTTACTCATTTGCTATTTGCTGATGACTCATTCATGTTTTTTAAAGCAGTGGTGGAGGAAACCAAGATAGTGAAAGATCTTTTAAATCTTTATGAAAAACAATCAGGGCAGGCGGTGAAATTTCAAAAGTCTGCAGTGTTTTTTAGTTCAAATGTGAGAAGAGACAAGCAAAATAAGATCACTAGCATTCTGGGGTACACAATGAATTGCGAGAGAGTAAATATTTGGGTCTTTCGTCTTTAATTGGTAGATCAAGGAATAATGTATTTAGTTTTGTTAAAGAGAGAGTATGGAAAAGAATTTAAGGATGGAGTGATAGTAAAGTGTCAAGAGCTGGTAAATCGATTTTATTGAAAAATGTAGCTCAGTCGATTCCTTCTCATTGTATGTCCTGCTTCTTATTACCAAAAATGCTTTCAAGTGAAATTGAAAAGATGTTTAATGGTTTCTGGTGGAAATCAGGGAAAAACAGTGGTAAAGGTATTAGATGGAACTTATGGGAAAAGATGTGTATGACGAAGAATAGAGGAGGACTGGGGTTCAGATGCTTGTATAGTTATAACATGGCCTTACTAGGTAAGCATATCTGGAACTTTTTGAACAATCCGGAGTCTCTGGTGGCGAGAATTTTCAAAGCAAGATATTTCCCGGACAAGCATATTTTTAAGGCACAGAAAGGCAGTAATGCAAGTTTCATTTGGTCAGTAATTTCTGAATATATGGAAGAGTTTTACAGGGGTTTCAAATGGGTGTTAGATGATGGCCGATCTATAAACATCTTCACTGATCAGTGGCTGAGGGGGAAGGCAGATTATTGGGTGGATATTTGTTGAGTGGCATTTATGACACTTTATTATGCTCCGTAAAGCTTTGGATTGATGTTTTGCACTCAAGTTGTTAGTGTTTTTAACGTGTTTTTGTAGTGTTTTTGCATTTCAGGCATTTACCAGGTAACCAAGTGAATTAGCATGATTTTAGTGTTAATTTGGTGTTAGGATGGTGTCTAGAATAAAAGCTCTTGAAAAGACCAGCTCAAATCAGCAAGAAAAGAAGAAGTCGACATTTTTTCCAGAGAGACGGCGCGCGGCCGCGCCAAGAGTCCAGAGATGCAGCGCACTCGCGCTGGTCAAGCGCGCGGCCGTGCCAGGTTGAATTCAGAAAATCCTGTTTCTCATGGAATTTTGATCCAGAAGACTTCTACTTTGCGTGGGCTGCTATATAAACATAACTTATGCTCGTTTTTATAAGGAGACGTAGCAGAGCTTAAGGAGAATGCGTAAGAAGACCGTAGACCGCAAAATCAACTAAGGCGAAGAAGATTTTGTGTATTTCTGTGATTCTTTATTTTAAGTTGTAACTTTGGATGCTAGTTTTCTTATTCGTGAACCTTTACTCTTGTTTCGTACTTGGTTTTTTTAAGTATAAAGACTACGTTTATTATATCATGCTTTCATCGGAACCCACATTGATAATGAGTCTGATCATGAGCTAATCGTTATCATGGGGTTCTAACGGATTTATTTATGAATTTCTTTAGGTAATTTGTTTTGATGCCTTAGTGTGTGGTGATTGTATGATAACCTAGTTTTGGTTGCGCTTATTCGTCTTACGAGCATCGCGAACTTATAAGATAGTGTGTTAATCTTTAATGAAGCAAAAATGAATTTAAGGGTTTAGAACTTGCCATGCTAGCATAGGTTCATGTATTCGTTATGCATGATTCGTAGGTAATTTTAACCTTCTTACTTGCCCTATGTAATCAAGAGGGATAACTTGTGCATTAAACCGTTATGTTGTCAAATATTATAGACATACAGGGTCTCAATATAATTGGTGTCTATTCAGCTTCTATCTCTTTTGTGGATGTCTGGTAGTATGGTATTCGTACAACGAAAGTTGGCGTTTATCAGTTTCATTTTATCCGATTAGTGTCATCACCATTACATGCTAATGTTACGAATGAAAAGGCTAATAAATGAAGTATTTAATGAAGTTAGAATCCCATGTATGTGTCATATATTAATCAATTCTCTTTAATCTCTTAGTTTATGTTCTTTAGTATAATCTCTTAGTTAATCATTGTATAAACAACCACAAATTGTTACTCGTCTTAGCATTGGATAATAATCATACTAGTGTTGCATAAATACATTGATTGAAATTAACCTGAACCTAAACCCCGTGGGAACGAGCTAGAATTTATTTTATATTACTTTGATCGCGTATACTTGCGTGAATATTAGCGCATGTTTTAGCCCTAACAAGTTTTTGGTGCCGCTGCCGGGGATATCGGTGTTAATTTTTAGTTTATGTGTTTGTCATCATTGGTCGTTAAAGTTCAGTGACTCGGACATTGTTACTTACTTAATTCCTTGTCGTGTTTCAGGTACTCTAGCGAGCGTGTATGCATACGCGTTATCGGTCTCGTAAGAGGACACTGGATCAAGCTGATGAAGAGGTTGTAGTCGAGGAGAAAGTTGAAGAAGAAATCTTAGTTGAGAAGGAAGAAGAAGCTCTTGTTGCAATGGGAGAACCAGAAGCAAATCTAAAGGCTTTGATGGACTACTCTCAACCGAAGATTGATGATATTCAGTCTAGCATTGTTTGACCAGCCATCTCAGCTAATACCTTTGAGATCAAGTCGAGCATGATTCAGATGATACAAAACTCAGTTCAGTTTGGGGGTTCTCCGATAGAAGACCCCAACATGCACATCAGAGATTTCATCAAGATCTGCGACACATTGAAGTTCAATGGAGTTTCAGAAGATGCTATTAAGTTTAGGCTTTTCCCATTCTCTCTGCGGGATAAAGCTAAGTGCTGGTTACATTCTTTACCACCAGGGTCTATCACCAAATGGGAGGATCTTGCTCAGAAGTTCTTAACCAAATTATTTCCCATGGCGAAGACTGCTGTAATCAGAAACACACTTACTCAATTTGCTCAGCAATCTGGAGAATCTTTATGCGAGGCTTGGGATCGATAAAAGGAGATGCTTAGGAAGTGTCATCATCTTGGGATGCCTGACTGGATGATCATTAACTATTTCTATAATGGTTTGGGTGCTACTACTAGACCCATACTTGATGCAGCATCAGGAGGAGCCTTGTGGGCTAAAAGCTACGATGAAGCTTATGAATTAATTGAACTGATGGCTACTAATGAATACCAGAATCCTACTCAGCGACTATCTCAGGGTAAGGTAGCAGGAATTTTGGAGTTAAAATGCAGCAACTGCTATAGTTTCTCAACTTAAGGCTTTGACGATAAAGGTGGATTCTCTGTCTAATTATGGAGTTAATCAGATCACTAGTGTCTGTGAGCTTTGTGTTGATGCCCATGAGACTGATCAATGTGTCGATTCTATTGAATCAAATCGGTTCGTGAGTAACTTTTAGAGGTCGCAACAACCTGTACCAACCACCTATCATCCTAACAATCGCAATTATCCTAACTTTAGTTGGAGTAACACTCAGAATGCGGTTCAGCAGCCTTACCAGCAGTATCCAGCAAAGCAATACAACCCCCCCTGATTTTCAGCAACCGTAATATGCACCAAGGCAATAACTCCAGCTGTAACAGTCGAATGAAAAATCTGAATTGGAGGAGTTGAGGCTCATGTGTAAGAGTCAAGCGGTTTCTATCAAGAGCTTGGAAAATCAAATTGTACAAATTGCCAATGCCTTGTTAAATTGTCAACCTGATACACTTCCTAGTGACACTGAAATACTAGGAAAGAAGGAAGCAAAGGAGCAGGTAAAGGCAATTACATTAAGGTCTGGGAAGGTTACAAATCCTGAACACTCTCAAGTTTCGGACGAAGAAGCTGTAGCTAAGGAAGAAGTGCAAAAGGAAGCTGAAGTGGAACCAAAGAAGACTACTGTTGAACACACTCCTCCTGAGGGTAATACAGAGGAGAAACAGATCTATCCTCCACATCCCTTCCCTAAGAGACTGCGGAAGAAAAAGTTGGATAAGCACTTTGAGAAGTTTCTGAAGGTGTTCAAGAAACTTCACATCAACATACCTTTCACTTAAGCTCTTGAGCAGATCCCTAGTTATGCGAAGTTTATGAAAGTTATTCTCTCTCGGAAGGTGAAGCTCGATGATTTAGTCGCTCTCACGGAGGAATGTAGTGCTGTGCTGCAACAGAAGTTGCCTCCAATGCTTAAAGATCCTGAAAGCTTCACTATTCCTTGCACCATTGGAAAAGTGTCATTTGACAAATGTTAATGTGACTTGGGAGCTAGCATCAATCTGATGCCTATTTCAATCTTCAAGAAGTTGGACTTACCAGATCCAAAGCCTACTTATATGACTTTGTAGTTGGCTGATCGTTCTATTACTTATCCATGAGGCATTGTTGAGGATGTTTTGGTCAAGGTGGATAAACTCATCTTTCCTGCGGATTTTGTAATTCTTGATTTCGAGGAGGATTAAAAGATTCCCATAATCTTGGGAAGATCTTTCTTGGCGACTGGCCGAACCTTGATTGATGTGCAGAAGGGTGAGCTTACCATGAGAGTGCTGGATCAGGATGTAATTTTTAATGTGTTCAATGCTATGAAATTCTCTACGGAAAATGAGGAGTGCTTAAAGGTGGGGTTGGTCGATTATGTGGTTACTTCAGAACTTGATCCATTGCTAAGGTCTGATGCCTTAGAAAAGGCCTTGTTGAGGAATTCTGATAGCAAAGATGATGAAGGTGATGAGTAGTTACAATATCTAAATGCTTCTCCCTAGAAGAAGAAGATGGATATGCCTTTTGAATCTCTTGAAATGGAGGAGCTGAACAAATCTCCTAAGCGCCTCAAACCATCTATTGAGGAAACTCCTACACTTGAGCTTAAACCATTACATGAACACTTAAGGTATGATTTTTTAGGTGATGCATCTATTTTGCCTGTTATTATTGCATCTGACCTTTTAGGTAGTGATGAGGAAAAACTCTTAAGAATTCTGAGAGAGTTCAAATCGACAATTGGACGAACGATAACAGATATATAAGGGAGTTAACCCTTCTTATTGTATGCATAAAATTCTTCTAGAGGAAGGTAGCAAGCCTATTGTTGAGCAATGAAGAAGGCTCAATCCTATCATGGAGGAAGTTGTGAAGAAGGAGATTCTTAAGTGGCTGGATGCAGGGATCATCTATCCCATTTCTGACAGTTCTTGGGTGAGTCTAGTTCAGTGTGTACCAAAGAAATGGGGTATCATAGTTGTTGCTAATGACAAGAATGAGTTCATTCCTACTCGAACAGTCACGAGGTGGAGAGTTTGCATGGATTACAGGAAGCTGAACAAGGCCACGAGAAAAGATCATTTCCCTTTGTCGTTTATTGATCAGATGCTTGACAGATTGGTTGGGCATGAGTACTACTGTCTTCTGGATGGCTATTCGGGCTATAATCAAATTTGTATTACTCCGGAAGATCAGGAGAAGACTATTTTCACTTGTCCATTTGGTACTTTCTCCTTTAAAAGGGTTTCTTTTGCTTTATGTGGGGCACCTACCATATTTTAGAGATGTATGATGGCTATCTTCTCTGACATGATTGGTCAGAATGTGGAGGTATTTATGGACGACTTCTCTGTGTTTGGTGATTCGTTTGATGAGTACTTGCAGAATCTTGGCGACGTTCTTAAAAGGTGTGTTGGGACCAACTTGGTTCTCAACTGGGAGAAATGTCACTTTATGGTGCGACATGGCATTATTTTTGGGCACAAGGTCTCTATTAAGGGTCTTGAGGTGGACAAATCCAAAGTGGGGGTCATCGAAAATCTTCTTCCACCAATTTATGTTAAGGGAGTTCGCAATTTTCTTGGTCATGCGGGTTTCTACAGGCGGTTCATCAAGGACTTCTCAAAAATTTCTAAACCTTTGTGCAATCTTCTGGAGAAGGATATTCCGTTCAAGTTTGATGACGAGTGTCTAGCTTATTTTGAGTTCTTGAAGAAGAGTTTAATCACGGCACTTGTCATAACTGCACCTGATTGGAATGAACCTTTTGAGATGATGTGCGATACAAGTGACTATGCAGTTGGAGCAGTTCCTGGGCAGAGAAAGAACAACATATTTCATATGGTCTACTATGCTAGTAAGACCCTAAATGGTGCTCAACTGAATTATACTACTACTGAGAAATAACTTCTAGCTATTGTCTACGGTTTTGAGAAGTTTCGATCTTATCTGCTTGGAACGAAGGTGACAGTTTTCACTGATCACGCTGCAATTCGATATCTCGTCTCGAAGAAGGACTCGAATCCTAGATTAATTATATGGGTTCTTTTGATTCAGGAATTTGAGTGGGAGATCAAGGACAGAAAAGGTACTGAGAATCAAGTCGATGATCATCTCTCTCGTTTGGAAGATCTGAGTGCAACTTCACTGGATAAGACATTGATAAATGAGTCTTTTCCCGATGAGCAGCTGTTTGGAGTGTAAGATGAAGAACCGTGGTTTACAGACATTGTGAACTACCTTGTGAGTAATAGCATGCCTCCCGACTTGTCGTACGCTCAAAGGAAGAAGTTTCTTCATAAAGTGAAGTGGTACATGTGGGATGAACCATATCTGTTTAGGCAAGGAGCTGGCTAAATCATCAGGAGATGTATTCCGTACAGCGAAACGGGGGGGGGGATCTTGCAAGACTGTCATTCAACTGTTTATGGAGGTCACTATGGTGGAGAGAAGACAGTGGCTCTTGTCCTTCAAGCGGGATTCTTCTGGCCTACATTGTTTAAGGATGCGCATCACTTTGTTTTGAAGTGTGATCTATGCTAGTATGTGGGTAATATGTCCAAGAGGGATGAGATGCCTCTTAATGTGCTTCTCGAGGTGGAAGTCTTCAATATTTGGGGAATCAACTTCATGGGGCCGTTTGTCTCATCTTGCAATAATCAGTATATCTTGTTGGCGGTCGATTATGTGTCGAAATGGGTGGAAGTCAAGGCTTTTCCAACAAATGATGCGAATGTGGTGCTTAATTTTCTTCATAAGCAGATATTCACAAAATTTGGGACTACTAGAGTCATAATCAGTGATGAGGGATTGCAATTTTGCAATTGCAAATTCACTGCCATGATGCAAAGGTATTATGTGAATCATCGCATTGCAACAGCTTACCATTCTCAGATTAATGGTCAATCAGAGGTGTCTAACAGGGAGATCAAGCATATCTTAGAGAAAGTTATGTGTCCATCAAGGAATGATTGGTCTTTGAAGCTTGATGAAGCTGTTTGGGCGTATAGAACAGTATACAAGACTCCATTGGGAATGTCGTCATTTCAGTTGGTTTATGGTAAGGGGTGTCATTTGCCTGTGGAGCTCGAGCATAAAGCGTATTGGGATTTGAAGAAGTTGAACCTTGATTTGGATGCAGCTGGTAAGAAGAGGATGCTTCAATTGAATGAACTTGACGAATTTCAGCTTTAAGCGTATGAAAACAACAAAATATACAAGGAGAAAGTCAAGAGGTGGCACGATAGGGTTCTAGTGCTCAAGTCATTTGTGCCGGGATAACAAGTTATATTGTTTAACTCTCATCTCCGTCTTTTTCCTGGAAAATTGAAGTCGAGGTGGTCAGGGCCTTTCATAATCAAAACTATGTTTCCGCATGGAGCTGTGGAGATTTTTGTGAATGATCTGGGCCAAGCATTTAAAATAAATGGTCAAAGGTTGAAGCACTACTATGGGGATATGACAAATCATGAGTTGGTTAGTTCCATTTTATTGTCTACTTGATCTCGAGATTATACGTCAAGCTAACGACGTAAACCAAGCGCTTCTTGGGAGGCAACCCAATATGTTGTACATTAGTAAATAGAGGAAGCAGAAAGAAAAGAGAAAAACACAAAAAAATCAGAAAAACAAAAATATCCAGGGCCAACTTCAGTAGCACGATGCGCCCGCGCTGATCTAGCGCGCGGCCGCGCAGAAATTCCAGAAATTGGGCGCGCCCGCTGATCTAGCGCGCAGCCGCGCTGAAATGGCAGTAACTGAGCGCGCCCACGCTGATCTAGCGTGTGACCGTGCTGATTCCCTGATTTAGAAAAAAAAATCTAAGTCGGTTTTTGAAGAAAAAATCGGGGTTTTAATACAAAATCAATTCCCCCCCCCCCCCGATTTTTACTCTTCCACATCCCAAATTTCTCCCTCCAAATCAAATCCATTATTCCCATTATTCCCATAATCAATTCCAACTTCTTTTCCATAACTAATTCTCTCCCAATCTCCTATATATACATACACTTATACACAAACTTCTCCATCACTTCTCAAAACTCTCAAACACACAATCTCTCTTACAAAATTCTATTCTCTCAAACTCTCTCAATCTCAATGGCACCAAAAAGACAGTGAACTTAAGTAAGCAGTAGCACCACCGATTCTTTGAGTGCAGGTAGTGTGAGGCCTAGACTTCTGACTCCTGAGGCTGAGGCCAAGTATGTGAGGCTGCTTTCGAAGCCTATAGCCAAGGAACGTGGTTTTCTGCCATCGAGGAAAGATGGTAAGTTGTTGGAGATGATCTTGGAGATGTGCTGGGTGGTTTTCTGCGAGACACCCGTTGTTGTGCCCATGAGTGTGGTGCGTGAGTTTTATGCTAATGCTAAGACGGATAAGAACGGGTTCATTGTGGTGAGGGGGATGGCGGTGGACTTCAGTGTTGAGGCGATTCAAATGGTGATTGAGCGGCCAGAGAAGAAAGAGGAGCAGGAGAACTGGAATGAGAAGACTCTAGAGGAGTTTAACTTGGATTTGATTTTTGCTACCCTGTGCGTGCCTGAGACGCATTGAAAGTTCAAGAAGGGCACAAACGAGTATACCACGTTCCCTGCTTCGTGCATGAACAGGTTTGCACGTGCATGGAATTCTTTTATTTGTGCTAATATCATGCCATCTTCTCATGTGCATGAGATTACTGTGGAGCGTGCACGGTTGTTGTGGGGTATTCTAAGGGGGATAATGTAGATCTTGGGATGGTGATCCATCAGGGTATTCTGAGGTTCTTGTGAGGGAGTACTACGGGTTCGATACCCTATACGTCCATTGTGACGAAGTTGTGCGTGGCAGTTGGTGTTCGTTGGCCCGCACAAGAGTAGTTGCAGCTCCCTAGTGCTCCGATTGATAGTTCAATATTGTTGAACATGACAAAGTGGTATGGTGGGAAGCTCGATCCTAAGGGGCTCGGTTATTTTTATGAACATCTGCCAGGTGGAAGGCCAGTGGATCAGACTTATGCTGGTGGGACTTCGCAGGCTCGTCGAGCAGCATGGAGAGCTCAGTTGGGAGAGGAGGCTGGTCCTTCGGGATCGCAACAGCAGTAGCAGCAGCAGGAGGAAGCACAGGGCAGTGCTGGTTTGAGTACGACGCAGTATAGGCATCTAGCTAGGAGGATGGATGCGATGCATGACATCCATAGCAGGTTTGCACATGACCTCACCCAGGCGTTGGGGACTGCTTTCAGAGCCACAAGAGTTGACATCCAGTGGCCAGTATTCGGTGAGGACTTGGTGTATCCACCTCCAGACACTCCACCCCTTGAGAGTGATGATCCTGATTCCGATTAGGTATGTCTGATTCCTTGCTATTACCTTCACTGAGGATAATGAATATTTTAAGTTTGGGGGTAGTAGTTAAGGATTTATGTGTTTTGTATGAGTCACATGTAGTTGCATATTCTTGCTAATTTAGTTCATATAGTTGCATGTTTGCCATGTGTAGTAGTTTTTTTGTTGTGTTTTATTTTTATTATTTGTAGTTTTTATGATAGTTTGTTCATATATTTTCATGCATTTGCATAATAACATTAACATGATCTCGTAGATGATTTTGCCGATTGATTGGTGATATTGATGCTAGTATAGTGATGTCGTATTTAGTAATGTTAAGTCTTATCGAGTTGATTTGCATGCTAGAAGCAATAAAATTTCACTAAGTCTTATAGGTTGCTTGAGGGCTAGATCATGGTCATGGTTTATTTATTTGTCGAGGTTTAATCGCTTGTTTATATTTAGAATTTAGGATATTCTCTTAATAATAAATTAACATGGATATTTAAAAATTGGAGAAAATTGGATTTCATTGCTAGTTGTTGTGGCCAGGTGTCAAATGGCTAGTAGCCATCTCATTTTATATAAGTAGTCTAGGGTTGAACGAGATGGGGCGAAACACTCTCGTTCAGAAATTTGTGAAAAAAAGAAAAAAAAGGAAAAAAAATATATATGTGTTTATGCCTAATTGATTATGAGTGGGCTATTTAATTCTCTAGTTATTAAGTTCTTAGGGGACTTTGTGCCTAGTGACCTAAGGCTTTTTATATTCTGGGATCCACTAACCTAGCAATCGCTACATGGGTATTATTGTATAAGTCTTTTGTGGACATCACTCATTGCACGATCAAATAAGCATATTTGTGTTATTTTGTGTTGTGAATAAAAGTGTTGAAAGGCATATGTCATAGCCTATTTGTTTATTCAAGGATTTAACTCAACTCAAATAAGGATGTAACAAGTAAATAGTGGTTCTATCGTCAGAGAGATCTCTCAAAGTAACATATGTCAAAGGATTAAGTAACATTGTTCATCTACAGTCTTGAGGACTTGATTCACTGGAAGAAGCTCAAGAAATTGATCAAGCCTCAGTGATATAAATCAAGATTGTGGATTTAATCAAGTGACAGAGATCTCGTCAGGGTATCAATTAATTACAAGGATTTAGTCTGAAGAAAATCAAGAGTATCAAAGTCAAGGCATGAAGAAACGTCACGGAAGTTAGTCACTCATGAACCAGACAGTACATCGAGTGTCAACATTGAAGTGTGGAATTGATTCATAATTATCAGAAGATTTTCAGAAGAATGGTTGTTGTTCAAGAGTAGTATTAATTCTCTATTAATTAATTAAGTCGTATAATTTAATTAAGAAAATAAATTATATCTGCAAAGATTAATTTATTGATTAATTGAATTAATTGATTAATTAATTCTGAATTAATATTATGTATTTTCAGAATTGATTTTGAATTAATATTCTATATTAATTCAGCAAGACTATCTTTTGTATTAGCAAGATAATCGGTATGACAATCAATAGTCATACCGAAAGTCATGCCAGTTCATTTGATTGTCTTGACAGTTCAAATGGATTGTCTTGCCGAAAGTCTTTCTAGTTCAAATGGATTGTCTTGCCGAAAGTCTTTCTAGTTTAAATGAATTGTCTTGCCGAAAGTCTTTCTGGATCAAGTGGATTGTTTTGTTTACTTAACAACAGCAGCTGATTTTCAACAGAAAGAAATGAATACAGCCAACTACTCAAGAACACAGAAAGAAAAACAGAAAGCAGTGAACTTATTATTCTCAACTGCAATATCTCAGGACATTCATTTCTAGTATTTATTGTTAAATCTTAACCACTAGAAATCATTTTCTTGTTCTTGTGTAACTATCTAGCGGATCAAAATCCCTAGAACTTAATCTCAAATTGCATTTAGCATTTGATCCTTTTTATTACAAAAATAGAAAAAGTTCATGTCGAATTTATTCTAGATTTGGAATAATTTATTTGAGATTAATCCCTTGTAAACGATACCGTTGTTGTAACACCTTTCAAGTTTAATAATAGTTTTATTTAACTTGAATTTTGTTTCACTTTATTATTCCGTATTTTATTCGATTAAACGGTATTGTTTGTATACAAACCCCCTTCTACAAACATATTGAGACCTAACAATTGGTATCAGAGCCTTCTGATTAACGAACAAATCAAGATCCTAGACTTTTGTGATTCTTTCACTCCTTGAATTTTTATTTACTCAAAAATTCATAATGACTACACAAAAAGTAGGAACCGTTAAAATACCACTATTCGATAAAGAAAATTATGTTATGTGGAAGAAGAAGAAGATGTTATTGTTTTTACAAGTTGTAAATTCCAAATATCTGGAAGTGTTAAAGAAGGGTCCAAAAATTCCGATGGTTATTGAACCAGAGGTAATAGAAAATGATGTGGTTATTACCAAAGCTAGAACTTATGTGAAAGATCCTGAGGATTTTTCTCCTGCTGAAAAAGAAGAAGCCTCCCTGGATGCTAGCCTTCAATTAATTTTAGTAGATTCTCTTGATCCCTTGATGAATAGACATGTGATGAACTGTAAAGATTCCAAACACATCTGGGAAACTATTGAGGTGATTAATGAAGGCACAGAGGAAGTTAGGGAGAACAAGTTAGAAATCCTAACCTCTGAGTATGAATACTTTAAATCCAATCTAGGAGAAGGAATCACTGAAGTATTTGAGAGGTACAATGCATTGATCAACAACCTGAACATTAATGGTAAATATTATTCCATCAGGGAGGTCAACAAAAAGTTACTTTTAACACTGCCAACTCATCTCGAACATAGAATCACTGTCATAAGAGAAGCAAGAGATATGAGTGAGATTTCTTTGGAAAGGCTCTATGGTGTGTTAAAGACTTATGAGTTGGAGCAGATTCAGCAGAAGGAAGTCTACAGGAAAGGAAGAGTGGTCAGCACGTTTACTGCTCTAGTAGCTAAAGAACAACAACAACAACCACAATATCAACAACAATCTCAACAGTCAGAAAGAATGGTACAGTCTTCCAAGGTTGAAGAAAATGTGATAGTAGCAGAATTTGATCCTCCTACTACAAATCAATCAGGAGATGATTTTTATTCCTTGGAAGAACTGGAGCAATTGGAAGATGAGTCAATGGCCCTGATTGTCAAGAGATTCTCCAATGTCTGATTCAAGAGGAATCCCAAGTTCAAGTATAAGTCCAACTACAATAGATTCCAGAAAGGTGGATCTTCATCCTCTAACACCAGCAGTGGTGGGTACAAAACAGGGATGGTTGATCGAAGCACCATTCGATGCTTCAACTGCAATGAGTTGGGACACTTTGCCACAGAATGCAGGAAGCCAAAACAAGTTAGGAAGAACTCTTATGATTCTAATCAGAAGAGTAAATCTGAAAGGGCTTACCTGGCAAAGGGAAGAAGCTGGGATGATACTGACAGTGAAGATGAAGAAGTTGGGAATCTTGCTCTCATGGCTAGTGATGTAAACACCTCATCGTCAAGAAAAGAGGTAAAATTTACTGATGTTGAATTAGTTTATCATCTAGGAGGTTCCTTAGATTGTGCTCGTCGTGATAATGAAATGTTAAATCAACAAATCAAAGACCTTGAGAAAGAGGTCAATAAATTAAGACTTGTGCACATTAATCAAGATAAATTAAAAGAACAAGTATCTTTTCTAGAGAATAGAGTTGACTGTTATAGACAACTCGAAACTATTCTCAAAGACAAGATCACCGGTCTTGAGGCTAAGGTTAAAGCTTACTTTAATTCTTGTTCGAAGTCCAAAGAGTTTTACAATAAGCAAGCTGTTAATCAAACATCTGGAATAAGTTATGATTACAATGTTGCTATTGGAAAATTAGGCATAAACTCCCCTCCTCATGTATGTGCTAAAGGTAGGGAAGTACCACATGTGCTTAAGGGTGTTGATGAACCCCGCTATAAAGAATCAATTGTTGAACCATTTGATGAGACCTCATTTATTATTCAAGAAGAAATCCGTGCTGAAGATCTTGCTAATGAGAAAGCTGTTTCCAAGTCAAGTGTGTCAAAGGTTCCAGTCAAAGTTGTGAAAGCAACTGAGACTAACTCAGACACACATGAGTTGGAAAACACAAATGCCATGTCTACCATGCATAAGTTGCCTATTGTTAATCCCTCTCATAAAGCATGTGGTGTTCCTGATTGTATGTCTTGTGCTTTTAATTTGATGTATGCTTATTTTAATGGTAAGCATGTTTCTAATGATAAGACTACTCCTCGTCAGCATGTGAATAATAGGAAGCATGATAGGTCTAGGACTGCTAGTCCTCCTAAAGCTAGAAAGGAGACATTTGTGCCTAAGCCTAAACAGAAATTTGTCAAGGCTGTTCACAAGGTCAAATGTCCAGTCATTGAGAAAGTTGAGAACATTAAAGTTAAGAATGTTGTTTTGCCTGATAAAGACCAATTTTACAAGTATGTCGGACGCAACCAAGCTTGGGTTCCGAAGAAGGTCTAATCCATTTGTATTGCAGGGCATTAAACAGGTACAACCGGTAGTGTGGATTCTTGACAACGGATCGTCAAGACATATGACCGGAGATAGAGCCCTATTATCAAATGTGGTTGAGAAAGCTGGCCCAGTGGTTACCTTTGGAGATAACAACAAAGGTTTAACTGAGGGATATGGCTGTTTGCTAGCTGGAAATGTTATAATTGAAAATGTGTATGTTGTGCAAGGACTCGAACACAATCTGCTTAGTATTAGTCAGTTCTGTGACAACGGCTACAATGTTTTATTCGACAAGCTGAAGTGTCAGATTCTGCACAAGAAAAATGAAAAACCCTCCTTGATGGGAATCCGGAAAGGAAATCTGTTCGTAGCTGATATGAACTCTGGAAGCAATCCTGAAGTCAATTGTTTCTATGCAAAGGCATCGTCAGATGAGAGTTGGCTATGGCATAAGAGACTTTCTCATCTCAATTTCAAAACAATGAATTCTCTTGTCAAAAGAGAATTGGTCAGAGGTCTGCCTCAGCTGGAATTCTCCCCAGAAGGACTATGTGAGGCTTGCCAGAAAGGAAAGTCAAAGAAAGCAAGTCACAAAGGCACTGACACATCCTCCATAACTGGTGTTCTGCAATTATTGCACATGGATTTATTTGGACCAGTTAATGTTCTTTCTATGTCAAAGAAGTGTTACTGTCTTGTGATAGTTGATGACTATTCCAAGTATACGTGGGTTTTATTCCTTCACTCCAAGGATGAAACACCACAAGTTGTGATTGATCATATCAAGTTGATCGAGTTAGATTCTAATGTCCCTGTTAGAGCAATAAGGTCAGATAATGGAACAGAATTCAAGAATTCACTTCTCAATGGATTCTGTATAGACAAAGGGATTACAAGACAATTTTCAGCTCCTAGAACCCCTCAGCAAAATGGAGTGGTAGAAAGGAAGAATCGTACATTGATTGAAGCTGCAAGAACGATGTTAAGTGAATCAGGTCTTCCAATGTACTTTTGGGCTGAAGCTGTCAATACTGCATGTTATACTCAGAATCGAACTCTAATCAACAAAGACTTCATGAAAACTCCTTATGAGATTATGAATGAACATAAACCTTCTATCAAATACTTTCATGTATTTGGTGCCAGATGCTTCGTGCTCAAGGATGGAGATGATCGTCGTGGTAAATTCGAGGCAAAGGCATATGAGGGTATTTTTGTTGGATATGGAAGAAGATCATACAGGGTGTATATCATTGATCAACTCAAAGTAACTGAAAGTGTCAATGTTACATTTGATGACACTAAACTCCCTAGTATCCAAACTGAAGATCCTTCTGAGAAACTGAAGTTTGATGATATGTCAGATTCAGAATCAGAATATGATCAAGAACCTAGGTTGTTGCTGGTGAAGAACCTGTTAATCATGATGATACTCAAGGTAATGGTGATGGAAACTTTGGCAACAATGGAGATACCACTGCAACTGACGAAGAATCTTCAAGTTAACATGGCAACAACTCAGGGGGAGATGCTGAAGGATCAACTAGTAGGACACAACATCCCAATGAATTTCAAGGCGAATCATCAAGATCAAATCTTCCAAGACAGACTGTCTGGAATAAAGCTCATCCTTTTGAGTTGATTATTGGTGATCCAGATGTTGGAGTCAGAACTAGACGTGCTACTCAAAATGAGTGTCTGTTCTCAGGATTTCTTTCTGAGATGGAACCTAAGAAGATTGAGGAAGCACTGACTGATCCATATTGGGTGATTGCTATGCAAGATGAACTCAATCAGTTTGAATATCAACAAGTCTGGAAACTGGTACCTAGACCTACACACAAGAAAGCTGTTGGTACTCGGTGGGTATTCAGGAATAAACTAGATGAAGATGGTGTGGTTACAAGAAATAAAGCAAGACTGGTAGCTAAAGGGTATTCTCAAGCTGAAGGCATTGATTATGATAAAACCTATGCTCCAGTGGCCAGACTAGAGGCCATCAGGATATTTCTGGCATTTGCAGCATTCTCTAACTTTAAAGTTTATCAAATGGATGTCAAGAGTGCCTTTCTGAATGGAAAGCTGGATGAAGAGGTATATGTAGAGCAACCTCCTGGTTTCGAAGATCCAGATCATTTGGATTTTGTCTACTTTCTTTTCAAGGCTATCTATGGACTCAAACAGTCTCCGAGAAAATGCAAATTTGAAATGAGCATGATGGGAGAGCTGAAGTTCTTTCTTGGATTACAAGTAAATCAAAGGTTAGATGGAACTTTTATTTGTCAATCCAAGTATCTCAAGGAACTCCTCAAAAAGTACAATCTAGAGGATTCTGCATCAGCAAGGACTCCGTCAACTACAGCTGTCAAGCTTGGACCATGTGAAAACTCCATTAAGGTAGATGTCACAAGCTACATAGGTATGATTGGCTCGTTACTCTATCTTACTGCAAGTAGACCAGATATTATGTATGTTACATGCTTATGTGCAAGGTTCCAAGTGGATCCTAGAGATATTCATCTCGTTGCTGTTAAACGAATCTTGAGATATCTTAAGGGAACACCAAATCTAGGTATTTGGTACCCTAAAGAATCTAGTTTTAACCTTGTTGGATATACAGATTCAGATTACGCTGGAAGTGTTGTTGATAGAAAAAGCACCTCAGGGAGTTGTCAATTCCTAGGTAGCAGACTAGTCTCATGGTACAGCAAGAAACAGCAAACAGTTTCAAATTTAACGGCCGAGGCTGAATATATTGCTGCTGGAAGCTGCTGTGCTCAGATCTTGTGGATTAGGAATCAACTACGGGACTATGGCTCTGTATTGAACAAAATACCTATTCAATGTGAAAATACAAGTACAATAGCCATCACCAACAACCCTGTGCAGCATACAAGGACCAAGCACATTGACATCAGGTATCATTTTATTAGAGAGCACGTCATGAATGGTACTGTTGAACTATTTTTTGTTCCACCAGAAGAACAAATAGCAGATATTTTCACTAAACCTCTTGATGAATCCACATTTACCAAATTAGTTGGTAAATTGGGTATGTTGAATAGCTTTAGTGATTAAACTTGTGAATATCTGAAATCTGTTCTTGAGTGAATTTACAAATGAATTTTTCATAAATGAAAAATTCATTTGCAAATTTATTTTTTCATATTTTCCATAATTTCTTGCTTATTTCTATGTAATTTTTATTATCTTATCTTATTTATTTATTCAACTTGTTAATTTTAATGTCTCATAATATCTTATTTTCTATAAAAATATTTTTCTATGAATTTTATTTGCTAAAATTCAAAAGAAAACTATTTTTGGACTGAAAATATAATTATCTCTGAAATATTTTAATTTTGTAAATATTCTCTGCAATTTTATTTTTATTATTATTTTTATTATTTTATATCAGTCTTTATTTCAGTTTTCTATAACTGGTTATTATATATCTCTGTGTTTGTATGTCTTTTATATCTGCAATGATAATCGGCAAGACAATCAATTGTCTTGTTGAAAGTCATTCCAGTATTATGTCTGTGCATAAGTTTAATTTATACTAGAATGACAATCGGCAAGACAATTTCAATTGTCTTGCTGAAAATCATTCTGGTACATATATGTGTTTAATTTTAATTCAGTTTAATTTTATAACTGGCAAGACAATCGGTATGACTATTGATTGTCATGCCAGTAATAAAATTTATATTTGTTTTTATTTTATACTGGTATGACAATCGGTATGACTATCAGATTGTCATACCAGTTATATTATTACTATTTTTTGTTTTCTCAAATTGCCTGGTATGACAATCGGGAAGACAATCGGTATGACTTTCCTCGATTGTCATACTAGTTGTCTACTTAACGTTTTTTTTGTTTTATAAAATCATTCAGTTCTCTTGTTTTTCAAATTCCAACAGTTTTTTCTCTCTTATTTCACTCTCTCTCTCTAATTTCGAACAGATCAAAACCGCCTCCATTGATACTTCTTGCTCGAGTTTTTACTCAGCAAACAAAACTTCACTCCTGTTATATATACATACACGTATATACATACATAAGTGCTGCCCATTTTTTTGTTTTTATACTTCAATTCGATTTTTCCCCAAAATCAGTTTTTTTTGTGTATTTCAATTTGGTTTTGTGTCTTGTGATTTTGCATATCTGCTTTTGTGAGTTAAGAACATTAACGAGATACATTACTTTCTAAATTTTTCGGATATAATTGATTTAATTCGAATTATTAAATTAATTTACTTAATTCGAATTTTCTTAATATTACTCTTAAAATTCTGAAAGTGTGTGTCTTATTATAATTTTTAAATGGCTCTCAATTTCCAAATTGTTTCGCATATCTTGTTGGTTATTTTAATCCAGATAAATGTGATGTGGAAAAATTTAAGCCGTGGATTAGATTTTTAAATGACCATTCGATTGTTAGCTCTGCTATTAAATCAAATGTGATTTTAAATGTCGATCTGCTCAGACTGATTTGCACAACCTCTACTGTGGTCGATGATTTTAAATCTTTTTCATTTACCGTGGCAAACACACAGTATGTGGTTGATGAAACAGTCGTCAATCGAGCGTTAAATTTTCCATTGGACAATTTCTGTAATTTGCCCTCTGAAAATGATATTTCAAACTTTTTCCATGCTATTCACTATCAGGGGGTGATTAACTTAACCAAGTTGTCTAAATCCAATTTGGTTTCTGAATGGGACATTTTCTTCGATACACTTTCTAAAGTGTTTGCCAACTGCACTAAATCCAACTTTCACAACATCACTTCCACTCTTCAGTATATTAGTCTTGCAGTTGTTTTCAATCAAAGGATCAATTTTGGCAAACTAATTTTACCCATTCTTCTGAGACGTCTCACTACTGCTTTACGTGATCATTCTACTAATCGTAGGGTTTCGTGCTACTACGCTCATTTTCTCATGCTCATAGCAGAACATCTTCTCTCACCTGAGCATAAAGCCCTTTTTGCTAACTCTTCAGTAACCGAAACCCCTCCAGTAAGCAAAAAGATTTACACTCGCCAAGACACAACCTTCAAATTCATGCAAGTTCCAGTACTTGTATCTGCTTTCATGGCCACTTATATTCCTTTACCTATCTTCAATCTTCCCGGTCATGAACAGCAAGCTCAACCTCCAGTGGTTCAAACCACCCAGGCTCAAACATCAGATGCTCTTCCTCTGCAGGTAATAATTCCTCAAACTCAAACTATTCCTCCTTCTGTTGAAAGACCCCCAGTGGTTGATAGGGCTGACCATGAAGTTGTAGAACCACAACTTCAATCCCAGGTCATAGAGCCAAACACAGAGTCACAACCTATCTCAACTTCTCCCCCATTGTCTAAAATGTTGCCTAGAAGATTAGTAGGAAGTAGTATGTTGTTGGATGTGAATGAACCCTCAGCTCTGCCTCCACCCAAGAAAAGAAGAACATTTACTGAGGCATCTGAAAGCCCATCCTTGTCCTCCCAACAGGACATGGACTTTGAAATGGCCAATGGACAGTTATTAGAGACATTCTCTCAACAGGATGAATCTATTGAAATTCGCCATAGGGCCATGACATCTTGTACTGAGTCAAGCACACTTCCATTACTCACAATGGAAGCAAACAGACCAATAGATGATACTCAGGACACGGAGCGAGGAGTGCACATTGAGTCGGTTACAGTGCCTGCCATAGTTACGGCAGAAGAGCAGTCACATGCTTCTGAGGGAAAATCTGACTCTCAGCCACCGTTAATAGAGTCATTTTCTCCCCTCCCAGATCCAACACCTCTGGCTCCCTCACGGGATTCTCCACTCGCAGATTTATCTGGAGAAAGTGGAGGGCAACTCGGTCAATCTATCCCTGAAGCAATTCAGACATCTATTTCATATGAAAAGATAGGTTTGACTGAGGATCGGGACTCGCGAATTCCCATTGCACCACCACTGACCTCTCTTGAAGAGGCTAGGGTGATTTTAAATGCAGGTACAGAAGATCAGCATCAGGAAGACTCCTCACGAGCAATTATATTGAGAGATACACAAGCACGTGAGTTGAGTGAATCAAACAGGAGAGATATTCAGGTGAGCGCACACACAGACACAAACACTGAAAATCTGTTAGCTCAAATTGCTGAACTGAAAGAACAACTTGCAAAAAGTCAAGCTGAGGCTCAATCATTCAAAGCATAAGTGGTTGAACGGTCTTCTTCTTCCACCTCTGTCAATAATCAGCTGGCTCTCATCAGGACTGAAATATCAGATTTGAAGACATCTGTTGTACCAAAGCTTAACTCAATCCAGGCATCTCCAACGTTATCAGCTGAAGACATTTCAAACTTCTGCTCTCTCCATACAAGAATGACTTCTCTTGAAGACTTGGTTGAAATGAATCATTCACTGGATTCCTCCAGATTTCTGAAGATAGAGATGGGTATGGAACATCTGAATGAAGGGATGAAGCACTTGTACTTCCTGATCGAAAATTCTCTCTGCCTTAATGAAGAACAAAGGACTTTCTTTGAAGGGACGTCTGGTGGAGGCTCAGGCTCTGGAGGTGATGGAGGTCATGGAGGATCTAAGGGAAAGTCTGTAGAGGATTCCTCAACTAAGGGGGAGAAGAAAGGGAGAAGTGGAAAGGGAAAAGAAAAATATTCTTCTGCTGGAGGCACAGGCAAGCCTGATGATGTCTACTACAGTGGAGAACAAGATGACTTTGATATTTATGACGTTCCCACTGAATCAGTCTTGGAAGATAAAGATGGTTTTTTTGAAGCTGGGGAGGAAAGTGATTTTGGAGAATGGGAAGAGGAAGCGCAAGTGGATCCTGTTTTTGAGAAAGAGTTTCAGCAGAAGCAATCAGAGTTGAAAAGAAAAGAAGCTGAACTCAAAAAGGTGTTCCAGATTATTGACACGAGGAAAGACATCCAAAGAACAGAAACTCTTCAAAAGCAACGTCTTCATGACATTAAAGCTAAAGAAAGGGGAAGAGATGTCAGACTGAAGATTGGTGAGAAATGGGATGAAGCTAGGAGAGTACTTGATATGCCTCAGCTGAGCACAAACAATGATAGGCAGTTTCTACATCTTCTGGACAAGCTGGAGATCTCTAATCCAAACAATGACGTGTACATGAATGCTATAAAGACTGAAGTCTCAAGGATCACAGCTGCCTTTGACAGATCTCTAAATGAAATGAGCATATTTGTATATTGTCAGAGCGAAGGATCTTTCAAAGTATCACTTCATCTGTTTGAGAATCGTTCTTTATCAGAGATTTGGGTTCTTCTCAACAAAGTCAAAAGAAGCTCAGAATTGAATGAAGTTCTTCGAGAAAGGCTCAAAGAGTTTGCCAGCAGGGCTAGTCCTCAAGTGGTCAATAATCCTCATCAGGTAAGATTCTTTAAGTCTGACTGTCTTCAAATCTTCCAGCTCGATTCACAATCTCTTAAAGACTACTCAGCTAAGCATCTTGTCTGGATGGAACATCACTTAAGAACTGCTGGATATTCATCCATGTTGAAAACTCAAGCAGCTGATCTGATTCAAGCTTATTGTGAAAAGAATATTAAAAGGTACGATCAGTTCAGGAATAAGCTAAAGTCAGTTGGAGTTCAACCAGTCAGGCCAGCCAGCTTCACTTCTGAAAAGGATCGTGTCTTTGACAAGGAGTTGCTTGAAGATTTGGAAGAAGGTGAATTCGGAAGAGAAGACAACTGAATTCAATAAGCTCAAAACTTAATGTAATATGATTAGGGCTTTATGAATCAAGATAGACTAATGTAGTTACATGTTCAGTCTAGAGGAACATCTATCTTGTATTCACTTGTACATTTCTTTTGGAATCTGGAAAATGTTAAATATAATCCAGAACTTTTCTGCTATTTACTTTGCAATACTGTTTATATCTTTTTCTTATTTGTTAGTTGAGTTATCCTCTAGGTATTTATTGTTATTGTCTAACAAACAAATAGGGGGAGATTGAAAGACATATGTCATAGCCTATTTGTTTATTCGAGGATTTAACTCAACTCAAATAAGGATGTAACAAGTAAATAGCGGTTCTATCGTCAGAGAGATCTCTCAAAGTAACATATGTCAAAGGATTAAGTAACATTGTTCATCTACAGTCTTGAGGACTTGATTCACTGGAAGAAGCTCAAGAAATGGATTAAGCCTCAGTGATATAAATCAAGATTGTGGATTTAATCAAGTGACAGAGATCTCGTCAGGGTATTAATTAATTACAAGGATTTAGTCTGAAGAAAATCAAGAGTATCAAAGTCAAGGCATGAAGAAACGTCACAGAAGTTAGTCACTCATGAACCAGACAGTACATCGAGTGTCAACATTGAAGTGTGGAATTGATTCATAATTATCAGAAGATTTTCAGAAGAATGGTTACTGTTCAAGAGTAGTATTAATTCTCTATTAATTAATTAAGTCATATAATTTAATTAAGAAAATAAATTATATCTGCAAAGATTAATTTATTGATTAATTGAATTAATTGATTAATTAATTCTAAATTAATATTATGTATTTTCAGAATTGATTTTGAATTAATATTCTATATTAATTCAGCAAGACTATCTTTTGTATTAGCAAGACAATCGGTATGACAATCAATAGTCATACTGAAAGTCATGCCAATTCATTTGATTGTCTTGCCAGTTCAAATGGATTGTCTTGCCGAAAGTCTTTCTAGTTCAAATGGATTGTCTTGCCGAAAGTCTTTCTAGTTCAAATGAATTGTCTTGCCGAAAGTCTTTCTGGATCAAGTGGATTGTTTTGTTTACTTAACAACAGCAGCTGATTTTCAACAGAAAGAAATGAATACAGCCAACTACTCAAGAACACAGAAAGAAAAACAGAAAGCAGTGAACTTATTATTCTCAACTGCAATATCTCAGGACATTCATTTCTAGTACTTATTATTAAATCTTAACCACTAGAAATCATTTTCTTATTCTTGTGTAACTATCTAGCGGATCAAAATCCCTAGAACTTAATCTCAAATTGCATTTAGCATTTGATCCTTTTTATTACAAAAATAGAAAAAGTTCATGTCGAATTTATTCTAGATTTGGAATAATTTATTTGAGATTAATCCCTTGTAAACGATACCGTTGTTGTAACACCTTTCAAGTTTAATAATAGTTTTATTTAACTTGAATTTTGTTTCACTTTTTTATTCCGCATTTTATTCGATTAAACGGTATTGTTTGTATTCAACCCCCCTTCTATAAACATATTGAGACCTAACAAGTGTGAATCCATGTAAACATCCGATATAAGAATTGAAGTGTTATAAGTTATTTTGAGTCTAGCTTTTATTCTATTTATAACCTTGCGATTGCTTTGATGAGTAGTGAGTCATGATTATTGATCTAGTTGCGGTAGTATATCTGTAAGCAGTTGCACACACGTACGTTTCTGGCTTGTAAGTTGGTTTGTAGGGTTTGATTGATCTTTGTGTGAATAACGACATTTGTTGAGATGTTGCTTGTTGATTGGTTTAATTATTCTATGGGGATCGTTGCATTCATATAGTTTGCATTCATGCATTTTTATTTCTTGTTCTTTGAGTTTCTTTATGCTTAAGGACAAGCATTGATTCAAGTTTGGGGGTATATTGAGTGACATTTATGACATTTTATTGCGCTCCGTAAAGCTTTGGATTAATGTTTTGCACTCAAGTTGTTAGTGTTTTTAACATGTTTTTGTAGTGTTTTTGCATTTCAGGCATTTACCAGGTAACCAGGTGAATTAGCATGGTTTTAGTACTAATAAGGTGTTAGGATGGTGTCTAGAATAAAAGCTTGTGAAAAGACCAACTCAAATCAGCAAGAAAAGAAAAAGTCAACATTTTTTCCAGAGAGACGGCGCGCCCGCGCTGTGATAGCGCGCGGCCACGCCAGGAGTCCAGAGATGCAGCTCGCCCGCGCTGGTCAAGCATGCGGCCGCGCCAGGTCGAATTCATAAAATCCTGTTTCTCATGAAATTTTGATCTAGAAGACTTCTACTTTGCGTGGGCTGCTATATAAACATAACTTATGCTCGTTTTTTATAAGGAGACGTACCATAGCTTAAGGAGAAGGCGTAAGAAGACCGTAGAGCGCAAAATCAACCAAGGCGAAGAACATCTAGTTTATTCTTGGGATTCTTTATTTTAAGTTGTAACTTTGGATGCTAGTTTTCTTATTCGTGAACCTTTACTATTATTTCGTACTTGATTTTATTAAGTATAAAGACTACGTGTACTATACCATGCTTTCATCGGAACCCATGTTGATGATGAGTCCGATCATGGGCTAATCGTTATCGTGGGGTTCTAACGGATTTATTTATGGATTTCTTTAGTTAATTTATTTCGATGCCTTAGTGTGTGGTGATTGTATGATAACCTAGTTTTGGTTGCGCTTATTCATCTTACGAGCGTCGCGAACTTATAAGATAGTGTGTTAATCTTTAATGAAGCAAAAGTGAAATTAAGGGTTTAGAACTTGCCATGCTAGCATAGGTTCATGTATTCGTTATGCATGATTCGTAAGTAATTTTAACCATTTTACTTTCCCTATGTAATCAAGAGGGATAACTTGTGCATTAGACCGTTATGTTGTCAAATTCTATAGACATATAGGGTCTCAATATAATTGGTGTCTATTCAGCTTCTATCTCTTTTATGGATGTCTGGTAGTATGGTATTCGTACAACTAAAGTTGGCGTTTATCAGTTTCGTGTTCTCCGATTAGTGTCATCACCATTACATGATAAGGTTAAGAACGAAAAGGCTATTGAATAAAGTATTTAATGAAGTTAGAATCCCATGTAAATCCCATGTATGTGTCATATATTAATCAATTCTCTTTAATCTCTTAGTTTATGGTCTTTAGTATAATCTCTTAGTTAATTTTAGTATAAAAAACCACAAATTTTTAATCGTCTTAGCATTGGATAATAACCATACTGGTGTTGCGTAAATACATTGATTGAAATTAACCTAAACCTATACATGTGGGAATGAACTAGAATTTATTCTATATTACTTGTGATCGCGTATACTTGCGTGAATATTAGCGCGTGTTTTAGCCCTAACAATATTGATCATGCGAGTAGCACCAGGAATGAAAAGGTGTGTGAGTTTTTCCGTCCAAACAGTAAACAATGGACAAAGTAAAAATAGCTCAAACCTTTCATAATAGGGATGCTCGTTGCATTTTGAACATGTGTATTCCTAAGAACCAAGTTCACGATCATGTAGCATGGTTGCATACCAAGGATGGATAATACTCAGTTAAATCGAGTTATCATTATTGGTTTGAAGGGCATCACACTCGGGACATAGAGAGCGACTCTCAAGGATGGGCTAGGTTGTGGAAGATTCAAATCCCGCATAAAATGAAATTCTTTTTGTGGAAGGTATGCAAACGTAATCTGCTAGTGAGGAATATATTAAGAGGGAAAGGGGTTAACACACCAATTATCTGTCCCATGTGCAATGTTGATGTGGAATACTTTCGACACGTGTTTTTGGAATGTCCTTTTGCTAGAGGATGCCGGTCTTATACAGGGGGGAGTATGACATATCAAATGTGGAGCACTTATCTACTTGGGTTTTAGAAAGGCTTAGCTCAAAAACGAATTCGAGCTTGGTGAGGATAGCAAGAACGTTATGGGGAATTTGGTTTGCATGTAATAGGAATGTTTGAGAAGGAAAATAAATGTCTCCAAATGTGGTTATGGAAGTAGCAGCAAAGATGGTAGATGAATGGCAAAAGGCTCAACAGAAAAACCAGACTTCGAGTAACGAATCTAGTAAAAATAAACAAGGAACTCAAGTTACATGGGAGGGTCCACGGGTTGGTTGGCATAAAGTAAATGTAGATGCTTCGGTTTATGACAATAACTTTTCGTTTAAAACTGGTATGGTCCTTAGAGATGACATAGAAAGGTTTAATGTTGGAGTGCAGAGTTGTATGGCAGGGCTGGTGTCTAGTATGGAGGCTGAAGCAATAGCAGTTCACGAGGCTCTTTGTTGGATTGAAAGCATGGGTCTGAGAAATGTGGTGATCGAATGTGATGCTCTGGATGTGGTCAGTGCTTTGCAAAAGGGTACTGCTTTTTTCTCTGAGGTGGGTAGCATTCTGGATAATTGTAGACATATTCTACGACAAAGATCGGATTTAAAAGTTCGGTATGTTCGGAGGCAAGCAAATAGTGTAGCTCATAATTTAGCTAAACTCCCTTATTTGTTAGGAACTGTGAACTCTTTTATTTATCCTCCTTCCTGTGTGTTAGAGTTTGTTTTGAGTGATTCTTCTCATGATTATTGAAATTCATTTTCTCTAAAAAAAGATGAACTTTGATTTATTAAAAGTTACTTTCTCCACTAGCCGCTTTTTTTTTACACGTAAGTTGAAGCCGGATAATATTAATTATAATAGATGCAGAATGAATAATACATTTGCGGAATGAACTTTTACAAATATAACTTATAACTTAAAGTTGAAAAAAGTCATATAAGTGATATAAATATTTTAACTTATAAGTTATTCAAGTGTTTGGATAATTTTACTTACAAGTTGTAAAATATTACTTATAAGTGATTTTGGCGTTTGGATAATTTTACTTATAAGTTGGTGATGTGTTTGGTAAATTATAACTTACAAGTTCTAATATTTCTTAAAAAAATCAAAATTTTAATATATTAAAGTAAAACATAAATATCAAATTCAAAAATATAGAAATAAAAATTACTAAAAACCAAAAATTGGAGTAAAAAATATAACATTTACGTAATATGTGAAGCAATCGCATCACGTTTTGCAATCCACATATTATGAGGGTCACCCTCTGTTTCGGTGTTTGCATCCCTATTATTAGTTATCGTAGTAAAATTTTCTGGAATATAACTTTCACTTTCAACATCTTGAATTGTACTTTCTTCAATATTTGACTTACGAATATAATTATGAACCGTCATTGTAGCCAAAACGATGCCGGTTTGCGTATCCATCGAATATGCTGGCATATTTGCTAAAATAACAAATCTATCTTTCCAAACTCCCAATGTTCGTTCAATAATCATTCGACACGAAGAATGTAGATGATTAAATCTTTCTTCTGCATTTCGAGGTGCACGTGCAGTACCATTACTTCTACGAAAGTCTTGAATGTGATATCTTATACTTGAACCTTTGTACGGAGCCATATATCCTCTTTTATGTGGATAGCCTGCATCTACAAGATAAAATTTATTCCCAGTTGGATGTAGAAAATAAAGTTCTACTCTAGATTTAGCCTTTGTTAAAATATGACTATCGTGTGCGCCGCCTTCCCATCCTGCCTAGGAAAAAGTCATCAAGCCCTCACACACTGCACTCCAGATTTCTTTCGTTTAGAACCACTACTCCTACCAAATTTCTGTAAAACTGATGGAAATAAATTAGGTGATGGTTCAATAATGTTGTCATCACTATCGTCACTGCCTTCTTTTCCATCATTATCATCACCAAGCACCTCTATGAAGTAGATCAGGAAATTTTGGACACGACACGACTTACACGACACGAAATGACACGAAAATTTAGTGTCTGTGTTTGCATTTTTAGTAGACGACACGAAAGTCACGAACACGAAAGTACACGGTCAAGATTTAGTGTCGGTTTTGTGTTTAACTTTCGAGTACATGAAATGACACGAAGTATACGACATAAATAAATATTATAATTAAATTTTAATATTTTTATAAATATATGTAGAATTATAATAAATGTATGCATATTTATTTTTAAAATATTATTTGATTTCATTATATTGTATAAATTTGAGATCTAAATATATATTTTATAATTTTTTTACCTAAAAATCTTATGTTTTTATTTATATTAATATTAAATTTAATATATATTAATATTCAATTAACACGACATACACGACAAGAAACGACACGAAACGAAAGTATGCGAACACGAACGCTAAACATGTCGGTTTTGTGTTTGTCATTCAAGTACATGAAACACGAAAATACACAACACGAAAGTATACAACACGAATGAATTTCCAGGTCTACTATGAAGTCCTCACCCACTTAAAGATTCACTGCAGAATTTGTAATCGCAGCTTTTGCTCGTTCACCGGTTGCAACAATGTCACCAAAGAGTCTGTCATAGTACTGCATGTAGAGAGAAAGATCTTTGTTTTGTACTTTCCAAACTTTGGATTCTCCTGGTGCAACAGAGTAAAAAGAGTAAATTCGTTCATTCAACAAAGTAAAATATGCTAATTTGTTATTATTTTCCTTATTTGTCTCTTGTTGCCACAAAAAGTCAGAAGTGCTAGATTTTAACTAACATAGAAAGACCTGATATATCGCCTAAAATAAAAAGACTTGATATATCCTTCTCCCTCTCTTTTGATAATTTGATATAACAACATTTGAGATGAGTAACTATCTATTATCCCATTCTGATCATCTGATGTATGCGTTGTACACCGATGTGAGTAAATGTTTTGCAATGATCAAAAGGGCATGGCCATGTAAATATTTTAAGAAAATTGATAATTCAATAATAAATTACTGGTTGCACCAAATCCAAATATTGATATCAGATTTAAATAATCATTGTAATCATTGTGTTCAAGCAACTAACTACCATGAAATTAAGTTCATGAACAGAGATAGCACTGTCAGAAATATAATTCACAGTCTATATATTAATGGGCCAATGAAACACCATGATTTTAAACATACAATCTACAGAATAACATAGTAAAGTACTATGCATTTGGAATCTTCTATATAAATTTTTCATCACTTCCTTTTTTACTACTTGTCTACGATAAAAAGTAATAAGTAGTAAATTTTAAGATCATCATCAACAAATTTATTTAAAACCATTGTTAGTTAAAACACTATAAATTAACAACTATTTCAGACAACATAAAAATTTTAATTAATTCGACAAACGACATAAACTCAATCAAATAACAATTTTCAAAATAAACAACAAATATTGACAATCATTATGAGGATTTCACCAGTATTTTTGCAACCCACCATGATGCAAATGTTTCGATTGTCTTCGTATTCTCGTTCCACCCGAGCCACTATCCCCAAATTTAAGCTTCTAGAATAACTGGTAATCAGATTTCATTGCATCCCAGTGATTCATGAATTGCTTAATAGTATACTTTACAGCCGGTTTCCACTTCTTGAATTCTTGGTGAGTTGTATTCCACCCTTGTTTGTTCAAAGTTCCTCATATCTTGTTACCCTTTACGACCTCAGAAGCACATAACTCACAGAAGATGGCATGTAAGTCGTCGGTCCACTTAACAAATCCAAATCCAGAAGACCATTATGTTGTTCAAAACATGAATGTACTATAACAAGACTAAGTCACATGGACAACCCTAAGATTTAGTTGTATGATAGTCTAAATCTGTATTTTGTATTGTATTACTTGAGTCTGTAAAAATGTTAAAGATTAGACTGAAGTATTTTTCTGTGAACAGTCTCAAACCTAAGAATAAACTCTGAAAGAAGATCAACAAGATCACGCCTCAGAGAAAAGGTGAAGAAACCTGGAGTTGGATAAATCTGTTTTAGAAAAAATGTATTAAGTCAAAATATCTACAAGCCACAGATCAAGTCATATAGAGAAGTCATTCGAGAATGACTTATCGAGAAGTCCAAAATAGCTTATAGAGAAGTCTCGGAGATATCGACAAGTCAAAATGAAGATATGAAGATTGGAGATATCGACAAGTCAATTTATCATTAGAGATCTCATAGATATCGACAAGTCAAAATGAAGATATGAGATTGGAGATATCGACAAGTCAATTTCTCATTAGAGATCTCAGAGATATCGACAAGTCAAATTGCATATAGAGATCTCAGAAATATCGACAAGACATTTCTACATGCAAAGATTTGGAGACCTCGACAAACCAAGTTCACTTATAGAGAACTCAGAGATCTCGACAAGTTAAAGACACTTATAGAGAACTCAGAGACCTCGACAAGTCAAAACACTTACAGAGAACTCAGAGATCTCGATAAGCTATTATATTTATCAAGATGTCAGTTCTCTATACAATAAACTGGAGATCTCGATATGAACCTCAAGTACAGAATGCAGACAAGTTAAAGATTCAAGATTATCAATCAACAAATGATCTAATTACTTAGCTTGAAAAGTCTACAAAAGAAGCTTGAAGAGTACAAGATCAAGGGCCAAGATTAACTGACAAAGGAAGGTCACAGACCTACAAGATTTGCAAGGATTTACTAAGCCAGAAATGGAAAACTTAACATATAACTTAATATAGGATTTAGTACATCTTATTGCATGTTGTGTAAACTCGTGTTTAATAATTTATAAAGTAAACACTGGTCTTTTATTTTAAAATGTAATAAACAGATCTAGATTTTCTTGTACTCTCTCAAGATAGAAGCTGAGTTCTTTACTTACAAAGAACCCAAAAATTTGTAGCAAGACATACTTAATTTTAATACAAAGTTAAGTGAGTTTTGAAAATACTATATTTGTTGTGCATGCATTACTAATTTTGTTAAACATGACATCTCTACAAATTAGACTGATTTGTTGACCATCTCCAAATAGTTTGAAAAGGCACAAAAATCAAGAAAACATATTCACCCTCCCCCCTGTGTGTTATACTCGATATCTAACAAGTGATATCAGAGCAAAATCTAAAAGAAAACAGATAAAGATCTTGGAAGTATGAGTGCACAGAAGATAAGCAATATTAAGATACCAACCTTTGACAAAATGAACTATACACTCTGGAAAAAGAAAATGATGATGTTCATAAGGATGGACAATCCATTATATATCCAGATTCTCAAGAAAGGCCATTTCACCCCCATGGAAAGGGTAGATGAATCTACAGATAGAGACATGGTCATCCCAACTCATTTTGCACCTAAAGATCCTTTAAAATATACTGAATCTAAGAAGGAGAAAGTCTCTCTAGATAGTGGCCTGCAATTAATTCTGATAGTTACACTTGACAATGTCATGGACAACAACATTGTCAACTGTAACACAGTTAAACATATCTGGGAGAAAATAGAGATTTTGTGTGAAGGTACAGAGGAAGTTAGATCCAACCAAAGGAGAATACCTGTGTCTCAGTATGAGGGATTCATGACAAAGCCCAAAGAAGAAATTACAGATGTTTTTGAGAGGTTCAATAAATTAATAAATGACTTGCAGCTACATGATAAATATTATGAAGCTGAGGAGGTTAACATGAAGTTCCTGCTATCTCTTCCTGACCATCTTGAACATAAGATATCAACCATTAGAGAAGGAAGAGATGTAAGCAAAATGACACTGAAAGTTCTGCATGGAATCTTGAAAACTTATGAACTTGAGATTCTGCAAAGAAAGTCATTAAAGGCAAACCATGGACATATGGTTGATAGTTCCAGTGCCTTGGTTGTACATGACAGTGAAGAAAGTGAAGATGAGCAAGATAATCAAGTTCCTGTTATTCAAGCTGTGGAACAAAAGAATAAAGGACCTCAAAAGTAAGTTGTTTTGGAACCGCTGGAAGATGAATACTACACCTTGGATGAGCTAGATGAAACGGACCAATCCATGGCTTACTTGGCTAGGAAATTTTCGAATATATGATTCAAGAAGCCAAGGTTTTTCAAGAATAAGGGACAATCTTCCAACAACAACAATTGGAAACCAAAAGCTCAGTATAACTCGGTTAGCAAAGGTGGCTATAAAACTGGATTTGTGAACAGATGAAAGATAAGGTGTTTCAACTGTGATGAGTTGGGTCACTTTGCTACTGAATGCAGGAAGCCCAGGAAGGTGAAAAAGGACAAGACATATTTGGAGTTGGAGGTAAAGTGTGAAGCTCTCTTGAAGAAATAGTCTGGAAAAGCCTATATTGCAGAAAGTAAAAGTTGGGATGAGACTGATAATGATGATGAAAAATGAAAAAGTTGGAAACTATGCACTAATGGCTCTTGAGCATGGAGAATCATCCACTTTAAAATCAGAGGTACCAACTCTAACCATTATTGATTTAAATGCTAGCCAATATAAGGAGACTATTGAAAAGATGAGTATAGAGATGTTTCATATACACACAAGCATGGTAGCATCTACTGAGGAATTGAGTTGTTGTCAAAGAGAAATGAGGAGCTTGATATTGAGAAACAAAATTTAGAACTACAGCTTGTTGAGCTTGAAACTGTCAAGCAGGAAAATGAATATCTAAATAATAAGCTGAAGTGTGCTAGTGAAATTGAACCTGTATTGAGGGAAAAGATAGAAAAGAATGAAGTGAAGCTGAAGTCTTTTAGAGATGCTTCTCAGTAGTTAGTCAGTACTATGAGAAGAACAAGCCATGTGCCAATATAGCCATTGGCCTTGACTATGATGCCTTGAACATCAACAAGAAGAATGAAAGTGACAAGGGCAAGGCAACTGTAAATAAAGACGTCCTAGCTATGCTGAGAAAATTTGTTTCATCCTTGTTCAAGGCATGTGAAGTAAATTTCGGTGAAGAGGAGTTGATCATCAAGCAAGAACTTACAGATGAATAGAAAGAAATGAAAAATGAAGAAACCACTCCTGCTACTAAAAGAAAGAAAAAGCCCATGGTTAACCAAGTTCCTAAGACACCTGTAAGGAAGTCAAGACTGAGAATACATAAAGGAAGAAAAAGAACAAGAATGGCAAAATAGGAGTAAACAAAAGCAACAACTTTGCATTTGTTGCAGATGCCCCCAGAAAGCAATGTCAAAAATGTGGCTCAACAAATCATCTAACTAACCTTTGTAAAAAGGTTGTTAGCAAGCCAAAAGTAGGAGCATGCAAGTACAATGAAGCAAATGCAGAATACCCTTACTCCTTTTGTGACAAATTTGACTGCATACCTTGCAATATGAAAGTGATGACAAGTTGTCATAAACTGAGAGTAAATTTGAAATATGTCAATTTTGAATCTACAGAAATAAATGGAAAATGCAAAATAATTTGTTCATACTGTTCCTTCTGAATTAACACATTCTAATTCTGTAAATTCTGTCAGTAAGAAGAAAGTACCCAACGTTGCTTGGGTAGATAAACACGCTTAATCCTCATTGTGTGCAGGGAAAAATAAAGAGAGTCATATGGATCATAGACAGTGAATTCTCAAGACATATATCAGGTGATAAAGCCCTGCTATCACGGTTTGAGGAGAAGGCTGGCCCATTAGTGACTTTTGGAGACAACAACAAAGATTTCACAATGGGATATGAAAAGTTAATTTCTGGAAATGTTGTCATTAAAGATGTAGCAACGGTAGATGTTTTAGAAGTAAATCTTTTAAGTGTTAGTCAATTCACAGATAGAGGATTCAATATTTCATTTGACAAAGGAGAATGCTTAATCGTCAGCAAAAAGACTAGTGAAGTTGCTCTGAATGGAGTAAAAAAGCGAAGCCTGTTTGTTGCAGATTTACACTCAGCAAATAAGAAAAGAATTTGTTGCTTCTACACCAAGGCATTTGTAGAGCAAAGCAAGCTATGACATAAAAACTCTCTCACCTGAATTACAAGGCAATCAACACCCTGTTGAAAAAGGAGTTAGTGAAAGATATGCCAAATTTGGAGGTTGCTCAAAATGAAGTTTAAGAGGCTTGTCAAAAAAGCAAAATGAAGAAGTCAAGTCACAAGAGTAAAACCGTGAATTCCATTAGTGCACCTTTGTAACTTATTCACATTTAAATGTCTTATCAATTTTAAGGAAGAAATATGCACTTGTGATAGTGGATGATTACTCAAGATACACATGGGTAGAATTTATGTATTCTAAGGATGAAACTCCACACATCATAATTGAACACATCAAGAAGATTGAGAAGCAGGCTGAAGATCAGAATTGTGTGAAGAGACTGAGCAGTGACAATGGCACAGAATTCAGAAATGCAACTTTAACTAAATTCTGCAAAGATAAGAGCATTGTTCAAGAATTCTCAGCTGCTAGAACACCTCATCAAAATGGGGTAGTTGAGAGAAAGAATAGAACACTAGTAGAGGCTGCTAGAACAATGCTGCAAGATGCCAAATTGCCGACAATTATTTGGGAAGAAGCTGTCAACGATGTATGCTATACTCAAAATAGATACCTCATTAACAAGAATCTTGGAAAAATCACCCTACTCAATCTTATCTAAAAGGAAGCCTATTGTGAAGCATCTTCATGTGTTTAGAAGCAAGTGTTATGTTATAAAAGAGAACTCTGAATATGTGGGAAAATTTGTCTCTAAGGTTTTTGAAGCAATTTTTCTGGGATATTCATTGGACAAAACTGCCTATAAAGTTTATGTGATTGACCAAGATAAAATTGTGAAAAACACATATGTGACTTTTGATGATGACAAGTGTCCAGGCTTGGAATGTCTTAATGAAAATGAAGTTGAGACCTTAAATTTGAAAATCTCAATATTGATAGTGATTCTGAAGATGAAGATGTAGTCAACACAAGCAACAGAATGGATGAAGAGTCAACTTAACAAGTGAATCATGAGAATGGAAGGTCATTACAAACACCTGAATTTGATAGCATAAACTCAGGGGGAGAAAGAGGAGAAAGTTCTGCAAGTCATGTCAATGATGAAGAAGATGCAGAAAACTCAATTCAACAAACTCACACCAGAAAATGGGATAATAGTCACACAAAAGAAGCAATTATTGGTGATCCAAATGCTGGAGTAAGGACTAGAAGTGCAACTGCTAATGAATGTCTACATGCATGATTTCTTTCATAAGTTGAGCCTAATAAAACTGAGGAAGCTCTACTTGATCCTGATTGGATATCTGCTATGCAAGAGGAGCTAAATCAGTTTGAAAGAAACAAAGTTTGGAAGTTGGTTCCTGCACCAAAGAACGGAAGTGTAATTGGAACAAAGTGTGTGTTCAAGAACAAAATGAATGAAAATGGGATTGTAACAAGAAACAAAACAAGGCTGGTTGTAAAAGGCTACTCATAGGAAGAAGGAATTGATTATGATGAAACTTTTGCTCCAGTTACAAGACTTGAAGTAATAAAAATCTTTCTTGCATTTGCTGCACATTCAAACTTTAAAGTGTATCAAATGAATGTAAAGAGCGCATTCCTAAATGGTGAGTTAGAAGAGGAAGTTTATGTGCAACATCCACCTGACTTTGAAGATCCTGAATTTCCAGATTTTGTCTACCAACTTCTAAAGGCTCTCTATGGATTAAAGCAAGCACCTAAAGCATGGTATGACATACTGTCAGAATTTTTGATTAAACAAGGATTCACTAGAGGAACTATTGATAAGACTCTCTTCTACAAGCAACATGGTGGTGATATGATCTTAGTTCAGATCTATGTGGATGATATCATTTTTGGCTCTACTAATGAAAAGTTATGTCAAAGATTCTCAAAACTCATGCAGAGTGAATATGAGATGAGTATGATGGGAGAGTTAAGTTACTTTCTTGGACTTCAAGTTAGTCAAAGAAGTGATGGAATATTCATCATCCAAACCAAGTATGTTAAAGATCTATTGAAGAAGTTTGGTATGGTTGATTGTTCACCTGCATCAACACCTATATGTACAACTACAAAGTTGGATGAAGATAAGAAAGGAAAAAGTGTAGACATTTCAAGTTATAGAGGAATGATTTGATTTTTGTTGTATTTGACTGCTAGTAGACCAGACATTATGTTTGCAATATGTCTGTGTGAAAGATTTCAAGTCAATCCAAAAGAATCACATTTGATGGATGTGAAGAGAATTTTCAGATACTTAAGGGGACTATAAACTTGGGATTATGGTATCCTAAGAGAACATGATTTGAAGATATTGGATACACATATGCAGATTTTGCTGGATGCATGGTTGACAGGAAGAGAACTAGTGGAAGCTGACAATTTCTTGGACAAAGATTTGTATCCTGGTATAACTTGTATCCTGGTATCACAAGAAACAACAATATGTGTCAACCTCCACAGCTGAGGTCGAATACATGGATGCTGGAAGTTGTTGTGCTCAAGTGCTTTGGATTAGAAATCATCTAATGGACTATGGCCTAGTGTTACACAAAATTCCAATTATGTACGACACTACTAGTGCTATATCTATTGTGGCTAATCCAGTTAATCATTCTAGAACAAAGCACATTGATGTAAGTTACCATTTTGTTAGAGAACATGCTGCAAATAGTATCATTGAGCTCATTTTTGTTCCAACAGCAAAACAGTTAACTGACATTTTTACTAAACCTATGGAATAAAGCAACCTTCACTGGACTTGTAGGTAAAATTGAAATGCTAAATTCTTCATACTAAAGGCAAGAACTCAGCTAATGTGTTGCAGCAGATTAATTTTTAATAAATCAGAATTAATTTGATTTAATTGGAAATTAACTGGAATATGAGTTATAAATATTTCAGAAATCTATGTATATTTATTTTTCAAAAATCAACATTTAGCTTGGAATTCTTCAATTATGAGAAAATTGTCTAAATTTTAATCTACATATTTAATATGTGAAATTAGCATAAGACAGAATCAAAAAAGAACAAAAGTATATAAAAAAACTGAGTTCTCGATAAGTCTGATTGACTTCTCGACAAGTCATTTTTAGACTTCTCGAGTGAGTTCTTGATAAGTCATTTTTTAGACTTTTCGAAGGACTTCTCGACAAACATTTATTATGACGTCTCAATAAGTCATTGTAGAGATCTCGATAAGTGATAATTCACAGAGTTCTCTATAAGTATAAATTTTAGACTTATCAACAACTTAGAACTGAGATAATTTAATTTAATAAATTATTTTGGTAAAATACTTTTGATAAAATTATTCTGATTTTATTTTGATTTATTTAAATAAAAATTGGAAAAATTCAGTTCATTCAAGACAAACTGGGTATTTATTTGACATCTCAATAAGTCATTTTCTAGTTCTCGATAACAGTCAGGAAAATGACATATCAATGTGTATCTATTCGCACAATATGACTTCTCGATAAGCAAATTCCAAACATTTATTTTTGAGTTCTTGATAAGTCATTTATCTTTTACTATAAATACCCAGACATCTCAACATACACCTCTTTACGCCTTCAAGATCTCTAAGTGACCTAATTTCTCTAAATCTAAACCGTTTTCTCTCATTTCAAGTTCTTTCTCTCTAATTTTTCTTACCACTCAAATTCAAGCACTTCAAATGGCATCAAATACAGTTACACCCTTTATCCCAAAAGAAGGAACCAACTATCTTGCATTTACAGATGCAAACCAAGCTCCTGATAGCTTCAAGAGTTTTGTGAAGTTTCTTTCTGAAACATACTTTCAGGTGCTCTAAATGCAAATCCAGTAGTGTACTTGGATGTTCTTAGGGATTTCTGGAACACAATTGTGGTAAGAACAGTGGTGCATGAGAACCAAGCTATTTCCATGGTGGTTAACCGCTCCATTCAAGGCCAACGGGTGGAGTTTTCTGAAAATGATGTCAATGTGGCCTTGGGCATCCCTGCTGACAAGCTGATGGAGGTCCCAATTCAATATGAGCTGGCTGAATTCATGGACTTCATCTTTTACAGTGAAAGGATCAACTTAGCAAGTCTGAACAAGAAGAATTTGAAGAAGGAATGGTCACTCATGTTTGACTCCATTGTGAGAGCTTTCACATGCAGGAAGACAAGGTATGATAACATTTCAAGTGTAGTCCAGAATTTGGTATTTTCCATGGCTCATAATAGACACATCAATGTGGGGATGCTGATTCTGTAGGAACTTAGTACAAGGCTCACTATGCCTTTGTCTTCAAGAGGTAAGGAAATTTTCTTTCCAAGGTTTATAATGTCTACTTTAAACTATAAAGTTCAAGACATTCATTTACTTAATGGTATAGATAGAACACAAATAGGCAACTGTAAGAAAGTGTCCAAAATTTTATTTGGTTCACTTACTACAAAGATCAAGGTAACTATAAGTCTTAGAATCACTCCATTTATGTTGGAGAGATTCAGGACTTACCCTTACTCTATGCCTGATATAGGTTCTACAATCACAACTAGTATAGTAATGGTTCCTGTACATGTGGAAGTACAAACACAAGAACACCAACAGGGGCCTTCCTAAACTGACACCTCTTCTTTTTTACCAATAACAACTAGGAAACCAACCACTTCATCCTCTCGAAAGGGTGAAGTGAGTAAAAAGAATAGAAAGTAGGCAACCCTAACTATTATCAATGAGAGGGTGAGGATCGAATACAAATAGAGTCCACCATGGTCAAGAAATCAAAGAAGGCAAAGCAAACTGAGTTGACCACTCAAGCTGCCTCTGCATCCTCCCAAAAGGATGTATTTGAAAAAGAGGGAATTAAACAGACTCTAGATGCATCCTCTTAACAGGGTGTCTCTATTGAAAAGAGCACTCTCCCTAGTGCACCATGTAAAGAGTCTGCACCATCACTTGAATATATTCACGTATATGAAAGAAGAAATAAGGATGGCACACACACTGAGAGCACATCTCTTGAAGCTCCCTCATTTATTCAGGGGGAGCTGCCAACACTCAGTTCTGAAATATCAAATCTTATATCTAAAATTTCTTCTTCATACAATGAGACACTTGAATTTAATTCTCAAGTATTGCTAAAATCAAGTGACATGGTTCAAGAAACTATGATCACCACCCAGGAACCACATTTAGTTGGTGAGAGGCTACACTCTGGGGTAGACCTTGATGACACCAACATAAACACAGGGGTTTCATCAGTTTTTACTGAAGACCCTGTGGTAGTCACTCAAGCACCTTCATATGCTAAACAATCTTCACAGATTAATAGGTTTGAGGGTAGTACTCCTGAGGGGGAGCTATCTAAATCCTCTCCAATTCAGTTGGAGGTTCTTCATGTAGGGAAAACTCCCCTCAAAACCCTAGCTGAAATTGCCTTAACAATTGAAGCTAGGAGTCCAATTGCCAATGAGCCTGTTATAGGGGAGGCAAGTCTAGTAAATTTAAGTGTCGTCTCTCTACAAGAAGAGCAAGGGTTTGAGGCCATGGTACATGACAGTAACCTAGTCAAATCCCCTCCAATTCAATTGGAGGTTCTCACAAGTGGCGAACAACACACTTTCATAACCACAGTTTCACCTGTGAGTCAAACTGTGGCATCTGCCACATGTAATGTTCCTGAACCTCACCCATTTACCTCAACTCAAACAAATATACATTCTACATCAAACCCTTCCCAACAACCATCACACCTTATCTCTCAATGGCTTCAAAATGCCAAAGCTCAACCCATTACAATGAATGACCTATTGGTTGATCAACTATCTGGCCTTGCCAACATCACACAACAGCTTCTTACCACTTACATATCCAATCAGGACTATCAAGCAATCTTAATGTCTTATAAAATAGATATTCAAGAGCATCAGCAAAAGATTGTGAATGAAGCTGAGAAGAATGTCAATGTGGATGTCTGGTTAGATAAAGACTTTAGCTTGAGCATGGATGAGGTCTTGGCAACATTTAGAGGAGAGTATATCATAATATTGAGAAGTAATGCCAAGGCTCTTAGTCCACATGAAGTTTATGATATTGTGACAGAAGTCTACAAAGCTCAACTAAAGCTTTTCATCTCATGAGTAATGTTAGTCCCTAACAATGCAACAAGAATTACAGAAGGGGGGTTGAATGGAATTCTTGAAACTTTTTCACAAAGATATAAAATGTTCTATCTTAATAATATATAACTGTGTCAATTGATTTGCAAACTACAGAATAATAACTTGGAATGAATCAATACACAAGTAATTTAAAAACACAAGTCTTTAAAAAACTTTCTGGTGGATTTGAATGTATCCACCAGAGATATATATTATATCAAGAGAACTCTGTGTAGCAATTAGCTCACAGCTACTTACAAATTTTAACAACTAAGAATGCATAGAAATGCTAAGAATATAACTTACAAATATTTCTCTCTTGGTTGCTTAGTTATTTTTTCTATTTGCTACTTCTTGGTTTATATAACACCAAGATTACAAAGTAATAAGACAGGATAATAAAACAAAAACTATCAAGTCTAATACTATACTACTTCATTACTATTTTCCAACACCTTTGAATATCTTCATAATAGCATGGAAATGGCAATGCTTCTTTGTTCTCTAAAACCCAGTTGAATAGGCTTCCACATTCCATTTGTATACACTCGACGCATGTGACTGTGTTGTCACTGTCAACAGATGTTTGAATTCTTTATCCGTCGGGTTCATGATCATCCGTCGGGTTGTCTTGTTGATCATCCGTCGAATGGCATTGTTGTTTATCCGTCGGGTAGCAATCTGGCACTTGACTTCATTTTATTTATGCAGAATTACAATACATCATCTATGTACAATTAATCAACCTATTCTGCATATCTAGTTAAAGTCAACATGACTTGAGTACTACTATAGAATCTAAACAATGTGTATGCAGAAATGTGCTACAGACTTATTGTTACATAAGCTACTCACTCGATGGATAATAAATCATCATCCGTCGGGACTATATTGAGCCATCCGTCGGGACTATAATCCTTATCCGTCGAGTGCTACATTTTTCACTAAGTAAAATCTACCAAGGTATTTTGTTAATGTAATCATCAAGTACACAACATATTCACAACAAGTAAAGCTCTATAACAAACTCTGGACAGCTATCAAGACAGAATAAGAAGGACGGTAAGGGAGAAACTGGATGAACTTATGCCTACTCAAGTTGAGATCAAGAACAAATTTCAGAGATTTTATGATCAAATGGCTAGGTTTTATATGACTAGCATGGAGCAAAGCATCAAGAATCTCAAACAATTATTTGTAGCCTTGCATGAAGTTGTCCAGAATACATCACAAGTACCAATAACACAAAGCTCAAACTGGATCAACTACATCAGGCTAGGTATGAACATTCCGCCCTCTTGATGGAAGGCATCAAGGAATCAGTTCAAGCCACATTTGGTACTTCTACTTCAAGTTCTCACCCCCTTATGTCAACATCCACAAACTTGCAAATTCAAGCTCTTCAATCTCAAGTCTCCACCTTATAGTCATCCAATGATTCATTAACAACTCAAGTCTCTCAACTCACAGCTCTGGTACAGAGTCAACAGGCTGACATCCAGACTCTGGTGAACTCCCATAAACATCTTCAAATGTAAAATTCAGTAGTTTGGGAGCCATCATGGGTGCTCTAAATATTCCATTGTCTGTACTTTCAGAAGCTGTTAGGCCTGAAATCCCTACACCTCTCATCTTTCCTGCTAACAAGACTAAGGGTGAGATAGACACTATATTGTTGAGATCATCTGTCCAAGTTCAAAAAGGCAAATTCAAGGAAACTGAACAACAAGTTGATGTTGGAATGGAGAGGCTACTAAAAGCAGCTGAGGGGCCTAGTCTAAGCAGAGAATTTGATGAATTGCTAAAGGCTCTCAGGGCTTCTCTAAACAACAACTTCTTCACATATAAAAAGGCCTTGGATAAGACAGTAAACTTCCTCAGGGTGATGATGGTAACTGTGGATGGCTTCCAAGAAATAAGAATTATTTTCAACACAAATGACTTTGGGGTCGATTGGTACGTATGCAGGTGTCCCTTAATTATCTTATAACAAGAAGGGCATCTGAATTAGACATTCTGATCAACAAAGTCAACATAATGATTTAATAAGACACTATCTTTCTCAATGAATCGAAGAAGGCTCAAGTAGCTGCTTTTCCAGAAACATATCTACAACCAAGCAAGATAGTGGCATACATCTGTCCAACCACCAAACATTATAAACATTTTTAAATTCCAAAGCAATTTGTCATGGCAAACAAGAAGCTGATAATGATTCTGGAAACAGACTTGAAGATAAAGCAATACAGGACTGTTGAAGATGAAGACATGATCAAGATATTGGGGAGATATTTGAAATATGCTAAAATCAAGTTGCCCAAAACACAAATCAATACTAATGATGACTTGGATGATGATGAGCAGAAGAAAGATGATTAAAAACCTTCTGGCTCAAATCCAAGTCACCCATCTAAAGCAAATGACAGCAAAGTAGAAGATAAAAAGTAGGATGACAAGAAAAAGGGAAATAAAAGAAGAAGGAAGATGGTGAAGGCACCAAGAAAAATGTCCTACCAATCCAAATCCAACAAGCTTAAACCTATAAGCCTGTAAACTCAATGTTAGTCGCTAAACACGCGCTAATAATACACGCAAGTATATGAGTTCGCAAGTAGTATAGAATCTTTTCTAGTTCGTTCCCACAGAGACTGGCTTGGTTAACTAATTAATTCACGCACTTAAGCAACAATCTATGGTTATTATTCAATGCTAAGATGATAACAATTTGAGGTTGTTTATAACTAAGAATTAAACTAACAATTATAACTAAGAGAATAAGATTGACTGAATTAATATATATGACAAACATGGGATTCTAACTTCATTAAATACTTCATTCAATAGCCTTATCATTCTCAACCTTAACATGCAATGGTGATGACACTAATCAGATAACACGAAACTGATAAACGTCAACTTTCGTTGCACGAATACCATACTACCAGACATCCACAAAAGAGATAGAAGCTAAATAGACACCAATTATAATGAGACCCTATATGTCTATAGAATTTGACAACATAACGGTTTAAGCACAAGTTATATATCTTGATTACATAGGGCAAGTAAGATGGTTAAAATTACCCACAAATCATGTATAACAAATACATGAACCTATGCTAGCATGGCAAGTTCTAAATCCTTAAATTCACCTTCGCTTCATTAAGAATTAACACACTATCTTATAAGTTCGCGACGCTCATAAGATGAATACGCACAACCAATACTAGGTTATCATACAATCACCACATACTAAGGCATCGAAATAATTTAACTAAAGAAATCCATAAATAAATCCGCTAGAAGCCCACGATAATGATTAGCCCATAATCGGACTCATCATCAACGTGGGTTCTGATGAAAGCATGGTATAATAAACGTAGTCTTTATAACGAATACGAAACAAGAGTAAGGTTCACAAATAAGAAAACTAGCATCCAAGTTACAACTTAGAACAAAGATTCATAAATAAAAACAAGATATTTTTTATCTTCGTTGAATCGTGCTAAAACGGTCTTCTTACAACTCTCCTTGATAAGTCTCTGGCTTGATATCTTATTAAAAATGACCTAAAGTTATTTATATAGCAGCCCTAATCAGCAGAAAAGTCCAGAAATCAGTCTTCTATTCAAAACAAGATTTTTGAAACCCGACTGGCGCGGCCGCGCGCTTGCTCAGCGCGGGCGTGCTGGCTCTCTGAAGTTCGGGCGCGGCCGCGCGCTTGATCAGCGTGACCGCGCTGGGCTTCTGCCAAAACTTGACTTCTTTCTTTTTCTTGCAGATTCCAGCCAGCTTTCAACGAGCTTTTATTCCAACATCACCTTGACACCAAATTAGCACCAAAACAATGCTAATTCACCTGACTACCTAGATAATGCCTGAAATGCAAAAACCCTAAAAAACACGTCAAAACACTTAACAACTTAAGTACAAACGCATCAATTCAGAGCTTATTAGAGCATTATAAAGTGTCATGAATGCCACTCAACATACCCCCAAACTTGAATCGATGTTTATCCTCAAGCATAAATAGACTCAAAGAATAAGAAATAAAAATATACATGAATGCAACTAAATGAATGCAACGATCCCCATAGAATAACTAAACCAATCAACAAGCAACACCTCAACAAATGCAGCTACTCGCATAAAGGTCAATCAAATCTGACAAATCAACCTATAAACCAGGGACGTGCGTGTGTGCAACTGCTTACAGATATACTATCACAACTAGATCAACAATCATGACTCACTAATTATCAAAATAATCGTATGCTTATAAATAGAATAGAAGTTAGACTCAAAATAACTTATGACACTTCAATTCTTATATCGGAGTTAACATGGATTCACGCTTTTATTCATAACAAAATAACACAAGTATGCTTATTTGATCGTGCAATGAGTGAGGTCCACAAAAGACTTATGCAATAGTACCCATGTAGCGAGCGTTAGGTTAGCGGATCTCATACTATAAAAGCCTTAGGTCACTAGGCACAAAGCCCCCTAAGAACTTAATAACTCGAGTACTAAAGAGCCCACTCGTGATCAATTATACAAACACTTATTCTTTTTTTTCTCTTTTTCTTTTTTCTTTTTTTTTCTTTTTTTTTAATTTCTGAACGAGTGCGTTTTGCTCCATCTCGCTCAACCCTAGACTACTCATATAAATATGAGTCGGCTACTAGCCATTTGACACCTAGCCACACAACTAGCAATGAAATCCAAGTTCCCCAATTTTTAAATATCCATATCTTTATTATTAAGAGAATATCCAAAATTCTATATATAAACAGCGATTAAACCTCGACAAACCAACAAATCATGATCATGATCTAGCATTCTAGCAACCTATAAGACTTAGTGAAATACAAGTGTCTCTAGCATGCAAATCAATTTGATAAGACTTAACATCACTAAATATACGACATCACTACACTAATATCAATATCACCAGTCAATCGGAAAAATCATCTAATGGATCATGCTATAATGCAAATGCATGAAACTAAATGAACAAAATATCATAAAAACTACCAAAAATAAAAAAACTACATGGCAAAATATGCAAACTAAAAAAATAAAAAAAAAACTACATGGCAAAATATGCAAAATATATGTGACTCGCACAAAACATATTCCTTCAACTACTACCCGCAAACTTAAAATATTCACTGTCCTCAGTGAAGGTAATAGTAAGGAATTCAGGCAAACCTACTGCGAATCAGAATCATCATCCTCAACGGGTGGAGTGTCAGGCGTGTCAGGAGGCGGATATACTGAGTCTTCACCAAATACTGGCCACTGGATGTCAAAACCGGTGGCTCTGAAAGCTATCCCAAGTGCCTGGGTGAGATCATATGTAAACCGACTATGGATGTCGTGCATCGCATCCATCCTCCTCGCTAGACGCCTATACTGCATCGAACTCAAACCAGCTCCAACATCTGCTCCTGCTGCCTCCTTGCTGTGATGAGCCAGCCTCCTCTCCTAATTGTGTTCTCCAAACTACCTTACTTGCTTGCTGCGTTCTACCCACATACATCTGATCGTGAGGCCTCCCACCTGGTAGATGGTCAAAAGAGTAACCAAGCCCCTTCAAATCAGGCTTACCTCCTCCCCACTCCTGCATACTCAACAGTGTAGAACTGTTAATAGGAGCACTGAGAAGATAAAGATGCTCAAGTGCGGGCCAATGAACACCAACTGCCATGCACAACTTCGTCACAACGGACGCATAGGGTATAACACCCGTAGTACCTCCTCTCAAGAATATCAAAATTTCCTGATAAATCACCATCCCCAAATCAATGTAATCACCCTGAAGAATACCCCACAGCAGACGAGCACGCTCCATAGTAATCTCATGCACATGTGAAGATGGCATGATGTTAGCACAAATAAACGAGTTCCAAGCCCGTGCAAACTTGTTCATGCACGACGTAGGGAACGTGGAGTAATCAGTAGTGCCCTTCTTGAACTTCCAGTGAGTCTCAGGCACACACAGAGTCGCAACGATCATATCCAAGTTGAAGTCCTCAGGAGTCTTATCATTTCAAGTGTCCTAATCGGGCTTCCTCACGGGCTGCTCAATCACCCTCCTTATCGCATCAATATTATACTCTACAATCATCCCTCTAACCACCGTGAAGCCAATCTCCTCCGCCTTAGCGTTAGCATAGAACTCCCGCATAACACTTATGGGCACAGCAGCGGGAGCCTCACAAAAAGGAACCCAACCCATCTCAAGAATCATCTCCAATAGCTTACCATCCTTCCCCGATGGCAGAAAACCACGCTCCTTACCAATAGAATTTGAGAGAAGCCTCATGTACTCCTCTTCCGCCTCAGGAGTGGAAAACCTTGGTCTCACACCACCTGCAGATGAAGATTAGGTGGTGTTACTGCTAACTTGCATTCTTTGTCTCTTTGGTGCTATTGGGATTGAATAAGAGAAAATAAAAACTAAGTGTTTGAGAGAGATTTGTGTTTGAGAATTTGTGAAGTGGTGGAGAAGTTTGTGTATAAGTGTGAGTATTTATAGGTGGAGGGTTGAAGAATTAGATATGGAATAGAAGTGGGAATTGATTATAGGAATAGTGGGAATAAAGGTTTTGATTGGGAGAGGGAATTATGGGATGTGGAAGAGTAAAAATCGGGTGAGAATTGATTTTGGAGTAAAAGTCCCAATTTTTCTCTTTATTCTGCTGCAATTAATTTTTTTTGAAATGGACCCGGCGCGGCCGCGTGCTTGGACAGAGCGGGCGCGCTCACCTTCTGGAAAAACGGCGCGGTCGTGTGCTAGGTCAGCACGGCCGCGCTTGGCTACTGGAAAAATAGCGTGGTCGCGCGCCGAATCAGCGCGGGCGGGCTCAGCTACTGAAGTTGGCCCTGAATTTTTTTCTTTTTCTGATTTTTTTGTGTTTTTCTCCTTTCTTCTTGCTTCCTCTACCTACTAATGTACAACAAACTTGGGTTGCCTCCCAAGAAGCGCTTCTTTTACGTCGCTAGCTCGACGTAGAACCTTGAGCTCAAATGGACAATAGAATGGCACTAACCATCGTGCGGTTTGCCGTGTCACCATAGTTATGCTTCAACCTTTGACCATTTACCTTGAATGCTTGGCTCGGATCAATCTTAAAAATTTCCACTGCTCCATGTGGGAACACAGTTTTGATTATGAAGGGCCCTGACCACCTTGACTTCAACTTTCCAGGAAAAAGACGGAGACGAGAGTTGAACAAAAGAACTTGTTGCCCCGGGATAAATGATTTGAGCACTAGACCCCAATCATGCCACCTCTTGACGTTCTTCTTGTACATTTTATTGTTCTCATAAGCTTGAAGATGAAACTTGTCGAGTTCATTCAATTGAAGCATCCTCTTCTTTCCAGCCGCATCCATGTCAAGATTCAATTTCTTCAAAGCCCAATATGCCTTATGCTCGAGCTCCACAGGAAAATGATACCCCTTACCATAAACCAACTATAATGGTGACATTCCCAATGGAGTCTTAAATGTTGTTCTATACGCCCAAACAGCTTCATCAAGCTTCAAAGACCAATCTTTCCTCGATCGACACACAACCTTCTCTAAAATGTGCTTGATCTCTCTGTTAGACACCTCAGCTTGACCATTTGTCTGAGGATGATAAGTCGTGGCAATGCGATGATTCACATTATACCTTTGCATCATAGCAGTGAACTTGCGATTGCAAAAATACGACCCTCATCACTGATTATGACTCTTGGAGTTCCAAACCATGTGAATATCTGCTTGTGAAAAAAATTAAGCACCACTTTCACATCGTTCGTTGGAAACGCCTTCACTTCAACCCATTTCGACACATAATCAACTGCCAACAAGATGTACTGATTGTTACAAGATGAGACAAATGGCCCCATGAAGTCAATTCCCCAAATATCGAAGACTTCAACCTCTAGAAGCACATTAAGAGGCATCTTATCCATCTTATACATATTACCCACACATTGACATCGGTCACATTTCAAAATGAACCGGTGAGCATCTTTAAACAAGGTCGGCCAAAAGAAACCTGCTTGAAGAATACGAGTTGCTGTCTTTTCTCCACCATAATGTCCTCCATACACCGTTGAGTGACAATCTCGCAAAGATCCCCCCCCCCCGTTTCGCTGTAAGGAATATATCTCCTGATGATTTGGTCAGCTCCTTGATGAAAAAGAAATGGCTCATCCCACATATACCACTTTACTTTATGTAGAAACTTCTTCATTTGAGCATAAGATAAGTCGGGAGGCATGATATTACTCACAAGGTAGTTCACAATGTCTGCAAACCACGGTTCTTCTTCTTGCACTCCAAGCAGCTGCTCGTCGGGAAAAGACTCATTTATTAATATCTTATCCAATGAAGTAGCATTAAGATTCTCTAAATGCGAGAGATGATCAGCGACTTGATTTGCAGTCCCTTTTTCTGTCCTTGATCTCTAGTTCAAATTCTTGAAGCAAAAGAACCCATCTAATCAATCTAGGTTTCGAGTCCTTCTTTGAGACGAGATAACAAATTGCAGCGTGATCAGTGAAAATCGTCACCTTAGTCCAAAGTAGATAAGATCGAAATTTCTCAAAATCGTAGATGATAGCCAAAAGTTCTTTCTCCGTAGTAGTGTAATTCAGTTGAGCAACATTTAGGGTCTTGATAAAATAGTAGACCACATGAAATATGTTGTTCTTCCTCTTCCCAAGAACTGCTCCAACTGTATAGTCACTTGCATCGTACATCATCTCAAAAGGTTCATTCCAATCAGGTGCAGTTATGGCTGGTGCCGTGATTAAACTCTTCTTCAATGTCTCAAAAGCTGCAAGACACTCATCATCAAACTTGAAAGAGACATCTTTCTCTAGCAAACTGCACAATGGCTTTGAAATCTTAGAGAAGTCTTTGATGAAACGCCTATAGAAACCCGCATGACCAAGAAAACTGCGAATTCCCTTAACATAAATAGGTGGAGGAAGATTCTCAATGACCCCCACCTTGGCCTTGTCCACCTCAAGACCCTTACTAGAAACCTTGTGCCCGAGAATAATGCCCCGACGCACCATAAAGTGACATTTCTCCTAATTGAGAACCAGATTAGTCTCAACACATCTCTTAAGAATGTGTCCAAGATTTTGCAAGCATTAATCAAAAGAATCGCCAAATACAGAGAAGTCGTCCATGAACACCTCCACATTCTGACCAATCATATCAGAAAAGATGGCCATCATGCATCTATGAAATGTGGCTGGTGCACCACACAGACCAAAAGAAACCCTTCTGAAGATGAAAGTTCCAAATGGACAAGTGAAGGTAGTTTTCTCCTGATCTTTAGGAGCGATGCATATCTGATTGTAGCCCGAATAACCATCCAGAAGACAGTAGTACTCATGACCGACCAATCTGTCAAACATCTGATCAATGAAGGGCAAAGGGAAATGATCCTTCCTAGTGGCTTTGTTCAGCTTCATGTAGTCCATGCAAACTCTCCACCCCGTAACTGTTCGTGTAGGAATAAGCTCATTCTTCTCATTTGCTACCATAGTAATTCCACCTTTTTTTGGCACACATTGAACCGGGCTTACCCATGAACTGTCAGAAATAGGATAGATGATCCCTGCATCTAGCCACTTAAGAATTTCCTTCTTCACTACTTCCTTCATGATTGGATTAAGTCGTCTTTGTTGCTCGACCGTAGGCTTGCTACCTTCCTCTAGCAGAATTTTATGCATGCAATAAGAATGGTTGATTCCCTTAATATCTGCTATAGTCCAGCCAATTGCCGATTTGAACTCTCTCAAAATCCTCAGAAGCTTTTCCTCATCACTACCTAAAAGGTCAGATGCAATAATAACAGGAAAAGTAGATGCATCACCTAAAAACGCATACCTCAAATGCTCAGATAAAGGCTTAAGCTTAAGAGTGGGAGCTTCCTCAATAGATGGCTTGAGGCGTTTAGGAGCTTTGTTCAATTCCTCCATTCCAAGAAATTCAAAAGGCATATCAATCTTCCTCTTCCAGAGAGAAGCATTCAAATATTGCAATTGTTCTTCACCTTCGTCATCTTCAGTATCTGAATTTCCCAATAAGGCTTTTTCTAAGGCATCGGACCTTAGTAATTGATCAAGTTCTGAAGTAACTACAGAATTAACCAACTCCACCTTTAGGCACTCCTCATTTTCTGTAGGAAATTTTATAGCATTGAACACATTAAAGTTACATCCTGATCCAGCACTTGCATTGTGAGCTCACCCTTTTGCACATCTATCAAGGTTCGACCAGTCGCCAAGAAAGGTCTTCCCAAGATTATGGGAATCTTCTTATCCTCCTCGAAATCAAGAATTATGAAATCAGCAGGGAAGATGAGTTTATCAACCTTGACCAAGACATCCTCCACAATACCTCGCAGATAAGTAATAGAAGGTAGGCCAAGTGCAAGGTCATATAAGTCAGTTTTGGATCAGGTAAGTCCAACTGCTTGAAGATTGATAAAGGCATCAGATTGATGCTAGCTCCCAAATCACATAAGCAACTGTCAAAAGACACTTTTTCAATAGTACACAAAATAGTGAAACTTCCGGGATCTTTAAGCTTCAGAGGCAACTTCTGTTACAGCACAACACGGCATTTTTCCGTGAGAGCGACAGTCTCTAAATCATCTAGCTTCACCTTCCGAGAGAGAATACCTTTCACAAACTTTGCATAATTAGGCATCTGCTCAAGAGCCTCAGCGAAAGGTATGTTGATATGAAGTTTCTTGAACACCTCCAGAAACTTCTCAAATTGCTTGTCCAGCATTTTTTCTGCAGCCGCTTAGGAAAAGGCGGTGGAAGATAGATCTGTTTCTTCCCTGTATTACCCTCAGGAGGAATGTGCTCAACAATAGTCTTCTTTGGTTCCACTTCTTCTTCCTACTGCTCTACTTCTTTTTCAGCCCTAGCTTCTTCAGTTAATACTTGAGTTTGTTCGGGATTCACAACCTTTCCAGACCTCAAAGTGATTTCCTTTACCTGCTCCTTAGTTTCCCTCTTTCCTGGAACTTTAATGTCACTAGGTAGTGTACCAGGATGACGATTTAACAAGGCATTGGCAATTTGCCCAATTTGATTTTCCAAGGTCTTGATGGAAATAACTTGACTTTTGCACATAAGCTTCAACTCCTCTAATTCAGATTTTTCATTAGCTTGTTGCAGCTGGAGTTGTTGTCTCGGTGCATATTGCGGTTGCTAAAAACCAGGGGGGTTGTACTTCTTAGCTGGATAATGATGATAAGGCTGTTGAACCACATTCTGAGTTGGGATGATTGCGGTTGTTGGGATGATAAGTGGCCGACACAGGTTGCTGCGAGCGCTGAAAGTTGCTCACGAACTGAGCGGATTCACTAGAAATTACGCACTGATCAGTCTCATGGGCACCAACACAAAGCTCAGAGACACTAGCGATTTGATTAACTCCATAATTAGCCAAAGTGTCCACCTTCATCGTCAAAGCCTTAAGTTGGGCACCTATAGCAGTTGCTGCATCCTATTGAGTGGCATTTATAACATTTTAAAATGCTCTAATAAGCTTTGGATTGGTGCATTTGTACTCAAGTTGTTAAGTGTTTTAACGTGTTTTCTAGTGTTTTTGTATTTCAGGCATTATCTAGATAATCAGGTGAATTAGCATTATTTTGTTGCTAATATAGTGTCTAGGTGGTGTTGGAATAAAAGCTCGCGAAGACCGGCTCGAATCTGCAAGAAAAAATGGAAGAAGTCAATTTTGGCAAAAGGCCAGCGCGGCCGCGCCGAAGTACAGGAAGCCAGCACGCCCGTGCTGATGAAGCGCGCGGCCGCGCAATGTCGGGATAATAAAATTCTAATTGTATTGCAATTATGTTTTTTGGACTCCTGGGCTGTTTGGACTGCTATATATTGATAACTCAAGATCGTTTTTTAAGAGGAGACTTACCAGAGCACAAGGAGAAGACGATTAGAGACCTATAACATAACTCAACAAAGGCGAAGACGATCTAGTTTATTTTTGTGAATCTTTATTTCGAGTTATAATCTTGGATACTCGTTTCTTGTTTTGTTAACCCTATACTCTTGTTTGTACTTGGTTTTATTTATTCGTTATAAAGACTATGTTTTATATACCATGCTTTCATCAGAACCCACGTTGATGATGAGTCCGACTATGGGCTAATCGTATCGTGGGGTTCTAGCGGATTTATTTATGAATTTCTTTAGTTAAATTGGTTGATGTCTTAGTATGTGGTGATTGTATGATATCCTAGTATTGGTTGTACGTATTCGTCTTATGAGCGTCACGAACTTATAAGATAGTGTGTTAATTCTTAATGAAGCGAAAGTGAATTTAAGAATTTAGAACTTTCCATGCTAGCATAGGTTCATGTATTTGTTATGTATGATTCGTAGGTAATTTTAACCATCTTACTTGCCCTATATAATCAAGATAGATAACTTGTGCTTAAACCATTATATTGTCAAATTCTATAGACATATAGGGTCTCAATATAATTGGTGTCTATTTAGCTTCTATCTCTTTTGTGGATGTCTGGTAGTATGGTACTCGCGCAATGAAAGTTGGTGTTTATCAGTTTCGTGTTATCTGATTAGTGTCATCACCATTGCATGCTAAGGGGTAAGATCAATAAGGCGATGCAAGTGACTATGCAGTTGGAGCAGTTCTTGGGCAAAGGAAGAACAACATATTTCATGTGGTCTACTATGCTAGTAAGACCCTAAATGGTGTCCAACTGAATTATACTACTACGGAGAAAGAGCTTTTGGCTATTATCTATGGTTTTGAGAAATTTCGATCTTATCTACTTGGGACTAAGGTGACAGTTTTCACTGATCACGCCGCAATTCGATATCTCGTTTCAAAAAAAGGACTCGAAGCCTAGATTGATTAGATGGGTTCTTTTGCTCCAAGAATTTGAACTAGAGATCAATGACAGAAATGGAACTGAAAATCAAGTCGCTGATCATCTCTCGCGTTTAGAAAATCCTAATGCTACTTCATTGGATAAGACATTGATAAATGAGTCTTTTCCCGACGAGCAACTATTTAGAGTGCAAGAAGATGAACCGTGGTTTGCAGACATTATAACTACCTTGTGAGTAATATCATGCCTCCCGACTTATCTTATGCTCAAAGGAAGAAGTTTCTATATGAAGTGAAGTGGTATATGTGGGATGAGCCATTGCATTTTCGCCAAGGAGCTGACCAAATCATCAGGAGATGTATTCCTTACAACGAAATGGGGGGGATCTTGTGAGATTGTCACTTAACGGCTTATGGAGGACATTATGGTGGAGAAAAGACAACATCTCGTGTTCTTCAAGCAGGTTTCTTTTGGCCGATGTTGTTTAAAGATGTTCATCAGTTTGTTTTGAAATGTGATCGCTGTCAACGTGTGGGTAATATGTCCAAAAGGGATGAGATGCCTCTTAATGTGCTTCTCGAGGTTGAGGTCTTCGATATTTGGAGAATTCTTCATGGGGCCATTTGTCTCATCTTGTAACAATCAATATATCTTGTTGGCGGTTGATTACGTGTCGAAATGGGTTGAAGTCAAGGCGTTGCCAACGAACGATGCGAACGTGGTACTTAATTTTCTTCACAAGCAGATATTCACAAGGTTTGGAACTCCAAAAGTCATAACCAGTGATGAGGGGTTGCATTTTTGCAATTGCAAGTTCACTGCTATGATGAAAAGGTATAATATGAATCATCGCATTGCTACGGCTTATTATCCTCAGATGAATGGCCAGGCTGAGGTATCTAATAGAGAGATCAAGCGTATTTTGGAGAAAGTGGTGTGTCCATCAATGAAGAATTGGTCTTTGAAGCTTGATGAAGCTGTTTGGGCATATAGAACAGTATATAAACTCCATTGGGAATGTCGCCATTTTAGTTGGTTTATGATAAGGGGTGTTATTTACCTGTGGGCTTTGAAGAAGTTCAATCTGGACTTGGATGTGGCTGGAAAGAAGAGGATGCTTCGATTGAATGAACTTGATGAATTCCGACTTCAAGCTTATGAGAATAACAAAATGTATAAGGAGAAAGTCAAGAGGTGGCACGATAGGGGTCTAGTGCTCAAATCATTTATACCAGGGCAACAAGTTCTTTTGTTCAACTCTCATCTCCGTCTTTTTCCTGGAAAGTTGAAGTCAAGATGGTCAGGGCCGTTCATTGTCAAAACTGTGTTTCCACATGGAGCGGTGGAAATTTTTGAGAATGATCCGGGCCAAGCGTTCAAGGTAAATGGTCAAAGATTGAAGCATTATTATGGTGACATGGCAAACCGCGAGGTGGTTAGTGCCATTTTATTTTCCATTTGATATCGAGATTCTACGTCGAGCTAGCGACGTAAAAGAAGCGCTTCTTGGGAGGCAACCCAAATCTGTTGTACATTAGTAGGTAGAGGAAGCAAGAAGAAAAGAGAAAAACACAAAAAACCAGAAAAAGGAAAAATTCAGGGCCAACTACAGAAGTTGGGCGCGCCCCTGCTGAACAAGCGTGCAACCGCTCTATTTTTCCAGTAACCAAGCGCGCCCGCGCTGATCTAGCACGCGCCCGCGCCAGTTTTCCAGAGAGTGAGTGCGCCCGCTTTGTCCTAGTGCCCGCCCGCGCCGAGTCCTGTTCGAAAAAAAAAATAATTCAACAGTTTATTAAGGTAAAATCGGGACTTTTAATCCAAACAACTACATAACAATAAATTCTCCAAACCATCCCAAACATCAGCGATGACCAAAGTACTATAACATAATATCCAAGCTATCCTTGGATAGGAAAAAACTACTTTTCGACTATTCTTGGATATGAAATTATACAAAATAACCAGGGAGAGAATCACTTTTTGCCCTTCTACACTTTCCTAATCTGGATACAAAATAACCAGACAGAGAGATACTTGTTCTCCTTCATTCACCATTCCTTGCTCCTGTACACAAGTCACACCAAATTTCATAAGAATCAATATTCAAAATATTCAGAATCATAAAAAGCATTGACCAGACCAGGAGCTTGGAGAGTTTACAAGAAAATTCTTTTGAGCAAGATCCTCCCAAGTGGTGATAGACCCTGCTGGTAGAGAATGTAACCAACACTTAGCTTTGTCCCGTAGAGAGAACGGGAAGAGTCGCAGCTTGATAGCATCTTCCGTCACATCATTGAACCTGAAAGTGTCGCAGATCTCGATGAAATTCCTGATGTGCATGTTGGGGTCTTCAGTAGGGGAACCCCCAAACTGAACTGAGTTCTGTATCATCTGAATCGTGCTTGACTTGATCTCAAAAGTGTTAGCCCTGATGGCTGGCCTAATGATGCTTGACTGAATGTCATTGATCTTAGGCTGAGAATAGTCCATCAAAGCCTTAGGGTTTTCTGCTTGATCACCCATCTCTACTAAAGCTGGTTCCTCAAATTTCTCTTATTCTTCTACCTTCTTTTCTTCTTCAAAACTTCCTTTCGAACTACCACAACTTCTTCCTCGGCTTTATCCAGTATTTTCTAACGAGTACGCGAACGCGTATGCATACACCCTCGCTAGAGTACATGAAATAATGCAAGGAAATGAATAAGTAACAATGTCCGAGTCAATGAACTTTAACGACCATTGATGGAAAGCACATAAACTATAAATTAACACTGCAGTCTCCGGCAGCGGCGCCAAAAACTTGTTAGGGCAAAAACACGTGCTAATAATACCGCAAGTATACGAGTTCACAAGTAGTATAGAATCTTTTCTAGTTCGTTCCCACGGAGATGGCTTGTTTAACTAATTAATTCACGCACTTAAGCAACAATGTATGGTTATTATTCAATGCTAAGACGATAACAATTTGAGATTGTTTATAACTAAGAATTAAACTAACAATTATAACTAAGAGAATAAGATTGACTGAATTAATATATATGACAAACATGAGATTCTAACTTCATTAAATACTTCATTCAATAGCCTTATCGTTCTCAACCTTAGCATGCAATGGTGATGACACTAATCAGATAACACGAAACTGATAAACGCCAACTTTCGTTGAACGAATACCATACTACCAGACATCCACAAAAGAGATAGAAGCTAAATAGACACCAATTATATTGAGACCCTATATATTTATAGAATTTGACAACATAACGGTTTAAGCACAATTTATCTATCTTGATTACATAGGGCAAGTAAGATGGTTAAAATTACACCACAAATCATGCATAATAAATACATGAACCTATGCTAGCATGGCAAGTTCTAAATCCTTAAATTCACTTTCACTTCATTAAGAATTAACACACTATCTTATAAGTTCGCGACGCTCATAAGACGAATACGCACAACCAATACTAGGTTATCATACAATCACCACATACTAAGGCATCGAAACAATTTAACTAAAGAAATCCATAAATAAATCCGCTAGAACCCCATGATAACGATTAGCCCATAATCGGACTCATCATCAACATGGATTTCGCTGAAAGCATGGTATAATAAACGTAGTCTTTATAACGAATAAATAAAACCAAGTACGAAACAAGAGTAAGGTTCACAAATAAGAAAACTAGCATCCAAGTTACAACTTAGAACAAAGATTCACAAATAAAAACAAGATATTCTTCGTCTTCGTTGAATCGTGCTAAAACGGTCTTCTTATGGACAAGTCTCAGAGATATCGACAAGTCAAAATGAAGATATGAAGATTGCAGATATCGACAAGTCAATTTCTCATTAGAGTTCTCAGAGATATCGACAAGTCAAAATGCATATAAAGATCTCAGAGATATCGACATGTCATTTCTACATGCAGAGATTTGGAGACCTCGACAAGCCAAGTTCACTTATAGAGAACTCAGAGATCTCGACAAGTCAAAGACACTTATAGAGAACTCAGAGACCTTGACAAGTCAAAACACTTATAGATAACTCAGAGATCTCGATAATCCATTATACTTATCGAGATGTCAGTTATCTATACAAAAAACTGGAGATCTCGATATAAACCTCAAATACAGAATGCAGACAATTTAAAAATTCAAGATTACCAATCAACAAACGATCTAATCGCTTAGATTAAAAAGTCTACAAAAACAACTTGAAGAGTGCAAAATCAAGGGCCAAGATTACCTGACAGGCCTACAAGATTTGCAAGGATTCACTAAGCCAGAAATGGAAAGCTTCGGAGATAAATTAAAGTAGGGTTTAGTACATCTTATTGCATGATGTGTGAACCCGTATTTACTAATATATAAAGTAAACACTGGTCTTTTGTTTTAAAATATAACAAACATATCTAGATTTTCTTGTACTCTCTCAAGATAGAAGCTGAGTTCTTTACTTACAAAGAACCCAGAAATTTGTAGCAAGACATACTTAATTTTAATACAAAGTTAAGTGAGTTTTGAAAATACTGTGTTTGCTGTACATGCATTACTAATTCTGTTAAATACAACATCTCTACAAATTAGACTGCTTTATTCACCATCTCCAAATAATTTGAAAAAGCCTAAAAATCAAGAAAACACATTCACCCCCTATATTATACTCAATATCTAACACCTTATGCCTCGATCTCGGCCATCGGCAAACAATTGATGAAAAGTACAGATGGGCAATCGATAATATAGAGTTTTTGTAGAAAAGAGACGAAAGAAAGATGAGTAAAATAATTTATTGATAAGAGGCTGCTTGGGCTAGTGAAGAATGAGAGATGAGAAAAAGGAAATGGATATGAGCTTCCTGGATTACCTTAAAATATGGACTGAAAACGGGATTGTATCATTGAACCCACTTTTAGAGTTTCATCATTATATAGGGTGAATAATTATTCTCATTTGTTTGCCAAACAGTACGCCCAAAATAATATTGGGCTTTCGGCCCATATATGACAGAAATATGTGGTGCCAAACAGGCACATTATCTAACCATTTTGAATGTCTCATTCCATTTCGATATTCATTTGAGTCGTGCTTCATTTTATTTTGGTAAAACTAACAAGAAAATTAGAGTTCAAATTGCATAAACTGATGTGTTTTTGAACGATCCAAATCAAGGCAAAATGTTGCAAAAAATAGGGGTGAGCATAAAAATCCGAAAATTGGATTATCCGAATTTTCGGTCGGGTACCCAATTAAAAAAATCTGTAAATTTGAATATCCGATCTAAAATAGCCGGACCAGATATTTGGTCTAGTTCTTTTTCATAAATCTAGGTACGGATCCGAATCACATTTTTAAAAGAATTCGGGTATCTGGATCCGATTCAGTTTTTTACTTCTAATAAAAAATTATGTTATATATATTAAATAAAAATTAATTAATTTTTTTAATAGAAACTGAAGAGTATTAGAACAAATGGCATCAGTTTTTGACAATGGCGTCAGTTTTTGACATTTATATTGAATTGAATTGAGTTCCTTTATTTTTCTTTTTGAATAATCTTGATTTTTGTGAATTTATTATTTTATTTTTTTGCTATTTAAATGTCATATGGTGTAGTGTTACTATGTAACTTGTTTGCAAATGAAATAAAACCAAATTTGTATTATCTAGCAATTGTGTAGTTCATGTTGAAAAGAAAAGAGAGGATGCCCATATTCTATTTTACAGGAGCATTCGATCATGTTTATTCTGCTTAAGTGTACATATGTCAAAAGTTATGAACCTTGCAACAAGTACAGACTAAGATTATGTTCAACAGTCTGCAAAAAAAAATATCTAATGAAAATCTTATGGAACCTAATCTCCGGCATAATGTTTACAATTTGTTAAGTAGATTATCTCTGTGTACTAAAAATTTGTAGATATATTATTTGCATATGGATAATCCGTGTTAGATATTGTGTGATGTGAAATACAACACAGAGGGGGGTGAATGTGTTTTCTTGGATTTTAATTACTTGTAAAAGTGTTTGGTTTATATTTGAACAAAGCGAATATGAATGTGTTGTGATAAAGTGTTTAACTGCAAGCACACAAACAAACTATCAAAAACTCACATGATTGTATTAATCAAATTTGTTGTGCTACAAATCTGTGTTCTTAAAGATAAGAACTCAGCTACAATTCTTGAGAAAGAATACAAATTTTTTCCTAGATCTATTCGTTACTACTAAACTAAGGACCCATGCATTCTTTATAGACCAACATCACGATTTTACAAAACTTGCACTAAAATGTACAAACACAGTTTCTAAAGCTATCGTGTCTATTTTCATATTCAGCGTTAGGAAATCTGTGCAGAATCTTGTAGGTCTGTGACAATCCTTTGTCCAGTAAATCTTAGCCCTTGATCTTTATTCTTCAAGCTGCATTTGTAGTCTTTCCAATTCAGTGATAGAATTGTTTGTTGACTGATAAACTTGAATCTTCAATTTTTCTGCATTATGAATTATGAGATAGTTTGTCGATATATCTTTTTGTTCTGTAGAGATGTCACATATCGATAAATATAATGACTTATCGATATCTTGAGTTTTCTACATGTGTTACTAACTTGTCGAGGTCTCCATTTTTCTACATGTAGAATGACTTGTCGATATCTCCGGTTCTCTACATAGACTTTTGACTTGTCGATATCTCTAGTTCTCTACATGAAGATTTGGCTTGTCGATATCTCCAGATCTCTACATGAGGAAACGACTTGACGATATCTACAGTTATCTACATGTTCTTTTTGACTTGTTGATATCTGAGATCTCTACGTGCATATTAACTTATCGATATCTCTTAAGACTTCTCTATTAGTCAATTTGGACTTCTCAACAGACTTCTCGATATTCCTTGACCAGTGACTTGTCGATATCTGACCTACAACATTTTTCATAGAACAATATTATTCAAATCCAAGTTGCTATACTTTTCTCCGAGGCATGATCATGATTTGATCTTCTTCCAGAGTTTATTCCTTAGCTTGAAGGATGTTCACAGAAAAATCTCCTAGTCTAATCTACTTAACATTTTTACAGACTTAAGTAATACAATTATAGAATACAAAATTAGATTATCATACAACTTATCCTTAAGGTTGTCAAGATGGCTTAATCTTATTATGTACATCCATGTTTTGCACAACAATCTCCCCCAATTTGTGAAAAGATTACTTGTCGCAAATTCATGTTTGATAACAAAACTAACCCCCAGTTAAAATCAGATAAAAATAAAACAAATAAATTTACAAAGTGCAACTTTTATATATTTTTTGCAGTTACATTTGGACTTGAATTTCATGACTATCTGAACTTCTCATAACTAGGTTTTTTTTAATTAGACTTTGAGTTTGACTAAAATTTCTAGTTCTTCAATTATCTCAGTTCATCTTAGTGCCTTACCAGTTTGAGACATTCTTCCAATGAGCAACTGTCATTCAGCTTGATCCTGTACCTTGATAATTTGTAAGTCTTTGTATTCAGAAATACACCATTTGCAGACACCCTACTCAACCCCCTTGCCTTCAATTCATTTGACCTTTGCTCAAACATTTCAATCTCCTTAGCATATTTTCTTCACTTTCCTAAAAAAAAATTATATAAAATTTATGCATTGCATTAGTTTTAAACTAGTATTATTAAAATTGAAATATTAAAATTTCGATAAATGGTCAGTTGAACATAGTACTCATATTTTAATACTAATACTTTACTTCGTTTATTTTACAATTAGGATTTATTTAACTCTTTTTTGTTACTTGAACTTGATACTTAACTAATCAATAAATCTGTTCTAAATAAATAAATTAAATTATCTATATAAACAAAATTCTCTTTTATATTTGTTAATCTTTTGTTTTAAATAACACATAACATAATATTTGCTTTATTTGAATTTCATAGGTACTTAAATTTGATGTAGAAGTTCTGCACGGCAAAGGCTGTGTTACTGGAGTCAAAGTTATTTTTTTTCTTATATGTAAAGGCAGGAGAAGTTTTCTTTAATTTAAGAAAGTGTTAACATATTTTTTGGAATGTGTTAAACAACCAACCAAATTATACTATATTTTATTTATAATAATATAGTATATATGATAATCAACTTGCTAATAAAATAACAAAACAAGTCATAAATTTGTTAATAATGTGATCATCAAAATCATAAGGGTATCACATTAAAATGCAGATTTAGACAAAAACACTAGATTTGAAAATTTTTATTAAGAGAAGTTTTGAGATCAAAGAATTAATATGTATTCGGTTAGAAAGAAACAACTATTATTTATCACATAACTAGTTTATTATAGCCCGTGTTTTGCACACGAGTATTTTAAAAATTATTTAATAAAATAAATAAATAAATTTATAATTAAAATTGAATAATATAATTCTGAAAGATTAAGTTATATATATAATAAGTATATTATATCATCATATTATGATAAATTTATTTAAGAATTACTTTCGTTACATAAGTTATTTTTATATTATATATTTTATGAGATTATTTCTATAAATAGATTTGTCAAAATTTAAAGTTTATTTCAAATTTGTATTAAAAACTTACCATAAGTAACACAATTCATATCAATAATTGTATTGCAAAGTTTCTATAATTAAAATGGGTCATAATAAATATATGGATCTTTTATAAACCTAATATGGATATCAAACCTAAAAATGGATAGTTCACTGGGTCAAATTAAAGTTAAAAATTATATTTGAGCCAAAATATGGATACCAAACCTTAGGAAATCCAGCAATTTATAATATATAGATTTTAAATAATTTTAATTAAATCCGTTAATCAAATACCTTGTATAATCCGTGAGTACTACATAATTACCTATAATTCCATCTCGCTAATTATGAGACCATTACCAAAAACCAATCATGTCGTAGCTTTTGTAAAGTACAAACATAACTTATCCAAAATATTTTACTCCCTCCGTCCCAGTTTAATAGTCGCTTTTGAAATATTTTGAAGTCCCATTTTAAGTGTCGTTTTCTACTTTCAAGACATTTATTTATCTCAGCTACTAGGGTAACGTTATTTATATTTCCAAGTTTTGTATTAATTACTCCGTCTTACCCCGTTTACTACTCCTTTTCATCTTCTCTTTTACCACTATATAATTCTAAATCTCAAACACAACTTATAAACAACTCAAACATAATTTATAAACAAAACTAGGTAGGTGATAATATGGCGGGTGAGAAAGACAACAAAGAAGATGTGAAAAATGAGATGAATCAAAATGAGGTTAACCATAATCAACGAGAGGAGGCTCATTTCAATTTGAATGAATTCCCTGAAGATCAAGGAAGACCTTTACCAGATGAATCAATCTTTCAAGTTGTGTATATGATGTGGAGTATCTACTTTCCGAGTGTTTTAAAATTATTTGAGAAGTAATTTTACTATATTTGCAATTTACATGTAATGTACTTCTATTTCTATTCCAAATGTTCAAGTACATCATGTAATGGAGCTTCAATTCTTCAACTAGCATGAATGATGGAGTTTCAATTTATGAAATTTTTTGTTCACTATTTTTTTTGTTAGATTATTGTTATATAAACATGCACACTAATTTAGGTGATTTTTGTTATAAACATTGTAAGTCATATGTCATAGTCTATTTGTATATTCGAGGATTCAACTCAACTCAAATAAGAATGTAATAAGTAAATAGTGGATCTACCGTCAAAGAGATCTCACAAATTAATATCTGTCAAATGATTCAGAGACAAGGTTCATCTACAGACTTGAGGAATTAATTCACTGGAAGAAGTTCAAGAAATTGATCATGCCTCAGTGATATAAATCAAGATTGTGGATTTAATCAAGTGACAGAGATCTCGTCAGAGTATCAATTAATTACAAGGATTTAATCTGAAGAAAATCAAAGTGTCAAGGTTAAGACATGAAGAAACGTCACGGAAGTTAGTCACTCATGAACCAGACAGTACATCGAGTGTCAACATTGAAGTGGTGGAATTGATTCATAATTTCAGTGATTTTCAGAAGATATTCAGAAGATTGGTTGCTGCTCAGGATTAGTATTAATTCTCTATTAATTAATTAAGTCATATAATTTAATTAAGAAAATAAATTATATCTGCAAAGATTAATTTATTGATTAATTGAATTAATTGATTAATTAATTCAGAATTAATATTAAGGACTTTCTGGATTTTAATTGGTTTAAAATCTATTTAAATTCAAACAAGACAAACTGATTGTATTAGTATGACAATCGGTATGACAATAAATAGTCATACCAAAAGTCATGCTAATTCATTTAATTGTCTTGTTAGAATTATTATTAGATTAAAAATCTGTTATTAATTTCAGCAAGACAATCTGATTGTACTAATATGACAATCGGTATGACAATCAATAGTCATACCGAATGTAATGCCAGTACAGTTGATTGTCCTACCGAAAGTCTTGCTGAGCTAAAAGGAATTGTCATGCCAGTTCTTTTGTGTTCGGCTATTTTGTTTTAAAAAGAAGCATAAGACCAATTCAACAAACAAAAAAACAGAAAAGAAGTCAAGAACATACAGAGAGAAAAAGCAGCCAAATATTTCATCTTATCTGCTAATTCAAGATCATAATTTCTAGTTTGTAATGTTAAATCCAATCAACTAGAAATCATTCTTTTATTCTTGTGTAACAATCTAGCGGATAAAAATCCCTAGAACTTAATCTCAAATTGCATTTAGCATCTGAATCTTTTTATTACAAAAATAGAAAAAGTTCATGTCGAATTTATTCTAGATTTGTGATAATTAATTTGAGATTAATTCCTTGTAATCGATACAGTTGTTGTAACACCTTTCAAGTTTAATAATATTTTTTTTTAACTTGAAAAAAAAACAGAAAAGAAGTCAAGAACATACAGAGAGAAAAAGCAGCCAAATATTTCATCTTATCTGCTAATTCAAGATCACAATTTCTAGTTTGTAATGTTAAATCCAATCAACTAGAAATCATTCTCTTGTTCTTATGTAACAATATAGCGGATCAAAATCCCTAGAACTTAATCTCAAATTGTATTTAGCATTTGAATCTTTTTATTACAAAAATAGAAAAAGTTCATGTTGAATTTATTCTAGATTTGTGATAATTAATTTGAGATTAATTCCTTGTAATCGATACAGTTGTTGTAACACCTTTCAAGTTTAATACTATTTTTATTTAACTTGAATTTTGTTTCACATTTTTTATTCCGCATTTATTCGATTATTCGGTACTGTTTGTATTCAACCCCCTTCTACAAACACATTGGGACATAACAATTGGTATCAGAGCCTTCTGATTAACGAACAAATCAAGATCCTAGACTTTTGTGATTTTTCAACTCCTTGAATTTTTACTCATTCAAAAATTCATAATGACTTCACAAAAAGTTGGAACCGTTAAAATTCCACAATTTGATAAAGAGAATTATATTATGTGGAAGAAGAAGATGCTCTTATTTTTACAAGTGGCAAATCCCAAATATTCAAACTTGTTAAAGAAGGGGATAAGAACTCCGATGGTTATTGAACCGGAGGTGATAGTAGATGATGTTGTGATCACCAAAGCCAGAACCTATCCTAAAGATCCTGAGGATTTTTCTCCTGCTGAAAAAGATGAAGCCTCCTTGGATGCCAGCCTTCAATTAATATTAATTGATTCCCTTGATCCCTTGATGAATAGACATGTGATGAACTGTAAAAATTCCAAACATATGTGGGAAACTATTGAGGTGATCAATGAAGGCACAGAGGAAGTTAGGGAGAACAAGTTGGAGATCCTAACCTCTGAGTATGAATATTTTAAATCAAATCCAGGAGAAGGAATTACTGAAGTGTTTGAGAGGTACAATGCGTTGATCAACAACCTGAACATAAATGGGAAATATTATTCAATCAGGGAAGTCAACAAAAAGTTTCTTTTAACACTGCCAACTCATCTTGAACATAGAATCACTGCCATTAGAGAAGCTAGAGATCTGAGTGAGATTTCTTTGGATAGACTTTATGGTGTGTTGAAAACCTATGAGTTGGAGCAGATTCAGTAAAAGGAAGTCTACGGGAAGGATAGAATGGTCAGCACATCTACTGCACTTATAGCTGAAGGTCAACAATAACAGCAATCTCAACAATTGGAGAGAATGGTACAGTGTTCCAAGGCTGAGGAAAATATGTTAGTAGCAGAATATGATCCTCCTACTACAAATCAATCAAGTGATGATTTTTATTCCTTGGAAGAGCTGGAGCAATTGGAAGACGAGTCAATGGCCCAAATTGTCAAGAGATTCTCCCATGTCAGATTCAAGAGGAATCCCAAGCTTAAGTACAAGTCCAACTATAACAAATTCCAGAAAGGTGGATCTTCATCCTCTAACACCAGCAGTGGTGGATACAAAACAGGGATGGTTGATCGGAGCACCATTAGATGCTATAACTGCTATGAGTTGGGACACTTTGCCACAGAATGTAGGAAGCCAAAGCAAGTAAGAAAGAACTCTGAAAGGGCTTATCTGGCAAAGGGAAGAAGCTGGGATGATACTGACAGTGAAGATGAAGATGAAGGAAATCTTGCTCTTATGGCTATTGATGGAAAAGCTTCATCGTCAAGAATAGAGGTAAAACTTTCTGATGCTGAAATGGTTTATCATCTAAGAGGTAACTTAGATTGTGCACGTCGTGATAATGAACTGTTAAGTTTACAGATCACAGGCCTTGAGAAAGAGGTCAATGAATTAAGACTTGTGCACATTAATCAAGATAAATTAAAAGAACAAGTATCTTTTCAAGAGAATAGAGTTGACTGTTATAGAAAACTCGAAACTATTCTCAAAGACAAGATCACCGGTCTTGAGACTAAGGTTAGAGCCTACTTCAATTCTTGTTCGAAGGTTAAAGAGTTCTACAGTAAGCAATCTGTTAATCAAACATCTGGAATAGGTTATGATTACAATGTTGCTATTGGAGAATTAGGCATAAACTCCCCTCCTCGTGTCTGTGCTAAAGGGAGGGAAGTACCACATGTGCTTAAGGGTGTTGATGAACCCCTCTATAAACCATCAATTGCTGAACCATTTGATGCGACCTCTTCTGTTATTCAAGAAGAAATACGTGCTGAAGATCTTGCTAATGAGAAGGTTGTTTCCAAGTCGAGTGTGTCGAAAGTTCCAGTCAAAGTTGTGAAAGCAACTGAGACTAACTCAGACACACATGAGTTGGATAACAAAAATGTCATGTCTACCATGCATAAATTGTCTGCTATTAATATCTCTCATAAAGCATGTGGTGTTTCTAATTGTATGTCTTGTGCTTTTAATATGATGTATGCTTATTTTAATGGTAAGCATGTTTCCAATGATAAGACTACTCCTCGTCAGCATGTGAATAACAAGAAGCATGATAGGTCTAAGACTGCTAGTCCTTCTAAGGCTAGAAAGGAGACATTTGTGTCTAAGCTTAAACAGAAATTTGTTAAAGCTGTTTATAAGGTCAAATGTTCAGTCATTGAGAAAGTTGAGACCATTAAAGTTAAAAATGTTGTTTTTCCTGACAAAGGACAATTCTACAAGTATGTCGGGCCCAACCAAGTTTGGGTTCCGAAGAAGGTCTAATCCATTTGTAGTGCAGGGCATTAAACAGGTATAACCGGTAGTGTGGATTCTTGACAGTGGATCATCAAGACATATGACCGGAGATAGAGCCCTGCTATCAAATGTGGTTGAGAAAGCTGGCCCTATGGTTACCTTTGGAGATAACAACAAAGGTGTATCCGAGGGATATGGTTGTTTGCAAGCTGGATATGTTATCAGTGAAATTTTGTATATTGTGCTAGGTTATTATCATGAAGCAATACCTAACAATAGCACCAGTGACGAGACTTGAGAATATTACGACATATCAGGCACCTGATGCACATTACACTTGGAATTGGACTCTAGTAAGATGTGTACAAGTGTACTCCTGGTTGGTGAGTCAAAAGAGGAAGTCAATGCACCTCAGTTCATGGACTTTGCAGTTGCAGATCTATTGGATTATGCAATCTCTTCTTCATAATCTCACTTCAGGTTGGTATGAACTAGTGTACTACTCAAGCAATCATCAAGGACATGGTATGGCACTCTAACTGAAGTTATTGTTTAATATGAACTATTAGAGTCGTCATATTTTTAACTCTCTTATCACTAGGCACAATCATATTGTTTTATATGTGCAGTGGTATATTGATAATGCTATCATTGAACTCAAACTTCTTTCTACATTAGTGATTTCTTATTTCATGTAAAATCTTTTGAAATCACTATTGTAAATCATTTTCTCTCTATATTTCCATATGTTCTGTGATACAGTTTCAGTCTCCAATAACTTTCTTTCATTGACAGTCATGAGGTTGAAAACCCACAACATCTATCCCAGACTGTAAAGACAAACACAGAAACAGAACTAACCAACACTCTCTTACCACTAAATGTAGTATGAATGAGTGTGAGGGAGATAGTGCCTTAGTGCACCACATAAGGAAGGTTCTGTAGTCAATCCAGTAGCTCTGTCTCCTACATAGATGAGTAGTATTTAAACCGAGACAACTGCTAACCCCCATACATCTTCTCAAAAAGATGTAATGGTTGAAAAGGCACAAAAACAATTACTAGATTCATTCTCTCAACAGGGTGCGTCTATTGAAATTTGCCTGTCGGCAAGGGTATCCGATGTAGTGTCACCACTTCAAACATAAACAATTCTTGATGCACAAAGAAAGGTTACACACACAAAGGATGAGTTGACGGAAACAAGAGTTTCGACCATTTTAAGGTCAGATTCGATTGTTCAAGGTTCGTTAATGGACCAATTGCCTTTATAGGTGTTAGGAGAGGATATTGATCCATAAGCCATATGTCAGTGGTCAGTGTCTACCTCCCCAGGCTTAAATCCCCTGGATGCATCTGCAGATAGTGGATCTGACTTAGGTGCAGATCGACAACTTGTTGATAATGATTCAGATATTACCTGATGAGTCACAAGGAAATGTCTTCACAGGCATTAGAAGGGAACTTTGATCTTTATGCTAAATTCTTTGGATCATTGTTTACCTTCCCAGAATTCAAATCTGGAACCCTAAAAGGGAAACTAGCAACTTGTAGATTATGACTCAGATTCATCTGACGAGTTTAACAAGGATGGGGATTTGCGAACTCCCATTGCACCACCTATGACCTCCTTAAGGATGGCTAAGGTGATTTTCCTTGCAGGTACAGCTAGATTATGGAGCTATGAGAGAAGAGTGATACACTTGTGAGAATGAGTATAAACACGAGTGGAGAGAAGAGTGAAACACATGTGAGGTACACTAAACAGAATCACACACCCACAGTGAGGAAGAAAGAGAAACTACTTGTTATTTCTTTTCCAACCAAGTGAAATATGAGAACTTCTTCAGACGACAGCATACATTCCTTCACTAAGGGGGAGATAAAAGCTTAAGTAATAGTTTGGAGGATTCCTCAACTAAGGGGGAGAAATAGCAGGGAGTAAGAAAAAGATCCTACATGTACACTACACCACACCATTGTTGTTTGTAACTACGGATCCTATTGTACGGGAGAGGTGGTAAACACAAGGTGATTTTCCAAGTAAGGGAAGAAGCTGTTAGGGGAGTACCATTGGTTTTTATCTGCGGATCCTATTGTACGGGAGAGGTGGTAAACGAAGGTGATCTTCTTTAATCAGTTGATTCTCATAGGGGGAGAAGCAAGAGAGATATGTGCTTCTCAACAGGAAATGTGGTTGTACAAAAAGAAGATGAAACTACTTGAAGATATGTTCAGTCTAGAGGAACATCTACTTGGAATATGGAAAATGTTAAATCTAGTCCAGAACTTCTCTAATATTTACTTTGCATTTCTTTTTATATCTTTTTTCTTATTTGTTAGTTGAGTTATCCTCTAGGTATTTGTGTGTTATTGTCTAACAAACAAATAGGGGGAGATTGTAAGTCATATGTCATAGCCTATTTGTATATTCGAGGATTCAACTCAACTCAAATAAGAATGTAATAAGTAAATAGTGGATCTACCATCAAAGAGATCTCGCAAAGTAATATCTGTCAAATGATTCAGAGACAAGGTTCATCTACAGACTTGAGGAATTAATTCACTGGAAGAAGTTCAAGAAATTGATCATGCCTCAGTGATATAAATCAAGATTGTGGATTTAATCAAGTGACAGAGATCTCGTCAGAGTATCAATTAATTACAAGGATTTAATCTGAAGAAAATCAAAGTATCAAAGTCAAGACATGAAGAAACGTCACGGAAGTTAGTCACTCATGAACCAGACAGTACATCGAGTGTCAACATTGAAGTGGTGGAATTGTTTCATAATTTCAGTGATTTTCAGAAGATATTCAGAAGATTGGTTGCTGCTCAGGATTAGTATTAATTCTCTATTAATTAATTAAGTCATATAATTTAATTAAGAAAATAAATTATATCTGCAAAGATTAATTTATTGATTAATTGAATTAATTGATTAATTAATTCAGAATTAATATTAAGGACTTTCAGGATTTTAATTGGTTTAAAATCTATTTAAATTCAAACAAGATAAACTGATTGTATTAGTATGACAATCGGTATGACAATAAATAGTCATACCGAAAGTCATGCTAATTCATTTAATTGTCTTGTTAGAATTATTATTAGATTAAAAATCTGTTATTAATTCAGCAAGACAATCTGATTGTACTAATATGACAATCGGTATGACAATCAATAGTCATACCAAATGTCATGCCAGTACAGTTGATTGTCCTACCGAAAGTCTTGCTGAGCTAAAAGGAATTGTCATGCCAGTTCTTTTGTGTTCGGCTGTTTTGTTTTAAAAAGAAGCAGAAGATCAATTCAACAAACAAAAAAACAGAAAAGAAGTCAAGAACATACAGAGAGAAAAAGCAGCCAAATATTTCATCTTATCTGCTAATTCAAGATCACAATTTCTAGTTTGTAATGTTAAATCCAATCAACTAGAAATCATTCTCTTGTTCTTGTGTAACAATCTAGCGGATCAAAATCCCTAGAACTTAATCTCAAATTGCATTTATCATTTGAATCTTTTTATTACAAAAATAGAAAAAGTTAATGTCGAATTTATTCTAGATTTGTGATAATTAATTTGAGATTAATTCCTTGTAATCGATACAGTTGTTGTAACACCTTTCAAGTTTAATAATATTTTTATTTAACTTGAATTTTGTTTCACATTTTTTATTCCACATTTATTCAATTATTCGGTACTGTTTGTATTCAACCCCCCTTCTACAAACACATTGGGACCTAACAAACATACAAACTATTTTTTGAATCATTATGTCTTACATATTGTTATCTTTATTATTTTTACATGATAATGAAAAACTCATTCATAAAAACATGCCTAGGACAAAAAAAAATAACCTTCACATTTATAAACTACACCTTAGAAATAAAAATTCATAAACTTTACAATTTTTAAGAAATGGGTAACAAATTCAATTACAATTAGTTTCTCTTAAAAATATAAATATAATTTTACCCACCTTAATTATAAAAAACATATCAAATTATTTCAAAATTTATGATAAATATTCTTTTGAATCATTATGTCTTTCATATTGTTATCTTTGTTGTTTTGTACATGAGAATGAAAAAATCATCCTAAAACATGCCTAATTGACAAAAAAAATAATAATTTATATGAACAGTTTTAACAAATATAAAGTAGAAACAAATGAAAACTTAAAATTTAAAATTTGAAAGTTACATAAATAATCTTCTCATAACCACATCTAACTACCTAAATTCAACCAGCTAATTGCATTTGTCACAAGTTGGACATCACACTTCATCTGGCGAGAGAGTCTGCCTTGTCTCTCCAAAATACTCTTTTTCATATGGGGTATCTTATACTTGTTGGAGCCTTGTACTCTTAGAATTTCCATCATACACCTTTGCAGGGTACAAAAAATTTTGTTTAATGTTCTAGGAGGGTAAGCCTGAAATGATCTTTCAACAGGCGTGATAAGCTCATCAATGGTTTTTGGACACTCCTTATAGCGTAGTGATTGAATGGCATTGAAAAAGCCAAGGTCTAATATATTTAGATCAGGAGAGTTTGATGGCTGGCACATTAAACGAATATCAAATCCAAATCTTGAGACAACTTCACAAAATTCTCTATCAGTAGGATCAAGATGTGTTCTTGCATTATCTTGTTGAATGTACACAGTGATATTATTTCCATCTGGCCATTTTGCTCGAATATCCGGTAAAACTTTCTCGATCAAGTATGATCTTATTACGTCCCTTCCGATTGAAGTTATTACTTTTGTTTCAAGAGTTCCTGCCACTCGATTGACACTGCTCCTTTTAGCTGGCTCTTTTGTAACAAAAGGATATATGCCAATCTTACCGGAAAAAATTTCATTTCCTCCTGCGTCATATCGTGGCCTTGCTACTGCAGCAAAAAACATCACTTTTACAACAAAATTTTTACTTTTACATGTGCGATGAGGCTCCTCTTCATCTACAACAAGATAATAATTTTCAGATTTCTTGGTCAAATAAAACCACTTCTCATCAATATGAATGATATTCTCCATATTCACAAATTGAGGATTATTTGGAAAACTATTTTTATCCAACATTGATAAACAAAATTCAACTCGACTTCTCTTGTTTTTATCGGTCAAAAATGGCTTGATAGAATTAGAATGTCTTCTTATTTTTCCACCACGTTTGAGGCACCTAAACAATGTTAATTTTGCAACCTTGATCGCATAGGCCGTAGAACGAAGAGTTGTCCGTTTAGACAGAGGAATACTTTTAAGTTGTTGAAGATCTATTTGTACTCTTTTGCGACCACAATTTTTTGTTTTAAGATGCGAAACATTAACCACTCCATTGGAAGTCTCCTTTGCCCTTTTCCAGATACGTTGAACCGTACGCATGGTAACTGAAAATTCATTTGCAACGGCCTTTGTTGTACCCCATTTTAACTTTCCATTTACACTTTTCTTTAATAAGGCAATGTATATGGCACGACGGTCATCAATGGATAAATTTTTTGTTTTTGATCTGACCATTGTGCCTGACTCATTTTCATCACCTGCAAAAGTACATATACATATATATTTATTTACAAAGAAAATGATTTTTAAAATAACAAATAAAATCTAATAATTACAATAATATTTAATTTTAATTTCTCTACTTTAACACCAACAATACATTTTAAATATCTATAAAATTTAAAAATTATATGAACTTGACACATTAAATCAATGGACTTTGCCAACTAAAATTTATAAGTTTGAATTAAAGCAAAAATATTAACAACAATTAAATTCATAAACAATTTGATGAACTTAAGTTGTAAATTTTACCTTGTGTGTGAGGAGGAGAAGGATGCTCTGAAGGTGGAGGCTCATTCAAATCAAAACGAGGGGATTGGTTTAAATCAAAAATATATGATCTTGCATTTCTTGGAGTTAATTAAGTTGATTCATTTGTTCTTTCATGAGTATGAGATGTATACTCTTCTTGAAAAATATTATCTCCACCTACAATAGATTCAACAAAACATAAATATAAGAACACATAACCAGATATATTTATTTTAAAATACATATAAAATTAAAAATAAAGATCATACACATATATGTAAATATACAAAAATACATATTTGGAATCTAAAAAAGATTAAAAAAATATATCTATCTTGATTAAGATTAATACACTTAAGTTCATAACAATAAAGAAATCAATAAGATAAAATCAAGTGAAAAGTAACGTGAAAAAATATACGTATAAAAGAGAAAAGAAGGAAAATTTACCTTCTGGTATAGTTTCATCATAATCCACTGGTAAATTCAAATCAATGTTGATCATCTATACCATGAAAGTATTTTATATTGTCACTTGAAAATGTATACATCCTGTCTTGAACATATATAGAAGGGTAATTGGAGGGAGTTTTGAAATTAAAAATTTTAAGTTGAAGACTCAAATTTAGAATGAAATTTTTTGGAGGGAATCCAACATTCCCAGCATCTACGGAGGTTAAAAATAGTGAAGAGAAGTGTAGTAAATAGAGTCAGGTGAAAAAATAATGAAAGAAGAAAAAGTGGAAGAGTCAGGTGTTTAAAAGTTCTAAAAATATTTAATGTATGTAAATAAGAGTCATTATAGTTAACAATTTTAAAGATAAAATGAACGTGTTGGTTAATGATTCTTAATATATGTGTAAAATACAAAAACGACTCTTAAACTGGGACGGGGGAGAAAAAAATCTGATAACTCAACAAACAAACATTTTAATGCAAGTGGTATTAAAGAACACGGATTTGGGCCAAATGTATTTATTTGACAAAGAAAATGTTACATTACATGTCACCTACTAAACACATGAGTGGACAATTATTTATTTTGCTACTAATCAGATATATTTTTTTAATCTTTTTTAGATTCCAAATATGTATTTTTGTATATTTACACTTAAGTTCATAACAATAAAGAAATCAATAAGATAAAATCAAGTGAAAAGTAACGTGAAAAAATATACGTATAAAAGAGAAAAGAAGGAAAATTTACCTTCTGGTATAGTTTCATCATAATCCACTGGTAAATTCAAATCAATGTTGATCATCTATACCATGAAAGTATTTTATATTGTCACTTGAAAATGTATACATCCTGTCTTGAACATATATAGAAGGGTAATTGGAGGGAGTTTTGAAATTAAAAATTTTAAGTTGAAGACTCAAATTTAGAATGAAATTTTTTGGAGGAAATCCAACATTCCCAGCATCTACGGAGGTTAAAAATAGTGAAGAGAAGTGTAGTAAATAGAGTCAGGTGAAAAAATAATGAAAGAAGAAAAAGTGGAAGAGTCAGGTGTTTAAAAGTTCTAAAAATATTTAATGTATGTAAATAAGAGTCATTATAGTTAACAATTTTAAAGATAAAATGAACGTGTTGGTTAATGATTCTTAATATATGTGTAAAATACAAAAACGACTCTTAAACTGGGACGGGGGAGAAAAAAATCTGATAACTCAACAAACAAACATTTTAATGCAAGTGGTATTAAAGAACACGGATTTGGGCCAAATGTATTTATTTGACAAAGAAAATGTTACATTACATGTCACCTACTAAACACATGAGTGGACAATTATTTATTTTGCTACTAATCGTTCGCCCCCTCCCCCCTCCCCCTCCCCCTCCCCCTCCCCAAAACAAACAGCGCCTAAATCAACACCCCCCATTTTCTTGCAATCTTCTCCGACATTTTTTCCGATATCATTTTCAAACAAAATTGTATCTATACACAAATTCCAATTAAAACAAAACCAAAATTTAGGGTTTCGAATTCAATTATGAATATCTTTGATTTTCGAAAAGCTTTTTTCAGGTAATTCATTATTTACACATATGTATAATTTTGTTTGATATATTCATTGTTGAATATTTTTTGATTTTATTATTATTTTTTGTTATTATTCGTAGGCTTGTTTTTATCATTTGTTGATTAGTTGAGATTGTTGAAGCGGTTAGTTATATTAATTCAAGCGTGTACAGATTTGATAGAGGGGATTATACTGGTCTTAGTTTTTTTTTTTTAGGTTTTTCGATTGAGTTGATATTTTGTGGGTGTGAATTTGGTTATGGATTTGTCGATTGCGATTGCGTCTCCTTCGACCAGCAAGGTCCAGTGTTGTGATTGTGGGTGTGATTGTTCTACGATTACTCATCGGTCTGTTTCGGGGAATTGGCTTCGGACAGTGAAGCGCAAGTATGAGGAATTCGAGGTTGAGAAAGAGGTGTTTGAGATACCTGGTTTGGATATTGATATTTCTCAAGTTGCCAAAGTTGAACTAGGGAACGAATGTTTTATGCTTCGTGAGTTGGTTTCGAATCAGCAAGACTCGATTAATGATCTTTCCATAGAGTTGGAGAAGGAGAGGAACGCGTCGTCGTCTTCGGCTAATGAGGCCATGTCGATGATTTTGAGGTTACAGAGAGAGAAGGCGGAGGTTCAGATGGAACTTCGTCAGTTTAAGCGTTATGCGGAGGAGAAGATTGCACATGATGGAGAAGAGATCTCGGCGTTGGAGGACTTGTTGTATAGGAAAGATGAAGTTATTGAATCGCTTACGAGTGAGATACAAGCTTATAAGAATAGGTTGATGACTCTTGGTATTACAGAAGGTGAGATTGAGGGAGAAACAGGTGTTGCTGGTCGAGATAATAGTAATGGAAGTTGGGATGCCCAGTACGACATTCCCACTTATGATTACCCTCCTATTAAGTGCAATAGTAATGAGAATCAGGTCTCGTATGAAGTCAAAGATGATGTATCTGATGTGGATAAGCATGCATTTGGTGACACACCAGAGTCTCGTGATGAATTGAAGGATTTGGAATATCGGATAAATCAATTGGAACAAAATCCGACACAGAATCAGCCTGATGTGGAAGTTTTTGGTACAAAGAATGTGCTTGAAAAGGTTATAGTTGGTCATTCTCCTAGGCCGTATAAGCATGTGAGGAGATCCTCTAATGATAGTTCAAGTTCAATTCCTGCAATGGTTAAGGAAACAAGTTCAGATATTACCTATGATCTTGGCAGTGCTAAGAAGAAGGAATGTGTGCATGTACATGTAGAGGAATATCCTGATTTGAGAAATTTTGATATCGCATCTGAAGTTGAAGATGACATGAGTGATAGAATATATACTGTTGATTCTGTACAACAAGGTGTACCATATAATAGTGTCACAGACCAAAAAGTTTCTGTTGGAGTATCTGAAAATTATGTGAACAAGCAAAAGGAGCCACTATATGCTGGAGATCTGGGGGATCCAGATATCAAGAGGTTGTATACAAGACTTCAGGCACTCGAGGCTGACAGAGAATCCATGCGGCAGGCGCTGATATCTATGGGTACAGAGAAGGCACAGTTGGTATTATTGAAGGAGATTGCTCAACAACTCTGTCAAGATATGTCACCTGCAAGAACACTGCCTGTGAGAAAGACATCTGTTATTGGTAGCTTCTCTATTTTTTCATTATTCAAGGTAAATGTAATTAAGATCTACCATGTTATCATTTTTTAACGTTCTCATTGTCCTTTGCTGCTCCCTTTTGAAGTACGTCTATATATATTTAAATGTTATTTTGTTTCCGTTATTTTTATTGGTGATCTTTCATTAGGACAAGTGATGCTCCCCATAGTACTGTATATTTATTTTTAGAAATGAAATTACTTTATTGGTACTTCATATTCATACATGGGTAAAGGACACTCGTTTAAGGCCAAATATGCTCTTAATGAGAATTTTTATTTAACAATCATTTAGTTTGCATCATTTTCATCATTGTTATCACGAAGACGACTAGTCGACGAGAAGGTACTCAGGCGCCGAGAGTCTCAAAGCCCGACTTATCGTCGACTAGTTGACGTGAAGGTCGCCCAAAAGTCTCGTAACCCGACTTGGGGTCTTCATAACAATAATTGTGGTGTACCGTGCATATTTTGAACTTACTATTCTATTACTTTTGATTTAAATTATAAAACTAACATGTTCAATTATATTATATATTAAATCAAGTAATTATATGTATAATGAACATTTTGTCGACTTTTTACGACTAATCGGGCGACTTATCGACTAGTCTTCACGAAGGTACTCGGGCATCGAGGGTCGACTTGGCGCCGTGATAACCTTGATTTTCATGCTTAATGTTTAGTATTTATCGGCACAATCAATTACAAAATTTTAAATACTTTGACCAAGCCTCGACCCTCGACCTCTTGTTGTCAAGAGAAGAGGGGAATGTAAAATTGAGATGAATTTTTCTTTATAAAAATACATCATTTATTTTTGTTTGAAAATTAAAACATACTCCATCTTTTAGTGGTCATTGTCTTAGAGATGTACATATGGAATAGGATTAGGATATTTTTTAGACAACATTGTCCATCTTTTATATTTGACACATTTATTAATTATCTTTATGTTTCCATTACAAAGATCATTCTTAAACTTTCTTCATTGTTTTTTTTGTTAGTAATCTTTTCCCTTACTATTATTTCTCTTTTGTGTTCAGTGGATTGTGTCTTTTGTTTTCTGGAGAAAGAAAGCACGTCAACCTAGGTAAATGAATTATATTCTTAACTGTTTCCCTTTTTTCTGCTTGTTACTTCAATGACCTGTTTGTATGGTTTTTGCTTAAGGCATTCCAGATTGGAGTCAAAGAGGATATGGCGCATTAGGTTTTCCTTTTGGATTGGTTCTGCAGTTGCAACAATAATAAAATATTTCTTTAATATAGCGCTTTTAGATTTCTCATTTGACTCCCTCTAAAATAATCTTAGGGTTCAATATGAGATCGTTCGCATGCCATATACTCATTTGATTTTGGAAAATTTTGTTATGGAACGAAAAAACGAGGAAAATCATAAAGTGTCTTCCCAGATGTGGAAAATAAATATAAAATGATTTGTACATAACTATTCTAAATTTGAAAAAGGACATTAGAAATTGGGATAATTTTGTCATGGAAAGAAAAATCTAGGAAAATCACGGAAGTGTCTTTTGAGATCATGGAAGCAAATATGAAATGATTTATCCATAACAAACATTAATTTAATGACAGTAGTTTTGGAAGAGTGTGTAGTACAAATTATACTGGACCAGTGTAACTAAATTTCTCCCTCCCGTCTAACTTGGCAGAGCTACTTTGTGCACTTGTGCTAGATAGGTTCTGATCTGTTATTGTTCGATGTTATGCTATAGTAATATTGTTTGATTTCTTTTCAGGTATATGTTTGGGATGTCAGCAAAAAATATTGGACTACTAGCCCTATTAGACAAGGGACCCCGTGCAAAGCCGTGGAGATACATTTCAAGTACAAAAGTTTGATATTATGATTATGATGATTTTGCCGTCTTCAGGTTCAAGATTGTGTTACGGTTTTCATTAACAAGTTTAATACTGCGTATCACATTATGCAGTGTTCTTATATTTCATTTGTTGAGATTGAAGTGTTTACTGCTTGACCACCAAAGACATGGATACAATTTATTCCATAGGCTTATATTCTTCTGTCTTCATTTTATATCGAGTATTCTGGTCTTCAGAACTTAGTCTTGTATATTACTACACGAACGGTGAGGTGTAGTGGTGTACTGACCAGCCTCCGTTCATAGTCTTGTATAGTAGATTCAATTGATGGTTTGCCAGTTAGACAAGTTGCTCCTATTTTTCCAAGCAGTTTGATTTGTTGCAAGCAAGGGACCCAAACAGTGCTGCTGCTGCCGCTACTTCTTGCTAGATTTGAGCCTTGCTTGTGTTTGTATTGTCAAATTTCTAATATTGTGAATTGTGTTACTAGCTGACATTCAATTTGATTGATCAAATATTAAGAACTGGCTTGAAAATGTTAATTTTAGTTGTGTAAATGATTGTAGCTTTTATTGCTTGGAGTAATTCGACGAGAAGGATTGTTATAGTGTAGTATAAAAAGTGTTTTTTTTGCAACATTGGTCGCAAATGTTCAACTCTATATATTGTTGCCAACACTTTTTGCATGAAAGTTTCCCGCATAAATTTTTTACAGGTATCTAGTTTTTATGATTATACACATTACTGTATTAGCAAATAGGCCCCCAATACCTACTATGAGAAGCTTGATTAAAGTTCCACTTGGCTGCTTCAGTATTCATATTCTTGAAGCGACTCTGGCAATCATATCAGAAGAGCTAGAATGGAAATGATCAAATGGCTATACATTTTTTTTAAGTAGTACCATGCTCTTTTTTTATGTGATGGTCAAATCTGCATGCAATCCATCTATATGCCAGAAATCACATTATTCAGTTCTTTTTCTATGATTTTCAGTTAAGTTTTTGACACATCTTAAAATGGATTATAAAGTTAAGGAGAAGGATTATGAGTGATCAAATTATACACGACCAAAATTCGACACGATTCATAATATAAAATACGAAAATGATATGGTCAATCAAAATTGACCCGTTATTTGGATATTATTGTAAAGGAATTAATTCAATAATGAAAAATTATACAATATCTATAAATATAATCGAAATTAACATCCCGTACATAAAAAAATTAAAAAATATCAAAATAAATATAGGAGAGACTAAACAAAAATAAATATATTGGGAGATTATTAAAGAAAGACAAAAGTTTAATTAAGAAAAACAAATAAGAAAGAAATGATTGAGATTTTTACGGATAAAAATTGATGGAAGCCATTGATGAAAATCGATGGGTGCCCCTCATATAATTTTTAGGTGGCTACTTAATAAAGAGAGAAAATATGAAGATTTTTAAGGATAAGGATTTCTAAAGGTAAATAAACTCATATTAATTTGATCTGAAATTGACTTCGTTACCGATATGAAGACAATTTAAAATTGTCATCCATAAAAGGAACGATAATAATTTTAGTAAGGATCAGTTGATATCGCATAGATGCAATTCCAAATTCCGTTAGAATAATTACAACAATTTCAAAAAAAGTATATGAACCATCAATCATAAAAATTAATTGTATTTCTTTTGGTAAGAATGTATTACCCGCATATATACAATCCTAAATTTCACTTGAACAATTTCAAAAGAAGCGGTGTAATCAAATAACCTGAAACTGTGACAAAATATACGAATTTGTAAAAGTGAAAACGTTACGCGAGATGCTGAATCAAATTATGAACATAAAATAAGTAATTTATTTTTTATGAAAAAATTATTATATAACACAATTTGAAATTTTAAGCTCGTATTTCATTAAATGTTAAATAAAACTGCAGACAGTACATATTTGAAGTAGTAATAATTCAGTAATGAGTACAGGAGTCATCAGTATATATATAAAGGCGGTAGAGTCACTGTAGAGGCTTCGAGCAAATTAAGTTTAAAATAAAAGGCGGGATATTAATGAGAGAGTAGAGAAGAGAGAGAGCGAGAGAGAGCGAGAGAGGAAGGGAGAGGGGGAGAGAGAGAGAGAGAGAGAGAGAGAGAGAGAGAGAGAGAGAGAGAGAGAGATGACAATGGAGGAGTCGATATCAAAATTGGGGAAAACATTAGGAGGGTTCTGCAAGAACCTGGAAAACAGCTGCCACGCTCTCAAGCAATCCATCGACCGCCGTCCCATTCCTCTCGGTCACTTTCCTCCCCTTTTTTCTCTCCTACATTAATTACTCCCCAATTTTTAACTTTAATTTCATTTTCATCATTTACAGATTCAGCGTCAACAAACTTCGTGCGAGGCCTGAACACCAGAGTATCATCCACCTCTACCGACCTCAACTTGCTCCATTCTATGTCATTCAATACGGTGTCGTTCGAGGAGCTTCTCGGTCACTGCAACGAAGTTTATAAGAAGAATCACACTGATTTACTTCACCTCGAAGACCGCTTGCTCAACTTTGGTTACACTCCTGGTTAGCAGCCTCCCAATTCAATTCTTCTTTTTATTAAATTTTAAGCGATAATTAGTTACTTTATAATCATTTTTTTTAAATGTAGAAGGTGATATCGAAGAAGTGGATGAAGATAAAGATGACTGTTATTTAGAGATCTCGCCTCCACGATCTAGTCTCCAAGCAATTCAAGATGATAATCTGTATCCTCCTTTGCTTCATTTATTCCGGCTTGTTTGCCTAGTGTTATTATGTTGATGAGTTACAAATAATGGCAATCGAGTATTTTTTTTTAAGAGAATGATGTGCCTGACGTTGTCCTCCGGGTTGTGCCTGAGGTTATAAGATTTACTCATATAATAGTAGGGGTATTTTTGTAAATACAGGTGGTTGACTTAAAATTACAAAACTACCCATTTTAAATTGTACTCAAAATCATTATAATCTCAGGCTAGATCCGTGAGGACAAACTCATGTCCAGTTTTCACTTTTTTTAAAATGTTTTGTGTCAGTTTTTGATGGCTTATGTTTGTCATTTCTGCATTTTAGCTTTACTTGACTCTTTTTAGATTTGATGATTCAATGAGTTTACAGAATCTTGGACTTTCCGATGCTTGTCTTGCAACCATTGCATCTCAAGGTTAGTATAATTACTAATTCTACTCTTCAAGTCGAATGCTAAAGCCATGACTTTTGAGTTTCGATAAATTAAAACTTGTTAGCCCTTTATATGAATGTGCAACTTTGATGGGTGTTCTAGGTAGCCCTGTACAAAAATTTGGGTGCACTAAGTTAGGCAGTGTTCTAAGAAAATCTGGGTGGACTAGGCGAGGGCGATGGTGACTATACTGTTAAAATCTTTACTGTTGGTTAAGCTGAGACATACTTTTGAGAAACTTATCCTGACTAGTAAACAGAGTTGGACTTAAAACTTATGAGGATGATTACACATACACGTTTTCACCTAATTGTCGGGCAAAATGGGCTTTAAGTTACCTGATGCTTAGAAAAAGAATTTTTTAAATTCTAGTTATTTATCTTGTTTGATTTAAGATAAATCATTTTACTATATGTTTTTTGCCAAGTTATTTTTCTTTATGTTTTCACACTTGATGGCCAGTGCTTTCGAGATGATATCTCCACACTGCCCGGCACCGGCGCTTGTAAACGGCACCTTGTTAAAAAAAACTTTAAGTGAATTAGTGCTTCTAAGCTTGCAGGGTCCTCAGTCTTACTTGATATGTGGTATCTGGTATCAAACTTTAAAGAAGCCGGAATTCTCCGCGAAGGACAAACTTATTTAGACAAATAATTTAATTGATATCATATATACTATGATCAGAATAAATGCTGATAAAAACCGGAAGTCCTTTTACAATAGTACAAGATTGGGTTATGTGAACTGAAGAAAGCATGCTGATTAACAATTCAAAGCTTGTGACTGATAGAAATGGATTTAAGAAGTTCTTTCAAAGTCATTGTTCATGCTTGCAGTTGGTAGCATGAAAGAATCAGGGGCGGACGCACAGTATACATGGGGGTGGCCTTGGCCCCCACCAGATTTTTGCAAACTATTACTGAGTATATACTACTACTCCTATTTAACAGCTTTGTTTCATTTCTTTATTCACATCCTGATACTAACCTAACATGGCCGAATTGGTGATGTGCTCTATTTACCTATGTATATATGGCTATCGAGTAACTGTAATTAGTTAATATATTTTTACATGTTTCTTTCTTAAAAATTAATTATTATTTTTACATTATAAGTTATTTTATTAAATCTGAATCAAATACATAGTGCTATAATTAAATCTGAATTTTTGATATTTTATTATAAGATGAGATAAGTACATATTTTCTATTTTTGTCTATCTTTAAATGTCGATTTTTTATTTTTTTATCTTATCATATAATAAACAATGATATATATGTTTGTCTAGTGTGTGCTCATGTGCACATATTAGTCCCTTTTATTTTCATCAAATTTTGTTATTAGTTGCTTATTTTTATCAAATTTTGAGACTTATTGTTTTTTGTGGTATTCTTTGTGTATGCAGGGAGACCCATTATCATAATAAGAAGGAGCCGATAAAAAATTGACAACTTATTTTTTATTATATGTTATTGGACATATATTAGAAAATCCAATACTAATATTGTACTCGAGAAAAAAATTTGGCCCCCTCACATCGAAATCCTGCGTCCGCCCCTGGAAAGAATGCAAGATTTTTCAGAGCTGTACCACTACATGTATAGTATGTTAGGGTATTCAAATGATGAGGGTTAGCATGACTTATTGAGATCATAGATTAGGCTTAGGGAAATGTGGCTTTATAGAGGTACTGCAATCACAACTTTTCACTTGTTAATTGATTGCATACAGTTTCTAGCTATGGCCTATGCTAAGATATTCTGTTCACATAAGGATTAGCAGCATAGGTTCAATTAGTCAACTCCTACAATCAAGTCTGTTTCATCACTTACTTCATTTCTTCGTGTGCCCTAAATTCTAACAATCTGAAGATGACAGAGAATTTAGACAACACCTTACCATGAACCAAATATTGCAAGTAAGAGTCGTACAACAGTATATCTCTAAACAACACAAAAGGAAATAGGAGTTTAGATAAGCACCAGCATTTTCCTCTTTTTCTGAAGATTGTGACCTCTGTGATTTCTTTGAACCAACCAATTCTCCAGTGACGCCCATAATGATAGTTTTTGCCCTGTTCCAGAAAAACATTAAGAAATTTAGTACATGTTATCGGGTAATTACATATGTTTGATCTAGCATACGTATAATCTGATTTTAAAGGAGCTATGTTCGGGTAAATATTTATGTATTAATCTGTTTAGGAATGCGAGTTTGTCTTGATAAGTTTTTAATAGCCTGATGGGATTTACCAGTTGGTTTTATATAATATATTTAATACAATATATATATATCTATCAAAAAATTAAAAATAGATCCAGTCAGTAACGCTTTTTTTTTGTGTGTTGATAAGTTCAATAATGTCTTCTTGATCCTGCTTATGTAACCACCCAGTCCAAATGCTCTTTCTAAACCTTTTTCAGGTAGCAAATTAAGATAAATTAAGTGTTTAGCCCTAGTTCTATATGGTCAGCATAATGATGTGAGATGATAGTATTCCAGTGACAGTGTGACACAGTGATAATAAATTGGCGTGACTTCACTTGTAATTTATGAACTTATGCTGATATCAAGGAATATAGGCCGATTTAGTTAGCATCTCATAATTATTTCGAACGAAGTTTTATGATTATAAGTATCTGGACTGATGCATTCATCTGTAAGGGATGTGATATTTTCTTTTTGTGTGTGAAATTATTGTTTTGTGGGAGCTTGGCACATGCCAATTTAAACTTTTGAATATGTTGTATCCAGAAAATAATAGCGTTCAGATGGAAGAAGAATATCAAGCTAGCACAAAATTATTTGAATTGATTGAAGGTATAAAAATACTGGTGTGTGTTTCTTTAGTCCATCCATTCTGGTCATATCTAACTCCTTAATTATGATTCATTTTTGTCTTCTTCATTGTAATGTTTTACTTGGGGAAAATGAAGACGATTTGGAGTCATGCGAGGGTTCTAGATCCTTAATAACTGTATCCCACGACGAATATGCAAGCCTTCCATCATACATGAAAATCTTAGCTTCATGGGAGGTAAGCTTTTTTGCCTCTTGTCTGTTGTGACTTCTGAGTAAATATGCTTTTACTGACTTCACATGTCTATGATTTTTTCACTGTTTTAAGTAATGGATGATGTGGGAGGCACAAACGTTATCCACCATAAATTTTAGTGCCTAACCAAAGGTAGTGAGTTGAATATAAGAATCTTAGATAGGAATAATTAAGTGTACATGAAATCATCAGAGGTAGCAGCTGAGTAAAACTCCACCAGAAGCTCTATTAAGCCTCATTGAAAAAAAATATTATTACGTCAAGCTATATAGTACATATATCGCGAACATGTCAATGGTCCAAGCCTGCAGAAAGATCATTAAATGAATTATAGGTGACCAGGTGGCTTTTGAGCAGCACAAAAGTATTCATGCATTTCTCGTTGACCTGATGACATATTTTGATGATGAGATGACTATGTTACAAAATCTGTAGGTGAAAGTAGTAATTGTTTTTTCACAAAAAAAAGTAGTAATTGTTAAAAAGTGCTAAAATAGTAAGTGCAAAGTTTTATTTTAAATGCTCCATGTATAGGCATCAAATTAAGGCTCCGTTTGAGAGTGCTGTTGAAAATTGTTGTGCTGTGGGCTAACTGCCGATGAAAAAAGTGCTGTCACGAAAATTAAATAACCATTTGGTATTTTTTTTTAATTTACACATATTTTGAGATATAATATATAAAAATAATATTTTTAATAAGGTTTGATGGTGAAACTGATAGCTACTTCTTACCAAAGCTGAAAACAGCTTTTTCCAAAAGCACGGGATGACATTCTTTTGCTAATAACAGCTTTTAGACCAAAAATATTTTTCCACACAGCAGATTTTAGAATTTACCAAACACGTTTCTCACAGCTTTTCAGCAAAAAAACTGTTGTACCTGTCTGCAATAGCAATACCAAACGGGGCCTAAGTATCTAGCTTGAGATTGTTTTATCATCAAACCATGTCAGAGAGATTAAAAAATTTAAAACATAAAGTTAAGGAATCTTGCTCCCAAAAAGAGATACACGCAACACTTGATGACATTATTGTTATGCATTGTATTTATAAGGTTCTATCTTAATATGTGGAGTGATACAAGTTTAGCATGTCACGTATTGTAGGACATGGTTGCTGCTGTTGAGAAGCTGAATGCGAGCTTTGCTATGAAGGAGAAGTTGCAGGGAAGCTATTTCTTTGGCCAAGAGGAAATTGCATCATTGGGATTAGGTTTATATAAAAACTTTTCTACTTTTCTTTGGATAGTTTTTTTACTTAACATATTATTAACAAAAGATCATATTATTTGCTGTCATCCGTGTTGACGGAGGAATTTGGTATCAACAAAGTTTGAGGTTCGTCGCCAGAATCAAGATCTACAATGGTGGTTCTTCGCCTGAAAAGTGAGCGGAGTGTGGTGGTTGTGATAAATTGGGGGCTGAGATTGCTTAGGATTGGTGGTGGCTCCTTATGGCTCTCGCTTCCGACCCCTTACAATTTGATTACGTATCTCTATTTATAGGGAATCAAGCCCACGTAGTTCTTGGGGAACAAGAAATCTAATGGGCTTAGACTTCTTATTCCCAGGCCCGGTCCAGAATCCATCTTCCGCTAGCTTTAGGAATGTCCAACTATGAGGCCCAACCGCGAAGGCCCAAGGCTCAGAACTTCACGGATAATGCATCTCCCTACGCAAGGATAACATTCCGCTACAGCTATCTCCCTTGAATTACGAACGCAGGTATAGCCACGGTTCACCCCAAATTCCAGACGCGTCTCTGTCCCCTGAATGAGGATAACCCACCAGGTAGCAGGACAGGTGATCCCAAGCTCTTGGGTGCAAAGTGCAGGATGACTCCAAAGTTCTCCAACGAGGACACCCGTTGAATACAAGAACAGAATTCTCAAAGCACACACCAAAGTTAACCCCGCATCCCCAACGAGGACACCCGTTGAATACAGGAGGAGGACTTCAATCATCAGGCATACCCCTGGAGGCCTTCAAGCTTTTCACGGACATCCCCCTCCTTGACCGTCTCAAGGAGGGAATTCTTCAAAGAATACCTGCAACAAATATGTTAGTGAAAATAATCCTCCATTGCTCCTTCCACGCTTGTCTTGCTTTAAACTTACTCTTGATCATGCATTCTTCACACATAGGACGTGTCCTGAACGATTGGGCGCGTCCTGACGCTACGAACTCCACATATTGCTATATCTTTCAAGTATCTCTATTTGCTTTGTCTTGAATGAGAACAAGCTCAACCATCCCAAAGTGTGCATCTCCAGGAGGCAGGACGCGTCCTCCCCTTGTAAAATACACATATTCTCCTTGCATGGCAACCTTATTACCTGTACAGCTCATCCCATTATTTTTACTTATCAGGGCGCGTCCTGCGCCTTGGGCGCGTCCTCCTCCTTTCAATATCTTCCTCCTCATCTCTTTACATGACAACCCAAAATACAACCTACACAATCATGGACGCATCCTACATATACAGGGCGCGTATTCGCTTCATACAATGTAGACCAAAACCTAATTATTCATCTTCTTACCCCAATTCAATTCCAATTGACCCGTATTTGACCCGATATGATCCAATACCAAATTTTGGCTATAACAATCCGTTCACATTTTTTCTTTTTCTTATCAATAAATAGCCGGACTCCAAATTTAAAAGAATTGGATTTTGATCTGAAATTTTGAATCGATACCATGACACATTTCAGTGGTCACCATTACTTACATATGAACTGCTTAATGTGAATTTAACATATTACATCCTAAACCAATTAAATGGTTAAAGAATGAAGATGATGTAGAACTGTGGTAACAGAAGCATTTGGGTAGTATGCCTAATACAGATGTTATCTTTAAAAATGTAAAAGACTTGTTAAGACTTGTCATGCATATGAGTAAGAAATTAATTTTTGATGTTGCAGGGCCCAAAGGAAGATCATTCGTGCTGATGCTTGTGCGCATGAACAAATTAGTTGTTGAGAATATCGATGGTTCTGTATCCTACAGAGTATTGTAGACAAACATGATACTCGACTGTTGTGGGTGAAATTGAAAAAAATGTTACATCACATCATTCAAAAGAGACTGTGTGGCAACAGATCACTCGGTCATCTGAAATACTCTACCAAGTAAATCCCATTCGTATTTGGTTGGCTGAAATACTCTACCAAAATGTAAGTTTTTCCAGTATTCCACAACAGTGTCATCTGAACTCGTATGATTCAGAACATTTCGTGTTTTCACATCTGAAGCTGTAACCTTTAATTCTTATATTATGGGTTTACAAAGACACCAATATTAGGAAATATACTTAAGAAATTGTTATGTTAATTAAAATTTATATGTATACAGTATATATAAAGTATTTATAATATAGATTAAAATTTAAAGGGAGTTTTTGAAAAATATCCAAGTCTAAATTTTTTTTTTTGCAAAAATACTGTTATTTTTTTAAAAATTTTACAAAAATACTTTTTAATTTGTAAAAATACTATTTTTCAAAAACATATGCAAAAGTACTATTTTTCAAAAAAAATTGCAAAAATACGGTTTTTTGTCAACTGTAATCAACTGCATGCAATCTTTGACGAGTTTTTGCAACTATATGCAATCTCAAATCAACCAAAAAAACTTTATTTAACTAGTTGCACATCTGGTTGATTTTGATTTATTCTGTATTTTTACACAAAAAATTAAAAGATAGTAAAATTGCAAAAAAACTTAGAAAAGTTAGTATTTTTGGTAAATTCTCAAATTTAAATTGGTGCTTTTCGATTTTGATTAAGAACCAAAACTTAACTAATATTTGAAACGCAGCCAAACTAAAAATATTAATAGCACTTGGCAAAAAAAAAAAATATTAATAGCACAATTTTTATTTCAGCTTTAATTTCTATTTCTACTAATTAATAGATGACATTTTAAACATACATGTCCGTGTAGAATCCTTGAAACTGGATTTTAAGTTTTTAACTTCATTTTTAATCAGGGAGCCCGGAGCCCGGAGCCAGACCGCAGCCAACAGGGGAAGTGTGAATTCAATCGACACTGTCTTCTTTAATTGGAAAGTTGCACTTTAAAGTAAAAGGCATGCATACTTACAATTATAGAGTTTCTGCCTGAACTGTTTTGGCAAGAAAATAGTTTATTTTTTTTCGTAGGTAACCCCGCTGCCGCCACCTTTCGGGTGCGCACTGGGTAAATCCTACGGGCTCACGCAATAGCCTGCAAACCACGTGAAACAAAGTAAATCGCATTTAAGCGACATGCTCTGACTCAAGAGTCATAATCATAAATTCTCCTCCCGTGGGATTCGAACCAAGAGGACAATTTAATCTCTTTAACCAACTGAGCCAACCCTTGCGGGCAAATGAAAGGTCCAATATCAGTATTATTTGCTGGTTAGCTTTTTTAAATATTTTTTTTTTCAAAATAGCTAATTTTAAAAAAACTATATGAAGGAATTTTTTCAAATACATAATACAAAACGTTAATTAAAATATCTATTTATCAAATAATTTTATTCAATACAACTTATTAAATCAGTTAATCAAAAAGTTTATTTAGTCAGTTATTTCAAATAACTACAGCTAACAGTTAATTGCCAAACATGACTAAATTAAAATACTAAATTTCCTAATTTATTATTTTTATAGAAAACTGGGATTATGGTTGTTCACGAACCAAGTCGAACCGAGTTTTTTTTCTTCTGACAAACTGAGTCGAGCCGAGCCGAACTTTCTTATCGTACAAAAATTGTGTTCGTGTTCGAGCTCAAACTCGTTAAATAAAGAGCTGAACATGAGCTTGTTCGCGAACAAAAACCAGCCAAGTCGAGCCAAAAAAAAATCAGGTCAACCGCTTGTGAAAAAACATATCAAATAAAGTTATTTTTATTGAAACTTTAGTAATATCACTAAAACATACTCCCTCCGCCCCCTCAATTCTTTACATTGAGGGACGGGAGCTGAGCACGCACTTTAATGCTCTTATTAAATGTAATTGTATAAATATTTTTTTAATTTTTTTTTATTCTAAATAAAAATATGTTGTTCAAACTTTAATACAAAAAAATAAAATTTTAAAAATAAATTAAAAAATATATATTTTATAGTTACCTTAAAATGCGTATCAAACATGTGAAAAAAACTGTAAATCAATGAGGGGGACGAAGGTAGTATATATCTTGACATTTATACGGTTGGATTGCTAAAAAATATATTTAAAAAAATTGAAAGGACTAAACACTTATTACCGGTACTAGTTAAACTCATACTTGACTGTTAAAATAGCAGACCAGATAAAATTATTTTGATCTAAAACTTTGATTATATCACTAAAATATATATTTTATAACATCTATACAATTGGATCAATGTGAAATATTTTTAAATAAGTCGAGACACCAATACAAGACTAAACACTACTTCTTGGTACAAGTTAAACTAATGTTTGATTGTTAAAATAGCAAACCAAATAAAATTTTTTTATCTGAAATTTTGTTTATATCAATAAAATATATAATTTATGACATCCATACGGTTAGATTTTTAGAAAAATATTTTTAAAAAGTTCTAAACAACAATTCTAGACTAAACACGAGTTAGCGGGACTAGTCAAACTAATACTTGATTGTTAAAATGGCAAATCAGATAAAATTATTTTTGATCTGAAATTTTGCTCATGTTACTAAATTATATATTTTATGACATTCGTATGTTTAGATCAAAAATATTTTTAAAAAATTGAAATAACAATTTAGGACTAAACGTTAATTAGCGATACTAGTCAAACTATTCCTTGACAGTTAAATCTCCCATACATATTTCTTAGAAATATTTACTTGAATTTAAATTTACTCTTCAAATGAATTAAATTTAGCACTTATTTATATAAAAATATTTAAAATATATATTTTTCAGAGTTATAACGAGCGAGTTAAATTCCTGGTCTAGGATTTCACCTTTCCTTCAATTTAGATGCCCTGTAAATTAGGATGTCACCTGCTATACAATCCCAGTCTGGGATGAATGAGGACCGCCACAAAATCGGGCGCCAAAGATTTGTTAGCCAATTTTTAATTTGTAATTCAATTTATCGAATATGTTGTTGATGGGGATGCTTTTATAGTTTAATAAGGTCTCACACATTCTCAAAAAAAAAAAACAAGGTCTCACTTTTAGCTCATAAATATGTAACTTAAATTATATGAGCAATATCAACCTGGGATGTACCCAATAAAAATATCTAATTGACTATTCTAGTTTGGATCGCGGGTGCATTTTTTTTGTTAAAACTTCTTTTCCTCATACTATCCATAGATACTAAATAAAGTTAAGTACTCATTCTGGATTCTGTAAAACACAAAATACAAAATTTTAAACTTTGTAATATATATTACATAATTTTCAGTTTATCATATCAACTACTCCCTCCGTCCCATTGTTTAACTTTTTACACATGTTAAGCGATCGACTATTAATTTACGTCTAATTTATAAGATCAAATATAGTCATGAATGATTTTGTTGGATTCGTATTTATGAATACTTTAATACACAGAAAACGTGTTTAGGGACGGATGAAATATCGTACATGATCGATGTTATCTAAGGCTTGCCTTCTGTAATAGAAAAAATACGAGTTACGGCTTTATATCCTAATATATTAATGAGTTCAGAGGTTACTTGGAATTGTTCTTGCATGAATTTTTTCTCGCCCCCCTAAGTTTTTCAACATTTTAAATAGCCTAACCTATTAATAACAGATAGCCCGGAATATCATAGACCTGAAGAAATTCCAACCACGTGCATTTCCAGAATATAAAAAACAAATACGCAACACTGTCACGGTGATGTACTCGTCCTACTAGGTCATTCAGAATAACAAGTAGCAACAGATTTATTAATCTTCAGACCATGAGAAAGCACATTCAATTTACCAAGGCCCTGTCACAAGGATTAAGTTTTCATCACTATGGGGTACAAATATTTAATCCCATAAAATATCAAGTATCATAATTCAGACAGAACTTAGTGCCCCAAAAAATAGCCCTATAATTCTCTAAATATGTGATGCCTCTAATCATGCATACAATCACTAAACATGTCTCAGACCAGGTGATTTTGGAGTACCAGGTAGCTTTGGTTTGGTTTTAGGCCACATTTGGTTTATAGCATTGAAGTCCTACTTGAGCAAATCCAACCGTAAATCTACATAAACATCAACTGAGATACAATCTACATAAACATCAACCCAGATAGGACCATGAAATCAACAAGCCTGTCTTTGAAAGGTATTCCACAAGGAGAAATCTATAAGATGAGATGTATAACTTGTAGAGACATGTACAATAAACAAGGATTAAACTAAATTTTCTCTACAAATTCACCATATAGCTGCTCATGTACTGTCATCCAGTCACCTAAAAAGACAAAATATGAAGGATGACAATTTAGATGCCTTAGAACAAGCAACCAACTTTACCCCAGTTTACACCTTTCCTTCAATCAAAATTTTTTATGTACGGCTATACCAAAAAAAAATAATAAAAGACTAAAGTCAACTAACCGACCTACTTGTATAAAAAGATAAAAGCAATTTCCCCAACTGAATCTGAAAAATTGCTTTCACTTGCCTACAGAGCAATTAAAACACAAGAAACTAATTTGAAATACACAGATCACAACTAATGTTGAGTCTTCTTTCGGTCGTGAAATGATGTCTTCCTGTCCGTTCCCTCTTGTACATTCAGTTTGCAGCTCCAATTATATGTCAGTTGATCAAAATTGATTTTCTGGAGGCTCTGCCCAATATTTAGTTGTATATTTTGACAGGTTTAGAGTATGCAAGCCGGTTCTGCATAAAAGGGTGAAAAATTAACTACAAATATAATGAGGTAATAATCACAGCCAGGTAACAAGTAAGATTAAGAATGCAATAACAGACACTTTGCTCTATCAACTTTCTCCTTCTAGTTCCATTCACATATTAAAACAAGACCATCTATAGAAAAAGTTCTTCATCATCCGTGCAAGGCATAGGCTAGCAGTACACCGCTGCTCTCAGAAAATTGGCGGTAAAGGGTTCACTCATCACAGGAGAAATGCATGCGTGGAAATTTAATTTTTTTTAATTGACCTTTACCAAAAAAAAATAAAAATATTCATCATCATATTACATATAGGTACACAACTTATACCTGGTTTGCTGTGAGAGCCCTTTGACTAGTATCAGTGTGTTCCAAACCAAGATATTGCTCCCAAGCACCATAAACATCCCTTCTCTACAAGGTCAAAATAAATATGAAATTCCAGTCAATATAGAAAATTTTACTCCTCATGTATATGTACAAGTATTAGCGACCACTTAATCGGCACCTGGAAACGGCTGGATATTACGTCAGAATCCATCAAATATTCCGGTCTCCCCATTGATACGGAAGCGAGGCGCCACTAAATACCCACAACAATTCCCAAAAAAAAGGGATCAACCGTGTTAGCTACTAGCACAGGTACAATGAAGATGCTAGAGAAAATCTAAAAATATGGTGCATCTTTTAATTGTTACTGATCTCCGTGGCTGACAATTCAAAGGAAGCAGATATACCTTGGAAAATTCTTCATCCGAAACCCGCAACTTCCTTTGAATGCGTGTCTTTATTTCCGCCAAAGTTTCATCTACATGGATGACCAAGAAAAAGGGCTCCCCAAAATTTTGTATTCTCTGTTATATAAAACGTTGTTACATTACATACACATCTCTATCTGGTACATCATCAAAGTTCACACAAATAATATTATTCCAAACGTGACAAAAGTATAATCTCCACATAGGTGTGTAACCTTACCAATTGATTCTGTCCAGTCTCTGTGGTAAAGTGATACACATGAATCAAGCGGTCATTTGGACCAAGGTTCTTCTCTTCTTCAGGAATCTAAATACAAAAAACAAGTATGTTATAAAGAACTGCTCCCAACTCTGCTTACCATGATCTAAAGCTGTAAGCACATATTCTCTTCTCAAAAGTCGCTCCATCTAATCTCAGTTGTTTACTTGTTATACAGATCAGGCTAATAAACACGAAGTTAACTTAGGCATGTAAAATAAAATTAAAGTAGAACTTGCCTCCTCCGCACGCAGTGTCCAGTACTGGTCATTTATACTGTCAATTTTCTCATCTAGAGGAAATATCTGATGACAAGGGATTAAAGAAAAAATACTCAGAGATACTGGCAACAGAAAGACAAACGGAGTAATTGTAAAGAGATATGAAACTAGAAGATGATAATTGTAAATCAATTAAGTAATTACTATTGGCTGGGGTCGAGGTTAATGTATTCAAACAATAAAGTTCCTAGTGATCTTAATAGAAGCCCAAGCAGCTCCCAAATTTCCACATTGTATACTGCACGTGTCTACGTCAATATGACATACATCATCTCAATTCTTTTAAAAACATAACCATGCACTGCAATCGAAATTTATCCACCATATTTGACTTCTTTATTTCAAGCTGAATACTGAAACCTTCCAGAATGCTAACAAACATGAACATGGATCTAGATATTAATACAAAACAATACAGTGACCCAGCATTTTCCAAGAAACTGTACCAGGATTTTGTAAACATGTTTAATTTTGTACGAACAAAAGGTCCAACAGGCTCCCGATTTTCAGTAAACTACAGACATCTCGTCAATATGACATATAGCCATATAGAATATAGGAATGTATAGGTTATTTTAAGAAATTTCCCTGAAATTTAAATTAACCACTCTAACTTGACTTCGCTGAGTCAAGCTGAAAACTTAGACCTCCTACAAAAGATCTGTATCTAAATAAATATATAAAAATTATATTCTGTCCCACAAGTCCCATGTTTATTTAAAAAGAATATTTACGTTGTCTTATATTCCACCATGTCCATATCCATATTCATCCTCGAAGAATTAAGCAGAAACTAAATACGAAACTCAATACGAAAATGCATTTCCAATATTTTTACCTTGTAAATCCTGTGACACAACACTTCAAGCAATCTGAGTTCGGCAGTAGGGCGAGACAGTTCAACCTGTAACATGAGGCAAACATCAAGTCTCTGTGTAAATTGTTCATGTTCGCATGCTTGAAATTTATATCCTGAACAAGAGCCACTACTCTAACATTCAAAAAACTGCTATGCAAGGCAAACAAAAATCAAGAGAAACAATATTACGTCACAGATGCGTTATAAAGAGTTTGATAAACTAAAAAGGGAATGATTAATAAATACAATAAACTAATCAGATATAGTTTAGATGGTTTTTTTTATGTTTGAGCTGTCCAGAAGTACCTTTGTCTTGATTTCATCAAGAACATGGCTTACAGTGCTTTGCTTAGGCAGTCGAATGTTATGGACAACCACCTGAAGACAATTAATACAGATTATGACAATCACAGATATTTTAAAGTGCACAGAAAGAGGTAAATTTTAGTCTAGCGTGCACCTCTTCCTCGGGAGCACGAAGGAAAGCAACTTTCAGAGTCTTCAGACACTGCAATTCTGGCAAAGGAATATCCAGCACTTCATAATACATAATATCAGAGATCTGCAGGAAGATAAAAAGAGTTGACTTTCCTGCAATTGTTTTGCAAAAAAAAACCCCCTCTACCTTGTAATTTTTAGTATTTATCCTCTTTACAGACAAACTATACTTCTTCATAAAATAATGAATATATACGGATTCTAGGGACCAGGAAAGCACAATTCAGCCAGCATGTTACTATTAACCTCTTCTAAAGCAAACTATACATCTTGATACAATAATGAATGTCTAAGAAGTGAATGTATAAGAAGTTCAACCGGTAAAGCCCAATTCAGACATATGACCTGATTACGGTCAGCCAGCATGTCCAATAAACGTTCTGCTCCTCTATATTTGATAGAATGGGGCTTAGGTTGCTGAGAGTTGCAGTTGTGTGGAGTAAGCCTGATTTTTGAAGAATCGTCAAGTCCGAGTTTCAAGGCCAAGCTATCAACTACATCGTCATAGGTATTCATCCTGGACCTTAAAAAATGAAAAGTAACCATTTAAAGACATGTTAAAAGAACAGATGATTGCCTAGAAGTTGAAGAATGCATATTATGTTAAAGGGATCACATAAACTTAAGCACTCACAATTCTAGACAGAAATCATCATCCTTGGACCTCTCGAGTGATCTAAAATGAACAATCTGCAAACAAGTAAAAAAAATCTGCGATGAGATTCGAACAAAATAAACCAATGGAATGTTTGAATACTAGAACTTCATTTCAGGTGATGAATTTGGTTCGAGTAGGGGTGTAATAGAGCCAAGCCGAGTCGAACACTGTCAGGCTCGGCTCGAACTCGATTAAAAAAGTTCGGGCTCGAGCTCGAACTCGACCGAGCCATTAATTTCAAGCTCGAAGCTCGGTGGAAAGATCGAATTAATTTCACTAAATATTAACAGAAACTCGAAATACGGTTCGGCTCGAGTTTCGATTTGATAAAAATATGTAATATATAAAAAATATTAAATACTTATATAAAAATATATTTATAATAAAAAGTGTTAAAAATAAGAGGCTCGATAAGGCTCGCGAAACTTACGAGCCGAGTAATTTGAAGCTCGAGCTCGGCTCAATTAAAAATTCTCGATTATTTTCAAGCTGAATTCAATTTTTTTACGACCCGAACTCGAGTAACTCACAAACAATTTATCTCGTTTACACCCCTAGGTTCAAGTAACATGTTTGGATTTTTAACAAAGAAAAGAAAAGAAAGAACAGCCTGAGTTCGAGAATTTGAAACGATAGTTCAATCCCTGTCATTTGAAATCCATCTTTTATCGAAGGTAATTGAGATGCTTCTACATGACACTCCTTGCATAAAATAATATATACCACATGAAAATAATAATTAACTTCTATGATTTATCATCAATTGTAATAAATGTCATTTAGCCTCGACAAAAAATATGTATGATCAATAGAAAGTAGAAATAAACTGGTTACTAGCTATTTCTCTATAAAGATCTAACTAGCCCACAAGCATACCAACCGACTAGAATGTTTCTTGAGCTAAAGGTTGAAAAGAGAGAAGCAGTGCAGTGCACTTACAAATATCAAGATATATATTACTGATACACACACACATATATATAAATCACACTTAAGGGTTTAATATTATAAGTACAAAATTTAGAGGTTTGACTTGGTACAGGTGACCTTAAACATGTGAATAACAATGACCACGTATAACTTGAAGATCTATGTACAATTTTTGAATTATAAATACACAAAAAAAAAACGGTCAGCTGGGGAAAACTTAACCAAGGAGGTCACAAATTTATGAGAATCTAATGCAATATGCTTCCAAACACTTATTGAGAATGTAGTGCTAGTTTTTTTGCTAAGCTGTTATCTACATGGTAAGGAAATATATTAAAATAATGATCGCAAATGATGACCCGGATAGGCCCTTGAGATCTCAGTCATAGTTGTTAAGACGTCACCTAGGCAGGAGGGCGGTTAAAAAGGAAAAGTCATCCCGACCGCCTTGTTTTTAATAGTTAGGCAAATTAGGCTGCGCCTAGGCGGGTTAGGCTGCGCCTAGGCGAAACCTAGGCATACATTTAGGCGAGTTAGGCCTTCAACTATATGTTATATATGTTGATTTGACTTTGCCTATTTTCATCTTTAAGTGGTTAAATTCATAAAGTTGTACAACTGAGCATTGAACTATCATACTTGCAACGAAAGTTAATAAAATCTTTTTGTCTCAAATCAAATAAACTAATCTTTACATTAATGTAATTATTATTAAAACCAATAAAAATGGATGTACATAATATCTATAATATGTATATGCCTATATATAGTGGAAGGCCTAATTCGCCTAATGGAAACCTAGGCGGGTGCCTAGTATGTATATGCCTATATATAGTGGAAGGCCTAATTCGCCTAATGGAAACCTAGGCGGGTGCCTTCCGCCTAGGCATCCCAGTGGTTCGCTTCCGTCTTTAAGCCTTGACAAGTATCATCTCACTAAGAATATAGGTAAGTTACTTTTTCAGCAGACTGTAATTTGCATACAAATGTTTGTTTCATCGACTATTAATAAAGATACTCTTGCTGGAGAGGCATGGAATTGATGATACAAGGAAGCATAAATTGGACAATAACCAGGAGCCATGATCTTCATCAAAAAAGCAGCAACAATATAAAGCAGACATCGCTAACCAAATATGTTCTCCGAACAGATGACTGTATGTAGCAGCTTCTGGACACGAATGCCAGATCATAACAACAAAATGAATCATAAAAAATTCAGAAAATAACATATCATTTAACTTGTGCATGAGCCCCTACACACACACACATATATATAACAAACATAATTAAGTTAAAAGGGCGCTGGTCCACATCCATCAACTGTAGGCAAACCATGATAGGAAGAACCCTAAAAATTATGTGCGGATAAAGTGACATGGCCCCCTGTATCCACATCAATTACCCGTGTTAAACCTAACCGCGGAAATTTTCCGCGGACAGATGGTTATAGCCATTGCTGGTCAGGGACCAGGACCCAAGTTAAAAATATACTGAAAGAAATCCAAAGGTATTCAGACCACAACCTATACTAAACAAATTAGGGACTCATATACTAAACAAAATAGGGACTCATGCTAAATAAAACTATAAGAAAATGGTACCTGGCGGTTCTTCACATATTCCAAAAATAAAGGAACTTCAGGATATCTATATTCCTCAATATTATGAGGCTGAAGGTGTTTCTGGAAGCAAATTATATCCCCATTCTCAATCTACAAAAGGACAGAGAATTTGCTCAATATCCAGAGTTGTATACCATGCTGCCAAAATACAATTTGAAATAACACGATATGTACCTGACTTGATTGAAATGAGGCTCCCATGTCAAGGGGTTCACACATGACGAAAGGCTCGAATTTCACTTCCTGCAAATTTAATAATTAAAGTTTTCAAGTATATAATATTTAACGTTACACACGACATTTACTGGCCTCACAAAAATTATGGAAGGGTACTTGGAGAACAAAAATAAAAGAAATTGTAACTTAAAATATTGACATGTATGAAATCTTGTGATTATAAGTTACATCGTCACTACCATGAGGGAACAGTGAAACATGCTACAAGGTTCCTATTGATAAATGAAGAACAAACTAACCTCATAGAGATCAATTTCTTCATCAGGATCAAAACCAGCCAGTTCATTCATGTTTCTTATGAAATCGGTAGGCGTTCCAGTACAATTCACAAGAAGGTTACCAACATATCTGAAGAGTGGAAGCAGAAAATAATGTTAGCACTAAGAGAATTAATTTTTTAAACCTCTGTAGTTATTGTCCGCCTAATATACCTCACTGTCATTTAAACTTTGATACTAACACCAGCAATTCAATGTATTAACACCAGCAATTCAATATATGGTAAGTAAACTGATCCAAACAAAATCCTCTTCAATAAACCACTACCAAGTTTTTACTCGTGTTCCAAAATATTATTTATCAAGCAGTAACACATCTGACACAGTGAGGAGCCATTTCCGTCTTCATTCCGCATAAAAAGATTTCCGTCAAACTTTTACGTACATATACACAAACAGACGGCTGGATATATAATAAACACAAATGTATATTCATCAAGCCTTTGAATTTGTCCAGAAGACAAAATAATATGCCTTCTTTGCAGGATATAGAGTCCATTCTGATATCCTTTTAATAAAAATAATAAAGAAACTGAATATCAGATTGAAGTGCAAAATAGGAACATATATAGGCATGGTTTCCGGCAAGCAAATTCGACACAGGTCTTTCAAATAATGTTTCATCAAAAAAGTCATCCTAAGTGGACAAGTCATGTAAGAGGAACTGTATCACTAATAAACTTACACAAAACTCTCAACAAAGTTACAATATCCATAATTCTTAAAAAGCGAAAATTGGAAAAATACTAGAGGTCCTAAATCCTATCGGGTATCCCAAACCGGGTAGTATACTACTCGGTCTATAACTTGGGTTGTAAAGAGAACCAAGTTGAGGACAATGCCATTTAAGAAGTATCACCTACAGAAAAATATGCTTACATTTTAGTTTGAATGATTTATTAGAAGGATCTTTGATTACCTGAGCTCTTCTCTCTTAGGATCGTAAAGCTTGAAGAAAATAAGTAAATCCTCCTTCACCCTGCCAGGTGATGATATAGGGCACTGTTCCTGCAAAAAATTGGCAAGTAAAAAAAATAACCTGGATTCTACAGAAAAAGTATACAAGTACTATCAGCCCTCATTAAGTAAGAAAATATACCGGCCCTGGTACAACTTCCAAGAACAACTTCAGCTCTGCGTTGTTACCCTTATTAGCCTCCTTCAACTGCCCGACCTGCATTTGCACAAGTCATTATTTATTATAGCCTAGGCTTCCATCTCTCATGTGCATTACTTGCACTTAAATTGTTAAGAGTTTGAGCTTCTAGGATTCCAGAAGAGACATATATGACCAAAAACCTGAGTTCACATCAGATTAAGTATTATCACAGTCATATTCATCCACGTGTAATCATCTCAGAAAATAAAAATCCAAACTTAAAAAAGAGTATGCATGGCATTATAGTCATTCTCTCAACCTATACAAAGATTTGAGAAGAATGTAATCTTCAGACCTACTCACTGCTCCGAGTAAAGGATTAGAACGTAATGAACAGAGACAGATGGGTTAGGAATGTAGATATTTTTATAAACAACACAGTGACCTCCGAGCTTCACCTACATGGTCTTATTTACATATTTCTTCTTGGTTTGCCAACTTTAAGTGCACTACCAAGTAAAATCAACATATTTCATCTACAGTGGAACCTCGAAAAATTAATAATCGATAAAATACTAACCCTGATAAGCTACTAGTTTTCTCTTCAACCCACTTAAAATAGAGAGAATTTAAAACTAACCTCGATAGGTCAACAAAATTATTATTGTTACAGAACGGGTATTTAATAACTTATGAAGTTATGATTGCACTTGGTTACATTTATTTCTCTATGCAGATAGTGCCTTCATCAAACTGTATGTATACATAACACATGATACCACTCAGGCCACATACATGAGTGTGTATCCGCTAGTACGCATGTTCTCTTGCGAAGCGCACCATTGTGTTAACAACTCACATAGAAATAAAGAAATATATAGTCCCTACATGCTACAATTTATACGAGCGTGTATCCGCTAGTACGCATGTTCTCTTGCGAAGCGCACCATTGTGTTAACAACACACATAGAAATAAAGAAATATATAGTCCCTACATGCTACTACCTCCGTCCCTCCCAATTGTTATCGTTTCTGGGAGAGTGTTCGGCACGCATTTTAAGATGAATAAAAAATATAGTTTTATAACTTTTTTTAAAAAATTTCTTTTTCTGAATAAAAATAGAATGTTTAAACTTTTATTCAGAAAAATAAAATTTTAAAAAAAAGTTATAAAACTATACTTTTTATTCATCTTAAAATGCGTGCCGGACACTCTCCCAGAAACGATAATAATTGGGAGGGACGGAGGGAGTACAATTTATACTTGCCAATAGTGTACAAATCAACAAGAGTTTTTGTTTGTAAATCCATGTAACCTGACTATCATGATATCAAAACAAGGTGATAAAGCAAACTAACTCTAGTAGCTTACCATCTGTGCTTCCTCTCGCGGTGTCAAACACTTATTTGGACGGTATGTATGATTTTGCCGCTTTGCCCAAATCCAGTACCGCTGTAATTGAACTGGTATACCAAATTCTTTGGCAACCTCCTCCTGCAAAAGAACAAAAGTTCAGTATTCCTACTATGTGAATTGCTTGGCCTATTTGTTAAGCACACAGCACAGACAGAAATAGAGGGCCCGGATCTGCAAACATTCAGAAGGAGAAACAGTTACAGTGGCATGTCAGATGTCACTCACGAGAAACCTAAAGATGATGTTAGACTTGCCGAAGTATACAGCTATTGTTTTCAGACATTTGAAATTGAAATTTGCAATAATTGTGTTCATTCAATATGCAGTATCCATTAATTGAATTTGCTAAAGCCAAATGTTAAAAAAAAAATCTTACTTGTTATATATATATATATATATATAAACTTGCCGAAGTATACAGCTATTGTTTTCAGCCATTGGAAGTTGAAGTTTGCAATAAGTGTGTTCATTCAAGATGCAGTATCCATTAATTGAATTGGCTAAAGCCTAAATTTACAATTTTTTTTAATCTTACTTGGTTATATATATATAACATATATATATAATATAAATATATATATATATATGAATGATCTAGGAACAGTTGAGCTCAGTAACTGATATGGCAACGATGAAGGACAATGTAGAAGCTAATAGACCGACTGCAACTATAAAACTAAAAGCAACATTTGTACAGGCTTACAGATGAAAAGTAGAATTAGATCAGTATATCAAACGCTTCATGATGGCAGATGAAGATAATAATAAACTTATTTCCATTCCTAAAACTGTTTTGGCATTTTAGGTGTAACGAGGATTGGTAATTTAATCTATACGTGGGCTAGGTATTTAAATCCATAGTTACATTAATTTGTTAGGTCTTTATTCTCTGTGTATTAATGCAATCCCCACGTAGTGAAGGTAAGACTTTTTTTTACTGAATTAAGTAATTGAGTAATCCTCGCTCTGTAGTCTGTATGAGTTCTTGAATATTTGCTTTTTAAGATTGTTGCACACAGACCAATATCCATTGTTATCACGAAGACGACTAGTCAGCGACTAGTCGACGCGAAGGTACTTAGGCGCCGAGAGTCTCGAAGCCCGACTTATCGTCGACTAGTTGATGTGAAGGTCGCCCAAGAGTCTCGTAACCCGACTTCGGGTCTTCATAACAATAATTGTGGTGTACCGTGCATATTTCGAACTTACTATTCTATTATTTTTAATTTAAATTATAAAAATAACATGTTCAATTATATTATATATTAAATCAAGTAATTATATTTATAATGAACATTTTGTCGACTTTCTACGACTAGTCGGGCGACTTATCGACTAGTCTTGACGAAGGTACTCGGGCGTCGAGGGTCGACTTGGCGCCGTGATAACCTTGCCAATATCTCATTTATTAGCACAGATATTCATACCATTAGTTATCTATTTTACAAGATTACCCCTACTAGTCAAACATACCAACCAAATTGATTACATACGTCATTAATAATCTAGGGATACACGTGGAATTTTAGAATTAATTGCACTTTAAAAATGAGAGAAAAACAATATTTTATAACAAGAATAAAAGACTAGAAAGAAGATAGGGAGTATCTTCCTTTTGTAGGTTGATAACTTGATATCCACTTTTTCCGTTCTGCTGTAGAGAAACCCTAGTTTAGTGCGTCTTGTGCAGTTAATTGAAGTTCTTATCTTGGGATGGTGGATTTTATGCAGTTGGTTCAGCCAACTTATTTTTCTTTTCATTGTTTTCCTCTTGTAAAATTATTCTGCAAGACTGTATCACTCCACTACTGTTGTGAACCAATAAAATTATTACTAATGTAACGGATTCTTATTTAAGTGTATCCCCAAACAACGAAAGTGGAAAAGGTATCATGGATGAGGCTGTGTTCAGTGTTCAACTGAAAGGAAAACAATAGGCTCTTTACTTCAAATTTCCAGAATACAGATGTTAAGTCGATCTACAACTAAATTAATAGAGTGCTTATCCAATAACTACTCATCGCAAGTATTCTCTAAGATTTGCAACAGTTACAGATACCACAAGAATAGCAAAGTGTACCTTGAATTTCATAAAAGGAATCTGTTTCTGAATACGAAAATGACGAACTTTTTCATGATCAACAAGATCAAAATAAATTTCCTTCCCAATCTGCTGCAACAGGTCATCATCACGAGCAACCTAAAAGCTCCAGTTAAATGACTCAGTAATTAGCCATACAAAAAACCTATACACAGGTATGCAGAGAGAGGGCAAGCAAGAACTGAGATTATCATCACCTTTACAATTGTATAAAGGTGTGCTTCTGCTTTATATCTTCTTTTATACTCCTTCTCTTCTTGTTCTTTCTTTAACTTTATCTGGGAAAAAAATGTATTTTTTGTAAAACTGAAGCTACAAAACTAAATTCACATTTCACAAGATTACCCTGAGGTGTTCTGCAATCTCTTCCTCATCCACGTCACATATTATTTTCTCCTTGTCACTCTCACGTATATAAACAAGCATGTAAGCATTTGAGTTTTTTGTAAATTTGAAGGGCGCATTGTTAAAGCCAGGACTAGTCTGGGTAAACTGTCCACAAAGACGAAGTAGAGAAACATTAGTCACAATGACAATGAAAATTAGGTAAATCGGAAAGCAAACAAGGGAGAGTATATTGAGTGAAATCACGGCAGACAACCAGGTACGGTAGTATGAACTCAAAAATACACACATATATGCTATGTTACCTCTTCATCACCGCCATATTGCTCTTCCAAGGCACTCTCCAAAGTCTCTTTTGTAACCCTTTCATCATCAAATTTAAACCTAGAACAATTTACAACAAGAAGATTTATGCCAGACCAGAGCCTGGATATTTTTTCCCTAAAATCACCGCAAACACATACACTCAGGTGCAAACTTAGTCACAGACGACCCTACACTTCCTATCCGAAATTCGTTGGACCAGGAGAGCATATCAGCAGAGTGCAACAATACATTAAAAGGAATAACAATCAAGACATTTTAACGAAATTGCAGAAAACTCGGCTTCTGCAGCCCAATTATATTCATCCCGTATTTTATATTGATTGCTGTAAAACTGGATTAAGTCGAAAAAATACTTGCGACCAACCTACCTTTTGGATCACTTCGTCATACTGAAAACAAATTAATCATGCATTCCACTACACTACGTAGAATAGCCTATAAGAACACAATAAGATAGATTTAATTGTCACAAGCCTGTTTGTTTAACCTTATAAGTTGATGGAAAAACTTATAAGCCTGTATAAATTTAATTGGGTTATTTATCAAATAATAACTTTTGACTAGCAACAGACTTGCAAGACTTCTAAAAGTTGGAAATAGTTGCTTTATTCCAGTAACTTGCTTTATTTTCGAAACTTGACCGAGGGAAATATATATTAGATCAATTAGAAGTGATTACTTATTTTTTTCCTTAAAATTTTTGAAATCCTGAAAGTTCTACGTGTTTAGCTAACTGTCCAAACAGGTAACTAATAACAAAAACATTAACTGTATTTATAAGTCACGATATATCTCTGAAGTAACAAATCTTAAGGCAAGCAAAATATTTTTCATGGTAAGCCCGGCAGCTCTATGTGCCTCCTTCCTTCTTTATAAATTAACTTACAAGTAAATTTTAGTTACAAGGTGAAACTTGGACAAAAAATTATCTTCTACTAATTTAATCATAAGTTACTTATAAGGTGTTTAAACATTTAATTGCTTTAAGTTCATACTTTGGTTTGACTTGATCAATACTACCCTCGGCACATGCAACAATAATTGCTTTTCTATAACTTATTTATTTTTTTAATAGCTAAAGCTATCCATTATCATATGGACTATCCAAGCAGATAAGTAACAACTTCAAAATAAAAAAAAAACTAAAATTGCTTATACATTATAAAAATGATTTCTAAGCAAAAAAACGGACCATTATTTATTACATATAAAGTAATGAAGTTGGAAAGCAAAAAATTAGAGGAAAAAAATAGTATTAACAGCATACCATTGTTCAGAAAGGGTTGGCCTGATATATGCATAATAATGTCCACCATGCAGCCCACCGCTATGAACCAAAACACTGTAATAAATGGGCACGGAAACAAGCGTCAGTAAACATGGGAGAATGGAAAATGAAAAAAAAAAATTATACCCGTGTATCACTTACAAAATAATGTAACCTCGGAAATAAAAGGATAACATTCTTTGTACCTGTGGAGAGTGTAAAGGTTTCGAACACTCCTATCTGCATCAGGTGATAGATATTTTCCATCCTCCCTATCAAGGTCAAGCTCCAAAGGAAATTCATATCGGTCATTTATCTGAATAAGATCAACCACAAATTAGGAGACATAATGAAAACCAAACCTACAAAGTAAGCAAGATTTAAACTGAGTGCTAATGGACTTGCTTAAAGTGTGAAGATAATGTTAAGTACATCAATTTAATTCAGTATAATATTCAGAATTTTGTCATCTTCCGAAAATATATGTGACATATTAAGATGTGGCCTTTTAACTATGATCTTAATTCACTTTTCCTAGATTATTCAAGTACAAATTTCTTGTTTGCTTAATATGGGAAAACATTTTCTATGGAATTTAAGTTTAATATGGAAATTGTAATTACTAGGAAATTGGAAAATTTATCTGGTTAGTATATAGGTATTAACTTCCCATATGAAGTGTAAGTTATCATGGAGGGGTTTGGTAAGCAACTTCCCACAATGTATAGGTATTTCAACTTCCATGGTACTTCCACTTACCTTATAAATGTTAAACAAACAACTTTATAAAATCCACTTCCTAGATATTTAGATGTGCAACCAAATGACCTCTAGACACTAATGTTAATAACACTTCTTTCAAGAATTGAAGGTATATTATCACAATCAGGATTGATGTCAACCATCCTCTATATCTTAAAATTCTGGAGTTTTTGGTCTTAATGCTAGTCCCAAGTCCTAACATTCAAGGATCAAATGCAAATTAAAATTTCCCAGAATACAAAATATATACCATCATCAATGATATACTTAACCATTGTGTACTCATTTTTTTTTGTAATCAATACAACTAGATCGACACAAATTAATACTAGAGAAATAAATTAAGTAACATAATTTACCTTAACCATAATGTCTCGCGTAAAATCATATTCAAACCGCTTTAGTTGAAGTTGAAGAACAGGAGGGAAGTTGCTGAATAAGACACCTCTCTTAGCATCCTGCAGTTACATATCCATCATTAATCATTCCCGTAATGCATTTTTTAATTAGTGACTCTTTCAAAAACATTTCAGCCTACAAATTAACTATACAAACAACCAAATTGTTGTCATATTGAAATGAAATAATTCCATCTAGTGATGCATAATTACAGTTCTAATTGCAGTCCCTAACCTGTAAACCATGATTTTCAGCATGATACTTGTTATCACCACCAAGATGTTCAACCTCCACATATTTATCAAATGAAGCATAAACATCCCGACAACCTTTGACATCAAGTTGGATATCTGACAGACAAGGACATTCCCATATTACGTTGTGGAGAACAATCTAGAGAAAAATAAAAAAAATCTGACAGTATTTTCCATGGATGATCGGGTCAATTTTTTATATCTACTATAATACCATGAAATGATTCCTTTCTGACTGATTTGAAGTCCACGTTAACACACTCAATATAATTCACATGATGTCCTTCAAATAGTTTCTGTATCGTCCCTTCCACAGCCGTTCCCTAAGGCAGCATGTTAACAGTCAAAAATTTTGGAACAAAATTATTATCACCAATGATTTGGAAGTGTAAAAGATACCTTCATCTTTTGTTCGAGCTTTTCACTCAAGACTCTGTTAAGTTCTTGCACATCATGCTGCATTAAAGAATCGCATGTCTCCCAGCCAAAAGATTTGGTTAATTCCTTGGTTGCAACACTGGTATCATGATACTGGAGCTTGAAAAACAAAGTCTGCAGAGCTAGCGGAATGCTTGCTGATGGTATTTCGTTTTCAGTTGTTGGCATATGATACACGGCCTGCAACAAAAAGTAATAACTTAAACAAGCTTCTGAATATGGTTAACTTATAAACTTGAAACTCAGAGAACGCGTACAAACCTTCCTGAAGTATGGTATATGATACAAAAATTGAAGAAGAGAATTCATGTAACAAGTCGCTCCTTGGTTTTTTAGCCCAACATAACCAGTCATCTTCTTAGAGTCATAACCCCGATAGTCAATGACTTTACGCACAGCAACATCAGCTTCAATGAAACATGTATCTCGCACAAGAAAACCTTTATTGGGGTCATACAGCTCACTGAGTGGCATAAAAGACGTAAAACCCCAATCGCTTTCCCTTGCATGAAATGTATGTTCAGCTTCTACAAAATGGTAAAATTCCCTTGTCACGCGTTGTAGAGAAATTGCTAAGATCAAAACAACTCTAACATACAATTGCTATGTAACTGGTATTGTTTGGTATTTTACATAATTTTCGAAGTATCACAGTAAGGGGGAGTTAAATTTGTGTCTGTAATCTTTAGGGGGGGCAGGGTTTGTACTACAAGTAAATGGAAAAATTACATGCATAAAAAAGAAAAAAAACACCTAGCAGAATCAAGAGCAGAATCAAGCTGACAACGGACCCACCGCACAAATTGTCGCTAGGTGTCATGCTAGTCATGCAATTAGCGACTATTTGTGCGGTGGGTCCGTCGTCAGCTTGATTCTGCTACGTGTCATGCTTTTTCTTTTTTCTACATGTAATTTTTCCATTTCACAATATGGGTGTATGTATGTATGTATGTATGTATGTGTGTGCGTGTGCGCGCGCGCGCGTGTTACGAAGAACAGCATTAATTGAACATAGGTTGCACTTGAATGCATCATAGGAGAGACATTTAAAAGTAGATGCTTGGGCAAAGCTACCGACTCCTAGCAAATTATAATATTACATTTCCCAATAATTATTATTATAATATATATATATATATATATTATTGCTACGTGGATTATATTCTCTACAGACACAATTAATGATAAAATGAACATATTATAACTTAAGCTATACAGTTTTCACTTATACATCATAGCACATACAACACAGGGCCTTCTGACCAAACCCGAGTTGCGAGACAATTGCCAAAGTCAGTCTAGATTTCCAACAAGATGACGAGTTCCCAATTACTCCCTCCATCCCGGTTTTATTGTCCAGTGTTCCCTTTTCTCTTGTCCCAAAAAAGATGTCCACTTCTATACTTATGGCAAATCAACTGATAATAAAAGGTAAATAAAAAACGAATATTGTTGTACCACTTTTATATTATGACAATTAACAATATATTTGATTTGATTGACTAAAATGTGGATTTTGATCAATAGGACAAGAAAAATGGGATGGAGAGGGTAACATATTTCTTGATACCTATGGGCGAAACAGATATGAATTTAAAATCAAGGACTCAATCTCATTCGGTGCAATCAATATAGGAAAATTTCTACATTCCCAGCTAAAAAGGGACTCTAATCCGTCCAATAAAACTATTGAACCTGTATGATCATCACAGGACAGAAGTTTCTATTAAATTAGGGTCACTGTTCTTCGCAGCAACAAAGATGAGGTTTTTAATACTGTATAGTTTGTTACAAGGACATGACATATAATTGGTACTGTCACTCAGTGCCCAAGTCCATCTAAACATGGCAGACTTCAAGCTATTGGCGACAGGTATATAAATATACTGTATAATTACTGCTTTTGTAAGTTAACCATTGCATCAAACACTTGCTCTCACAGATTCAGTAAATGTTGTCTCAGTATTAATAGAATGTGGCCAGGTCTATCAAATCTAGCAAACTTTTGCAAACTAAACAAAATTTGCAAATAAATTGGAATGATGGCAAACTGTTGAATCTATTACTACGGCAATAAGAAATTTTCTCTAGATATACCAGCGAATGCTATCTTGTTTCATCATATTGTGAAATAGAGATGCAAAGTTTTTAATAAAGCAGGTATTATGTAAAGTTTATATGAAGGGTACAAATAAATAACTTGGATAAGCAAGAACGTGATATTTAACATGGCAGGTACCTTTCTTCACACTGTGTTTTGGATCAATATGATTAATAACTGACATTCTAAACTGGGCGCGACTGGTCCATCCATAAGGCAAAGATAATGCATCTGCCACATCTAAATACATTGACAAGAAGTCTACATTGTTTCCATTTGGAAAAATTAGCACACGCCTGTACCATCAGACACCATAGTCATAACTCATAAGACACATTGTAAAAAGCATAAAACGTAAGCAAAACATTAAGTCAGGTAAACAAATTTCAAATACCATTTAAAACCACCGCACACAAAATTATTAGAATAAACTTTGTCGCTCAGTCTAGAAAAGTTTCTAATCGGCCACGAGAATCTAAATGCATGTGGTCCATCGTCAATCTCTTGATTCTCCACTGTTCTTGTTCCATTTGTCTGCACTACTGCTCATTTAACACCCAAAAATAAATCAAATTCATATTACAAAAAAGTTCAACATTACATCAATTTTCCAAAATTCACATCAACAAAAATTCAATTAAAACCGAAACGAAATGAAACCAAGTGAAACAAAACAGAACCTTCCATCGGAAGAGGACCTTCCAGAGGCTGAGGAATAGGATCAACATGTTCCGGCACAAGCATCTCCTCATCATCATCATTTTGCTGTCAACAAACAACACCAAAATCAAACAAAACACAATCAATCAACTCTATAATTCAATAAGCCCTAACCCTAGATAAAAATCTCAATCCCAAACCGATCAATTAAATTCCTCAAATTCAATTCATAAACCTCTACACTAAACCATAAACCCTAGATGATCACAAACTAAAACAACATCAACAACACAACATATCAAAATCACATAAACACGTAAACTAACAATCGCTAAACATATATACACACAAACAACACATATAGATACACACAGTAAAACATACACAGTAAAACACACAGTTAGTGAAATTAAGTGTGTGTATTTGAATAGAAGACGTACGTTCATCTGTTGAGGATTGATTATAGTCATAATTATAGCTAAAGCGTCGTCGTTTCGATCAATTGGTCCCAAGAAATTCACTTGACGAGGTGTGAAAATATATGTAAGTATATGTGTGTGAATGAGTGAGGGAGAGAGCACACTTTATAGTGTTGTGGCCACTTAAAAGTTTGCATAAAGGGTATAAATGGAATTAGGTTTAAAGACTTGGGTCGTTTTGGAATAAGAAATAAAGGGTTATTTTTGTTTACGGACCGGTGAGGAAATGTTTGGAGAATGACGAATTACTAATTGACACGTGTGAAAATAGGATTAAGCTGGAGTACGTGGAGCGTGTGTGAAGTAGGTGAGTGAAGCACAGCTGTGACTGTAGTGGAACAACAAGTTCTTCCGCGTTACTCTTCGCGCTTAAGGCATATCAATTGTCTTTCACCTTTTTGTTGGTAAAAAATATAGAATAATATAAAGAAATTTTTATTAAAAAATAGTTAAAAACTAGTCTAATTCCATAACATAAGGGTTAATGCCCTGTATAGCATATTTTTATATCCAAAATAACCTTCGACAGTAGAGGTGTTTCGTATGCGCATATTCCAGGTGCGTTGTTTGTTCACGCATTTTCACGTGTTGGCTATTTTTAAAAAAATCATAAATTCTTCTTAGTTGTATGCGTATCGTCTGGTTGCATGTTTCTTCGGCCACATGCCCGTCTCTTCTGAATGCGTGGTTGCTTTATAAATTACTCCTATCTCATAACAATGTGAGTGTATTAATCATCTTCCTCTCTGGACTCACCAACACCTTCATCGTCTTTTTCCCTCAAACTCATCGCCTCTACTATTCACTTAATATGCTTTATTAAATTATCTGAGGTGAAATTTAGATTTTGCAGTAGGAGATAAAATTCGAGATATTGTCGCCCATTTGCTTTTGTTTGGCGTGAATCAACTGGGTGCAACTGAAATGTCTCTGATATGCTCTTCTCTTTTTGAGAGAGTCGAGAACACGAAAAGAGCACTTCACCCCGCCTATTGATGATATGAACACTGGTAGTGCTAATTTATGATATAATGGACTTTTTCTTTATAATAGTACCAATATTAAATTTAATTTTTTTCTAAAATCTGCTGGTCTTTAACAAGATTTGAAAAAAATGTTTTTCAGAAACATGTATATTCAATTAGAAATTAAAAGGTCTGTTAAAATCTAGGAGTATTTGAATTTAAAAAAAATTATTAAAATTTGTTGGTATTTAAAACTCCATGATTTTTTTACATTTGAATATACGGTACATTTTGATAAATTTGATATTTCTGAAATGTTAGCAAGATTCATAAGATTTTGAATGATTTGTCAAAAATTCTATTTAAATTAGCAAGACTTTATATATTTTTCCAATAACTCTTCTAAAATCAGCATAAAATTAAAATTAATAACAATCATTAAAAATCTATAAAATTTTATCAATTTTCTCAAATTCATGCCGAATACACCCCTGAACGTTTATGTTTATATGATGCACACGTGTTATACTCTACATTCTACAAAGCAAGACTATTTTTAATATTTATTCTTTTATTTCTTTATAGTTTTTTAGAAATTTTAAACATTTCAGTAATTTTAAAAATAAAATTAAACCTTTTCTTCATTTATATAATAATTTCGATTCAAATCTTAATTTTTGTATAATACTATACAGCTTTTAGTGTTATTAAATATATTTTCTTACATATATTTTTGATTTATTGTATAATTTTAAATACAAGACAACGAAGGAAAATAGCTTTACATGGGATATATATTTGAACGTAGAAAGATCGCAAGTTGAGTTAAACTTGTAACTCACTTTTATTTAACACTAGCATAATAACTTTTACGATGCATGGGGTGTTTTCTAACAATATATCGGAATTCGTCGTATAAAGTTTTAGATTCCTACCCATGCTAATCCTTACAGCAAAAAGACTATTATGTTTTAAAAGATTAACAGATAAAATATAATTCCTATTAATTTAATTAAAAATGTACAAAAAAATAGCATTGCAAATAGATTATGTTCAATAAATATTTAGATTCTAAATTAATGATTTATTGTGCTACAATTTTTTAAAGGCTTCATGATTCTGGTGATAACAAATATTTTGTTTGTACGTGATCTATAAGTCAAATAAGTTGTTGTTTGTTACAATATTTGTAGTTCATATATGAGTGTAAAGTGATGAAATGGAAGATGTCTCAGCCCAATCACAAGTTTCAACGTATTATTATAATGTTATTAAATTATTTGTAACAGTGTTTAGTTAACAGCTATATGCATATCTACTATTTATACATGTGATATATACTTTAGAATATGTTATTGTATGTGATAGGTGGTATTATAGTACATATTATTTATATTATAGAGATTAATGTGGCGTTATTTTAATCATTGTCATCTTTTTGTGAATGATTTCTGTTAGGAATATATTGTGAATTTGATCATAAGTTGAACAAAACACCTTAGTAGATTTAACTTAGTGTATTTGTAACTCTCGACGGATGTTCTAATATAGTCCCGACGGATAAACTTTATAGTCCCGACGGAAGACAATTTAACATCCATCGAGAGTGTAGCTTATGTAACAGTAAGTATTGTAACACATTTTTGCAAACAATAATGTTTTAGTTGAGTAGATACTGTAGGATTCTTTGAGTCATGTTGACTACTAGATTGATATGCATAATAGGTTGGCTAATTGTAAATATAAGATGTCTTGTAATTCTGCATAAGTGAAATAGAATCAAGTGACAGAAAGACTCCCGATAGATGATCTACAAAGGCTCCCGACAGATAATCAACAAGGCTCCCGACGGATGATCAACACAGTCCCGGCGGATGATAATATTCAAAATAGCAGTTGACCGTGACAACACAGTCATATGCGTTGGGTGTTTGCAAGTGGAATGTGGCGCCCTAATTGCAGGATTTAGAGAACGAAGAAGCATTACCATTTCCATGCAATTATGAAGATATTCAAAGATGTTGGATGGAGTAATGTAGCAACATGAAGTTAGACTAGATTCAGTTTGTTTTATTTTCTTGTCTTACTATCATGTAACTTGGTGATATATAAACCAAGTGTAGCATGTTGAACAATTTGATTGAGAATTTTTTTTTTCCAGAGAGATAGAAAATGTTGTATCTGTTAAGAATCTCTTTGTAATTCTGTAAGTTCTCTTGTAAGCAGCTGTGTGCTATTCAAGCATCACAGAGTTCTCAACTTTTATATCTCTAGTGGATAAGTTCAAGTTCACCAGAAAGTTTTAAAACTTTGTATTTTATTACTTTGTGTTTTGATTTCTATTTTATTCTCATTCCGCACTTCTTGCAAAATCAAACACAATTATATATTAAGTAAGAACATTCTTAAAGTCAGAAAAAGTAGCCAGAATTACATTCAACCCCCCCCCCTTCTGTAATTCTTGTTGCATTGTTTGAAATTATCAATTGGTATTAGAGTAAGCTCTTGAAATACAAAGAGTGTAAAGATCATCACAATCAGCAAGATGATTAGAAAAGATGTTGGAGTGAAAATTCCATTTCTGGACAAAGACAACTATCACCACTGGAAGGTGAAGATGCACCTACATCTTTTTTCTTAAAATAAAGCCTATGTGAACTGCATTGAGAGAGATCCTCATGTTTCTATGAGAGCTGTTACAGGAAATGAGTCATCAGTTCCAAAGCCCAGACATGAATGGTCTGATTCATACATTGAACAAGTCAGAAAAGATAAAAAGACCATGAATATATAGTTTAATGGTGTTGGTGGTGACATGTTTGACAACATTATAAACTGCAAAACAACAAAAGAGGTTTGTGACACAATTCAAATTATCTGTGATGGTACTGAGCAAGTAAGAGAGAACAAAATGTAGCTCTTGATTCAGCAATATGAGCATTTTCATTGTGAAGAAGGTGAGTAACTCACTGACATATTTAGTAGATTTCAAAAACTACTGAATGCTCTCAAGTTGCATGGAAGGGTCTATCAAATAAAAGACTCAAATCTTAAATTCCTTAGATCTCTACTAAAGGAATGAAAGCCCGTGACAGTCTCTTTAAGAAACTCTCAAGATTACAAGGAATTCTGTTAGATATATTTGATAATGTCATGGCTAATATGATTTATGTTTAGTTTCCAGATCTTACTTAACAGGATAAATCAGTACTTAACTGGGAATCAGTATTTATATTGGAAGTCAGGACTTAAGGATATCAGTACTTATATTATCAGGAGATAATCATCAGAAGTTGGATATCAGAACTTAAGTGCTGAAGGACGATTAGATAAGGAAAGTAGCTGATTAAAGGAAAGAAGATCGAGATAAACATAAGAAGAGATATGCATGAAGAAGGAGTTCCGTGAAGAATGGAAGACTTGGAAGAAAAGATATCTGATTGATATATTTTAGGAAGCAGAATTATATTCCATATCAATTAGCGATTATCTTGTAACTGTGTAGTATATAAACACAGACGTAGGGTTTACACTATAAGTGTTATGATATTCGAGAAGATTATTTATTGTAACCCTAGCAGCTCTCGTGATATTTGTTCATCACTGAGAGGTAACAGTTCCATACTGTAACAGAGTTTATCGTTTCAATAAAGTTTGTTTTCTGTTACTTAAGATATTAAAGTTCGATTTGATTGTATTATACACTGTATTCACCCCCTCTACAGTGTGTGTGACCTAACAAGTGGTATCAGAGCCTATCTGATAACACACATACAGTTAAAGATCCAAACACAATCATGTCTGACACAGAAACTCCAACTAAGCCTACCAAAACTGAAGAACCTCCAAAGACACAAATTCAAAGTCGGTATGAAACCATCAGAGTTCCCATACTGAGACCATCTGAATATGCCATATGGAAGGTGAGGATGACCATGTTTCTGGAAGCTACAGATCCAGAATATCTTGATAGAATCAAGGAAGGGCCTCACAAACCAACCAAGCTCAAAGGAAAAGAGTGATTATACTGCTGAAGATATCGCATCAATTGCTAAGGATGCTAAGGTACGACACTTACTGCATAGTGCCATTGATAATGTAATGTCAAACAGGGTAATTAACTGCAAGACTGCTAAAGAGATATGGGATGCTCTGGAAACAAGGTGTCAGGGAACTGATACGATTAAAAAGAACAGGAAGACAATACTCACTCAAGAGTATGAACACTTTGATTCAAAGGCTAATGAATCATTGACTGATTTATATGATAGATTTGTCAAACTCTTGAATGATCTGTCACTGGTTAATAAGGAGTATGATCTTGAAGATTCAAACCTTAAATTCCTGTTAGCTCTTCCTGAATGTTGGGATTTGAAGGCAACAACAATAAGAGACAATTACAATCTTGATGAAACAACTCTTGATGAAATTTATGGAATGCTCAAGACTCATGAACTTGAGATGGAACAAAGAAGCAAGAGAAAAGGAGGAAAGTCAAGAACAATTGCTCTTAAGGCTGAAGAAGAATCCCCCAAGGCAGCTACCTCAAGGAAAGACAAGGGTAAAGCTCTTTTCACAAAGTCTGATACTGAGTCATCAAGTTCTGAAAGTGATGATGACTCAGATTCTGAAAGCTTGCCTGAGACTGATGCTGATGAGGAGATGATGAAGCTGTGTGCTCTTATGGTGAAAGGGATCACAAAGATTGCATACAGGAAGTTCAGGAAGGGAAAGAAGTTTTCCAGGAAAGGCATAAGTTCTGATAAGAAGAATTTCAGAAGATCTGAAGGAAGAGGAGGAAAGTCTGATAGAGGAGATTATACCAATGTCAAATGCTATAACTGTGGTGAGAAAGACCACATATCTCCTGATTGCAAGAAGGTAAAGGGTGACAAAGGCAAGGCTCTTGTCACAAAGCAGAAAAGCTGGACAGACACCTCAGACTCTGAAAGTGAGGAGAACTATGCATTGATGGCAAATGCTGATAAAGAAAGTGATGAGAGCAGTTCTGAAACTGCTGAAACAAAGGTACCTCAGACTACTTATGCTTTTCATACTGATGATATTAATGAGTTGAGAAGATATCTTAAAACCATGTTTGTTAGTTATAGAGATCAAACTTTAACATATGAAAGATTAACTTCTGAAAATCTTGCTTTTAAGAAAAGAAATGATTTTTTAGGAAAAGAGTTAGTTATGTTTCATCAAACTCAGAAGGATAGAGATGATGCTCTTTATGTTAGGGATGAAGTGCTAAAAATGAATGAATCTCTAAAAACTGAGTTAGAAAAGGAAAGAGAGATAATCAGGACTTGGACTAACTCTGGAAGAACAACTCAAAATTTGCTAAGTAGTGAAAATTGGAAAGAGGGCTTAGGTTATGGAGAGAATAAGAATGATAAAGGAACTGTAGAAATTAAGCCTGTTGTTAAGCAAAAGCCAAAGTTAAAACCTGTTAAGTTTGTAACTGAAAAGTCTGATAATGATAAATCAGAAGTTAGAGAGGGATTAACTTCTGACAAACTAAAACAGGAAAAGACAGCTGAAGTAAACATAGGCTTAATGACTAAGAAGCAGCTTAAACATAAGCTAAAAGATGTTAAGAATGCAAACAAGGTAAAATCACCTAGGAAAAATAGGAATGGAAATGAAGGTGTGAATAAAAGCAATGATTATAAACCTGTTCCTGATGCTCCTAGGAAAACATGTCATAACTGTGGAAGTTCTAACCATCTGGCTTCTTTTTGCAGGAAGAATAAGAACATTAACTCCTTACCTTCAAAATCAGGAGTTAAGAGTCAGTCTGTTAGATATAAACCACAAAATCCTTGTTTTCATTGTGGTAGTTTATGGCATTCCATTTATACTTGTAAGAAATATCATAGTTTGTACTATGATTATTATCAATTAAAACCTTCTTTGAAGAAAGTTTCCATTGTTCCTTCTAGTATAAATTCTGATTCAAAGTCTGATAGTGTAAGTTCTGATAAGAAAAATGTTAACATAAACTCTGATGCTAAATCCGCTGCAAATGTTAACAAACTTAATAAGGCCAAAGGATCCAAGCAAGTCTGGGTCCTTAAAACTAATAATTAGTGGTCTTTGTGATTGCAGGGCAACAGGAAAAATATTCTAGTTCTGGACAGTGGATGTTCAGGACATAAGGAAAATAGTGGTCTTGAAGATTTTATTGACAATGATCAGCTGAGATTTGAAAATGAAGACTCAAATTCTGATACTGAAAATCCTGACAGTCTAAGTCCTGATACTGTAAACTCTGATGGATTAAACTCTGATGTTATTGAAACTGTGGTGACTACGCCAAAGGAAGATGCACCTATGCAGGGGGAGCATACTCAAGATCTTACCACATCTCAAGAAACATCAGAACATACATTTGGCTCTTCAAGTTCTGATTCGTCAAGTTCTGATAAGCCAAGTTCTGATAGTGATGAAAATCTAAATTTTGAAGAATCGAAATCAGAGAGCATAATTTCAGGGGGAGCATCAGAAAATGAAAATGAAGACAGCATGGATTATGGGGGAGCATCCAGTTCTAGAGAAAACCTTCCATCTGCAAGGAAGTGGACTAAATCACATACACCTGATTTGATAATTGGAAATCCTGATACAGGTGTCAGAACTAGAACAGGTACTTCAAACGAATGTCTTTATAATTCTTTTCTTACTCAGACTGAGCCAAAGAAAGTGGAAGAAGCTCTTCAAGATGCTGATTGGGTGCAAGCAATGCAGGAAGAGTTAAATGAATTTGAAAGAAATAAAGTCTGGACCCTAGTGCCAAGACCAAAGAATAGATCTGTTGTTGGTACAAAGTGGGTATTCAGAAACAAAACTGACAGTGATGGCATAATTACAAGGAATAAGGCAAGGCTGGTTGCAAAAGGATATTCTCAACAGGAGGGAATTGATTATGATGAGACATTTGCACCAGTTGCCAGGTTAGAAGCCATAAGGATATTTTTGGCTTATACTGCTCACAAAAAGTTTACTGTCTTTCAAATGGATGTGAAAAGTGATTTTCTCAATGGAGAATTGGAGGAGGAAGTATATGTTGAACAACCTCCAGGCTTTGTAGACTCCAAACATCCAGATTATGTCTACAGGCTTGATAAAGCACTTTATGGACTTAAGCAAGCTCCTAGAGCATGGTATGAGACTTTAGCTCAGTTTCTTCTGGAAAGTGGATTCAATAGAGGAACAATAGACAAAACACTGTTCTACCTCAACCATGGAAAAGACTTACTTCTGGTCCAGATTTATGTTGATGATATCATTTTTGGGTCTACAAATGACAGACTTTGTAATAAGTTTGCCAAACTGATGCAGTCAAGGTATCAGATGAGTATGATGGGGGAACTTAGCTATTTTCTAGGCCTTCAAGTCAAGCAGAATGAAGAAGGCACTTTTATTTATCAAACTAAGTACACCAGAAACTTGCTGAAGAAATTTGGAATGCAAGATTGTTCAAGTGCATCCACTCCCATGGCCACTGCAACAAAACTGGATAAGGATACTGGTAAATCAGTAGATATTACTAATTACAGAGGTATGATTGGCTCTCTACTCTATCTAACTGCTAGTAGACCTGATATCATGTATGCTACCTGTCTCTGTGCAAGATTTCAAGCAGATCCAAGAGAACCTCACTTAACAGTTGTGAAAAGAATTTTTAAGTATCTTAAAGGAACAGCTGATCTGGGATTGTGGTATCCTAGAGAATTAGATTTTAAACTAATAGGTTACTCAGATGCAGATTTTGTAGATTGCAAAATTGACAGGAAAAGTACAAGTGGAAGCTGCCAATTTCTTGGAGGCAGATTGGTTTCTTGGTTCAGCAAGAAACAAAAGTCAATTTCCACATCAACTGCAGAAGCAGAGTATATTGTTGCAGGAAGTTGTTGTGCACGGATTCTTTGGATGAAGAATCAGTTACTGGATTATGGGTTAACATATTTCAAAATCCCTATTTACTGTGATAATCAAAGTGCTATTGCTATGACAGGTAATCCAGTTCAACACTCTATGACAGAGCACATCAGCATCAGGTACCACTTTATAAGGGAACATGTGGATGAAGGTACAGTGGAATTGCACTTTGTTCCAACAGATCAACAACTAGCAGATATCTTCACAAAACCATTGTGTGAAGCCACTTTTACAAGATTGGTAAATGAACTTGGAATGGTTTCAGGTTCTTTCTCTAAATCTGCTTAGTCTTGCTCTGTTATATCAGACTTTATGATCAGTATTTACAGAATTTAATCTCTTTGTGTATTCTGTGCTTAATTGACAAATGTGTTTAAGTACTGACTGTTGTCTGATATATGTTTCTAAACTCTGATAAGTGATATGTCTGTTTAAATAACTATTCAATCCTATGAGGATAACTGTGCTAGATGCTGACCTAGTAGTCTTCAATAAACAAATGATCCCATGTAAGAAGTAATTATTTCTGTGGAAATCTATTAACACAAGCAAAATTCTGATAATTGAGCTTAGTTGAGTTTACTTTGTTTATCTTATTACTAAGTCACAAATTAGAATAATGCTACTCATCTGTTAAGTTCTGATACTAGTAAATCTGCTGAATGCACTAAGTGCTGATAAACCTTACTTATCAAAAGAAAAAGCAAAAGGATCAAAGAATAAAATCAGGTACTCCTTTGAGATCTAGAGTAAAAATGTGGAAGGGACGACCCAAGTGCATTGCTGGTATTAAGTAAATATGCATTAGAAAAGCAAAATATTTTCTTGGTGACTTTTCACACTCTATGATTACTGGAGAAATACTCAGATAATAGCATAAATTCTGATAAGCAGTCGTGACTCACTTACACTGAGAAGCCACTGTGAAGTGGAATTTAAAAAGATGCATAAAATTAGCACAAAATAGTTGAGGTGGACTCAAGCATGAACTTATTCAACAGTAGGTTTCAGAATAATGACAGCTCTTTAGCAAAGTTTTAGTTATGCCTTATTTCTAAGATGTACTGAAGTGAATTAGACTTTACTCTTTGTCTAACATTTAGCTTACTGCACACACTAATCACTCCATATGAATGATGAAAATTACTGTGGTGGTCTATGTTGTTTTAGATAAACAGTCATTGTGTCACTTTGCACAAATTCTGAGGACAAGTTCTGATTGCATGTTCTGATGATTAAGTTCTGAAGAATATAACTCAGAACTTGTATGAGGACTTACTAAGATAGGCATTCCTTTTTCGAGTTAAGAAATTATGTTCTGATGACTGTTAAGTTCTGATATAAGTCTAAGTTTTGATTCTACAGTCTAATTCTTTACTTGACTTATCTGTGGATAAAATTTGATAACAGTCTCGGTTCAAACTAGAATATGTTGAAGTGGAAGAGTAATAGTCACTATGGTTAGGGTTAATGGTATTCGTACTTGAACAATCAACTTTTACTTGCTTCTTGTGCGCATTAAACCATGTTTTCTCTTTCTAATGAATGTTTTTCTTTTTCCAAGTCTGGGGAGATGAGATAGAATTAATTCTACCTGTCAACATTAAATTCCTTTGCGTCTCCTGGCATTCTCTTGCCTATATAAGCAACCACTTCTCATCAGCCTTCCCATCAAATCTTTTCTCCCAACCTCACCTTACCTTCATACTTTTTCTTTCAAAAACACCATGGTCAGATACAACATGTTTTTGAACTACGAAACCTTCAATATGGAGCTAAGTTGTGCTGATTGGCAGCAGGAATGGCACGTCACTGCCATTCCTGATGAGATATGGGCCTCTGTCCCACAGGAGGTACTCACCCACCTCCTGTTCTTCTATATGGACTACCATCGCCATCTGGAGCGATTGGAGGAGGAAAGGCTGGAAGCTCTCCGCCAGCAAGAGCGAATCATTCGACTCGCCATTCTGTTTGTCGAGAGTAGGAAGAAGAAATGATTTATTTTCTTCTCCCTGTTTTTCTTCATCATCAGCCTTGCCCTGCTTCTTGAGCTAGGACAAAGGCTGTTGACGTTTGGTTTAGCAGCTTAGGGAAATCTTGTACTAGTACTGATGTAATTTCAATTTCATGAATGTATTCACTTGATATATTAATGAAATTTGTTTTCGTTTCAAGATTTTGTTTCTAAGTTCTTTTGTAATGTATTGATAAATCCTGATACATAGTCATATTCTGATGACCATATAAATTCTGTTTTAATTTAAGTTCTGATTTTCCTTTATCAGTACTTACTCATCTGATTTATCTTGGTCATTTTCACTTGATTTATTTTCAGCATATTAATGATGCAGTGAAAAATAATTAAATAAGTGGGAACAATTTCAATTTTGAATTAAAACTGTTTCACCTTGATTAATGGAATATCTGGGTAAGTGGAACGGTTTTTCCTTGAAAAAGGCAAGTGGGCAAGTAATGATTACTGTTTTCTCGCGCCCAGTAACTATCCATTATTACTGCATGTCTGACAGGTGTCCAACGATAACATTTTTTTTAGAATATAAGTACGACAGAGAGAGGATTTTTTAATCTTTTATTTCCTTTCATACTTTTTCTCTCTACCTGCTTTTACTCTCTCTCTCTTCTTCTCACGTTGGTTTTTCATACAGACATTTTATCAAACACCTAACAGGCACACTTAAATCTCAATTTTTCACATGGCACCTAAGGATTTAATCATTGATGGAGCTAAGTTTGTTCCAAACAACTATGCTGCAATTCTTGATCATGCTGAAGCTCCATCTGAATTGCATTTTGTGCAAGATCTTCTTGCACACAGTGAGATTGGGTATGCATTGACCCAGCCTTCAGTCTTTTCAAGCCAACAAGTTCTGACATTTTGGCGAACTGGGCACTTTGATGATGGTGGTAGACATGGCACTCCTAGTATTGTTTTCGAAGTGGGTGATTCTTCATATGCAGTCACTCCTGGTACAATACGCAAGGCTCTACATCTCCCAGAAGGATGTACCTTTTCAATTCCAGAGGAATCAGCTCTTCAGGAGTTAATGGCCAATTTGGGGTATGAACAGAGTTTGGCAAAACTTGGGCAGTTGAAACGGGCTCATATCAGAAGAGAATGGAGCTTCTTCTTCGACTGCATCACTAAAGCTTTTGGGAACAAATGTTCGAATTTTGATGCTATCCCAATTTTGAGTCAGCACATCGGGTATGTTATTATAAACCAAACTCATTTTGATTTTGCAACTGGTATAATTGGTTTTATTGGGGATAAGATGACAGAGGATAGGAATTTTGTTTACTTTGCTATATTCTGTCAACTTATATATACTTTTTATACCGATGAACCTCAATTAGTCAGTTCCTCAACTCCACCTTTTAAGGTTGCAAAACGCTACTTTAATGACCTGATAAATGCTGACACTAAGAAATCAGTGGTTAGACCTTTACAGATTCCTCAGTCTGTAAAACAGATCTTAGTAAATGCTGATCCTGATACTTATAGATCTGTGTATTCTGATGTCCAACCAACAACACACACCCAAACACCACAACAACTATCAGCACCTACCACTCATTCTACTCAACCAACCCTCAGGCAATATATCAAATCCTATCTCTCCACTTCACAGGCTGTTCAACCCTCATCCTCAGCACCTATTGTGAAGCCTTCCTCTTCCAAACCTAAGAGAACAAAGACTGTTCCTCAAACACCTCAAAAGAGAAGGAGGATTGCTTTGAGAGATGAATCTGATACTGAGGAACAGGTTCCTTCTTCAGAACCTGTTGTTAAAGAAGCTGAGAAAGTGACTTCTCCGAAGGATTCTGGAATTGGGGGATCTAGGCTTCTCAAGAGGCTTAGAAGAATGACTGTTCCTGAAACTCCCAAGGAATCTAAATCTACAAAGAGATACAAGAAATAGAGGGCAAATAGGCCAGTTTCAGATGATGAAGAGGAAGCAGCTAAGGAAGGGGATCAAGAATCTCTGATCTCACAAGAAAAGGAATTTGCTAAAGTCACTTCTTCTCCATCAACTCCATCTCAGGAAGTTGTTTCTGAAAAGGTCAACACACCATCTGTATCTCCTGTTGATCCAGGCACAAGTGCTGATATTGATGTTCAAAACTTGGTTGTGCCTGAAGTAATTCTCTTATAAGCTCCAACAGCAACTAATCCTTCAACAACACGTGTTACTGATGCTGTTCAAACTCCAGAGTTATCTACAACACCTTCTCTGCATCTAGATGCTGATGATCAGACTTTAGGTGAGCATCAGGATATGGCTGTTGATCAGAACTTAGAACCAGATCAGAAATTAGAGGATGCTGAAGCCTCAATTGCTACTCATACTGTTATTTTATCAGAGGATACTGATTCTGTAAGTTCTGATGCTGCAAATGCTGGAGATACGGGTGATGCTGCTCCAACTGCAGATGCTGATGAAGCAGGTCCTTCAGGACATGCTCCTCAACAAACTACTCTTAAGTCTGAACTTGTTAAGAAGTTTGTTACCAGAGAAGCACCAGTGCCTTGGAGTGAAACTCCTGCCAGACAGGAGTGGACTAAGGAATGGAATTCAGTTTCCTGTGTTCCAAATGAAAAGCATCTTGCTGAGCACTTGACTAAAGCTGATGAAATGTTAAATTCTGATGATTTCAAAATCCAGCTTAGAGTCACTGCATTGAGTACTAAATATCTACAAGGTCTTCATTCAACTACTCATGCAGAGCTACACAATATTCAGGAAGAATTTATCAAACAGGAACAAGTTCAAAAGATTGATAAGAAAAAGTTCTTTCAACCTACCTTTGACATGATTGCTTATATTGAGAAGACTCAAGATACTCAACAAGCTCAGATTGATGATATTCTAAAAAATCAAGCTTCTCAGCAATCACAACTTAATGAAATCCAAGCCTCAGTGGAATTGCTTGTCTCTCTTCTACTACCTGCTGATGCCAAAAAGGGGGAGAAAGTAATTAAGTCCAAATGCAAGACTGACAAGACACTGAAAGGGAAGGATGATGAAAAGGATGATCTAGGAAACTCTGGAACGGGTAGAGGTCATAGTCAAGGTAGAGGTTTCACATCAAGAAAAGCTGAAATCTCAAGTCACAGGACAAGTTCTGATACTGGGAAAAGAATAAGTTCTGCTACTGGTAAAAGGATAAGTTCTGATGAACTTTTAGATCTTGATGAGGAAATGTCAAGACAATTATTTCTTCAGGAAAATCCAGGAATGGACTTGGAGAGTTTAATGGAAGAAGAAGCCAGACTTAAATCAGAGAAAATCACATCTAAATCTGAAGCTTCTGGTAAAAAGCCACTTCCAAAACTCAAAGGCATTGTGATCAAAGAAAGGACACATACTGAAGCAACATTGGCTAAATCACAACCGCAGATAGATCCAAGATCCAAGGGTAAAGAAAAGGTTGGTGAACCTATCAAGGTTTATGTGCCTCCTGAGGATGAAGAAATTACTGATGAAAAGGATGATCTTGCTCTGACTTCAAGAAAAGTTCTTAAAATAACCTCTGACATGGCTTAAGTTGTTCAGAGTCAAGAAACTGTAAGTTCTGATATTCAGAAGAAGCAAGTAACCTCTGACATAGCTCAAGTTAACTTGATATCAGAAGATAGACCAAAGACACTCCTACCAGGATTCACTAAAGCAAAACAGACTCAACCTTTGAAGACTACTACAAGTGGTTTTGAAGCTAGAGTAGTTACTGGAAAGGAAGCAAGAGATACAACTGGATTGGGAAGTGCTGATGAAAGAAGAATACATAACACTACCAATGATCCAACTTCCTTGAGTGAACCAGGTATTGGAGCAACTCCTGAGAGATTGAATCAACTGGAATCTGTACAAATGGTTTATCATACCTACTTGAAAGAATACATCTTGTTGTATTTCATGACAGATGGTAGGGTTTATCATATAAGGAAAAATGCCATTCCATTGAAGTATTTTGAAGAATTGGAGCATGTACTATTCTTACTTCAAGTGGATGACAGATTGACAGGAACTGCTGCAAATTATTTGAAGGATCAGATTCAGAGACAGAAAAGGCTTTATTCTGTTAAGTCTGACTAGCACATATGTTCCAAAGTACAGAGATCACAAGGGTGATATAGTTGAAATGAAGCCCAATTCTGCTCAAATTATAACTACCTTTCTAGGGTACAGGGCTGTGGAATTCAATCTTGAGTCTGATAAAGCTTATTTGATCAGACTGGATCAGGATATAAGAAAAGCAAAGATTAATGATCTCAGGGCTGTAATCTTTCAAATTGGTGAAGATACTGCAGAGCTTAAAGATGCCAAAAGGAGAATGATTGATGAACTTAGATATGCTGAGAGATGTTTGTTGAAGAACTATCTCAGAACAACTCCTAACATCAGAGAGATCAGAAGATGAAGCCAAGTCAAAGATCTACAACTGCTTAAATTCTGATATTTGTACAGACTGAAGTTGTTATCAGAAGTTAAATATTGGTAAAGCTTTAAGGACTGTAAGTTGTAGTTATCTAGTCTAATTCTCATGCATTTATACTTAATGTTTTTGACATCATCAAATATCTGTTAAACTTGTATATTACGCTAATTTACAAGTTGGGGGAGATTGTTAGATATATTTGATAATGTCATGGCTAATATGATTTATGTTTAGTTTTCAGATCTTACTTAACAGGACAAATCAGTACTTAACTGGGAATCAGTACTTATACTGGAAGTCAGGACTTAAGGATATCAGTACTTATATTATCAGGAGATAATCATCAGAAGTTGGATATCAGAACTTAAGTGCTGAATGACGATTAGATAAGGAAAGTAGTTGATTAAAGGAAAGAAGATCGAGATAAACATAAGTAGTTGATTAAGACTTCATGGAAAATGAATGACTACAGTAGGTCAGTGGTGGACCATAGTAAGGCAGCAATGGTTCTGCGAGTAATGAGCTGATTACAACCGTGAGAGTTGTATTGGAATGGGTGTTGAGATTGAGTACCACTAATCGGGTCGTGGTAGTGTATAAGTTATCATTGATAGACTAATTAAGTAGGGTATCTACCTAGTGAATTATTATTCTTTCTTATCAATAGAGAGTCGTATTATTATACGAGGAAGGTTGCGGTGCAAGCATAGAATTCTAGTAACGGTGATATATAGAATGAGATCCCAGATTCGATTTTCGATGTCGAGGGAGTTTCAAAGGTGATTGTGTATAAGCTCGAGGAAGAGCATGGGTCCATAGAATGATGGACGGAATAGAAATATTTAGGCATGGGAAATACGATGCTATAATGCTTGATGCTGATATAAATACGTATATGTTTTGTTCTCCTATGACAAACCTCTATAGTTCAGAGGTAGATTCCAAGCCAGATATTTTATGGCAATATTTTTTTTTTACATATATATACAATTCTCTTCAGTTCGCTCTTTTCTCTTCTTTTCATTTCATGTAAGCTGAGAAGAACAACCCTTCTAGAAGGGGAGGTATTGCCGAATGACTATCTATCTTTGTGATAGAAGCCTAGTAGGATACCACATGTTGTTTAATTGCTTGTCAAGTACTAAAGGCTGGCCACCTTCTGTACTAACTATGCGATATAACAAGTGTTCATGATCATAGTGATCTCTCAACAAATTCCTTTACTTCTATTTGATTGATCAAATTTTGGAAAATAGAAACAACTGAAAAAGGAGTAATAAAGTGGTGGTAGTATGCGGAATGGGAACACATTCGTGATACTAAGGTTGACGTGGTTATTAAAAGGTTATAGAACGCTAGCGAGCAAAAGTATAACTAGTATAATATTAGGAACGGAAGGTAGTAGCGACTACGAACTGGGAAAAAGGATGGGTAGTGAGAAGCAAAAGCTCTAATGCTAAAAGCTATAATGAGAGTCTGTGCAATAGACTTGAAAGAAATTGGAATGATCACTTAACACGGGTTGAGTTTTCTTACGACAATAGATCATATGTCAGTATCGAGGTGTCACCTTATGAGATCCTTGAGGGAAGATAATATCGATCTCCCTTATGTTAGGATGAAGTTGTAGAGCGCAAGATGCTCAGACCAGTAGTGGTCCAAAGGACCAAGGATATAATAGATCTAATCAGAGGACGGCTGGTAGTAGCCCAAGATAGGAACACAAAGTATGTTGATTTGACACGAAAGGACAAGGAATAGGAAGTGGGGGACTTAGTGTTGTTATAGGTATTCCCTTGGAAAGGAAGGATGAGGTTCGGAAAGAAAGGGAAGCTAAGTCCACGAATTGTTGGACCCTTGGATATATTAAGACATATTGGGAAGATAGCATATGAGCTAGCCCTACCCCCGAATATGTAGCAAGTTCATAATGTGTTCCACGTATCAATGTTAAGAAAATGTAATTCGGATGCCAGATAAATAGGGGCATAGGAGCGCATAGACATGCAACCAGACGTAACCTATATGGAGCAACCAGGAAGGGTATAGATTAAGAAGGAACGAGTGCTTAAGAGAAGGGTTATCAAACTAGTAAGAGTTTGATGGTAGAACCACAATGTGGGAAAATTTACTTGAGAGTTAGAAAGTGCAATACTAAGAAAGTATCCCTATTCATTTCTATCTGATTCCGGGACGGAATCCTTTTAAGGAGGGGAGACTGTAATAACCCCAATTTTTGGAAATTTTTGAAACCCTTATGAATAGTGTTTTTGCTGAATGAGAAAACTTTTCATGCCACACTATGTAGGGGTTCTGATATGGATATTCTGAGATATTATTAGTACTCTATGTGGTATATAAGTGTATGTAAAGATCGTCAGAATCCAATTCCGAACACTTTGATTTTTCCCGGAAATTCACAAGATACGGAGAGAATTGAGTATAAGGTAACAGTATAAAAAGGATTTAAATTAAAGGATTATAGGAGAGGATCATAAAAGGAATATAATATATTGAGAAAGGTTAAGGGAACCTAAGTAATAAGATCCCGGGTATGATCCCTCAAACGATAAACGAGAACGAAAGTTAAGCGAACTGTATAACAGATCAGCGGTCATTAGTCAAACGATTAGGAAGTTAATCAAAGGGATTAGTGGGAATGATATCATCCAACCAATAGAAAGAGGACAAGGAAGGGAGGATGACATCATGAGGATGACACAAGCATGACAAGGGAAGGAAGAAGGTGTGGTTGAATGAGAACCACACAAATTCAAGGGCAAGAAGGTAATTGACTAAAGCAAATACAAAAACCTAGCAACCAAGCAAAACAAATCACAAAACACCAAATCCTCCATTTCTTCATGAAGCTCTCGGCTTCTTTCTTAAGAAATGGGAAGTCCAAGCTCCTCCACTTACTATTTAGCAAGGTAATTATCTAAGCTTCCCCATGGATAGTTACATACTTCCTATAAGTTTAAGCTTCTAATTCCAAGCCAATCTTTTTCTATAAATCATGAAAGAAGATGGTGAATAGTGTTTTCAAGAACTAAAATTTGTGTTATTGAAGTTTTGTTTAGATTAAGCTTGGATAAGGGCTTTAAAGGTGATTCCAAGCCATTCTCTTGATTCTCCACTCTCCAAGGAAGGTATAAACTACAAACCCTAGCTTTAGTTTTGAGTAATTAGGATTGAATGTGTTTGATATAGCATATGTAAAGCATGATGCTTGATTGGTTGAAGTTTGGTTGAGTTTGTAGAGATTAGTTGGTTTTGTTGCATTGTTGGAGTTGTAAATCTTGGTAATTAGTTAAAGAACCTAAGTAAAGCTTTTAGTTCATGTGAGGAATAAGTATAAATGGTTAATGTGGATTTGTTGGGGCTGTTATGATGTGGTTTGGAGGAATATTGGTTGTATGATTGAATTGGGGTTGATTTGTGGTTGGTATTGAATGGTTTAAAATTTGGGAAATCGCGTAAACATAGCCGTCGTAACGTCCGATTTTCTGTAGACTGTTTTTGTGCATAACATTAGGACCCGAGAACCCCCTGCTAGATTATGACCACTGCCATGTTTAGATAGCTCATGTGACGAGCTTCGTTTTGATATGTAGTTCATTCGATTCCGATGCACGGTTTAGGAGAAACGACCGTTTCAAGTAACGGCATTTCGCGAACGAAACTTTTCCCCTCGCCTTACTTTGAAACATAGGTTAAAGACCGAAAAGGGTTAATTAATGTATGAAACATTTATGGTAAGTGTGTTAGGCAGTTGGTAAGATACTCGCGAAGGAATCGCCTTAAAACTCATAAAGGATTAAATTATTAAAAATGGTGGAGTCGAGGGTACCCGGGTGACTTAAGCAAATCAGTAAGCGCAAAACAAGCGTTAGAGTCTAAGTTAGTTAAAGTATAGATTTACAAGTGACTTTGGTTTAATTCCAACTTACTTGTTGCTTATAGGTTACCAGACTCGTCCCGAGCCATTCGTAACCCCCAGTCGCTCAGACAAGTTTTCTACCCGTTATACTGTTGTTGTGATGTATATATGTATATGCATTATCTTGCGATAGATGCATGATGTTTATATTAGCAAATGTTGCAATATATTGAAGCATGCTGCTATGGTATATATATGCATGCCTGTTTCATATTCTTTCCATATATAATTGTTGATTCAGTTGATAATACCTATGCTAGAGGATAGCGGTAACTTGCATATACCCTTAGTATAGGGACCCAAAGGTGAAAATATTTTCTAAAACCGGGAGTCGAGGATCCCGAGTAGATTTTGTATATATGGATATGGATATATATATATATATATATTTATATATATATGGTTATAGTTTTCCAAACTATTAATCGAATAAGATTTATTCGATAACTTTAACTTTATTTATTTATCTGAATATTATTTGAATATTCATTCGAGGGCTTATGACTCTTTTACATTATTTATTGAATATTATTTGAATATTCATTCGAGGGCTTATGACTCTTTTATATTATTATTGAATATTATTTGAATATTCATTCGAGGGCTTATGACTCTTTTATATATTATTATTGAATATTATTTGAATATTCATTCGAGGGCTTATGACTCAGTTTATATTATTTAATGAATATTATTTGAATATTCATTTGAGGATCTATGACTCCGATTATTTGCTGAAATATATTCTTTATTTTATTAAAGAATAAGGTGTTAATAATCAAACTTATTTTCGATTATTCAAATAAAGATAATACTTTCATATAAGTATATCTTTGGTTATTTAATACTCGTTTCAAGTATAAGTTTTAATACTTCTACTTCAATTATTTTTATAAAGATTATTCTTTATGGGACTATTATTTAAATAATAATAATCAGTCATTTTCTAAATATTCTGGGGACTGATTTACTTCATTAAATCAGCTTTACTCCAAACACTCTTTAAAGTGTTTTCGAGTCTTCAAAATGATTTTTAAAAGTTAGAGCGGATCCCAAAACTCATTTTTATATTTAAGATCTCCCTTTTAAGGGGATTTAAATACTCGCTCAAAACCTGGGGAATCCGGCTCTGTGGTGTATTTTATATTCGCAACGAGGTTGCAGTTTTGGTAAATGAATTGATTACTTGCCCAACGTTCGGGAAGTAAGCCCATCTAATTGAGTCGGCATAAGCGACAGGCCGGGGTACGGTCTATTATTGTGTAAGTGGCTGGGTGGCAGTCCATCAACGCGTGAGGGGCCGGGTAACGGTCTAGCGCGAGGTCCTAATGCGGCCAGGGTGATGACCGGTGAGGAATTCATCCATCTACAGTAGAAAAGGTTACTTATTGGTATCTTTGCCTGATCAGCAAGATATCTGGTTTATGCCAAAATTCTTTTCCTTTCCAAAATTCATTGGATGTTTCAAACTCTGTTCATACTTAACATAACAGAGGTTCCAGGAAATGTTTTAGAGATATATATATGTGGATATATATATATATCGGGACTAAATAAAGTATCTCATAACTTTTTCATTCAACAATATTTCAAAGATTGAATCTATTCAAGTCTCAACTTGTGGTCTCATCTATGGGATGTTTTTCTTAAAACTAATTATAACTTGAACGGTGGTAGTTCAAGTAGTATTTGGGAAAGATATAAGTATATTGGGGTATCTTGTAACTTCATCGTTGAAACTTATATCTAGTTAATGATTGTCTTATGAATGACAAAGATTTTCGGAAAAACGTTGAGACAAGGTTAGATATATGAGATCACCTTGCAACGATTTTTTTTTATATATACAGTTATAAACTGGAACTTTGTGTGTATTATGCTTGGAAGAGGACTTCCAATATTTTGAAAAGTATATATATGTATATATATATATACTGAATATTTTGCGACTTCATCGCATTAAGATATCAAACTTGGTTCATTTCTTTTGACCAAGACTTTCATGAGTACTATGAGAAGGCTCATATACTAGTAAGTATATACTAGTAATTATCTTACACACGATAAAAGATTCTAGTAAGTATCCATTTCGATACTTATATTATTGTTATCACTATATATTATCTTGCGAGCTGTAAGGCTCACTCTTGCTTTATTTCTTCATCTCACAACAACAGTTAGGAAAGATGGCCAGACTCCAGCAGACCCAGCGCAAGCGCGTGGGAAGCGTCCCGCGTCTTCCCGATGATGTTGTGGCTGCTATAGCTGCAGAGGTAGATCTATTGGTAGATCAGGCATTCTACTTTTGAGAATCAATTATGTATAATTATAACTTGTGGCAGATAATGGCAATTAACTGTAAATTTATCAAGTAATCATTTCGGGTTGTAATAACTTTTAAATTGTGGATTCAAAGACTTGTACTTATTTGAATTTCATCTCTGAGACTATAACGGGTTGTGGTGTATGTTAGTGTGGGGTCACAGCATAAGGTTGTTTATTATTAATTAAGTGAAGTGATATTGTGGAAAGAAAGACCGTGACGACCCGGATCCCCGACCCCGGATCTGGGGGTGTTACAGAAATGGTATCAGAGCTAAGCGTTATAAACCTCAGAGATGATGGGACGTTAAGATAATAAGTTAACTAAGATAATAAGAACTCTTGCCAAGTTCATAGTCGGACTACCTAACGTAGTACTGACAATTAAAACCCTTATGGGAACCCTTATAAATGTAACGATAGAAGCGTAGTTCGTTATCGTAGATGGTAGCGGGACTCCGAACCCTGAGGTTGAGGAGCAACAGCGCGATGATGTTTATTACTAATTGGAGATCGGATTGTAGATCCGATAGAGTGTCCTAATGCAGGACCGGATGATGTTGATATTGAGAATATAGCGGTTGAGGATGTTGTCCTAGAAGGGATAGTTGCTGAGAAGGATCCCATGGAGGATCCTGACAAGAATGAATAAAGGACCACTGATGAATTGATGACCATGGTTAGGTCGACTACCAGAGGTAGGATTGGTCGGTCACTACCGGAGGTTCGTTCAAGTTGTAAGATAGTAGCCCCTTTAACGCGGCTTACTCGTAAGACTGAGAAGTTCGAATGGACAGAGAAATGCGAGAACAGCTTTCAAGAACTGAAGCAGAGGTTGGTGATGGCCCCTATGCTAGCGTTGCCAGATGGAAAAGGAGATTTTGTGAAGTGTAGTGACGCTTCGCACAAGGGCTTAGGGTGCGTGCTTATGCAGCACGGTAAGGTAATCGCGTACATGTCAAGACAATTAAGGTAATATGAAATTCGATATCCCCGCTCATGAGCTTAGGCTCGTGGCAATAGTTTTACTCTAAAGATTGGAGGCACTACTTGTATGGAGAGAAGTGCGAGAATTACCTAAGCCATAAGTGCTCTAGTACATTTTCACGTAGAAAGAGCTCAACATATGCCAGAGGAGGCAGTTAGAGCTAATCAAGAATAATGATTGGGAGATTCTTTATCATTCGGGGAAAGCCAATATGGTGGCTGATGCCCTTAGTAAAAAGGAGAGACTCAAGATGATAATGTCTTTTGGAGAGTTTATAAGAGATTTTGAGAAAATGGAAATAGAAGTGAAGGTAACCGGAGCCGGTACCGAAAAGCTGTTTGAGATTGCAATACAGCCCGAATTATTGGAAAAGATCATATTGTGCCAGAAAAAGTTATGAATGAAGGCAGAGAGCCAACAATTAGATAAAAGATTAATATCGAGAAAGATGATAAGGGAATAATGAGGTATTCCTATAGAATTTGGGTTCCGAAAGTTCAAGAGCGTAAGGATGAGAACTTAGATGAGAGCCATAGTTTGAGGAATAAGATTTAGAGCAAACCCTGAACGTGATGGTCAGGGAGGTCGCCATCAAGATAGAAGGAACCCATGACATAATGGAGTGGAAAATGAGGATTTTAAATTAAAAGATGACCCCAATTATGGGGAGTAGGATGAAACATTTCATACTAAGGAAACAGAAAGTCGAGTAAGGAAAGGAGACCCGAGATGGTACTCCTATACGACAATTTATGGACCAGTCTAGACAGAACTTAGACTATTATCCCCAACCACCACCCTGAGGAAACAATGTGGTGTGAAATTCTTTCATAACCTTTAAATCGCTAAGCTCTCAGAGTTCCAAGGAACAGGCTGACCTAGCCGAGGCAAGAGCCTGGCTAAAGGAAATATAGGAATCATTTGAGATTCAAAATGATTGATGAACCACAAAAGACTGTTTTTGTCACTTACCCTCCTAAGAGAAGGGCCACCACTGGTGAAAGACCAAGAAAGGCACGGAGCCAGAGGTTAGAATAAACTGATTAAAGTTCAGTCAATTGTTTTCGGGAAAGTAATTCCCAAGGTTATGGAGAGAGTGTAAAAGCTTTAGAGCCAGAACAAAGGCAAACGAGTATGATGAATTGTGAATCTAAGTTGTAAAAGTTATCAAGATTCATTCTGAGGACACGAATCCAGAATGACGGGATGTTTGAAATCAATGCTTAAGTTGTGTTGGTTCAAGAAATAATGATAAGAGAAAGGAAAATAAAAAGAAACTGAAGTGGAAAGGAATATAAAGGCAATAGAGTTTGAGGAATGATAAGGGAGTTGGGTATGAGGAAACCCTAAAGACTCATAGCAATAGAAATAGAAAAGTATGTAATCGTCAGGATGATGATGATCCACCATGAGTTAAAATTGATGGTTGAAGGCATAAGAGATACATATATTGTACCCCCCTTTAAGTTGGGAGGATTCGAGGAAACCTTGAGATAGTTTGAAGGATGCTATTATGAAGTTAGGTATAGACTATCGAGGTGGGAATGATGAATAAGATAATCTATCAAGGATATATGAATTGATTTATCCATGGAAGGATGCATGTACCTTTTTAAAGGTGGAATTAAGAATAGAACATCGGTAACTTAAAATGAATCCTAGGGGAATGCATAAAAGTTGGCATTTCACCCTTAATAGGGACAGTATGAGTTTTGACAGGATGAATTGGAAAGGATTAAGGTAATAATAACCTTTAAGAATCAGTGGAGAATTTTTTTCAGAAGTATATAAACAATGGTTCTAATAGTAGTAAATGGTATTTTGATATGCCCTGTATCTAAGGAATACAGGAGGAACGATTCAAGGATAACCCTAGAGGTTTTACAAGGAGAAAGGAAATATTCAAAATTCTCAAGAATAGAAATGTTGATAAAGGAAAAATGACGTAATTATAATGATGCCAAGTGGGGCACGTGTTGAACCACGAGAAAGTATGAATCGAACCAGTAAAGGTCGAAATTGTTCAGGGCAATTAGGGCCCAGGATAAAAGATGTTCTAAGTATGATTAAGAGTCAGTCATGACAGTGATTAACCTCTAAAGACTGAGGCAATAACTTATGGAAAAATGGTGATATTTTTTTTTACTACTCATCAGATTTTAAGGAATACATCTTCACAAAAGCAGTGATTGAAATAAGGTAGAAAATTTATTTGGAGGTGGTTAAAATGACATTGACTATAAAGAAATTTTACTATCAGGAAAGGCCAAAGAGGTGGCCGACACTTTAAAGGTAAGTGGATAATTATAGGCGCGTGTGCCAAAAGAATACAGTGATGATGGTTAAAAATGTGAAGGTTGAATTATGGTTTGGAAGATTGACATTCCTTCTGATGACTGTGCAATACCCAACCGTAATAGTAGTTGGTAAAGGTTTAATCTATCTTAGAAGGTCCTATCTTGAGATAAGCCAGGACCATGTTTCAAAAAGGACTAGATGAACCCTTGAGTTAATTCTTCTATTTAGGGCGTATGATTAAGAATGGTATTAACCTGCTATCGTTGCTTTGATTGAAACTCTTCTGCACTTTTATCTGCTTCATGTCATGTATGTATGTCAGAATCAGGAGTGTACTCCATGAATCATGAATGGTGATTATGTTACCTCCTTAGAAGGATTTGATACGAGATGTATGGACTCCGTATGGTTAGCTATTAAGACTTCATGGAAAATGAATGACTACAGTAGGTCAGTGGTGGACCATAGTAAGGCATCAATGGTTCTGCGAGTAATGAGCTGATTACAACCGTGAGAGTTGTATTGGAATGGGTGTTGAGATTGAGTACCACTAATCGGGTCGTGGTAGTGTATAAGTTATCATTGATAGACTAATTAAGTAGAGTATCTACCTAGTGAATTATTATTCTTTCTTATCAATAGAGAGTCGTATTATTATACGAGGAAGGTTGCGGTGCAAGCATAGAATTCTAGTAACGGTGATATATAGAATGAGATCCCAGATTCGATTTTCGATGTCGAGGGAGTTTCAAAGGTGATTGTGTATAAGCTCGAGGAAGAGCATGGGTCCATAGAATGATGGACGGAATAGAAATATTTAGGCATGGGAAATACGATGCTATAATGCTTGATGCTGATATAAATACGTATATGTTTTGTTCTCCTATGACAAACCTCTATAGTTCAGAGGTAGATTCCAAGCCAGATATTTTATGGCAATATTTTTTTTTACATATATATACAATTCTCTTCAGTTCGCTCTTTTCTCTTCTTTTCATTTCATGTAAGCTGAGAAGAACAACCCTTCTAGAAGGGGAGGTATTGCCGAATGACTATCTATCTTTGTGATAGAAGCCTAGTAGGATACCACATGTTGTTTAATTGCTTGTCAAGTACTAAAGGCTGGCCACCTTCTGTACTAACTATGCGATATAACAAGTGTTCATGATCATAGTGATCTCTCAACAAATTCCTTTACTTCTATTTGATTGATCAAATTTTGGAAAATAGAAACAACTGAAAAAGGAGTAATAAAGTGGTGGTAGTATGCGGAATGGGAACACATTCGTGATACTAAGGTTGACGTGGTTATTAAAAGGTTATAGAACGCTAGCGAGCAAAAGTATAACTAGTATAATATTAGGAACGGAAGGTAGTAGCGACTACGAACTGGGAAAAAGGATGGGTAGTGAGAAGCAAAAGCTCTAATGCTAAAAGCTATAATGAGAGTCTGTGCAATAGACTTGAAAGAAATTGGAATGATCACTTAACACGGGTTGAGTTTTCTTACGACAATAGATCATATGTCAGTATCGAGGTGTCACCTTATGAGATCCTTGAGGGAAGATAATATCGATCTCCCTTATGTTAGGATGAAGTTGTAGAGCGCAAGATGCTCAGACCAGTAGTGGTCCAAAGGACCAAGGATATAATAGATCTAATCAGAGGACGGCTGGTAGTAGCCCAAGATAGGAACACAAAGTATGTTGATTTGACACGAAAGGACAAGGAATAGGAAGTGGGGGACTTAGTGTTGTTATAGGTATTCCCTTGGAAAGGAAGGATGAGGTTCGGAAAGAAAGGGAAGCTAAGTCCATGAATTGTTGGACCCTTGGATATATTAAGACATATTGGGAAGATAGCATATGAGCTAGCCCTACCCCCGAATATGTAGCAAGTTCATAATGTGTTCCACGTATCAATGTTAAGAAAATGTAATTCGGATGCCAGATAAATAGGGGCATAGGAGCGCATAGACATGCAACCAGACGTAACCTATATGGAGCAACCAGGAAGGGTATAGATTAAGAAGGAACGAGTGCTTAAGAGAAGGGTTATCAAACTAGTAAGAGTTTGATGGTAGAACCACAATGTGGGAAAATTTACTTGAGAGTTAGAAAGTGCAATACTAAGAAAGTATCCCTATTCATTTCTATCTGATTCCGGGACGGAATCCTTTTAAGGAGGGGAGACTGTAATAACCCCAATTTTTGGAAATTTTTGAAACCCTTATGAATAGTGTTTTTGCTGAATGAGAAAACTTTTCATGCCACACTATGTAGGGGTTCTGATATGGATATTCTGAGATATTATTAGTACTCTATGTGGTATATAAGTGTATGTAAAGATCGTCAGAATCCAATTCCGAACACTTTGATTTTTCCCAGAAATTCACAAGATACGGAGAGAATTGAGTATAAGGTAACAGGATAAAAAGGATTTAAATTAAAGGATTATAGGAGAGGATCATAAAAGGAATATAATATATTGAGAAAGGTTAAGGGAACCTAAGTAATAAGATCCCGGGTATGATCCCTCAAACGATAAACGAGAACGAAAGTTAAGCGAACTGTATAACAGATCAGCGGTCATTAGTCAAACGATTAGGAAGTTAATCAAAGGGATTAGTGGGAATGATGTCATCCAACCAATAGAAAGAGGACAAGGAAGGGAGGATGACATCATGAGGATGACACAAGCATGACAAGGGAAGGAAGAAGGTGTGGTTGAATGAGAACCACACAAATTCAAGGGCAAGAAGGTAATTGACTAAAGCAAATACAAAAACCTAGCAACCAAGCAAAACAAATCACAAAACACCAAATCCTCCATTTCTTCATGAAGCTCTCGGCTTCTTTCTTAAGAAATGGGAAGTCCAAGCTCCTCCACTTACTATTTAGCAAGGTAATTATCTAAGCTTCCCCATGGATAGTTACATACTTCCTATAAGTTTAAGCTTCTAATTCCAAGCCAATCTTTTTCTATAAATCATGAAAGAAGATGGTGAATAGTGTTTTCAAGAACTAAAATTTGTGTTCTTGAAGTTTTGTTTAGATTAAGCTTGGATAAGGGCTTTAAAGGTGATTCCAAGCCATTCTCTTGATTCTCCACTCTCCAAGGAAGGTATAAACTACAAACCCTAGCTTTAGTTTTGAGTAATTAGGATTGAATGTGTTTGATATAGCATATGTAAAGCATGATGCTTGATTGGTTGAAGTTTGGTTGAGTTTGTAGAGATTAGTTGGTTTTGTTGCATTGTTGGAGTTGTAAATCTTGGTAATTAGTTAAAGAACCTAAGTAAAGCTTTTAGTTCATGTGAGGAATAAGTATAAATGGTTAATGTGGATTTGTTGGGGCTGTTATGATGTGGTTTGGAGGAATATTGGTTGTATGATTGAATTGGGGTTGATTTGTGGTTGGTATTGAATGGTTTAAAATTTGGGAAATCGCGTAAACATAGCCGTCGTAACGTCCGATTTTCTGTAGACTGTTTTTGTGCATAACATTAGGACCCGAGAACCCCCTGCTAGATTATGACCACTGCCATGTTTAGATAGCTCATGTGACGAGCTTCGTTTTGATATGTAGTTCATTCGATTCCGATGCACGGTTTAGGAGAAACGACCGTTTCAAGTAACGGCGTTTCGCGAACGAAACTTTTCCCCTCGCCTTACTTTGAAACATAGGTTAAAGACCGAAAAGGGTTAATTAATGTATGAAACATTTATGGTAAGTGTGTTAGGCAGTTGGTAAGATACTCGCGAAGGAATCACCTTAAAACTCATAAAGGATTAAATTATTAAAAATGGTGGAGCCGAGGGTACCCGGGTGACTTAAGCAAATCAGTAAGCGCAAAACAAGCGTTAGAGTCTAAGTTAGTTAAAGTATAGATTTACAAGTGACTTTGGTTTAATTCCAACTTACTTGTTGCTTATAGGTTACCAGACTCGTCCCGAGCCATTCGTAACCCCCAGTCGCTCAGGCAAGTTTTCTACCCGTTATACTGTTGTTGTGATGTATATATGTATATGCATTATCTTGCGATAGATGCATGATGTTTATATTAGCAAATGTTGCAATATATTGAAGCATGCTGCTATGGTATATATATGCATGCCTGTTTCATATTCTTTCCATATATAATTGTTGATTCAGTTGATAATACCTATGCTAGAGGATAGCGGTAACTTGCATATACCCTTAGTATAGGGACCCAAAGGTGAAAATATTTTCTAAAACCGGGAGTCGAGGATCCCGAGTAGATTTTGTATATATGGATATGGATATATATATATATATATTTATATATATATATGGTTATCGAATAAGATTTATTCGATAACTTTAACTTTATTTATTTATCTGAATATTATTTGAATATTCATTCGAGGGCTTATGACTCTTTTACATCATTTATTGAATATTATTTGAATATTCATTCGAGGGTTTATGACTCTTTTATATTATTATTGAATATTATTTGAATATTCATTCGAGGGCTTATGACTCTTTTATATATTATTATTGAATATTATTTGAATATTCATTCGAGGGCTTATGACTCAGTTTATATTATTTAATGAATATTATTTGAATATTCATTTGAGGATCTATGACTCCGATTATTTGCTGAAATATATTCTTTATTTTATTAAAGAATAAGGTGTTAATAATCAAACTTATTTTCGATTATTCAAATAAAGATAATACTTTCATATAAGTATATCTTTGGTTATTTAATACTCGTTTCAAGTATAAGTTTTAATACTTCTACTTCAATTATTTTTATAAAGATTATTCTTTATGGGACTATTATTTAAATAATAATAATCAGTCATTTTCTAAATATTCTGGGGACTGATTTACTTCATTAAATCAGCTTTACTCCAAACACTCTTTAAAGTGTTTTCGAGTCTTCAAAATGATTTTTAAAAGTTAGAGCGGATCCCAAAACTCATTTTTATATTTAAGATCTCCCTTTTAAGGGGATTTAAATACTCGCTCAAAACCTGGGGAATCCGGCTCTGTGGTGTATTTTATATTCGCAACGAGGTTGCAGTTTTGGTAAATGAATTGATTACTTGCCCAACGTTCGGGAAGTAAGCCCATCTAATTGAGTCGGCATAAGCGACAGGCCGGGGTACGGTCTATTATTGTGTAAGTGGCTGGGTGGCAGTCCATCAACGCGTGAGGGGCCGGGTAACGGTCTAGCGCGAGGTCCTAATGCGGCCAGGGTGATGACCGGTGAGGAATTTATCCATCTACAGTAGAAAAGGTTACTTATTGGTATCTTTGCCTGATCAGCAAGATATCTGGTTTATGCCAAAATTCTTTTCCTTTCCAAAATTCATTGGATGTTTCAAACTCTGTTCATACTTAACATAACAGAGGTTCCAGGAAATGTTTTAGAGATATATATATGTGGATATATATATATCGGGACTAAATAAAGTATCTCATAACTTTTTCATTCAACAATATTTCAAAGATTGAATCTATTCAAGTCTCAACTTGTGGTCTCATCTATGGGATGTTTTTCTTAAAACTAATTATAACTTGAACGGTGGTAGTTCAAGTAGTATTTGGGAAAGATATAAGTATATTGGGGTATCTTGTAACTTCATCGTTGAAACTTATATCTAGTTAATGATTGTCTTATGAATGACAAAGATTTTCGGAAAAACGTTGAGACAAGGTTAGATATATGAGATCACCTTGCAACGATTTTTTTTTATATATACAGTTATAAACTGGAACTTTGTGTGTATTATGCTTGAAAGAGGACTTCCAATATTTTGAAAAGTATATATATGTATATATATATATATACTGAATATTTTGCGACTTCATCGCATTAAGATATCAAACTTGGTTCATTTCTTTTGACCAAGACTTTCATGAGTACTATGAGAAGGCTCATATACTAGTAAGTATATACTAGTAATTATCTTACACACGATAAAAGATTCTAGTAAGTATCCATTTCGATACTTATATTATTGTTATCACTATATATTATCTTGCGAGCTGTAAGGCTCACTCTTGCTTTATTTCGTCATCACACAACAACAGTTAGGAAAGATGGCCAAACTCCAGCAGACCCAGCGCAAGCGCGTGGGAAGCGTCCCGCGTCTTCCCGATGATGTTGTGGCTGCTATAGCTGCAGAGGTAGATCTATTGGTAGATCAGGCATTCTACTTTTGAGAATCAATTATGTATAATTATAACTTGTGGCAGATAATGGCAATTAACTGTAAATTTATCAAGTAATCATTTCGGGTTGTAATAACTTTTAAATTGTGGATTCAAAGACTTGTACTTATTTGAATTTCATCTCTGAGACTATAACGGGTTGTGGTGTATGTTAGTGTGGGGTCACAGCATAAGGTTGTTTATTATTAATTAAGTGAAGTGATATTGTGGAAAGAAAGACCGTGACGACCCGGATCCCCGACCCCGGATCTGGGGGTGTTACATAAGGGTAAAGGGCTAGTAGCTGAAAATGAAGAACAGTTGAGCCAAGATGACATGGATGACATAGATGAGCATCTTATTTTTCTATCCTAGAGATTTGCCAAGCTCAAATTCAAGAAGAATTTTGGAGCAGTTAAGTCAAACAGAAACATGGTTGATAAGTCTAAATTCAAGTGTTTCAAGTGTGACTTGGCAGCTCATTTTGCTAGTGAGTGCGGGAAGCTTGATTCTGGTATTAAGAAGTTTGAGCCCGTTGATTACAAGCAAAAATACTTTGAGTTGCTCAAGCAAAAGGAAAGGGCTTTTATTACACAAGAAAATGACTGGGCTGCAGATGGATTAGATGAAGATGAAGAAACAAACTATGTCAACCTAGCCCTAATGGCCAAATCAGATGAAACAGAAGTTAGTTCATCCAGTAATCAGGTAATCACCACTAACCTAGCATATTTAACTAAGTGTGAGTGCAATGTTGCCATCAATGACATGTCTACTGAGCTGTATCATTTGCGTGTAACTCTTAAGTCTCTTACTAAGGAAAATGCTAAAATTAAAGAAAACAATTTGTTTTTAAGTGAGAGGAATAATGTGCTAGAGTCTCAATTCATTGAGTTTGAAAATTTGAGAATTGAATGTAAAACTGCCAAGGATGAATTAACCGAATCTTTAAAGAAAGAAGAGATTTTAAGAAAGCAACTTGAACGAGAACATGAAGTAATTAAGGCATGGAAATCATCTAGAGATGTCCATGCTCAAATTACTAAAGCTCAAGGTATAGAGTCTTTTTATGATGCAACTTGGAAAAAGAACAAGGAGAAGCTTGATTCCAATCTGGTTGAAGGACTTTCAATGGATGTGAATTCGATGGATGATGAAAATTATCCGTCGAATAATCAAAAGAATTATCCGTCAAAAGACAATGAGCCACATCCGTCGAATATAAGTAAGCCAGTTAGCAAAGCTAAGCTAGCTAAGTTGAATGATAAATATGGATTAGTTTCTAAAAACTTTGTTCCAGAAGAATCAAGTCAAGTGAGAAAAGAAAATATAGTTAATGTTGGTCATCTGTCTTTTAAGCAATTGAATGAAAGATTAGATAAGATTGAGGTTAAAGCAGAATCAAAAAGGAAAAACAACAGAATTGGGAAGGTAGGAATTAACAAACATAACAACTACACACCTGATAAATATGCTCCAAGAAAAATATGTGTTAAGTGTGGTAGTGTTAATCATTTATCTGTTAATTGCAAACTTGTTATGCCTACTCCTATGTCTGCACCTCCTTCATTTCCCAGCATGCCTACAATGTTAATGTTATGCCTGCACACAATTTAAATGCACAATATGATAACATGCCATTTGCAACTAATCCTTATTATGTTGCATTTAGTATGCCTCAAATGCCATTTAGCATGCCTTACTGGAATAACATGTTTGCACAAAGCATGCCTTTTCATGTTAATCAAAATATGCATGATAGTTCTGCTTCAATGAATGGTTTCAAAGGTCCAACTCAAATGATAAAGGATGAATCTGATATACCCAAGTCAAATGAGATCAAACCTAAGAAACCAAAGAAAAAGGCTAACAAGGCAGGACCTAAGGAAACTTGGGTACCAAAATCAACTTGATTTGATTTTGATATGTGCAGGGAAACAGAAAGAACCTCTGGTATCTGGATAGTGGGTGCTCAAGGCACATGACTGGAGATTCTACCCTGCTCACTGAGTTCAAGGAAAGAGCTGGCCCAAGTGTCACTTTTGGAGATGACATCAAGGGTTATACTGTGGGATATGGCTTGATTTCAAAGGATAATGTCATCATTGAAGAGGTTGCCCTAGTGAATGGACTCAAGCATAATCTGTTGAGTATCAGCTCTGTGATAAGGGCAACTCAGTCACTTTCAATTTAGAAGCCTGTGTTGTGACTAACAAGAAGAACAACAAAGTGGTTCTCACTGGAGTGAGAAAAGGCAATGTGTATCTAGCTTACTTCAACTCAAAAAATGCAGAATCTGTAACTTGTCTTCTCAGTAAAGCAAGTTAAGATGAAAGTTAGCTATGACACAAGAAGTTGTCCCATCTAAACTTCAAGACCATGAATGAGCTAGTCAAAAAAGATTTGGTTAGAGGTATTCCTCAAGTGGAGTTTACAAAGGATGGATTATGTGATGCCTGCCAGAAAGGAAAGCAGATTAAAGCATCATTTAAAAAGAAGCTTGATTCAACAATTGAAGAACCTCTGCAATTGTTACACATGAATTTGTTTGGACCAGTCAATGTGTTGTATATCTCTAAGAAAAGATATTGCCTAGTAATTATTGATGATTTCTTAAAGTTCTCTTGGACATATTTTCTAAAATCCAGAGATGAAGCTAGTGAAATCATCATCAATCACATAAGGCAAGTCAACAATCATCCTGACTTCAAAGTAAGAATAATCAGGAGTGACAATGGAACTGAGTTCAAGAATTATGTGATGAGACTATTTTGTGAAGAGAATGGGATTATGCATGAGTTTCCTGTAGCTAGAACTCCATAACAAAATGGAGTAGTGGAAAGGAAAAACAGATCTCTTATTGAAACTGCAAGAACAATACTAGAAGAATCTAAGTTACCAACATATTTTTGGGCTGAAGCTATAAATACTGCATGCTACACTCAGAATATTTCTTTGGTCAATCAAGCAAAATGCATGACACCCTACCGATTGTTCAAGAATTATAATCCAACATTAAACTTTCTACATGTCTTTGGCTGTAAATGTTATATCTTAAGGAATCAAACTGATCAAAATGGAAAGTTTGATGCCAAAGCAGATTAAGGAATTTTTGTTGGATATGCTGTTGGAAAAGCATATAGAGTCTACAATCTAAGAACCAACAATGTCATGGAATCTATACATGTTGTGTTTGATGATAAAAAGATTGAAGGACTGCAAGATGGAGATTTCCATGAGAGCCCCAAATTTGACAATGTGGAGATGATTTGTGAAGACAGTGAATATGATAGTGATCAAGAAATAGTGGCTAAGGATAATGCTGAAAAATCTATCTCCAATGATGCACAAAATTCAGCATCAATCGAGTTGCATAATGCATCATCCGTCGGTAGACAATCAGCTTCATCCATCGAGATACAAAGTGTATCATCCATTGGAACAATGAGAGAAGCTGAGAGTCAAAACTGATCACTTACAGGATGAACTCTTTCTTCAAATCAAAGATTCACAAACTTAGGGGGAGTTTCCTTTAATAAAAAATGAGTCACACATCAAGACAATGATGAGGCCTCTTCATCTAGAGCTAATCTAAAATAACAGAGAAAATGGATTAGAGATCACCCTTTTGAGCTCATTATTGATGATGCATCTTCTAGAGTTCAAACAAGGAAAAAAACTCAAGAAGAATGTCTATATAACAGTTTTCTCTCAAAGGAAGAACCAAAGAAGGTAGAAGAAGCTCTGTTGGATCCTGATTGGGTTCTAGCTATGCAGGAGGAGCTAAACCAATTTGAAAGGAACAATTTATGGATGCTGGTACCAAGCCTAAAGGAAAGAATCCAATTGACACCAAGTGGGTATTCAGAAATAAGATGGATGAAAATGACATAGTTGTCAGGAACAAAGCTATATTGGTTGCTAAGGGCTACTGTCAACAAGAAGGAATATATTTTGATGAAACTTTTGCTCCTGTTACAAGACTTGAAGCCATCCGAATTTTCTTAGCCTATGCAGCCCATGCCAATTTTAAAGTCTATCAAATGGATGTCAAAAGTGCCTTTCTGAATGAAGATTTAGATGAGGAAGTCTATGTCAGTCAGCCTCCTGGTTTTGAAGATCCAAATTTTCCATAATATGTCTACTATCTTTTGAAAGCACTTTATGGATTGAATCAAGCACCTAGAGCCTCGTATGGTACTTTGTCAAAGTTTCTCTTAGAAAATCACTTCACAAGAGGTACTGTTGACAAAACTTTATTCTTTAGAAATGTTAATGGCTCTAGTATACTTGTTCAAATTTATGTAGATGATATTATATTTGGCTCTACAGATGAAAAATTTGTAAAACGTTTGCCAAATTGATGCAAGGTAAGTATGAAATGAGCATGATGGGAGAACTAACTTACTTTTTTGGTCTACAAGTTAAGCAAGTTAGTGATGGAATATTCATTAGTCAAACCAAATATATTTATGATCTTTTAAAAAAGTTTGATCTAATGGATTACACATCTGCAAAAACTCTCATGGTCACTACAACTAAACTTGAATTAAACACTACCGAAAAGTTTGTGGATATTTCAAGCTATAGAGGCATGGTTGGCTCACTTTTGTACTTAACAACTAGTAGGCCAAATATAATGTTTGCTACTTGTCTTTGTGCTAGATTTCAGGTTGATCCTAGAGAATCTCATTTAATAGCTATAAAGAGAATTTTCAGATATCTCAAGGGAACACCAAAACTTGGCATTTGGTACCCTAGAGATTCTGGTTTTGATCTAACTGGTTATTCAGATGCAGACTATGTGGGGTGCAAGATTGATAGAAAAAGCACTACAGGAACCTGTCAATTTCTAGGAAACAAGCTAGTATCCTGGTTTGGTAAAAAGCAAAATTTAGTTTCTACTTCTACAGCTGAAACTGAATATATTGATGCTGGCAGTTGCTGTGCACATATTTTATGGATGAAAAACTAATTGTTGGACTATGGCCTATAAGTGGACAGAATTCCTATTTTCTGTGATAACACAAGTGCAATTGCCATCACTGAAAATCCAGTACAACATTCAAGAACAAAGCACATAGATATTAAGTACCACTTCATGAGGGAACATGTGATGAATGACACTGTGGAACTTCATTTTGTCTCAAGTGAGAAGCAACTTGCAGATATCTTTTCCAAGCCACTTGATGAATCCACCTTTACTAGTTTGAGTGAGTTAGGTATGCTTAATTATTCTTAAATTATTTCTGATAATTTTACAAGTTGTAATGTAGCTAGAAACTTAATTGATTCTTCTGTTTTAGATGAAATTTTGGATAAGTCAAAATTTACATCTCGACGGATGTTCATTATCCATCGAGTTTGATCATCCATCGAAATAGAAGAGCTTGGTAAAAATCAATTACTTTTCTGGATTATTTTATACTCGACGGATAATTGCTTTATTCTCATCCGTCGAATTGTCTACATCTTAGCCGTTAAAGTTCTGAACATTATCCATCGGATATACTTACAGTCTGTATGTATATCACGATGGATAATTGGCAGATTTTTGACAGTTTATTTTATTTTTAAACGGCGATTTTGGGAAATTCTCATTGGGTCTTTAATTTTTATCCCATTTTATCTGAGAATACATAAAAGCCTTACTTCAAGTTTATTTTAGCTTTTATCTTTCTCTATTGCAATTAACTGCTCTCTTCTTCCTCAAAGCAAAATTCTCTTTCTCTCTACAAATTTCCTTGCTTTAAAAATGGTACAAGCAGTCAAAATCATGTCTCGGTCATGATTCATTTTTTAGAAGAACAATTTCGTAGCTCTTGTGAACAAAGAAATTCCAGCCTCCGAGGATTATCACAAAATGATGGATTTTATGAAGGGCTGCAAGCTCAGTTATGCCATGCTGGAATCACCCACAAACTACTGTGAAATTATGGAGGAGATGTGGACCACTGCTGTATAATAAACAACTAACAAAATAATAACTCTCACCATTAAAGGTAAGGAATTCTGCATTAACAATGATATTATTCAAGCATACTTTAAAATTTCTGATAACACTACTACTAAACCACTTATATGATGATTTAGTTAACTTTCTTAATATTATTGGCTATGCACTTTTGACCACTAAGTTAAGTGAGATTAGAAGGCTAGGTCTTAGAAAATAGTGGACTTATCTGTGTGATGTAATTACCAAGGTGTTTTCTGGCAAGATAAGCAATTTTGATTCTATCAACACTACCATGCTCAACATGCTCTACATGCTACTTACTGACAATTACTATAATTTTAGTGATGCTATCATGTTTGAGTTAGGTTACAAGTTAGGGGAGATCAAAAAGAGATCTAAAAATGTTTATTATGCTAGATTCTTTATGATTATTGCTAACCATATTTGTGAGGATCTTGTGATTGAGAACCCAACCAATAAACTGAATTGTTGGGTTCAAGAAAGAAGAGTAATTGCAGATTTAAATAGGGTTGATCATCACAAGGAAGTGCCCCTTATTTATTTTCCTATCATGGATGATCCTCAGGTAAGTGAGGTAAATATTTTTGTCTCTACTCTCTTCCTATCTCTCAAATTACTTTGCCATTGACTGTGGCTATGGCATCTGTGTCAATGACCCAATAGATGCCTACCCAAGCCACAAAATCCAAAGTTTCAAAATCCAAATCAAAGAAACCACACTCTGGTGTCTCTCAAAAGATGCCAGTTTCAAAATCTACCAAAACCAAGAAGGAGTGTGAAGGGTGGTAAGATTGGTGAGGGACAGGATGAACATAAAAGAAATCCTAAGAATAAGGACGGAGAGGTGAGTGTACCCAAACCTAGCCACACCACAGTTTCCCAACAAACTGTGGTGCTTAATAAGGAAATTAGCACATCTCTAGTTTCATCCTCCCAAAAGGATGCTACTATTGAAACAAGCTCCCAACTAGGAGCACATGCCAAAAAGGTTAGGGACACAGATTCACCCAAAACTTATATAAGAAAGAAGAAAGCTATAAAAAATGGGGATGCACAGGGATCACACACAATGCAAACTGACACTAAAGACTCGGTCATTGCACCATCTCAAATTCAGTTTGATGTGGCTCCAATAAATGTGGAGTCACAGCCAAAATCTTTGACTATAGAAGCACCAAACACATAAAACTCTCCCACCAATTATTTGGATGTGGATATGATTCACACATCAATCCTTGATTCTCCTTCTTTAACTCTGTTGGAGAAGCCAAAAATCAGTGCAAGTGAGCATCATCTTCTAGATGATTTGTTGGCTCACTTGCCAATTCTTTCAGGAACTGTTGAGACTTTTGTGCCTAAATTATCATCAATCTGCACAGAGTCCACAATAGTTTCAACTCCAAACTTTATCATTTCCTCTATTCCGGTGGATGTTGTTCATCCGTCAGCCAATGATTGTATCCCGACGGATTTGCCTGACAGCAGTCATCCGTCGACTATCCTAAATACTACCCCGATGGATGTTCCTCATCCGTCGATACTCACTACACAAGCTGATTTTTTTAATAATCGTTACAAGTGTAGATGAGTTAGTAGTTGTACAATAACTCCTAGGATTGAGGGAAGGGAGTGAACAGAGTGAGAGGCTGAGTTGCTCTCAGGCAAAAAGAGAGGAAATGAGAGAAAATATGCAGTCTATTTCTTCCAGCCTGACAAAAGTGAGTGATGGGAGTTCCACCTTAGTAGGTGAAGGTGAGGGGATGAGGATGTGAGGATGTGAGGGTGGTGAGCCAAGGGGAGCCCTTGATGTAAGAAAATAGAGAAAATAAGAGAAATGCAGGTACAGGAGATATAAGGATGAAAACCATTGGCAGTGAGTCAAAGATGCAGAAAAGGAGAGACTATTTCAGTAAGAATATCAAGCTATCATAGATTCCATCTCCTTGGATGCTGAGACATTTACTCATCCTGTTTCAGCTTATCAAACTCTAGATGGACATGGCAATGAGAATGCTGAAAGGATGCTTAACTTGGTGCACATTACTGCTTCCATGCAAAGGGCCAAAGATGTCATCACAGCCATGCCACCCACAGCTGGTGATGATATTGATTATGGAACTGGTGTATCTGAGGATCTGTTTGGTGATGAAGCTGATGATGAAGGAGATTCAATGGACATAAGGGGAGATCCGGCATGCCATCTAGGGCATTTTCTAAAGACTGTGATGAGCAACACTTCAAGACTACTCTCTTTCATATCATTCAACAAACTCAGACAGCTCTTCAAACTACAACCAATGCCACCACCAAGAAGCTACTTCAAGCACATCTCAATTCTCTTCAACTGTACCAAATTCAATCTCTTCAACACAATCTGGATGTCTCTGCTATTAAGACATATATTGATCAAGTCAAGATAGATGTCTCTGACAGATTGGATGCTAAATTTCCTAACACAACCCTACTTGATATCACCAGACAACTAAGGCAAAACTCCAATCTTGCCAGCAAAGTGGACTCCTAGGACACAAGACTCAAGACATTGGAAGCTTCTATCACTGCAATTCATTTACATCAAGCTCAGCAAACTCAATTGCTTCAAAAGTTAGTGGCTGCACAAACCTCTACCTCCACTCAACTTGATGCTAACAAAAAGGGGAAAAAGATTCACTTGTCCCAATTAGTCAAGAAGAGCCAATAAGTGGAGGGGGGGGGGGAATGTGCTAAACATACAAGTTAGTCAAGTAATTGTTCCAGAAATTACTTATCCTAAGTCACCAGTCTTGGACAACATTGATCTGATCCAAATAGCAGCTGCTAAGTTGGATTCAAAGACAGATTTCAAGAAGCTTGATGTTGCAGCAGTTGAGAAGCAATTGGATGACAATTGGAGGAAGATTGATGAAGAAATCACAAAGAAATTTGGTCCAATTAAGAAACCAAAGAAAACCTTTCATCACTTCTCTCAAGTCAAGCAAATTTATGTGAATGGCATGAGTTTAGGTAATCTGGAAAAGGGCCAACCTTCATGCATAAAGTCTCCAAAAGCCAACTTGGTTTTGAAGCCCAAAAGAAATTATCCAAAGTCATCTGACAAAATTCCCTTGGATCTTATGTTTGAGACTCCAAGTCTAGATGAAAAGAAGCTGTTAGCAAGGTCCATTGCATTCTTCAAAGATCCAACTGACTCAATGCTAAATAGAAGAATTGCTAGGATCTACAGGAATGGGAAAGAAACCTGTGTGGTGGCTGGACACCCTCAGTTTGCAGAAGCTAAGAAGGAAGAAAAAGAGAGAATCAAGCCAGAAAAGAAACAAGCTGCTTTAGATGCTAAGAAACTCAAACAAAAGAAAACACAAGTTGCTATAGTAGCCAAACTTCATGTTGTGAAAACTGCAACTGAGATTTTTGAAAAGCAACATGTGGTATCTGAAACAAAGGGAACCTCAATAGACAAAAAAACCAAGATACAAACAAAGAATCAAGAGAAAATTAGACTTCAGTGATGAGGAAATGGAAGATTACATTCCCAAACAGTCTACAACTTCAACTCAAACATTTAAGCCCTCAGAAGTGCAGGATGAATTTAAGGTGGATTCTGCAAAGAACTTTCATGTTGAGCCAATAGTTCCCAAGGATGAGCCTATAGACTGGGATAACTTGCCTCTTCCTGAGCTCAATTTTCTAATATTCAACAAGCTAAAGAAGACAAAGACAAGAGCAATCAAGAAGGTCAAGCTTATGAAACTCATAACCAAAACCTTAACCAAAGCTCAACCAACTGTCAACAAGGGAGATCTTCTATACATCTGTGATATCAAGGAATTCTCAGATATCAATATCTACATGGATTAATTAGAAGAATTGAGGGTAATTTATGCTTACAGAAATCTCACTGAAAGATTAATGTTCAAATACAAGGGTGGGAAAGAGATCATATGCCCCCTTCACAAAATTCTTCAAGAAAGTTGTTCTGTTTTGATAAAGATCTTCTCATCCTTCAAGAAAAATTTTGGATTCAATGTGACAGCCAAGAAATTGGTTCTAAAGAAGATAGAAGAACTAAAGAGCAGAAAAGCCTCAAATGCACTTCCAAAAACTCTATCCATTCCCTTCACAGGAAATACAGTGCACTTGAGGCCTTACTAACTGATGGAATTCATGGATGACAAAGGTGAGAGGATTCTTCAGATTGGATGACCAACTGAGCATCTCAAACAATGAGACTATTGGAAATGCAAGGAAAGTTAGATCTATCAAATGCTGAAGAATTTGAATTTCACATACAACTCCAAAATCAAATAGAATAAAACAACTGGAAGCTTGGGAAGATATCAAGATAATCAAGGAAATAGAAAACATCTGCTCAAACTAGAGAAGCACCTTGATAATGATTGTGAGAACTCTTTGTACACTTTACTTTGTTCAATTTTTAAAAAAACTTTAGCACTTACTAGTTTTATCTACCTTTATTAATCTGTTCAATTAGGGTGTTTTGTTATCATCAAGTTTCTCTTAATTTATGGCTACAATTCCAGTAGACATAAATTGGGGGAGATTGTTAGGAATATATTGTGAACTTGATGATAAGTTGAACAAAACACCTTAGTAGATTTAACTTAGTGTATTTGTAGCTCTCGATGGATGTTCTTATATAGTCCTGACGGATGAATTTTATTGTCCCGACGGATGACAATTTAACATCCATCGAGAGTGTAGCTTATGTAACAATAAGTATTGTAACACATTTCTGCAAACAACAATATTTTAGTTGAGTAGATACTGTAGGATTCTTTGAGTCATGTTGACTACTAGATTGATATGCAGAATAGGTTAAATAATTATAAATATAAGATGTCTTGTAATTCTACATAAGTGAAATAGAATCAAGTGACAGAAAGACTCCCGACGGATGATCTACAAAGGCTCCCGACAGATAATCAACAAGGCTCCCGACGGATGATCAACACAGTCCCGACAGATGATAATATTCAAAATAGCAGTTGACAGTGACAACACAATCACATGCGTCGGGTGTTTGCAAATGAAATGTGGTAGCCTAATTGCAGGATTTAGAGAACAAAGAAGCATTACCATTTCCATGCAATTATGAAGATATTCAAAGATGTTGGATAGAGTAATGTAGCAACATGAAGTTAGACTAAATTCAGTTTGTCTTATTGTCTTGTCTTACTATCATGTAACTTAGTGATATATAAACCAAGTGTAGCAAGTAGAACAATTTGACTGAGAAAACTTTATTTTCCAAGGGAGATAGAAAAGGCTGTATCTGTTAAGAATCTCTTTGTAATTCTGTAAGTTCTCTTGTAAGCAGCTGTGTGATATTCAAGCATCACAGAGTTCTCAACTTTATATATATCTCTGGTGGATAAGTTCAAATCCACCAGAAAGTTTTAAAGCTTTGTGTTTTATTGCTTTGTGTTTTGATTTCTATTTTATTCTCATTCCACACTTCTTGCAAAATCAAACACAGTTATATATTAAGTAAGAACATTCTTAAAATCAGAAAAAGTAGCCAGAATTACATTCACCCCCTTGTGTAATTCTTGTTGCATTGTTTGGGATTAATAATTTAACCATTTTTCATAAATATATTAACTAATCATATATATTGACTTCATGTGCGAAATTTTTATAAATTTAATAAAATATTCATATATATATTAATACTTAGATTTCTATTGCTTTAAGTTATTATTAAACAAAGAATAAGATAATTTATGTGATCAATAATTACTATTTATTTTTAACATAAAATAGATCGAATCAAATCATATATTTATTGTGTGTGTGTAAAAGTTTCATTCATATATCATAATTTCAAATATGAAAATAATTTCATAATTATATTAAATAGTTTCCTACCAAATTAAAAATGACAATAAATTAAGTATTTCATTCAAAAACTTTTAAATTTATATATTATTTTAATTATTTAAAATGTATGTTTTACATTTTTTTGTAATTACGGTTAAAAATGTGTATTATCATACACGCATTACGTATTTGTAGAAGTTGCATATGAAACACAAAGGACAAGTATTTTTAAAATATGTATCATCATACACGCATTACGTAGATATGTATCTTCTTATAATTTTTTTAATTTTTTACAAGTGACGCACATCCTAATGATATGTATATTGCCTAATTTCTTAAAAACATTTTTCGCGAGGAGAAAATGCATATAAGAGACATGTGTGTCTCGTGATGCACATTCCCATAATACATGTCCCTTGATATGCATGTATTATATACGTGTCCTGTCAATATTTTAGGCCAGTGATTTCAGATCTAGACATTATGAGAAATATGGGCCATAGCCCTTTAAAAATATTATAAGAAATATGTAACTCACTTTTATTTAATATCTCAAAATTGATGATAAAGGTTAGGGCCAACTATATATTTATATGTGAACGAGTATTGACTAGCTTTTAAATCTAACAATACAATGTCAACACTTAATTTGATTAAACAGAATACCTAAGTGAAAGCTAATATAATGAATTCTAGATATTTTATTTTATTAATTTTCTAGTAATAATAAATCTATCAATCAATCTATTATCTCTTCTATATATAATAGATGAAAATAGTGATAATATTTCCGAAATTAAAAGTCTCATTGTAAAGACTAAACAACCCTTATTTTTAATATTTATATAACATATGTGGTTTTTGGGAATCGAACTCGAGATATTTTATACACCTATATCACCTCAAACCACTACACCATATTATCACATGTGCTTTTTATCATACACATAACATGAAAGTGTGCTAAATTAATATTTTATTTAACTTTAAAGATAGTAACTTGAATCCCGCAAAAAAAGGATAGGTACTTGAATATTTATACAGTTAATTTTAAAAAATTGAATTGCATATATAAAGTTAGGCATAATACATAAATGGATTTTTATCTAATTTATTAATCATTTTTTAGTTTTAAAATAGATCTCATATATTTTTAACATATTTTTAATAAAAAATAAATAAAATGTACATATATAATTTTTAAAGAAAATATTGAAAATAGAATCGCTAATATATAAATAATCTATATTGGTATTACATATTTAGATATGTTCAAATTATAATGAGTGAATGCATTTTAGTTTATTTCGAATTCGAAACCATAACTTGGCCCATTGTTCAAAAAATACTCGAAATTTGACTACATGACCCGACCGAAAAACATCGTCACATTCTACGTTAAGTAATTTAAATTACAAGTTCGGCGAGAATATCTTACCAATGTGAAATTTTTTAATATCTTATGTTAATATAAATTAATTTGTTTGAGGTCTTTATAAAATCAAGTCAATTGATTATTTGTATTAAAATTACTAACTTCGCTGTAGCGCATAATTGTTTTTGGGACTTGTCCAGATTTTAAAAATATTCGGAATTTGATATGAGATCTCAATATATTTGTTAAAACTACGATGATATATTAAATCGATTTATTTTTCATTTTTTACTTTAAAAAATTAGCTTTTTAAAAAAGAATTTTTTTAGATAAGCAGTAATCATTGATCAAGATAATATTGTACAAATATTTTACATTATTTTAATATTTTGAATTATTCAATTAAAAGTTATATCTATACTATATTGTAGCGTTTGATTCAATACATTTTATACCATTTAAATAAAAAATATATATATTGTTTAATAATTTGAAAAAATTAACCAGTTCAAGTGATATTTAAAAAAATTTATCGAATTAAAAAATATTTAATTTTAAGAGAATAATATACACTATTATCAAATTATTATATGAAGAAATATTAGAGTCGTAATGAAAGAAACTTAAAAAGAGTTTAAATAACGATATAATTACGATTTTTTCTTCAAATTATTGAAAAAATTCATGAATATCAATAACAAGTCTTTAAAATATATAATTTATTTTTATGTTACAACCATGATTGATACTCGGTTGCGTAACAAAATAGAAATGGATTGTCTGTCAGGGATAATGTGAATACCATATATAAATTATTGCAATTTATTTATCACATAATTTTAATTTTTGAATAATTAGCAATGCATGTTATTTAAGTAATCAATTACCTCACTAGATATTAATAATGATTATACATGTACATAAATCAAATATTTAGCATAAAAAATTGAAACCATCGTAATTTACTAGGAAATGTAACATACGATAATTTACATGCCACACACATATAACTTAATCTTACTTTGTTAACAGTAGTGTAAATAAAAAACTAACATTTTTCCATACATACATACGTTAAATTTTAAAAACTAATATTTTTCATTAAAATCAACTTTTATATTAACAGTAGTGTAAATTTTATATTATTGTATATTATGATTGCAAGTCATTTTGACTTCAGTTATGCATTTTTTATCTTTTTAAATTGAGTAACTTAATTGTAAGCTAGTAGTGAACTCAATAATAATATAAACTAGTACATATGGTTTATTTAAATAAAATTCAAATTTTTTGGTTAACTTTGTATTCAACATATATGTTAATTTTTAGCTTTTTCTTTGTAAACATACTAACGACATTCTACATATTAAGTTTAATCGTTTCGTTTTAAACGTACACCGACTAACCTATTTATATTCATTCATTAAATACAAATTATATAACACAACAAGAATATATATATATATGTTATTTCTAGTGGACTAACAATGAGATTTACAGAATGGGGGTTGAATGTAAATCTCAAAACTTTTTCAAGTTTTGAGCAGTTTCTAGGCTATGTGTTTTGATGAACAAGTGTGTGTGAATTGCTTTGAGCTAATGCAGACAAATATATATTCAAACACAAATGTAAAGAACACAACAGACTTAAAAACTTTTCTGGTGGATTTGTTGTTCCACCAGAGATGTGTTATTTCAGAAAATCTGTGATTCAAAGAATTAAATCACAATTGCGTCCTAGTACAAACTAGATGATTTTCTCTCTGGATTTTTCTAAACAACTCTGGAAAATTCACTATCTAATTACTAGCTGCTACTTGGTTTATATATCACCAAGTTTACAAGTGAAGACAAAACTGTAAAATACAATTAAAAGATTCTTCACATGTTTCTTCTTCATTTCTCTATCCAATGCAATTTAGGTTTAGCTGTGAATCTTTGAATACTTCCTTGTTTGCACCATAATGGAAATGCTGCATTTTCTTGATTCCTCCTAGAGGCTGCCACATTCCAGTTTGTCTCTGTCAACCCATGTGCCTCTGTCAGCTTATGAATTGTCACTATCAACTGCTATTGAACTAAGCATCCGTTGAAGCTTTCATCCGTTGATGACTTTATCCGTTGAAGCTTTATCTGTTGAAGCTTTATCAGTTGATGCATTAGCAGTTGAAGCTTTATCCGTTGAAGCACTCATCCGTTGATGGATATTATCCGTTGAAGCTTTAGAGACATCCGTTGAAGCTTTGTTTCTCATCCGTTGAAGGCCTTTAATATCAGTTGATACTACTTCACTTATACAAAATTACAAGGCATGAAATATTTACAATTAGCCCTCCTATTTGCATATCCACTAGTAGTCAACATGACTGATAATTTCCTACAACATCTAAGAATTACAACTTAAATACAGAGAATGAAATGTACTACAATACTAAACTTATTTCTAAGTAAAGCTACTCCTTCAACGGATAGCCAAAATGGTCTTATCTGTTGAGGCTACAAACACTAGATTTCTACTTAAGTGTTTTGTTTAACTTATCATCAAACTAATACACATATTCCTAACAATCTCCCCCTATTTATGTCTACTAGAACTGTAGGCATAAATTTGGGTTTAACTTGATGATAACAAAACACTTATCAAACATATAAACTGAAATAAAGTAGAAATTCAAAAGTGCTGCAAAAATTTGTATACTGAGATAGAATTGAAGAATTACATTGTTTCCAAGGGTGTTCCTTTAGCCTGAGTAGATTAATTTCTTTTCCTTTGATCCCTTGTTTTCTTCCCTAGCCTCCTGTCATTCTCCTCTATTTGGAGTTGGAGTTGTCTGTAGAATTCAGCTTCATCTTCTTCATTGATGTCCAACTTAGATTGCATATCCTTGAGAGTTTCATTACTGGCAATCTTGAGCTGATCTTCAAGTCTGAAAAATCTTCTGACTCCTTTATTATCTCTGAACTCCATCAACCAATGAGGTGATTTATGAACTGTAATTCCTCTCTCTGGGATGAGTAATGTTTTAGGCAAGGCATTAGGCTCCCACCAAGTTTTCCTTATGCTGGCAATCTTGTTGAGAATCTCAGTTTTGGCAGTCCTGGTAAAGCCAGAATCCCTTTTTATAGCTGAGTAGACTCTAACCAAGGTAGAATAGCCTTCATCCAGAATTCTGTAAAGAGGCCAAGTCTTTTCCCTACTTCCTTTATATTTGAACACAAGTCTTTCTGGAAGCTGTCTATAGGCATCTATTCCCCTTACTTCCTCCAGCTCATCCAGATAGAGTTCGATGTCTGTAAATTCCTTTATGTCACAAATGTGAACATAATCATCCTTTGAGGCTTGTTGCTTAGGCTTAGGCTTCTGAGTGAATTTGATTGAGGTTAGAGGAGGTGTTGATTTGATTTTTCTTTTCTGTTTCTTTGATGATGGAGAAGTGGTTAAGAAAGTGGGAAATTTGATGGTGTCCCAATCAATTGGTTCCTCCTTAGAAGTGATTGTTTCACCATGGATGTTTATGAAGGGGTCAGGCACAATGGGTTCAGGAATAGAAGGTAGTGGTTTGGATTTTGATTGGGTTTCTTCAGTTTCATCTACAATCTTCCTTTTTGCATTGGCCTTCTTTCTGTTCCCTTTCTGCCATTCCTTTCTTTCCTTACTTCTTTCTTCCACATCATTATTAAGCATGTCCCTCATGCCTACATCTTCACCCTTGTCTTCAATTTCTTTCTTTTCTTCAGCTTGACTTGACTTTAGCTATTTTTTAAGCTTTGCTTGTGCTCTTTTGCCAGCCTTTAGCTTTTTAGCTTCTTTCTTCAACCTTCTGGCTTCTTCCCTCTTGGCTATTAAGAATTTGGGATGTCCTTGTATCACACAGATACTCTTTCCCTCTCTAAATATAATAGCCATGTTCATTCTTTCAACCACATCCTTGGTCTCCTTGTGCTTCATGATATTACCACCCAAAACCTTGTCTTTATCAGGCTTTGGAAGAGGAAAATCCACTCCTTTCAACTGAACAAGGCTCAGAGGGTTCTTTGTAGAGTCCTTATTGGATCTGTTGTTGGGCTTGAGAACCATATGTTTTAGATTCTTGGAAAAAGTCTCTCCAACCTTATTCCTCCTTACTGGCTTGAGCTCCATAATGATTGGCTCCACCTTTGTGCTATGCTTCACAGATTGTGATTTTGAAGTTGTATAACCAAAAATTTGTTGCATCCTTTCATCAATTTTCCTCCTTTGCTCTTTGACTTTCATCTCAGCTGCTGCTATCTGGATTAGATCAATTCCATCAAGCTTTCCTTTGATTTGAAGTGTTGGAGAAGTGGTGATGGCAGGAACTAGCACTTTAGATATTTGAACTTTTGTTGATGGCTCTCCTTCCCCTTCCCCTTTATTCTCCCCCTTTTTGTTATCATCAAGGATAGGGGTCAAGCCTTGTGCTTTTGCCAGCTGCAATAGTAGATTTGTCTGAGATTGTTGATTTTGAAGAATGGTGACCACAGAGTCTTCAATGACTTGAACTCTATTTTCCAACTTGGCCAGCCTCTTGTCAGCATCAGATTCTCTCCTCAATCTCAGTAACAAATCTTGCATTGTACCATAAGGCATGACTGAATCCAACTTCTCAGAATTGTAGGATTTCAGATCAACAATATCCTTTCTGAGTTCATCCACACTCAAATTCTGTCTGATGTGCTGCAACTGTAAGAGATGCAGAGAGTCTAGATGAGCTTGAAGAATAGCCTTAGTACCAACATCTGTAGTCTCCTGAAGGGCCTTTTGAATAGCCATAAATTGCTTGACCAAAGCTACACCAAACTGTCCTGGTGTAGATTTCTTTGTCCATGCCCATTTAGGTAAATCTGGAACAGAACTTGGGTCTGCATCTCCCCCTAAGTTCATGCTCCCATCCAAAGAAATAGAGTCATCATCATTAGAATTTACTTCAAATTCTTCAGATGGCTCACCAGCTTGAGAAGGCATCCTATTAATAGCAGCTTTATCTCTTTGAAGAGATTCTGAAGTGTGCACTATGTTCAAAGTCTGCTCTGCCTCCACATTGCCCTGAGCAGCCAACAGTTGATAGGCTGAAACAGGATGAGTAAAAGTGTCAGCATCCAAGGAAATGTTATCAATTTCAGCTTTGTAATGTTGCTAAAATTGTCTTCCCTTTTCAGCATCATCCCCAATCATTGACTCACTAGCAATGGCTGGATCCACCCTTATAGCTTCTGTACCTGCTTTTCTCTCATTTTCCCTATATTCTTGCATCAGGGGCTCCCCCTGGCTCACACACACCCTCACACCCTCACCCTCACCTACTAAGGTGGCACTCCTCTCACTCACTTTTGCCATGCTGGAAGAAATAGCATGCATATTGTGACTCTCAACCTCTCCTTTTGCCTGGGAGCAACCCAGCCTCTCACTCAAATTATCACTCCCTTCCCTCAATCCTAGAAGTGATTGTACAGTAACCATGTCTTCTACACTTGGAATTGATTCAGTTATATGTGTAGAGACCATCAACGAATAAGGAGTATCCGTTGAAGTGGAAACTGATGATATCAATGGATAACTGCTGTTAAGCTTATCCGTCGAAGAACAACCACTTGTCAACGGATGAAAGATATCCGTTGAAGAAGGAAAAGATGTAGATTTTGAAAGTGACATAATTGTTGAATCTGTGTGAATTGATTTTAAGTGAGGTGACACAGATTCTTCAACTAAGTCTGAAAGAATTGGCTGATGATCCAACAAATCATCTAAAAGATGATGATCACCAAGATTTGAGTGGGGCTCCTCCATGAGTTTTGAAGAGGGAGAATCAGGAATTGATGTGAATATCATATCCACATCCAGAGATGGTGATGGAGAATTTGGTGATTGATGTGTGTCTATTATGAGAGAATGGGGCTATGACTCCACATTTGCTGGAGCCACATCAAGCTGAATTTGAGAAGGCAAAGATACAGGTGGATGTATCTGTGCAGTGTGTGCCCCTTGTGTTGAAACTAGGGTTTTAGCCTTCTTTCTTCTTGAAAAGGCTTTGATAGGTGAATGTGTGGCTTCAGTGTCCCTCCCTCTTTTGTTCTATGTCCCTGATTGGGGACTATTTTCAATAACTGCATCCTTTTGGGAGGATGCAACTAGGGATGTGTTTGACTCCTTTTGAACCACCACAGTCTTTTGAGAAACTGTGGCTTGGCTGGCTAGGGTACCACTCACCTCTCCCACCTTATCCTGGGGGGTTTCTTGATGTTCACCCCTCCCCTCACCACTCACACCCTGTTCACTCCCTTCAGGGTTTATGGTAGTTGTTACAACTGTTGTCTTTTGAGAAACAACAGATTTGGTTTTCTTTGACTTGTGTTTTGGAATTTTAGTTTTGGTGGCTTTGGTAGGAATCTGTTGGGACAAAGACACAGATTCCATTACCACACTAGAAGGCAAAGAAACAATGGGGTTGGAAGAAGTAGGAGTTGCAGAAGTATTTTCTCACTTACCTGAGGTGCATTCATTATTGGCAAATATACCAATTGCACCTGGCTGTTGAGGCTAATTCTCACAAGGTCTGCAAGGACCCTTTTCTCTTGTGCCCAACATTTGAGTTTATTACTCTCATTAGTTATGACCAAACCTTCAGCAACATGGTTAGCCAATAACATAAAGAATCTAGCATAATAGATGTTATGAGGTCTATTAGCTTTGCTACCTAACCTGGAACCTATTTCTAGCATGACATAGTTGCTAAAATTAAAGTACCTATCAGAAACTAGCATATAGAGCATATTAACAAGAGATGAAGTTATGGCATCAAAATTACTAATCTTCCCAGAGAAAACCTTGATAAAGACATCTCCAAGAAAACTCCATTATTTTCTAAAGCCCTTTCTTCTAATGCTCCCTAAACTAGCAGAATCAAAAGAATAGCCTATAGAATCTAACATAGCAGATACATCATTATCAGTGTGTGGTGTCATGGCATTATTCTCAGGTAGCTTAAAGCAAGACTGTATGTCATCACAGTTAATACAGTAATCCTTACCTTTGAGAGAGAAAGCAATGGTCATATTTGTGGAGTTGAACTCTGCAGTTGTCCAAATCTCCTCAATTACCTCACAATAGATAATTGGGGCTTCCAGCATTGCATAGCTTAGTTTGCAGTTCTTGATGAAGTCCATCATCTTGTGATAATCTGAGTGGGCTTCATTCTTTTCAACCAAGGCTACTAAATTGTTCTTTTCATAAACAAAGCCAGACTGAGACATAATCTTGACTACTGGTGCCATTGTTGTGAGTAGAGGTTGCAGAGAAAAGATTGAGAGTTTTGGGAGAGAAAGTGAGTAAAAATTGCAAGAAAGCGTAAAGTGAAAATAAGAATTCAATGGGCTTTTATACTTTCTCGAATTAAAACGTAAATAGAATGATTAAATAATACTTTTAAGTAAATTACAACCGTTTGAGAATAAAGAAAACTGTAGAAATTCTGAAAACTGCCTTTAATACAAATACATATAACTGTGTGTATATGTATCAACGGTTAAGTAAACGAATCAACGGCTGTGACTCACTTAAAGTAACTGATGTGACACTTCAACGGATGAGGTAAATAGTTATCCGTTGAAGATTAACACTGTTTTTATCCGTTGAAGGATAAAATTACCAGAAATGTATTTGTCTTTCAACGGATAATGAACATCCGTTGATAGAACAATTTTGGCTTTCAACGGATAGGGAATATCCATTGATAGAATAAACTTTACTTAAATCCAACTTTGTTCTTGCCATAAATTCATTTCAGGCTTCAAAGCAGATTATAATGAGGACATGAATTTATGAATAATTAAGCATACCTAGCTCACTTACTAATCTTGTGAATGTTGATTCATCAAGTGGCTTGGTAAATATGTCTGCAATCTGCTTTTCACTTGGAACAAAATGAAGTTCCACTGTACCTTTCATCACATGTTCCCTTATGAAGTGGTATTTAATGTCAATGTGCTTGGTTCTTGAGTGCTGCACTGGATTTTCAGTAATGGCAATGGCACTTATATTATCACAGAATATAGGAATTTTGTCAACAGTTAGTCCATAGTCAAATAGTTGATTCCTCATCCACAATATTTGTGCACAGTAACTACCAGAAGCAATGTACTCAGCTTCAGCTGTTGATGTTGAAACATAATTTTGCTTCGTGCTGAACCATGACACAAGCTTATTCCCTAGAAATTGACAGGTGCCAGTTGTGCTTTTCCTGTCTATTTTGCAACCTGCATAATCTGCATCTGAGTAGCCAATTAGATCAAAACCAGACTCTCTAGGGTACCAAATTCCTAGATTTGGAGTCCCTTTGAGATATCTGAAAATCCTTTTAATAGCCACTAAGTGAGACTCTTTTGGGTCAGCTTGAAATCTAGCACAGAGACATGTAGAAAACTTTATATCAGGTCTACTAGCAGTTAAATATAAAAGTGAGCCAACCATGCCTCTATAACTTGAAATGTCTACAGACTTTTCAGCCTTGTTTAATTCAAGCTTGGTGGCAGTGGCCATGAGAGTTTTTGCAGATGATTATTAAGTCAAACTTCTTTAAAAGATTATAAATATATTTAGTTTGACTAATGAAAATTCCACCACTAACTTGTTTAACTTGTAAACCAAGAAAATAAGTTAGCTCTCCCATCATGCTCATTTCATATTTACTTTGCATTAACTTAGCAAACTTTTTACAAAACTTATCATCTGTAGACCCAAATATAATATCATCTACATAATTTGAACAAGTATTGTAGAGCCATTAACATTTCTAAAGAAAAGAGTTTTGTCAACAGTACCTCTTGTGAAGTGATTATCTAGAAGAAATTTTGACAAAGTCTCATACCAGGCTCTAGGTGCTTGCTTTAGTCCATAGAGTGCTTTCAACAGATAATACATATAGTCTGGAAAATTTGGATCTTCAAATCCTGGAGGTTGGCTTACATAAACTTCTTCCTCCAATTCCCCATTCAGAAATGCACTCTTGACATCCATTTGATAGACCTTGAAATTGGCATGGGCTGCATAGGCTAGAAAGATTATGATGGCTTCAAGTCTTGCAACTGGAGCAAATGTCTCATCAAAATCTATTCCCTCTTGTTGAGAATAGCCTTTAGCAACCAATCTGGCTTTATTCCTTATGACAATGCCATTTTCATCCATCTTGTTTCTGAATACCCATTTTGTGTCAATAGAACTCTTGTTCTTTGGCTTGGGTACCAGCTTCCATACTTTGTTCCTTTCAAATTGGTTTAGCTCCTCTTGCATTGCTAAAATCCAATCTGGATCCAATAGAGCTTCTTCCACTCTCTTAGGTTCCTCCTGTGATAGAAAGCTATTATACAGACATTCATCTTGAGTAGCTCTTCTAGTTTGCACTTTAGACGTAGCATCACCAATGATCAGTTCAAAAGGGTGATTCTTGGTCCATTTCCTTTGAGGTGGTAGATTAGCTCTAGATGAGGTTGCCTCAGTATTGTCATGATGTGAGATAGAGTGTTGATTGGTTGAAACTCCCCCTGAGTTGCTGATCCTTTGAAAGGAATTGGGAGTTCTATCAACTGATGAAGTGAAATGATTATCCGTTGACAGACTGTGATCAACGGATGCTTCATTATGAACCTCAACGGATGATGCACTTTATCTTTCAACGGATGCTGCATTGCTTCTATCAACGAAAGCTGAATTATGACTTTCAACGGATGCAGCATTCTGTGCATTATCCAAAGGCAGATTTTGAATTCTTTTCAAGGTGCCTTCTCCATCATTCTCATCTTCACTATCATCACAATATATCTCAATGTTGTCAAATTTGAGTCCTTCATGATGTCCCTCATCTGTTAGTCCATCAATCTTTTTATCATCAAACACAACATGCACAAATTCCATGACAATGTTGGTTCTTAGATTGTAGACCCTATATGATTTTCCAGCAGAATAACCAACAAATATTCCTTCATCAGCCTTTGCATTAAAACTTCCCTTTGTGATCAGGTTGATTCCTTAGAATGTAGCATTTGCAACCAAAGACATGCCGAAAGTTTAAAGTTGGTTTTCTTCTCTTGAACAATTGATAGGGAGTCATGCCTTTTGCCTGATTAATTAGAGAAATATTCTGAGTGTAACATGCACAGTTAACAGCCTCAGCCCAAAAGTATGTTGGGAGTTTTGACTCTTCAAGCATTGTTCTTGCAGCTTCAATTAGTGATCTGTTCTTCCTTTCCACCACACCATTTTGTTGTGGAGTCCTTGGAGCAGAGATCTCATGCATGATCCCATTTTCTTCACAGAACAACTTCATGGTTGAATTCTTGAACTCAGTTCCATTGTCACTCCTGATATTCCTTACTTTGAAATCTGGATGATTGTTGACTTGCTTGATATGATTGATAATGATTTCACTGGCTTCATCCTTTGATCCAAGAAAGTAAGTCCATGAAAACTTTGAGAAATCATCTACAACCACTAGGCAATATCTTTTTCTTGAAATTGACAATACATTGACTGGTCCAAAAAGATCCATGTGTAGCAGTTGTAATGGTTCATCAATTGCAGATTCAAGCTTCTTACTGAATGATACTTTCTTTTGCTTTCCTTTCTGACAATCATCACACAGCCCATCCCTTGTGAATTCCACTAGAGGCATTCCTCTAACTAAGTCCTTTTTAACTAGATCATTCATTGTCTTGAAATTCAAATGGGACAGCTTCTTGTGCCATAGCCAACTTTCATCTGGACTTGCTTTGCTGAGAAGACAAGTAATTGATTCTGAATCTGTAGAGTTGAAGTCAGCTAAGTACACATTCCCTTTTCTAACTCCAGTTAGAACCACTTTGTTGTCCTTCTTACTTGTAACAACACAGGCTTCAGAATTGAAGGAAACAGTATTCCCTTTGTCACATAGTTGACTGATGCTCAATAGATTGTGTTTGAGACCATCAACTAATGCAACTTCATCAATGATGACATTTTCTTTTGAAATCAAGCCATATCCCATAGTGAACCCTTTGCTGTCATCTCCAAAGGTTATGCTAGGGCCAGCTCTCTCCTTGAACTCTGTGAGCAGGGTGAAATCTCCTGTCATGTTTCTTGAACAACCACTGTCCAAGTACCATAGATTCCTTCTTTTTCCCTGCACACAACAAAATCAATCAAGTTGATTTTGGTACCCAAGTTTCCTTGGGTCCAGCCTTGTTAGTCTTTTTCCTAGACTTCATTCCTCCTGCATCTTTTGATTTAGGTAACTTTGGGTCAACCTTGGTCTCAGATGTAGTTGGTTGAAGTGTAGGGTTAGTCACATAATCATTTAGCACATTTGATTGAATTTGATAAGGCATAGATTGTGCAAACATATTATTCCACATAGGCATGTTGTATGACATCTGAGGCATACTAAATGCAGTAAAATAAGGATTATTAACATATGGCATGTTTGCAAAATGTACATGAGGATTCTGATAAGACATAACAGGCATAGCATGCAGAGGTGACATAGACATGTTAGGCATGAAGGAAGTTAAAGGCATGGGAGCATTCTTAACAGATTTGCAGTTATCAGATAGATGATTAACACTTTTACAATGCACACAGCTTTTTCTAGGAGCATACTTATCAGGTGTGTAATTGTTGTGTTTATTAATCCCTACCTTCCCATTTCTATTAGATTTTCTTTTAGTTTCCTTTTTATCCTCAACCAACTTAAGCCTATTTTTCAACTGATCTAAAGTCATGTGTCCTATATTCACCTTACTGGCATCTTTGGATGTGCTAGCTCCTTCTTTGACAAAGTTCTTGAAAGTTGAACCAACATTCTTATTGAGATTTTTCTTTTTAGAATCACTTGCCTGTTTTAATTGATGAGCCTTCAACGGATGCTCTTTTTCTTCCTTCAACGGATAACTTTCATCATCCGTTGATTCCACATCCGTTGACAATCCATCAATTAATTCTAACTCTTTTTTTTTCTTCCAGGCATTCTCACAGAATGATTCAATTCCCTGAACCTTGACAATCTGAGCACTAACATCCCTAGATGTTTTCCAGGCCTGGATTACCTCTTGCTCACTTTCCAACTGTTTAGAAAGAATTTCTACTTTCTTAGCAGCTTCTTCTGGTTCACTCTCAACAGTCAAGCATTTAATTTTAATCTTTTAAAGCTCAATTACCTGATTCTCTAACACAACATTCCTATCACTTAAAAACAAATTATTCTCTTTGATTCTTGTGTTTTCTTTAGCTAGTGATTTAAGGGAAACACGCAAATGATGTAATTCATTGGACATATCATTTATGGCTTCATTGCATTCAATCTTAGAAAGCTGAGAGAGATCAGTAGTAATTACCTGGTTGCTTGATGAACTAGTTTCATTTTCATCATAATTAGCCATCAGGGCTAGGTTGACATATTCCATATCATCATCTTCATTGATTCCATCTGCTGCCCAATCATATTGAGTCAGAAAATCTCTTTCCTTTTGTTTGAGCAAATCGAAATATTTCTTTTTGTAATCAACTTGCTCAAATTTCTTCTTATCAGAGGATGGTTTTCTGCACTCATTTGCAAAGTGTCCACTTAAGCCACAGTTTTAACATTTGAACTTAGATTTGTCCACCATGTTCTTATTTGACTTAGTGAATTTTGCATTTTTCCTGAATTTCATCTTTGCAAACCTCCTGGACAGAAAAGCCAGATGTTCATCAATATAATCAGAGTTATCTTGACTGAAATTATCTTCATCCTCAGCTACTTGCTCCTTTCCGTTGCTTGATTCTGATTTGCTTGTGCCAATTTTGAGATTTGGCATTGTCTTTTCCTCATTCTTGGCTTCAATCTTCTCATTGTCAGCTACAAGTGCAACTGATCCTCCTTTTCTCTTTCCCTTTTCCAACAGCTCATCTTGCTCCATCTCAAGTTCATAGGTCTTCAAAATTCCATATAATCTTTCAAGTGTGAAGTCCTTATAATCTTGAGAATTTCTTAGAGAAACAGTCATAGGCTTCCATTCCTTTGGTAGAGACCTCAGAAATTTTAAATTGGAGTCCTTGACTTGGTACACTCTGCCATACAGCTTCAATCCATTCAACAGTTTCTGAAATCTGTTGAAGGTATCATTCAATGATTCTCCTTCTTCAAAATGAAAATATTCATACTGTTGAATGAGAAGCTGCATTTTGTTTTCTCTAACTTGCTCAGTACCTTCACATATAAGTTGCACAGTATCCCAAATTTCCTTAGCAGTTTGGCTGTTAATGACATTGTCAAACATATCTTAATCTAGGCCATTAAACAGAATGTTCATGGCTTTCTTGTCCTTGTGAACCTCTTCAATATCTTCAACAGTCCATTCTGCTTTTGGCTTGGGAATAGACTGTCCAACAGCAACTGTTGCAGTAGCAGCTGTGGCCACCTTGTAAGGGATGTGAGGACCATTTTCAATGCAGTTGATGTTGCTTTCATCTTGAGAGAGAAGATGTAAATGCATCTTCACTTTCCATTGATGATAGTTATCTCTTTCCAGGATTGGAATCTTTACACCAATATCCTTGTTACTCATGATGTTAGCAGAATAGATCTTTAAACTCTTTGTATGTTAAGAGCTTGCTCTGATACCAATTGTTATTCCCAGTGGACTAACAATGAGATTTACAGAAGGGGGTTGAATGTAAATCTCAAAACTTTTTCAAGTTTTGAGCAGTTTCTAAGCTATATGTTTTGATGAACAAGTATGTGTGAATTACTTTGAGCTAATGCAGACAGATATATATTCAAACACAAATATAAAGAACACAACAGACTTAAAAACTTTTCTGGTGGATTTGTTGTTCCACCAGAGATGTGTTATTTCAGAAAATCTGTGATTCAAAGAATTAAATCACAGTTGCGTCCTAGTACAAACTAGATGATTTTCTCTCTGGATTTTTCTAAACAGCTCTGGAAAATTTACTATCTAATTACTAAATGCTACTTGGTTTATATATCACCAAGTTTACAAGTGAAGACAAAACTGTAAAATACAATTAAAAGATTCTTCACATGTTTCTTCTTCATTTCTCTATCCAATGCAATTTAGGTTTAGCTGTGAATCTTTGAATACTTCCTTGTTTGCACCAGAATGGAAATTATGCATTTTCTTGATTCCTCTTAGAGGCTGCCACATTCCAGTTTGTCTCTGTCAACCCATGTGCCTCTGTCAGCTTATGAATTGTCACTATCAACTGCTATTGAACTAAGCATCCGTTGAAGCTTTCATCCGTTGATGATTTTATCCGTTGAAGCTTTATCCGTTGAAGCTTTATCAGTTGATGCATTACCAGTTGAAGCTTTATCCGTTGAAGCACTCATCCGTTGATGGATGTTATCCGTTGAAGCTTTAGAGATATCCGTTGAAGCTTTGTTTCTCATCCATTGAAGGCCTTTAATATCAGTTGATACTACTTCACTTATACAAAATTACAAGGCTTGCATATCCACTAGTAGTCAACATGACTGATAATTTCCTACAACATCTAAGAATTACAACTTAAATACAGAGAATGAAATGTGCTACAATACTAAACTTATTTCTAAGTAAAGCTACTCCTTCAACGGATAGCCAAAATGGTCTTATCCGTTGAGGCTATAAACATTAGATTTCTACTTAAGTGTTTTGTTTAACTTATCATCAAACTAATACACATATTCCTAACAATATATATTGCTTAATGAGCTATATTAGAAATGTTTTGGGATTTGGTAATATCTTGTATGAAAATAATATACATTGATAAACAATCAACTTGTATTTGATATACGTTAGACATTATACAACATTTATAAATAAGAAAATTATACTTACATGATGCATAAAAAAACTCTAGAAAATGACCCGTGCCTCGCACGAGTTATTATGCTAGTTATACCTATTATAGTCGAACATGGTCTTTTAAACTATTTAGTAGATTACGTATTTACCCCTCTTTCATATTAATGTTGGAAAAAGATGTTTGTTATGAGAATTAAACCCATGACCATAGCATTATGAAAGAATTATGTTCACATTTCCAACCAGTACACCAAAGAAATTTATGATATTTTTATAAAAATCATCAACTACATGCATAAAAAACTCACTAACTACATTCAATTTATATTTTTTTCAAGATTTAATAGATTTAAAATTATCAAAACACTCTTTCCCACTAATAATTAAAATTTTATTTAAATGAATTATTTTGCCTATATATTATATTTAGTATAGGACAACATATTTTTTTTATTAATTACGAGAATACTAATATACACATTCTACAAATTTAAAACTTGACTTTTTGACCAATTACAAAAATATTAACGAAGATAATTTTCTTCATAACTAGTTGTTGAAATGGTGGATTTGTGTTCGATTCAGTGATACAAAGGAATGGCCGAGGAAAGATGGTGTACATATATAATATACATATATGTGTATTTATCAGGAACGATAATGACGATGAAGATGTATGATATGCAATGATAACGTCATGGTTGCCGAAAATGGTGTAAAACATGGAGGATATGTAAGGATGAAGGTGAAGTTTATATTAGATCTAAATATGTTGTTATGATTAATTTTTGTATAAATAATATGTTGGATATATTTGAGATGTCATGTCTAATATGTTTCATGTTTAGTTTTCAGATCTTAACTAACAGGAAATATCAGTTCTTACTGAAATCAGGACTTACTGGAAGTCAGGACTTAAGGATATCAGGACTTAGATTATCAGAAGATAATATCAGAAGATGGATATCAGAACTTAAGTACTGGAGGACTAACAATTAAGGAATGAAGCTGATTTACAGGAAAGAGGATCGAAACTAATACGGAATAAAATATGCATGGAAAGAGTTCGAGGACTAGAAGAATTATATAAGATATCTGGTTGATATATTTTAGGAGACAGAATTATATTACATATCAACTAGAAGTTATCTTTTAACTGTGTGTCTATATAAACACAGATATAGGTTTACTCTATAAGAGTTACGATCATCGAGAAGATCATATATTGTATCTAGTAGCTCTCGTGATATTTGTTCATCACTGAGAGATAACAGTTTCATTGTAACAGAGTTTGTTATATCGAATACATATGTTTTCTGTTACTTGTGCTTTAAATCAATTTGATTGTATTCTACACTGTATTCAACCCCCTTCTACAGTGTTGTGTTACCTAACAAGTGGTATCAGAGCTTATCTGTTGACACACATACAGTAAAGATCCAAAATAATCATGTCTGAAGAAGCAGAAAATCCAACCAAGCCCGCTAAAACTGAAGAAACTCTAAAGACTCAAACCCATAGTCGATATGAGACTATCAGGGTTCCCATGCTGAGACCGTCTGAATATCCCATATGGAAAGTGAAGATGGCTATGTTTCTGGAAGCTACAGATTCAGAATATCTTGACAGAATTAATGAAGGACCACATAAGGCAACCAAGCTCTCTGTTGTAGTTGCAGATCAGCCAGCAAAAACCGTACCAAAGGAGAAAAGTGAATACACAGCTGAAGATATCTCATCTATTGCTAAGGATGCAAAGGTAAGGCATTTGCTGCATCGTGCCGTTGATAATGTTATGTCAAATAGGGTAATTCACTGCAAGACTGCAAAGGAGATATGAGATGCTTTGGAGACAAGGTGTTAGGGAACTGATGCAATCAAGAAAAATAGGATGACTATACTCACTCAAGAGTATAAGCACTTTGACTCGAAAAGTGATGAGTCATTAATTGACTTTTATGATAGGTTTGTCAAACTCTTGAATGATCTGTCACTAGTGGACAAGGAATATAACATTGAAGATTCAAATCTAAAATTCCTTTTAGCTCTTCCTGAAAGTTAGGATTTGAAAGCTACTATTATACGAGATAACTATGCTATTGATGAAACTACTCTTGATGAAATTTATGGAATGCTCAAGAGTTATGAACTTGAGATGGATCAAAGAAGCAAGAGACATGGGAGAAAGTCAAGAATAGTTGCTCTTAATGCTGAGGAGGAATCCCCCAAAGTGGTTGTCTCAAAGAAAGGAAAAGGAATGGCTCTCATCATAAAGTCTGATTCAGAATCATCAAGTTCTGATGATGATGATTCAGAAACTGAAAGTCTACCTGAAGTAGATGATGATGAAGTTGTGTGCTCTTATGGTGAAGGGTATCACAAAGATAGCCTACAGGAAATTCAGAAGAGGAAATAAGTTTTCCAGGAAAGGTAGAAGTTCTGATAAGAAGGGCTTCAGAAAATCTGAAGGCAAAGGAGGAAAGTCTGACAGAGGAGATTACTCAAATGTCAAATGCTACAACTGTGGTGAGAAAGGCCACATATCTCCTAAATGCATGAAAGGAAAGAATGACAAAGGCAAGGCACTTGTCACAAAGAAGAAAAGCTGGACATACACCTAAGATTCTGAAGATGAGGAGAACCATGCCTTGATGGTAAATGCTGATAGCAGTTCTGATGCTGCTGAGTTAAAGGTACCTCAAAAAACTTATGCCTTTCATACTGATGATATTACTGAGTTGAGATTATATCTTAAAACCATGTTTATTAACTATAGAGATCAAACTTTAACATGTGAAAGATTAACTTCTGAAAATCTTGCTTTTAAAAAGAGGAATGATTATTTAGAAAAAGAGTTAGTTATGTTTCATCAAACTCAGAAGGATAGAGATGATGCTTTCTATGTGAGAGATGAAATGTTAAAAATGAATAAATCTCTTAAAACTGAGTTAGAAAAGGAGAGAGAGATTATCAGGACTTGGACTAACTCTGGCAGAACAACTCAGAATATACTAAGTAGTGAGAATTGGAAAGAGGGCTTAGGTTATGGAGATGAGAAAAGTGAAAAAGGAACTGAACAAGTTAAGCCAATTATTGTTAAACAGACTACTAAGACAAAGGTAAATCCTGTTAAATTTGTAACTGAAACTGTAAAGTCTGATTCTGAAAAGATGAAAGATGTTGAGATAGAAGTGATAACAGAGTCAACTTCTGACAAATTAGAGCAGGATAAACCAACTGAAGTTAACATAGGCTCAATGACAAAGAATCAGCTTAAACATAAGCTGAAAGAGGTTACCAGTGTAAAAAAGGTAAGGGAAGCTAGGAAAAATAGGAATGGAAAGGAAGGTGTGAATAAAAGCAACAATTATACGCCTGTTCCTACTACTCCTAGAAAGAAATGCTATAACTATGAAAATTCTAACCATCTGGCTTCTTTTTGCAGGAAGAATAAGAATATAAACTCCTTACCTTCTAAGTCAGGAGTTAAGAGTCAGTCTGTTAGGTTTAATCCACAAAATCCTTGTTTTCATTATGGTAGTGTGTGGCATTCCATTTATACTTGTAAGGAATATCATAGTTTGTACTATGATTATTATCAGATAAAACCTTCTTTGAAGAAAGTTACTTTAATTCCTTCTAGTGTAAAGTATGATGCAAAGTCTGATAATGTAAATACTGATAATAAAATTGTTAGCATAAACTCTGATGTTAAATCCGCTGCAAATGTTAACAAACTTAAAAAGGCCAAAGGATCCAAGCAAGTCTGGGTCCTTAAAACTAACCTTTAGTGGTCTTTGTGATTGCAGGGCAACAGGAAGAAAATCCTAGTTCTGGACAGTGGATGTTCAGGACATATGACTGGAAATAAAGCCCTGCTATCAGACTTTATAGAGAAAGCTGGCCCAGGAGTTTCTTATGGAGATGGCAATATTGGGAAAAGTCTGGGATATGGCAAGATCAATCTTGGGAATGTCAACATTAAATCAGTAGCTCTAGTCTCAGGACTAAAACACAATCTGTTGAGTATAAGTTAAATCTGTGACAGAGGTTATCATGTGGATTTCTTTGAAGAACACTGTGAAGTTATAAGTAATTTAACAGGCAAAGTTGTTCTGAAAGGATACATGCATGGTAACATTTATGAAGCTAGACTTTCAACAAGTACTGATGGTTCTGCAATATGTCTGTTGAGTAGAGCATCAATTGAAGAAAGCTGGAATTGGCACAAGAAACTCTCTCATTTAAATTTCAACAATATAAATGAGCTTGTAAAGAAAGATCTTGTGAGAGGACTGCCAAAAACAGTATTTGCTCCTGATGGCCTTTGTGATTCATGTCAGAAGGCAAAACAAAGAAAATCTTCTTTCAAGAGCAAAACCGAGTCATCAATTCTTGAGCCTTATCACCTACTACATGTTGATCTATTTGGTCCAGTCAATGTCATGTCTATTGCAAAAAAGAAATATGCTATGGTTATAGTGGATGAGTTCACAAGGTACACATGGGTGTACTTCTTGCACAAGAAGACTGAAACTGCATCTACCCTAACTGATCATGTCCAATAGCTGGATAAATTGATCAAAGATTCTGTTAAAATCATAAGGAGTGATAATGGCACTGAGTTCAAGAATTTAATCATGAAAGAGTTCTGCAAAGATCATGGAATCAAGCAGGAATTTTCTGCACCTGGAACTCCACAGCAAAATGGAGTTATAGAAAGAAAGAACAAGACTCTCATTGAAGCTGCACGAATATAGCTTGATGAAGCAAAGCTACCAACCTATTTTTGGGCTGAAGCTGTGCAGACTGCTTGTTTTACACAAAATGCAACACTCATAAACAAGCATGGAAAAACACCATATGAAATGGTGAAGAAGAAGAAGCCAAATCTGAAATACTTCCATGTATTTAGTTGCAAGTATTTTGTTCTTAAGACTCATCCTGAACAGCTTTCCAAATTTGATCTAAAAGCTGATGAAGGAATTTTTGTAGGATATCCACTTTCCACAAAAGCCTTCAGAGTCTACAATTTAAGAACAAGAGTTGTCATGGAATCTATCAATGTCTCTTTTGATGATAAGAAGATTACTGGACTTGAAGATTTCGATGATCATGGTCAGCCGAGATTTGAGAATGAAGATTTAAATTCTGATTCTGAAAATTCTCATCCTGTAAGTTCTGATGGATTAAGTTCTGATGTTATTGAAACTATGGTAACAACTCCAAAGGAAAATGCACCTGTCCAGGGGGAGCAATCTGAAGATCCTACCACATCTCAAGACTCTCGAGAAGCATCAGAACCTGTCACTGGCTCTTCAAGTTCTGATTCATCTAGTTCTGATGAGCCAAATTCTGATAATTCTGGAAGCTCTGATTCTTCAACTCTTGAAAAATCAAATTCATATTCTGAAGTCTCAGAGAGCATAACTACAAGGGGAGCATCAAAAAATGCTGATGGAGACAACATGGATCAAGGGGGAGGATCCAGTTCTAGAGATCAACTTCCATCTGCAAGGAAGTAGACTAAAGCACATACACCTGATTTAATCATTGGAGATCCTGAAGCAGGTGTCAGAACTAGAACTGCAACTTCAAATGAATGTCTCTATCATTATTTTCTATCTCAGACTAAACCAAAAAAAGTGGAAGAAGCTCTTCAAGATGCTGATTGGGTGCAAGCAATGCAGGAAGAGTTAAATGAATTTGAAAGAAATAAAGTCTGGACCCTAGTGCCAAGACCAAAGAATAAATCAGTTGTTGGTACAAAATGGGTGTTCAGAAATAAAACTGACAGTGATGGCATAATTACAAGGAATAAAGCAAGACTGGTTGCTAAAGGTTACTCTCAGCAGGAGGGTATTGATTATGATGAAACATTTGCACCAGTTACAAGATTAGAAGTCATAAGGATCTTTTTGGCTTATGCTGCTCATAAGAAGTTTAAAGTCTTTCAAATGGATTTAAAAAGTGTTTTTCTCAATGGAGAATTGGAAGAAGAGGTATATGTTGAACAACCTCCAGGCTTTGTAGATCCTAAATTTCCCAATCATGCCTACAGGCTTGACAAAGCACTTTATGACCTTAAGCAAGCTCCAAGAGCATGGTATGAGACTTTAGCTCAATTCCTTCTGGAAAGTGGATTTCACAGAGGCACAATTGACAAGACTTTATTCTACCTCAACCATGGAAATGACTTATGTAATAACCCCAATTTTTGGAATTTTTTTTGAACACGGATGAATAGTAACTTTTGCTGATGATGCTGATTAAGGAAAATTATCAGAACACGCTATATAGGAGTACTGTTATGGAAATTCTAAGATCGTATTAGTACTCCATAAAGTAAATAAGTGTATGTAAAGATCGTTAGAATCCAAATTCGAACACTTTGATTTTTCCCAAAAATCCACCAGATACCGAAAGAATTGAGTATAAGGTAACATGATTAAAAGGATTTAAATTCAAGGATTATAAGAGAGGATTATAAAAGGAATATAAATTATTAAGAAGGGTTTAGGGGAACCCAAGTAATAAGATCCCGGGTATGATCTCTCAAACGATAAACGAGAACGAAAGTTAAGTGAACCGTAAAACAAATAAGCGACCAAGAGACAAGCTTGTACAAGAAGCCAAGGATTGTGACATCATCAAACCACAAGAAAGAGACATGTGGCAAATGGATGACATAGACATGGTGACATAAGCATGACAAATGGAGGGATTGTTGGTTGATTACAAGCCACACAAATTTTACCATGGTTAAAAGGTAATTAAGCAAAACAAAAGGAAACAACCAAGCAAAACAAATCAAAAACACAAAACACAAATTAGAAGTTGACTTTTGCTTTTCAAGAACAAAAGCTCTCGGCCAAAACCAGAGCAACAACTTCAAACTACCATATCTCCTTCAATACTCACTCAAATAGTATGTTCTATAGCTCTTTGGAAAGGTATTGAGATGGCCTACAACTCTTGTGCACAAGTCTCGTCCAAATAAGCATGGTAAGACCCTCATTTTGACAGTTCTTTCAATCTGACTTTTAGAAACTTCAAAACCTAACTTTGTGTTCTTGATTTTTTTGGAAAGATTAAGCTTGTAGGGGGTTAGATTAAGGCTCCCTAAGGATTCCTAGAAACTTAAAACCTACCAAGGAAGGTATCAACTTCAAACCCTAGCTTTGATTTTATGATTCCATTAAGTTTTATTGAAACATTGTTAGTATTAAGGCTTGATCTTTGATTATAAGTAGTTTTGGTGGATTTGTATTGGTTTTGAATATTGGGTCTTTGATTGGTTGGATAAATTGGTAAAACTTGGAGTTGGGGACTGAGTTTTTAGTATGATGGTTTAATATTTTTGTATTGGTGGTTGTGAGTGAATTGATGATAATTTAGAGTGTTAATTAAATTGGAAATCGCGTAAACATAAACGTCATAATACCTGATTTTCCTTAACTGTTCTGTTCTTAACTTTAGGACCCGTGAACTCACTGTTAGGTTTTGACCATTGCCATTATTATATAGTTCATGTTACGAGCTTCGTTTTGATATGTGGTTCATTTGAATCCGATGTACGGTTTAGGAGAAACGACCGTTTTAAGTAACGGCGTTTCGCGAACGAACCATTACCCCTCGCCTTACTTTGAAACATTGGTTAGGGACCTTAAATGACTAATTGGAGTATGAAACATTTATGTAAAGTGGATTAGGCAGTTGGTAAGGTACTCGCAAAAGAATTTCCTTAAAACTCTTAATGGTTAATTTATTAAAAATGGTGGAGCCGAGGGTACTCGAGCGACTTAAGAGAATCATTAACCGCAAAGCGAGCGTTAAAGTCTAATTGGTTAAAGTATAGATTCTTAAGCGACTTTGGTTTAATTCCAACATATATGTGGTTTATAGGTTACCAGACTCATCCCAGGACTTTTACCACCCCCAGTCGCTCATGCAAGTTTTCTACCCGTTATACTGTTGTTGTGATGTATATATGTATATGCATTATCTTGTGATAGATGCATGTTGGTTAATTAGCAAATTTTGCGATATATTGAAGCATGCTGATATGGTATATATATGCATGTCTGTTTCGTAATCTGGTTATCTATCTGTTGATTTCAATGCTTATAGTTGCATAATACCTATGCTAGAGATAAGCAGTAGTTGCGTATACCTTTGGTATAGGGGACCCAAAGGTGAACATTTTCTAAACCGGCAGATGATGTTCCCGAGTATATTATATATATATATATGTTAGGAATATGTGTATTAGTTTGATGATAAGTTAAACAAAACACTTAAGTAGAAATCTAGTGTTTGTAGCCTCAACGGATAAGACCATCTTGGTTATCCGTTGAAGGAGTAGCTTTACTTAGCAATAAGTTTAGTATTGTAGCACATTTCATTCTCTGGTTTTAAGTTGTAATTCTTAGATGTTGTAGGAAATTATCAGTCATGTTGACTACTAATGGATATACAAATAGGAGGGCTAATTGTAAATATTTCATGCCTTGTAATTTTGTATGAGTGAAGAAGTATCAACGGATATTGAAGACCTTCAACGGATAAGAAACAAAGCTTCAACGGATGTCTCTAATACTTCAACAGATAATATCCATCAACAGATAAGTGCTTCAATGGATAAAGACTTCAACTGATAATGCATCAACGGATAAAGCTTCAACGGATAAAGCCTCAATGGATAAGGCATCAACAGATGAAAGCTTCAACGGATGCTTGGTTCATTAGCAGTTGATAGTGACAATTCACAAGCTGACAGAGGCACATGGGTTGACAGAGACAAACTGAAATGTGGAAGCCTCTAGGAGGAATCAAGAAAATGCAGCATTCCCATTCTGATGCAAACAAGGAAGTATTCAAAGATTCACAGATTATCCTAGATTGCATTGGATAGAGAAATGAAGAAGAAACATGTGAAGAATCCTTTCAATTATATTTTACAGTTTCGTCTTCACTTGTAAACTTGGTGATATATAAACCAAGTAGCAGCTAGTAATTAGAACAGAATTTTCCTGAGCTGTTTAGAAATATCAAGAGAGAAAATCATCTAGTTTGTACTAGGAAGCAGTTGTGATTTAATTCTTTGAATCACAGATTTTCTGAAATAACACATCTCTGGTGGAACAAAAAATCCACCAGAAAAGTTTTTAAGTTCTTTGTGTTCTTTACATTTGTGTTTGAATATATATCTGTCTGTATCAGCTTCAAGCAATTCACACACATTTGTTCACTTAAACACTTAGCCTTAGAAACTGCTCAAAACTTGAAAAGTTTTGAGATTTACATTCAACCCCCCTTCTATAAATCTCATTGTTAGTCCACTGGGAATAACAATATATAAATAGTTTTCAAAACTATTAATCGAATAAGGTTTATTTGATAACTTTATTTTACTTAATGAATATTATTTTGAATATTCATTCGAGGACTTATGACTCCGCTTATTTTATTTAATGAATATTATTTTGAATATTCATTCGAGGACTTATGACTCCGCTTATTTTATTAAATAATATTCTTTATTTTATTAAAGAATAATGTTTCGATAATCAAACTTATTTTCGATTATTCAAATAAAGATAGTACTTTCGTATAAGTATATCTTTGGTTATTTAATATTCATTTCAAGTATGAGTTTAAAACTTCTACTTCAAATTATTTATATAGAGATTATCCTTATGAGAATATTATTTAAATAATAATATTCAGATATTTTCTAATATATCGTGACTGATTTATTTCATTAAATCAGCATTACTCCAAACATTCTTAAAAATGTTTTCGAGTCTTCAAAATGATTTTTAAAGGTTAGAGCGGATCCCAAAACTCGTTTTCAAATTTAAGATCTTCCTTTTTGAAGGGGACTTGAATACTCGCTCAAAAATCTAAGGGATCCGGCTCTGTGGTGTATTTTATATTCGCAACGAGGTTGCTGTTTTGATAAATGAATTGATTACTTACCCAACGTTCGGGAAGTAAGTCCATCTATTTAGTCAGCATAAGCAACATGGGCTCAGTGGGCGTCCATGAAAGTGTAAGTGGCTCAGTGGGAGTCCATCAAATGTGTAAGTGGCTGAGTGGCAGTCCAGCATAAGATCCTATTGCGGCCAGGGTGATGACCAGTGGGGAATTCGTCCATCTACTAGTAGAAAAGGTTACTTATTGGTATCTTTGCCTGATCAGCAAGATATCAGGTTTATGCCAAGGTTTTCTCCTTTCCAAATTCATTGAATATTACAACTTTGTTTATAATTTTCATAACAGAAGTATTCAAGAAGTGTATGAAATGTATATATATATGTGTGTGTATATTTATCAGGACTTAATGAAGTATCTCGTAACTTCATTATTTATAATGATATTTCAAGGATTGAATCTATTCAAATCTTATCTTGTAGTCTCATCTATGTGATGAACTTTTGAAACGGATTATACCTTGAACGGTGGTAGTTCAAGTAGTATTCGAAAAAGATATAAGTATATTGGAGTATCTCGTAACTTCACCTTTTCAACTTATATCTGGTTAATGATTATCTTATACATGACAAAGATTTTCAGAAAAACGTTGAGACAAGGTTAGATATATGAGATCACCTTGCAACGATATTTTTATACAGTTATAAACTGGAACTCTGTGTATATTATGCATGGCAGATGATTTCAAAGATTTTGAAAAGTATATATACATATATACTAAATATTTTACGACTTGGTCGCATTAAGATGTCAAACTTGGTTCATTTCTTCTTGACCAAGACTTTCATGAGTACTATGAGAATGTTCATATATTGTTAATTATTATACATATTATTTCGGTGGGCTTGTTGCTCACCCTTGCTTTCTTCTTTCATCACACAACAACAGATAGACAAGATGAACAGGATCAAGCTCCCAATTCGCGAGTGGATAGGAAATGTTCCGCAGTTTCCTGTAGGCGTTGATGCCGTTGTAGCTGAGGTATGATCTACCAATAGGCTAGGCTTTCAACTTTTGATGTACCAGACTTGTGTATATTTATGAATTGTAATAATGGCAAGGAATATGTAAATTATTCAGAAACCCTTTTTAAGGTGAAATGGTTTATAATTGTGGAATAAAATGACTTGTGTTATTTTTGGTATTCATCTCTGAGACTATAACTTGTGGTGTGTGTGTATATTGTGGGGTCACAGTACGCAGTAGTTGGTTGACTGTTAAGATTAAGTATTGATAAAGCAAATGGAACTCGTGACAACCCGAATCCCCGACCCCCGATTTGGGGGTGTTACAGAAATGGTATCAGAGCCAAGCGTTATAAACCTCAGAGATGAAGTGACGTTAAAATAATAAGTTCACTAAGATAAATAAGAACTCTTGCCAAGTTCATAGTCAGACTACCTAATGTAGTACTGACAGTTAAAACCCTTATGGGAACCCTTATAAATATCGTGATAGAAGCGTAGTTCGTTATCGTATATGGTAGCGAGACTCCGAACCTTGAAGTTGAGGAACAACAATGCGATGATGTTTTATTACTTATTGGAGATCAGATTATGGATCCGATAGAGTGTCCTAACGCGGGACCGGATGATGTTCATATTGAGGATGTAGCGGTTGAGGATGTTGTCCTAGAAGGGATTGTTGCTGAGAAGAATCTCGTGGAGGATCCTGACAAGAATGGATAAAGGACCACTGAGGAATTGATGACTATGGTTAGGGCGACTATCAGAGGTAGGATTGGCCGGTTACTACCGGAGGTTCGTTCAAGTTCGTAAAATAGTAGCCCCTTAAACGCGCTTACTCGTAAGACTGAGAAGTTCGAATGGACAGAGAAATACGAGAACAACTTTCAAGAACTGAAGCAAAGATTGGTGACGGCCCCTATGATGGCGTTGCCGGATGGAAAAGGAGATTTTGTGATTTGTAGTGACGCTTCACATAAGGAATTAGGGTGCTTCTTATACAGCACAGCAAGGTAATTGCGTACGCGTCAAGACATCTAAGGGAATATAAAATTCGATATCCCCACCCATGATCTTGGGCTCACGGTAATAGTTTTGCCCTAAATATTGAAGGCACTACTTGTATGGATATGAGTGCGAGATTTACACAAACCATAAGAGCTCAAGTATATTTCCACGCAGAAAGAGCTCAACATGCGCCAGAGGAGGTGGTTAGAGCTAATCAAGGAATACAATTATGAGATTCTTTATCATCCAGGGAAAGTTAAAATGGTGGCTAATGCCCTTAGTATAAAGGAGAGACTCAAGATGAAAATGTCTTTGGGAGAGTTGATAAGAGATTTTGAGAAAATGGAAATAGAAGTGAAGGTAACCGGAGCCGGTACCGAAAAGCTGTTTGAGATTGCAATACAGCCCGAATTATCGAAAAAGATCATATTGTGCCAAGAAAAAGTGATGAATGAAGGCAGGGAGTCAATGACTGCTACAAATTTTATATTAAAATCAAAACTCACTTAATTTTATATTAAAATCAAACTAATGTTTGCTACAAATTTTTGGGTTCTTAGTATGTTAAGAACTCAGCTTCTCACTTGAGAGTTATAGGAAATTTCAGATCTACTTTGTTACACATAAAACAAAGCATCCAGTGTTTAATTTATAGAACAGTAAACACTGTTTTTACATAGCATGCAACAACATGTACTAAACCCTACTTTGGATAACTAAATCTTTCTATTTCTGGCTTAGTGTATCTTTGCAAATCGTGCATGCCTGTGACTTTACTCTGCCAGTTAATATTGGCCTTTGATCTTGTACTCTTCAAGCTGCTTTTGCAGACTTTTCAAATCAGTGATTGATTTGTTTGTTGATTGATAATCTTGGATATTTAACTGGTCTGCACTTTGTACTATGAGTTTTACCTCGAGATCTCCAGTTTGTTGTATAGAGAACTCAACATCTCGATAAGTATAATGACTTATCGAGATCTCTAATTAATTTATAGTTGTTTGACTTATCGAAGTCTCTGAGTTCTCTATAAGAGAATTTGGCTTGTCGAGATCTCTCATCTTCATGTCTTCACTTTGGCTTATCGATATATGAGTTCTCTAGTGACAAATAGACTTATCGATATCTCAGAGATCTCTAGTGATATTTTGATTTATCGATATCTCAGAGATCTCTAATGATATTTTGACTTGTCGATATCTCAGAGTTCTCTAATAAAGAAATGACTTGTCGATATCTTCAATCTTCATGTATTCAATTTGGCTTGTCGATATCTCTGAGTTCTCTAGTAACTTTTCTTGACTTCTCGATAAGTCAATCTGGAGTTCTCGAATGACTTCTCTATAACACTTAATCTGTGACTTGTATACTTCTTGACTTAGAATGTTTTTCACAAAACAAATTTATTCAACTCCAAGCTTCTTCACACTTTTTCTGAGGCATGATCTTCATGATCTTCTTCCAGAGTTTATTCTTAGGCTTGAGACTGTTTACATGAAAAATACTCCAATCTAATCTAATTACACTTTTACAGACTTAAATGATATAAAACAAGATACAAACTTAGATTATCATACAACTTACTTAGGGCTGTCAATTTGACTTAGTCTTGTTATAGTACAAGCATGTCTTGCACAATAATCTCCTCCAATTTGTGAGAAGACTGATTAACACAAATTCATGCCTATTAACAAGACTAACCCTAAGCTACAGTGAAAAATTATAATAAACATACAAGTTGACACAAACATAACATGTATACATTAGGTGATTTCTTTGAGTTTATCAGATACATACATCAGACAAAAGTCTCATCTCCCGTTTCTTCTCTAATGAGGTCCTTTAGGTCTACCAGAATTTCAATTTCTTCTATGATTGGTGTTTCTCTTAAAGCTTCCACAAGTTTGAGTTTGTCCTTTATTGAATAGTTACTCAGCAAATTAATCCTAAATCTTGAGACTGTGCCAACTTTGACATTTAGAAATCTTCCATCTTTAGTAACTCTGCTCATCCCTTTTGCCTAGAGATCTTCAGATTTTTGAATGTACATTTCTATTTCCTCATCATACTTCCTCTTCCTCTCCTCATATTCAGCCTTGTTTCTTGATCTTATTTCTTCCCTTTCTATCAACCATTCTGCTAAAACAGATCTCCATGCCCTAGTTGCAGTGTCCTTATCCTTCAGTAAGCTTATCACTCTCTTGATTTCCGTGGGTGAAAAAATGTCCATTAAGTTGCTGCCAAGAAATGTGAAGGAAATGTGAAGGACCCATCCTGATACTAGATTCGTACTTCCCTTAGTGTTACAACCCAAACTCTGACCATTTCCTCAGCTAGTTGTTGAAAGTAGTCTTCATCTGAGATGCACCAGTTAAGAGGTAGAAAATCACTTTGATTATAACAATTCCAGATGGCCCTCTCAGTGACTTTAATTTTCTTAGGTTTTCTCCCAACATACTTGTAGTGAATTTTGGTTGATGGCTTAGCAGAAGGTAGGTTTAAGATTTTCTTGAGAAATGTCTAACTTGATGTGATTGGTATTTTTAGAAAGATGTTAGCATTTTTTTGTACAAGAATTTAGGCTTTGAGGTAGGAGGTGGTTCAGTGTATGAGTTTGTTGGCTTTGAAGGTTGAGCTTGGTTGGTTTGGATTTTTAGGGTTTATTGTGGTTCTGAGCCATCTTGCTTTTTCTTCCTTCTTCTTTCATCCCCTTTCTTCTTTTCATCTTCCTTTTTCTCATCCTTTTTCTTATCCTTGCTGCCAGTTGGTTTTGAAGATTGACTTGGATTTGAGCCAGAAGGCATTTGCTCATCATGCTCCTGCTCATCATCATCCTTGTCATCTTTTAAATTTAATTGAGTGGATGGCAACATGGTGTCAGCATTTATCAGATACCTTTCAAGAATTATGATCATTTCTTCATCTTCAATTTTCTTGGTTTTTTTATATTTTAAATCAGATTGAAGAGTCATGATCAACCTCATGTTCCCTCTCACACAGTTCTTGGGAACATTGAAGATTTTGTTTTTTTGGTCTGTGAGCAGATGTAGGACACCCCCTTGCTTGGATATAGATAGGCTTCAGGAAAAGCTGCTATATGTGTATTTTTAAGCTCATGAAGAAGCTGAGTGTCCTCTGTGATGACTACATAAACTTTGTCAATCACAACATCTATCTCAGATGCCCTTAGAGTTCTGAGATTTGAAAGAGAGACTTGAAGGCATCTATCCACACCACCATCATTGATGTTAATGACAATCCTCTTCTGTAGGTAGTTCTCAACATTCACAACAACTGCCCTGATAGAGTTGATAGTCTTGGCCAATACTCTTCTGTATATGATGAAATTATTTTGAAGAGACATTCTCAGGACTTCAAAAAGTTCACTAAATTCTTGATCTTGATTTGGTCCTTCTGCAGCCTTGACGAGTCTTTATTTTCCTACATCTTGAAATTGTTGAGTTTGTGAATAGCTTTGGCCAACCTGAATAGGCTCTTTAGACTTAGATTTAGCATCCATGGATCTAGCCTCAATCTCCCCCTTAGTCTTGGTGACAGGTATGAGTAGAGGAGTTGGTAATTCTGGCCTTATTTTTTTAGGTAGTGAGGGCAGCGGTATGTTGAGCTTCCCCATGATGGCTCCCAAAGCAACATAATTCTGCATTTGAAAATACTTGTGATAATCCACCAGGGTTTTGATATCTGTCTGTTGACTCTACACCAAGGATGTGAGAGCTTGTACTTGTGCACTTAGTGAGTCATTGGAAGATTTAAGAGAAGAGAGTTGGTGTTGCAGTTCTTGAACTTGTAGTGTGGATGAGGATTGAGATATGGAGGATGTAGAAACCCTAAAAGTGTCCTGCACAACCTTCTTAATTTTATCCATGAGCAAGGATGAAGGAGTGTATCTGCTAGAGTGCATTTGATCCAGCTTAGTCTTGTATCATTATAATGAGTGATATGATTTTGAACTTATTCATTCAGGGCCACAAATGAGGTCTTGAGATTCTTGACATGTGTTTCCATTCCACTGAGATCACACCTTGACATTTGCTCAGCAAAGTTTATGAATTAGTTTTTGATCTTAGTTTGGGAAAGGATGATTTGATTCATCTTTTCCCTCACCGTCTTCATTATTTTATCTTGATGTCCAGTCAATGTAATTTGAAGTGCTTTTCCAAAGTTGTGGAAAGCCTTGATTTATGCCTTATATACATCATTGATGGCATCATACACTTCTTGAGGATTTAGAGATCTAGCATTACTTCCTAGAATAGTGATATACTCATCCCTGAACTTAGCTAGCACAACATCTATTTCAATAGAAATTTTTTTATCTAGCCAAGCATTACAGTTTGCATCATGACCAACTTCATCAACAATTTTAGCTTGATTTTTTCCAACATCTATCTGGTAGGTGAGCATGATAGCTTGGTAGTCCTGATTTGACATGTTGGATGTGAGCAGTGTTAGGATGAAAACACGCGCTAAAATTACACGCAAGTATACGCATTCACAAGTAGTATAAGATATCAATCAAATTCAATCCCACAAGGACTGGTTTAGGTTAAGTTCAATTAATGCACTTATGCAATAATGGTATGGTTATCATTCAATGCTAAGAAAAATAATAAATTGGATTATTTATAACTAAGAGATTATACAAAATAACATTAACTAAAAGAATTGAGGTTGAATTACTTATATGAGACAAATATGAGATTCTAACTTCATTAAATACTTCATTCAAAGTTATTGTTCTTAACCTTAACATGCAATGGTGATGACAACTAATCAGATAACACGAAACTAGTAAACGCCAACTGTCGTTGTACGAATACCCTACTACCAGACATCCACAAAAGAGATAGAAGCTGAATATACACCAATTATGTTGAGACCCTATATGTCTATAGAATTTGACAACATAAAGGTTTAATGCACAATTTATCTATCGTGATTATATAGGGCAAGTAAGATAGTTAAAATTACCTATGAATCATACATAACAAATACATGAACCTATGCTAGCATGACAAGTTCTAAATCTCTATATTCACTGTCGCTTCAATAGAGATTAGCACGCTATCTTATATGTTCGTGACACACATAAGACGAATAAGCACAACCAATACTAGGATATCATACAATCACCACACACTTAGGTATCAAAACAATTAACTATAGAAATCCATAAGTAAATCCGTTAGAACCTCACGATAATGATTAGTTCATAACCGAACTCATCATCACTATGGGTTCCAATGAAAGCATGGTAAATTAAACGAGATAAACTAAGTCTGAAATAACTGAATTAAAATAAAGTACGTTAACAAGAGTATTAGGTTCAACAACAAAGAAAACGAGCATCCAAGATTACAACTTAAGCAAGGAATCACAAGTAAAATAAGTTCTTCTTCTCCTTCATTGAATTTGTGCTATTAGGTCTTCTTTCTGTCTTCTCCTTGCTATCTGTTATGAAAAATGTTTTATTTAGGAGTTATATAGGCTTCAGAATCGAGATGGACTTTAAACTCTCAAAATCAGATAAGAATTATGATTCTGGGAATTCGACCTAGCGCGACCGCCCCCAAATCCAGCGCGGCCATTCTAGGTATGGCGCGGCCGCTCCCAAGTGTCGTGCGGCCGCGTTGAGCTTCTCAAAAAACTGGTTTTTTTCTTATTTCTTGACTGTCAATGCTGGTTTCTTTCGCACAATCATCCGAGACTTCATCCTAACACTCTTCTAAGCATAAATTATGCAAGATTCACTCCTTCTTTTGAATATGCCCTGAAATGCAAAACACTACAAAAGTACATCAAAAACATAAATAACTTGAGTACAACACACCAATTAGAGCCTTTACGAAGCGTTCTAAGTGGATATAAATGCCACTTAACAAGCAGCTGTTGTGAGATTTGTGCAAGGCCTCCAATCTGGTCAATTACAAGATCTTCAATGGTTGTAGGTTGATTTTTAGTTTCTTGAAGCCACTGGGAGATGAGATTAGATGGTTGAGGTTGAGAAGTTGAGAGTTGGTGTGTAGGGTCAGAACCACCTGTGACACGAGTCACAGTTTGACTCACAGATTGCTATGTGTTTATGACAGTGTGTTGTCCTCCACTTGTAGTGGGAACCTCCAATTGAATTTGAGGGTATTTGAATGGGTTACTGTCATGTACACCAACCTCAAACCCATGTGCTTCTTGCAAAGCACTGTCACATGAATGTGATAAACTTGCCTCTCCCATAGTAGGGTCATTGGCAATTGTACTCCCAGCTTCAATTATTAGAGCAATTTCAGCTAGGGTTTTGAGGGGAGTTGTTCCTGTGACAGGAACCTCCAATTGAATTGGAGAGGATTTAGATAGCTCCCACTTAGGAGTACTACCCTCAAACCTTACAGTCTGTGAAGACTGATTTACACATGAAGGTGCATTTATGATTACCATGGAGTCTTTAGTAAAAACTGATGAATCCTCCATGTTTGTGATGGTGTCATCAAGGTCTACCCCAGCTAGTAGCCTCTCACCATCTAAATTTGGTGTATGGGTGGTGAACAAGGTTTCTTGAACCATGTCACTCGAGTGAGTTTGCACTTGAGGAATGGATTCAAGTGTAGTGTGTGAAGAAGAAATTTGAGAGATTAAGAGTTATTGTTCAGTAGTGAGTATTGGCAGCTCCCCCTGAATAGATGAGGGAGCTTCAATTGATGTGCTCTCATGATGTGTGCCATCCTTGTTTCATCTTTCATACACTTGAAATTTGTCAAGTGTAGGTGCAGAATCTTTACAAAGCGCATTTGGGAGAATGCTCTTTTCAATAGAGGCATCTTGTTGAGAGGATGCCCCTAGATTCTGTTCAAGTACCTTATTTACAACTACATCCTTTTGAGAGGATGCAACCTTATTTGGTTTTCTGACCAAGGGTGACTCAGTTGGTGTTTGTTCCTCACCACTTTCACTCAATATAGTATGTGTTATCTCATTTCTCTTCTTTTTACTCACTTCACCCATTTGATAGGATGAAGTGATTGGTTTCCTAGTTGCTATTGGTTTTGAAGAAGTAGGCTCAACATGGGAAGGTTCCTGTGGGTGAGCCTGTGTTTGTACTTCCATAGAATCAGGAACCATTGTTGTACTAGATTGAATTGCATTGGTCCTCATGTTAGGAATATGGCAAGGATATGTCTTAAATCTTTCAATCATGAAAGCTGTTAACTTAAGACCCACCTGTAGTACCTTATTCTTAGTAGTAAGTGATCCAAATAGGATTTTGGACACTTGCTTACAATTGCCTATTAATGACCTATGTAGAAGGGGAGTTTGAATACGATAATCACTAAATTAAAAATTCTTTCGATTCTTTAGCAGATAAAGTATTTAGTGCTCGGTTAGTGGTTCCGTGTTCTTGAGAGTAATAGTGTTTGGAACGATAAAAATAAGGAACACAAGATATTCGGGGAAATATATATTCGTATATAAATCCTCGAGGGTGTTGCTACACTCCGATAAATAAATTAACCGGCTACAATCTAAGAACAACAAAGTTCCTAGCTACTACACAGATTTACAAATCAAATCCTATACAATGATCTAGCTTTTGTTTGTACTAGGATTTAATTACTGGGTAACGATTATAATGCCCCTAAGAATATACAAGAATTGAATCGGGCATTATAACGTTATTTCGGTGAGAAGTTAAACGGATATACAAAAAGCTTGAGCTTCTCTGTAAATCAATGCTGCCATTTTCACTTCTCTTTTTGGGAGAGAAGATCAATCATAAAAAATGAATGACTCACTTTCTTCTGCTGCAAAGTGTAGACTTTATACATAATAAAATTGTGTGGCTGAGAATTGAGTGGCGACAACTTTTCAGTGGCGACATGAATACATGAGGAGTTTATTTTCCTTGGTTTTATTTTACTTCACTCCTCTGTGGCGACAAGATGTGTGTGGCGACAGGGGGGGGGAGTTTCTCTGTGGCGACAACATGTGCTAACTTAACCAAATCAAAAACTTAATCAACCTGTACATTTGATCACGTTTTTGTTTATTCTTTTATTTTGTTTTTCCTTTTCTTTTTTGTTTTCTTTTTCTTTTTCTTTTGTTTTTGTTTTCTTTTTTTTTCTTTTCAAGTTTAAATTATAACTAAATTAATATATAAAATAAACTAAAATATAACTTATATAAATAAAATAATTTAGATTTATAAAATAAACTTATTTAAAGTTTATAAGATAAATCATTTTAAGTTTATTAAATAAATTATATTAAAGTCCATTAAATAATTTATTTAATTTAACAATTAAACTTTGAGCTTCGCCAGTCCCCTGAGCTGTTTAGCTGTATACCCCGCGCACCTCTTCTCGTACTTTAATAGATAAACGTTCAATCCAAGTACGTTCCTCAACTTAACAATCCTTCTATAAATAATACCCAGATTCCTTTCACGATCTGTTGACACCTAGTGCAATTGGTCTGGTTCACAGACGACTAACCCCGATTCAGGTCTTCGTATTATAGCCTTGATTACATTGTTAAGCTTGCCTCAACTTTATTGCTTCAGACACTGAATGTCAATAAACAACTGTGCTTTCACTGGAATCCTTTCTGGTACTTTAGACAACGTCTTCATTAACCTCTGTCTATACCCTGTCTTCAATTCTTCAGATTCCTATACTTCGAACACTGTCTATCTTCAATTAATGCCAATACACTAAAATCTTCCGGTAGCACTTGTATACTGAATCTTTAACATTTCTGAAACCCTGAAAGTCTTTAAACCTTTGTTCTTTACTGAGGCATTATCAGATTAATAAACTTCTTTCAGTGACCTGTAAACATACTTCAGGCCTTCTTTTAATCTTATGATTCTTTGTATTTGCCTTGTCTTCATTCTTCCTGATTTCTTGTGTAAACGTAGTATTATTAACCTGTCATGTTCTAGTGTTGTTATCGTGTTGAGTTATCACGTAACTGTTCATACAGCTACGCAGTCTCACCAACAATCTCCCCCTATTTGATTGTTAAACCTAACAAACAAATTAAATAGAGAGAATAACTCAACTAACAACTAGAAAAAGTAAAGTACCAGGACTTGTAAATAATGCTACTAGTTTTCTAGATCAAATACTGCATTTCTAGAATTTCTTGAGTAACTGAAATGAAAGATGGTTGTTTCTCTAGCACTGAACTGATCTTCAAGTAGTTTCATCTTCATTTCCTTGGTTCTTCAAATCTCTGCCAGATAATACTTCTCGGTCTTGAAGTAATCATTAGCAGCTTCTTTTGTACAACCACATTTCCTGATGAGAAGTGCATATCTCTCTTGCTTCTCCCCCGATGAGAATCAACTGCTTAAAGGAGATCACCTTCGTCTACCACCTCTCCCGTACAATAGGATCCGCAGATAAGAACTAATGGTATTCCCCTTTTGGAAAACAGCTTTTCCCCTTATGAAGAATAGTGATGAACCAAACCACTTCTTCTGATTACTAGGAAATCACCTTGTGTTTACCACCTCTCCCGTAGAATAGGATCTGTAGTTACAAACAATAATGGTGTGGTGTAGTGTACATGTGATTTACCTTTTTCCTCCTCCCTGCTATTTCTCCCCCTTAGTTGAGGAATCCTCCAAACTATTATATAAGCTTTTATCTCCCCCTTAGAGAAGGAATGTATGCTATCGTCTGTAGGAGTTCTCATATTTCACTTGGTTGGAAAAGAAATAACAAGTCAGAGTCTGATCAACCATGTCCCTTTAAAAGCTGCAAGTGAGATCACAAATTGTTACCAATTGTTAGCTCCCAACTTGTTAGGTCCCGAAGTATTCTAATCCAATCTGTAAATGTTAGGTCCCTAAGAGTTAGGTTCCAATCATAAACAGATTTGAGACCTGAAGTAACAAGAACCATGTTTAGGGATAGGGAATGAGATATGGTGTTTCTCTTTGTTCCTCACTGTGAGTGTGTGATTCTATTTCGTGTACCTCACAAGTGTTTCACTCTTCTCTCCACTTGTGTTTACACTCATTCTCACAAGTGTATCACTCCTCTCATAGCTCCAAAATCCAGCTGTACCTGCAAGGAAAATCACCTTAGCCATCCTTAAGGAGGTCACATGTGGTGCAATGGGAGTTCACAAATCCCCATCCTTGTTAGACTCGTCAGATGAATCTGAGTCATAATCTACAAGTTGCTAGTTTCACTTATAGGGTTCCATATTTGAATTCTGGGAAGGTAAACAATGATCCAAATAATTTAGCATAAAGATCAAAGTTCCCTTCTAATGTCTGTGAAGACATTTCCTTGTGACTCGTCAGGTAATGCCTGAATCATTATCAACAAGTTGCCGATTTGCACCTATGTCAGATCCACTATCCGCAGATGCATCCAGATTTATTAGTCTTGGGGAGGTAGACACTGACCACTAACATATGGCTATTGGATCAGTATCCTCTCCTAACACCTGTAAAGGCAATTAGTCCATTAAAAAACCTTGAACAATCGAATCTGACCGTAAAATGGTCATAACTCTTGGTTCCATCAACTCATCCTTTGTGTGTGTAACCTTTCCTTGTGCATCAAGAATTGTTTATGTTTGAGGTGGTAACACTACATCGGATGCCTTGGACGACATGAGAATTTCAATAGACGCACCCTATTGAGAGGATGAATCTAATAACTGTTTTGTGCCTTTTCATCCATTACATCTTTTTGAGAAGATGTATGGGAGCTATCATTTGTCTCAGTTTTGATATATTTCAACTTTATAGGAGACATAGCTGTTGGGTTGACTTTAGAACCTTCCTTATGTGGTGCACTAAGGCACTTTCTCCCTCACGCTCATTCATACTTCATTTTAGTGGTAAGAGAGTGTTGGTTGGTTCTGTTTCTGTGTTTGTCTTTACAGTCTTGGATATAAGTTGTGGGTTTTTAACCTCATGACTATCAAATGAAAGAATGCCATTGGAGGCTGAACCTGCATCACAGAACATATGGAAATATAGAGATAAAATGCACTTAAGATCTATAATGAATGAAAATTATGCATTAAATCTTTGAGAGAAATGATGTACAATAGTGATTTTAAAAAGATTTTAATGAAATAAGAAATCACCAATGTAGAAAGAAGTTTGATTTTCTCCTAAAACTGTTCGAGTGCACAAGTCTGTTTTTATGCCTAAAAAGATAAATGATTTGATAAGACACAGACTGGTGACCTAGCAGTATTAAGAAGAGAAAGAAATATTTTATCTTCTAATATGAATGAGTTTTTGTAAAGGTATTGATCACTTAGGGTAAAGTCTAAGCAATTATCATTCATGTTAAAAGCTCCATAATCTATCTTTATAAGATTATAATCAACAAAATTGTTTATTGATAAATATCCTTAATAAGACTGACTATGCCGCTGATTTTAAATTATAATGAATCTTTCAGATATAGCAACTCATATGAATCCACTATAACTTAAAATCTCACAATTATCTGCAACAAAATATTAACTATATATTATTGCCTGATACTTGTCAAGTACTTTAGATACCAATAATTATGTTGCATCCTATTTTAAATATTAAAATAAGATATCAATGAATTAAATACAAATTATCTATCAAAAAGACATCAGCATTCAATTTCATATATCATACAATTGTTAACTCCTAACAGCTGTAATATCTCAAACAATATTAGTTCGATAAATAAAGCAACATTAACCAACATTGTCTTGTTTGCAATCTTATAAAAATGTTCTAAGTTCCATATACTTTGATCCATTGAATATTGCATCTATTATCAAAGTGTTTAGGAATTTGCAAATAAGTATAAAAATTATTCTAGGTAGACAACATAAGGTTACTTCTAAAAAAGCAAAATCCTCATTGACCATAGTTGTACTTCAAGAGATATTTTTACACTTTTTATATTAGTATAAGTGACTGAACTTAAGCATTGATTACTTATAGGAGTTCTAAGTAATCTCACAAATACTAATACTTCACAATTAGTTCATAGTTAAACTCTTAACTAAATATCATTAACTGATATAAGTCAAGAAATTACACACAACTAATCATGCTACAATCATATTCTGATTTCAGTGAATTTTTGAGATATAAGCATTGCTAAATTCACTAAAACCGAAATCTCATAATTAACTTAAGTTAGTTTGAATTATGGAGCAAATAAAATCATTGAATTGCTTCAATTTCCATAATACAAACTACCCAAAATAAATATTAAATAAATAAATACTAAATATCTATGAGTTAGATACTAGCACTTATATATTTTCATAATTCTCCTTGAATAATCACCAACAGGATATGTTAGATATATTTGATAATGTCATGTCTAATATGATTTATGTTTAGTTTTCAGATCTTACTTAAAAAGGACAAATCAGTACTTAACTGAAATCAGCACTTATACTGAAGTCAGAACTTAAGTCATCAGTACTTAAGGTTCATGAGATATTTATCAGAAGATAATATCAGGACTTAAAGGAAACGTTCAGATAAGGAAGGCGGCTGATTGAAAGGAAAAGAAGATCAAGACAAACGTAAGAAGAGATATGCATGAAGAAGGAATTCTACGAAGAATAGAATACTTGGAAGAAAAGATATCCGATTGATATATTTTAGGAAGCAGAATTATATTCCATATCAATTAGCGATTATCTTGTAACTGTGTAATATATAAACACAGACATAGGGTTTACACTATAAGTGTTATCATTATCGAGAAGATTATTCATTGTAACCCTAGCAGCTCTCGTGATATTTGTTCATCACTGAGAGATGACAGTTCCGTACTGTAACAGAGTTTATTGTTTTGGATAAAGTTTGTTTTCAGTTACTTGAGTTATTAGAGTTCGATTTGATTGTGCTATATACTGTATTCACCCCCTCTACAGTGTGTGTGACCTAACAAGTGGTATCAGAGCCTATCTGTTAGCACACAAACAATTTAAGATCCAAAAATAATCATGTCTGAAGTAGAAACTCCAACTAAGCCCACCAAAACTGAAGAACCTCCAAAGACACAAATCCATAGCCGATATGAGGCTAGTAGAGTTCCCATATTGAGACCATCTGAATACCCCATATGGAAGGTGAGGATGACTATGTTTCTGGAAGCTACAAATCCAGAATATCTTGATAGAATCAAGGAAGGGCCTCACAAACCAACCAAGCTCGTAGTTGCAGTTGCAGGAGAAGCAGCAAAGTCAGTACCAAAGAAGAAGAGTGACTACACTGCTGAAGATATCGCATCAATTACTAAGGATGCTAAGGTACGGCACTTACTGCATAGTGCCATTGATAATGTAATGTCAAACAGGGTAATAAACTGCAAGACTGCAAAGGAGATATGGGATGCCTTGGAAACAAGATGTCAGGGAACTGATACGATTAAGAAGAATAGGAAGACAATACTCACTCAAGAGTATGAACACTTTGACTCAAAGGCTAATGAGTCATTGACTGATTTATATGATAGATTTGTCAAACTCTTGAATGATTTGTCACTGGTTGATAAGGAGTATGATCTTGAAGATTCAAACCTTAAATTCCTGTTGGCTCTTCCTGAAAGCTGGGATTTGAAGGCAACAACAATAAAAAACAACTATAATCTTGATGAAACGACTCTTGATGAAATTTATGGGATGCTCAAGACTCATGAACTTGAGATGGAACAAAGAAGCAAGAGGAAAGGAGGAAAGTCAAGGACAGTTGCTCTTAAGGCTGAAGAAGAATCCCCCAAGGCAGCTACCTCAAGGAAAGGCAAGGGTAAAGCTCTCTTCACAAAGTATGATACTGAGTCATCAAGTTCTGATAGTGATGATGACTCAGAATCTGAAAGCTTGCCTGAGACAGATGCTGATGAAGAGATGATGAAGCTGTGTGCCCTTATGGTGAAAGAAATCACAAATATTGCATACACGAAGTTCAGGAAGGGAAAGAAGTTTTCCAGAAAAGGTGCAAGTTCTGGTAAGAAGAATTTCAGAAAATCTGAGGGCAAAGGAGGAAAGTCTGACAGAGGAGATTATACAAATGTCAAATGCTACAACTGTGGTGAGAAAGGCCACATATCTCCAGATTACAAGAAAGTGAAAAGTGACAAAGGCAAGGCTCTTGTCACAAAGAACAAAAGCTGGACAGACACCTCAGATTCTGAAAGTGAGGAGAATTATGCCTTGATGGCAAATGCTGATATGGCAAGTGCTGAAAGCAGTTCTGAAGTTGCTGAGTTAAAGGTACCTCAAACTACTTATGCCTTTCATACTGATGATATTAATGAGTTGAGAAGATATCTTAAAACCATGTTCATTAGCTTAAAATGAATGTTGAGAAGAGATCAAACTTTAACATGTGAAAGATTAACTTCTGAAAATCTTTCTTGCAAAAAGAGGAATGATTATTTAGAAAAAGAGTTAGTCATGTTCCATCAAACTCAGAAAGATAGAGATGATGCTTTCTATGTTAGGGATGAAGTGCTTAAAATGAATGAATCTCTAAAAGCTGAGTTAGAAAAGGAAATAGAGATTATCAGGACTTGGACTAACTCTGGCTGAAAAACTCAGAATTTGTTAAGTAGTGAAAACTGGAAAGAGGGCTTAGGTTATGGAGATGATAAGAATGATAAAGGAACTGTAGAAATTAAGCCTATAGTTGTTAATCAAAAATCTAAGTTTAAGCCTGTTAAGTTTGTAGCTGTAAAGTCTGATAATGAGAAATCAGAAGTTAAAAAGGAACTAACTTCTAACAAACTAAAACAGGAAAAGACAACTGAAGTAAATGTAGGCTTAATGACAAAGAAGCAGCTTAAGCATAAGCTGAAAGATGTTAAGAATGCAAACAAGGTAAAAACACCTAGGAAAAATAGGAATGGAAAGGAAGGTGTGAATAAAAGCAATGATTATAAGCCTGTTCCTGATGCTCCTAGAAAAACGTGTCATAACTGTGGAAGTTCTAACCATCTGGCTTCTTTTTGCAGGAAGAATAAGAATATAAACTCCTTACCTTCAAAGTCAGGAGTTAAGAGTCAGTCTGTTAGATATAAGCCACAAAATCCTTGTTTTCATTGTGGTAGTTTATGGCATTCCATTTACACTTGTAAGGAATATCATAGTCTGTACTATGATTATTATCAAATAAAACCTTCTTTAAAGAAAGTTAGCATTGTTCCTTCTAGTGTAAGTTCTGATTCAAAGTCTGATAGTGTAAATTCTGATAAGAAAAATGTTAACATAAACTCTGATGCTAAATCCACTACAAATGTTAACAAACTTAATAAGGCCAAAGGATCCAAGCAAGTTTGGGTCCTTAAAACTAATCATTAGTGGACTTTGTGATTGCAGGGCAACAGGAAAAACATCATAGTTCTGGACAGTGGATGTTCAGGACATATGACTGGAAATAAAGCCCTACTATCAGTCTTTGTGGAGAAGGCTGGCCCAAGTGTTTCTTATGGAGATGGCAACATTGGAAAAACATTGGGATATGGAAATATCAATCTTGAGAATGTCATCATTAAAGAAGTAGCTCTGGTCTCAGGACTTAAACACAATCTGCTGAGTGTTAGTCAAATCTGTGACAGAGGTTATCATGTGGATTTCTTTGAAGAACACTGTGAAGTTATTAGTAAATCTACAAGCAAAGCTGTTCTGAAAGGATACAAGCATGGTAACATCTATGAAGCTAAGCTTTCAACAAGTGCTGATGGTTCTGCAATCTGTCTGATGAGTAGAGCATCAATTGAAGAAAGCTGGAATTGGCACAAGAAACTCTCTCATTTAAATTTCAACAATATAAATGAACTAGTGAAGAAAGATCTTGTGAGAGGACTGCCAAAGTCAGTATTTGCTCCTGATGGCCTTTGTGATTCTTGTCAGAAGGCTAAACAAAGGAAATCCTCATTCAAGAGCAAGATTGAATCATCAATTCTTGAGCCTTATCACCTACTACATGTTGATCTATTTGGTCCAGTAAATGTCATATCTATTGCAAAGAAGAAATATGCTATGGTCATAATGAATGAGTTCACCAGATACACATGGGTGTATTTCTTGCACACAAAAAGTGAAACTGCATCTCTCTTGATTGATCATGTCAAGCAACTGGATAAATTGGTCAAAGATTCGGTGAAGATAATAAGAAGTGATAATGGTACCGAGTTCAAGAATTTGATAATGGAAGAGTTCTGCAAAGACCATGGAATCAAGCAGGAATTCTCTGCTCCTGGAACTCCACAGCAAAATGGAGTTGTTGAAAGAAAGAATAGAACTCTCATTGAAGCTGCACGTACAATGCTTGATGAAGCAAAGCTTCCAACCTATTTCTGGGCTGAAGCTGTGCAGACTGCTTATTTTACTCAGAATGCAACACTCATTAACAAGCAAGGAAAGACACCATATGAGATGGTTAAGAAAAAGAAGCCAAATCTGAAGTATTTTTATGTATTTGGATGCAAATGTTTTGTTCTTAAGACTCACCCTGAACAGCTATCCAAATTTGATCTAAAAGCTGATGAAGGAATCTTTGTTGGATATCCACTTTCCACAAAAGCCTTCAGAGTCTATAACTTGAGAACAAGAGTGGTCATGGAATCTATCAATGTCTCTTTTGATGATAAGAAGATTACTGTACTTGAAGATTTCAATGATCATGATCAGCTGAGATTTGAAAATAAAGACTTAAATTCTGATGCTGAAAATCCTGACAGTCTAAATCCTGATACTGCAAACTCTGATGGATTAAACTCTGATGTTATTGAAACTGTGGTGACTACGCCAAAGGAAGATGCACCTATGCAGGGGGAGCATACTCAAGATACAACCACATCTCAAGAAGCATCAGAACATACATCTGGCTCTTCAAGTTCTGATTTGTCAAATTCTGATAAGCCAAGTTCTGATAATTCTAAAAACTTAAATTCTGAAGAATCCAACTCAGAGAGCATAGTTTCAGGGGGAGCATCAGAAAATGTTGATGAAGATAGCATGGATCGTGGGGGAGCATCCAGTTGTAGAGAAAACCTTCCATCTGCAAGGAAGTGGACTAAATCACATACACCTGACTTAATAATTGGAAATCCTGATGCAGGTGTCAGAACTAGAATAGCTACTTCAGTTGAATGTCTTTACAATTCTTTACTTTCTCAGACTGAACCAAAGAAAGTAGAAGAAGCTCTTCAAGATGCTGATTGGGTGCAAGCAATGCAGGAAAAGTTAAATGAATTTGAAAGAAACAAAGTTTGGACCCTAGTGCCAAGACCAAAGAACAGATCTGTTGTTGGTACAAAGTGGGTATTCAGAAACAAAACTGATAGTGATGGCATAATTACAAGGAATTAGGCAAGGTTGGTTGCAAAAGGATATTCTCAATAGGAGGGAATTGATTATGATGAAACATTTGCACCAGTTGTTAGATTGGAAGCCATAAGGATATTTTTGGCTTATGCTGTTCACAAAAAGTTTACTGTCTTTCAAATGGATGTGAAAAGTGCTTTTCTCAATGGAGAATTGGAGGAGGAAGTATATGTTGAACAACCTCCAGCCTTTGTAGATCCCAAATATCCTAATCATGTCTACAGGCTTGATAAATCACTTTATGGCATTAAGCAAGCTCCAAGAGCATGGTATGAGACTTTAGCTCAGTTTCTTCTGGAAAGTGGATTTAACAGAGGAACTATAGACAAAACACTGTTCTACCTCAACCATGGAAAGGACTTACTTCTGGTTCAGATATATGTTGATGATATCATCTTTGGTTCTACAAATGACAGACTTTGCAAGAAGTTTGCCAAACTGATGCAGTCAAGATATCAAATGAGTATGATGGGGGAACTTAGCTATTTTCTGGGCCTTCAAGTCAAGCAGAATGAAGAAGACACTTTTATTTGTCAAACCAAGTACACCAGAAATTTGCTGAAGAAATTTGGAATGCAAGATTGTTCAAGTGCATCCACTCCCATGGCCACTGCAACAAAACTGGATAAGGATACTGGTAAATCAGTAGATATTACTAATTACAGAGGTATGATTGGCTCTCTACTCTATCTAACTGATAGTAGACCTGATATCATGTATGTTGTCTGTCTTTGTGCAAGATTTCAAGCAGATCCAAAAGAACCTCACTTAATAGCTGTGAAAAGAATTTTCAAGTATCTTAAGAGAACAGCTGATCTGGGATTGTGGTATCCCAGAGAATCAGATTTTAAACTAATAGGTTACTCAGATGCAGATTTTGCAGGTTGCAAAATTGACAGGAAAAGCACAAGTGGAAGCTGCCAATTTCTTAGAGGCAGATTGGTTTCTTGGTTTAGCAAGAAACAAAAGTCAATTTCCACATCAACTGCAGAAGCAGAGTACATTGCTGCAGGAAGCTGTTGTGCACATATTCTTTGGATGAAGAATCAGTTACTGGATTATGGGTTAACATATTTTAAAATCCCTATTTACTTTGATAATCAAAGTGCGATTGCTATGACAGGTAATCCAGTTCAACACTCAATGACAAAGCATATCAGCATTAGGTACCACTTCATAAGGGAACATATGGATGAAGGTACAATGGAATTGCACTTTATTCCAACAGATCAACAACTAGCAGATATCTTCACAAAACCACTGTGTGAAGCTACTTTTACAAGATTGGTAAATGAACTTGGAATAGTTTCAGGTTCTTTCTCTAAATCTGCTTAGCTTTTGTTCTGATGCATCAGACTTTATGATCAGTATTTATAGAAATTACTCTCTTTGTGTATTCTGTGCTTAATTAAAAATTGTTTAAGTACTGATTGTTGTTTGATGTGAATTTCTAAACTCTGATAGTGAACTGACTGTTTCTGTGACTATTCAATCCTATGAGGATAACTGTGCTAGATGCTGACCTAGTAGTCTTTAACATACTAGATATCCCATGTTAGAAGTAATTATTTATATGGAAATCTATTGACACAAGCAAATTCTGATATTGAGCTTAGTTAAGTTTACTTTGTCTATCTTATTACTAAGTCAAAAACTAAAATAATGCTTCTCATCTGTTAAGTTCTGATGTTAGTAAATCTGTTGAATGTACTAAGTGCTGATAAACCTCACTCATCAAAAGAAAAAGTAAAAGAAAAGGGAATAAAAATCAGGTACTCCTTTGAGATCTAGAGTAAAAATGTGAAAGGGACGATCCAAGTGCATTGCTGGTATTAAGTAATATGCATCAGAAAAGCAAATAATTATTTTTCTTGGTGACTTTTCACACTCTATGATTACTGGAGAAATACTCTGATAATAGCATAAATTCTGATAAGCAGGCGTGACTCAATTACACTGAGAAGCCACTGTAAAATGGAATTTCAAAAGATGCATAAAATAAGCACAAAACAGTTGAGGTGGACTCGTGCATGAACTCATTCAAAAGTAAACTTCAGAATAATGACAGATTTTTAGTAAAGTTTTTAGTTATGCCTTATTTCTAAGATGTACTGAAGTGAATCAGACTTTACTCTTTGTCTGATATTTTGCTTAATGCACACACTTACACTCCATATGAATGATGAAAATTACTGTGGCGTTCAATGTTGTTTTAGATGAACAGTTTATGTGTCAGATTGCATAAATTCTGAGGACAAGTTCTGATGGAAGTTCTGATAAATAAGTTCTGAAGAACCGGAATCAGAATTTATGTGAAGAATCACAGAGATAGGCATTCATTTTTTGAGTTAAGAAATCATGTTCTGATGACTGTTAAGTTCTGATATAAGTCTAAGTGCTGATATTAAATTCTGATCCTCTATTTGACTTATTTGTGGTTGAAATCTGAAACAGTCTTATTTTAAATCAGAATATGTACGGGTGAGATATTGACGGTCAATACAATTAGGGTTAGTGGAACACGTACATGCACAGTAATATTTACTTGTTTCTTGTGCGCATTAAACCATGTTTTACACTTCCAATGACTGTTTTTCTTCTTCCCAGTCTAGGGAGACGAGGTAGAATTATTTCTACCTGTCAGCATTAAATTTCCTTGCGTCTCCTGGCATTCTATTGCCTATATAAACCAACACCTCAAATCAGCCTACACATCATTTGTTTTCTCACATACTCACTCTCTTTTCCTTCATACCAACACAATCATGGTCAACTACAATATGTTTTTAAACTATGAGACCTTCAACATGGAGTTGAGCTGTGAGGACTGGCAGCAGGAATGGCGTGTAACTGTCATTCCTGATGAGATTTGGGACTCGGTTCCCCAGGAGGTTCTCACACACCTCCTGTTCTTTTACATGGACTACCATCACCATCTGGAGCGATTGGAAGAAGAAAGGCTGGAAGCTCTCCGCCAACAAGAGCGAATCATTCGACTCGCTATTCTTTTTGTAGAGAGTCGGAAGAAGAAATAATTTGTTTTCTTCTTCCTGCTTTTCTTCATTGTCAACTTTGTCCGGCTTCTTAGCCAAGGACAAAAACTGTTGATGTTGGAGTTTGTAGCTTAGGACAGTCTTGTAATGTTCTGATGTAAATTTTAATTTCATGAATGTATTCTCTTAATATATTAATGGAATTTTATATTTTTGCAAGATTTATCTCTGAGATGTTTTAAATTCTGCTGCATTTTTATCCTGATATATCCATATTTTGATGACCATTTTAATTACTGATATAAATTAAGTTCTGATTTTAAAATATCAGTACTTATTTACTTGAAATTTTTTTTGGTCATTCTCACACTTGAATGTTTTTCCAGAATATTGGTTTTGCAGTGAAAATGATTAAATAAGTGGGAACAGTTTAAATTTTGAATTAAAACTGACTTACCTCAATTAATGGGATTACTTGGTAAGTGGAACGGTTTTTCCTTGAAAAACTGCATGTGATAAGTAATGATTACTGTTTTCCCGTGCCCATTAACTATTCATTATTGCTGCATGTTTGACAGGTGTCCAACGGTTATTTTTTTTAACCATGTATAAGTAAGAGAGAGAGAAGATTATACAATCTTTTATTTACTTTTACACTTTATCTCTCTTTCTTTACTTTTCCTCTCTCTCATCTCCTGACGCTGTTTTTCATACAGACATTTTGTCAAACACCTTACAGGCAAACTTATTTCGCAATTTTTCTCATGGCACCTAAGGATTTGATCATAGATGGAGCCAAGTTCGTTCCCAACAACTATGATGCAATCCTAAATAATGATGAAGCTCCATATGAGTTGCACTTTGTGCAAGATCTTCTGGCATACAGTGAAATTGGATATGCATTGACCCAGCCTCAAGTCATTTCCAGCCAACAAGTTCTGACGTTTTGGCGGACTGGGAATTTTGATAATGGTGGTGCTACTGGTACTCCCAGCATTGTTTTTGAAGTCAATGATGTTGAACATGTGGTAACTCCTGGAACAGTTCGTAAAGCTCTACATTTACCAGAAGGCTGCATTTTCTCAACACCGGAGGAACCAGTTCTACAGCAGCTCATGGCCAATTTGGGGTATGAGAAGAGTTTGGCTAAGCTTGGACAGTTGAAATGAGCACATATCAGAAAGGAATTGAGCTTTTTCTTCAACTACATCACTAAAGCCTTCGGGAATAAGTGTCCCAACTTTGATGCCATTCCAATAATGAGTCAGCACATCGGGTATGCTATTATTAACCAAACTCATTTTGATTTTGCAAGTGTTGTGCTAGGTTTTATAGGGGATAGGATGATAGAGGATAGGAATGTTGTCTACTTTGCTAGATTCTGTCAGCTTATATATAATTTCTGTTGTGCTGATGAACCCCAACCTACCACTGACTTATTTTCACCCTTTAAACTTGCAAAACGGGCTTTTAATGACTTGGTAAATGCTGATCTTAAGAAAACGGTGGTTAGACCTTTATAGATTCCTCAGTCTGTAAAACAGATCCTGGTAAATGCTGATCCTCAAACCTATAGATCTGTTTATCCTGATGTACAACCTACCACCACATCTCAAATACCAAAACAACCATCAGAACATACCACTCATACATCTATACCTCAATCCTCTATCAGAACACATCTCAAACCTTCACAGATAGCTCAACCTTCATCATCAGCACATCTGTGAAGCCTTCATCTTCCAAGCCCAAGAGGACAAAGACTGTCCCTCAGACACTACAAAAGAGAAGGAGGATTGTTCTGAAAGATGAGTTTGATAGTGAGGGACAGGTTTCTGCATCAGAACCTGTTGTTAAAGAAGCTGAGAAGGTCCCTTCTCAGAAGGATTCTGGAATTGGGGGATCTAAGCTTCTCAAAAGGCTTAGAAGAATGACTTATGCTGAACCTCCCAAGGAATCCCCACCTTCAAAGAGATACAAGAAACAGAGAGCTAAAAGGCCAGCTTCAGATAATGAGGAAGCAGCAGTTAAGGAAGGAGATGAGGAATCTATGATCTCAAAAGAACCAGAATTTGCTACAGCTACTGCATCTCCCTCTCCATTGTCCCCAACTCAGGAAGCTGCTACAGACAAGGCAAACACACCATTTGTGTCTCATGTACATGAAACTGTATCTCCTGTAGACCCAGGCACACATGCTGAAATTAATATTCACAATCTGGTTGTGCTTGAGGTTCTCTACTTAGAAGCTCCAACAACAATTAATCCATCAATAACACCTTTTACTGATGCTACTCAAACTCCAGAATTGTCTACAACACCTTCTCTGCATCTAGATGTTGATGATCAGAATATAGGTGAGCATCAGGATATGGCTGTTGATCAGAACTTGGAAACAGATCAGCACTTAGAGGATGATGCTGAAGCCTCAATTGCTTCTCATACTGTTGTTTTATCAGAAGATGTCAATTCTGTCAGTTCTGATGCTTCAAATGCTGACACTACTGGTGATGCTGCTATAAATGAAGCTGCTACTGCAGCTGGTCCATCAGGACATGCACCTCAACAAACTATTCACAAAAGTGAACTAGTCAAGAAGTTTGTTCGAGGAGAAGCACCAGTACCTTAGAGTGGAAAACCTAGAGGACAGGAGTGGACTAAGGAATGGAACTCAGTTACCTTTGTTCCATCTAAAAAGATTCTTGCTGAGCACTTGGCAAAAGCTGATGAAATGTTAATTAATGATGATTTCAAGACACAGCTTCGAGTCACTGCATTGAGTACTAGACATCTTCAAGGTCTCCATTCAACAACTCATGCAGAGTTACATAAAATTCAGGAAGAATTGCTCAAGCAAGAAATGACTCAGAAAATTGATAAGAAAAAATTCTTCCAACCTACCTTTGACAGAGTTTCTTACATTGAGAAGACCCAAGAGAAGCAACAGTCTCAGATTGATGATATTTTGAAAAATCAAGCTTCTCAGCAATCTCAACTCGATGAAATCCAAGCCTCAGTGGAATTGCTTGTCTCTCTTCTCTTACCTGCTGATGCCAAAAAGGGGAGAAAATAATTAAGTCCAAATGCAAAACTGTTAAGACACTGAAGGGGAAGGATGATGAAAAAGATGACCAGGGAAACTATGGAATGGGTGGAGGTCATGGTCAAGGTAGAAGTTTCTCATCAAGAAGAGCTGAAATTACAAGTCACAGGACAAGTTCTGATGCTAGAAATAGAATTACTTCTGCTATTGGTAAAAGGATAAGTTCTGATGAACTTTTGGATCTTGATGAAGAAATATCAAGACAGCTATTTCTGAAAGAAAATCCAGGAATGGACTTTGAGAGTCTGATGGAAGAAGAAGCTAGACTTAAGTCAGAAAAAGTCAAATCTAAATCTGAAGCTTCTGTTGGTAAAAAGAAACTTCCAAAGGCCAAAGGCCAAAGGCATTGTGATAAAAGAAAGAACAAATCCTGAAGCAACCAAGGCTAAATCACAATTGCAGATAGATCCAAGGTCCAAAGGCAAAGAGAAAGTTGGTGAACCTATCAAGGTTTATGTGCCTCATGTGGATGAAGAAATTACTGTTGAAGATGCTGATCTTGCTCTGACTTCAAGAAAAATTTCTAAGACAACCTCTGACATGGCTCAAGTTGTTCAGAGTCAAGATATAGTTAGTTCTGATATCTCAAAGAAGTAAGTAACCTCTGACATAGCTCAAGTTAACTTGATATCGGAAGATAAATCAAAGGAAACCTCTGACATTGCTCATGTTAAACCTTCAAAGTTACTCCTACCAGGATTCACCAAAGCCAAACAGACTAAACCTTTAAAGACTGCTGTAAGTGGTTTTGAAGCAAGAGTGGTTACTGGAAAGGAAGCAAGAGATAAATATGGATTGGGTAGTGCTGATGAAAGAAGAATACAGAACACAACCAATGATCCAACTTCCTTAAGTGAACCAGGTATTGGAGCAACTCCTGAAAGATTGAATCAACTAGAATCTGTACAGATGGTTTACCATACCTACTTGAAAGAACACATCTTGTTATACTTCATGACAGATGGTAGGGTTTATCATATAAGGGAAAATGCCATTCCACTGAAGTATTTTGAAGAATTGGAACATGTATTATTCTTACTTCAAGTGAATGACAAATAACAGAAAGTGCTGCAAACTATTTGAAGAGTCAAATTCAGAAATAGAAAATGCTTTATTCTGTTAAGTCTGACAGCATATATCTTCCAAAGTACAGAGATCACAAGGGTGATATTGTTGAGATGAAGCCTAACTCTGCTAAGATTATAACTACCTTTCTGGGTTACAAGGCTGTGGAATTCAATCTTGAGTTTGACAAGGCATATTTGATCAGACTGGATCAGGACATAAGGAAAGCTAAAATTAATGATCTCAGGGCTGCAATCTTTCAAACTGGTGAAGATACTGCAGAACTTAAAGATGTTAAAAGGAGGATGATTGATGAACTTAGATATGCTGAGAGATGTTTGTTAAAGAACTATCTCAGAACAACTCCTGACATCAGAGAGATCAGAAAGTGAAGCCACGTCAAGATCTACAACTGCTCAAATTCTGATATGTATACAGACTGAAGTCGTTATCAGAAGTTAAAGTTGGTAAAGCTTTAAGGACTATAAGTTGTAGTTATCTAGTTAAATTCTCATGCATTTGTACTTAATGTTTTTGACATCATCAAATATCTGTTAAACTTGTATATTATGCTAATTTACAAGTTGGGGGAGATTGTTAGATATATTTGATAATGTCATGTCTAATATGATTTATGTTTAGTTTTCAGATCTTACTTAAACAGGACAAATCAGTACTTAACTGAAATCAGCACTTATACTGAAGTCAGAACTTAAGTCATCAGTACTTAAGGTTCAGAAGATATTTATCAGAAGATAATATCAGGACTTAAAGGAAACGTTCAGATAAGGAAGGCGGCTGATTGAAAGGAAAAGAAGATCAAGACAAACGTAAGAAGAGATATGCATGAAGAAGGAATTCTATGAAGAATAGAATACTTGGAAGAAAAGATATCTGATTGATATATTTTAGGAAGCAGAATTATATTCCATATCAATTAGCGATTATCTTGTAACTGTGTAATATATAAACACAGACATAGGGTTTACACTATAAGTGTTATCATTATCGAGAAGATTATTCATTGTAACCTTAGCAGCTCTCGTGATATTTGTTCATCACTGAGAGAGGACAGTTCCATACTGTAACAGAGTTTATTGTTTTGAATAAAGTTTGTTTTCTGTTACTTGAGTTATTAGAGTTCGATTTGATTGTGCTATACACTGTATTCACCCCTCTCTACAGTGTGTGTGACCTAACATGATATATGACTTATATACATGGCAATCACTCTCTGGATAATTAGTAATTTTAGAAATACTTTCTAAGCATATAAAATATTGAGAGTTTGTTAGGTCACACAATACTATAGAAGGGGGTTGAATACAGTGTAGAATACAATCAAATCGATTTAAAGCACAAGTAACAGAAAACAGATGTATTTGATATAATAAACTCTGTTACAATGGAACTGTTCTCTCTCAGTGATGAACAAATATCACCAGAGCTGCTAGGTTACAATTGTATGATCTTCTCGATGATCGTAACTCTTATAGAGTAAACTTATGTCTGTGTTTATATAGACACACAGTTACAAGATAACTTCTAGTTGATATGAAATATAATTTTGTCTCCTAAAATATATCAACCAGATATCTTATATAATTCTTCTAGTCCTCTAACTCTTTCCATGCATATCTTCTTCTTGTATTAGTCTCGATCTTCTTTCCTATAAATCAGCTTCCTTCCTTAATTGTTAGTCCTCCAGTACTTAAGTTCTGATATCCATCTTCTGATATTATCTTTTGATAATCTAAGTCCCGATATCCTTAAGTCCTGACTTCCAGTAAGTCCTGATTCCAGTAAGTACCGATATTTCCTATTAGTTAAGATCTGAAAACTAAACATGAAACATATTAGACATGACATCTCAAATATATCCAACAATCTCCCCCAACTTGTAAATTATGCAAGAATGTACAAGTTAATAGATTTGATGATGTTAAAAACATTTAAGTTCAAATATAATAAGAGTTTAATAAGACTATTAATTACAACTTACAAAACATCCAACTTTACCAACATCACTGAATCAATCTAAATCCATAATGATTCTTAACAAAATCATTTATCAGATTATCTTCAGCTTTCTTCAGAACTTCAGCTAACTGTGCTTTAACCTGCATAAGTTCTTCTTCATTACTATCACCAATTTGATAAATGGCTGTTCTGAGAGCTTGAATGGATGTTCTTTCAAGTCCATCACCAAGTCTGATAACCTTAGGATGTGAAGAGTTTTCATTATAACATAAGCATCTTCCTTTCAGAATAACTTCCACATTAGCATAATTCTTCAGCATAGGAATTTCTCTTCCATCACCTTCAGTAATCATTGGACTGTAATGAGAAGTCTTTGTACCAGAGATCCTGAATAGATCTCTTATAGCCTTCAAAATGTATTCTGACCATCTTCTTGTAACATCAGATTTTACTTGCAGAAGATAGTGAATATGTTGAAGCTCTCTGACAGACTTCTTTAGTACATCAGTATCAGCTAGTCTATAAGACCTTCCATCATTGAGAAATAAGATCAATTTCTCTTTTAGATTCTCTTTGTCATGAGCATTTATCACAATTTGAGAAGACAACACCTTGTCAAGGTGCCTTTATTTGATTTGTTCATATGGTTTGTCTGTCAATATGAAAGGATCTCTTAGAGTAACCTCTACTCCTGTTTGAATCTTCTCTTCGTCAGAACCTAATCCAGCTCTATCTCTAGGTTGCTTGGCTTTCAACCCAAATGTAGCAAGTTGATTAATCATGAGATTGGATTTTGGTTCAACTGGAGTAACTTTCTTCCATAACAGCTTCTTCTTATCAGCAATTGTCATTTTATCCAAATCAACTTGAGCATTGTCAGTAGTTGATGACTTGATAACTTGATCAGAATTTGCTGTTTCTTCTGTACCTTCCTGTCCTTTATTCTGAACAACAACTTGAGCAGTGTCAGAGGTTGTTTTAGAATCTTCATTTATCTTTCTTCTTTTCAGAATTTGAACAGTTTCATCTTCAATAAGATTACCATCAGTTACTTGAACCATTTTACACACTGATTTCATCAGAATTTGAGAAGTTTTCAAGTCCAGTGACTTGGTTGGTTCATAAATTTTTCCTTTTCCCTTTGTCTTTGGGATCACTCTCTCTGTGATCTAGTCTTAAACTTTGAAGTTTCAGAATTTGACTTTTCCTTGATCACAATGCCTTTTTCCTTAGGCCTTGGAGGTTTCTTTGCATTAGAAGCGTTAAACTTAGGATTTATCTTTTTAGCAGCAAATCTAGCTTCTTCCTCCTTGAGAGTTTCTAAATCCATTCCTGGATTGTGTTTCAGAAATATTCTTCTTGCTATCTCCTCATCAAGTGTCTAGATTTTAGGATCTTTATAATAAATAGTAGTCTGCTTCCCCTTTGACTTCAGAGTTTACAAAAACTTCTTAGAGTCTTCAGATCCTGATTGAATCAGAATATCAGAACTTGACATCAGACTTTGTTTATCACCACTTGACTTCAATCTTTGAGCATTCACAGCATCAGAACTTGACTTGTTCTGAATATAAGATTTTCCTTGAACTATTCTTTGACCTCTGCTCTTTTCAGAGTTTCCCTGGTCATCACCTTTATCATCCTTTTTCTTTAGTTCTTGAGTAGGTGAGCATTTGGACTTAACTACCTTCTCCCCCTTTTTGGCATCATCAGGAAGTAAGAGAGAAAGAAGAAGTTCAACTGAAGATTGGATTTCATCCAATTGAGTTTTCTGAGAAGCTTGATTAGCCAGAACCTCAGCAATTTAGGCCTGTTGCTTCTCTTGAGTTTTCTCAATGGCTGTAACTTTTTCAGAAATAGGTCTGATATACATGTTCTTGTCAAGCTTGTTCAGTAGATTGAACTTATAAGCTTTTTCCCTGAGTGTATCAACTTTTCATGAGTAGAAGTATGTAGACCTTGAAGATGTTTTGTAGACAGGGCTGTGATCTTGAGTTGTGTCTTGAAATCAGCATTTGTGAGCGACTCATTAGCTTTTGCAATATGCTCTGTCAGAATTTTTAAACATGGAATAAAATCTGATTCATTCCACTTCTCGTTCCACTCAACACCTCTGTGAGTATCCTCCCAAGGAATAGGTGCTTCCTTTTCAACAAATTTCTTCACCAATTCTTCCTTGCCCAGAGTAGGTACTGGAGTCTCAACAGAAACACTGTCATCAGAACTTGAGGAAGATTCATTCTGTCTTGATAGCTCAACAGTGTGTGAAGCAACTGAAGATTCAGGAATAACTTCATCTAAATTCTGATCAGCAGAATTTATCTCCAGAGCTGGTGTCTTTGATGTAGATGGAGCTTCCAGATAAAGAACTTCAGGTATATTCAAATTATGAATATCTATTTCAGAATTATCAGTTTGTTCTTTAGCATCATCTGTAGCTTTTATAGAAGAGACGGGAGGGATAACAACTGTGTCATTAGCAGTGTCTTTGGCTTGAGCTGGAAGGGCTTCAATGATAATTGGTTCTTGTGAGATCAGAGATTCCTGATCCCCTTCCTCAGCTTCTTCAGTATTTTCTAATATAGCCTTAGCCAAATACCTCTCAGCCTTCATTTTCTTCAATCTCCTTGCCAATGAAGGAGTTGCTTCAGCAGCATCAGAATTTACAGATTTCCTTTTCAAAGTATCAGAACTTTGAGCTGCTTTCTCTTTCTGAGAAGTAACTTTCTCAGTTTCTACTATCACAGGTTCAGATGCATGAACTCGTGCTTCAAATATTTCCTCAAATCATCAAAAATTATTTTTGACCATTATTGAATCAAAACATTCATCACAGGATAAAGTTAAAAATCGATGAAGTAAAGATTAAAAAATTGCAAGTAAAACATGCACAATCACATAATTTGAGAAACAAAGACCAAATCTTGCAATTTAAAGAAAATTTCATTAATATATCAGATGAGTACATTTCATGAAATTTATCAATTTCATGCAAAAATTACAAGATAGTCCTATTCTTAGATTCTTAACATCAACAGCCTTAGTCCTAGTCTAAGAAGACCTATCGACTAGCTCCTTCTGCTGCTGACGAAGAGCACTGCGAGATGGATGATCTGTTCTTGCTGACGGAGAGCTTCTCTCCTTTCCTCTTGCAACCGATCAAGATGGAGATGATATTCCATCGAAAAGAACAAGAGGTCTGTGTGAACCTCTTGTGGAACTGAGTTCCAGAGCTCTTCAGGAATGGCGGTGACATGCCACTCCTGTTGCCAATCATCACAACTTAACTCGATGTTGAAAGTTTCATAGTTCAGGAATAAGTTGAAAGAACCATTTTTGTTGATGAGAATAAAAAGAGAGTGAGTTTGTGAGAAAATGAAAGATGTTTTGGCTAGAATAAATAGTCGGTTTAAATAGCCAATAGAATACCAAGGGACGCGAGGACTGGTTAACAATTACAAGTAAAAATAATGATCCCTCGACTTCCTAGACTGATGTGTAATAATAACAGTCAGTAAAAGATATAAAGCAAGAGTTAATATGCACGAGAAATAATTAACAATTACTGTGCACATGCAGTTTTTCAAGACATACACGTTAACCACTTACCCATAATGATTATGACTATTTTTATCTCACCCAAATTTATTCTGATTTAAATATGATTGTTTAAGATTTTACAAATAAGTCAAGTAAAGAAAAATGCCACGTAAGCATCAAAGATTCCATCAGGTTTTAATATCAGAACTTAACTTACATCAGATTTTAACAGTCATCAGAACATGGCTTCTGTACTAAAAAAATGAATATCTTTTTCTATGATTCTTCATACAAATACTGACTTGTTTTTTTCAGAGTTTAATCATCGGAACTTCCATCAGAACTTGTCCTCAGAATTTATGCAAATGACACTTAACTGTTTGTCAACAATAACTTAATCACCACAATAATTTTCATCATTCATATGGAGTGAAAGTGTGTGCATTCAGCAAAATATCAGATAAAGATTAAAGTCTGATCAACTTCAGTACATCTTAGAAATAAGGCATAACTCAGAAAAATGCTTAAAATCTGTCATCAGTCATGATGTCTATTATAGAACAAATTTATGCATGAGTCCACCTCAACTGTTTGTGCTCATTTTATGCATCTTTTGAAATTCTTTTTTTTATAGTGGCTTCTCAGTGTAAGTGAGCCAAGACTGCTTATCAGAATTTATGCTGTTATCAGAGTATTTCTCCAGTAATCATGGAGTGTGAAAAGTCACCAAGAAATTTTTTTACTTTTCTAATGCATATTACTTAATTCCAGCAACGCGCTTGGGTCTTCCCTTCCATATTTTTACTCTAGATCTCAAAGGAGTACATGAATTTTATTCTTTTCTTTTCTTTTCTTTTGATAAGTGAGGCTTATCAGCACTTAGTTCATTCTTAAGATTTACTGACAACTGAATTTGACAGATTAGAAACAAGAATCTAGTGTGTGACTTAGTAATAAGATACACAAAGTAAACTTGACAAAGCTCAATATCAGAATCTGCTTGTGTTAATGAGTTTCCACATAAACAACTAATTCAAACATGGGATTTCTAGTCTATTAAAGACTACTAGGTCAGCATCTAGCACAATTATCCTCATTGGATTGAATAGCCACAGAACATTCAAAACACTTATCAGAGTATATAAATTCACATCAGATAATAATCAGCATTTAATGAAATTTCAAATTAAGCACAGATTACATATAGATAATATAATCTGTAAACACTGATCATAAAGTCTGATGCATGAGAACAAAAAATAAGCAGATTTAGAGAAAGAACCTGAAACCATTCCAAGTTCATTTACCAATCTTATAAAAGTAGCTTCACATAGTGGTTTTGTGAAGATATCTGCTAGCTGTTGATCTGTTGGAACAAAATGCAATTCCACTGTACCTTCATCCACATGTTCCCTTATGAAATGGTACCTAATGCTAATGTGCTTTGTCATTGAGTGTTGAACTGGATTACCTGTCATAGCAATAGCACTTTGATTATCACAGTAAATAGGGATTTTAGAAAATTCTAACCCATAATCCAGTAACTGATTCTTCATCCAAAGAATCTGTGCACAACAGCTTCCTGCAGCAAAATATTCTGCTTCTGCAGTTGATGTGGAAATTGACTTTTGTTTCTTGCTAAACCAAGAAACCAATCTGCCTCTAAGAAATTGGCAGCTTCCACTAGTGTTTTTCCTGTCTATTTTGCATCCTGCAAAATCTGCATCTGAGTAACCAATTAGCTTAAATCTGATTCCCTAGGATACCATAATCCTAGATCAGGTGTACCCTTAAGGTACTTGAAAATTCTTTTCACAGCTAATAAGTGAGGTTCTCTTGGTCTTGGAACTAGGGTCCAGACTTTATTTCTTTCAAATTCATTTAACTCTTCCTGCATTGCTTGCACCCAATCAACATCTTGAAGAGCTTTTTCCACTTTCTTTGGTTCAGTCTGAGATAGAAAAGAATGATAAAGACATTCATTTGAAGTTGCAGTTCTAGTTCTGACACCTGCTTCAGGATCTCCAATGTTTAAATCAGGTGTATGTGCTTTAGTCCACTTCCTTGCAGATGGAAGTTGATCTCTAGAACTAGATCCTCCCCCATGATCCATGTTATCTCCATCAGTATTTTCTGATGCTCCCCCTGTAGTTATGCTCTCTGAGACTTCAGAAATTGAATTTGATTTTTCAGGAGTTGAAGAATCAGAGTTTCCAGAATTATCAGAATTTGGCTCATCAGAACTAGATGAATCAGAACTTGAAGAGCCAGTGACAGGTTCTGATACTTCTTGAGAGTCTTGAGATGTGGTAGGTTCTTCAGCTTGCCCCCCCTGGACAGGTGCATTTTCCTTTGGAGTTGTTACCACAGTTTCAATGACGTCAGAACTTAATCCATCAGAACTTACAGGATCAGGATTTAAGTCATCAGAATTTCCAGAATCAGAATTTAAATCTTCTTTCTCAAATCTCAGTTGATCATGATCATCGAAATCTTCAAGTCCAGTAATCTTCTTATCATCAAAAGAGACATTGATAGATTCCATGACAACTCTTGTTCTCAAATTATAGACTCTGAAGGCTTTTGTGGAAAGTGGATATCCAACAAAAATTCCTTCATCAGCTTTTAGATCAAATTTTGACAGCTATTCAGGACGAGTCTTAAGAACAAAACACTTGCAACCAAATACATGAAAGTATTTCAGATTTGGCTTCTTCTTCTTCACCATCTCATATGGTGTTTTTCCATGCTTGTTTATAAGTGTAGCATTTTGTGTAAAACAAACAGTCTGCACAGCTTCAGCCCAAAAATAGGTTGGTAGCTTTCATTCATCAAGCATTGTTCGTACAGCTTCAATGAGAGTCCTGTTCTTTCTTTCCACAACTGATAAGTGGCATTTTATACCACTTAGAACGTCTTAAAATGGCTTAAGTTGGTGTCTTGAAATCAAGTATTTTGTGTATTTAATGCGTTTTTCTAGTGTTTATGCATTTCAGGGTATTAGTTGCATTTCGGGGGAGGAATCATCAAGAATAATCCTTGGCATGTGTTCACCATTGCGAGAGGAAAGGAATGGGCAGATTACGGCGAAGAAACAGAGCAAGCTTGGAATTTTTCCAGTAGGGTCCTGCGCGCCCGCGCAGCAATGCTGAGCGGCCGCGCAGCAGCCTGCGCGCCCGCGCAGAAATGCTGAGCGGCCGCGCAGGGTCGGGGAAAAAAGCTGAATTATTTTAGACTTCTACTTCTGTGTGGCTTCCAACTTCTATATAATCTGAGTTTTATGGGACTATTATATAGGTAGATTTGAGACGTTTTCATAGAGAGTATTAAGGAGATTATGTTTTAGATTGTGTTTTACGCTAGGAGCGAAGGAGATAAGGAAGAAGACCGATTTAGCACACCGCAACGAAGAGGAAGCATATATTCTTGTGATTCTTGTTTCGTTGTAACGTTGGATGCTAGTTTTCTTGCTTTGACTTATTTACTCTTGTGACGTACTCTGTTTTAATATAATTAGTTTAGTTATTATTTTCTTGTGTTTGTTTATCATGATTTCATATGAACCCATGATGGCGATGAGTTCTGTTATGGGCTAATCGTGATCATGGGTTTACAACGGATTTATTATGGAATTCTTTAGTTAATTGTTTAATACTTTAGTGTGTGATGATTGCATGATATCTAGTATTGGTTGTGCGTATTCGTCTTATGTGCGTCGCGGACATATAAGATAGGGTGTTGATCTCTTGTGAAGCGACAGTGGATCTTGAGATTTAGAACTTACCATGCTAGCATAGGTTCATGTACGTTGTGCATGATTAGTGGGTAACTCTAACAGTTTTATTTGCCCTATGTGATCAAACGGAATAACTTGTGCTTAAATCGTTGTGTTGTCAATTTCTGTAGACATATAGGAACTCAACATAATTGATGACTATTCAACTTCTATCTTAATTGTGGATGCTTGGTAGAATGGTATTAGTACAATGAAAGTTGGCTTTTATCAGTTTCGTGTTATTCGATTAATGTCATCACTGTCACATGCTAAAGGTAATAACAATGGCTATAGAAGGAAGTAATAATGAAGTTGTGATCTCATGAGTGTTTTATTATTGATAATTTGAAGTGTTAGTTAAGTGGTTAACTAAGTAGTTAATTATAGTTAATATTTGATCAACAATTTTAAGTGTTATTATCTTAACATTGAGAAGTAATCATACATTGGTGAGTGAGTTTAATTAGACAATAATTTAGTCTGAGTCTCTGAGGGAACGAACTAGAAAGTATTATATATTACTTGCGAACGCGTATACTTGCGTGAATATTAGTGCGTGTTTTCGCCCTAACAAGTTTTTGGCGCCGCTGCCGGGGAACTCGGCGTATTTGTTTAGTTTATGTACTTACCATCATTGGTCATTAGGACTCAGTGATTAGGACGTAGTAGTTACTTACTCTTTTCGGTTGTGTTTCAGGTACTTTAGCAAGCGTTTATGCAAACTCGTTCTCGTGCTCGCAAGAGGACTTTAGATACAACTGAGGGGACAGACGAAGTTCTTGATATTCCGGAGAAGTTAGATTTTGAGGATTCGGATTCAGGAACTGAGCAGAAAGAACCAGTAAACATGGGAGATCGTATTGTTCAAGCTGATCCAGCTCTTATGGATTTTTCTCGGCCTAAAATTGATGATATTCAGTCAAGCATCCTTCATCCGGCTATTCAAGCTAACACCTTTGAAATCAAGCCGGGCACTATTCAGATGGTGCAGAATTCTGTTTCTTTTGGAGGAGCGGCAACTGAAGACCCCAACATGCACATAAGAAATTTTGTCGAGATCTGCAGCACTTTTAAGTATAATGGCGTGACTGATGAGGCTATCAAGTTGAGGCTTTTCCCATTCTCACTGAGGGATAAGGCTAAAGACTGGTTACATTCTGAACCAGCTGGGTCCATCACTACGTGGCAAGATCTTGCGCAAAAGTTTCTGGTGAAGTTTTATCCAATGGCAAAGACTGCTGCTATGAGGAGTGCTCTTACTCAGTTTGCGCAGCAACCTACAGAATCTATGTGCGAGGCTTGGGAACACTACAAGAAAATGTTGAGAAAATGTCCACATCATAGAATGCCGGATTGGATGGTAATCACTGGTTTTATAATGGTTTGGGGGCCCAATCTCGGCCCATGCTCGATGCAGCAGCTGGAGGCGCCTTATGGGCTAAAAGCTATACTGAGGCGTATAATCTTATAGAGACGATGGCTGCAAATGAGCATCAAAACCCAACTCAGAGGATGACGTCAGGCAAAGTAGCAGGTATTCTGGAAGTTGATGCAGCCACCGCTATTGCAGCCCAGCTCCAAGCGCTATCAATGAAGGTTGATTCTCTGGCTACGTATGGAGTTAATCAAATAGCTATGGTTTGTGAGCTTTGTGCAGGTTCTCATGCTACGGATCAGTGTTCTCTTATCAACGAATCTGTTCAGTATGTGAATAATTATCAGCGACAACAGCAGCCTGTGCCAGCGACCTATCATCCTAATAACAGAAATCATCCAAATTTCAGCTGGGGGAATAATCAGAATGCTATTCAGCCACCATATCAGCAAGGGGTGAGTAAACAGTTTAACCCACCTGGATTCCAGCAACCACAGCAGTATGCTACAAGGCAATCATATCCTCAACAGGGAAGTGCAGCTACACCTACTAGTGCTGATTTTGAGGAACTTAAGCTGTTGTGCAAGAGTCAGGCGGTTTCTATCAAGACCTTGGAAAATCAAATCGGTCAATTAGCCAATGCAGTGCTCAATCGTCAACCTGGCACTCTTCCCAGTAACACGGAAGTACCAGGCAGGAAGGAAGCTAAAGAGCAAGTCAAGGCTATTACCTTAAGGTCTGGAAAAGTAGCTGATGCTGAAAAGGCAAAAGAAGTTGAAGCTGAAGTTAGAGATGAAGAATCTAAGCAAAAGGAGAAAGCGGCGGAACCAAGGAAGACTACTGTTGAACACACTCTTCCTGAGGCTAATACAGGGGAGAAATAGCTCTATCCTCCACCACCTTTTCCTAAGAGATTGCAGCAACAAAAGCTGGATAGACAGTTCGGGAAGTTTCTGGAGGTGTTCAAGAAACTTCACATCAATATACCTTTCGCTGAGGCTCTGGAACAAATGCCTAGTTATGCGAAGTTTATAAAGACTATTCTTTCAAGGAAGGTGAAACTGGATGACCTTGAAACCGTTGCTCTCACAGAAGAATGCAGCGCTGTTCTGCAACAAAAGTTACCACCAAAACTGAAAGATCCGGGAAGCTTCACCATTCCTTGCACCATTGGCAATCTAACTTTTGACAAGTGCCTTTGTGATTTGGGCGCAAGCATTAATCTGATGCCCTTGTCGATCTTTAAAAAGCTGGATCTACCTGATCCAAAACCCACATACATGTCGCTACAATTGGCGGACTGTTCCATTACTTACCCAAGAGGCGTAGTTGAGGATGTGCTCGTCAAGGTGGATAAGCTCTTCTTTCCAGCAGATTTTGTTATTCTGGATTTTGAGGAAGATAAGAAGATCCCCATAATCTTGGGGAGGCCTTTCTTGGCTACTGGCCGTACCTTGATAGATGTACAAAAAGGGGAACTTACTATACGGGTCCAAGATCAGGATGTGACCTTCAACGTATTCAAGGCAATGAAATTCCCTACAGAAGATGAGGAGTGCTTAAAAGTGGATGTGATTGATTCCGCGGTTACTTCGGAACTCGAGCACATGCTAATGTATGATGCATTGGAAAAGGCCTTAGTGGGGGAATTTGACAGTGATGATGAAGATAGCAACGAGCAATTACAATATCTGAACGCTTCTCCCTGGAAGCGAAAGCTGGACATACCAATTGAATCTCTTGGTACTTTTGACCTTAAGAATGCTGAAGGGAAGCTCAAACCATCAATAGAGGAAGCACCTACCTTGGAGCTCAAACCACTACCTGAACACTTGAGGTATGCTTTTTTAGGTGATTCATCGACGTTACCTGTTATTATTTCAGCTGACCTTTCAGGTAGTGATGAAGACAAGCTCTTAAGGATTTTGAGAGAATTCAAATCGGCTATAGGATGGACCATAGCAGACATCAAGGGGATAAGTCCTTCATATTGTATGCATAAAATTCTGCTAGGGGAAGGTAGTAAGCCAACTGTGGAACAGCAACGAAGACTGAATCCCATCATGAAGGAGGTGGTGAAGAAAGAAATTCTGAAATGGTTAGATGCAGGCATCATTTATCCTATTTCTGACAGCTCGTGGGTGAGCCCCGTACAATGTGTACCTAAGAAAGGAGGTATCACTGTGGTCGCAAATGAAAAGAATGAGCTCATCCCTACTCGAACAGTTACAGGATGGAGAGTATGCATGGATTATAGGAAATTGAACAAAGCCACAAGGAAGGATCACTTTCCTCTGCCATTTATTGATCAAATGCTTGACAGATTGGCGGGACATGAGTATTTTTGTCTTCTGGATGGTTATTCCGGGTATAATCAGATTTGTATTGCACCAGAGGATCAGGAAAAGACTACCTTCACTTGTCCATTTGGCACATTTGCTTTTTGTAGAGTTTCGTTTGGGTTATGTGGCGCCCCGGCCACCTTTCAGAGATGTATGATGACTATATTCTCTGACATGATTGGAAATAATGTCGAAGTGTTCATGGATGACTTCTCCGTCTTTGGACACTCATATGATGAATGTTTGAATAATCTGTGCGCCGTACTCAAAAGATGCGTGGAAACTAATTTGGTGCTTAATTGGGAGAAATGACATTTTATGGTGCGTGAAGGCATTATCCTTGGGCATAAGGTCTCTAGCAAGGGTCTGGAGGTGGACAAGGCCAAGGTGGGAGTCATTGAAAATCTTCCCCCACCCAATTCTGTGAAAGGAATCCGTAGTTTTCTTGGTCATGCGGGTTTTTATCGGCGATTCATCAAGGACTTTTCAAAGATATCTAAGCCGTTGTGCAATTTGCTTGAGAAAGATGTGCCTTTCAAATTTGATGATGAATGTTTGGCAGCATTCGAGACTCTCAAGAAGAGTTTGATCACTGCACCAGTTATTACAGCACCAGATTGGACAGAACCGTTTGAGAAGATGTGTGATGCGAGTGATTATGCGGTAGGTGCAGTTCTGGGACAGCGCAAGAAAAATCTCTTCCATGTGGTCTACTATGCGAGTAAGACTTTAAATGGTGCCCAATTGAACTACACCACTACTGAGAAGGAGCTTTTGGCTATAGTCTTTGGCTTTGAGAAATTTCGATCTTATCTGCTTGGTACGAAAGTAACAGTATTCCCTGATCATGCAGCTATTCGCTATTTGGTTTCTAAGAAGGATTCGAAGCCGAGACTCATTCGTTGGGTTCTTTTACTTAAGGAATTTGAGTTAGAGATCAAAGATAGAAAAGATACCGAGAATCAAGTAGCTGACCATCTCTCTAGGTTGGAGAATCCCGATTCTACTTCACAAGATAGGACGTTAATCAATGAATCTTTTCCGAATGAGCAGTTGTTTGCAATTCAGGAGGAAGAACCATGGTTTGCAGATATTGTAAACTATCTTGTCAGCAATATAATGCCTCTTAATTTGACATCCACGCAAAAGAAGAAGTTTCTGCATGAGGTGAAGTGGTATATGTGGGATGAACCATATTTGTTTAGACAGGGAGCTGACCAGATCATCAGGAGATGTATCTCGTTCTGTGAGACGGAGGGGATATTACGAGACTGCCATTCCACGGTTTATGGTGGACACTATGGAGGTGAGAAGACGGCAGCTCGTATTCTGCAAGCAGGTTTTTTCTGGCCTACTTTGTTCAAGGATGCTCATCAGTTTGTTTTAAGGTGTGATCGTTGCCAAAGAGTGGGAAATTTGTCAAGGAAGGATGAGATGCCATTAAATGTGATGCTTGAAGTCGAGGTCTTTGATGTGTGGGGAATCGATTTCATGGGGCCTTTTATCTCGTCTTGCAATAATCAGTAAATGTTGCTGGCAGTCGATTATGTCTCAAAATGGGTCGAAGTTAAAGCTTTACCGACAAATAATGCAAAGGTAGTACTAAATTTTCTTCATAAGCAAATTTTCACAAGGTTTGGAACGCCTCGGGTAATCATAAGTGATGAAGGATCGCATTTTTGTAACCGTAAGTTCAATTCTATGATGCAGCGTTATAATGTGAATCATCGAGTAGCTACTGCCTATCATCCGCAAACAAATGGTCAAGCGGAAGTGTCTAACAGAGAGATAAAGCGCATTCTAGAGAAGGTTGTTTGTCCGTCAAGGAATGATTGGTCTTTAAAGCTCGATGAAGCTGTTTGGGCTTACAGAACAGCATACAAAACTCCACTAGGGATGTCACCGTTTCAGTTGGTGTACGGTAAGGGATATCATCTACCAGCGGAGCTTGAGCATAAGGCCTACTGGGCATTGAAGAAATTGAACCTGGATTTAGATGCAGCTGGTAAGAAAAGAATGCTTCAGCTTAATGAACTTGATGAATTTCGGCTTCAAGCATACGAGAATAACAAAATATATAAGGAAAAGGTGAAGAGGTGGCACGATAGGAAGCTACATCCTAAGTTATTTGTGCCAGGGCAACAAGTTCTTTTGTTCAACTCTCGGCTCCGACTTTTTCCTGGGAAGTTGAAATCAAGGTGGTCTGGACCTTTTATTGTCAAAACTGTTTTTCCACATGGAGCGGTGGAAATTTTTGAGAATGATTCGGACCAAGCATTCAAGGTTAACGGTCAGCGGTTGAAGCACTACTATGGGGACATGGCAAGCCGAGAGGTGGTTAGTGCCATTTTGTTGACTACTTGAGAAAGGTACGGAACGTCAAGCTAATGACGAAAAAGAAGCGCTGCGTGGGAGGCAACCCATGAATTGTTGTTACAGGAACCCTTAGAAGTTAATAATCTATCCAAAAACACAAAAAAATCAGAAAACAGGGGCTGAAAAAAAAAATTCCAGAGACCCTCTGCGCGCCCGCGCAGCTAGGCTGAGCGGCCGCGCAGCTTGCTGCGAGCCCGCGCAGAAATGCTGAGCGGCCGCGCAGGGGTCGAGTTCCAGAAATTTTTTTGGCAGTTCAGAAAAAAAAAATAAAAAAAAAATAAAAACACAAAAACAGTTTTAGCCCATAAACCCACGAATTGTTCCCACTACCCCATGATTTTATCCCTTACTTCCCAAACCCTAATCTAATCCACACCCTATATATACATACACCTATCCTACATATCTCCCACAAAACTTCCTACACTTAAACCCTCTCACAAACATCAAAAATCAGTTCTTACACACTGCTATTCACGAATCAATGACACCCAAGAGAGCACGCACTATTGACAGCAGCAGCACAGTTCCTACTGCTGATTCTTCGAGGGGCACTGCTGCAAGGCCTCGGTTAACTGACAGAGCTGCGGAGGAGGAGTACACTAGGCTGTTGGGGAAGCCGATTCTGAAGGAGAGGGGGTTTTTACCATCAGGGAGGGATGGTGAGTTGTTGCCCATGATTGCAGAGAAGGGGTGGATAGCTTTTTGTGAGTCACCCGAAGCAGTACCGATGAGCGTTGTTCGCGAGTTCTACGCGAACGCGAAGGCTGAAAAGAATGGGTTTTCTGTAGTCCGTGGGCTGACGGTTGATTATCATCCTGCGGTGATTCGCCGTGTGATTGGACAGCGAGAGAGGAAGCCCGAGGAGGAGAACTGGAATGAAAAGACTGCTGAGGATTTTGACTTGGATTTGATTTGTGCGACTCTCTGTCGACCGGGCACAGTTTGGAACCGCAGTCCAGCCAACAATGAGTATCGTCACTTTCCGGCGATCGCTATGAACAGGTATGCCCGTGCATGGAATGCATTTATATGTGCTAATATTTTACCTTCTTCACATGCACACGAGGTCACAGTTGAGAGAGCACAGCTGTTGTGGGGAATTCTGAATGAGGAATACTATGTTGACCTTGGTGAGTTTATCTACCAAGGGATTCTGAAGTTTTTGAGGGGAGCAAAGCATATGAACATCCCTTATGCATCCACGGTTACGAAGCTATGCCGAGCAGTGGGAGTGAACTGGCCGGCTCATGAGCAGTTGCAGTTGCCAGCAGCTCCGATAGATTCTGACACTCTGAATGGGATGCAGGAGTGGACCGGTGGTGAGCCTGAGGAGCATGGGCTGGGTTATCGTCTTCCAGGAGGGCGTCCAACACGAGGTGCTACTATGGCTAGGCCAGGGCGTGGTGAGGCTGGTTCGTCGAGAGCTCAGGAGGGTGCTGGGATGGGTGATGCCCAGTATAGGAGGCTTTCACGGCGGATGGATGCCATGTATGAGACGCAGAGTAGGTTTGCTCAGGAGCTCACCCTTGCGTTAGGGACTGCTTTTCGAGGCCTTGGAGCTGATATCCAGTGGCCAGTTTTTGGTGAGGACTCTACATACCCGCCGCCTGATACTCCACCCGCTGAGGGTGATGATGATGACTCCGAGTAGGTATACCCTGTGTTCCTTTCTACTACTTTCACTGAGGACAGTGAAGATTTTTAGTTTGGGGGTGGTAGTTAAAGGAATATTGTGTGTGTGTCATTTAGTTGCATATTCATGATAGTTAGTTCATATAGTTGCATAATTTATGCCATATAGTTTTTTTTTTATGAATGTCATGTAGCTCATGCATTTACTATGATCCCTTTTACAATGATTTATCGACTGAATTGTGAGATTGATGCGAGTGTAGTGATAGCATTAAAGTGATATTAAGTTGTGTAGGTTGATATGCATGCTAGAAACAAATGTAAATCCACTGAGTCTTAAAGAATGCGTAAGGGCTAGATTGTTGTTATGATTTGGTTGTTTTCAAGGTCAATCTATTTATTATGCTTAGAATTCGATTATAGGTTCTTAGTGATAAAAACATGAAAAAGAAAAATTGTTTTGGAGAAAAAAATATGGAAGTTGTTGCTAGTTATGGCTAGGCGTCAAATGGCTAGTAGCCGGCTCGCTTATGTTGCGAGTAGTCTAGGGTTGAGTAAGATGGAGCGAAACGCACTTGCTCAGAAGTTATGAAAAAAAAAAAAAAAAATTGCATAACTGATCAAGAGTGGGCTCTTTGGTATTCGAGTTATTAAGTTCTTAGGGGACTTTGTGCCTAGTGACCTAAGGCTTTTAGAGTCTGGGATCCGCTAACCTAACGCTCGTTACATGGATACCATTGTATAAGTCTTTTGTGGACCTCACTCATTGCACGGTCAAATAAGCATTTGAGTTGTAAATAAAAAGCACAAGTCCGTAGTAAGCTCCAGAGTTCTTGTAGTGTTGTATATCACTTGGTGCCTAGAATTTTTATTCTTTGTATAATCGTAGGATTGCCTTGAGGATAGTCTAGTCATAGTAATTGGTCTAGTTCCGAAGCATATCTGTTAAGCATTTGCACACACCACGTTTCTGGCTGTTTGTCTGGTTGCATGAGTTTATTGATCTTTAGATGTCTAACTGCATTCGTTGAGATGTGACAATTTGGTTGGATAATTGTAGTAAGGGGGATCGTTGCATTTTCATATAGATTGCATTCATGCATATTTTTATTTATTTTGAGTCTGTGACGCTTGAGGACAATCATCGATTTAAGTTTGGGGGTGTGATAAGTGGCATTTTATACCACTTAGAACGTCTTAAAATGGCTTAAGTTGGTGTCTTGAAATCAAGTATTTTGTGTATTTAATGCGTTTTTCTAGTGTTTATGCATTTCAGGGTATTAGTTGCATTTCGGGGGAGGAATCATCAAGAATAAGCCTTGGCATGTGTTCACCATTGCGAGAGGAAAGGAATGGGCAGATTACGGCGAAGAAACGGAGCAAGCTTGGAATTTTTCCAGTAGGGTCCTGCGCGCCCGCGCAGCAATGCTGAGCGGCCGCGCAGCAGCCTGCGCGCCCGCGCAGAAATGCTGAGCGGCCGCGCAGGGTCGGGGAAAAAAGCTGAATTATTTTAGACTTCTACTTCTGTGTGGCTTCCAACTTCTATGTAATCTGAGTTTTATGGGACTATTATATAGGTAGATTTGAGACGTTTTCATAGAGAGTATTAAGGAGATTATGTTTTAGATTGTGTTTTACGCTAGGAGCGAAGGAGATAAGGAAGAAGACCGATTTAGCACACCGCAACGAAGAGGAAGCATATATTCTTGTGATTCTTGTTTTGTTGTAACGTTGGATGCTAGTTTTCTTGCTTTGACTTATTTACTCTTGTGACGTACTCTGTTTTAATATAATTAGTTTAGTTATTATTTTCTTGTGTTTGTTTATCATGATTTCATATGAACCCATGATGGCGATGAGTTCTGTTATGGGCTAATCGTGATCATGGGGTTACAACGGATTTATTATGGAATTCTTTAGTTAATTGTTTAATACTTTAGTGTGTGATGATTGCATGATATCTAGTATTGGTTGTGCGTATTCGTCTTATGTGCGTCGCGAACATATAAGATAGGGTATTGATCTCTTGTGAAGCGACGGTGGATCTTGAGATTTAGAACTTACCATGCTAGCATAGGTTCATGTACGTTGTGCATGATTAGTGGGTAACTCTAACAGTTTTATTTTCCCTATGTGATCAAAAGGAATAACTTGTGCTTAAATCGTTGTGTTGTCAATTTCTGTAGACATATAGGAACTCAACATAATTGATGACTATTCAACTTCTATCTTAATTGTGGATGCTTGGTAGAATGGTATTAGTACAATGAAAGTTGGCTTTTATCAGTTTCGTGTTATTCGATTAATGTCATCACTGTCACATGCTAAAGGTAATAACAATGGCTATAGAAGGAAGTAATAATGAAGTTGTGATCTCATGAGTGTTTTATTATTGATAATTTGAAGTGTTAGTTAAGTGGTTAACTAAGTAGTTAATTATAGTTAATATTTGATCAACAATTTTAAGTGTTATTATCTTAACATTGAGAAGTAATCATACATTGGTGAGTGAGTTTAATTAGACAATAATTTAGTCTGAGTCTCTGAGGGAACGAACTAGAAAGTATTCTATATTACTTGCGAACGCGTATACTTGCGTGAATATTAGTGCGTGTTTTCGCCCTAAAAATAACTCCATTTTGCTGTGGAGTTTCAGGTGCAGAAAATTTCTGTTTGATTCCATGATCTTTGCAGAACTCTTCCATGATTGAATTCTTGAACTCAGTGCCATTATCATTCCTTATGATTTTAACAGAATTTTTGATCAATTTATCCAGCTGTTTGACATGATCAGTTAGGGTAGATGCATTTTCAGTCTTCTTGTACAAGAAGTACACCCAAGTGTACCTTGTGAACTCATCCACTATAACCATAACATATTTCTTCTTTACAATAGACATGACATTGACTGGACCAAATAGATCAACATGCAGTAGGTGATAAGGCTCAAGAATTGATGACTCGGTTTTGCTCTTGAAAGAAGATTTTCTTTGTTTTGCCTTCTGACATGAATCACAAAGGCCATCAGGAGCAAATACTGTTTTTGGCAGTCCTCTCACAAGATCTTTCTTTACAAGCTCATTTATATTGTTGAAATTTAAATGAGAGAGTTTCTTGTGCCAATTCCAGCTTTCTTCAATTGATGCTATACTTAACAGACATATTGCAGAACCATCAGAATTTGTTAAAAGTCTGGCTTCATAAATGTTACCATGCCTGTATCCTTTCACAACCACTTTGCCTGTTGAATTACTTATAACTTCACAGTGTTCTTCAAAGAAATCCACATGATAACCGTTGTCACAGATTTGACTTATACTCAACAGATTGTATTTAAGTCCTGAGACAAGAGCTACTTTTTCAATTATGACATTCCCAAGATTGATCTTGCCATATCCCAGAGTTTATCCAATGTTGTCATCTCCAAAAGAAACTTCTGGGCCAGCTTTCTCCACAAAATCTGATAGTAGGGCTTTATTTCCAGTCATATGTCCTGAACATCCACTATCCAGAACTATGATGTTCTTCCTGTTGCCCTGCAATCACAAGGACCACTAATGGTTAGTTTTAAGGACCCAGACTTTCTTGGATCCTTTGGCCTTTTTAAGTTTGTTAACATTTGCAGCGGATTTAACATCAGAGTTTATGCTAACAATTTTCTTATCAGTATTAACAGTATCAGACTTTGCATCATACTTTACACTAGAAGGATTTAAAGCAACTTTCTTCAAAGAAGATTTTATCTGACAATAATCATAGTATAAACTATGATATTCCTTACAAGTATAAATGGAATGCCATATACTACGACAATGAAAACAAGGATTTTGTGGCTTAATTCTAACAAACTGACTCTTAACTCCTGACTTAGAAGGTAAGGAGTTTATATTCTTATTCCTCCTGCAAAAAGAAGCCAGATGGTTAGAGTTTCCACAATTATAGCATTTCTTTCTAGGAGCATTAGGAACAGGCATATAATTGTTATTTTTATACACACCTTCCTTTCCATTCCTATTTTTCCTAGCTACCTTTACATTATTCACACTGGTAATCTTTTTCAGCTTATATTTAAGCTGTTTCTTTGTCATTAAGCCTATGTTAATCTCAGTTGGTTTATCCTGTTCTAATTTGTCAGAAGTTGACTCTGCTATCACTTCTGTCTCAATATCTTTCATCTTTTCAGAATCAGAATTTACAGTTTTAACTACAAATTTAACATGATTTACCTTTGGCTTAGTAGTCTGTTTAACAATAATTGGCTTAACTTGTTACAATAATTGGCTTAACTTGTTCAGTTTCTTTTTCACTTTTCTCACCTCCATAACCTAAGCCCTCTTTCCAGTTTCCACTACTTAGTATATCCTAAGTTGCTCTGCCAGAGTTAGTCCAAGTCCTAATAATCTCTCTCTCCTTTTCTAACTCAGTTTTTAGAGATTTATTCATTTTTAGGAGTTCATCTCTAACCAAGGATTTTGTGGCTTAAACCTAACAGACTGACTCTTAACTCCTGACTTAGAAGGTAAGGAGTTTATATTCTTATTCTTCCTGCAAAAAGAAGCCAGATAGTTAGAATTTCCACAGTTATAGCATTTTTTTCTAAGAGCATTAGGAACAGGCATATAATTATTGCTTTTATTCACACCTTCCTTTCCATTCCTATTTTTCCTAGGTGGCTTTACCTTGTTTACATTCTTAATCTCTTTCAGCTTATACTTAAGTTGCTTCTTTGTCATTAAGCCTATGTTAACTTCAGCTGGTTTTTCCTATTTTAACTTATCAGAAGTTGACTCTGCCTTAACTTCTGTTTTAATATCTTCCATCTTTTCAGAATCAGACTTTACAGTTTTAGCTACAAACTTAACAGGATTTACCTTTGGCTTATTAGTCTGTTTAACAATAATTGGCTTAATTTGTTCAGTTCCTTTTTCACTTTTATCATCTCCATAACCTAAGCCCTCTTTCCAGTTTCCACTACTTAGTAAATTCTGAGTTATTCTACCAGAGTTAGTCCAAGTCATGATAATCTCTCTTTCCTTTTCTAACTCACTTTTTAGAGATTGATTCAATTTTAACACTTCATCTCTAACATAAAAAGCATCATCTCTTTCTTTCTGAGTTTGATGGAACATAACTAACTCCTTTTCTAAATAGTCATTCCTTTTCTTAAAAGCCATATTTTTAGAAGTTAACCTATCACATGTTAAAGTCTGATCTCTATAACTAATTAATATAGTTTTAAGATAAGATCTCAACTCAGTAATGTCATCAGTATGAAAAGCATAAGTTGTTTGAGGTACCTTTAACTCAACAACATCAGAACTGCTATCAACATTTGCCATAGTAATAAGACAAGATAATAAAACAAAACCTATCAAGTCTAATACCATGCTACTTCATTATTCTATTCCAGTATCTTTGAATATCTTCATAATAGCATCGAAATGGAAATGCTTCTTTGTTCTCAAAAACCCACTTGAATAGGCTTTCACATTCCTTTTGCATACACTTGACGCATGTGACTGTGTTGTCACTGTCAACAGATGTTTGAATTGATTATCCGTCGGGTACATGATCATCCGTCGGTTTGCCTTGTTGATCATTCGTCAAGTAGCATTGTTGATTATTCGTCGGGTAGTGTAACACCCCCAGATCCGGGGTCAGGGATCCGGGTCGTCACGGTCTTTCTTTCCACAATTATCACTTAACTTAATTAATAATAAACAACCTCATGCTGTGACCCCACACTAACACACACCACCACACGTCATAGTCTCAGAGATGAAATTGAAATAAGTACAAGTCCTTGAATCCACAATTAAAAGTTATTACAACCCAAAATGATTACTTGATAAGTTTACAGTTAATTTCCATTATCTGCCACAAGTTATAATTATACATAATTGATTCTCAAAAGTAGAATGTCTGATCTACAGATAGATCTACCTCTGCAGCTATAGCAGCTACGATCTCAACGGGAAGGCCCGGGGCGCTTCCCACGCTCTTGCGCTGGGTCTGCTTGAGCCTGGCCATCTTTCCTAACTGTTGTTGTGCGATGAAGAAATAGAGCAAGAGTGAGCATTACAGCTCGCAAGATAATATATAGTGTAATCAATAATGCAAGTATCTAGTAGATAACTTACTGAAAACCTTTATCAAGTGTATGATAATTACTTACTGGATATAAGCTTAAAGGAAGATGAAGTTACCAAATACTTCACTATACTTATATCATTTATAAGGCTACTTGAACTACCACTGTTCAAAGTATTTTATAGGTTTAAAAAGGTCATCCCATAAATGAGACCACCAGTTAAGACTTGAATAGATTCACTCTTTGAAATATTATTGAATGAAATAAAGTTACGAGATACTTTATTTAGTCCCGATATATATCCACATATATATCTCTTAAACATTTCCTGGAACCTCTGTTATGTAAAGTATGAACAGAGTTTGTAACATCCAATGAATTTTGGAAAGGAAAAGAATTTTGGCATAAATCCGATATCTTGCTGATCAGGCAAAGACACCAATAAGTAACCTTTTCTACTAGTAGATGGATGAATCCCCCACCGGTCATCACCCTGGCCACATAAGGACCTTGTGCTGGACCGCCACCCGGCCTCTTACGCGTTGATGGACTGCCACCCAGCCATTTACACTTTGATAGACCGTACCCCGGCCTGTCGCTTATGCCGACTCAATTAGATGGGCTTACTTCCCGAACGTTGGGTAAGTAATCAATTCATTTGTTTTCTCAAAACAGCAACCACGTTGCGAATGTAAAATACACCACAGAGTTGGATCCCCCAGGTTTTGAGCGAGTATTTAAATCCCCTTTGAAAGGAAGATCTTAAATATAAAAATGAGTTTTGGGGTCCACTCTAACTTTAAAAATCACTTTGAAGACTCGAAAACATTTTTAAGAATGTTTGGAGTACTGCTGATTTATTAAAATAAATCAGTCCCGATATATTAGAAATATCTGAATATTATTATTTAAATAATATTCCCATAAAGATAATCCTTATTAAAATATTCGAAGTAGAAGTTTTAAAACTCATACTTGAAATGGATATTAAATAACCAAAGATATATTTATATGAAAGTACTATCCTTATTTGAATAATCGAAAATAAGTTTGATTATCGAAACATTATTCTTTAATAAAATAAAGAATATTATTAAATAATAAGCGGAGTCATAATACCTCGAATGAATATTATAAATAATATTCATTAAATAAAATAAACGGAGTCATACATCCTCCAATGAATATCCAATTAATAATCATTAAATATAATAAACAGAGTCATAAGTCCTCGAATGAATATTCAAATAATATTCATTAATTAATATAATGTTATCGAATGAACCTTATTCGATCAATAGTTTTGAAAACTATATCCATATATATATATATATATATATATATATATATTATACTCAGGAGCCTCGCCTCCCGGTTTTAGAAAAAGTTCACCTTTTTATCCCCTATACTAAGGGTATACTCAAATACCGCTTATCTCTAGCATAGGTATTATGCAACTATAAGCATTGAACCATCAGATATATAAATAAAGAATATGAAATAGGCATGCATATATACCATATCACATGCTACAATATATCGCAAGATCATGCATATACACATATACATCACAACAACAGTTATACGGGTAGAAAACTTGCCTGAGCGACTGGGGGTTACAAATGGCTCGGGATGAGTCTGGTAACCTATAAACAACATGTGAGTTGGAATTAAACCAAAGTCACTTGTAAATCTATACTTTAACCAAATTAGACTCTAACGCTCGCTTTGCGTTTACTGATTCTCTTAAGTCACTCGAGTACCCTCGGCTCCACCATTTTTAATAAATTAACCATTACGAGTTTTAAGGCGATTCTTTTGCGAGTGTCTTACTAACTGCCTAACACACTTAACATAATTGTTTCATACACTAATTAACCCTTTTTAGGTCTTTAACCTATGTTTCAAAGTAAGGCGAGGGGTAATGTTTCGTTCGCGAAACGTCGTTACTTAAAACGGTCGTTTCTCCTAAACCGTACATCGGAATCAAACGAACCACATATCAAAACGAAGCTCGTAACATGAACTATCTAAAAATGGCAATGGTCAAAACCTAGAAGGGAGTTCTCGGGTCCTAATGTTATGAACAAAAGCAGTCTAAAGTAAATCGGACATTACGACGACTATGTTTACGCGATTTCCCAATTTTATACCATTCCAATACAACCACCAATCAATCCCAATCCATCCATACAACCAACATCCATCCATAATACATCATAACAGCCCCAATCAACTCAATATTAACAATTATACTTATTCTTAAACTTGAATTTAAACTATACTTAAGTCCTTTAACCAAACCATAAGATTTCAACATTCAATTCACCACCATTCCAACCCAAACTCTAAACCAACAAGCATTAAGCTACTCTATTACCATAACAACCAAAATCATCCTAATATACAAAGTAAAGCTAGGGTTTGGAGATGATATACCTTCCTTGAAGTGATGTGAGTAGCTAGGAAGCCTTAAGAAGCCTTGAGATGTCTTAGGGATGCTTGGATCTTAAAGGAAAAACAAGAAAAATCAAGTTAAAAACCTTGAAATCACTATTCATTGTCTTCTTCATTGATTTTTTGGAGAAGATTAAGAATGAATTGGAGGCTTAAACTCATAAGATAGCCATAACTATGCATAAGGAGTACTAGAGAATTATCTTACAAATTTAGGAAGCTTGGAACTTGGATTTTGAAAAGTCTTCTCTTTGAAAATGGAAAAAGCCGAGAGCAAATGTTCTTGGTGAAGAGAAATACAATTTTGGTTTTGATAAAATGATTTGTTTTGGCTTGGTGGATGTAGTTTTGTTTTTGTTTTGGTTAATTACCTTATTAACCTTGTCTTTGTGTGGTTATAAACCAACCACATCTCCTCCCTCCCTAAGTCATGCTTACATCACCTTATTGTGTCATCATCTCTTACTTGTCCTCTCCTTATTGGTTGGATGACCTCATCATCCCTAACCTCCTTGATTAACTTCCTAATTATTTGCCTAATGACCGCTTATCTGTTATACGGTTCGCTTAACTTTCGTTTTCGTTTATCGTTTGAGGGATCATACCCGGGATCTTATTACTTAGGTTCCCTTAACCTTTCTCAATATATTATATTCCTTTTATGATCCTCTCTTATAATCCTTTAATTCAAATCCTTTTTATCCTGTTACCTGATACTCAATTCTTTCCGTATCTAGTGGATTTCCGGGAAAAATCAAAGTGTTCGGAATTGGATTCTGACGATCTTTACATACACTTATATACCCTATAGAGTACCAATAAAATCTCAGAATATCCATAACAGAAGCCCTACATAGTGTGGCATGAACAGTTTTCTTATTCAGCAATATCAGCAAAAACACTTTTCATAAGGGTTACAAAAAGTTCAATATTTTGGGGTTATTACAGTCTCCCCTCCTTAAAAGGATTCCGTCCCGGAATCAAATAGAAAACAATTGGGGGTACTTTTCTAGCATTGCGCTCTCTAGTTCCCAAGTTGATTCTTCCACATTATGATTCTGCCATAGCACTCTGACTAGCTTGATCACTTTGTTCCGAAGCACCTGCTCCTTCTTATCCATAATCTTTACTGGTTTCTCCACGTAAGTCAGATCTGGTTGCATATCCACATGCTCGTACTCCACTATGTGTCTGGCCTCCCGATGATACTTCCTTAGCATTGACACATGTAACACATTATGAACTTGTTGTAGGTTCGGGGGTAAGGCTAGCTCGTAAGCCAACTTCCCAATCCGTCTTAGTATCTCAAAAGGTCCAATGTATCTTGGGCTTAGTTTTCCTTTCTTTCCGAATCTCATTAACCCCTTCCAAGGGGATACTTTTAGTAGTACTAAGTCCCCTACTTCATACTCCTTGTCCTTTCGGGCTAGGTCTGCATATTTCTTCTGTCTGTCTTGGGCTGTTACAAGCCACCCTCTGATAAGATCCACTATGTCTTTGGTCCTTTGGACCACTTCGGGTCCGAGCATCTTCCGCTCCCCTACTTCATCCCAGTATAAGGGAGATCGACACCTTCTTCCGTACAGGGCCTCATAAGGCGGCATTCCGATGCTAGCATGAAAGCTATTGTTATAAGAAAACTCGATCAACGGAAAGTGATCATCCCAACTTCCTTTAAAGTCTATTGCACAGACTCTCAACATATCCTCTAGTGTCTGGATGGTCCTTTCACTCTGCCCATTCGTCTGGGGATGGTACGCGGTACTCATATTTAACTTGGTCCCCGCACATTCTTGAAAGCTCCTCCAAAATCTGGAGTTGAATCTGGGGTCTCGGTCTGAGACAATGGACGCTGGGACTCCATGTCGCGTCACTATTTCCTTAAAGTAAATGTCCACAGTCTATCGACTGTGTATCTCTCATTGATAGGAATAAAATGAGCTGACTTTGTCAGTCGGTCTATAATTACCCATATGGCGTCATGATTGGCTTTCGTCCTTGGCAAGCCTACAACAAAATCCATCGCTATCTGTTCCCATTTCCATTCGGGAATCTCCAGGGGTCGTAAAAGTCCATTGGGTCTCTGGTGCTCTGTCTTTACTCTTTGGCAAGTCAAACATTTGCTCACCCATTCTGCTACATCCCTCTTCATGTTGGGCCACCAGTAATACTCCTTCAAATCCCTATACATCTTGGTGCTTTCCGGGTGAATGGAATACCTTGAACTATGGCTTTCATCCAAAATCTCATCTTTAAGCTCTTGAACGTTCGAAACCCAAATCCGGTAGGAGTACCTCATTATCCCTTTATCATCTTTCTCAGTATGGATCTCCTCTCCAGTCATTGACTCTCTGCCTTCATTCATTATTTTCTCTTGGCACAATCTGATCTTTTCCAATAACTCTGGCTGCATTGAGATCTCAAAAAGCTTTTTAGTTCCGGTTCCGGTTACCTTTACTTCTATTTCCATTCTCTCAAAATCCCTTATCAATTCTTCCGAAGTCGTTATCATTCTGAGTCTTTCCTTTCTACTAAGGGCATCAGCCACCACATTGGCTTTCCCCGGATGATAGATAATCTCACAATCATAGTCCTTGATTAGCTCTAACCATCTCCTCTGGTGCATGTTGAGCTCTTTCTGCGTAAATATATACTTGAGGCTCTTATGGTCTGTGAAAATCTCGCACTTCTCTCCATACAAGTAGTGCCTCCAAATTTTTAAGGCAAAAACTATTGCCGCTAGCTCAAGATCATGGGTAGGATATCTAATCTCGTATTCCTTCAGTTGTCTCGATGCATACGCAATCGCTTTACCGTGCTGCATAAGCACACACCCTAATCCTTTGTGCGACGCGTCACTATATATCACAAAATCTCCTTTTCTGTCTGGCAATGCCAACACCGGGGCCGTTACCAACCTTTTCTTCAATTCCTGAAAACTGTTCTCGCATTTCTCCGTCCATTCAAACTTCTCTGTCTTACGAGTAAGTCGTGTCAAAGGGGCTGCGATCTTCGCAAAGTCCTGTACAAATCTACGATAGTAGCCGGCCAATCCTATGAAACTCCTTACCTCTGTGGGTGTGGTTGGCCTTTCCCAATTTGAGACCGCCTCTATCTTGGAGGGGTCGACCAACACTCCTTCTTTATTGATCACATGTCCTAAAAACTGTACTTCATTCCGCTAGAATTCACACTTCGAGAATTTGGCATATAACTGTTCCTCTCTGAGTATTCCTAGAGCTATCCTCAAATGCTCTGCATGTTCTGCCTCAGTCCTTGAGTAGATTAAGATATCATCGATAAAAACTATCACACACTTGTCCAAGTACTTCTTAAATACTCTATTCATTAAATCCATGAAAGCCGCTGGGGCGTTGGTTAATCCAAAGGACATTACCAAGAACTTATAATGCCCATACCTGGTACGGAACGCTATCTTGGGGATATCTTCGGGTTTAATCTTTAGTTGGTGATATCCAGTTCTCAGGTCAATCTTGGAAAAATAAACAGCATCCTTTAGCTGGTCGAACAGATCATCTATTCTAGGTAACGGGTACCTGTTCTTTATGGTTAGGTTGTTCAACTCTCGATAGTCGATGCTCAACCTCATGCTCCCATCTTTCTTCTTAACAAATAAAACTGGTGCTCCCCATGGAGACACACTGGGTCTTATCATACCCTTATCCAAAAGTTCCTGCAATTGGATAGCTAATTCCTTCATTTCTAATGGGGCTAACCGGTAAGGTGCTTTTGAAACTGGCGCCGTCCCTGGGGCCAACTTAATCGCAAATTCAATAACTCTATCGGGTGGTAATCCCGGAAGGTCTTGTGGGAATACATCTTCAAACTCGTTGACTACTGGAATATCTTGTAAGTTGGGCACCTCCTTTTGCGTGTCTACCACATAGGCTAGGTAAGCCTCGTTTCCTTTTCGTAGCATCCTTCTGGCCTGGGCCATGGTCAAAAATTTATGCGTCTGCCTCTTTCCCCTAAATATGACTTCTTTCTTTCCTGGAATATTCAACTTAACTTTCTTCCCCTTACAGTCTATCTGAGCATCATTGCTAGATAGCCAGTCCATTCCCAAAATTATATCAAATTCCCCTAACTTAAAAGGAATCAGATCAACACTGAAAGATTGTCCCCCTATGCCTAACTCACAGGCGGGGTGAATCAGATTAACAAGAATAACTTCATGGTTGGCTATTTCTACTTGTAAGGGCTCTATCAAGGGTTCAGCTTTAAGTCTTAATATACGCGTAAAGTCCCTTGATATAAAAGATTTAGTTGCTCCTGAATCAAATAAAACATTTGCACTGACTGAATTTAGAGAAAGGGTACCTGCTATCACATCTGAATCTTTCATAGCATCCTGGACTGTCATGTTGAAAGTCCTTGCAGTAGGTGGCTTATTAGAAGCAGCCCTGCTTGCTCCCGAAGCTGCTGGTTTGTTCATTGGGCATTCCCTCTTCCAATGACCCGGGCGTCCACATTGATGACAAGTGGTGGTTGGGCGGATAATGGGGGTTGGCGAAGTGCACTTGTCCGAATAGTGACCCTCTCGACCACACTTGAAGCAGATTACCGGCTTTCCTTTACATCCCCAGAATGCATCCTTCCACAAGTGTTACAGGCTGGTAATGGGGGTCGAGACTGGTTGGAATAGGACATTCTTGACTTCTGGCCGCTCTGGCTCACATTCACGCTCATTGGCCGCTTAAACCCAGTGTTCTTTCCCGGTAGGGACACTGCTCCTCGATTAAATCTAGTTGGGAAGCTCCTTCCTGCGGAACCCCCACCCATGCTCATACTTTTCCTCTTTATTCCCTTCTTCTCTCTTTCCTTCTGCATCTGTTCACTTTCGGCTTCTACAATTGTTGCCTTTTACACTAGAGTGGCATAATCCGTAAGCTCAAGGATTGCCACCCTATTCTGAATCCACGGTTTCAGTCCCTGCTGAAACCTCCTAGCTTTCTTTTCCTCGGTGCTCACAAATTCCGGCACAAACCTTGATAACTCAGTAAATTTTGCTTCGTACTCTGCTACAGATAAGTTATTCTGCTTTAGCTCCAGGAACTTGAGCTCCATCTGGTTTTCCATAAACCTCGTGAAATACTTTCCCAGAAACAACTGACTGAATCTCTCCCAGGTTATGATAGCATCTGTCTCCATGTTTTTCTTGGCCTCCCACCAGTAGTTGGCCTCTCCATTCAGAAGGTAGGTAGCAAATACAGTCTTCTGTGCCTCATCGGTACTCAAAATCTCAAAGAATTTCTCCATTTCCTTTAACCATGCCCTTGCCTCAACTGGGTCGGCTGATCCGTGGAACTCAGGGGGCTTAAGGGACTTAAAAGCCCTGAAAGAGTTGCCACGTCATTGTTATTTCCTTGAGGGGGTGGGTTGGGTTGACGTTCCAAGTTCTGCCTTAGCAGTTGCATGAACTGGCCCATGGGATCCATGCCTGGGTTTTGTACTGGTTGCTCAACCTCAGTTTCTCCTTCTTCAGCCTCTATCTCAAATCCCTCAACATCATATGTTTCATCTTCCTCTTCATACAGGGAGTCATCCTGTTCCACATAATCCTCGTCTTCCTCTTCACTGTGTTCCTGGTTCCTATCATCCTGGTTATGGCTTCCCTGGTCCTCAGATCCAGGATTCGCCCTAGTTCCAATCTTTCTTGGCGGCATGCTACTGATAATAAAAAAAAATATTGGGAAAATTCAACGTTAGGTCACAATCATACACAACATTGTGCCTTGCACAGCTCTATAATGGGGAGAATGTATCTCGCAATTCTATTATATTATGACAGTTCTAATAAGAAGTGCAGTAATAATAATGATAAAAACAGTGATCTCGTCACTAAGGAACTGAACCGAAAGGAAACAAATATATACATAATGCGAGAAATACATAGTTTCGATCTGGTCAGAAGTACAACAGTGCTACAGCCATCTGTCCCAAAAGTGATACACAAGAGTCTATCTGTCTAGTCAGAAAAAGGGATGCTATATACAAGTCAACTATCCCGGAAAATTGGCTCTTACTAAGGCCTCGACTAACTAGACAACTAGACTATCCCATCGTCAATCCTGAATCACACACCGGAGCGGGTCAGCTCCCATACCCTTTCCATCGCACGACGGAAGATATAGTCGGCCTGCCGCCTGGAGATCCTACCATGCCTGTCCCCCTGGAGCGATCTGAGTATCGCTCGGGACGTGAGCTCTATCCCCGTTAGCTCCCTCCTCAAGGATCGGGGTATAGCAGCCCTAGTCTCATAAGCTCGGGTACGCCTACCCGCCCTCTCCGCATCCAACTCCCTCCTGACCTCATCCAGCCGGGCCTCAGCAACAGCCAATCGGGTCCTCAGTACATCCTGAACATAGCCGTGGGCTAACAAAGACTGCCTATGGGCAGGGTCGAGAGGTGGTGAATCCGGAGCCGCTGGGGGTGCCTCCTCAGTCTGCCTAGGCTCGGGAGTATCAGTCTCAGAGCTGTCATCATAAGTGCTCCAGGATGGTAGTGGAGGGGTAGGAGCTCTGACCACTGGGAGTGTGGGTAAAGGGGTACCGGTGTACACTACCATAGGTCCGACACGCTCCTCAGCTACTGGGACCTCATCCGGGTCCTCCTCATCTGAAATAGTAATGACCTCTGTCTCTAACTCCTCTGAGGGGTCCTCCTCATCCTCCTCCATCTCAGGCTCCTCCAGATCCTCGACATCTAGCAGTGCCTCATCATGCTCATGCTCGAACATCTCAGGGTCCTCTATCTCATGCGCCTACACATTAAACGAGATAAGTTACTATCATGATACTTATAAGGGTTCCCGTAAGGGTTTTAACTGTCAGCGCTACTTTAAGTAGTCCGACCATGAACTTGGCAAGAGTTCTTATTATCTTTGTGAGTTTGTTATTATATCGTCGCATCATCTCTGAGGTTTATAACGCTTGGCTCTGATACCATTTCTGTAACACCCCCAGATCCGGGGTCAGAGATCCGGGTCGTCACGATCTTTCTTTCCACAATTATCACTTAAATTAATTAATAATAAACAACCTCATGCTATGACCCCACACTAACACACACCACCACACGTCATAGTCTCAGAGATGAAATTGAAATAAGTACAAGTCCTTGAATCCACAATTAAAGGTTATTACAACCCAAAATGATTACTTGATAAGTTTACAGTTAATTGCCATTATCTGCCACAAGTTATAATTATACATAATTGATTCTCAAAAGTAGAATGTCTGATCTACAGATAGATCTACGTCTGCAGCTATAGCAGCTACGATCTCAACGGGAAGGCGCGGGGCGCTTCCCACGCTTTTACGCTGGGTCTGCTTGAGCCTGGCCATCTTTCCTAACTGTTGTTGTGTGATGAAGAAATAGAGCAAGAGTGAGCATTACAGCTCGCAAGATAATATATAGTGTAATCAATAATGCAAGTATCTAGTAGATAACTTACTGAAAACCTTTATCAAGTGTAAGATAATTACTTACTGGATATAAGCTTAAAGGAAGATGAAGTTACCAAATACTTCACTATACTTATATCATTTATAAGGCTACTTGAACTACCACTGTTCAAAATATTATAGGTTTAAAAAGGTCATCACATAGATGAGACCACCAGTTAAGACTTGAATAGATTTAATCTTTGAAATATTATTGAATGAAATAAAGTTACGAGATACTTTATTTAGTCCCGATATATATCCACATATATATCTCTTAAACATTTCCTGGAACCTCTGTTATGTAAAGTATGAACAGAGTTTGTAACATCCAATGAATTTTGGAAAGGAAAAGAATTTTGGCATAAACCCGATATCTTGCTGATCAGGCAAAGACACCAATAAGTAACCTTTTCTACTAGTAGATGGATGAATCCCCCACCGGTCATCACCCTGGCCACATAAGGACCTTATGCTGGACCGCCACCCGGCCTCTTACACGTTGATGGACTGCCACCCAACCACTTACACTTTGATAGACCGTACCCCGGCCTGTCGCTTATGCCGACTCAATTAGATGGGCTTACTTCCCGAACGTTGGGTAAGTAATCAATTCATTTGTTTTCTCAAAACAGCAACCACGTTGCGAATGTAAAATACACCACAGAGTTGGATCCCCCAGGTTTTGAGCGAGTATTTAAATCCCCTTTGAAAGGAAGATCGTAAATATAAAAATGAGTTTTGGGGTCCACTCTAACTTTAAAAATCATTTTGAAGACTCGAAAACATTTTTAAGAATGTTTGGAGTACTGCTGATTTATTAAAATAAATCAGTCCCGATATATTAGAAATATCTGAATATTATTATTTAAATAATATTCCCATAAAGATAATCCTTATTAAAATATTCGAAGTAGAAGTTTTAAAACTCATACTTGAAATGGATATTAAATAACCAAAGATATACTTATATGAAAGTACTATCCTTATTTGAATAATCGAAAATAAGTTTGATTATCGAAACATTATTCTTTAATAAAATAAAGAATATTATTAAATAATAAGCGGAGTCATAATACCTCGAATGAATATTATAAATAATATTCATTAAATAAAATAAACGGAGTCATACATCCTCCAATGAATATCCAATTAATAATCATTAAATATAATAAACAGAGTCATAAGTTCTCGAATGAATATTCAAATAATATTCATTAATTAATATAAAGTTATCGAATGAACCTTATTCGATCAATAGTTTTGAAAACTATATCCATATATATATATATATATATATATATATATATATTATACTCGGGAGCCTCGCCTCCCGGTTTTAGAAAAAGTTCACCTTTTTATCCCCTATACTAAGGGTATACTCAAATACCGCTTATCTCTAGCATAGGTATTATGCAACTATAAGCATTGAACCATGAGATATATAAATCAAGAATATGAAACAGGCATGCATATATACCATATCACATGCTACAATATATCGCAAGATCATGCATATACACATATACATCACAACAACAGTTATACGGGTAGAAAACTTGCCTGAGCGACTGGGGGTTACAAATGGCTCGGGACGAGTCTGGTAACCTATAAACAACATGTGAGTTGGAATTAAACCAAAGTCACTTGTAAATCTATACTTTAACCAAATTAGACTCTAACGCTCGCTTTGCGTTTACTGATTCTCTTAAGTCACTCGAGTACCCTCGGCTCCACCATTTTTAATAAATTAACCATTACGAGTTTTAAGGCGATTCTTTCACGAGTATCTTACTAACTGCCTAACACACTTAACATAATTGTTTCATACACTAATTAACCCTTTTTAGGTCTTTAACCTATGTTTTAAAGTAAGGCGAGGGGTAATGTTTCGTTCGCGAAACGTCGTTACTTAAAACGGCCGTTTCTCCTAAACCGTACATCGGAATCAAACGAACCATATATCAAAACGAAGCTCGTAACATGAACTATCTAAAAATGGCAATGGTCAAAACCTAGCAGGGAGTTCTCGGGTCCTAATGTTATGAACAAAAGCAGTCTAAAGTAAATCGGACATTTCGACGGCTATGTTTACGCGATTTCCCAATTTTATACCATTCCAATACAACCACCAATCAATCCCAATCCATCCATACAACCAACATCCATCCACAATACATCATAACAGCCCCAATAAACTCAATATTAACAATTATACTTATTCTTAAACTTGAATTTAAACTATACTTAAGTCTTTTAACCAAACCATAAGATTTCAACATTCAATTCACCACCATTCCAACCCAAACTCTAAACCAACAAGCATTAAGCTACTCTATTACCATAACAACCAAAATCATCCTAATATACAAAGTAAAGCTAGGGTTTGGAGATGATATACCTTCCTTGAAGTGATGTGAGTAGCTAGGAAGCCTTAAGAAGCCTTGAGATGTCTTAGGGATGCTTGGATCTTAAAGGAAAAACAAGAAAAATCAAGTTAAAAACCTTGAAATCACTATTCATTGTCTTCTTCATTGATTTTTTGGAGAAGATTAAGAATGAATTGGAGGCTTAAACTCATAAGATAGCCATAACTATGCATAAGGAGTACTAGAGAATTATCTTACAAATTTAGGAAGCTTGGAACTTGGATTTTGAAAAATCTTCTCTTTGAAAATGGAAAAAGCCGAGAGCAAATGTTCTTGGTGAAGAGAAATACAATTTTTGTTTTGATGAAATGATTTGTTTTGGCTTGGTGGATGTAGTTTTGTTTTTGTTTTGGTTAATTACCTTATTAACCTTGTCTTTGTGTGGTTATAAACCAACCACATCTCCTCCCTCCCTAAGTCATGCTTACATCACCTTATTGTGTCATCATCTCTTACTTGTCATCTCCTTATTGGTTGGATGACCTCATCATCCCTAACCTCCTTGATTAACTTCCTAATTTTTTGCCTAATGACCGCTGATCTGTTATACGATTCGCTTAACTTTCGTTTTCGTTTATCGTTTGAGGGATCATACCCGGGATCTTATTACTTAGGTTCCCTTAACCTTTCTCAATATATTATATTCCTTTTATGATCCTCTCTTATAATCCTTTAATTCAAATCCTTTTTATCCTGTTACCTTATACTCAATTCTTTCTGTATCTAGTGGATTTCCGGGAAAAATCAAAGTGTTCGGAATTGGATTATGACGATCTTTACATACACTTATATACCCTATAGAGTACCAATAAAATCTCAGAATATCCATAACAGAACCCCTACATAGCGTGGCATGAACAGTTTTCTTATTCAGCAATATCAGCAAAAACACTATTCATAAGGGTTACAAAGCGTTCAAAATTTTGGGGTTATTACAGGTAGCTATTTGGCACTTGACTTCATTTCATTTATGCAGAATTACAAGACATTATTTATCAATACCTCGAATGGTTTACTAAATTTAGGACTTAACTTGTCCCTTTTACTAAGACTTATCCGATTTTTTTCAAGACGACACTTTTACTAATACTACTGGTCCTATTTCTATATTCATACTCTCCCTCGATACAATTCCGCTTCTTTCTTTGTCTATTCTGAACTGCTTCAATCAATATCGTTACGCCCTTGGTGTGCTGGATTAACCTAGAATTTGACAACTTCCTTTCATCCATTAGAAGGAGAATCGGGGATTGATGTGTTGATCATATCCACATCCAGAGAATTTGTAGGAGAGTTTAATGTTTGAGGTGCTTCTATGATTAAAATTTTTGGATGTGACTCCACATTTATTGGAGCCATATCAATCTGAATTTGAGATGGTGCAGTGACTGAGTCTTTAGATTCAGTTTTCACTGTGTGTGTTCCTTTTGCATCCTCAATAGTTTTGGATCTCTTCTTTCTGGCATAAGTTTGGGGTGAGCATGTGTCCATTACCCTCTCGGCCTGTGCTCCTGGTTGGGAGCTTGTTTCAAGAGTAACATCCTTTTGGGAGGATGAAACTTTAGTTGTGCTAATTTTTTTATTAATCACCACAGTTTGTTAGAAAACTCTGGTGTGGCTAGGATTGGGTACACTTACCTCTTCATCCTTATCCTTGGGGTTTCTTTGATGTTCACCCTGTCCCTCACCTATCTTACCACCCCTCATACTCCCCTCTTTAGTTTTGGTAGATTTTACAACTGGTTTCTTTTGAGAGAAACCAGAGGGGGTTTTCTTTGGTTTGGATTTGGAAATTTTTGTTTTGGTGGCTTGGGTAGGCATCTGTTGGGTCATTGACACAGATGCCATAGCCACACTCAAAGGCAAAGAAATTTGGGATGTTGGAATAGTAGAGACATTGGTGCTTACCTCACTTACCTGAGGGCCCTCAATGATTGGAAAATAGAAAAGGGGCACCTCTTTGTGATGACTCTGTTGGGTCATTGACACATATGCCATAGCCACACTCAAAGGCAAAGAAATTTGGGATGTTGGAATAGTAGAGACATTGGTGCTTACCTCACTTACCTGAGGGCCCTCCATGATTGGAAAATAGAAAAGGGGCACCTCTTTGTGATGACTTGCTCTATTAAGATCTTCAATCACTCTCCTTTCTAGAACCCAACAATCCAGTTTATTGGTTGGGTTCTCAATGACAATATCCTCAACAAGATGGTTAGCAAGAATCATAAAGAATCTAGTATAATAGACAATTTTACCTCTCTTTTTAATTTCCCCTAACTTGTAACCTAACTTAAACCTGATCATGTCACTGAAATTATAGTACTTATCAGTAACTAGCATATAAGGCATGTTAAACATGGCAGTGTTGACAGAATCAAAATTACTTAACTTACCAGAAAACACCTTGGTAACTACATCACACAAATAACTCCACTCTTTTCTAAGACCTATCCTTCTAATCTCACTTAACTTAGTGGTAGGAAGAGCATAACCAATAAAATTAAGCTTGGTAAATAAATTAGCATCTGTGTATGGTTCAGTAGTAGTGTTCTCATGAATCTTAAAGCATGCTTGAATTGTATCACTGTTAATGCAGAATTGTTTATCTTTAAGAGTAAAAGTTATGGTTTTGTCAGTAGACTGGTACACAACAGTAGTTCATATTTCATCCATAACTTCACAGTAGATTGTAGGTGATTCCAGCATGGCATAACTGAGTTTGCATCCTTTCACAAAGTCCATCATTTTGTAATAATCTTCATATGCGGGAATTTCTTTGTTCACAAGTGCAGCGAAGTTGTTCTTCTCATAGATGAACCCTAACTGAGACATGATTTTGACTACTGGTGCTGTAACACCCCCAAATCCGGGGTCGGGGATCCGGGTTGTCACGAGTTCCATTTCCCTTAATAACACCCAATCTTAATAAACAATCAACTACTCTGTACTGTGATCCCATAATAAACACACACACCACAAGTTATAGTCTCAGAGATGAATATCCAAAAATAACACGAGTCATTTTATTCCAAAATTATATGCCATTACACCTTAAAAGGGTTTCTGAATAAATTTACATTTCTTTTCCATTATTACAATTGATAGAGATACATAAGTCTGGTACATCAAAAGTTGAAAGCCTAGCCTATTGGTAGTTCCTACCTCAGCTACAGCGACTTCAACGCCTATAGGAAACTGCGGAACGTGTCCTATCCGCTCGCGAATTGGGAGCTTGGTCCTGTTCATCTTGTCTATCTGATGTTGTGTGATGAAAGAAGAAAGCAAGGGTGAGCAACAAGCCCACCGAAATAATATGTATAATAATTAACAATATATGAGCATTCTCATAGTACTCATGAAAGTCTTGGTCAAGAAGAAATGAACCAAGCTGATATCTTAACGCGACCAAGTCGCAAAATATTCAGTATATATATACATATATACTTTTCATAATCTTTGAAATCCTCTGACATGTATAATATACACAGAGTTCCAGTTTATAACTGTATAAAATATCGTTGCAAGGTGATCTCCTATATCTAACCTTGTCTCAACGTTTTTCCGAAAATCTTTGACATGCACAAGATAATCATTTACTAGATATAAGTTTAAAAGATGAAGTTACAAGATACTCCAATATACTTATATCCGAATACTGCTTGAACTACCACCGTTCAAGTTATAATCAGTTTCAAAAGTTCATCACCCAGATGAGACTACAAGATAAGACTTGAATAGATTCAATCCTTGAAATATCATTATAAATAATGAAGTTACGAGATACTTCATTAAGTCCCGATATATATATACACACCTATATATATATATTTCATACACTCCTTAAAAACCTCTGTTATGAAAATTATAAACAGAGTTGCAATATCCAATGAATTTTGGAAAGGAGAAAACCTTGGCATAAACCTGATATCTTGTTGATCAGGCAAAGATACCAATAAGTAACCTTTTCTACTAGTAGACGGACAAATTCCCCACTGATCATCACCCTGGTCACAATAGGACCTTATGCTGGACTGCCACTCAGCCACTTACGCATTTGATGGACTCCCACTGAGCCACTTACACTTTTATGGACGCCCACTGAGCCCATGTTGCTTATGCCGACTCAAATAGATGGACTTACTTCCCGAACGTTGGGTAAGTAATCAATTCATTTACCAAAACCGCAACCTTGTTACGAATATAAAATACACCACAGAGCCGGATCCCTCTGGTTTTGAGCGAGTATTTAAATCCCCTTTAAAAGGAAGATCTTAAATATATAAAAAATGAGTTTTGGGATCCGCTCTAACTTTTAAAAATCATTTTAAAGACTCGAAAATACTTTAAAGAGTGTTTGGAGTAATGCTGATTTAATAAAGTAAATCAGTCCCAATATATTAGAAAATATCTGAATATTATTATTTAAATAATATTCCCATAAAGAATAATCTTTATACAAATAATTGAAGTAGAAGTTGTAAAACTTATACTTGAAATGAGTATTAAATAACCAAAGATATACTTATATGAAAGTACTATCTTTATTTGAATAATCAAAAATAAGTTTGATTATCGACACCTTATTCTTTAATAAAATAAAGAATATATTTCAGTAAATAATCGGAGTCATAGGTCCTCAAATGGATATTCAAATAATATTCATTAAATAATATAAACTGAGTCATAAGTCCCCGAATGAATATTCAAATAATATTCAGTTAATAAAATAAACTGAGTCATAAGCCCTCGAATGAATATTCGAAATAATATTCATTAAATAAAATAAAAGGAGTCATAAGCCCCCAAATGAATATTCGAAATAATATTCATTAAATAATATAAAGTTATCGAATAAACCTTATTCGATTAATAGTTTTGAAAACTACATCAATATATATATATATATATAAATATATATAATATACTCGGGAACATCTACTCCCGGTTTTAGAAAAAGGTTCACCTTTGGGTCCCCTACACTCAGGGTATACGCAACTACTGCTTATCTCTAGCATAGGTATTATGCAACTAATAAGCATTTGAACCAACAGATATATAAATCAAGAATACGAAACAGGCATGCATATATATCATATCAACATGCTCCAATATATTGCAAGAATTTGCTAATAACAATCATGCACTTATCACAAGATAATGCATATACATATATACATCACAACAACAGTATAACGGGTAGAAAACTTGCCTGAGTGCTCCCGGATAGACTTAAGCTTAGAGTGGGTCCGATAACCTATGAACAACAACATAAGTCGGAATTAAACCCCGGTCGCTTAAGAAACTAGACTTTAACCATTTAGAGTCCTAACGTTCGCTTCCGCGCTTAACGATTCACTTAAGTCGCTCGAGTACTCTCGGCTCCACCATTTTTAATAAATTAGCCATTAAGAGTTTTAAGGCGATTCTTTCGCGAGAACCTTACCAACTGCCTAATCCACATTACATAAATGTTTCATATCCCAAATAGTCATTTAAAGTCCTTAACCAAGGTTTCAAAGTAAGGCGAGGGGATATGGTTCGGTCGCGAAACGCCGTTACATAAAACGATCGTTTCTCCTAAACCGTACATCGGATTCCAACGAACCACATATCAAAATGAAGCTTGTAACATGAACTATATAATCATGGCAATGGTCAGAACCTAAAAGGGAGTTCTCGGGTCCTGATATTAAGAGCAAAAACAGTCTAAAGTAAATCGGACATTACGACGGCTATGTTTACGCGATTTCCCAAATTTTTACCATTCCAAATCATATTAATCCAACTACCAATCAACAACAACTCAAGATACACATCATTGCTACTGATTTCAGTCATAATAAGCTCAAGGATCTCAATCCAATCATATATTATAACATCTCCAAATTCAACTAAACTATTTAACAATTAAGCACGAATCATGCTTATCATTCAAATTACTACTCATCCATCCAAACCATCTCCAAACTTCAACATTCAAACTTATTACTAAAGGGTGTGAAGATTTATACCTTTCTTGGAGGGTGGAAATTTACTAGGAAGCCTTATGGAGCCTCCTACAAGCTTGATCTTTCCAAAGAAATCAAGAACACAAAGTTAGGCTTTAAAGTTTCTAAAAGTCCGATTGAAAGAACTGTAAACATTAGGGTCTTACCATGCTTATTTGGACGAGACTTGTGAACAAGAGTTTTAGACCATCTTAATACCTTTCCAACGAGCTATAGAACACAACATTTGAGTGAGTATTAAAGGAGATATGGCAGTTTGAAGTTGCTGTGTTTATTTTGGCCGAGAGCTTGATGAAGAAAAGGGAAGAGCTTTTGTGTTTTTTGTGATTTGTTTTGATTTGCCTTGGCTGGTTGACTTTTGTTTTGTTTTAATCATTTTTAACCATGAAAAAAAAATTGTGTGGTTATAAATCAACCACACTTCTTTCCCTTATGTCATGCTTTGGTCATCATGTGATGTCACCCTCCACACTTGTCTTCTTCTTGTTGGTTTGATGACATCATCATCCCTAACCTCCTTGATTAACTCTTAATTGCTTGCCTAATGACCGCTGATCTGTTATACGGTTCGCTTAACTTTCGTTTTCGTTTATCGTTTGAGGGATCATACCCGGGATCTTATTACTTAGGTTTCTTTAACCTTTATTAATACATTATATTCCTTTCATGATCCTCTCTTTTAATCCTTGAATTTAAATCTTTTTTATTCTGTTGCCTTATACTCAATTCTTTCTGTATCTGGTAGATTTTCGGAAAAAATTAAAGTGTTCGAATTTGGATTCTGACGATCTTTACATATACTTATTTATCATATAGAGTACTAATAATATCTCAGAAGATCAATAAAAGAGCCCCTACATAGTGTGGCATGAAAAGTTTTCTTATTCAGCATAATCAGCAAAACACTATTCATAAGGGTTTCAAAAATTCCAAAAATTGGGGTTATTACAGTCTCCCCTCCTTAAAAGGATTCCGTCCCGGAATCAGATATAAAATGAATAGAGATTCTTTCTTAGCATTGCACTTTCTAATTCTCAAGTAAATTTTCCCATATTGTGGTTCTTCCATCAAACTCTGAATAGTTTGATAACCCTTCTCCTAAGCACTTGTTCCTTTTTCAATCTATAACCCTTCCTGGTTGCTCCATATAGGTTACGTCGTGTTGCATGTCTATGCGCTCATATGCCCTTATTTGTCTGGCATCCGAATTATACTTCCTTAATATTGATACGTGGAACACGTTATGAACTTGCTACATGTTCGGGGGTAGGGCTAGCTCATATGCTAACTTCCCAGTACGTCTTAATACCTCAAAGGGTCCAACAATTCGTGGGCTTAGCTTTCTTTTCTTTCCGAACCTCATCCATCCTTTCCAAGGGAATACCTATAACAGCACTAGGTCCCCTACTTCCTATTCGTTGTCCGTTCATATCAAATCAACATACTTCGTGTGCCCATCTTGGGCTACTACCAGCCGTCCTCTAATTAAATCTATTATATCCTTGGTCCTTTGGACCACTGCTGGTCTAAGCATCTTGCGCTCTGCAATATCATCATATCATAAGGGAGATCGACATTGTCTTCCCTCAAGGATCTTATAAGGCGACATCTCGATAATGACATATGATCTATTTTCATAAGAAAACTCAATCCGCGTTAAGTGATCATTCTAAATTCATTCAAGTCTATTACACAGACTCTCATCATAGCTTCTAGCACTATGGCTTTTGCTTCTCAATACCCATTCTTTTCCAGTTTGTAGTCATTACTATCTTTCGTACATAATACTATACTGGTTACACTTTTGCTCGTTAGCGTTCTATAACTTTTTAATAACCACGTCAACCTTAGTATCATGAACGCGTTAGAATCGGAATACCACCGTACTGATACTACTTCCTTTAGCTGCTTCCATCTTCGAAAGCTTGGTCCTTCATATAGAAGTAAAAGAATTTATTGAGAGATCATTATGATCATGAACACTTGTTATATCGCATAGTTAGTACAGAAGGTGGCCAGCCTTTAGTACTTGACAAGCAATTAAACAATAGATGGTATCCTACTAGGCTTCTATCACACAGATAGATAGTCATTCGGCAATACCTCCCCTTCTGGAAGGGTTGTTCTTCTCAGCTTATATGAAATGTAAAGGAGAGAAAAGAACGAACTGAAGAGAATTGTATATATATAAAATATACTGCCACAAAATATCTGGCTTGGAATCTACCTCTGAACTATAGAGGTTTGTCATAGGAGAACAAATCATATATGTATATATATCAACATCAAGTATTATCGCATCGCATTTCACATGCTTAAATATTTTTGCTATTCCGTCCATCATTCTATGGACCCATGCTCTTCCTCGAGCTTATACACAATCACCTTTGAAACTCCCTCGACATTGAAAATCGAATCTAGGATCTCATTCTAGACATCATCGTTACTAGAATTCTATGCTTGCATCACAACCTTCCTCGTATAGTCATCGACCCTCTATTGATAAGGAGGAATAAATATTCAATAGGTAAATAATCTACTTAATTAGTCTATTCAATGATAACTTATACATCACCATGACCCGATTAGTGGTACTCAATCTCAACATTCATTACAGTACAACTCTCACAGTTGTCATTATCTCATTATTCATAGACTCATTGGAGCATTACTATGGTCTACCACTGACCTACTGTAGTCATTCATTTTCCATGAAATCTTCATATCTAACCATACAAAGTCCATACCTACCTTATCGAATTCTTCTAAGGAGTTAACATAATCACCATTCATAATTCATGAAGAACACTTCAGATCCTGGCGTACATTCATGACATGAAGCAGATAAAATTGTAGAAGAGTTTCAATCAAAGCAACTATAGCAGGTTAATACCCTTCTTAATCATATGCCTTCAATAGAAGACTTAACTCAAAGGTTCGTTTAGTCCTTCTTGAAACATGGTCCTGGCTTATCTCAAGATAGTACCTTCTAAGATAGATAGCCCGCTCATGGCGATTACACGAATTAAACCTTTACCCAACTACTATTATGGTTGAGTATTGCACAGTCATCAGAAGGAATGTCAATCTTCCGAACCGTAATACAACCTTCCCGGCTTCAACCATCATCACTGTATTCCTCTCGCACGAGCGCCTATAATTATCCTCTTACATTTAAAGTGTCGGCCACCTCTTTGGCCTTTCCTGATAGTAAAATTTCCTTACAATCAATGTCTTTAACCACCTTCAACTAAATTTTCTACCTCATTTCAATCACTGCTTATGTGAAAATGCTTTTCTTAAGTCCTGGTGAGAAGAAAAAAAAATCACCTTTTTTTTCCATAAATCATTGCCTTAGTCATTAGATGTGAACATTGCCACGACTGACTCTCAATCATACTTAGAACATCTTTTATCTTAGGCCCTAATGGCCCTGAACAATTTCGACCTTTACTGGTTTGATCCATACTTTCTCGTGGTTTAACACGTGCCCCACTTGGCATCATTATAATTACGTCATATTTTCTTTATCAACATTTTTACTCTTGAGAATTTTTAATATTACCTTTCTCCTTGTAAAACCTCTAAGGTTATCCTTGAATCGTTCCTCTTGTATTCCCTAGATACAGGGCATATTGAAATACCCTTTACTAATACTAGAACCATTGTCTATATGTTTCTGAAAAATTTCCCCACTGATACTTAAAGGTTGTTATTACCTTAATCCTTTCCAATTCATACTGTCAAAACTCATACTATCCCTATTAAGGGTGAAATGCCAACCTTTATGCATTCCCCTAGGATTCATTTTAAGTTACCGATGTTCTATCTTTAATGCCACCTTTAAAAAGGTACATGCATCCTTCCATGAATAAATCAAGTCATATATCCCTGATAAGGGTGTCTTATTCAATCATTCCCACCTCGATAGTATATGCCTAATTTCATAATAACATCTGTATTCAAAATGAGGTCAATCAATATGGCTTCCAAAAGATAACTACGGTTATCTACTTTTCTTGCTTGATTTGGTAACGATAACAAGGATGTTCTGGAAGATATTGGTCGTGTTCAACGTGAACTTCTTCTTAATAATTCCATATTTACTTTTGTTGTTTATCTCAACAGTCATCTCAATGTTGGGATATCTCTCATACCTGGCATCTCCCTTCTTGGGTATCAAGCCACCGGTCTTACACTTCACATTCTTGAAGGTCACTTCCTTCATCCAATTTTCCTAATTTCTTACTTCCTTGTCTCCTCAGTCTATCCGCGTCTCAATATTTATCCTTCGAACTATCTCAAGGTTTCCTCAAATCCTCCCAACTTACAGGGGATAAAATATATGTATCTCTTATTCCTTCAATCATCAACTTTAACTCATGGTGAATCACCCTCATCTTGACGATTACATACTTTTCTATTTCTATTGCTACGAGTCTTTAGGGTTTCCTCATACCCAACTCCCTTATCATTCCTCAAACTCTATTGCCTTTATATTCCTTTCCACTTCAGTTTCTTTTTATTTTCCTTTCTCTTATCATTATTTCATGAACCTACTAATCATTGACTTCAAGCATCACATCGTTCTGGGATTCTTGTCATCAGAACGAATCTTGACAACTTTTATAACTTAGCTTCATATTTCATCATACTCGTCCGCCTTTGTTCTGACTCTAAAGCTTTTACACTATCTCCATAACCTTGGGAATTACTTTCCTGAAAATAATTGACTGAACTTTAATCAGTTTATTCTAACCTCTGGCTCCGTGCCTTTCTTGGTCTTTCACCAGTGGTGGCCCTTCTCTTAGGAGGGTAAGTGACAAAAATAGTCTTTTGTGATTCGTCCATCATTTAGAATCTCAAATGATTCCTATATTTCCTTTAGCCCGGCTCTTGCCTCGACTGGGTCAGCTTGTTCCTTGGAACTCTAAGGGCTTAGCGACTTAAATGTCCTGAAAGAATTTCTCACTGCATTGTTTCCTCAGGGTGGTGGTTGGGGATAATAGTCTAAGTTCTGTCTAGAAAGGTCCATAAATTTTCGTATAGGAGTACCGTCTCGGGTCTCCTTTCCTTACTCAACTTCTGTTTCCTTAGTCTGAACATTCCCTCCTCCTCCCCATAATCGGGGTCCTCCTACATATTTTAAATCCTCATTTTCCACTTCATCATGTTATGGGTTCCTTCTATCTTGATGGCGACCTCCCTGGCTATCACGTTCAGGGTTTGCTCTAAATCTTATTCCTCAAACTAGCTTTCATCTAAGATCTCATCTTTAAGCTCTTGAACATTTGGAACCCAAATTCTGTAGGAACACCTCATTATTCCCTTATCATCTTTCTCGGTATTAATCTCTTATCTATTTGTTGGCTCTCTGCCTTCATTCATCACTTTTTCTGGCACAATCTGTTCTTTTCCAATAATTCGGGCTGTATTGCAATCTTAAACAGCTTTTCGGTACCGGCTCCGGTTACCTTCACTTCTATTTCCATTTTCTCAAAACCTCTTATAAACTCTCTCAAAGATATTATCATCTTGAGTCTCTGCTTTTTACTAAGGGCATCAGCCACCACATTGGCTTTCCCCGAATGATAAAGAATCACATAATCGTAATCCTTGATTAGCTCTAACCACCTCATTTGGCGCATGTTGAGCTCTTTCTGCGTGAAAATGTACTAGAGCACTTATGGCTTAGGTAAATCTCGCACTTCTCTCCATACAAGTAGTGCCTCCAATCTTTAGGGCAAACTATTGCCACGAGCCCAAGCTCATGGGTGGGGATATCGAATTTTATATTCCCTTAATTGTCTTGACGCGTACACGATTACCTTGATGTGCTGTATAAGAAGCACCTTAATTCCTTATGCGAAGCGTCACTACAGATCACAAAATCTCCTTTTCCATCCGGCAATGCCATCATAGGGGCCATCACCAATCATTGCTTCAGTTCTTAAAAGTTGTTCTCATATTTCTCTGTCCATTCGAACTTCTCAGTCTTATGAGTAAGCCGCGTTAAAGGGGCTACTATCTTTACAAACTTGAACGAACCTCTGGTAGTGACCGGCCAATCCTACCTCTGGTAGTCGCCCTAACCATGGTCATCAATTCCTCAGTGGTCCTTTATTCATTCTTGTTAGGATCCTCCACGGGATCCTCCTCAGCAACAGTCCCATCTAGGACAACATCCTCAACCACTACATCCTCAATATGAACATCATCCGGTCCTGCGTTAGGATGCTCTATCGGATCCACAATCCGATCTCCAATTAGTAATAAAACATCATCGCGTTGTTGCTCCTCAACCTCAGGGTTCGGAGTCCCGCTACTATCTACGATAACGAACTACGCTTCTATCACGATATTTATAAGGGTTCCCATAAGGGTTTTAACTGTCAGTACTACGTTAGGTAGCCCGACTATGAACTTGGCAAGAGTTCTTATTATCTTAGTGAACTTATTATTTTAACGTCATATCATCTCTGAGGTTTATAACGCTTAGCTCTGATACCATTTCTGTAACACCCCCAAATCCGGGGTCGGGGATCCGGGTTGTCACGAGTTCCATTTCCCTTAATAACACCCAATCTTAATAAACAATCAACTACTCTGTACTGTGATCCCATAATAAACACACACACCACAAGTTATAGTCTCAGAGATGAATATCCAAAAATAACACGAGTCATTTTATTCCAAAATTATATGCCATTACACCTTAAAAGGGTTTCTGAATAAATTTACATTTCTTTGCCATTATTACAATTGATAGAGATACATAAGTCTGGTACATCAAAAGTTAAAAGCCTAGCCTATTGGTAGTTCCTACCTCAGCTACAGCGACATCAACGCCTATAGGAAACTGCGGAATGTGTCCTATCCGCTCGCGAATTGGGAGCTTGGTCCTGTTCATCTTGTCTATCTGATGTTGTGTGATGAAAGAAGAAAGCAAGGGTGAGCAACAAGCCCACCGAAATAATATGTATAATAATTAACAATATATGAGCATTCTCATAGTACTCATGAAAGTCTTGGTCAAGAAGAAATGAACCAAGCTGATATCTTAACGCGACCAAGTCGCAAAATATTCAGTATATATATACATATATACTTTTCATAATCTTTGAAATCCTCTGACATGTATAATATACACAGAGTTCCAGTTTATAACTGTATAAAATATCGTTGCAAGGTGATCTCCTATATCTAACCTTGTCTCAACGTTTTTCCGAAAATCTTTGACATGCACAAGATAATCATTTACTAGATATAAGTTTAAAAGATGAAGTTACAAGATACTCCAATATACTTATATCCGAATACTGCTTGAACTACCACCGTTCAAGTTATAATCAGTTTCCAAAGTTCATCACCCAGATGAGACTACAAGATAAGACTTGAATAGATTCAATCCTTGAAATATCATTATAAATAATGAAGTTACGAGATACTTCATTAAGTCCCGATATATATATACACACCTATATATATATATTTCATACACTCCTTGAAAACCTCTGTTATGAAAATTATAAACAGAGTTGCAATATCTAATGAATTTTGGAAAGGAGAAAACCTTGGCATAAACCTGATATCTTGTTGATCAGGCAAAGATACCAATAAGTAACCTTTTCTACTAGTAGACGGACGAATTCCCCACTGATAATCACCCTGGTCGCAATAGGACCTTATGCTGAACTGTCACTCAGCCACTTACGCATTTGATGGACTCCCACTGAGCCACTTACACTTTCATGGACGCCCATTGAGCCCATGTTGCTTATGCCGACTCAAATAGATGGACTTACTTCCCGAACGTTGGGTAAGTAATCAATTCATTTACCAAAACCGCAACCTTTTTGCGAATATAAAATACACCACAGAGCCGGATCCCTCTGGTTTTGAGCGAGTATTTAAATCCCCTTTAAAAGGAAGATCTTAAATATATAAAAAATGAGTTTTGGGATCCGCTCTAACTTTTAAAAATCATTTTAAAGACTCGAAAATACTTTAAAGAGTGTTTGGAGTAATGCTGATTTAATAAAGTAAATCAGTCCCAATATATTAGAAAATATCTGAATATTATTATTTAAATAATATTCCCATACAGAATAATCTTTATACAAATAATTGAAGTAGAAGTTGTAAAACTTATACTTGAAATGAGTATTTAATAACCAAAGATATACTTATACGAAAGTACTATCTTTATTTGAATAATCAAAAATAAGTTTGATTATCGACACCTTATTCTTTAATAAAATAAAGAATATATTTCAGTAAATAATCGGAGTCATAGGTCCTCAAATGGATATTCAAATAATATTCATTAAATAATATAAACTGAGTCATAAGTCCCCGAATGAATATTCAAATAATATTCAGTTAATAAAATAAACTGAGTCATAAGCCCTCGAATGAATATTCGAAATAATATTCATTAAATAAAATAAAAGGAGTCATAAGCCCCCAAATGAATATTCGAAATAATATTCATTAAATAATATAAAGTTATCGAATAAACCTTATTCGATTAATAGTTTTGAAAACTACATCAATATATATATATATAAATATATATATAATATACTCGGGAACATCTACTCCCGGTTTTAGAAAAAGGTTCACCTTTGGGTCCCCTACACTCAGGGTATACGCAACTACTGCTTATCTCTAGCATAGGTATTATGCAACTAATAAGCATTTGAACCAACAGATATATAAATCAAGAATACGAAACAGGCATGCATATATATCATATCAACATGCTCCAATATATTGCAAGAATTTGCTAATAACAATCATGCACTTATCACAAGATAATGCATATACATATATACATCACAACAACAGTATAACGGGTAGAAAACTTGCCTGAGTGCTCCCGGATAGACTTAAGCTTAGAGTGGGTCCGATAACCTATGAACAACAACATAAGTCGGAAATTAAACCCCGGTCGCTTAAGAAACTAGACTTTAACCATTTAGAGTCCTAACGTTCGCTTCCGCGCTTAACGATTCACTTATGTCGCTCGAGTACCCTCGGCTCCACCATTTTTAATAAATTAGCCATTAAGAGTTTTAAGGCGATTCTTTCGCGAACACCTTACCAACTGCCTAATCCACTTTACATAAATGTTTCATACCCCAAATAGTCATTTAAAGTCCTAAACCAAGGTTTCAAAGTAAGGCGAGGGGTAATGGTTCGGTCGCGAAACGCCGTTACATAAAACGATCGTTTCTCCTAAACCGTACATCGGATTCCAACGAACCACATATCAAAACGAAGCTCGTAACATGAACTATCTAATAATGGCAATGGTCAGAACCTAAAAGGGAGTTCTCGGGTCCTGATGTTAAGAGCAAAAACAGTCTAAATTAAATCGGACATTACGACGGCTATGTTTACGCGATTTCCCAAATTTTTACCATTCCAAATCATATCAATCCAACTACCAATCAACAACAACTCAAGATACACATCAATGCTACTGATTTCAGTCATAATAAGCTCAAGGATCTCAATCCAATCATATATTATAACATCTCCAAATTCAACTAAACTACTTAACAATTAAGCTCGAATCATGCTTATCATTCAAATTACTACTCATCCATCCAAACCATCTCCAAACTTCAACATTCAAACTTATTACTAAAGGGTGTGAAGATTTATACCTTTCTTGGAGGGTGGAAATTTACTATGAAGCCTTATGGAGCCTCCTACAAGCTTGATCTTTCCAAAGAAATCAAGAACACAAAGTTAGGCTTTAAAGTTTCTAAAAGTCCGATTGAAAGAACTGTAAACATTAGGGTCTTACCTTGCTTATTTGGACGAGACTTGTGAACAAGAGTTGTAGACCACCTCAATACCTTTCCAACGAGCTATAGAACACAACATTTGAGTGAGTATTAAAGGAGATATGGCTGTTTGAAGTTGCTGTGTTTATTTTGGCCGAGAGCTTGATGAAGAAAAGGGAAGAGCTTTTGTGTTTTTTGTGATTTGTTTTGATTTTCCTTGGCTGGTTGACTTTTGTTTTGTTTTAATCATTTTTAACCATGAAAAAAAAATTGTGTGGTTATAAATCAACCACACTTCTTTCCCTTATGTCATGCTTTGGTCATCATGTGATGTCACCCTCCACACTTGTCTTCTTCTTGTTGGTTTGATGACATCATCATCCCTAACCTCCTTCATTAACTCTTAATTGCTTGTCTAATGACCGCTGATCTGTTATACGATTCGCTTAACTCTCGTTTTCGTTTATCGTTTGAGGGATCATACCCGGGATCTTATTACTTAGGTTTCTTTAACCTTTATTAATACATTATATTCCTTTCATGATCCTCTCTTTTAATCCTTGAATTTAAATCCTTTTTATTCTGTTACCTTATACTCAATTCTTTCTGTATCTGGTAGATTTTCGGGAAAAATCAAAGTGTTCGAATTTGGATTCTGACGATCTTTACATACACTTATTTATCATATAGAGTACTAATAATATCCCAGAAGATCAATAAAAGAGCCCCTACATAGTGTGGCATGAAAAGTTTTCTTATTCAGCATAATCAGCAAAACACTATTCATAAGGGTTTCAAAAATTCCAAAAATTGGGGTTATTACAGGTGCCATTGTTAAAGTGAGGAAATTTGCAGTGAGAAAGAGAAAGAGGATTTTGCTTTGAGGAAGAAGATAGCAGTTAGTTGCAATAGAGAATAATAAAAGTTAAAATAAACTTAAAGTAAGGCTTTTATGTATTCTCAGATTAAAATGGAATAAAAATTAAAGTTAAAAATTAAAATCCCAATCAAAATTTCCCAAAATAGCTGTTTAAAAATAAAATAAAGTTGTCTGATAGTCAACAAGTTATGTTTGAGTCCATCCACTAGGGCAACCTCCTCAATGATGACATTATCCTTTAAAATCAAGTCATATCCCACAATATAACCCTTGGTGTCATCTCCAAAAGTGATACTTGGGCCAGCTCTTTCCTTGAACTCAGTGAGCAGGGTAGAATCTCCGGTCATGTGCCTTGAGCAACCATTGTCCAGATACCAAAGATTCTTTCTGTTTCCCTGCACACATCAAAACCAAATCAAGTTGATTTTGGTACCCAAGTTTCCTTGGGTCCTGCCTTGTTAGCCTTTTTCTTTGGTTTCTTAGGTTTGACCTCATTTGACTTGGGGATCTCAGATTCATCATTAGTCATTTGATTGGACCTTTGAAACCGGTCATTGAAACAGAATTATCATGCAAATTTTGGTTTACATGAAAAGGCATGCTATTTGCAAACATATTTTTCCAGTAAGGCATGCTAAGTGGCATTTGTGGCGTACTAAATGCAGCATAATAAGAATTAGGTGCAAATGGCATATTAGAAAATTGTGCATTCATATTTTGAGCAGGCATAGCACTCATAGACATGGCAGGCATGGTAGTCATGTTGAGAAAAGAAGAAGGTGCAGACATGGGAGTAGGCATATCAAGTTTGCAATTAACAGACAAATGATTAACACTACCACACTTAACACAGATTAATTCCTACCTTCCTATTTCTATTATTTTTCCTTTTAGCTTCTGTTTTAACCTCAATCTTATCCAGTCTGTCATTCAATTGCTTGATAGACATATGACCAACATTAGCTTTCTTTTCTTTTCTAACTTGATTTGATTCTCCTGGAACAAAGTTTCTAGAAACTGATCCATATTTCTCATTCAATTTAACTAACTTAGCTTTGCTAACTGGTTTACTCACAACCGACAGGTGTGGCTCCTTGTCTCTCGACGGATAATCCTTTTGATTATTCGACGGATGATTTTCATCATTCGTCGAGTCCACATCTGTAAAGAGTCCTTCAACCAGATTGGAATCAAGCTTCTCTTTGCTCTTTTTCCAGGCTGCATCACAAAAGGATTCTATACCTTGAACTTTAGTAATTTGAGCATGAACATCTCTAGATGATTTCCATGCTTTAATTACTTCATGTTCTCGCTCAAGCTGCTTCCTTAAAATCTCTTCTTTCTTCAAGGACTCGGTTAATTCATCCTTAGCAAGTTTACACTCAATTCTCAATTTTTCAAATTCAATAAATTGAGACTCAAGGACATTATTCCTCTCACTTAAAAACAAATTGCTTTCTTTAATTTTTAGCATTTTCCTTAGTGAGGGACTTAAGTGTAACACGCAGGTGATATAATTCAGTAGACATGTCATTTATTGCATCATTACACTCAACTTTAGATAAATGTGCTAGGTTAGTGGTAATTACCTGATTTCTTGATGAACTGGTCTATGTTTCATCTGATTTGGCCATTAGGGCTATATTGACATAGCTTGTTTCTTCATCCTCAACCAATCCATCTGCAGCCCATTCATTCTCCTGTGTGATGAAAGCCCTTTCTTTTTGCTTGAGCAACTCAAAGTATTTTTGCTTATAATCAACAGGCTCAAACTTTTTTTTGCTGGAATCAGACTTTCTACACTCACTGGCAAAATGACCTGCCAAGCCACATTTGAAACACTTGAATTTTGACTTATCAACCATGTTTCTGTTTGGCTTGGCTGCTCCAAAATTCTTCTTGAATTTGAGCTTGGCAAACCTCCTGGATAAGAATGCCAGATGCTCATCAATATCATCCATGTCATCTTGGCTCAACTGATCTTCATTTTCAGCTACCAGCCCTTTACCCTTGCTTTCACAGACCTTTGATGTAGATTCCACAGCTTCAACCTTCACTCATTTCTCCTTCTCTAACTCGGCAACTAGTGCAATGGATCCTCCGTACTTCCTTCCTTTCTCCATCCTTTCATATTGCTCAATTTCAAACTCATAGGTTTTCATGATGCCATACAGTCTCTCCAAGGTGGACATCTTGTAATCTTGTGAGTTTCTCAATGAGACTGTCATTGGCTTCCACTCCTTTGGGAGAGATCTAAGGAACTTGAGATTAGAGTCTTTTGTTTGATAGACTCTTCCATGCAGTTTTAGAGCATTCAGTAGTTTTTGAAACCTACTGAAAATATCAGTGAGTGACTCACTTTCTTCACAGTGAAAATGCTCATATTACTGAATCAAGAGTTGCATCTTGTTCTCCCTTACTTGCTCAGTACCATCATAAATAATTTGTATTATGTCCCAAACCCCTTTGGTTGTTTTACAGTCAATGATGTTGTCAAACATATCACCATCAACACCATTAAATAGTATGTTCATGGCCTTCTTATCTTTCCTGACTTGTTCAATGGCTGGATCAGGCCATTCATGCCTAGGTTTTGGAATTGATGGTTCATTCCCTGTAGCAGCTCTCATAGGAAAATGAGGACCTCTTTCAATACAGTCCACATAAGCTTCATCTTGAGAAAGAAGATGTAGGTGCATTTTTACCTTCCAGTGGTGATAATTGTCTTTATCCAGAAAAGGAATTTTAACTCCAATATCCTTTTTGTTCATCTTGTTGATTGTTGTGATCTTTACACTCTTTGTACTTCAAGAGCTTGCTCTGATAACAATTGTTATTCCCTAACAATACAATAAAAATTACAGAAGGGGGATTGAATGTAATTCTGGATTCTATTTGAGATTTAAAAAAAATTCTAACTCAATATATATAACGGTGTTTGATTTGCAGTAATGCGGAATGAAAGAATAATAGAAATCAAAACACTAAGTAATAAAACACAAGCTATAAAAATTTCTGGTGGGTTTGAAAGTATCCACCATATATATATATATATATATATATATATATATATCATATTGAGAACTTTGTGATGCTTTGAGTAGCACACAGCTGCTTTACAAGTGAACAAACAAACTACAAAGAAATTCTTAATAAGTACAGCTTTATTTATCTCTCTGAAAAATGTGTTTGCTTAGTTAGTTGTTCTACTTGCTACACTTGATTTATATATCACCAAGTTACATGACAGTAAGACAAGATAATAAAACAAAATAAATCTAGTCTAATATCATGCTTCTACATTACTCTGTCCAGCATCTTTGAATATCTTCACATTTGCATGGAAATGGTAATGCTTCTTCGTTCTCAAAATCCTGCTTAACAGGATGCCACATTCCTTTTGTAAACACTCGATGCATGTGACTGTGTTGTCACTATCAATAGCTATTTTGAATATGATCATCCGTCGGGGCTATGTTAGTCATCCGTCGGGAGTCCTGTGATTATCCGTTGGGAACTTAGGGGATCATCCGTCGGGAGCCTTTATAGATTATCTGTTGGGAGTCTTTCTGCCACTAGACTATATTTCACTTGTACAAAATTATAAGACATCTTATATTTACAATTAGCCAACCTATTTTGTACATCAATCTAGTAGTCATCATGACTTACAGAATCCTACAACATCTACTTAGATAAAACATGTTGTTTGCAGAAATGTGCTACAATACTTATTGTTACATAAGCTACACTCTCGATGGATGTTCAGTTATCATCCGTCGGGAATATAAAGTTAATCCGTCGGGACTATATTAGAACATCTGTCGAGAGCTATAAAATTCACTAAGTTAAATCTACTAAGATGTTTTGTTTAACTTATCATTAAGTTCACAATATATTCCTAACACACGTATAGCTTATTTTTAATTATGATTATATTTATAGTTTTCGTATGACTTACTATTAGCTTACCTCTAAAAAATACGTTACTTACTCTGTCCCGACTAATTGTTAACACTTGGGTTGAGCAAACTCAGTTGTCTCACTAAACTATTGATATTTGTTGTAGGTAAGGAGACTATGAAAAAATGACGAGACCTTATGGAGGCAGACCAGAATATCAAGTTTTTCACACAACGATGGGGGAAAGAAGAAGAAGAATGAATCATATTGAAACTCTTCAAGATGAAAATGACAGGGAGGCAGATGGGGATACATGCATGAAGATGATGGAGAATTTGTTAGGTCACACACTGTAGAAGGGGGTTGAATACAGTGTTTACTACAATCAAATCGAATTAAAGAACACAAGTAACAGAACACAGATTTTATTCAACACAATAAACTTTGTTACAATATGGAACTGTCCTCTCTCAGTGATGAACAAATTATCACGAGAGCTACTGGGGTTACAAAGAATAATAACTTCGATTAAGATAACACATATAGTGTAAACCCTATGTCTGTGTTTATATACTACACAGTTATAAGATAATGTTCTAATTGATATGGAATATAATTCTGCTTCGTAAAATATATCAACTAGTTATCTTTTCTTCCAAGTATTCTATTCTTCATAGAATTCTTTTTTTATGCATATTTCTTCTTGTATTTGTCTTGATCTTCTTTCCTTTCAATCAGCCGCCTGCCTTATCTAAAAGTCTCCTTAAGTCCTGATATTATCTCCTGATAAATATCTTCTGATAACTTAAGTTCCGATAACTTAAGTTCTGATATCTTAAATCCTGACTTCAGTATAAGTACTGATTTCCAGTTAAGTACTGATTTGTCCTGTTAGTTAAGATCTGAAAACTAAACACAAATCATATTACACATGACATTATCAAATATATCTAACAATCTCCCCCAACTTATAAATTAGCATAATATACAAGTTCAACAGATATTTGATGATGTCGAAAACATTAAGTACAAATGCATGAGAATTTGACTATATAACTATAACTTACAGTCCTTATAGCTTTACCATCCTCAAGGTCTGATAACAGCTTCAGTCTGTATACACCTAAGAATTTAAGCAGTTTTAGATCTTTAACTTGGCTTCAAATTCTGATCTCTTTGATGTCAGGAGTTGTTAGGAATATGTGTATTAGTTTGATGATAAGTTAAACAAAACACTTGAGTAGAAATCCAGTATTTGTAGCCTCAACGGATAAGACCATCTTGGCTATCCATTGATGGAGTAGCTTTACTTAGAAATATGTTTAGTATTGTAGCACATTTTAGTCTCTATATTTAAGTTATAATTCTTAGAAGTTGTGGGAAATTATAAGTCATGTTTGTAATAACCCCAATTTTTGGGTAATTTTTGAAACCCTTATGAATAGTGTTTTTGCTGAATGAGAAAACTTTTCATGACACACTATGTAGGGGTTCTGATATGGATATTCTGAGATTTTATTAGTACTTTATATGGGATATAAGTGTATGTAAAGATCGTCAGAATCCAAATCCGAACACTTTGATTTTTCCCGGAAATCCACTAGATACGGAAAGAATTGAGAAAAAGGTAACAGGATAAAAAGGATTTAAATTAAAGGATTATAAGAGAGGATCATAAAAAGGAATATAATGTATTGAGAAAGGATAAGGGAACCTAAGTAATAAGATCCCGGGTATGATCCCTCAAACGATAAACGAAAACGAAAGTTAAGCGAACCGTATAACAGATCAGCGGTCATTAGGCAAACAATTAGGAAGTTAATCAAAGGGATTAGAGAGGATGATGTCACCCAACCAATGAGAAGAGGACAAGGAGGGGAGGATGACATCATGAGGATGACACAAGCATGACATAGAAGGGAAGGAAGTGTGGTTGAATTATAACCACACAAAATCAAGGTTAATTAAGTCATTAACCAAAAACAACACAAAAATCAACCAACCAAGCAAATCATTTCATTTTCATCAAACAAAACACAAAAATCTCTTTCTTCCCAAGCTAACTCTCGGCTTTTTTCTTAAAATTTGAAGATCCAAGCTCCACCACTTACTATTTAGCAAGGTAATTATCTAAGCTTCCCCATGGATAGTTACATACTTCCTATAAGTTTAAGCTTCTAATTCCAAGCCAATCTTTTTCTATAAATCAAGGAAGAAGATGGTGAATAGTAACCTTCAAGAAATAACTTTAGTTTTCTTGAATTCTTATGAAAGATTAAGGTTATACAAGCAAGGATCAAGGTTCTTTAGGCATTCAAAGCTCTTGTGTTGTGTTAAAAAGCTTCAAGGAAGGTATAATCTCTTAACCAAGCTTTGTTATTGAATGTTAAGAGCATAATATGAGTATTTTAGTTCATGAGATGCTTGATGGTTGTGTATGTAGAGATTAGTGAGTTTTGGGATGTTGTTGGATTGGTAAATGTTGTTGTTTTGATTAAAAGAACTTAAGTATGATTAAAGTTAAGCTTAGGCATAAGTATGAATGATTAAATTGAATTGGTTGGGGTTGTTATGATGTGATGAGGATGGATGTTGGTTGTATGTTGGATTTGAGGTTGATTTGGAATGGTTTTGAATGGTTTAAAATATTGGAAATCGCATAAACATAGTCATCGTAACGTCCGATTTTCTTTGGACTGTTTTTGTGCATAGCATTAGGACCCGAGAACCCCCTGCTAGATTATGACCACTGCCATGTTTAGATAGCTCATGTTACGAGCTTCGTTTTGATATGTAGTTCGTTCAATTCCGATGCACGGTTTAGGAGAAACGACCGTTTCAAGTAACGGCGTTTCGCGAACGAAACTTTTCCCCTCACCTTACTTTGAAACATAGGTTAAAGACCAAAAAGGGTTAATTAATGTATGAAACATTTATGGTAAGTGTGTTAGGCAGTTGGTAAGACACTCGCGAAGGAATCGCTTTAAAACTCGTAAAGGTTAAATTATTAAAAATGGTGGAGCCGAGGGTACCCGAGTGACTTAAGCGAATCAGTGAGCGCAAAACAAGCGTTAGAGTCTAAGATTAGTTAAAGTGTAAAGGTTAAATTATTAAAAATGGTGGAGCCGAGGGTACCCGAGTGACTTAAGCGAATCAGTGAGCGCAAAACAAGCGTTAGAGTCTAAGATTAGTTAAAGTATAGATTTACAAGTGATTTTGGTTTAATTCCAACTTACTTGTTATTTATAGGTTACCAGACTCGTCCCGAGCCTTTTATCACCCCAAGTCGCTCAGGCAAGTTTTCTACCCGTTATAACTATTGTTGTGATGAATATATGTATTTGCATTATCTTGCGATAGATGCATGTTGGTTAATTAGCAAATGATGCAATATATTGAAGCATACTGATATGGTATATATATATGCATACCTGTTTCGCATTCTTTCCATATATATATCTGTTGGTTCAGTTGATAATACCTATGCTAGAGGATAGCGATAACTTGCATATACCCTTAGTATAGGGACCCAAAGGTGAAAATATTTTCTAAAACCGGGAGTCGAGGATCCCGAGTAGATTTTGTATATATGGATATGGATATATATATATATATATATATATATTTATATATATATATATATATGGTTATAGTTTTCCAAACTATTAATCGAATAAGGTTTATTCGATAACTTTAACTTTATTTTATTATTGAATATTATTTCGAATATTATTTGAAGGCGTATGACTCCTTTTATTTATTTATCTGAATATTATTTGAATATTCATTCGAGGGCTTATGACTCTTTTATATTATTTATTGAATATTAATTGAATATTCATTCGAGGGCTTATGACTCTTTTATATTATTTAATGAATATTATTTGAATATTCATTTGAGGATCTATGACTCCGATTATTTGCTGAGGTATATTCTTTATTTTATTAAAGAATAAGGTGTCAATAATCAAACTTATTTTCGATTATTCAAATAAAGATAATACTTTCATATAAGTATATCTTTGGTTATTTAATACTCGTTTCAAGTATAAGTTTAATACTTCTACTTCAACTATTTTTATAAAGATTATTCTTTATGGGAATATTATTTAAATAATAATATTCAGTCATTTTCTAAATATTCTGGGGACTGATTTACTTCATTAAATCAGCTTTACTCCAAACACTCTATAAAGTGTTTTCGAGTCTTCAAAATGATTTTTAAAGTCAGAGCGGATCCCAAAACTCATTTTTATATTTAAGATCTTCCTTTTTAAGGGGATTTAAATACTCGCTCAAAACCTGGGGAATCCGGCTCTGTGGTGTATTTTATATTCGCAACGAGGTTGCAGTTTTGGTAAATGAATTGATTACTTGCCCAATGTTCGGGAAGTAAGCCCATCTAATTGAGTCGGCATAAGCGACAGGCCGGGGTACGGTCTATGAAAGTGTAAGTGGCTGGGTGGCAGTCCATCAACGCGTAAGAGGCCGGGTGGCGGTCCAGCACAAGGTCCTTATGTGGCCAGGGTGATGACCGGTGGGGGATTCATCCATCTACTAGTAGAAAAGGTTACTTATTGGTATCTTTGCCTGATCAGCAAGATATCTGGTTTATGCCAAAATTCTTTTCCTTTCCAAAATTCATTGGATGTTCCAAACTCTGTTCATACTTTACATAACAGAGGTTCCAGGAAATGTTTAAGAGATATATATGTGGATATATATATATCGGGACTAAATAAAGTATCTCGTAACTTTTTTTCATTCAATAATATTTCAAAGATTGAATCTATTCAAGTCTTAACTTGTGGTCTCATCTATGGGATGTTTTTTTAAAAACTTATAATACTTTGAACGGTGGTAGTTCAAGTAGCTTTATAAATGATATAAGTGTAGTGAAGTATTGGTAACTTCATTCCTTGTTTTTACTTATATCTAGCAAGTAATTATCTTACACACGATAAAGATTCTAGTAAGTATCCATTTAGATACTTATATTATTGTTATCACTATGTATTATCTTGCGAGCTGTAAGGCTCACTCTTGCTTTATTTCTTCATCACACAACAACAGTTAGGAGAGATGGCCAGACTCCAGCAGACCCAGCGCAAGCGCGTGGGAAGCGTCCCGCGTCTTCCCGATGATGTTGTAGCTGCTATAGCTGCAGAGGTAGATCCATTGTAGTTCAGACCATCTACTTTTGAGAATCAAATTATGTATAATTATAACTTGTGGCAAATAATGGCAATTAACTGTAAATTTATCAAGTAATCATTTTGGGTTGTAATAACTTTTAAATGGTGGATTCAAAGACTTGTACATATTTAAATTTCATCTCTGAGACTATAACGGGTTGTGGTGTGTGTTAGTGTGGGGTCACAACATAAGGTTATTTATTATTAATTAAGTGAAGTGATATTGTGGAAAGAAAGACCGTGACGACCCGGATCCCCGACCCCGGATCTGGGGGTGTTACAATGTTGACTACTAGTGGATATATAAATAGGAGGGCTAATTTTAAATATTTCATGCCTTGTAATTTTGTATAAATGAAGTAGTATCAACTGATAGATTAAAGGCCTTTAACAGATGAGAAATAAAGCTTCAACGGATGTCTCTAAAGCTTCAATAGATGAGTGCATCAACGGATAAAGCTTCAACTGTTAAAGCATCAACGGGTAAAGCCATCAATGGATGAAAGCTTCAACGGAGGCTCAGTTCAATAGCAGTTGATAGTGAAAATTCATAAGCTGACAGAGGCACATGGGTTGACAGAGACAATTGGAATGTGGTAGCCTCTTGGAGGAATCAAGAAAAAGCAGCATTTCCATTCTGGTGCAAACAAGGAAGTATTCAAAGATTCACAGATTATCTTAGATTGCATTGGATAGAGAAATGAAGAAGAAACATGTGAAGAACTACTTTATAATTGTATTTTATCTTTGTCTTCACTTGTAAACTTGGTGATATATAAACCAAGTTGCAGCTAATAATTAGATGTGAATTTTCCAGAGCTGTTTAGAAAAATATAGAGAGAAAATCATATAGTTTGTACTAGGAAGCAGCTGTGATCAATTCTTTGTATCACAGATTTTCTGAAATACACATCTCTGGTGGAACAACGAATCCATCAGAAAAGTTTTTAAATCCTTTATGTTCTTTACATTTGTGTCTTGAATATACATCTGTCTGCACCTGCTTAAAATAATTCACACACAACTGTTCATCATACACTTAGCCTTTGAAACTGCTCAAAACTTGAAAAAGTTTTGAGATTTACATTCAACCCCCTTCTGTAAATCTCATTCTTAGTTCCTTGGGAATAACAATTGGTATCAGTGCAAGCTGTTGACTTACAAAGAGTTTAAAGATTTATTCTACTAACAACATGAGTAAGAAGGATATTGGAGTGAAGATTTCAATTCTGGAAAGAGATAATTATCATCACTGGAAAGTGAAGATGCATCTACATCTTCTCTCTCAAGATGAAAGCTACATCAACTGCATTGCAAATGGTCCTCACATCCCTCACAAAGTGGCCACAGCTGCCACTGCCACAGTTGTTGTTGGACAGTCTATTCCCAATCCAAAAGCAGAATGGACTGATGAAGATATTGAAGAGGTTCACAAGGACAAGAAGGCCATGAACATTCTGTTTAATGACCTAGACAAAGATATGTATGATAATGTCATTAACATCCAAAATGCTAAGAAAATTTGGGATACTGTACAACTTATTTGTGAAGGTACTGACCAAGTTAGAGAAAACAAAATGCAGCTTCTCATTCAACAATATGAATATTTTCATTCTGAAGAAGGAGAATCATTGAATGATACCTTTAATAGATTTCAGAAAATGATTGAAGCTGTATGGCAGAGTGTACCAAGTCAAGGATTCCAACTTAAAATTTCTGAGGTCTCTACCAAAGGAATGGAAGCATATGACTGTTTCACTAAGGAATTCTCAAGATTATAAGGACTTCACACTTGAAAGATTATATGGAATTTTGAAGACCTATGAACTTGAGATTGAGCAAGATGAGCTGTTGGAGAAGGGAAAGAGAAAAGGTGGATCAGTTGCACTTATAGCTGAAAATGAGAGTACTGAAGCCAGGAATGAAGAAAAGACAATGCCAAGTCTCAAAATTGGCACAAGCAAATCAGAATCAAGCAAGGGAAAAGAGCAAGCAGCTGAGATTGAAGACAATTCCAGTCAAGATGACTCTGATGATGTTGATGAACATCTGGCTTTTCTGTCCAGAAGGTTTGCAAAGATGAAATTCAAGAAAAACATTAGAGCCACTAAGCCAAACAAGAACATGGTGGACAAATCTAAGTTCAAGTGTTATAAATGTGGCATAACTGGACACTTTGCAAGTGAGTGCAGCAAGTCAACTTCTGAAAAGAAGAAATTTGAGCAAGTGGATTATAAAAAGAAATATTTCGAATTGCTCAAACAAAAGGAAAGGGCTTTTCTGACTCAGGAAAATGACTGGGCAGCTGATGGAGCCAATGAAGATGATGATATGGAGTATGTCAACTTAGCCCTGATGGCTAATTCTCATGAAAATGAAACTAGTTCATCAAGCAACCAGGTAATTACTACTGACCTCTCTCAGCTTTCTAAAAATGAATGCAATGAAGCTATAAATGATATGTCCAATGAATTATATCATTTACGTGTTTCCCTTAAATCACTAGCTAAAGAGAACACAAGAATTAAATAGAATAATTTGTTTTTAAGTGATAGGAATACTGTGTTAGAGGGTAAGGTAATTGAGCTTGAAAAGATTAAAATCAAATGCTTATCTGTTGAGAGTGAACTAGAAGAGTCTGTTAAGAAAGTAGAAGTTTTTTCTAGACAACTAGAACGTGAGCAAGAGGTAATCAAGGCCTGGAAAACATCTAGGGATGTTAGTGCTCAAATTGTCAAGGTTCAAGGAATTGAATCACTTTGTGAGAATGCCTGGAAGAAAAACAAAAAGGAAATAGAATTAATTGATGGACTGTCAACGGATGTGGAATCAACGGATGATGAAAGTCATCCGTTGAAGGAAGAAAAGGAGCATCCGTCATCATCCGTTGAAGGAAGAAAAGGAGTATCCGTTGAAGGCTCATCAATTGAAACAGGCAAATGATTCTAAAAGGAATAATTTGAAAAATCTCAGTAAGAAGTTTGGTTCAACTTCCAAGAACTTTGTCAAAGAAGAAGCTAGCACATCCAAAGATGCCAGTATGGTGAATATAGGACACATGACTTTAGATCAGTTGAAAAATAGGCTTAAGTTGGTTGAGGATAAAAAGGGAACTAAAAGAAAATCTAATAGAAATGGGAAGGTAGGGATTAACAAACACAACAACTACACACCTGATAAGTATGCTCCTAGAAAAAGTTGTGTGCATTGTAGCAATGTTAATCATCTATCTGCTAACTGCAAATCTGTGAAGAATGCTCCCATACATTTACCTCCCTCCATGCCTAACATGTCTATGTCACCACTGCATGATATGTCAATTATGTCTCAACAGAATCCACATGACATTTTGCAAACATGCCATATGTTAATAATCCTGATTTTGCTGCATTTAGTATGCCTCAAATGCCATACAACATGCATATATCGAATAATATGTTTGCACAATCTATGCCTTATCAAATTCAATCAAATGTGCTAAATGATTTTGTGACTAACCCTACACTTCAACCAACTACATCTGAGATCAAGGTTGACTCAAAGTTACCTAAGTCAAAAGGTGCAGGAAGTGTGAAGTTTAGGAAAAAGGCTAACAAGGCTGGACCCAGGGAAACTTGGGTACCAAAATTAACTTGATTTGATTTTGTTGTGTGCAGGGAAAAAGAAGGAATCTATGGTACTTAGACAGTGGTTGTTCAAGGCACATGACAGGAGATTTCACCCTGCTCTCAGAGTTCAAGGAGAGAGTTAGCCCTAGCATAACCTTTGGAGATGACACCAAAGGGTTCACTATGGGATATGGCTTGATTTCAAAAGAAAATGTCATCATTGATGAAGTTGCATTAGTTGATGGTCTCAAACACAATCTATTGAGCATCAGTCAACTATATGACAGAGGGAATACTTTTTCCTTCAATTCTGAAGCCTGTATTGTCACCAGTAAGAAGGACAACAAAGTGGTTCTAATTGGAGTTAGAAAAGGGAAGGTGTACTTGGCTGACTTCAACTCTACAAATGTAGAATCAATCACTTGTCTTTTCAGCAAAGCAAGTCAAGATAAAAGTTGGCTATGGCACCAGAAGCTGTCCCATTTGAATTTTAAGAAAATGAATGATCTAGTCAAAAAGGACTTAGTTAGAGGAATGCCTCTAGTGAAATTCTCAAGGGATGGACTGTGTGATGCTTGTCATAAAGGAAAGCAAAAGAGAGCATCATTCAGTAAGAAGCTTGAATCAGCAATTGATGAACCATTACAACTGCTACACATGGATCTTTTTGGACCAGTCAATGTATTGTTAATTTCAAGGAAAAGATATTGCCTAGTGATTGTAGATGATTTCTCAAAGTTTTCATGGACCTATTTTCTTGGATCAAAGGATGAAGCTAGTGAAATCATTATCAATCATATCAAGCAAGTCAACAACCATCCAGATTTCAAAGTAAGGAATATCAGGAGTGACAATGGAACTTAGTTCAGGAATTCTACCATGAGGTTGTTATGTGAAGAAAATGGGATCATGCATGAGTTCTCAGCTCCAAGGACTCCACAACAGAATGGTGTGGTGGAAAGGAAGAACAGATCACTAATTGAAGCTGCAAGAACAATGCTTGAAGAGTCAAAACTCCCAACATATTTTTGGGCTGAGGCTGTTAACTGTGCATGTTACACTCATAATATTTCTCTAATCAATCAGGCAAAAGGCATGACTCCCTATCAATTGTTCAAGAGAAGAAAACCAACCTTAAATTTCCTTCATGTCTTTGGTTGCAAATGCTACATTCTAAGGAACCAACTTGATCATAAAGGAAAGTTTGATGCAAAGGCTGATGAAGGGATTTTTGTTGGTTATTCTACTGGAAAATCATATAGGGTCTACAATCTAAGAACTAACATTGTTATGGAATCTTTGCATATTGTGTTTGATGATAAAAAGATTGATGGACTAACAGATGAGGGACATCATAAAGGACTCAAATTTGAAAACATTGAGATATATTATGATGATAGTGAAGATGAGAATGATGGAGAAGACACTTCAAAAAGTATTCAAAATCTACCTTTGGATAATGCACAAAATGTTGCATCAGTTGAAAGTCATAATTCAGCATCCGTTGACAGAAGTAATGCAGCATCCGTTGAAAGACAAAGTGCATCATCCGTTGAAGTACATAATGGAGCATCTGTTGATCATAGTTCATCAACGGATAATCAAATTACATCATCAGTTGATAGAACTCCTAGTTCCTTATAAAGGACCAATAACACAGGGGGAGTTTCAACCAATCAACACTCTATCTCACATCATGACAATACTGAGGCAACCTCATCTAGAGCTAATCTACCTCCTCAAAGGAAATGGACCAAGAATCATCCTTTTGAACTAATCATTGTGATGCAACATCTAAGGTGCAAACAAGAAGGGCTACTCAAGATGAATGTCTATACAGTAGTTTTCTATCACAGGAGGAACCTAAGAGAGTGGAAGAAGCTCTATTGGATCCAGATTGGATTTTAGCAATGCAAGAGGAGCTAAACCAATTTGAGAGGAACAAAGTATGGAAGCTGGTACCCAAGCCAAAGAACAAAAGTTCTATTGACACAAAATGGGTATTCAGAAATAAGATGGATGAAAATGGTCTTGTCATAAGGAATAAAGCTAGATTGGTTGCCAAGGGCTACTCTCAACAAGAGGGAATAGATTTTGATGAGATATTTGCTCCTGTTGCAAGACTTGAAGCCATCAGAATTTTTCTAGCCTATGCAGCCCATGCCAATTTCAAAGTCTATCAAATGGATGTCAAGAGTGCATTTCTGAATGGAGAATTGGAGGAAGAAGTTTATGTGAGTCAACCTCCATGGTTTGAAGATCCAAATTTTCCAGACCATGTATATTATCTGTTGAAAGCACTCTATGGACTAAAGCAAGCACCTAGAGCCTGGTATGAGACTTTGTCAACAATTCTCCTAGATAATTACTTCACAAGAGGTACTGTTGAAAAAACTTTTTTCTTTAGAAATGTTAATGGCTCTACAATACTTGTTCAAATTTATGTAGATGATATTATATTTGGCTCTACAGATGATAAACTTTGTAAAAAGTTTGCTAAGTTAATGCAAAGTAAATATGAAATGAGCATGATGGGAGAGCTAACTTATTTTCTTGGTTTACAAGTTAAACAAGTTAGTGGTGGAATTTTCATTAGTCAAACTAAATATATTTATGATCTTTTAAAGAAGTTTGACTTAATGGAATGTTCATCTGCAAAAATTCCCATGGCCACTGCAACTAAGCTTGAATTAAACAAGGCTGAAAAGTCTGTGGACATTACAAGCTATAGAGGCATGGTTGGTTCAATTCTATATTTAACTGCCAGTAGACCTGATATAATGTTTTCTATATGTTTTTGTGCTAGATTTCAAGCTGATCCTAGAGAATCTCACTTAGTTGTTATTAAAAGAATTTTAAGATATCTCAAAGGGACTCCAAATCTAGGAATTTGGTACCCTAGAGAGTCTGGTTTTGATCTAATTGGCTACTCAGATGCAGATTATGCAGGTTGCAAAATAGACAGGAAAAGTACAACTGGCACCTGTCAATTTCTAGGAAATAAGCTTGTATCATGGTTCAATAAGAAGCAAAATTATGTTTCTACATCAACAGCTGAGGCTGAGTACATTGCTGCTGGTATTTGTTGTGCACAGATATTATGGATAAGGAATCAACTATTTGACTATGGGCTAAATGTTGACAAAATTCCAATATTCTGTGACAACACAAGTGCCATTGCCATTACTGAAAATCCAGTGCAGCATTCAAGAACCAAGCACATTGACATCAAGTACCACTTCATAAGGGAACATGTGATGAATGGTACAGTGGAACTTAATTTTGTTCCAAGTGAAAAACAAATTACAGACATATTTACCAAGCCACTTGATGAATCAACATTCACAAGATTAGTAAGTGAGCTAGGTATGCTTAATTATTCCTAAATTCATGTTCTAATTGCAATTTGTTTTGTAGCCTGAAATGAATTTGTTGCAAGAACAAAGTTGGCTTTAAGTAAAGTTTATTCTATCAATGGATATTCCCTATCCGTTGAAAGCCAAAGTTGTTCTATCAACGGATGTCCATTATCCGTTGAAAGACAAATACATTTCTGGTAATTTTATCCTTCAACGGATAAAACTATGTTAATCTTCAATAGATAACTGTTTACCTCATCCGTTGAAGTGTCACGTCAGTCATTTTGAGTGAGTCACAGTCGTTGATTCTATTTACTTAACCGTTGATACATACATATATACATAGTTGTATGTATTTGTATTAAAGGCAGTTTTTAGAATACATATAGTTTTTCTTTTATTCTCAAACGGTTGTAATTCACTTAAAAATATTGTTTAATCATTCTCTTTATGTTTTAATTTGAGAAAGTATAAAAGCCCCTTTGAATTCTTATTTCCACTTTACGCTTTCTTGCAATTTTCAAAAGCTTGTACTCTCTTTCTCTCCCAAAACTCTCAACCTTTATCTGCAACTTCTACTCACAACAATGGCACCAGTAGTAAAGATAATGTCCCAATCTGGGTTTGTCTATGAGAAAAACAATTTTGTAGCTTTGGTGGAAAGGAATGAAGCCCACTCAGATTATCACAAGATGATGGACTTCATCAAAAACTGCAAACTAAGCTATGCAATGCTGGAAGCCCCAATGATTTACTATGAGGTAGTTGAGGAAATGTGGACATCTGCAGAGTTCAACCCCACTGATATGACCATCACTTTCTCTCTCAAAGGTAAGGATTACTGCATTAACTGTGATGATATACAATCCTGTTTTAAATTACCTGAAAATAATGCCATGACACCACACACTGATAATGATGTATCTAGCATATTAGATTCCATAGGCTATTCCCTTGACTCTACTAGTTTAGGCAGTATTAAAAGAAAAGGCCTTAGGAAAGAATGGAGTTTTCTTACTGATGCCTTTATCAAGGTTTTCTCTGGGAAAATTAGTAATTTTGATGCAATAACTTCATCTCTTGTTAATATGCTCTATATGCTGGTTTCTGATAGGTACTTTAATTTTAGCAATTATGTTATGCTAGAATTGGGTACTAGGTTAGGTAACAAGGCTAATAGACCTCATAACATCTATTATGCTAGATTCTTTATGTTATTGGCTAACCATGTTGCTGAAGGTTTGGTCATAACTAATGAGAGTAATAAACTCAAATGTTGGGCACAAGAGAGGAGGGTCCTTGCAGACCTTTTGAGAATTAACCTCAACAGTCAGGTGCCATTGGTAGACTTACCAATCATGAATGCACCTTAGGTAAGTGAGGTAAATACTTCTTCAACTCTTACTTCTTCCAACCCCATCACTTCTTTTCCTTCAAGTGTGGCCATGGGATCTGTGTCATTGCCCCAACAGATTCCTACCAAGGCCACCAAACCTAAAGTTTCAAAACCCAAGTCAAAGAAAGCCACCTCTGTTGTCTCTCAAAAGACAACAATTATAACACCTACCATGAACCTTGAGGGGAGTGTACAGGGTGTTAGTGGTGAGGGGAGGGGTGAACATCAAGAAAACCCCAGAATAAGGTAGGAGAGGTGAGTGGTACCCAAGCTAGCCAAGCCACAATTTCTCAAAAGACTGTGGTGGTTGAAAAGGATTCAAACTCATCCCTAGTTGCATCCTCCCAAAAGGGTGCTGTTATTGAAAATAGTCCCCAACCAGGGACACAGAACAAAAGAGGGAGGGACACTGAAGCCACACACTCACCTATAAAAGCCTTCATAAGAAGAAAGAGGGTCAAAACCCTAGTTTCCACACAGGGTGTACACACTGCACAGATACAACCACCTGTATCTATGCCTTCTCAAATTCAGCTTGATGTGACTCCAACAAATGTGGAGTCACAGCCCCATTCTCTCAAATTGACACACATCAATCACCAAATTCTCCATCACCATCTCTGGATGTGGACATGATATTCACATCAATTCCTGATTCTCCCTCTTTACAACTCAGGGAGGAGCCCCACTCAAATACTGGTGATCATCATCTTTTAGATGATTTGTTGGATCATCAGCCAATTCTTTCAGACTTAGTTGAAGAATCTGTGTCACCTAAATTAAAATCAATCCACACAGATTCAACAATTATGTCACTTTCAATTTCTACTTCTTTTCCTTCTTCAACGGATATTCCTCATCCGTTGACAAGTGGTTGTTCTTCAACGGATAAGCTTAACAACAATTATCCGTTGATACCATCAATTTCAACTTCAACGAATATTCCCTATCCGTTGATAGTCTCTACACAAATAACTGAATTAATTCCAAGTGTAGAAGACATGGTTACTGTACAATCACTTCTAGGATTGAGGGAAGGGAGTGAAAACTTGAGTGAGAGGTTGGGTTGCTCCCAGGCAAAAGGAGAGCTTGAGAGTCTAAATATGCATGCTAATTCTTCCAGCATGGCAAAAGAAAGTGAGAGGAGTACCACCTTTGTAGGTGAAGGTGAGGGTGTGAGGAGTGTGAGCCAGGGGGAGCCCCTGATGCAAGAAAAGAGAAAAATTGAGAGAAAAGCAGGTACAGAAGGTATAAGGGTGGATCCAGCCATTGCTAGTGAGTCAATGATTGTGGATGATGCTGAAAAGGAAAGACAATTTCGGCAACATTACAAAGCTGTAATTGATAACATTTCCTTGGATGCTAGCACTTTTACTCATCCTGTGTCAGCCTATCAACTGTTGGCTATTCAGGGCAATGAAGAGGCAGAAAAGACTTTAAATCTAGTACATACTTCAGAATCTCTATAAAGGGATAAAGTTGCTGTCAAGAGGATGCCTTCTACAGCTGGTGAGCCATCTGAAGAATTTGGAGTAAATTCTAATGATGATGACTCTGATTCTTTTGATGGAAGCATGAACTTAGGGGGAGATGAAGGCCCAAGTTCTATTCCAGAAGTACTTGAATGGGCATTGACAAATGAGTCTACACCAGGGCATTTCAATGTATCCTTAGTCAAACAAGTCATGTCTATCCAAAAGGCCATTCAGGAAACTTCAAATGCTGGTACCAAGGCTATTCTTCAAGCCCACCTAGATTCTCTACATCTCATGAAGCTACAACAATTAAGACAGAATCTAAGTGTGGATGAACTTAAGAAGGATATAGCTGACTTGAAGTCCTACAATTCTGAGAAGCTGGATTCAATCATGCCCTTTGGTACCATGCAGGAACTATTACTGAGACTGAGAAGAGAATCAGATGCTAAAAAGAAGATGGCCAAATTGGAGGAAAGAGTTCAAGCCATTAAAAACTCTGTGGTCACCATTCTTTAAAATCAATAGTCTCAGACTAGTCTTCTACTGCAACTGGCTAAAGCACAGGGCTTGACCCATCTCCTTGATGATAACAAAAAGGGGGAGAATAAAGGGGAAGGGGAAGGGGAGCCATCTACACATATACAAATATCAAAAGTGCTAGTTCCAGCCATCACTACTTCTCCAACACTTCAAATCAAAGGAAATCTTGATGGAATTGATCTAATCCGGCTAGCAGCAGCTGAGATGAAGGTAAAAGAGCAAAGGAGAAAAATTAATGAAAGGATGCAACAAGTGTTTGGCTCTTCAACTACAAAATCCTTATCTGTGATACATAGCACAAAAGTTAAGCCAATCACAATAGAGCACAAGCCAGTAAGGAGGAATAAGGTTGGAGAAACTTCTTTCAGGAACCTGAAGCCCATGGTACTCAAGCCAACCACTAGATTCAACAAGGACTCTACAAAGAACCCTCTAAGCTTTGCTCAACTAAAAGAAGTGGATTTTCCTCTTCCAAAGCCTGATGAAGATAAAGTTTTGGGTGGTAACATCATAAAGCACAAAGAGACCAAGGAAGTAGTGGAAAGAATGAATATGGCTATCATCTATAGAGAGGGAAAGAACATCTGTGTGATGCAAGGACATCCCAAATTCTTAATAGCCAAGAGGGAAGAGACCAAGAGGCTAAAGAAAGAAGCTAAAAAGCTGAAGGCTGATAAAAGAGCACAAGCAAAGCTTGAAAAACAGCTAAAGTCAAGTCAAATTGAAGAATAGAAGAAAATTGAAGACAAGAGTGAAGGAGACAAGACTGAAAGCATAAATGTGGATATGGGGAATATGGTTGGTGAGAGTGTGGAGAAAAGGAGTGAGGAAAGAAAGGAATGGCAGAAAGGGAACAGAAAGAAGGTCAAGGCAAAAAGGAAGAGTGAAGATGACACTGAGGAAACCCAATCAAAATCTAAACCACTACCTTCTATTCCTGAACCTGTTGTGGCTGATCCCAGTATAAATATTCATGGTGAAACAATCATCCCAAAAGAGGAACCCATTGATTGGGACACCATCAAATTGCCTACCTTCCTAACTACTTCTCCACCACCAAAGAAACTGAAAAGAAAATCCAAATCAACACCTCCCCTAACCTCAAGTAAATTCACTCAAAAACATAAACCTAAGCCTAAGCCACAAGCCTCAAAGGATGATTATGTTCATATTTGTGACATAAAAGAACATACAGATATTGAACTCTTCCTGGATGAGCTGGAGGAAGTAAGGGGAATAAGTGCCTATAGACAGCTACCCGAAAGGCTAGTGTTCAAATATAAAGGAAATATGGAAAGGACTTGGCCTCTTCAAATAATTCTAAATGAGGGCTATTCTACCTTGGTTAGAGTCTACTCAGCTATCAAAAGGGATACTGGCTTTACCAGGACTGCCAAAACTGAGATTCTCAACAAGATTGTCAGCATAAGGAAGAATTGGTGGGAGTCAAATTCCTTGCCTAGAACATTACTCATCCCTAAGCATGGAATCACAATTCATAAATCACCTCATTGGTTGATGGAGTTCAGAGACAATAAAGGAGTCAGAAGATTTTTTAGACTTGAAGACCAGCTTAAAATTTCCAGTAATGAAACTCTCAAGGACATGCAATCTAAGTTGGACATCAGTGAAGAAGATGAAGCTGAATTCTACAGACAACTCCAACTCCAAGTAGAAGAAAATGACAGGAGGCTAGGGAAGAAAACAAGGGAACAAAGGAAAAGAAAATGATTTGCTCAGACTAAAGGAGCACCCTTGGACACACTGTAAATCTTCAATTTTATCTCAGTACATACACTTTTGCAGCACTTTTGAATTTCTACTTGATTTCAACTCATATATTTGTTAAGTGTTTTGTTATCATCAAGTTAACCCTGAATTTATGCCTACAATTCTAGTAGACATAAATAGGGGAGATTGTTAGGAATATTTGTATTAGTTTGATGATAAGTTAAACAAAACACTTAAGTAGAAATCCAGTGTTTGTAGCCTCAATAGATAAGACCATCTTGGCTATCCGTTGATGGAGTAGCTTTAATTAGAAATAAGTTTAGTATTGTAGCATATTTCAGTCTCTGCATTTAAGTTATAATTCTTAGAAGTTGTGGGAAATTATAAGTCATGTTGGCTACTAGTGGATATGCAAATAGGAGGGCTAATTGTAAATATTTCATGTCTTGTAATTTTGTATAAATGAAGTAGTATCAACTGATAGATTAAAGGCCTTCAACAGACGAGAAACAAAGCTTCAACGGATGTCTCTAAAGCTTCAACGGATGAGTGCATCAACGGATGAGTGCATCAACGGATAAAGCTTCAACTGCTAAAGTATCAACGGGTAAAGCCATCAACGGATGAAAGCTTCAACGGATGCTCAGTTCAATAGCAGTTGATAGTGACAATTCATAAGCTGACAGAGGCACATGGGTTGACAGAGATAATTGGAATGTGGTAGCCTCTTGGAGGAATCAAGAAAAAATAGCATTTCCATTCTGGTGCAAACAAGGAAGTATTCAAAGATTCACAGATTATCTTAGATTGTATTGGATAGAGAAATGAAGAAGAAACATGTGAAGAACTACTTTATAATTGTATTTTATCTTTGTCTTCACTTGTAAACTTGGTGATATATAAACCAAGTTGCAGCTAGTAATTAGATGTGAATTTTCCAGAGCTGTTTAGAAAAACATAGAGAGAAAATCATCTAGTTTGTACAAGGAAGCAGCTGTGATCAATTCTTTGTATCACAGACTTTCTGAAATACACATCTCTGGTGGAACAACGAATCCACCAGAAAAGTTTTTAAAGCCTTTGTGTTCTTTACATTTGTGTCTTGAATATATATCTGTCTGCACCTGCTCAAAGCAATTCACACACAACTGTTCATCATAGACTTAGCCTTTGAAACTGCTCAAAACTTGAAAAAGTTTTGAGATTTACAATCAACCCCCCTTCTGTAAATCTCATTGTTAGTTCCTTGGGAATAATAGGAGTTGTTCTGAGATAGTTCTTCAACAAACATCTCTCAGCATATTCAAGTTCATTGACCATCCTCCTTTTTGCATTTATCAATTTAGCTGTTTCTTCACCAGTTTGAAAAATAGTTGCTTTGAGATCATTTATCTTAGCTTTTCTTATCTCCTGATCTAGTCTGATCAGATATGTCTTGTTAGACTCTAGATTGAATTCCACAACCTTATAACCCAGAAAAGTAGTTATAATCTTAGCAGAGTTAGGCTTCATTTCGACAATATCACCTTTGTGATCTCTGTACTTAGGACAATATGTGATGTCAGCCTTTACAGAATAAAGCTTCTTTTGTCTTTGAATTTGTGACTTTAAATAACCTGCAGCACTATCTGTTAATCTGTCTTTCACTTGAAGTAGGAATAGAACATGTTCTAGTTCCTCAAAATACTTCAGTGGTATAGCATTCTGCCTGATATGGTATACCCTTCCATCTGTCATAAAATATAACAAGATATGTTCTTTCAAAAAGGTATAGTAAACCATTTGTACAGATTCAAGTCGATTCAATCTTTCAGGAGTTTCTCCAACACCTGGTTCACTTAAGGAAGTTGGATCATTGGTAGTGTTGTGTACTCTTCTTTCATCAGAACTACCCAATCCAGATTTATCTCTTACTTCCTTTCCTGTAACAACTCTTGCTTCAAAACCACTTGTTGCAGTCTTCAAAGGTTGAGTTTGTTTAGCTTTGGTGAATCCTGGTAGGAGTATCTTTGAAGGTTTAACATGAGCAATGTCAGAGGTTTCCTTTTACTTAACTTTTGATATCAAGTCAACTTGAGCTATGTTAGAGGTTCTTTGCTTCACTGTTATATCAGAACTTACTACATTTTGACTCTGAACAATATGAGCCATGTCAGAGGTTGTTTGAAAATTCTTTTTTGAAATCAGAGTAAGATTAGCATCTTCTTCAGTTATTTTTTCATCCATGATTGGCATATAAACCTTTACAGGTTCATCAACTTTGTATTTGCCCTTGGACCTTGGATCAATTTACACTTGTGATTTGGCTTTGGTTGCCTCAGAATTTGTTCTTTCCTTTATCACAATACCCTTAGGCTTTGGAAATTTCTTTTCAACAACAGAAGCTTTAGATTTTGTCTTGACACCTTCTGCTTTGAGTCTAGCTTCTTCTTCCTTTAGACTCTCAAAGTCCATTCCTGGATTTTCTTTAAGAAATAATTCCTTTGAAATTTCTTCATCAAGTTCTAGATGTTCACCAGAACTTATAATTTTACCAGTATCAGAACTTATTCTTCTCCCAGTATCAGAACTTGTTCCTTGACTTGTAATTTTAGCTTTACTTGATGAAAATCCTTTGCCTTGACCTTGACCTCTACCCTTAACAGAGTTTCCCTAGTCATCATTTCCATCATCCTTTCCCTTCAGTTTCTGAATAGATTTGCATTTGGACTTAATCACTTTCTCCCCCTTTTTGGCATCAGCAGGTAAAAGAAGAGAGACAAGAAATTCCACTGAGGATTGGATCTCATTGAGTTGAGTTTGATGAGAAGCTTGATTCTTTATAATTTCATCAATCTGAGTTTGTTGCTTCTCCTGAGTTTTCTCAATGTAGGCAATTCTGTCAAAGGCTGGCTTGAAAAATCTGTTCTTTTCAAGTTTCATATTCATATCTTGCTGGATCAAGGTTTCTTGAATTTTATTCACCTTGGCATGAGTTGTTGAGTGTTGACCTTGAAGGTGCCTAGTACTCAATACAGTAACTCTCAGATGTGCCTTGAAATCATCATTTAACAGTATTTCATCAGCTTTTGCCAGATGCACAGCAAGAATCTTTTCAGAAGGAACAAAACTAACTATGTTCCATTCCTTAGTCCACTCCTTTCCTCTAGGAGTTTCACTCCAAGGTAATGGTGCTTCCTTAACAAACTTCTTGATTAGATCAGTTTTATTAACTGTTTGTCGAGGTGCATGTTCTGATGGACCAGCAGTAGCAGCATTTAGATTGGTAGCAGCTTCACCAATAGTTTCCTCATTGGCAACATCAGAACTTGCAGATCCTGCAGTATCAGCATCCTCTGATAAAATAGCAGTATGTGAGGCTATAGAGGCTTCAACATCGTCCTCTAAATTCTTATCTGCAGCACGGTGCTGATCAACATCCAAAATTGGTGTTGTTGGTGGAGTGAGTTGAATTGGTCGAGCTTCCAAGTACAAAACCTCAGGCACAAATTATTTATGAATATCAATTTCAGCACTTGTACCTGGTTCTTCAGTATGTACCGGATCAACTATAGGTGACATAGGAGGTGTAGATAATCTGTCTTGAGCAGTTTCTGGTTGTGCAGAAGGAAGTGTTTCAATAACAATTGGTTCTGTTGAGATCAGAGATTCCTGACCTTAGCTGCTTTCACTACATCCTCTGAATCTGACTCAACTATGTCCCTGTGAGCTCTCTATTTCTTCAATTTCTTTAAAGATGGAGACACTGTAGGAGCTTTATCATCATAATTTAACTTTCTAAGCCTTTTGAGGGGCCTAGAACTCCCAGTTACAATATCTTTCTGAGAAGAGACCTTCTCAGCTTCTACAACAACAGGTTCTGATATGGGAACTTGTTCCTCAGTATCTGATTCATCTCTCAGAATCATTATCCTCCTCTTCTGTTGAGACTAAGGCACAGCATTTATCCTCTTTGGTTTGGAAGATGAAGGCTTCACAGTATGTGCTGAAGGTTGAGGTTGAGAAGTTTGAGGTGTTTGCGTAGAGATGGTAGGTGCTGATGGTTGAGGTTCGGATGGTTGGACATCATGATATAGTTCAGTGTATTTAACTGGATCATAGGTTATTAAGTCTTGTTTGACATATAAAGGAACTTGGAGGGGTCTTAACACAACCTTCTTATTATCAGTAGATAATAAGTCATTAAAAGCTCTTTTAGCTAGTCTGAATGATGAAATGAATTCACTAGCTGATTGGGGCTTATCATCACAACAAAAACTATAAATAAGCTGACAGAATCTAGCAAAGTAAACAGTATTTTTTTCTTCTCTCATTCTGTCCCCAATGAAACCTGAGACAACACTTGCATAATCAAAATCAATTTGGTTAATGAGAGCATACCCAATTTGTTGGCTGAATATGGGGATTGCATCGAAATTAGAACATTTGTTTGCAAAAGCCTTGGTTATGCATTCAAAGAAGAAACTTCATTCCCTCCTTATGTAAGATCTCTTCAACTGACCCAGCTTTGCCAATGTCCTCTCATACCCCAGACTGGCCATCATGTTTTAAAGAACTGGCTCCTTAACAGTAGAATAAACACAGTTCTCAGGCAGCTGCAGTGCTTGTCGAACCGTGGCCAATGTCACGACATGCTCATCCTCCCCTGATGAAAAAATAATACTTGGGGACCCTTGAGCACCACCATCATCATATACTCTGCTTCTCCAGAACTCCATCACTTGAGTACCAGAGACTTCATTCGGTTCGGTCAGAGCGTACCCAATATCAGAACTAGTAAGAAAGTCCTGAATGAAGTGAAGTTCTGATGGGGCTTCTGACTTGTTAAGAATAGCGGAGAAGTTATTAGGAACAAACTTAGCTCCATCAAAAATTACATCTTTTGGTGCCATCTCTGTAAGAAATTTAAGTAAGAGAATGTTTGCAAAGTGTTTGTGAGAAGTCCTGAGAAAAAAACAACTTCAGAAAATAAGAGAGAGAGAGAGAGAGAGAGAGAGAGAGAGAGTAAAAGAGATTTAGAATAGAAAAGTAAATAAAATATTAGAAAATCTTTTATCTCTCATATATATACTCTCTCCACTCAACATCTGTATTTTTGAAGCATGGGATACACTTTACACCTGGCACCATGTGAACAGTCAATAAACGGTTAGAGCAGGAGTTAATGGGCACGTAAAATAAGCAATAATTACCGTGCACATACAGTTTTTCAGGATATACACGTTAACCACTAACCCATAATGATTATGACTATTTTATCTCACATAAACTAATATTCTATAAAAATATGATCGTTCAAGTAATGACAAAAAATAAACTAAGTAAATAAATACTGCCACATCAGCATCAGAACTTGATTATTATCAGAATTTAAAAGTCATCTGAATATGGCTCCTTAACTCAAAAAGTGAATGTTTATTCCTGTAATTCTTCACACAAATACTGATATGGTTACATCAGAACTTAATCATCAGAACTTCCATCAGAACTTGTCCTCATAATTTATGCAATCTGACACATAAACTGTTCATCTAAAACAACATTTATCACCACAGTAATTTTCATCATTCATATGGAGTGTATGAGTGTGCATTAAGCTAAATATCAGACAAAGAGTAAAGTCTGATTCACTTCGGTACATCTTAGAAATAAGGCATGTTAGGTCACACACACTGTAGAGGGGGTGAATACAGTGTAAAGTACAATCAAATAAAACTTTAATATCTCAAGTAACAGAAAACAAACTTTATTAAAACAATAAACTCTGTTACAATATGGAACTGTTACCTCTCAGTGATGAACAAATATCACGAGAGCTGCTAGGGTTACTACGAATAATCTTCTCGAATATGATAACACTTATAGTGTAAACCCTATGTCTGTTTTATATACTACACAGTTACAAGATAATCACTAATTGATATGGAATATAATTCTGCTTCCTAAAATATATCAATCAGATATCTTTTCTTCCAAGTATTCTATTCTTCATAGAATTCCTTCTTCATGCATATCTCTTCTTATACTTATCTCGATCTTCTTTCCTTTAATCAGCTATTGTCCTTATCTGAATGTACTTCAGCACTTAAGTTCTAATATCCATCTTCTGATGATTATCTCCTGATAATATAAGTACTGATATCCTTAAGTCCTGACTTCCAGTAAGTACTGATTTATCCTGTTTAAGTAAGATCTGAAAACTAAACATAAATCATATTAGCCATGACATTATCAAATATATCTAACAATCTCCCCCAACTTGTAAATTAGCATAATATACAAGTTTAACAGATATTTGATGATGTTAAAAACATTAAGTACAAATGCATGAGAATTAGACTAGATAACTATAACTTACAGTCCTTAAAGCTTTACCAACATTTAACTTCTGATAACAACTTCAGTCTGTACAAATATCAGAATTTAATCAGTTATAGATCTTGACTTGGCTTCATCTTCTGATCTCTCTGATGTCAGGAGTTGTTCTAAGATAGTTCTTCAACAAACATCTCTCAGCATATCTAAGTTCATCAATCATTCTCCTTTTAGCATCTTTAAGCTCTGCATTATCTTCACCAATTTGAAAGATTGCAGCCCTGAGATCATTAATCTTTGCTTTTCTTATATCCTGATCCAGTCTGATCAAATAAGCTTTATCAGACTCAAGATTAAATTCCACAGCCCTGTAACCCAAAAAGGTAGTTATAATTTTAGCAGTGTTGGGCTTCATTTCAACAATATCACCCTTGTGATCTCTGTACTTTGGAACATATGTGCTGTCAGACTTAACAGAATAAAGCCTTTTCTGTCTCTGAATCTGATCCTTAAAATAGTTTGCAGCACTTCCTGTCAATCTGCCATCCACTTGAAGTAAGAATAGTACATGCTCCAATTCTTCAAAATACTTCAATGGAATGGCATTTTGCCTTATATGATAAACCCTACCATCTATCATGAAGTACAACAAGATGTGTTCTTTCAAGTAGGTATGGTAAACCATTTGTACAGATTCCAGTTGATTCAATCTCTGAGGAGTTGCTCCAATACCTGGTTCACTCAAGGAAGTTGGATCATTGGTAGTGTTCTGTATTCTTCTTTCATCAGCACTTCCCAATCCAGTTTTATATCTTGCTTCCTTTCCAGTAACTACTCTTGCTTCAAAACCACTTGCAGCAGTCTTCAAAGGTTGAGTCTGTTTTGCTTTAGTGAATCCTGGTAGGAGTGTCTTTGGTCTAACTTCTGATATCAAGTTAACTTGAGCTATGTCAGAGGTTACTTGCTTCTTTGGAATATCAGAACTTACTGTCTCTTGACTCTGAACAACTTGAGCCATGTCAGAGGTTGTTTTAAGAACTTTTCTTGAAGTCAGAGCAAGATCATCCTTTTCATCAGTGATTTATTCATTCTCAGGAGGCACATAAACCTTGATAGGTTCACCAACCTTTTCTTTACCCTTGGATCTATCTGCGGTTGTGATTTAGCTAATGTTGCTTCAGTATTTGTCCTTTCTTTTATCACAATGCCTTTGATTTTTGGAAGTGTCTGTTTACCAGAAGCTTCAGATTTAGATGTGACTTTTTCTGATTTAAGTCTGGCTTCTTCTTCCATTAAACTCTCCAAGTCCATTCCTGGATTTTCCTGAAGAAATAACTGTCTTGACATTTCTTCATCAAGATCTAAAAGTTCATCAGAACTTATCCTTTTACCAGTAGCAGAACTAATTCTTTTCCCAGTATCAGAACTTGTCCTGTGACTTGTGATTTCAGCTTTTCTTGATGAGAAACCTCTACCTTGACTATGACCTCTACCCATTCCAAAGTTTCCTTGATCATCCTTTTCATCATCCTTCCTTTTCAGTGTCTTGCCAGTCTTGCATTTGGACTTAATTACTTTCTCCCCCTTTTTGGCATCAGCAGGTAGTAGAAGAGAGACAAGCAATTCCACTGAGGCTTGGATTTCAGTAAGTTGAGATTGCTGAGAAGCTTGATTTTTCAGAATATCATCAATCTGAGCTTGTTGTTTCTCTTGAGTCTTCTCAATATAAGTAATCCTGTCAAAGGTAGGTTGGAAGAACTTTTTCTTGTCAATTTTCTGAATTTGGTCCTGTTTGATGAATTCTTCCTGAATCTTGTGTAGCTCTGCATGAGTAGTTGAATGGAGACCTTGTAGATGTTTAGTACTCAATGCAGTGACTCTAAGCTGGGTTTTGAAATCATCATAATTTAACATTTCATCAGCTTTTGTCAAGTGCTCAGCAAGATGCTTTGCATTTGGAACACAGGAAACTGAGTTCCATTCCTTAGTCCACTCCTGTCCTGCAGGAGTTTCACTCTAAGGCACTGGTGCTTCTCTGGTAACAAACTTCTTAACAAGTTCAGATTTAAGAATAGTTTATTGAAGAGCATGTCCTGAAGGACCTGCTTCATCAGCATCTACATTTGGAGCAGCATCACCAGTATCTCCAGCATTTGCAGCATCAGAACTTACAGAATCAGTATCTTCTGATAAAACAACAGTGTGAGTAGCAATGGAGGCTTCAGCATCCTCTAATTGCTGATCTGGTTCTAAGTTCTGATCAACAGCCATATCCTGATGCTCACCTATATTCTGATCATCAGCATCGAGATGCAGAGAAGGTGTAGAAGAGAAGTCTGAATTTTGAGCAGCATCAGTAACAGGTTTTGTTGATGGATTAGTTATTGTTGGAGCTTCTAGGAGAATTACTTCAGGCACAACCAGGTTCTGAACATCAATTTCAGTACTGGTGCCTGTATTAACAGGAGATATAGACTTTTGAACAGGAGACACAGATGGTGTGTTTGCCTGTTCAGGAACAGCGTCCTGAGTTGGAGTTGATGGAGAAGTAGTGACTTTAGCAAATTCCTGTTCTTGTGAGATCAGAGATTCCTGATCTTCTTCCTTAGCTGCTGCTTCTTCATCATCTGAAACTGGCCTTTTTGCCCTCTGTTTCTTGTATCTCTTTGTAGATATGGATTCCTTGGGAGTGTCAGGAACAGTCATTCTTCTAAGCCTCTTGAGAAGCCTAGATCCCCCGATTCCAGAATCCTTCTGAGAAGTCACTGTCTCAGCTTCTTGGACAACAGGTTCTGATGCAGAAACCTGTTCCTCACTGTCAGACTCATCTCTCAAAGCAATCCTCCTTCTCTTTTGAGGTGTTTGAGGAACAGTCTTTCTCCTCTTAGGTTTGGAAGATGAAGGCTTCACAGTAGGTGCTGAGGATGAGGATTGAACTGTCTGTGAAGTGGAGAGATAGGATTTGATATATTGCCTAAGGGTTGGTTGAGTAGTATGGGTGGTAGGTGCTGATGGTTGTTGTGGTGTGTGGGAGGTGTTTGTTGGTTGGACATCAGGATAAACAGATCTATAGGAATCAGGATCAGCATTTACTTAGATCTGTTTCACAGACTGAGGAATCTGTAAAGGTCTAACCACTGGTTTCTTAGTGTCAGCATTTACCAGGTCATTAAAGTAACGTTTTACAACTTTAAAAGGTGAAGTTAAGGTACTGGTTAGTCGAGGTTCATCAGTACAAAAAGTATATATAAGTTGACAGAATCTAGCAAAGTAAACAACATTCCTATCCTCTGTCATCCTATCCCCAATAAAACCTATTATAGCCGTTACAAAATCAAAATGAGTTTGGTTTATAATGGCATACCGGATGTGCTGACTCATTATGGGGATGGCATCAAAATTCGAACACTTGTTCCCAAAAGCTTTAGTGATGCAGTCGAAGAAGAAGCTCCATTCCCTTCTGATATGAGCCCGTTTCAACTGCCCAAGCTTTTCCAAACTCTGTTCATACCCCAAACTGGCCATTAACTCCTGAAGAGCTGATTCCTCTGGAATTGAAAAAGTACATCCTTCTGGGAGATGTAGAGCCTTGCGTATTGTACCAGGAGTGACTGCATATGAAGAATCACCCACTTCGAAAACAATACTAGGAGTACCATTTGGACCACCATTATCAAAGTTTCTAGTCCTCCAAAGTGTCAGAACTTGTTGGCTTGAGAAGACGGAAGGTTGGGTCAATGCATACCCGATTTCACTGTGTGCAAGAAGATTTTGCACAAAATGCAATTCAGACGGAGCTTCAGCATTATCAAGAATTGCAGCATAGTTGTTTGGAACAAATTTAGCTCCATCAATGATCAAATCCTTTGGTGCCATGAAAATAATCGAGATGTAAAAGTGCCTGTTAGGTGTTTGATAGAATGTCTATATGAAAAACCAACGTTAGAAGAGAAAAGAGAGTAAAAGCAAATAGAGAGAAAAAGTATGAAAGGAAATAAAAGATTAAAAAATCCTCTCTCTATCTTACTTGTACTTTTGAAAAAAAAATTTAACCGTTGAACACCTGTCAGACATGCAGTAAAAACGAATAGTTAATGGGCACGAGAAAACAGTAATCATTACTTACCCACTTGCAGTTTTTCAAGGAAAAAACCGTTCCACTTACCCAGTTATCCCATTAATCAAGGTGAATCAATTTTAATTCAAAATTGAAATTGTTCCCACTTATTTAATTATTTTTCACTGCAACATCAATATTATGAAAAAAAATCGAGTGAAAATAACCATAATAAATCGGACGAACAGGTACTGATAAAATAAAATCAGAACTTAAGTTAAAACAGAATTTATATGGTCATCAGAATATAATTTCTTAACTCAAAAAAGGAATGCCTATTTTAGTAAGTCCTCACACAAATTCTGATTTATATTCTTCAGAACTTAATTATCAGAACATGCAATCAGAACTTGTCCTCAGAATTTGTGCAATGTGACACAATGACTGTTCATCTAAAATAACATAGATCACCACAGTAATTTTCATTATTCATATGGAGTGTTTAGTGTGTGCATTAAGCGAAATATCAGACAAAGAGTAAGTCTGATTCACTTCAGTACATCTTAGAAATAAGGCATAACTAAAACTTTACTAAAAATCTGTCATTATTCTGAAGCCTACTATTGAATGAGTTCATGCTTGAGTCCACCTCAACTGTTTTATGCTAATTTTGTGCATCTTTTTAAATTCCATTTGACAGTGGCTTCTCAGTGTAAGTGAGTCACGACTGCTTATCAGAATTTATGCTATTATCAGAGTATTTCTCCAGTAATCATAGAGTGTGAAAAGTCACCAAGAAAATATGTATTTGATTTTCTAATGCATATTACTTAATACCAGCAATGCACTTGGGTCTTCCCTTCCACATTTTTACTCTAGATCTCAGAGGAGTACCTGATTTTAATTCCTTGATTCTTTTTCTTTTTCTTTTGATAAGTGAGGTTTATCAGCACTTAGTACATTCAACAGATTTACTAGCATCAGAACTTAACAGATGAGAAGAATTATTCTAGTTTGTGACTTAGTAATAAGATAGACAAAGTAAACTCAACTAAGCTCAATATCAGAATTTGCTTGTGTCAGTAGATTTCCACAGAAATAATTACTTCTAATATGGGATCTCGAGTTTATTGAAGACTACTAGGTCAGCATCTAACACAGGTATCTTCATAGGATAGAATAGTTACTTAAACAGACATATCACTATCAGAGTTTAGAAAGTCACATCAGACATCAGTCAGTACTTAAGCAATTTTCAATTAATCACAGTATACACAAAGAGGGTAATTTCTGTAAATACTGATCATAAAGTCTGATGCAGCAGAACAAAACTAAGCAGATTTAGAGAAAGAACCTGAAACCATTCTAAGTTCATTTACCAATCTTGTAAAAGTAGCTTCACACAGTGGTTTTGTGAAGATATCTGCTAGTTGTTGATCTGTTGGAACAAAGTGCAATTCCACTGTACCTTCATCCACATGTTCCCTTATGAAGTGGTACCTGATGCTGACGTGCTTTGTCATTGAGTGTTGAACTGGATTACCTGTCATAGCAATAGCACTTTAATTATCACAGTAAATAGGGATTTTGAAATATGTTAACCCATAATCCAGTAACTGATTCTTCATCCAAAGAATCTGTGCATAACAGCTTCCTGCAGCAATATACTCTGCTTCTGCAGTTGATGTGGAAATTGACTTTTGTTTCTTGCTAAACCAAGAAACCAATCTGCCTCCAAGAAATTGGCACCTTCCACTTGTGTTTTTCCTGTCAATTTTGCAACCTGCAAAATCTGCATCTGAGTAACCTATTAGTTTAAAATTTGATTCTCTGGGATACCATAATCCCAGATCAGCTGTTCCCTTAAGGTACTTGAAAATTCTTTTCACAGCTGTTAAGTGAGGTTCTCTTGGATCTGCTTTAAATCTTGCACAAAGACAGGTAGCATACATGATATCAGGTCTACTAGCAGTTAGATAGAGTAGTGAGCCAATCATACCTCTGTAATCAGTAATATCTACTAATTTACCAGTATCATTGTCCAGTTTTGTTGCAGTGGTCATGGGAGTGGATGCACTTGAACAATCTTGCATTCCAAATTTCTTCAGCAAATTTCTGGTGTACTTAGTTTGACAAATAAAAGTGCCTTCTTCATTCTGCTTGACTTGAAGGCCCTGAAAATAGCTAAGTTCCCCCATCATACTCATTTGATACCTTGACTGCATCAGTTTGGCAAACTTCTTGCAAAGTCTGTCATTTGTAGAACCAAAGATGATATCATCAACATAAATCTGGACCAAAAGTAAGTCCTTTCCATGGTTGAGGTAGAACAGTGTTTTGTTTATAGTTCATCTGTTAAATCCACTTTCCATAAGAAACTGAGCTAAAGTCTCATACCATGCTCTTGGAGCTTGCTTAAGTCCATAAAGTGCTTTATCAAGCCTGTAGACATAATCTGGATATTTGGAGTCTACAAAGCCTGGAGGTTGTTCAACATATACTTCTTCCTCCAATTCTCCATTGAGAAAAGCACTTTTCACATCCATTTGAAAGACAGTAAACTTTTTGTGAGCAGCATACGCCAAAAATATCCTTATGGCTTCCAATCTAGCAACTGGTGCAAATGTTTCATCATAATCGATTCCCTCCTGTTGAGAATATCCTTTTGCAACCAGCCTTGCTTTATTCCTTGTAATTATGCCGTCACTATCAGTTTTGTTTCTGAATACCCATTTTGTACCAACAACAGATCTGTTATTTGGTCTTGGCACTAGGGACCAGACTTTGTTTCTTTCAAATTCATTTAACTCTTCCTGCATTGCTTGCACCCAATCAGCATCTTGAAGAGCTTATTCCACTTTCTTTGGCTCAGTCTGAGAAAGTAAAGAATTGTAAAGACATTCACTTGAGGTAGTTGTTCTAGTTCTGACACCTGCATCAGGATTTCCAATTATCAAATTAGGTGTATGTGATTTAGTCCACTTCCTTGCAGATGGAAGATTTTCTCTAGAACTGGATGCTCCCCCATGATCCATGTTGTCTTCATTAACATTTTCGGATGCTCCCCCAGAAACTATGCTCTCTGAGTTGGATTCTTCAGAATTTAGATTTTCAGAACTATCAGAACTTGGCTTATCAGAACTTGACGAATCAGAACTTGAAGAGCCAGATGTATGTTCTGATGCTTCTTGAGATGTGGTTATATCTTGAGTATGCTCCCCCTGCATAGGTGCATCTTCCTTTGGCATAGTCACCACAGTTTCAATAACATCAGAGTTTAATCCATCAGAGTTTGTAGTATCAGGATTTAGATTGTCAGGATTTTCGGTATCAGAATTTGAGTCTTCATTTTCAAATCTCAGCTGATCATGATCAATAAAATCTTCAAGTCCAGTAATCTTCTTATCATCAAAAGAGACATTGATAGATTCCATGACCACTCTTGTTCTCAAGTTATAGACTCTGAAGGCTTTTGTGGAAAGTGGATATCCAACAAAGATTCCTTCATCAGCTTTTAGATCAAATTTGGATAGTTGTTCAGGATGAGTCTTAAGAACAAAACACTTGCATCCAAATACATGAAAATACTTCAGATTTGGCTTCTTTTTCTTCACCATCTCATATGGTGTCTTTCCTTGCTTGTTAATGAGTGTTGCATTCTGAGTAAAACAAGCAGTCTGCACAGCTTCAGCCCAGAAATAGGTTGGAAGCTTTGCTTCATCAAGCATTGTACGTGCAGCTTCAATGAGAGTTCTATTCTTCCTTTCAACAACTCCATTTTGCTGTGGAGTTCCAGGAGCAGAAAATTCCTGCTTGATTCCATGGTTTTTGCAGAACTCTTCCATTATCAAATTCTTGAACTCAGTACCATTATCACTCCTTATTATTTTCACTGAGTCCTTGATCAATTTATCCAGTTGCTTGACATGATCAATCAAGATAGATGCAGTTTCACTTTTTGTGTGCAAGAAATACACCCATGTGTATCTGGTGAACTCATCCATTATGACCATAGCATATTTCTTCTTTGTAATAGACATGACATTTACTGGACCAAATAGATCAACATGTAGTAGGTGATAAGGCTCAAGAATTGATGACTCAGTCTTGCTCTTGAATGAAGATTTCCTTTGTTTGGCCCTCTGACAAGAATCACAAAGACCATCAGGAGCAAATACTGACTTTGGCAGTCCTCTCACAAGATCTTTCTTGACCAACTCATTTATATTGTTGAAATTTAAATGAGAGAGTTTCTTGTGCCAATTCCAGCTTTCTTCAATTGATGCTCTACTCATCAAACAGATTGCAGAACCATCAGTACTTATTGAAAGCTTGGCTTCATAGATGTTACCACGCCTATATCCTTTCAGAACAACTTTGCTTGTACATTTACTTACAACTTCATAGTATTCTTCAAAGAAATCCACATGATAACCTCTGTCACAGATTTGACTAACACTCAGCAGATTGTGTTTAAGTCCTGAGACCAGAGCTACTTCTTTAATGATGACATTCCCAAGATTGATATTGTCATATCCCAATGTTTTTCCAATGTTGCCATCTCCATAAGAAACACTTGGGCCAGCCTTCTCCACAAAGTCTGAGCAGGGCTTTATTTCCAGTCATATGTCCTGAACATCCACTGTCCAGAACTAGGATGTTTTTCCTGTTGCCCTGCAATCACAAAGACCACTAATGATTAGTTTTAAGGACCCAGACATGCTTGGATCCTTTGGCCTTATTAAGTCTGTTAACATTTGCAGTGGATTTAGCATCAGAGTTTATGTTAACATTTTTCTTATCAAAATTTACACTATCAGACTTTGAATCAGAACTTACACTAGAAGGAACAATGGTAACTTTCTTTAAAGAAGGTTTTATTTAATAATAATCATAGTACATACTATGATATTCCTTACAAGTATAAATGGAATGTCATAAACTACCACAATGAAAACAAGGATTTTGTGGCTTATATCTAACAGACTGACTCTTAACTCCTGACTTTGAAGGTAAGGAGTTTATGTTCTTATTCTTCCTGTAAAAAGAAGCCAGATGGTTAGAACTTCCACAGTTATGACACATTTTCCTAGGAGCTTCAGGAACAGGCTTATAATCATTGCTTTTATTCACACCTTCCTTTACATTCCTATTTTTCCTAGGTGATTTTACCTTGTTTGCATTCTTAACATCTTTCAGCTTATGCTTAAGCTGCTTCTTTGTCATTAAGCCTACGTTTACTTCAGTTGTCTTTTTCTGTTTTAGTTTTTCAGAAGTTAATTCCTTTTTAACTTCTGATTTCTCATTATCAGACTTTATAGCTACAAACTTAATAGGCTTTAGCTTAGATTTTTGTTTAACAGCTATAGGTTTAACATCTACAGTTCCTTTATCATCTTATCCTCTCCATAACCTAAGCCCTCTTTCCAGTTTTCACTACTTAACAAATTTTGAGTTGTTCTACCAGAGTTAGTCCAAGTCCTGATAATCTCTCTTTCTTTTTCTAACTCAGCTTTTAGAGATTCATTCATTTTAAGCACTTCATCCCTAACATAGAAAGCATCATCTCTATCTTTCTGAGTTTGATGGAACATGACTAACTCTTTTTCTAAATAATCATTCCTCTTTTTGCAAGCAAGATTTTCAGAAGTTAATCTTTCACATGTTAAAGTTTGATCTCTATAACTAATGAACATGGTTTTAAGATATCTTCTCAACTCATTAATATCATCAGTATGAAAGGCATAAGTAGTTTGAGGTACCTTTAATTCAGCAGCTTCAGAACTGCTTTCAGCACTTGCCTTATCAGCATTTGCCATCAAGGCATAATTCTCCTCACTTTCAGAATCTGAGGTGTCTGTCCAGCTTTTCTTCTTTGTGACAAGAGCCTTGCCTTTGTCACTCTTCACTTTCTTGCAATCAGGAGATATGTGGCCTTTCTCACCACAGTTGTAGCATTTGACATTTGTATAATCTCCTCTGTCAGACTTTCCTCCTTTGCCCTCAGATTTTCTGAAATTCTTCTTATCAGAACTTGCACCTTTTCTGGAAAACTTCTTTCCCTTCCTGAACTTCCTGTATGCAATATTTGTGATTTATTTCACCATAAGGGCACACAGCTTCATCATCTCTTCATCAGCATCCTTCTCAGGCAAGCTTTTAGATTCTGAGTCATCATCACTTTCAGAACTTGTTGACTCAGTATCAGACTTTGTGAAGAGAGCTTTACCCTTGTCTTTCCTTGAGGTAGCTGCCTTGGGGGATTCTTCTTCAGCCTTAAGAGCAACTGTCCTTGACTTTCCTCCTTTCCTCTTGCTTCTTTGTTCCATCTCAAGTTCATGAGTCTTGAGCATTCCATAGATTTCATCAAGAATTGTTTCATCAAGATTATAGTTGTCTCTTATTGTTGTTGCCTTCAAATCCCAGCATTCAGGAAGAGCTAACAGGAATTTAAGGTTTGAATCTTCAAGATCATACTCCTTATTAACCAGTGACAAATCATTCAAGAGTTTGACAAATCTATCATATAAATCAGTCAATGACTCATTAACCTTTGAGTCAAAGTGTTCATACTCTTGAGTGAGTATTGTCTTCCTGTTTTTCTTGATCGTATCTGTTCCTTGACATCTTGTTTCCAAAGCATCTCATATCTCCTTTGCAGTCTTGCAGTTTATTACCCTGTTTGACATTACATTATCAATAGCACTATGCAGTAAGTGTCGTGCCTTAGCATCCTTAGCAATTGATGCGATATCTTCAGCAGTGTAATCACTCTTCTCCTTTGGTACAGACTTTGCCGCTTCACCTGCAACTGCAACTGCGAGCTTGGTTGGTTTGTGAGGCCCTTCCTTGATTCTATCAAGATATTCTGGATCTGTAGCTTCCAGAAACATGGTCATCCTCACCTTCCATATGGCATATTCAGATGGTCTCAATATGGGAACTCTAATAGTCTCATATCGGCTTTGAACTTGTGTCTTTGGAGGTTCTTCAGTTTTGGTGGGCTTAGTTAGAGTTTCTGTTTCAGACATAATTGTGTTTGGATCTTAAACTGTTTGTGCGTTAACAGATAGGCTCTGATACCACTTGTTAGGTCACACACACACACTGTAGAGGGGGTGAATATAGTGTATAGTACAATCAAATCGAACTTTAATAACTCAAGTAACAGAAAACAAACTTTATTGGAACAATAAACTCTGTTACAATATGGAACTGTTCTCTCTCAGTGATGAACAAATATCACGAGAGCTGCTAGGGTTACAATAATTAATCTTCTCGATTGTGATAACCCTTCTAGTGTAAACCCTATGTCTATGTTTATATACTACACAGTTACAAGATAATCGCTAATTGAAATGGAATATAATTCTGCTTCCTAAAATATATCAATCAGATATCTTTTCTTCCAAGTATTCTATTCTTTATAGAATTCCTTCTTCATGCATATCTCTTCTTATGTTTGTCTCGATCTTCTTTCCTTTAACCAGCTGACTTTCTTATCTGAACGTCCTTCAGTAATTAAGTTATGATATCCATCTTCTGATGATTATCTCCTGATAATATAAGTACTGATATCCTTAAGTCCTGACTTCCAGTAAGTACTGATTTATCCTGTTTAAGTAAGATCTGAAAACTAAACATAAATCACATTAGCCATGACATTATCAAATATATCTAACAAGTGAGGTGTATGTGCTTTTGTCCACTTCCATGCAGATGGAAGGTGATCTCTAGAACTGGATGCTCCACCATGATCCATGTTGTCTCCATCAACATTTTCTGATGCTCCCCCTGAAATTATGCTCTCTGAGTTGGTTCCTTCAGAATTTGAGTTTCCAAAACCTGGCTCATCAGAACTTGAAGAGCCTGTTGTTGGTTCTAATGCTTCTTAAGATGTGGTTGGATCTTCAATATGCCCCCCTGCACAGGTGCATTTTCCTTTGGCGTAGTCACCACAGTTTTAATAACATCAGAGTTTAATCCATCAGAGTTTGCAGTATCAGGATTTAGACTGTCTGGATTTACAGAATCAGAATTTAAAACTTCATTTTCGAATCTCAGCTGATCAAGTTCATTGAAATCTTCAAGTCTAGTAATTTTCTTATCATCAAAAGAGACATTGATAGATTCCATGACAACCCTTGTTCTTAAATTGTAGACTTTGAAGGCTTTTGTGGAAAGTGGATATCCAACAAAAATTCCTTCATCAGCTTTTAGATCAAATTTGGATAGTTGTTCAGGATGAGTCTTAAGAACAAAACACTTGCATCCAAATACATGAAAGTACTTCAGATTTGGCTTCTTTTTCTTCACCATCTCATATGGTATTTTTCCATGCTTGTTGATAAGTGTTGCATTCTGAGTAAAACAAGCAGTCTGCACAGCTTCAGCCAAAAAGTAGGTTGGCAACTTTGCTTCATCAAGCATAGTTTGTGCAGCTTCAATAAGAGTTCTATTCTTTTTTTCAACAACTCCATTTTGCTGTGGAGTTCCAGGAGCAGAAAATTCCTGCTTTATTCCATGGTCTTTGCAGAACTCTTCCATGATCAAATTCTTGAACTCAGTGCCATTATCACTCCTTCTTAGGACCTCAGCGCTTACCACTTGCACCAAAACTCCGGAGTGTTAGTGAGGTGCTACTTTATTCCCTTAAAGGGAACAGCCAGCGCCACGTTTCGAATAGGCAAGATGCTGGATATACCCAACAATCCCCCCCCCAGCATATTGCCACCAAGAAAATGCCTTACGTTGGGACTCGAACACGTGACCTGCTCTGATACCACTTCTTAGGACCTCAGCGCTTACCACTTGCACCAAAACTCCGGAGTGTTAGTGAGGTGCTACTTTATTCCCTTAAAGGGAACAGCCAGCGCCACGTTTCGAATAGGCAAGATGCTGGATATACCCAACACTCCTTATGATTTTTACAGAGTCTTTGACCAATTTATCCAGTTGTTTGACATGATCAATCAAGATAGATGCAGTTTCACTTTTTGTGTGCAAGAAATACACCCATGTGTATCTGGTGAACTCATCCACTATGACCATAGCATATTTCTTCTTTGCAATAGACATGACATTAACTGGACCAAATACATCAACATGTAGTAGGTGATAAGGCTCAAGAATTGATGATTCAGTCTTGCTCTTGAATGAAGATTTTCTTTGTTTTGCCTTCTGACAAGAATCACAAAGGCCATCAGGAGCAAATACTGATTTTGGAAGTCCTCTCACAAGATCTTTCTTGACTAGTTCATTTATATTATTAAAATTTAAATGAGAGAGTTTCTTGTGCCAATCCCAGCTTTCTTCAATTGATGTTCTACTTAACAGACAGATTGCAGAACCATCAGTACTTGTTGAAAGCTTGGCTTTATAAATGTTACCATGCCTGTATCCATTCAGAACAACTTTGCATGTAGATTTGCTTACAACTTCACAGTGTTCTTCAAAGAAATCCACATGATAACCTATGTCACAGATTTGACTAACACTCAGCAGATTGTGTTTAAGTCCTGAGACCAGAGCTACTTTTTCAATGATGACATTCCCAAGATTGATATTGCCATATCCCAGAGTTTTTCCCATGTTGCCATCTCCATAAGAAACACTTGGGCCAACTTTCTCCACAAAGTCTGATAGCAGGGCTTTATTTCCAGTCATATGTCCTGAACATCCACTGTCCAGAACTAGGATGTTCTTCCTGTTGCCCTGCAATCACAAAGACCACTAATGATTAGTTTTAAGGACCCAGACTTGCTTGGATCCTTTGGCCTTATTAAGTTTGTTAACATTTGCAGCGGATTTAACATCAGAGTTTATGTTAACAGTTTTCTTATCAGAATTTGTAATATCAGACTTTGCATCAGAACTTACACTAGAAGGAATAATGCTAACTTTCTTTATAGAAGTTTTTATTTGATAATAATCATAGTACAAACTATGATATTCCTTACAAGTATAAATGGAATGCCATAAACTACCACAATGAAAATAAGGATTTTGTGGCTTCTATCTAACAGACTAACTCTTAACTCCTGATTTTGAAGGTAAGGAGTATATGTTCTTATTCTTCCTGCAAAAAGAAGCCATATGGTTAGAATTTCCACAGTTATGACATGTTTTTCTAGGAGCATTAGGAACAGGCTTATAATTGTTACTTTTGTTCACACCTTCTTTTATATTCCTATTTTTCCTAGGTGGCTTTACCTTGTTTACATTTTTAACCTCTTTCATCTTATGCTTAAGCTACTTCTTTGTCATTAAGCCTATGTTAACTTCAGTTGGCTTATCCTGTTTAGGTTTGTCAGAAGTTAATTTCTCATTAACTTCTGATTTCTCAATATCGGTCTTTGCAGTTACAAACTTAACAGGATTTATCTTTGGTTTTTGTTTAACAACTATAGGCTCAGTTTCTACAGTTCCCTTACTGTTCTTATCATCTCCATAACCTAAGCCCTCTTTCCAGTTTCCACTACTAAGAATATCCTGAGTTGCTCTACCAGAGTTAGTCCAAGTCCTGATAATCTCTCTTTCCTTTTCTAACTCAATTTTTAGAGATTCATTCATTTTTAGCACTTCATCCCTAACATAAAAGGCATCATCTCTATCTTTCTGAGTTTGATGGAACATGACTAACTCTTTTTCTAAATAATCATTCCTCTTTTTATAAGCAAGATTTTCAGAAGTTAATCTTTCACATGTTAAAGTTTGATCTTTATAACTAATGAACACGGTTTTAAGATATCTTCTCAACTCAATAATATCATCAGTATGAAAGGTATAAGTAGTTTGAGGTACCTTTAAGTCAGCAGTATCAGAACTGGTACCAGCATTTGCCATCAAGGTATAGTTTTCCTCATCCTCAGAATCTGAAGGATCTGACCAGCTTTTCTTCTTTGTGACAAGAGCCTTGCCTTTGTCACTCTTCCCTTTTCTGCAATCAGGAGATATTTGGCCTTTCTCACCACAGTTGTAGCATTTAATATTTGAGTAATCTCCTCTGTCAAACTTTCCTACTTTGCCTTCAGATTTTCTGAAACCTTTCTTATCAAAACTTGCACCTTTCCTGGAAAACTTCTTTCCTCTCCTGAATTTCCTGTATGCAATCTTTGTGATTCCTTTCACCATAAGATCACACGGCTTCATCATCTCTTCATCAGGGTCCATCTCAGGTATACTTTCAGTTTCTGAGTCATCATCACTATCAGAACTTGATGACTCAGTATCAGACTTTGTGATGAGAGTTTTTCCCTTGCCTTTCTTTGAGGCAGCAACTTTGGGACTTTCCTCCTCAGCCACAAAGGCAACTGTCCTTGACTTTTTTCCATTTTCTCTTGCTTCTTTGTTCCATCTCAAGTTCATGAGTCTTGAGCATCCCATAAATTTTATCAAGAGTTGTTTCATCAAGATTATAGTTGTCTCTTATTATTGTGGCCTTCAAATCCCATCTTTCAGGAAGAGCTAACAGGAATTTAAGATTTGAATCTTCAATATCATACTCTTTGTCAACTATTGACAAATCATTCAAGAGTTTGACAAATCTGTCATATAAATCAGTTAATGACTCATCAGGCTTTGAGTCCAAGTGCTCATACTCTTGAGTGAGTATAGTCTTCATGTTCTTCTTGATTGAATCAGTTCCCTGACACCTTGTTTCCAAAGCATCTCATATCTCTTTTGCAGACTTGTATTGAATTACCCTGTTCGACATGACATTATCAATGGCACTATGCAGCAAGTGTCTTACCTTTGCATCCTTTGCAATTGATGAGATATCTTCAGCAGTGTAATCACTTTTCTCCTTTGGTACAGACTTTGCTGGCTGACCTGCAACTTCCACAGAGAGTTTGGTTGGCATATGTGGTCCTTCATTAATCCTGTCGAGATATTATGGATCTGTAGCTTCCAGAAATATAGTCATCTTCACTTTCCATATGGAATACTCAGAAGGTTTCAACATGGGAACTCTTATAGTCTCATATCGACTATGGGTTATGGTTTTTGGAGTTTCTTCAGTTTTGGTGGACTTGGTTGGAGTTTCTTCTTCGGACATGATTATTTTTGGATCTTAAATTGTATGTGTATTAACAGTTTGTTCTGATACCACTTGTTAGGTCACACACACTATATAAGGGGGTTGAATACAGTGTTTACTACAATCAAATCGAATTAAAGAACACAAGTAACAGAACACATTTTTTATTCAACAAAATAAATTCTGTTACAATATGGAACTGTCCTCTTTCAGTGATGAACAAATTATCACGAGAGCTGCTCGGGTTACAAAGAATAATAACTTCGATTAAGATAACACATATAGTGTAAACCCTATATCTGTGTTTATATACTACACGGTTACAAGATAATGTTCTAATTGATATGGAATATAATTCAGCTTCCTAAAATATATCAACTAGTTATCTTTTCTTCCAAATATTCTATCTTTCATAAAATTCTTTCTTCATGCATATTTCTTCTTGTATTTGTCTTGATCTTATTTCCTTTCAATCAGCCGTCTGCCTTATCTGAAAGTCTCCTTAAGTCCTGATATTATCTCCTGATAAATATCTTCTGATAACTTAAGTTCTGATAATTTAAGTTCTGATATCTTAAGTCATGACTTCAGTATAAGTACCGATTTTCAGTTAAGTACTGATTTATCCTGTTAGTTAAGATCTGAAAACTAAACACAAATCATATTACACATTATCAAATATATATAACAGAATTATTAGAAGGAGTTGTTATAGCATTGAATACGGATTAGAACGAGGTGGGTATGTGTGTTTTCAACAAAATTACAATAGAGGAAAACGAAAATTTGATTCGACAAGTAGAAGGCGTAGAGGTGTTTGTAGAGGAAGCAAATCGAATTATTTAGTTGTTAGAGGTGTTTGAGAAATCATCCAGGCATAAGATAAATTTGGAAAAGTCAAATATTTTCTTCAGTCACAATGTTCAAACTGCATCAAGAATGGGGTGGGTGTAACGTGTTAAGAATTAATGAAGCCGAGGATAACAACCATTATCTGGGCCTGCCAAAACTTATAAGAAGGAACAAATCTGTGGTGTTGGAATACTTGAAAGATAAGGTGCAGTAACGGGTGAAAAGATGACATGGTAATATATTAACAAAGGGAGGTAAAGAACTACTACCGAAAACGGTTACACATTTTATTCCCACATATGATTTAAACGTATTTCTACTTCTATAAGAAATGTGCAGGGAGATGGAGAAAGTAATGTACAGATTTTAGTGAAAGAACTCAAATAAAGCAAAATGAGGTATCCATTGGATGAGCTGAGAAAGAATGTGCAAGTTAAAAAATATTGAAGGTTTAGGGTTCCATTATATGCACAATTTCAATGTACCGATCTTAGTCAAACAAGGCTGGATAACTATGAATAATTCGGATAGCCTGGTGGCTAAGATTTACAAGGCAAGATATTTTCTTCGAAATAACTTATTGGCATAATCTATAGGGAGTAACCCAAGTTTTGGTTGGAGAAGTATTATGACAGCTCAAATATTGATTAAACATGGTACAACTTGTAGGGCGGGTACTGATCATTCAACTAGTATCGTTGATGAGTCACGGCTGCCAAACCGGGACCAAACCAACAAATATAGGTTAAGGGGGCTGAAATTTTTTTATCGATACAATAGAATATTCAATAAAATAAATACAAAAATATTTATTTTTGAGCTTCATATTCCTTTAAATTACGAAACCTATATATTTCTTTTTAAATATAAATAGACATACATTGATGAAGTAATTCTTAAAATTAAGTTGTATTTAAAATAACAGTAAATAACAATTCAGTAATCATTCAGAAATTAAATATTTTTCTAGTGAATAAGAGAATAAATTACATAAGAACAAGTATAATATTACATTGACAATTAAATTTGAATTGACTACCTGAGTGGGTCAATATTAGTTGAAAATTTGATATTAGTTGAAAATTTGATAATACTGGAGAGGACTAGTTGTATTGTACAAAAATGAATAAGTGAGATAAGAGTTTTGGGATAAGAAAACCAGAATACTTTTACTTTTTTTAAAAGAGACACATTGATGTTTACCTTTATAATATACCACATTCCATAACCGTTTTTTTAAATAGTATAATTGTTTGCATGCATATTTATATTTATGAATTTGGTCTAATAAATTAATAAAATAATTATAATTAATTAACATTTGATTTTATAGGGTCAAATATTTTTTGGGGACAGCCAAAAGTTTTTGTTTAGGGGGGGGCAAATTTTATATTTGTAAAAATATATTGATAAAATAAAAAGTTTTTTTAAAAATTATACAATAAAAGTTCCAATATTAAGACAACGGTAAGGGGGTCCATGGCTACGTCTGACGCATATGTAGCCCCGTCCCTGTAAAATAGTGTTTTTTAATGATCAATATGACAACAAGTGAATGATAATTTTATTAGAGATTATTTTAAGAAAGAGATGTAAACGTAATATTGGCTATGCCTCTATGCTATACGGATAATTATGATTAAGATTAACGTTGACACTACAATATTTGCATCCTTTAATTTTTATAGTTATTCGCAAGAGATCAAGGCGGTATGTTGATTGAAACTAGACCAAAGTGTTGCCCAGGAACCATTGCCCCCAAAGACTGCAGAAGTCATGGGCGATCAGGAAGCCTTTAGCTGGATCAAGGAACACGATCAAAGATCAATAATACTTGAAACAGACTGTTTAGTTGTCGTTCAAGCAATTAGAAGTCTATAATTTCTTGATTTATATTATGACAAAATTATACAAATTTATAAAACACTTATGACTAGAGGTGGCCACTTGTGCGGGTTCGAACCGCCCGTCCGGGACCGGCTCAGTCTAAAACCCGAATTTATTCGGCCCGGTTCGGTCCGGTTCAAAACCGCACAAATCGGTCGAAGTAACGAGCCGATTACGAATTGATTAACAAAAAACCAGGACCGAGCCCGCACGGACCGCATAGGAACCGCAACCCGCGAATAACCGCACGGCCCGCGAATTTCTTGCTTTGTGCAAAAATCTCATCCATAAATTCTTGGCTGATTCCATGATTGACAACATAAAAAAACCCACAATCCATGCAAGCCTAATAACCAATAACCAATCAAAAACTTATATACTCACTTTTAATTACTTTAAAGTTCACTAATTTACTAATCAATAATCAATCACAGGGTATACATAAATCACATCAAAACCAAAAAAAGAACAAATTAGATTAATCTTTTTCTACAAAACCATAATTTCAAGAATTACAAGATCACACTAAATCCATAAATGTATTTTTTTTACTTTCGTCTTACAAGTAGATATTTATTATTGTGTGTTCTAGTAAATAAAAATGAATAGTAATAAATTAATAAAAGCAGCTCTAATACCAAGAAAGATAATAAAAGCAAAACACCTGTGAAGTTGTGATGTTTTTATATTTTATTCATTCATAACAACACTACCAAACTACCTAATTCATTTATTTATAAAGGCGCCTCTGTTTTTTAAGAATGGAGGGGACTAGGTTAGGCCCCCACTTGGGCACTAACAAATAACAATATTATAAAATATTTATAATATTCGCAGATTAGTAGTTCAATAGTAGTTCAGCCTGCAAAATGAGGGGAAACGGCGAGTAACCCGCACAGAAGCCCGAGTAACCCGCACAGAAACCCACGCATAACCGAGTACGAGTTTAATTTCCTCGGTTCAAGCCCGGCCCGAGCCAGGTTCGTTCATTAACAGGTCGGTTCAGGGTCGATGTTTCGAGTGTTCAACTCGTGTGCGGCCCGGCCCGGCACGTACGGACCGCACAAGTGATCAGGTCTACTTATGACGGAGTTAAAGAATAGGGAAATATTAATTAGGTTTATTAAACGGTACAATATAGCTCACTTTATGACAAGATATAATAATTTCATAGCTAATTGTACATGAAGGGCAGTTAAAGCTCATCCAGAATTCATTATTATATTGATGAACGATATGATGAATTAATGAAATTCAATTTTTTGGCAGAAACAAAATGGTATATTAGTGAGAGTGCGATGCATATTCAAGTTATTATAGACTGAGATGCTACTTTGAAAATATTAATAAATGGAGCTTATAAATATAGATTCTAAAATGAAAATCTATACTATTATATAATATAGACGAAACACTAAAAATTTGGTAGGTACGACACTTCCTTCAATTACATAATTGTCCTTCGTTAAAAAAATCAATATTTTAATTAATTGATCTTACTTAATTAATATATAATCAATTAGCTTTATAACTAAAATACATTGCCCTTTTCATTTTCACCAATTAAAACAACTTTTTATCTACAAATATTTTAGACAATTCTTTTTAATTTATAATTTTTTTTGAAGTAAAACATGTTGTCTTTTTTATTTTCTCCAAATAAAACAAATCTTTCTCTAAAAATATTATGGACAATTCTTTTTAATATATCCTGATTATCTATTTATTAATCTATACTATATTGTAATAGATGAAATATTAAAAATTTGGTAATCGGTCGGTACTCGCTGAAATTACATAATTGCTCAACTTAATTAATTTATTATTTTAACATAATTACCTTCTATAATATTAGAAAAGAATGGACAAGAAAAAAGAGAGTTTTATCGTGAATTAGATAAGATTCATCTTCATGACTCGACTCTCAAAACTAATGTTGATAAAGCAAATCAACAAATAATATTGAATTATACATATTTTGCTAGTTCTCCGACATTGATAGAAAATTGTTACGAAAGAGAATTAAACATATGTTTTTAGCGAGTTTATTAAGTTATCATTTTCTAAAAGCAAATTAATATAAAATAGGTATTATACTACAAAAAAAGATATATTCAATTTTACTTATTCAGACATAATTGAAGTTTTAACAAATATAATTTATAAAATATTAACATTAAAAATTATCATAAATACTTACATTTATGTCAACAATTTCATTTATTTTCGGTTTCAATTATTGAAAATAGTCGTGTATCGCACATGTTTATAATGAACATTAAAAATTTGATAATTGCGCAGTATTTGCTGAAATCACTTGATTGTTCTCACTTAATTAATTTATTATTTTAACATAATTATCTTATATAATATTATTGTTAAAAATTATGAAACCTTTAAAACAAAGTTATATAAAACCGAGTACAGTGGACGAGTATGAGACAGTATTTGGGTAGATATAGACGGTGTTCGGACTAAAATAAAATAATAGATATTACTGACGTTCTTAAAACAATTATATTATTGAACTGAGATTAAAAATTAAACTAAAAATAATTGCCTTCGTTTAATTAATATATTATTTTGACATAAATGTCTTATATAATATTATCGTTAAAAATTATTAAACCCCCAAAATAAAGTTATATATATAACCGGATACAGTAGGCGAGTAAGATACGATATTTGGGTAGAAGACGGTGTTCGAACTAAAATAAGATAATAGATACTAGTAACGATGTCCACACAATTATAATATTGAACCGAGATAAAAAAAATTAAACTAAAAACTAATCAGACTAAAAACAACATATTACTACCTCTTTTAACAACTACAATTAATACAATAATAAAATAATAAAATAACATATATTTAAAATAATTATGCATCACACGGGTTTTAGATTAGTTAAGTATAATATAATATATAAAAATATAAAATGTAATTTTGTCAAAATAAATATATGAATTATAAAAATAAACAACATAATTGATAACTAATTAACAGATGAGATAGTGCCCACAACAGAAAATATGGTCCAAAATGTCGAGATTCGAAACTGATGACACAAAATACCGACCTCCATGCGTATCCGAGATACACATTTTGAATGCACATCACGGATACGCATGTCCTTTTATTTCAGTTGGCGAAAATGAAAAAAGTAAAAAGAAAAATTAATGTTGTAGACACATTTCTATAATGCGCATATCGAAACGTGCATGTACAAAATATGTATTTTTTGTAAATAATATTTTAAAAAATAAATGAAGACATCCATTTTAAAAAAACGTATTAGGTGACACACATTTTGAGAATACCTGTCTTTTGTACTTTTATACACGTCCATATGAAATTCGTGTCTCGTCGATATCTTGGGCCAATATCGATACTTTGGGCATCTGTCAAAAATAAAAGTATATTAAAATTTTATAAAAATAAATGAATGTATGGTCAAATATGAAAATTAAAAATACGAAATTCTTTAAATAATACAAACATCACACCTTTTTCTTTTTCTCAAAAGTTTAAAGAAGAAATATAGGATAAGAGTAAACTATATAAATTATCTAATAATATTTTTATATTGAATTCAAAATCACATGATAGTTGCGACCTGAGGATCCAATACACATGATATTATATCAGAGCTTTTATCGGAGGTTTTATTCGGATTTTTCGGATTTCGGACCGAGTCGGATTTTCGAGAAAAAAGAAGACCTATTTAAGACCCGCGGTTTGGGTCGAACGGATCGAATTTTTTCTAATTGGGGTTTTTTTAACTTTTTTTGGACCGCATCAAATCAAATTTTATGTTTCGGATGATATTTTGTAATTTTCAAATTTTTAGGAGTAAATTTGTAATTACACAACCATTTATTTAACAAACTTTGCATTTAACATAAAGTAGTCGATATATTGTTTTTTTTTCCAAATTTTTAAGTCTTTACAATTTTCTTTCAATTTTTTCAACTTTGAGCAATTATTTTCAATTTTTGACCTTCTCAACAAATTAATTCTGCCTTGACCGACTGTTTATGTATTTTCAAATATTATGCCTATTTGGAAAATTTTAAAATAAGTAATTTACAACTTAAAATGCATAATTTACTTATACGTGATAAGTAGATGAGAAAACTTATAAATTATATAAATGTTTGGATAGTTTATTTATAAGTCAGAATATTTTTTACTTAAATAAATTATAATAAATAATGTTTAAGTACAATTATCTAAATTTGTGAATTTTAAATTTAAATAATATTTTAAATTTAAAACTAAAATTAAGAAAAAAAATTAAAATAAGATAAGAAAAAATACATTATTAATAACATTCAACTTATTAGTTTTTAAGTTATAAATTCAACTATAAGTACTTACAGGTTTATAAGACAATGAACTACTTATTTTGAAATGAAAATAGACGGCTAGTGCCTGACCCGAATTGATCGGGATACCCAAACAGGCCCAATCCACCTTGCCCGACTTTTAACCATTTTTTAAAAAAGCCCCGCTTTGATCCAATTTCCGTTTAATCGAGAGTCGCCCTGGCGCACATCTATTGATTATTCAGCTGATTATTTTGAATACTTACGAAAGAACCTAATAGTAGCTGAAATATTAAAGAACCATCCAATCTTCTCAGACTGTCGCAATATTCTACGATAAAAAGGGCAAGATAGGCCCTAGACTTTAATTACATTTATTTATTTTTTTATAAAATTGAGAAATCCCAAAAAGTAAAAGTAAACTTTGGCAAGCCATGTTTTGTCACTACCCAGTAACCCATTCCATGTGAACTTGAAAAAAATAAACTTCCTGGTTCTCCAGCATTTTTGTCACTTTGAGAAAATGCTCACAGGGAAATTAACCACCTGGGAACTAAAACCTAAAAGTGCAGCCTCCAGTACAAAGCAGAATGCTGATATCCTTTATATTTTTTGCTAAAAGCATGGTGCTATCCTATAATTCATTAAGAAATCAACATCAACGAATATCAAAGCTCGCCTGAAGAATCATATTTCTCCGTTTCATAGCTCAACGCCTTATCAATGGGGACAACTTTCAAGACAAATATCCACTGCGGCGTGACAATCTCATCTAACACAAGTTTAGAAAGGGCCATCACAAAACAGCATAAAGATTTAAAAAAACATTGAATGCGGGGGCAATGGATATAAAAGCTAAAAGCATTTACAGTAATTACGATTATAAAGTTGCTATCTTTTTACATGATACTAATGAGCTCAGCATCTACACTTCAGCCAACCATAATCGAAAACTCATCTCAATGAGGCTTCCAGGTGCCACATAGGAGGGGAGGAAAAGAAGCAACCAACTATACCCAGTTTACACCCCCTTCAATCAAAATCTTTTATGTACTGGCTAAACTACCACAAGAACCGGATCATAGAGGCCCGTTTTAAACTCCCTGACTAAACATATAACCCATATATGACGAAAAAGTGAAAGGAGGAAGAGAGCTCAAAAGGCTCCGTAACTTGCAAGCAGGATATTAGGAAGAAACTCTCCCGCCCAACCCAAGTCATCAACATGATTGCCTAAAAGGGTAAACCATTAACCAGTATCTATATAGGAAAAAGCAAAGTACAACATTTATGTCAAGTTTTGCAAACTCTTGGACTAATATATTCCTATCCCCTCTTTACCAGTCCCTGAGAATCCTGTTGTTGAGTTCAACCCAAATGCTCTCTTGGTGGTTCAGAGCTTAGTCTAATTGTATATTTTGATTGCCTTCTCATATGTGTGACGATTCTGCACAAAGATTTAAATTATATGAGTAAGCTTTTACCATCCCTGCTAACAACAAATTATTTATTCAAATATTTACTGTACTCTTACTAAAGTTTTATGCACATAGAAAAACATGATTATCAATATTGGTGGTGGTACAAAGAATATCTTCATATGTAAGCTGGTCAAACATAACACACTGATACTTCACCTGATTTGCTGCGAAAGCTCTTTTAGGAGTGGTATCAGAATGCTCCAGCCCCAGATATTGCTCCCAAGCACCATAGACATCCTTTTTCTATCAAGTCCAATATTAGTATTATGCTAAAGGTATAAAAATATAAAATATGTTTGAATAGATGAAATTTTTATGAATAAGAAATAGAATGCACCTGGAAACGACTGCATACTATATCCGAGTCTTGCAGATACTCTGGCCTACCCAACGATAAGAATGCAAATCTCCACTGTTTCCCCAGAGTCAGTTTCGACAAAAGAGAAAAAGAAATTACATAGGGAAATCTAAAACAAAATTACGTATCAAGGTAACAAACACATAGGCAGGGGGATCCATTATCAAGTGTTGAAGTTTAAACAAGATTTTACCTTGGAGAACTCCTCGTCTGAAACCTGCAATTTTTTTTGAACCCGCACCTTAACTTCCGCCAAAGTTTCGCCTTCATGGATGACCAAGAAAAAGGGCTCCCCAAAATTTTGAATTTGCTGTCAAACAAAACCTCTGTACTCATTTATTGTTCTCCTGGTTCTAACAGACTCATAATTGTTTTACACAGATGTCATTCGAATGTCATCACACGATAAACATATCATCTGATTCGACAAACTTACCATTTGGTTCTGCGCAGCAGAATCTTTAGTGAAGTGATAAACATGAATTAAGCGATCATGTGGCCCAAGATTTTTCTCTTCTTCCGGAATCTGATCACAAAAACAATGTTGTAAATAAAACACAATTCAATAAATTGATTAGCATGGCCGTCAAATTTCACAAGGTGCAAGTTCTATGGAGCACATTAATAAACCATATAACACTTAATAAAAAAAGATTAAACAAAGGACGAAAGATACTTGCCTCTTCTGCTCGCAATGTCCAGTACTGATCATTTATATTTTCAATTTTCTCGTTTAGAGGAAAGATCTGGGGGAAAAGATTGGGAAAAAACAAAGTAAAACTACAGTACTATGCTACAACTTCCTCTTCAAAGGTTATAGAAACTTAGCAAAGAAAAAGTTTATAGAATACAACATTATTTTTCAAGAACTTAAGATTTTTTAAAGAGAATGGACTTTGGCTGCTCCTTAGAGCAACTCCAACAAACTCTTAAATTTTCTTCAAAACTAATATTATTAAATAGCCTCTTACTATTTAAGATACAAAATTACACATTGTCTCCAACAATCCTCCTTTAACTCACTCTCTATCTATTCTTTAAATACTTCAATTGATTGGAAGTACTATTTAATATAAATTTAGTACATAAGCAAACCTTATCTACTATATATTTAACTACACTACGAGTGAGAATAGACTCCTCACTATAGAGGAAAGATTTAGAGCTCCTAAGTTAATATGGAGGGGTTAGGAGATTGTTGGAGACAATTTTTGTTTAATTTTTCTTCAAATTTTAATTAAAGAGCCTAGGTAGAAAGGTTGTTGGAGCTGCTCGTAGAACCATAATCCTGTGTCCACCAGTAGGCTGGGGCAGGTGCATCCAACAAAAGCAACTTAAATGAAAGCTAAAGGATGGTAATTTGAAGTGTGCTATTTAATGGTAAAACATTTAGAGAATACAGGAATATCCGAAAATTCCATGGCCAAACAGATTTTTAAAACATTATAAACTTCATACTTTCTCACAGCATTTCAATTGTAAAATGTTTTTAACACCAATTCTGTCAAATTCCACTCATAAAATTATACCTTGTATATCTTGTGATAGAACACTTCAAGTAGTCTCAGTTCTGCACTGGAATGAGAAAGTTCCACCTGTAACAGGAAGCAAATGCGTGTATGTTATAGACATGTAGGTGTGTGATTGAGACATGCGTGTGCACACGCTCAAAAACATGCGGGGACCTTGTCCATCACAAAAGTTTGCAATGGATTCCTACAATGTTCAGAGTAAGACTGAACAACCCAAATCAAAACACTCATCAAACACTTTCCACAGGAATTTAATGAAGAGGCAGAAACATTTTCCAATGCTACAAGGCATCTGCATACCGCCAGCGTTGACCATATATATATTTTCCAAACACACACACGTATAAAAAAAGCTCACAGTTAGTTACATATTTTTAAGTCAAAAATATATGATTGTGAAATATATAATTATAAGTATCATTACAGAATAGACTTTTCTTAATGTTCACAATTATTAGTTGCAGATTACACAATTATATCTTCTATATAACTACTATCTTAAATAAGAAGAAGAATAAGAAAAATCAAGAGTAAAAAAAATAAAAGAAAAGCACAACGAACAGTAGATAGAATAGAGAAAAGGAAGAAACAAAAGAAGTCGTCAGATGAAAGTCGCTTATGGAGTTGTCATTAATTAAAGAAGTGAAGTGGGGCATATTATTTTGACTCCACAAATAGGTTGGTGAACATATAATTTCAGAGTGAAACATATTACAGCACGGGTAGAACAAATGTGAGCATATCCACAGAAAAACAAAGATGCTGAAAGTTCCTACAGTAGCGTGTGACCAAATATCCCATTCTTTTAACTTTAAATTACCTTCCTAAATATATGAACTCAGAAAAGAAAACATATCGATCTAATTAATATCACCCGACATAGCTTAAATATCAATTTGTTGCAACAGTGGTTTCACTTTTTTGCTAAATGCAAAAGTGAAAAGTGTTTTTTTAATATACATCAATGAGACAAATATATCAAACTGTTTTAACTAACCTCCCCAACCAATTTCTCCTCCTACCACAGATAAATGATTTAATTTGGGTCATCATTACTTGTTCTGGATGACTCATATTATGTTTGCAGTGTAAGGGTTACCAGCTCCTTGCATATTTATTATGTTATATACTTATAGGCAACAAAAGCAATAAATAGATCACATATTAAGGATTAGGAGGAGGCTTTTATAATACATCATACCCAACCAATTTATGACAGAAGTATGCCAGGGATAGAGATTATTAAAAATTTCGTACACATTCCGATCTTCTACATCTGAGCTTTGCAAAAATGTACCTTTGTCTTGATTTCATTGAGCACATCTTCAACTGTGCTCTGTTTAGGCAATCGAATGTTGTGGATATTCGGCTGCAAGATGCAGTAGATAGACATCATAAAATCAGAAAAAATTTAATGTAAGTTAAGAGTGAAGATAGCTGGACAAAAGTAAGTAAACCCGTTTAAGGCACACCTCATTCTCAGATGCCCGATAAAAGGCAACTTTAAGAGACTTAAGACACTGTAGCTCTGGCAAAGGAATATCCAGCACTTCATAATACAATATATCAGATATCTGCACAGGAAATAATAATAACAATTTTTTTTAATCTCTAATTCTCTATGTAACAAGTAATATTGAATATTGGTATATATAAGACTTTTTTGCATCATGGATTTTGTGAGGCAGGTTCATGACATCCACCTGATTATAGTGAACCAGCATGTCTAACAAATGCTCTGCTGCCCGATATTTAATAGGATGGGGTTTTGGTTGCTGAGAGTAGCAGTTGTGAGGAGTTAGCCTGATTTTTGAAGGATCCTCAACACCAAGTTTCTGTGCCACTCTTTCAACCACATCATCATAAGTATGCAACTTGGACCTTAACATCAACGAAGGCAGAAATTTTTTTAACAACGTAATAAAAGTAAATTGAGATTTCTTAAAGAAATACAGATTGCTTATACTAGAGTACCCACAATTCTAGAGAGAAATCATCCTCCTTTGGTCTCTCGAGAGATCGCATATGAACAATCTGGAAAAATTAAGCAGCATCAGGTGAGGAAAAACTAGTAAACACATGAGACAGCTAACAAATTTTTAAACAAACTGCCCGGGGAATCATTCATATTATATCAAAGGTGTAAAGCAAGCAATACAGATATTCTTGATTCAGCTTCTTATTATATCAAAGGTGTAAAGCAAGCAATAAAAAATATTTTTGATTCAGCTCCTTGTGGGTGAAATGTATGTATATTATTAAAGGCGAGATGCACACCGAGGCGCCAGGATCCCTTGGAGATGAAACGAATTTATCTAGAAAACGATTTTTTTATTATCGAATTCTGCAAAAACCCCACAAATAGGAATATGAAACTTAAAGGAACTTCCATGTTGGATCAGTTTTCTTACTATCACCTTTTTCGGTAGCCGCAATTCCTTTACGGTGTAAATTCATACATACATATATATATATATATATTAGTATGTAACTGGAAACACAAAAGAACAAGCAATTACATGGTATATTAGTATGTAATATGTATAACACTATAACAGTAAGAATATACACAATATACTATATATATATACATGATGCACACAGCTTTACTGAGAAGAAAATAATTAGAATATACATGTATATGTAAGAATATGTCTTCATGTTTGTTATTATCGATAACATGGATTTCTAAACACTTATGGGATTAAAAACAAGTATGGTTTTGGGGGCTGTTTTTGACTATTTTTACTGTTTTTTGCGCCTCTCGCCTCAAGGGGTCTAGGCACGCGCATCATTGAAGGCGCTGCGCCACAGTAAGAACTATGCGCTAATAGTGCGCCTCGTTGCGCCTTTAACAACACTGGTATGTATAATCGGACCCTAACTTATGCTCAATCTAAACAATAGAACACAATTTTAAATTGAACTACAAAAAACAAAAAATCACAACTTTGAGATGTCTTTATTTAGATTTAATAAGGGCAAATTAAAGACAGGTATAGCGAGCTTAATTTTCAAGGCAATCCTGCTCCCAAGTCCCAAGTTCATCTAAGTTCTAAGACGGGGAAGAAGGTACCAGGAGGTAAAATTATTTTCACTTTTATTCCCACAGTTCAGCCCTGAAAGTGGGATGAAAGGAACATAAAGTTAATGAGTATTACTGGTCACTGTTATTACTTATTATCATGGTATTTGGTCGAGAATCACAAAAACTTTTGTGAGCATTACAAACTCAATTACCAGTCTTTCAGTTCCTAGTACCACTGATAACAATTTCAATTGTTAGTCGAAACCATTATGCATTTGTTCTTTCCTCTAACTAGTCATATAGGGCCTCGTTTCTTGTTCAATTGCAGCGTAAGGACAGCTTCTCATGTTATACCATGTTTGATAGCTATAGCATATTTTCTTGTTTTGATGTTTCTTAAGCTTAATGGTCATTAATTAAACAATAGGAGAATGTATACGCAGAAAAAGAAACTATGATGTAACTTCACTACTGGTGTTCCTTTATGTGATCAAACATAGATCTATACCTAGCATGCTAAAACAAATTGAAACTAAAATTAGCAGCAGCCAACAGTACAAGGTCAGGATTCCCATTTTCAATTCAAGTATAATCTACCTGTCGATTCTTCACATATTCCAGATAAGAAGGAACATCAGGGTATCGGTATTCTTCTTCACTTTGAAGATTAGGAACTTTTTGAAAGCAAATTATATCCCCATCTTCAATCTGCACATTCAATTTAAAAAATAAATAGATTAAGGAAACAAATAGCAAAAGGGAAAGAACAATTTTGATCAAGATCACCACGTTAAAACCTGTCCTCAAAAGCACAAATTACAATAAAATGCTAAATACCTGGCTCATTCGAAATGAAGCTTTCATGTCAAGACGGTCACACATAACACAAGGCTCAAATTTAACTTCCTGAATCATATACATAACATATATATATAAATGACTAATATAACAAAAATGTTGCACAGGAAAAAGAATTTTATAGGCCATACTACTAGAAGGAAGCATAAAATCCAAAATTTCCCTCCATATGTAATAAGTAAGATATTGTCCAAAAATAGCTGAAGAACAAACCTCGTATAGTTCAATTTCTTCTTCAGAATCATAACCCGCTAATTCATTTAATTTTTTCAGGATATCGACTGGCTTTCCTGTACTCTTAACATAAAGCCGACCCACATATCTGAGTATACAAAACAGACAAATAAACATGTCACCATTATCATATTTAAGGAGGAAATAAGTAGACAATAATCCTCAGTCTTCTACTCTTCATAGGTCATGTGCCAGTTACAATTCAATAGCAACCCTGGATACGAATAATTAAAACAAAGAACGCCAATAACTAACAAAATTCTCTAGCATAAAGTCACATTACATAATTTCAAATAGATTAACATGTTTCACAAAATAACATCTGAATATTACAAGGTCCTCTTTTCCCTTTGAATTGGTAAAATCCCCGCACCATTATTCGAAAGATGGCAACACTTTTTAAACAATTATGGAAATGCAAGATTACACGGGTCCAGATATATTTTAGTATAATTATAAATAACAATATGTAGTGCAACTACAATGAATATCAACCTGGTACATAGACATATAACCATATCTTTACTTTATACTTTCTTCAGCAGAGTGATAACCCACCCCACATATGATGAAAGAGGGAAAGGGAGGCTCACATTTTACAGTACAAAGAGTATGTCATTCAAAGAAAACCCACCCCACATATGATGAAAGAGGGAAATGGGAGATCCAGAAACAGAAAACATTTATGGAACTGTCTACTAGGGCTTCATAAAAGTTGCATTTTAATTACCTAAGCTCTTCTCTCTTGGGATCATAGAGCTTAAAGAAAAGAAGTATATCGTCCTTAGTCTTGTCAGGTGGTGGTAAAGGGTACATGTCCTGCAAAATTAATGTGTAATAGAAGGCCAAGAAAAAAAGAAACATAAAAAAGGCGGAATATATCAGGAATAATGTTATTTCGTCATGTTTGATACGACAACATACCTGCCCTCGTTCGATTTCTAAAAACAACTTCAGATCTGCATTGTGCATCTTAGTAGAACCCTCCTTCAACTGTCCAACCTGGCATTTGCACAATTCATTATGGAAAAAGCCATACAATTTCGTGGATCGTAAGCTCTACATGCAGCTTATTCCAAATCTCAAATAATAATAAACCGGGGGGGGGGGGGTGAAACAAATAATAAAACAGGCTTATTGACTTTTTTGGATGAAAAGCATATTTCCAGATTTGATTAGTAATTATATATATAGCTGTACTAATTAAAAGAACACCTTTACCAAATATACACTGAGCATACAGTCTTTTGTTTCTAAACCTTTAAATTCGTTCCAAAATCCTCAGACATTAACACCTACTTTGTACTACATTGATATTAGTAAAAAACCAAGTCATCCAAGTAACCACAAAATCTGATCTGCAATGTATAATCAGGGTACCAGGAAGGATCATAAATAAAGCTTTTATACAAAGCTAAATTTAGATATATTTATCACATCCCAGCCAACATACACTAGTACACCACAACAGACCATACGGAAAAAGAAAAAGAAATGCAAAAAAATTAAGACAAGCCTGTACGATTCTCAACCTAGCACTCTCTGCTATCACAGCATTCCTTGATAATTTGTGCTTCATAAACCTATCATCCTATACGTCTAACATGGAGAGCTTATTCAGAGTAAGAATACAGAGGAGAGCTTATTAAAAGAAAGAATACGGAGAAAAACAATGGAAAATAAATTGATATATTAAATTAACCGAAGGCTGTCGGGCATTTTATTTTCCCTTTTCTCTATATATCAAGATACAGAGAATTATTATCAAACACCCTTGATGTACCCAAATTTTGATGCACGGGGTCTGTTAAAAACTGGGAAACAATATATGAAGTTCAAAAATTAAGTGTAACTTGCAAACAAATCTTAACTTCCCAAAACAATTATAATCATGCACAGCAAATTAACATTGTATTTCTATTTTATCATGCCATAAATTTTTTGACTGTAACTACACACACCAAAAGTGGCATAGAAAGCAAACATAGCATATACGTCTTATATGTAGACTTGCAAACTGGGTAAAAGACAACAAAGTTTCTAAAATGAATATGTGAACCAACAGAAACCTTAACGGATGTCATCATAACTAGTGTAGGATATAAATACAAGAAACAATGCAAGTATTTACCGTTTGTGCTTCCTCCAGAGGTGTCAATGGTCGATTCGGGCGGTACGTATGGTTTTGCCTCTTTGCCCAGTACCAGAAACGCTGACACTGAACTGGTATACCAAATTCTTTGGCAACCTCTTCCTGCATTTAAACTAAATTATAGTTTTCCATAATTGAAGGTATTAGCCATTTAGGTAAAGACACCCGTAAAAGAAAGGAATGTTTGCTAATGAGAAATTTGTTCAAATTAGATTGCAGGATCACAGATTAATATCGGGAGATTTTACTTTTAAAAGGTAGATGAAAACTAAGGGAAAAAGAAGTGTAAGCCACTTATTTGACGAAAACTATGGAAGAAGCTCTGGAGCATTGTTACGACTATAAAAACATATCTCCCTTGCTTGGCACCATTTTATTGCTTCTTAAACATTTTCATATTACATTAGAACATTACAGACAATCCAAATAAGTATACAAATCAATTACTAAACCATTGCACAAGGGATAACGGATATAACTGATGGAACATAAAGTGGTTAGTACCTTAAATTGGACAAAAGGCATCTGCTTCTGAATACGAAAATTATGAACTTTGTCATGATCGACAAGATCAAAATATATATCCTTTCCAATCTGTTCCCGCAGATCATCATCATGAGCAACCTAGATGTTTCAAAAATTATAATTCAGCAATGAATTCCACAAAAAACTCAAGGAGAAATCAAGCCTTCACCGATACCGCAAAGATAATTCATTAAGATTTAGAATCATTACCTTGATAATGGTATAAAGGTGTGCTTGTGCTTTATATTTTCTTTTATCCTCCTTTTCTTCTCGTTCTTTTTTCAACCTTATCTGAAATAAGAGAAAGCATGTTATCACCATACTCAACAATAAAACTGAAAAAATATATTTTCATATCTGAATATACGGTTTACCCTGAGGTGTTCGGCAATATCCTTCTCGTCGACGTCACAAAATACCTTCTCCTTGTCACTTTCACGCACATAAACAAGCATGTATGCATTTGAATATTTGGTAAACTTAAATGGAGCATTATTGTAACCAGGACTAGTCGGAGGTAACTGTATGACAATGCAGGTAAACAGATAAAATATGACTTATCAATGAGGATACAATAGAAAAAAAAAAGAACATATAAACATATAGAATTGTACCTCTTCCTCGCCACCATATTGCTCCTCTAAGGCTTTCTTCATATCCTCTTTTGTAACACGCTCATCTTCAAATTTGTACCTATACAAGTGATAAATCACAATAACCAAGATGATGCCAGAAAAGAGTATGATTATACGAGTAACTCACAAAACATTCATATTTATCGTGAAACATAAGGTATATATATTAACAATAATTAACAATTGCAGTCATACTTAACGTTTGGGACAAGAAAAGGAAAGTAAAATAGAATGAAAGCTTATGGAAATATTAACAAAAGTCTGTTGCCAAATGAAATGGATTAGCTAAACTTTTAACCAAGTAACTGGTAAATGATGATCGGCACTAAAGTTTGTACTAGTTGACCAATGAGTTGGCGTAGCCCAACACTACCATTAGAACTTTACCCAACAGCTTGGAGCAACCGATAATGGATTAATGATAAGCCACTTATTCCTAAATTAATTATATACACTATGCCCAAAGTTAACAATCTTGGTAAATTAGGAATATTCTAACTGCTTACCATTGTTCAGAGAGGGTTGGTCTGATAAAAGCATAATAGTGCCCTCCATGCACCCCACCACTATGAACCAACACACTGTTGTAAAGGAAATTGATATAGCCATATAGGTGTTAGTACATAAAAATCGAGAAGGAAAAGAAAGAATGATAAACAAAATCAGGGCTGCATCATCGTTTTAGTGATATAACCTGTGCATATATAATAGATAGTTTATGTATAATAATTAGAGGCCAATATGTTGGATAGATTAGGTGACAAAAATCTTTGTTTAAACTTGTGGAACTAATTAGCATAAACTGCAATACCTATGAAGCGTGTAAAGATTGCGAACACTCCTATCTGCATCGGGCGATAAATACTTTCCATTTTCTCTGTCAAGGTCAAGCTCTAATGGGAATTCATATCTGTCATTAATCTGCATAGGGATATCAATCATGAAGTAAGCAGAGGAAACATGATAAACAAATATGAAAATCTTTATAAGTCTTTCACTTACTACATTATTGTATAACCTAGTATAATTATTAGCAGTAGTTACCATAACAAGCACAACAGAACTACGTTGTATTTCCACATGTACATATATCATGAAACAAGATAAGAATTAATATATATTTTACTAATTAGTTTATATTTGTTTAGTGTAGAGATTTCTAATATATTTATCTATATGTTTTATACGTGGAACTAGAAGTTTATTAATTAGGTAGTTTATTTATAATAAAGCCCAACTGCTTACGAACCTTAGTCCATTAGGTTATTTTACTAGATTTCTCTTCCCTGTATAAGCATAAGCATCGTAACCCCCACAATATTTTTTTTTGACAAACAAAATTTAATGCATTCATTAAAACACTAGAAAACAGCCATAACAAACCTCTGAACTGACAGTACAACCTGATTGAAAAACAAATAAACAAGTCGTTTTGTTTTCATATCGCTTAAAAATATAAACTTAAATTCTTTAAATTAGGGATTATAATAGCTTTCCCAGATCCAACCTACACATTTAAAAGGATTATAATAGTGTCACAATTGACCTTCACATAAATGCCATATATAGCCCAATAATACCTACCACATATGATAAACTACTATCCCCATATATATAAAAACATATAGATAAACTTACTGATTTCCATTCGTTAGATAAGATAAAAATCATTTACTAACAAATGTGTAAGTTCTCCTTTATTGCCACTTTGTGTCCCTCATCAATAGTTGTGTGCATTCGGTTAACCAAAATCGAATTTTATTTCGTTTAACAGATTCCGAAATGTGCCAAATATGGCTACCGAAAATCTGATATTAATCCAGTCTACCAAAATACTTTTTTCGGTTATTACCGAAAACTAAATTTTATTAAAAGTATATAAAATTACAAAAAATACATATTATCTTCTTTACCAATATTCAAAAATTAAAATAAATTATATATGATAAATTTGGAAGAATTTAAAGTGTACATAGGTTCAATGCTTGCACCCGGATTTATTTATCATGTGCACGAAATGATATTTGATTAACTTACAGAGTAAAAGATTATAAAATATACAAATAATTGCTGACTCCGGTTTAGTTTCAATATTCTTTAAAGTTTAAACTAGTTACTGTTAAGTTTTCTACTTTAAAAAAATATTCCATTGGTCTCTGATTTAAAGGCAATTTGGCTAAACTTAAAATTATTTTTATGACTTAATGTTGCTTAAAGTGATAAGTTAAAAAAAAATAGTTCAATATTTGTTTGGGTAAGTTTGTATTATTGGTGACATGTGAATTATTTAATATGTAAAAATAAAAATAATTTGGTAAACCATTTGTTTGATAATGATATTAAAATTTATCAAATAAAAATAAGTTGGCAAAATAAGTACCTCCTACTAACTATTGAATTTAAGTTGTATTTTTTAACTCAAGTCATTTCTGACTTATGACACAAACATTTTTCAGCTTAAAGTCAAAAATCACTTTAAGCCCCTGCTTAAAGTGTTAAACAAACGGGCTCTTAGACTCTGAAGCAACAGGGCAAAAGAACATCTATATAACCAATCGGGTATGACTAGAAGCCACAATTTAGATCAGAGTACAGTTATGTATGTTTATTTATATTAATGATAATATTAACATTATTATTTGTTGTTTTTATATTATTTACATTTTTCTGTTAACTGCGGTTAATAACCAAATAATCCAATAGTGGAATAAATGCTACCGAAAACCAAACCAAATTATATATTTTGGTACCGAACAGACGCGCACGAAATGATATTTCTTATAAAATATATAAATAACTGTTGACTCCAGCTTTTAAATCTACTTTAAAGTTTGAACAAGTTATTGTTAAGTTTTCTACTTTAAAACACATTTATTTTATCTCTGGTTTAGACTCTGAAAGCAAGAGGGATTAACAAAAGAAAGGCTAGTTAATCAATCACATAACAGACTAGCAGCCACATTTAATTCACAGTATAAAATTAGTACACACTATGCTGCAACTGTAAATACAATTATGTGTATATATTTCTATGGGCTTCAGGACCCTAATGTTAACTTTTAATTATTATCTAAAGTTAAGTCAGCTTTCAATACAAAATTAAGGTTATTTTTGTAAATGCAGGAAGTTAATTTTATCTTACAAAAATGTCATTCAACTTTTATATACAAAATAGTAATCACTTTAGATAATTTTCATAAAGATAACTTTAAGAACCTTTTTCTCTATTTATATTAATATTAACATTAATATATGTTCTTATTATATTATTACAGTTTTTTTTCGATTTTTCTGTTAACTGGTTAATAACCGGATAATTGAATAGTGGAAACAATGCTACCAAAAAACTAACTGAATTACTCCCTCTATCTCATTCAGTTCTATACATTTTCCTTTTTTGGATGTCCCACTCAATTCTATACATTCCAAATCTTACCCAAAATTGTAAAGTTTTAAAATATAAAAAATTAACCCCATCCACTTACATCCACTCATTTCTTCCACTACACCCACTATATACATTAAATATTGGTTAGACCCAACACTTTACCCACTATTCTTATTTGTTCTCACTAATTTACACATTTTCTTAACCTCCGTGCCCAAACGATTTGTATACAAATCAATGGGAAGGAGGGAGTATATACTTTGGTTAACCGAACTGAAATATTTTCGGTTACTAGGTATGGTTTTCGGTTAACCGAACCGAATGCACACCCACACCCCTCCTAATCATTCTTCCTTACAAGAGAAAACTCGACCACGAGTTCTGTGGAAGACACAAATCATACAAAAGTGCGAGGAAGCCAAGATAAATGTCCTACTCTTCTTTAAGAAGGGCTGAAGTGCAAATAACTTTAAACACGGACTGAAGTGCAAAGAACTTTAAACACTAATTAATAAGCAAGCGAGGGAGGCTTAAACCTGTATTATGAAATGACGAACACGAAATGATCAACCTCAGTCACATTATCACACACTTTGCATTCCACAACAATTTGAAAGCTGGTTTGGTTACTTCTACCTAATCCTCACTCAAGACATCTACATAACTTGTTTAACCTCCTCAATTGGATCTTTTATTTATGTCTTCAATGTGCTCGATTTCTATTGCACTCTCATCTCCTTTGACTATTTTCGCATTCTCCAAATGTAGAAAGACGTTAAATTTGAGTTGAAGTTGAGAAGTAATAGTCTCAAGAATCCTATCTTGTCTCTTATTTGTACATTCGTACCTTTCTTTATATTACTAGATGTATTAGTTCATTTTTAACCTTCCAAGTCATCATCTAACCCCTTCAACGTAAGCTAAATATTTAAGAAACATAAGCTTAATTTCACCGACTTCAAAGACTTCGTAGAGCAACTCATCCTATTCCTCCTCAAGACAACAAATTTTATATTTTATTATACCCCCTTGAATACAAACTTTATGCATTAGATATAATTTAAATCATGCAATAAGGGTTTGACTTTCTCAAATTTAGAAGTTAAGGGTTTGAATTGTTAAAATTCAAAGTTGCAAGGGCGTGATTGGTAAGTATCTCAGGCCGGCTCGGCTCTGATATAATACCATTCCGTGCAGGATAGCATGAGGTGCCAACCAAAGTAGCAAACTTTTGGCACCCTTTGGCACCCTCCCAAAATGGATATTATGTTATATATTCTAATAAAGACATGTACCTTCAAATCTATTTTAAATTATAGTTGTATATAAATAGTTTAGCAACTTTGAGTGCTAATTGTTTAAGTTAATTCTGGTAAGAAGGGTGCCAAATATACAATTGAAGAAAGAGACAATAATATATTAATATTATTGATGAGTTGTCAATTTTGGCAACCTTGGTTTAGCACCCTCGTTGGAGATGCTCTTAAAATGAAATGAGATATGAGATCTAATCTCCACCATTCAAATTTAAATCTACTATATACAACAATCATTTTAAATCTCATCATCATCTCCAATTATCAACTCTTCCATCATCTTATTGCTCCTCCAACCACCACCTCCAACTATCGGCAACTATAATTTTCGATGACCACCACCTCCGACGATCACCATTAACTCACCACCATCAAATATAAAATCACCACCTTCAAAATAAGAAATCACCACCAGGAAAAAAAATCATCACATCCAACCACCTCCAAACAGAAAATCACCGCCGAAGAAAAAAAATCACCACAACCGGCCACTGCCTCTACCCACCAAATCCGGACACCAGATCCATCATCAACTCCGGACACCAATATCATAACACAAAATTTTAATGCCACAAATAATAAAATTATAATCACAATATCACCCCTACCACCGTCTACACAAACCCCCAATTATAGAATAATCACCAACAACAAGCCAAAATCACTACAATTAAACTAAAACTACTGAGATACTACACAACACAAAACCGAAATTTGTGATAAATCAGATCTGTAAATGATAGAAGTCTGGTGGAATTTTTGTGATGAAAAAGATAAATCTGAGACTATGTAGAGCTTAGTAGTCACTGGTTTTGAAGCGAAAGACGTTGGCAATTGTTCCGGTCGACGAGAATATGTCAGGCAGCAGTAAATGATGGCGCTGGGATGAAGATGAGGAGAGATGAAGAGAGAGATGAAAGTCTGGGTAGTAGTGGTGGAGCGGCGGTGGCGGTGGGTGGTCGGGGTGGAGAGAGAGTGTGCAGGGGGTGGTCTCGATGAGAGAGAATGAATAATAAAAGAAACAGTTTGGTGGGAGAAATAAATGTGTGGTAGGGATTAAAAAAAATTATTAAAAAAATTTAAATGGAGGGCTAAGATTAGATCTCATTTCACTATAATTGGGGTTCTAATTTAACCAACTCCCTATATATATAGAAAAGTTATACGGAGACCGGCTTTTTGTTGGATACCTTGGAGACCGCTTATGTTCCGCAAGTCAAATCTTGCATAAAAATCTTGCAAAATGTATTATTTTGAGAATCATGTTATGCAAAGATCATTATTTTATTCAAAATCTTGAATATCATATATGTACAACATGTATAACATTACAAAATATTTTATTTTACGAGACATGTATAGTTTGCAGAATATTTGTTCAGTTTTTGTAGAACATACACATTCTACTTATTAAACTTAAACGATCTTCAACAATTTTAATGAATTAATTTTAATGAATTAGTGATATTCGTAGAACATATTTTTACAAAATAATATATTTTATAGTGTTTTGATTGCTAGGACATAGGTGGTCTCCGAGGTCTTCCATGAAATTGTGGTCTCCATAGAATTTTACTCATAAATATATACACACACACATTCCCACATATGTCCATTATGGGGAAAAAAACTTGATCGTCAAAATTTTACCTAATCGTCTACATTCTTTTGGGAAAAAAATGCCATGTATTAAAATTAATAGCAGAAGTTGGATATAATTGCTTTTTCTTTTTTATATTCTAGGAATATAGAGATAATACTTATTGGTTCGCATAAAAAATGATAAAATGTTGACCTCATAAATGTTTTTCCAAAATTGTCTTGGGAAAGAGAAATATTCTGCAATTAAGAGAAAAAAATTTCCTGGATATAGGAAACATTTAAGACACATCAAATTTTCCTAGCGTAATATATTTCGAAGAAAATTAATTTACAGCAAACAGACCTCGAGATCAAGAAAAATTTCATTTTTACAATATTATCTCTTATAGAATCAATGCTTTAATTATCATATTAGTTCTCACATGCATTTCCTGAGAGACAGTCTACAAAATAGGTGTCTCTTTATGTAATATGAAAACAGCACATATACCTTGTTAAGGTTAAGAGTCCTTTTGTTTAAACTTACACTAGCATATGACAGTCAACAGTGAAAGGACCAAAATAATGTAAATCATGCACATAATCGAGAAAGCATAAATTTATTTGATACTACCTTAACCATAGTGTCTCGCATGAAATCATATTCAAACCGCTTTAACTGAAGCTGGAGAACTGGAGGGAAGTCGATAAATAGAACGCCCTTCTTAGCATCCTGGAATTCACATTTCCTTCGTTATCTTTAAAAATATATTTAAGACATAAAACAAAAATTCGTGTTTGATATAACAAGCAGGTGCACAAGAAATAAACATGCCCAAAATGAACAGATTAAGTCACGCACAAAAAAAAAATCTAGTCTAATGTGAAATAGGTTTAACAAAGAGAAGGCGCCTATCTGATTTAATGAATTAAATGAATCTGATCCACATGGAGCAATGCTGAAAGGGCTATATGATTCCAAGGGAAATCATAGAGGAGGTATTCTACTTTTCTTTCTTGAACTATTACCTTTATGCCTGGCCTACAACAAATTGCATCTCAACTCTCAGATCTGAGTCATGCATACGGGTCCAATCAGGACTAAGGTCTTAAGATTGGACATTTTATTATGAAAACTGGAGTAAAAACATGATTACTCATACTAGCTAATTGACATTTTTTAATTCATACATTATGATTAAAAAGTATTAACAAATTAATAATTAAATTATATCACCTATTACATGGGATAAATAGAATAATAAAGATACAAGAAATAAAATCCTTAAACGGTCTGGTTCTTAAAAAGTGAAAAAACTTCAGATGACTGATGACCTTAACAGTCAGAGAACTATGTGATATGACATCTCAACAAAAAATTAACATTTAAGCACATGAAACTAGATGAAATACTGAATTGATAAGTTTTTTTCTCAAACCTCATAGCACTACAAAGATTATGATTAATTTTTCAAGTTTTCCTTGAAAGCAGCATATGTTAGGTGAAAATTGGATGCAAAAGTTACAGTGCAAAATTAAGGTTGTTGCATACGTCGAATGTGTTTTGCACAAATGATAGAATAAAAAAAAAAAATCAAATGGGAAGTTGACATGAACAGGGGGGATCCCTTATAACTATGAGCAGGAAGTACGAATCGTTATGTAACAGATTTCGGAGGGTTACATATCTCTTATAATACCATCAATTGACAGAGAGGAACAACTAAATAAGGAAATGAAGTTAGAAAGCCGTTTGATAGATGGCTAACCTGTAAACCATGCTCTTCAGCATGATACTTGTTATCACCCTCAAGACGTTCGACCTCCACATATTTGTCAAAAGAAGCATAAATATCCCCACATCCCTTGACATCAAGTTGGAGATCTAGGAAAGTGCAAAACTTTACAATAACCAAAAAAAGAAAGAAAGAAACAGATGGCATAAATAAGACAAATATATTAACTTCATGCCAGTAGAACTACCGTAGTAAGACTCTTTTCTGGTGGACTTGAAGTTGACATTGATACACTCAATATAATTCATGTGGTGCCCTTCAAATAGTTTCTGTATTGTCCCTTCTACAACCGTTCCCTGAAGTAAAATTATAGTATCAGAGTTTCAAGACTATATGGAATGGTGTTGAAGTGTAAACAAGAAATACCTTCATTTTATCTTCAAGCTTTTCACTCAATACTCGATTGAGTTCTTGAACATCATGCTGCAAGAAAGAATCATACGTGTCCCAACCAAAAGACTTCGTTAATTCTTTTGTTGAAACACTAGAATCATTAAATTGAAGCTTATAAAACAAACTCTGAAGAGCCAGAGGAATGCTTCCCGAAGGCATGTCACTCTCAGTCGTCGGCATATGATATACCGCCTGTTACAGATAATAGTGGAAGGGATTAGCTGCCAGATGTGGACTACTGATGACTTCAATTAACAGAAAACAAACCCTGACCTTTCTGAAGTATGGTATATGGAACAAAAATTGAAGGAGTGAATTCATGTAACAAGTTGCTCCTTGATTTTTAAGGCCAACATAACCTGTTTCCTTTTTTGAGTCATATGTCCAAAAGTCTGTGACCTTACGCACAGCGACATCAGCTTCGATGATGCATGTATCATTCACAAGAAAACCTTTATTGGGGTCATATAGGTCACTGAGTGGCATGAATGATGTGAAACCCCAATCACTTTCCCTTGCATGAAATTGGTGCTGTGTATCTGCAAATCCACAATTTTTTGAAATAAATAATAGAATTAAGGTTGAGTTAGACCATATCCGACATGAATCTCTTACAATGTATGAAATTAGAGTATGCAAAGGGTGAACAAAACAATCCCAATGCTAAGGCAAAGGTTAAACTAACACATCACAGGAAATTGTCTATATTCTACTTGCGATAAGGTTAATATTATACAGGTTTCTGAGGTAATTGGAGCCAATTTGACAACAAAATAAATATGATAGAAAAGTCCCCGGTATAGTCAATTTCAAATATCAAGATCACATTTCTGTGCACCAAAGCTAAAGCAACAACTTAAGAAAAGTAGTTAAACGCTAAATTACTAACTCGCGCTGCAAGTGGCTGTAGCATGCTGGCCTAATAGATTCCATCTGACCTGATTATTATAGTATAATTACTAAATCTATAGCAAACACAATATTTCACAAAAGATTTATGTTTGCCGGCTTGTCTAGCTTTTCGTCAAGTTAAAGTAAATATTTCCATTATGGAATACTGTTTAAGTAGGAGACTAAATTTCATTTCTTTGCCTATAATCACACGGGTATATGAGAAAAAAACTAGAAGACCTAAACTTAATTTTTTGGGAAGTTGTTAAAACAAAAGGTCACGGTGATACTTTAATATATTGTAATAGGCAAAGAGAATGGGCTTGTTTCAACATTAAATAATCATCTGATCCGGATGACAAAAGCAATCTACATAACTTAATATTGAGGTTGACTCAGATTTATATAAAGATTATAAAATTGAAAAATTAATTTTGTGTAGCCTCCCAGAGTCACTTAATGATTGAGAGAGTATAATTTACAATGTAGGTGAATATAACATGGTTGTGACTAACTCTAATTCTAAAAATCTCTTTCCACGCTTTTGGTCTAGGAATTGTTTGTAAAATTCTAAAATTGTCATATAAACATCAGATAAACTTGCAATATGCCATGTCTAATCAGACATGCCCGTATATAGGTCCTCTCTACCCACTTTGTATTCGTACTGTACCAGCAACCACTAAAAATTATAGCAAGTCACAGCAGAGATCACACTACTGCAACAAGGAATCTTCTTAACAACAAGATGACACATGTGCTACCACAAATATTAAAACTACAATAATAAAAATAGAAAAATGGAATAGAGTTGTTAAAGATCATTCTTAACACAGAATAAAAGAAGAAACCAAATACGCAAAACTGTAAGATTATTATAAATGTTACCCTTCTTCACTGTGAACTTTGGTTGAATTTGATTAATGACAGCCAGGCTAAATTGCGCATATCTGCTCCAGCCGTAAGGCAAAGATCCAGAATCTGCGACATCTAAGTACATGGACAAGTGGTCTACATTATTTCCCTTGGGAAAAATAAGTACACGCCTGCACCACAAAAAAAATGAAACAATAAAACCCCCCCATCACATTTTAAATAACAAACATAAACACTCACTGTATGTATAACTTAAAAATGACACAGTCCAGTCAAATACCATCTGTAACTACCAACAGTAAAAGTGTCCGAATACTGTTTCTTAACATTCATCCTCGAAAAATTCTCGAGAGTCCATGTAAACCTCGAAGCTTGTGCCGGCTCCTCAACGGCTTGATTCTCTACTGAATTAGCCCCTTCTGTTTGCGCTACAACTACAGAAACAAAACCAAAACAAATCCAAAATTAAACACAAATACTAATCAAGCACATAAACAACACAGATATTAAAATTACGCAGCAAAAAAGTTAGCGAACCTTCCATAGGTTGAGGACCTTCTAAAAGCTGAGGACCTTCCAAAAGCTGAGGTCCTTCCACGCTCTGAACTTCAACTAATCCGGAACTCGGAACCAGCATCTCCTCATCATCTTGCTACACACAAACACACACATTACATCCACGACACAAAAAAAAAATAAGCTTCTGATCCAATAAACCCTATCTCAAAATCAAATCAACAAATCATTACAATTCAATTCAATTTAAAACCCTAGCTAATCAAATCAAACATTCCTAACCAATAAACAGACTAGCACAATCACACAGACTAACAATTAACAGAAACAGATATATACATACAAATAGAGACACGCAATGTGAAATTGAGCGAGGGAAGAGAGACTTACATCCAACGGTTGATGAGTCATCAGAGTCATAATTAGAGCGAGAATGACCGTACGATTGTGAATCTAGAGGGAGAGAGAATGAATAGTGGTGGTGATATATGAAGATGGGAATGGTCACTCTTGGGAAACTGAGTTGAAGGGAAAATAAGGGCCGAGTTTTTTGAGCTTTGGAAATGGATATGTGTGGGTTTTGTGCAAACTTTCGGGGTGTTTTTGGAAATTTAAGTTTTGGGGGAAGCGGTAGGGCTTTCTTGGGTTCTCTCCCCTTGTTTTTTGAATTTATTTTTTTAATGTTGAAGTATATATACTAATCCTATATTATAGTATATATTTTATTTTGAAAAAATTATTTTTCCATCTCACTCATTTTTTTACCGTTTTATCTTTAATTATTTTTTGTAGAAATTGAACATCAGATTAAAGAGGCAAGTAAATTTACATTCAAGTGCGTGTCCGGTGAAAAATCCCAACTCTTTCATTCTCTTTTGTTCTCGTTAATTTCCCTTCAATAAAATCCAAATTTGTTGGGTGTTTGTGTGTCTCTCCTCTTATAGTGTGTGTTTTGTCTCATTTTGTAGTGTTTTGTTATATTTTTGTTTAGTTATGGTTAGACTTATTTGGTGTTGAATCTGTTGAAAACAAGTTTATTCATATTTTTTGTGATCTGCAAAGTCTGAATCGAATCGGTGATGATTATTGTAAGAGCTCACATTTCACAACCAAATATTATTCATCCGTTACACTTTCGACATGTGTATAGTTGGTATTCGGCATGTAGATAGCTGGTATAGCCGAGGTGTTTTCGGCATGTAGATAGCTAAGATAGCCCTTTTCCAATCTTAGTTTATGTAATTGTTGTTTCCGAACATTGGGTTAACAATGGTTTCTATGTGATACGGTCAATTGCGATTTGCTATTTTCAGATATATTAGTGCAATTTGAATCGCTTGAGATGTCTTGATTTAGTTTTTAACTTCAAAATTTTTTAAATTATATGTGTTAAACAATCATGAAAATAGTCATCTTATTATTTTTAGTGTGTTATTTGTTTTATCACCTGTATCGACAATTGGGGGCTTGTCTCGGCTATACTCTATTCAAATTAGTGAAATATTTTTACATTTGTCAAAAAAAGGAGCGTGTCAAGCTGGAGGGAGTACTTTTTTTAAAATTTAAAATATGAAATATATAATAAATTTATTAGGTTTTTTTTGCTAAGTTTAGATCTTAAAATAGTTAATTATTTAGGTACATTATTACATTAATTTTTAAAATAGTTTAAATGTACATTTAAGAATTGTCATTATTTCAAGTATAAACTAACGTATAAACAATCAATATATAATATTTTTTATTCAACTCTTATGCTTACACATTATTTATTATATCGTGGCTGCATTCCTCAATTAAACTAAGATAATTTTTATTTTCGATGTTTGACAACTCAAAAGTGTTTCAAAAATTTAAGAAATTTTCAGTATGAAAAATATATAAAGTCAAATATAATAACAAAATAAAAGTAATTTTATAATTTAAACATTTTCTCCAAGATTTTGCAATTTAATTGTTGCCTTCACTTAAGAGTCGGAAACTTAAATGTTTTATAAATAAATTTAAAATGAGAGTCTTTTATAATAATTAACCTAAAATTCAGTTTTATAAATAAATTCAAGAAGAGAGTCTATTATAAGAATTAAAATCACAATATTTATAATTTTATCACTTGTTAGCACGCATTTAAAAATACTATAAAAATTATCATGTAAATAATATCTTTTAATATAATAATACAAAATTAATAAGAAAATAAATTTATGACATACTATTATGAACATTATACTTTTAACATATCTTGACCAAAGTTGTTTGGTAGATTTATTTGATATACTAAGGGTCATTTGGTTCATAAATTTGGGTATCAGGTATTCATTCCAAACTCATATCTCTTGGTTCATGATTTGGTTACTTAAACCTAAATTTAGAATCAGATTTGATACTCATGAGAGAGGTGGATATGGAGAAGTGGTATGAGGTATGAGATTTACTATTATTATTCATGTTTATTTCTACGGTTAAATATAATTTATGTACACATATTTTTAAATTTAATATATTATTTAATTTTAAATAAAATTATAATAATATTTATCTAATGCCAATTTGCAAGATTTAATTTATTAAAAAATAATAAATTATTATTTAATTTGTTAAATTATATTTTACTAATCATATATTTTTTTAGTAAATTATATTTATAAATTATGTAAAAAATTAATTTCAATGTACAATATATATTTGCACATAATATTAGAATTAAAATTGAAATGACAACACATTATTTTTTAAACTTGTATTATTTTTCAGTTAGGAATCAAAATAATACGAAACTTATATTATTATAACTAATTATTTTTTTTAATTTATTTTTTAAGAGTTTAAAATATACAAAATATAAATTATGATTATATTATTTGTAGGACTGCATTCAAATATTTTTTTTATTAAAAAATATTTAGCCATAAAAACTTATCTTTATTAGATAAATATGGAAATATAATTTCTTATATCCTCAGCCTGCCACGTGTGTAATTCATGATCAACACGTAGTGTTCAGTTCTTCAGCTTGGGACACGTATATGGTTTTTCATGACACGTACATGTTCAAAGTGATGATTGTGTGAGTTCATTTTTTTACTAAAGAATCATTTTAGGAATTAAAGTAATGATCGGATAAGTTTAAGATTGGCGGCCAAGATACAAAATTGCAATTCTACCTCTTTTTGCACACATTTAGTGCACTTCTAAAATAAAAATATAGATGTAAAAATTTCAAAACAAATTAAAATGCGCTAGTTATTGTTCTAAAATATAAAAAGCAATTAAATATAGTGAATAAATTAAAATATGCTAGTAAAATGATTTACAGATGGTGATGTACTTTCTCGTCCTCTCTATAACATCTCTACCAAATACTTTTTCTATTACCACTACAACACATAACCTGGTTGTGAAATTTCTGAGAATGGAGAGCACGACAGCAGTTGAGCCTACCGAGCTGCCGCCGGAGTTGCAGAAGCCACTAGTTCCTGTACCAGAGGCGGAACAGAAGAACAAGCGAAAGGTATTGGTGGCTATTGATAACAGTGAGTCAAGCTTTTATGCTTTGCAGTGGGCTCTTGATAATCTTTTCAAAAACTCGAGCACCGTCCAATCTTCTACAGAGACGAGCCAGCAGGATTCTGAGACGCTTACCGTAGTTCATGTCATGCCCCCTTTCCACCAATATGTCTATCCTGCAGGTGCACCTGGTTTGTTTTCATTCTTGTCATAGTAAAGCAATCTTTTTGTTCTTACAAACTTGCTATGATCTACCTATATACTTGAAGAACTCTGATTTATCAAATCTGATTTTGATTTAATTAGCTTATTTGTATTATAGATCTCTTATTTTAAAACCATTCATAATTAGAGATGGCATACTAATCTCGAATAACACTAGCTACTTTAGTATTATGTCTACCAAATAAGGCAAAATATCAATACTATTTATATGAAATGTAAGAAGTTCGAGGAGACGGCAACTAGTAACTTGTGCAGATACCTGAGTGAGGTTGATTGAAAGGTGCAGTCAGGAATTACACACACACATGATCTGTGTTATATGACTTTTGTTTGTAATATAGTGACCAACTGAACTGTGGTCATGGTATTGTGACTTGAGATTTGTACTATAAATGATTTTTAGCAGGCGCATATAGAAGGTGAAGTAGTAATATTTTTTTATCAGGGCCTCAATTTGTTCTTGGGACAGGGATTTACGCAGCAAATACCGTGGTAGACTCAGTAAGGAAGGGACAGTCGGAAATAGCAGCAGGGTTACTTGGTCGTGCGATGAAACTGTGCAAAGACAAGAATGTAAAAGCAGAGAGTCTGCTGCTTGAAGGGGACCCGAAGGACATGATTTGTCAAATTGTTCAGGAGACTCATGTTGATCTTCTTGTTCTGGGCAGCCGTGGACTTGGAATGATCAAAAGGTAATTTAATTAACTTAATTTGAATTTTACTTAGTGCCCGTTTGGAAAATTTTAAAATAAGTAACTTATGATTTAAAATGATTAAGTGTGAAATAAGTGATAAGTTGATAAATACTTATAAATTCTATAAATGTTTGGATAAATTAACTTATAAGTCAGAAATTTTTTTACTTAAATGAATTAAAATAAACAATTATTACATACAATTATCTTAGTTCATGAATATTAAATTAGAAAATATTTAAAAATTTATATTTTAAAATAAAAACTTTAGAAAAAAGTGAAAAAATGAAAATAAGTTGGAAGCCAACTTTCCACTTATCAGCTTATCAACTTTAAATTCAATTTATAAAAGTTGGGTCGACAAACACTTATCAATAAGTTGTTACGAGCTTATAAGTCATAAGTAGCTTATAAGCTAGTAGTCAAACATGCCCTTACTTTCTTCAAGTGAGATTGAACTTATTTTTAACAATTTACAAGTCAAGAAATGAAGTTGCCTATAAAGAAATTTCACAAGTTCACGTAAAAACAACAAATGTAGAGAGGAGGCCTTGAGTTACATGAATGTTTTGTTTCCGCCACTGGGAACAAATTTGCCTCCTCATGAACATTTGTACTTGAAGATCAATAATCATAGTCTAGTTCAGTCCCTTATAGCATTATTTTGTACCTACTTCACAACTTGAGGTCTTAGGACATCAGTTAACTTAACAATTAGAATCAATTTAAGTGCAAGGGCCGGACTTAGATGGAACTAGACAGTAGTATCAAAGGACTCTAGGAGTATATGTTTGACTGTTTGAGTAATCTAAAAATCCACTAAAATGCTTATTGCTTTTGTTAACGTTAATTACAAAATTTGAAATACATCATATATCTAACAAGTTGTGAATCTCGAAATCATTCCCTTTCCAAAATTATGATCCGCTGAGATTCGAATTCATATCTTCTTCCCAATTACTGGTAAAATAATATGGGTATCCACCACCTCAGGTAATTATATGTTTCTAATGCAGGGCATTTTTGGGAAGTGTGAGCAATTACTGTGTGCACCATGCAAAATGTCCTGTCCTCATCGTGAGACCACCCAAGGAATCCACTCATCATCAGAAGTCCGGGGAGTAGTTTACTGGTATTCTGGTAACTCGTGAAGAAGACGTTAAATATGTTTCTACTTTACATCTCATAAGACCTTGCTACTGTGTCTGTGTTTGTTTTAAACGTTTGTAATGACTATTTGAGTTTGAAAGGTTGGGGTGACTACACTCTGCCTGACTGGTGTGTGTATATAAATAAAAGGCTACTGTTGCCTTTTTCCAGACATTTATCTCCTCCAAATACAATCACAAAACATATTAACAAGTTACTAGCTGCACAACTCAAATGAGCAACTGATTATTAAACTCATAATTAAACATAAAAAATTGGAGAACTACCCAGCATATCACTTTTTTGAGTTTTTTCCAAATTTATAATTTTAAGCTATTTTCTGTTACATTTGAGGTTGTATTAAGTTTGTATTTTGGTAAAACAATTTAAAAATTATGTTCTTGCCGAAAAATTAAAATTTATATTTTTACAAAAAAAATACATACGGCCTTTTTAAAAAAACTTATGAAAACTAACTAATTTCAAATACATTTCTTAAAGATGGTAGAGATAAAAGACAATAAATTGCATGAACATGGACCTATGAAAATAGGTATGCATACATCTTGCAAAAAGATTTTACATATGGTCTGAGTAGTGTTAAATGTAACATATTAAATATCAAAATTTGGTACTAAATTATTGGTAAGATTTATGTGAATGCAGGTTTGCTATTATTAATTAATTTGTAATTAATCAGTACAGGACACGCGGTATTTCAAATTTATTTTACGTATAAATTCGCTACCCGTGATATTATTTTTAAGAAATTGAATGGCTTATGTGTTTGATTTTAAATTGAATCATACATAACAAATCATCACCTTTTCTTCAATCATCATTTTTTAAGATTTTTACTAATTTTTAACTCATATACATAGGGATGATAATTTTGAGTTCGTATTGGATTGTTGTATCCGGTCCAATTTATAGTTCAACATGAACTCGACACAATCCGAAACGGGTTGAAATATCTAAACGTCAATCCTATAATATACCTAAATCTGACACCCGAGCCATAGTTAAAAAAAATAAAAGTAATATTAATTTTAAAGCAAAGAACTGCGTCTGCAAGCATACGTTCATACTGTGTTTATTTACAAACTTTGGATATGGATAAATACTTATACCCACACAATTTTTGTTTAATTATAAAATCGTGGCTTGACATGCATGAAGGTCGATAGACGTTAAGTAAAAAATATTTAATAGAGATAAAAATAGAAAATGAGAAGAGATAAAGGAAGACTTGATCCCAACGAGAAGAAAGAAGATGATGAGCGGCTATGAAATTGAGATTGACTTCACACGTGAGTCTCATGTGCATTTCAAAATGTTAGTGGTCTCCTAGGCCAAAACAGATGACATTGATATGTTGAATAATCTATTATATCTATTATTATTATATATATAATAACCCGGCGTAGGGCATTGGTGAGATGATGAGACATTTTATTATAGGACATTGGTGAGATATTTTATTCAATTTAAATGATGAGATATTTTATTATAGGACATTGGTGAGACATTTTATTCAATTTAAATGATGAAACATTTTATTTAGCTTGAAATGTCTAAATTGCCCTTATAATTACCATTTATAAAAAAATGTTTTTGGTGGAAATCGAACCCTGATCTTGCAAATACTCTATAGAGGAGCTTACCACTAAGGTACTAAATCATATGAGTTGTCAATTATATGCATATTAGATATCTTTGTGTGTCTTGAAGAAATTAATATTTACTATTATATCTACTGTGACTAACGAATACTTTTTAATTATCTATCTCTTTTTACATTTGCTATGTTTAGCCCAACATAGGGCATTGGTGAGACATTTTATTCAATAACATAGGTGAGACATTTTATTTAATTTGAAATGTCTAAATTACCCTTATAGTTACCATTTATAAAAAAAATATTTTTGGTGTGAATCGAACCCTGATTTTGCAAATACTCTATACAAGATCATACCGCTAAGGTACTAAATCATATGAGTTGTTAATCATATACATATGATATGCTTGTGTGTCTTGAAGAAGTTAATATTTAGTATTATATCTACTGTGACTAGCGAATAATTTTTAATTATCTGTCTTTTTTTACATTTGTCATGCTTTTAGTGGAAATCGAACCCGGTCTTAAAAATACTCTACACAACATAATACCACTAAGTCACGCAACCATATATGTTGTTAATCATACATATATTAGATATGATTGTGTGTCTCGAAAAAGTTAATATTTGGAATTATATATAGGGAAATTCTTAACGGTACCCTCGTACTTTTGGCTTTTTTAAATGGTACATTAAATAGTTTTGACTTCTATTTGGTATCCTCGTATTATTATATAATTCCGAGATGTACTCCTCCCGTTAAACCCTGTTAATCAAACGTTTAATTACCTCATAAACAGTATAAAACACAATTAATAATAGTTCAAGCCTAAGCTGATAGAACAACAGTATGATAACAAGTTTAAAAAAAATAGAAATCAACCAAAAGGTCCATCCAATAACCATTCAAAACATCCATCCATAATCATTCAAAAGACCCAAAAATATATAACAAGATAACCTTATAAATTTAAAAGATTCGACCGTAATGACCAAAAAAGTCTACAAATTAAACTTTTAAAAACAGACAAAATATGTTATGATTCATTGTTAAATATGAGATGAACTAAGCTGAGAAATGTTGAACTCGGTAGCCTGTGATGCACTGCAACTATCAACTCCTAGAGTAGAGTTGAAACTCTCAACAAAGTTGCTAGTGTTTGAGTCATTGCAAACATTTGGATCAAACTTATGTTTGCTCCAAGTACATGTTTCACCTAAATTTGCAAACCATGTCATAACACTATCACCCCTGCCTCTTTCAGTCTTTCCATAGCTTTTCTAAATGTAAATTGAGAAGTAGCATTGCAAGCCCTCCATAACACTAATTTAATAGAATTTTTTTCTTTTAACCTCTCAAACATTATCATCAATTCGGCATTTGTTTCTAGTTTCTTGTGGCTCATCTGATAAACATATCGAAAAGTTGGATAACTGTAGTTCAACTTAATACCCCTGTTTTTAGCTTCATCTTCGTAATCCATAACCAAATCCAGTAATGTGCATTTATCAATTTCAACCTTAATATCTATAATTATACCCCCTCCATTCAAAATGTAAAATCTTATGATCACTCATGCTATAATAATAGTGCAATATATATACGAAATCAAAATCAAAACCTTAAAATTTAACAATAAGATACATATAAACATACATATATCAATTCATTTATATACGAAATATCAGTACAAGATGAAGGGTATAACCTCTCAAACATATGTGAACATATACAGGAGTCTATTGATACACACATATAACAAAAGTGAAATTAAAGATGAAGGATACATACCTCAATTGGAATAAAGGATTGATTACTTTGTGGAAGCGGATTAAGAAGAACCCTAATCGCACTTAACTAATCCCCAATTCTCCATATTATTAAAACTGAACCTAACCCGACTTGACACTGTATAAGCGTTATGTTTTTTTATTTTTATTATTACTTTATTTTTATTTTAAAGTTAATCATGGGTAATTAAACTTTTGATTAACAGAGTTTAACGGGAGGAGTACATCTCAGAATTGTATAATAATATGAGGGTACCAAATGGAAGTCAAAACTATTTGGTGTACCATCTAGAAAAGCCAAAAGTACAAGGGTACCGTTAAGAATTTCACTTATATATATTGTGACTAACGAATATTTTCAGGGCTTAATGCTCCTAAATGCATGGGTATTTTTATGATTACAGAATTTGATTAAAAAATTAGACTATTAAAAATACACTACGTGCTCATATAACTCTCTTAAGTACGTACTTTGAGATATTTTTCTCCAAAATTTAATCATCTATTTCTTTTTATATTTTCTACTTTAGTCATTTAATCAAATTGACTGTAAAGTTATAAAAATCAACAATAATAAGATAAACCGAGTACTATTATGTATACTTACGGGTAAAACTATTTCAAATTTTTATTTGGACTAATATATTTGAGATTATTCTGAACTCAGCATCAGAATGTCACTTAATTTCTAAAAAATACTCAAAATTTGACTGTTTTTCACAAATGATGTCAGAGCTTTATCAAGTTAAAATGTATTTTTTTTTACTTTCGAATTTAGTTAACGGGCTAGAAAATGATTGAGAATAAGCTATTTCCACGGATATTTTTTCGTACACTTTATTTTGAATTATTAGGGGCTATACTTTATTTCTAAAAAAATCGGCACAAACTAAAATTTCTTAAATTATATGCTATGTATTCTAAAATATTATTAGACAATGACCCGTGATAGCCCAACATGTGGCTATTTGTTCAAGAGACATTTTATTCCATATAAATATTAAGACAATTTATTTAATTTAAAATGTCTAAATTTTCATTAGACTTACAATTTTTTTTTAAAAAAAAATTATTTAAATGAATTCGAACTTGAGTCTATACACTAGATTGCACATCTCCTACCACTAGACCAAACACTCACATGTATTTTTAATCATGCAAATTATATGTGTGTATGAATGTCGCATGAATAAAAATATAATGACAAATTTATCATTGTGCTTACTTTTAAAATATAATTAATACTTAGGGATTTCGAAATTGAGTATATACACTAATTTAGATAATTTCTTACCAATTGAAAATCACTCATTTGTGTTTTATATCATACAAATTATAGGAGTGTGCATATCACATGAATGAAGAAATTTTTGATAGTTTAATTATTGTGTTTCTATAAAATATTTTAATATTAATCAATTTTGTATACTTATTGATTCAGATTGCAATATATTATGTATCATATAAGGTCTCTTTATACAATTCTAAATTAATTAATTTAGTGTAAAAATAAAATAATAATGAAAATTTACTATACATAAATAATTGTACTAAAAATTACGTTACTTGTGTTTTTAATCATACATATGGTATGTATGTGTGTGTGTGTCGCGTGAATGAAATAATATTTGGTATTATTGTTATGATTTATTAACAATTTTTATCATCATTTTAGTTTTACATATCTTAATTCGTATTATAATATATTATTTCACATTATAATATGAATAAATTATATATAATATATAGATGGACTATATTTCAAAGTAGTGTTAAATAATAATAATAATAAACTAAGTCCGCAAGGGTTGGCTCAGTTGGTTAAAGAGGGGAAAAACTATCCTCTTGGTCACGGGTTCGAATCCCACGGAAGGAGAATTTATGATTATATCTCCTGAGTCAGAGCATGTCGCTTAAATGCGGTTTACCTTGGTTCACGTGATTTGCAGGCTATTGCGTGAGCCCGTAGGATTTACCCAGTGCGCACCCGAAGGGTAGCGGCAACGGGTTAAGTACGATAAAAAAATAAAAAATAATTATAAACTACTACATATGAAAATCAGATCACGCGCCCACCCAATCTTATATTTCCACTCATACACGTGATACGTGTGTATGCGTGTCGCGTATTATAGAAATATTTTGTATTTTAATTATTATAACTTATCAAAAATATTTAAACACATTATTTTTTTTGTATTTATTTATTCAAATTATATTATATTACCTTATGATTTAAAATAAAACAAGCAAGTTATATTAGACTATAAAGTAGCGCATACCTTCACTGAATTGCAAACAACATTCCCACATATGTTGAATCGATGAAGAACATCAGGGACACATCAACCCAATTATAGAGAAGGGAATTTGATAAATAGACCATCATGTATCAATACACATTTCAAACGAAAATCACATCATGTGCCAATAAATATTTTACACAAGAACTGTTATGTATGGATAAGTTAGAAAAAAAACTCTACTTTTATGAATTGGGTACATAAAGAAATTTTTTGTCCACAGTTTTGTTATCTATGTGACTCTTGTACTTTGCAAACATGGACCAAAAACACAAGTAAGTCGGTTTATAAACATTGTGCACAATCTTGTAAACTATTAAGTATCTACACTACTCATTTCGCAAAATAAAAATATTTCAATTATGAATAGTTTTCATCTATAACTAGGGAATTATATAACTAAAATATAACATATTCATCACCCAATAATGAATATCGCACACACCACAAAATATCAAAATTTAAAATTTATATTAGAACATGACTCGTGCCTCGCACGAGTTTTCATACTAGTATATACTAGCTTATAAGCCGTGCGATGCACGGACTGATTATAATATTTATAATTTTATTATTTTGTTATTTCGTAAAATTATATTATAAAAATAATGGTTATATATTATTGAAATTAATAAAATTAAAATATTTACGTATTATTTTTTATGTATTATATATGTAAATGACGATGTATTAGAATGAGATAATATGAAATTAGCAAGGGTAATATATGATATACCCATTTTGAGAGATATGAGAATGAAATTAAATTAAAAGGCGATTAATTAGACTCATTAATCATTAATCAAATGCCCTTTTAGTTTATAATTTTTGGGAATATATATGTTAAGAATTTCATCCGTCCCACTCATTTCTTTCCAATTTTTTCTCATATCTGAAAATTATTTTAAGCATTATATAAAGTATAGTTCCTTAATTTATTTTTAAAATTTTCATTTTTTGTATAAAAATTTAGGCAACTACATTTTATAAGAGTCTTAAAGTGCATGTCAAGTCTCCGTCCCCAATATACACAATTGGGTGGGATGTAGGGAGTATAATATAACGTGTATATATATAATAAATATAACGATAACTTAACACAAGATTATATATATATATATAAATGAAGCACATAAATCCAGAAGAACAAAAACTTGATATATACGAAGAATTAAAATATGAAATTAAAGTTTGAAGTTTACAACAGAGTCACGAAAAAAAGTTTATTAACATGTTCACACTACGAGGACGAAGAAAGTTCAAAATTTTCAATGATAAAAAATGTAAAAATTTAATTATAAATATTAGAGGATTACATTGGATAACCTTTAAATCCCCGTAACCTCTTAATGAAACTCTCGACTCAACCCATTTAATCATAACTCATATTTATTCATTATGTCGTACATATCATATAACTCATTTATCAATTAGATATTGGACCTCACGGCCCAATGAACCGAAAGCAAGCTCATAAGGCTTTTGGGTACTGCAATATATTACGAGTTTAATCTGGATGGTCGTTATATCTGAAATAAAATATCAAAATTAAAATCGGCTCTAATGGAGTATAACAGTTCATCCTGAAACATCGTCGTCAATTACGTCTGCAGTGGCGAGGGAAATCTTGTTGGCTTGATTTTTTAGGCGAAACAACTTTTGGTGGCTCGCCTTTTAATGCCTTTCTAAGTTGTATGTTCCCATTTCGAGTCAGATAATTATTGATTTTCAATTTTATTTTGAATAGATGTAGTAAACTCAGTAATTATATACAGTAATTGTATATTGAGAACTAAATAACAATTGTCAACTATTAATAAGATTAGTTCTGGTACCCTATTAATAATCTCAAATTAATCGTAAGATGTATGAGTCTTTTTTTAATATTTTATAATAATTTTAGTTACAATAAAAATATAATTAAGTGTTTGTGTATATTTTTTTTAAAAACTAGCAAAATAGATATTTAATTTTGATATGTTGTTGACGAAATTCGAGTTAAGTAACCAATCATTTTAAAGTTTAAAAACAAATGAATACTTAATATGGTATCATAATTAAGTTTAGTGAATGGTTTATTTTTGAAAAATAAAAAATTTAAAAATTTAACCCAAATTATTATATTCTTAGATGTTTATCCCCTTCCCAATTTTTTTTGTCACCAAATTGATTATAATTTGACCTTAAACGATATTAATTATATAGTTAAAATTAATAATTGTTATTATTTTTAGGATGAATATACACAAATCTATGAGATTTAAATAAACAACACGGAGTATACACAAAAAATATTTGACGCAGAAAAACCCATCCAAACAAATATCTATAATACAATCAATACATAACATCTCAATGATGTGCCCAATACTTAAGTCAAATAATACTCAAACATACAATCAAACAATAACGTCTCAACGGTGTTGGAAACCCGATTAAGTAACCATCAAAACATCAACCCATGTTCGCCGAGCCTCCCCTCAAACAATAATTTATTCATCTCGTTCTTTCAAGTTTTGAGAATCAATAAAACATGCAAAGTGACCTCCAAACTACCGTTTTTCATCATAACAACATATCCGTCTACAAAATCACATGCATCAACCATCAGTGCTCCTCCATATGATGATTTACCCAATCCTTAATTTCTCAATCCTTCGGCCTTTTAAAGAAGAACAATAGAATCATCCAAAATTTTTACATGTTGATTAAAACATTGAAATAATTGCGATGATATAATTTATCTTTTTCAATATCGAGTTCGAATAAATTGAACCACGGTGCAAGGACCAACCGCCAAACCGTACGTAACTTTGCCTCTTACCACATTATGAGTCTTTTCGTCATCAAATCCATCATCGTAATCTGCCATGTCAATTGAATCTCGAACTTTACTCCAACACGATCTATCACGAACCTTGACTCTTGATACCACTTTATAACGTGAAAATCACGTCCCGACTTATATTATTATTCCAAACAATTATCATTAATACAATTAATACATAAAATCTCAATGATGTACCAAATACTTAAGACAAATAATACTCAAACATACAATCAAACAATAACACAACTTAATGGTGTTCCAAACCCGATCAATGATACCTAAGCGTAACAATACTTAAGCATTCGCTCTCGAACAATACTTAAATTTACATCTTAAACACTCAACTCATATCAAACATAATATAATTATGCATATGTAGCCATCTCAAATTGTTATATATATTTGATGCTGTCAAAATATATTATGAGAGTTTATCATCCACCAACATATGACATAGATGATATTATCAGAGTTTGCATATCAACTTTTTGTCATCACCAATATATATATATATATATATATATATATATATATATATATATATATATATATATATATATATATATATATATATATCAGAGCCCGTCAAGCTGCAAATGAGGAGGCGCCTGATTCTGTTTGGTGAGATACTATTTGTGAAGATATGTCGGTTCATGTAGATTATATATTTGTAAATGATAGTGTATTTGTATAACTATATAAACACATGTTAGGTTTCCACTATACACGTTGCTTAACTTTATTATTTTTGATGTAATCTAACGGCTCTCAAGAATATTATTCTTTGTTTTATAGAGTACCTTGTAACTTGTTATGAGTTTTTATATATAAATAAAAACGTTTCTTTATATTATTGTATTATATTTTGAATCGATTGCTATAGTGTATTAAATCCCTTCTACATTTAATTAAGGCCTAACACAAACTTAACCCGTACGACATACTTAATCTGATTACGATACTAATTATCTACTCGTACAATTACCAAGTCCTGTTATGACAATAATTGTTTACCCAAACAATTATTACCTATGTTTGGGATAACTCTTAAAAATTGTTGTATTGTTAGAAAAAATGTTAGTGAAAAAAGTGTTGTTGAAAAATCCAGACAACTGTTTAATAATACTTTTGATATATGATTTGATGTAATAAAAATTAAAAATAATAATATTTCTGATGAAGTTACATATTTAAATCAACAACTGTTTCCCGTAAAGGTAAAAAAATTATTTTTCTATCAAAAATAGTAAGGACTTGCTTTCTCTAATTAACAGTAGTTTTTACACGTTTTCAGTTATTTTTCATTAAAAAACTGATGTTGTTGTGTACAACAATAATACCGAACACCCTCCTTATATCAAGAATAAATCTTGCGTACATACATATTCACTGCAAATTCACTTTCACTACCACTACTTTAGGAGTTATGATGACCCACCACTTTGTACTTTGTACTTATTTTATATTTTCTCTTTGAACATCTGTTGTTAAAATCAAATTAGTTTGGCTTCTTATTTTTTTTCTCCATGAAAAATTTAGAAAGTAAAAAGTTAAATTTTATATTTTCTATAATTTTATAATTATGTTAATTTAATGAAATGCTAATTTTATTTTATTTTTGTTTACCGTCAATTATCTTCTTTTTCATGAACCAACCTTTAAAATAAATGAAAAAGTGAAACACATTTTATAATATTAAATTTTAATTACGTATCAAATTTTAATGCATCACTTTTTTGCATGTCACGCTCTATTTTTATTCTCCTTGTTATGTATAGTGATTAGATGGAAATTGGTTGAAAAAGACATTAAGAAAAAAATTCATGTCAGATTATATTATTTAATAAAGTAATATTAGAACATATATTTTACTTTACCTTTATTTAATAAATTGGTCCCAAAAAAATGGAGAATTGAAAGTAAACATGACACAAAAGTAAAAATAAATTAAAAAAGCGAATTTCACCTTTTTATTATAGATAAAAACTCTTCTCACAAAGCAAAATAAAAATTTAAAAGAAATTGATTTTAATCACGTTTGGTGATAAGAAAAAGCAGTTAGAACTCCTAAAATAGATAGTGAGTTCGTAGTGAATATATATGTACGCCAAGATTTATTCTTATATCAAACACACCCAATTTAAACTAGTGAAGAAATTGAAGACCGATGGAGTTGTTCATATTATTAAAGTTAATTTATGATATATATTATTTACATTATAAATAATTGGTAAATTCTATTAATGTAAACTTAAACCATTTTATACAACATAACTATAAAACTTGAAGAAGATCTCAGATATGTGTTGTTGTACTGTGTAAGATGTTTAAGCCTAACTATCTTAACTTTCTAAATGTTATGGTCTTATTTTGGAGTTTTTTAAAAGGTAAGAAACTAAATAAATAGAAGATAAATTACTTTTATTTTATTTTTGAAATAAAAATATGTCAAATTTAGATTAATTATCACTTATTTTAATTTATTTTTAAAACTAAAAAATACCTAAAAAAGTTAAAATAAAACTAATTTACTTATCTTTATATTTGTTTTAGTTTCGTTTTAAAAAAAAATATATTAGGTCACATCAGGAGACGCATCTACCTTACATTACATACATATCATAAACAATAACATTTCACCTCTCACCTATACATACAAATCACAAATGGAAGGTCTGCTCTAATAAAAACCATTCCTTCAAAACACTATTCTTGTGATTGTAATTCACAGCAAAAACCAGGATAAAACATGCAAATTAAATTGTTTATACCCTGTATGTATAATCTTCACTTCATTGCACATTTCTTATAAAAATAGTTATTTTCTTGTTGATATACATGTGTTTGCATATGTTATATGTATGCAGATGCTTGGCACCTAGGATGTTCTTTTTGATACCAAGTATTAGTAAATTGTTATATTACATGATGCCTCTGCTGCCAGCTCTGTAAATGTGTGGATTTTATATTAAATTTCAAGAATGTTGAAGAGTTGTAGTAAAGATTGTAGCTTGATAGATTATAGTGATTGAGCAGTGTGTTAACTTAATTAAAGATTGTTTATTGTTTGGATATGTTCTTGGTTATTGTGATAGAATTTTGGAAGTTACTAGTAGCTTGGTGTTTTGCAGATTGATAAAGGCTGTAAAAAGAAGTGAGTTTGGTTTCTAGAGCGAAAACTTTGTGGAGCTATTGAAATAGAATACAAGATGTTGGAGGATCAGAGTGCATCAGATCAACTTGCTAGAATACGTGATTATGATGTGAGTTTGACCGTGAATTCGAGCACGAAAAGAAAGAGACAGAAAGAGAATAAGAAGAGAAAGAAGACGATGAAAGGCTTCCAACTTGATGCCAGAAGTTCTAGTGTATGTTTTCTTATGCAGTTACATATGATATATCAGTAGTTATATTTGATGTACTTATGGTCTTTATTCTGTTTTATGTATTTAGATATAGACATGGTTTGATTTTAGTAGATTTGTCGACATTCAGAATCTGAAATTGGTGTTCAAAGTTATAAGAACTACACGCAATCAGTACTTGGTAAAATTTTATGATATGTTTGTGATTTGACTTTGCATTTACTTGAATCATTTAAATTAAGAGCAGTCTAGAAGACTAAAGTTGTACAGATAAAGGAGGTGAATGTACTTCTGATTTGAAAGTTACAGACTGCCTTGTTGATGACATTTCTGTTCTCTCCTAATACACATCTACAATTGCCTGCGCGCAGGCAACCGCACAAAGACGCAATCACAGACTAGTGTACATGTATAGTATTCAGTGAGTTCGCGTTATTTATTAACAAACACTTTGTACAGGAGCCAGACAAAATTCCAGACGATAGCAACTCAACAAGATATGTAACTTCTGTGGCTTTACCAGAGGTTGAACCTCAGAAAACTGATGGTAGCAGCAACACAAATTTTAAACCACTAATTACTGAGGTACAAAGTGGAGATGGTAGTAAAATAGTGGAAGATTATAATAATGCAGAAAGAGACAAAACATGTGTTAGATCTGGCTGTGGTACAAATGGAAGCAACTATGTGTATAGAAGTAAAGCAGAAGAGTATAAAATGATTGCAGATCTGGGTACATATCCTCAACTTTCTGCAATGATTTCTCCCGAGGCCGGAATGAAGAAAGCGGAAAGAAATGAGAAGGAGAGGGAACAATTAACTGATGCTCCTATAGTATGTTTATTCCATCCATATAATTGTACTACTATGTTCTTACTTGAGTGACTTCCCTGCAGATTCCGTGTTTGCTTAGTTATAATCCTGCCTGCCTGCTTGTGATTGGTTTGAATCCCTTGCTATTACATTTATACTTTTATTACCAAAAATATGTAAGTCGTTTGCATGATACTCTATTTATCACCAAGCATAAATTTAAAAAAAATGCAGAGTTGTAAAAACATCAGCTCTCTTTCCAAAGACATTTAAGTGTGATACATAAATAAGTGACAAACACTTCTTCTATTGATTGTTTCAGAAAATTGATGGAAAAAATCCAAAGTATCTAAGAAGGCTTCTCAGAAAGCTTCTCATCAAGTTGAAATTATATTTTCTTTATAACTAGAAATACCTACGATATTTCCTTAAGAAGATGAAAGACTTGGAATCTGATGCAAAAATCCTAAATGTATGTTTTCTTATGCAATCATGTATCTTTACTGGATTTGATGTACCTATGACTTTATTCTCCTATCAATATGATACACTCGCTATAACTTATTTAGAGACACATGGTTTGGTCCTAGTAAATTAGTCAATTTTGAGTCTCAAATTGCTAGAAAAAGTTATAAAGAATGAAAAGATAGTACATTGTTATATTCTTTACTACCCTAATAATTATGCATCTACGAAATCATTTACATTTACAGCAGTTTCAAACATTAGAATTATAGAGCCAACTGGTCAGTGGAGCTGAATGCTTATCTGATTAAAGGGAGTATCTTGTTAAATACATTTCTGTTTTGTCATCATCTCTCCATGTAAATTTATGCATAATTGTATATATTTTTAATCAGTTCACCTTGAACTATTTATAGAAAGCACTTTTCACAGGGGCTAGACATTACACCAGAAGATAAGGCATCGATGCATGTAATTAATGTGGCTTTACCAGACACCAGTGAGGCACAAAGTGGAGACTGCAGTAAAGTAGTGGAAGAGTGTAATAATGGAGAAAAGACCAACAAAGGTGCTAGATCTGATGGTGGTATAAACAGAGACAATTATGTGTATCGAACTAAAGCGGAAGAGTATAGAATGATTGCAATAGCAGGTATATCTCCTCAACTTTCTGCAAGGCTTGCTTCGGAAGACAGAATGAAGAAGAGCACCAAAATAATTGAGAAGAAGGCATTGGAGAAGACAGAACTATTTAGCAATGCCCCCACAGTATGTTTATTCTATTCATATAGTTAAGGGAAGATTATTGTCACTTAACTATGTTCTTGCATAGTGATTTCCATGAAGTTTATGTGTTGCTTACTTATTATCTTGTTTGTTATATATTATGTATAACAAGTATTTCCTCTATAGGTTGTTTTAGTAACCACCAACTCTGTAAAAGCTAAAGTATTGTGTGCATAATGGACTGTTCTGTCGAAGAAGGCATGCCGCAAAGCCTTTTCTAAGCACCTTTAAAATTTACTTTCTTATTACTAAAAACACCTAAATTATTTCATTTCCTTAAAAACCTAGATTCACTTTTCCCTTGCAGACAAGTACCGTAAATAATATATAAGCCATTTAAGGCCTCCCTCGAGCACCTTAATGTTTTATTAGAAGTTGGTTACATAACATGAAGTGTCCTCCCACCTCCATTTGTTTAATTTAATTGTTTATTTGTTTGCTTCAGTGTGCTGTATGTTTGTTCAAGCATACGATTGAGGGGGAGTGTTAAATAATATAAATTCCATTTAAGAGTTAATTACTTATTATCAATCAATTACGCTTAGGAAAATTTTATATTATATCAAAGTTGACTTTAGTCCTAATTAAATTTCACCTATTGATGTCAACATGAGTCATAACTATAATGATGGGAGATCATCACTTAACAAGATTTTTTTTGGTTTGAAGGATGTTAAAGAATCAAGTGAAGTACAGAAGAAAAACTGTATTGAAGGAGTAGTTGAGGTCACAAAAGGTGACCGTGTCAAATCTGTTGTGTACAAGTACCAGACTAAAGCTAAAGAGTATATAATGCATGCAGATTTCAGCAACTGCTCCCAAGGTGTCACATTATTTGCTTGTGAGGCCACAAATATGGACAATAGGAAGAGCAAAGTGGTTAAAGGACCAGAGGACAACCAAAATTCAGCAGTATGTTAATACATTTATGAATATCATGTAGCAAGCTCAACTTCTTTTCTATATATCTCATTTTCTTGCCTTTTGAACAATGATTACTTTCTGTTGGTGAAACTAAATATTCAGATTTCATATTTCGGTTTCAATTTCTAAATATGATTTGCCCCCTTTTTTTTGTTGCGTGGCAAGCACACTTGCTTTCTAGGTAGTCTATTATTTTGAAGAGGCAGGTTATATTTACAACCTCATTAGCATTTGATCTGAAGTTTTGGGGTATACGTTGTTGGCTTGTTGCTAGTGTGCATAGCTGAAATATTAATTTACTTATTTTGTAATTGCGATTTTTTATATGCAAGTCACATGACACAACAACTGTTTGGAAGTCTAGAGCCCTGCTAACATCTATATTTCACATGAGACATATCACAACCTTGTATCTGTTATAAAATGTGATGTATGCTTTCATATACCATTTTGTATCAGTTTATGGTTATCCTATAACTTTCTTCCAGAAACTCTTAAATAATATAGTTGCACTTGCATATAATTTTGAACTACTAAGCTGTGGAAAGTTTTCGTGGGGCTTTCCATGGATCATATTGTCCACTACAGGCTGTATACTTGTATTTGGTTGTCTAGTCCGAATCCCTGATTCAAAATTGTAAACATTAGTATTTCATAAAAGTTGACATAATGGACAATAGAATAATACTAGATTACAGATCTGCAATATGTCTTCATGTTAAAGCTTTGTGAACTCGATCAAGTTTAAGTCTATTTATGTAGGTGACCATCCAGTAACCTTAGGCTACTGCAATTACTTGTGCCTGGATGAGAATCATATCTATGTACTGATTGTGCTGTGTTTCAGGGTCTTTTGTGCATGTGTGTGCACTTAATTTAGATTGTTCGCATGAAAGTAGTTGCTTGTTCTGTGCAGTAAATTTCAAATTTATTCTTTGCATGTATTTAGGTTGCTTGTGTAGCTGATGAACCAGGGGGAAGCATTCTTGAAGCTCTGGAAGCTGCTGAAAAGATTAATACTAATGATGGCTCAAGATGTGCTATAGCGATTGATCCTGGTTTTTTATTTTCGCAAGGACATGAGAAGACTGCATGTTTGGGGACCACCAGTGGAAATCCTGAAATTGAACATAGAGAGACACATGTGAGGGAGGTGAAAGAAGTGTTTGATAGAAGAGATTGTGGAGTAAGTGTATTAATTTGTCTTAGTTATATTTCCCTTCTCATTAGATCTTATACTACTATGTTTTACGAACAGTTTGGTGCTTTAGGATATGGCAGCAGAGATAGTTAAGCATGGAGACTCAACTAAAGCTGCTGAAACAGCGCCATCATTGAAACCAGGATCAGTGAAAAAGGTGGATAATTTAATGTTACGAGTGTTTCTTGTGAGTTGAAGTTTGAGGATCATATAATAGTGAAAGTAATATTGAGTGCTTTCTGAGTTCTAAACCTTGGTGATGTTTTTGTTCAACAGAGAAAACCTAGATATTTTGATTTCCCAAATAGCAGTTTGGGCGAAGATGCTCACAAAGCACGAAAGCGTACTAAGGCGAGAAGAAAAAAACCATGCTATCTATGTGGAGGTTTCAGGCATACTGCAAAGCATTGCATCCAGGTATCTTAGCACATGTAATTTTCTTTTCAATGTATGCTTATAGGATCTGAGTTACCATAGTGGCTCGTTCTGGATCCAATGATATCCCTCCACTTATTTCGATGTAGCACACTTCACATGATTTAGTTTTAATAATCCACTGAGGTAGAAGTGAACATAGCAAAAGTATGTGTAAATTGTAGCTGTGACTTGTGAGGGGTCAGGTTTCTGCACTTCTTTTAGCAAAGTTGCATATTTTTTGTTCAGATTTTAGCCAGGTAGCAATCTTGCAGAAAAGTCCACCCACCCCTCAAATCCAATAATAATTTAATCTGATATAATTAATAAAAAAATAATTTTTTGATTGTATCCTTGGCATAGTTTCAGAGTCCTGTACTGGTTGTATGATAGTACTCGTTTAACTCCAATAACAATGACATATGGGAACTTCTTGCTATTACGTAGTCCAAATTATAAATGTGAGAATAAAGTAAAAACTAAAATATATAGGCCAAACCCATCTCGAGTTCAACCATCATAGTAAGGAGAATTTATTGCGATAAGCATATTCTTGGTTTACCTATAAATTTTACAAGGAGTCAATTACTATATAGAACTGTCAAGTGGAGAAATATTGTTAATGCAAATGCAATCCATCAATCTAATCTAAAGATCCTTTTTCCTTCACTGAAATTTGTTCAGGGCCGTGAATGCTTCAAATGTGGAGGAAGAGGTCACCTTGCTAGAGATTGCCTTGAAGAATCATCGAGCAATAACATTTTAGATTTCTGTTTGAGATGTGGAAATTTAGGCCATCATATGTTTGTATGTCAAAGTGACTATTCTTCTGAAGATCTCAAGGTCAGGGTTCTAGATAGTAGATTATTTTGTACTTCCCGAACAGTTGAACTTTCCTGAACTCTTTGAAACCCCCTTTTTGAACAGCTGTGTTCTTTGTCAACAGGCTATAAAATGTTATGTTTGCAAGGAATTTGGGCACCTCTGCTGCGATGGCTTTAAGTACGAGGGTCAGGCATTAGCATCTTGTTACAAGTGCGGGCAAAGTGGCCATCTGGGTTTTGTAAGTCATTTTTCTTTATGTAAACTTCACTACATATATATTGTTTATGTGTTGTTGATCTATAATAATGACAATCTGAAACTGCTTGCTTAGGAATGCATTAGACAAGAAAAGTGCACCAGATGCTCGCTAGCCAAAACTTTCTACGATCATGAAGTAAAAGGCCACTTTGCAGGAAAGAACAGAGAACATAACAAGGTTTTTAATTGATTGGAACAAACTCAACATTTGATTTAATTAATATTCATCTTTTACATCTGTAGGCTTTTATATAAAGTGTACAATTAAATTATACAAGTAATTGGTTTTATGCAGGCTGGAAAGTGTACCTATGAATCAACAACCATTGAAAGATCTTTTTCAGATAATGAAATTATTCCAAACTTCGCCCATGCACCTCTTTAACCTGGTCAAGTCGGACCTAGTAATCAAGGCCAAAGGCAAGAATATATTATGTCTCCAGTGTCTCAACTTAAAAATTAACTTAGTTAACGTTGTGACATCTTGGTCGTAGGAGATAGGAGTTCAAACATTGTGAATACGGTTTTCAGAGATATGTTTTATTTGTAAACAGTATATCTGCAAGAGCAGATGTAAATCATGTAATATTATGATTCATGAAGACCCAGCCTCATACCAAACCTTAGGTTGTTTCCTGCAATAGCACAAATTTTGAGAGGCATCAGAAGATATGCATGTGCATAAGATATACTGACATTTCATCAAATTGATATTTTGAAATAGCAAAATTAACATTGTTGATTTGTTGTGCTTTGTGAGTCCTATATCTGGATATTCTCTACCACAGCTATTCAAATCCAAACATTTTCTCCTAACATATTTTTTCTGCGTTGTAGAAGTTTTTGAAGGAAATGGCCAATGCCGTAGTAGCGGTTCAACATATGAAGGAATTGCATAGAAAGTCGCAACGGAAAGTATGAGAGTGCATCTGTAGAATCAGCTATAATCTCCAGATATGTTCTAGTTAATGAAAGTAGATTTACTCATGTTAGATACAGAATATGTATTTGGCAAAAAAGGAAAAAGAGAGGTACAGTAGGTAATTTGCTGTCTGTAGGAATGCCAAAGTATGCTTGTAATCAGGTTTAGATGACCATCTTCACAGAGATGAGATAAACTGATTCAAGCACACTCTCTCCCGCTACTTTGTCTTCTCATTCTCATTATCATCGTTTCTTATATATGTATAACTTGTCTTCATTATTCAAGCCCTTTGGATTATTGAGTTGGCGATTTGGCGTGAAGAAATCAATCTTTTAGTGATATGAAGGTCAATTTTATTAGTTCTTAAAAAAATACAAGAGCAAAGTCGGGCTTGCCAGTTTCTGGGAAATTCATACCTTAGCAACACTATTTAGGAGGAAACATATTATGTAGCTCACTCGTACTTATGTAACTGATCATTGTTTGATGAAGATCATCCGTCGTCTATCAATCAGCGAAGCTCGTTGGATTTCTTTATACTTTCTCTCATCTCCTCTCCCATCAGCGAGTGCACTATTCTCATCTCATCTATGCTTAATACCAAGACAATTTACATTCATCTGACACTTAGTTCTACTTCAAAAGATCGCAGAGGATAAGTGTAAGTCCTGTTAGGCTCTCCCATCCTCCTCTAATCTTTCAAGTTATGAAAAGTTAATTTCACACCTTAAATTCCTTATTTACTTAATATACTAGGTTCTTGAGTAAATAGAACATCATTAACCTGATGTGGTAGTGATTGTTGTCGAGTCCTTTTACAAGATACAGGCTGGAGAATAGTTAGAAAGAAGTTCGGCGTGACAACGTGCACAAATCATAGAACAGATTGTTTGATTGTTTGCCCTGACTAAAATTTGAACAAAAATTATGCAAGATTGCCTACATTTACACATGTAGGTTCTCCAGTTAGGTTGTTTGATTATTTTCCAATTAATTATTGGCTCATTTTATGATTATTCAATTTATTATATAATTGTGCGTAGAATGTCTGCCTACATATGGTCTGTTTGGCAAATCTTATAAGCCAACTTATTGGCGTACAATGTCGGCCTACATATGGTCTGCCTACATATGGTCTGTTTGACAAATCTTATAAGCCAGCTTGTTGGCTTATAAGCCGTAACAGCTTATATTGACGAGTGTTCGTCGATTTAACTTATAAGTTGAATTCACAACTTATAAGCTGATAAGTTGAATGATAAGTTGAATGCTGGTAACAACATACTTTTTCTCAACTTATTTTTCATTTTTTTATCAATTTTAATTTCAGAATATATTTTTTTAAATGTTAATATAACTTAAAATATAAGAATTAAGATAATTATATATAAAAATTATTGATTTTAATTCATTTAAATAAAAACAATTCTAATTTATAAATTAAATTATCCAAACACTTATATAACTTATAAATATTTATTAACTTATTACTTATTACTCACTTATTCACTTTAAGTCATAATTTACTTATTTTAAGATTTCCCAAACGGCCACATGATATCAAGCTCTTGACCAACCACCATATAGAAAAAAACTAAAAAATTGATATATATTAGTTTAAACTTGTCCATACGAAGCACCAGAATACCCTTAACCCTTAACCTTATCAATGTAGTATGCTAAAAACACCCTAAGATCGATGTCCTCATTGATCCCATAAATACACCTATTCCGGGATAACTTTGATACCGTCTATAATATTCAAATCCAACATTGAACGCATACCAAATCTAACTCCGCACATATGAGTCCAAATTAACTAGCAATTTGTTACACATTAGTTACAAACTTATCCATATAAAGAACACGATCATATATCCTGCATCAGGCTAACAAAACACAAGTATTAAAAAAGGCAATATGTCATAGAAAAATACATATGAATTGTGGCACTAATTTAAAAATTGTATCCATTCCACAGACTCCCATTTCTACCATAACTACTGTTTCAAGCTATTGCCCCCAACCACTGATATCTTTGCCGGGGATTTTCTAGTTCGATGAAAATTACTAAAAGTTAATTTGACATTACAAATTAACCAAATTATCTAGAGAAATATGTTTTCAAATTCATTTAATTAGCTGTTCACAGTTTTTATAGCAAAACAAAGCAAGATAGATGGTAAATACAAACCATAGATGAGTTCTGCACCAGACATATAACTCTTAAACAGAACAAAACCATAACCTACCTCAACGCCATTCCCATATTACCATAATTTAATATTCTAAGCTATTCATCTACGCAAAAGTGGTATGTTGCTGCAGCTTTCAAGTTTCGGGCACTTTACCTTGTCTGTCAAAATCTCCTTCCATAAATCCACTAATATCTTCTTTGTCAGTTTCAAAATAATTTAACAACTCCTTTTCAATGTCAGCGGAAACAATATCCTTAGCAACAAGGGACCTTACAAATTCCTTTGCTTCCTTAACATCATTGTTTCCTTTCATGTATTCCAAACATGCGACCAGGATATCCTTGCTTGGCAGCTGCCATCCTTGTCGACACTCTGCAATGCCTCTTTTCATTGCTTCTACTGCTTTCTGGGGTTGATCACAACCAATATAACCTGTGGCAAGAAAATACCAAGTACAAGGGATAGGTTTTTTATTCCTTTGTTCGGCTCTTTCTACAAGAGCTTCAGCTTTTCCCATAAGACCTTTTTTGCAGTAATAACTAATCAAGGAGTTTGGAATCCGAAAATCGTAGCTCAGCTGACTATCCTCCCATTCTTCGAAAACATTTTCTGCACCTATTTTGTCATCAAGCTTTAAGAGTGAGGTTATCATACTTTTATAGCCAGTATTGTAGATTTTTCCGTGCTTCTTGTAAACTTCCCATAGCCGCAGTACCTCGGCTTTATTCCCCATTGCGGAATAGTGTGTAATAAGGAATTCGTATCCAAGGCTCTTTCTCTTGGAAGTTTGTATCAGTCCCTCAGCTTTCTTCAACATCATAGAAGCTTTGTCTACACAACCAACGTTTTTATATGCATCTGCAGCACTGGTATAGCTATCCCAATCCAGACGATACTCAGGTTCAGATTCCATTTTCTGAAATATTACATCAATATCCTCAATGCTGCAGCTGGCAGAATATGAAGCCAACAAGATACTGTAAGTAAATTTGTCCCAGACAATGCCTTTTTCCTTCATTTCGTGCAGCAAAGGCTTCAATTTGTCATAGTTGCCTGTCTTGCAGTATAGACTAAGCATGTTATTATAAGACAATGTGTATCTTAGGAATCCCAAATCCCTCATTTTCTGCATGAGGTCCTCTGCTTTCTCCATGGATTTTTCTTCAACATAGCAGTTGAGAAGAGAACCATAGACCTGCGCACATTTCATCTGTTTTGGGATGTCATTAAAATAGATCACAGCTTGGTCAATCCCTTTAAATCTGGATATCAAGTCCAGCCGGACAGCCACATCACCACGTGAAAGTTGAAAATACCTTTTGTCACTCATCCATTGAGAAACCTAAAATAACAATAAGAAAGAGCTCAAACAAGGTAAATCTTGAATGTAGAAGTACTGATGCGGTAACCTCTTACACATGTTATTTCATTCTTCTGTTCGAAGAAATCAACTATGAAAATTAACTTGACAAGAGGTTTACATTTCTAAAGGAATTGATAGATCTTGATTGCTAGTTTGCTACCTGTATCGTGGAGTAGTGAGCAGAAAAAGTTTTAAAGAGCAAATTTAGATTAATAGACCACATATGTAACCAAATATATTGTAAAAATTGAAGGACTTCTTATACTCCGGTACCAAAAGAACCAAAATGGAGAACCGATGCTATTCAAAATTTAAATAAATAGTATGATGTGATGCTTCATTCTTATCCTCCACAACATTTTTTTTAATTCTATCTGGTTCAACTAAGTATGAATATAAGTACTTCTATCGATGTTCCTGGCAGTGTCGAAGATTCATAATGCAGTATTGGCAAGTCATATTCAAACCCCAAAAATAAAATTAGTCCTTTGTATAGCTTCTTAAGGTTGCTGCTGAATTTATCATGCATTATCAACTGTAGAAACCTTTTAATGTATAACAATATACCAACACTTGTTACTTGGACAAGAAATTTAAATTGAAAAGAAGTGATCTCTTAGAGTGCTACATTTATACAAGCACTTGAGAATTGTGGTTTACAAAGGTCGAGAGTGAAGAGGAGCATATCTTACTGGTTTTAATTCTAACGTGTTATTCATCAAAGCAATATAAGTTGTTTGCCAATCCCTTCACCCTTCTACCTACAAAAAAGGTATAATAACAAAAGTACTTATCCTAGCATTAGGCATATTTCAAAATCATGCTTGGCTATTAGTTTTTACTTAATATTTTTTAAGTAAGAGTATTTTATTTCTGATAACTCCTGGTGGCGGGGCTGCTCCTTCGACGCCGTCCTGGATCCTTCGCCGCTGTAGAGATGTAGCTGTGGTTGGTTCCTACAAAACAACACCGGAGGGGGGTTGGAGTCCCGCGGCGCCTCCGGCGTGAGAGTAAGAACTAGCTTTTTGGGAAGATGAAGATGAATATGAATGCAGGGTGGCTGTGCGTGTATATGAGTGTGAAAGAATGATTAACCCCAAAACCTCACCTTCTTGGGTTATTTATAGCCCAAGGGTAGGGTTTTGGGGTTGGTACCTTTAGATCATAGCCATTGGTTTTGGGAGTGGAGGACACCTGGCTGGAGTGGATGCTTTACACGTGTCAGCGCAGGATTGGCCGCGGAATGTTCTGAGGATCCTCTGACACGTGCCCTGATTATTCCCATGATTGATGTGTGACAGTTGTCCCCATCATGTGCTTGGGCCAACGTCTCACGTGCTGGGATTTACCAAGGTTAGGCTTGCGGGACTGAGCTGGTTAGGAGCGGTAGTGTGCGGGACTACTCCTTCTAGGAGCTGCGTGGAGTTAGGGGCCTAGGAGTAGCCCTCCCAGGAGTCATATGGAGTTAGGAGCTTGGGAGTAGTCCTTCTAGGAGCTGTATAGAGTTGAAGGCCTAGGAGTAGTCCTCCCAGGAGTTATATAGAGTTGGAGGCCTAGGAGTAGTCCTCCCAAGAGCTATATGTACTATCATGTGCCCCCCACTCCTTTATGCAGATTTTCTGGATGGGGGAGTGAATTTGGGTATGTTTGTGGAACATGAGCTTTTGATTGTTTTGCTAGAAGAATTTGAGCTTTTCTTGCCCCCAGTCCGGATCTATTGATACACACATATAACAAAAGTGAAATTAAAGATGAAGGATACATACCTCAATTGGAATAAAGGATTGATTACTTTGTGGAAGCGGATTAAGAAGAACCCTAATCGCACTTAACTAATCCCCAATTCTCCATATTATTAAAACTGAACCTAACCCGACTTGACACTGTATAAGCGTTATGTTTTTTTATTTTTATTATTACTTTATTTTTATTTTAAAGTTAATCATGGGTAATTAAACTTTTGATTAACAGAGTTTAACGGGAGGAGTACATCTCAGAATTGTATAATAATATGAGGGTACCAAATGGAAGTCAAAACTATTTGGTGTACCATCTAGAAAAGCCAAAAGTACAAGGGTACCGTTAAGAATTTCACTTATATATATTGTGACTAACGAATATTTTCAGGGCTTAATGCTCCTAAATGCATGGGTATTTTTATGATTACAGAATTTGATTAAAAAATTAGACTATTAAAAATACACTACGTGCTCATATAACTCTCTTAAGTACGTACTTTGAGATATTTTTCTCCAAAATTTAATCATCTATTTCTTTTTATATTTTCTACTTTAGTCATTTAATCAAATTGACTGTAAAGTTATAAAAATCAACAATAATAAGATAAACCGAGTACTATTATGTATACTTACGGGTAAAACTATTTCAAATTTTTATTTGGACTAATATATTTGAGATTATTCTGAACTCAGCATCAGAATGTCACTTAATTTCTAAAAATACTCAAAATTTGACTGTTTTTCACAAATGATGTCAGAGCTTTATCAAGTTAAAATGTATTTTTTTTTACTTTCGAATTTAGTTAACGGGCTAGAAAATGATTGAGAATAAGCTATTTCCACGGATATTTTTTCGTACACTTTATTTTGAATTATTAGGGGCTATACTTTATTTCTAAAAAAATCGGCACAAACTAAAATTTCTTAAATTATATGCTATGTATTCTAAAATATTATTAGACAATGACCCGTGATAGCCCAACATGTGGCTATTTGTTCAAGAGACATTTTATTCCATATAAATATTAAGACAATTTATTTAATTTAAAATGTCTAAATTTTCATTAGACTTACAATTTTTTTTAAAAAAAAATTATTTAAATGAATTCGAACTTGAGTCTATACACTAGATTGCACATCTCCTACCACTAGACCAAACACTCACATGTATTTTTAATCATGCAAATTATATGTGTGTATGAATGTCGCATGAATAAAAATATAATGACAAATTTATCATTGTGCTTACTTTTAAAATATAATTAATACTTAGGGATTTCGAAATTGAGTATATACACTAATTTAGATAATTTCTTACCAATTGAAAATCACTCATTTGTGTTTTATATCATACAAATTATAGGAGTGTGCATATCACATGAATGAAGAAATTTTTGATAGTTTAATTATTGTGTTTCTATAAAATATTTTAATATTAATCAATTTTGTATACTTATTGATTCAGATTGCAATATATTATGTATCATATAAGGTCTCTTTATACAATTCTAAATTAATTAATTTAGTGTAAAAATAAAATAATAATGAAAATTTACTATACATAAATAATTGCACTAAAAATTACGTTACTTGTGTTTTTAATCATACATATGGTATGTATGTGTGTGTGTGTCGCGTGAATGAAATAATATTTGGTATTATTGTTATGATTTATTAACAATTTTTATCATAATTTTAGTTTTACATATCTTAATTCGTATTATAATATATTATTTCACATTATAATATGAATAAATTATATATAATATATAGATGGACTATATTTCAAAGTAGTGTTAAATAATAATAATAATAAACTAAGTCCGCAAGGGTTGGCTCAGTTGGTTAAAGAGGGGAAAAACTATCCTCTTGGTCACGGGTTCGAATCCCACGGAAGGAGAATTTATGATTATATCTCCTGAGTCAGAGCATGTCGCTTAAATGCGGTTTACCTTGGTTCACGTGGTTTGCAGGCTATTGCGTGAGCCCGTAGGATTTACCCAGTGCGCACCCGAAGGGTAGCGGCAACGGGTTAAGTACGATAAAAAAATAAAAAATAATTATAAACTACTACATATGAAAATCAGATCACGCGCCCACCCAATCTTATATTTCCACTCATACACGTGATACGTGTGTATGCGTGTCCCGTATTATAGAAATATTTTGTATTTTAATTATTATAACTTATCAAAAATATTTAAACACATTATTTTTTTTGTATTTATTTATTCAAATTATATTATATTACCTTATGATTTAAAATAAAACAAGCAAGTTATATTAGACTATAAAGTAGCGCATACCTTCACTGAATTGCAAACAACATTCCCACATATGTTGAATCGATGAAGAACATCAGGGACACATCAACCCAATTATAGAGAAGGGAATTTGATAAATAGACCATCATGTATCAATACACATTTCAAACGAAAATCACATCATGTGCCAATAAATATTTTACACAAGAACTGTTATGTATGGATAAGTTAGAAAAAAAACTCTACTTTTATGAATTGGGTACATAAAGAAATTTTTTGTCCACAGTTTTGTTATCTATGTGACTCTTGTACTTTGCAAACATGGACCAAAAACACAAGTAAGTCGGTTTATAAACATTGTGCACAATCTTGTAAACTATTAAGTATCTACACTACTCATTTCGCAAAATAAAAATATTTCAATTATGAATAGTTTTCATCTATAACTAGGGAATTATATAACTAAAATATAACATATTCATCACCCAATAATGAATATCGCACACACCACAAAATATCAAAATTTAAAATTTATATTAGAACATGACTCGTGCCTCGCACGAGTTTTCATACTAGTATATACTAGCTTATAAGCCGTGCGATGCACGGACTGATTATAATATTTATAATTTTATTATTTTGTTATTTCGTAAAATTATATTATAAAAATAATGGTTATATATTATTGAAATTAATAAAATTAAAATATTTACGTATTATTTTTTATGTATTATATATGTAAATGACGATGTATTAGAATGAGATAATATGAAATTAGCAAGGGTAATATATGATATACCCATTTTGAGAGATATGAGAATGAAATTAAATTAAAAGGCGATTAATTAGACTCATTAATCATTAATCAAATGCCCTTTTAGTTTATAATTTTTGGGAATATATATGTTAAGAATTTCATCCGTCCCACTCATTTCTTTCCAATTTTTTCTCATATCTGAAAATTATTTTAAGCATTATATAAAGTATAGTTCCTTAATTTATTTTTAAAATTTTCATTTTTTGTATAAAAATTTAGGCAACTACATTTTATAAGAGTCTTAAAGTGCATGTCAAGTCTCCGTCCCCAATATACACAATTGGGTGGGATGTAGGGAGTATAATATAACGTGTATATATATAATAAATATAACGATAACTTAACACAAGATTATATATATATATATAAATGAAGCACATAAATCCAGAAGAACAAAAACTTGATATATACGAAGAATTAAAATATGAAATTAAAGTTTGAAGTTTACAACAGAGTCACGAAAAAAAGTTTATTAACATGTTCACACTACGAGGACGAAGAAAGTTCAAAATTTTCAATGATAAAAAATGTAAAAATTTAATTATAAATATTAGAGGATTACATTGGATAACCTTTAAATCCCCGTAACCTCTTAATGAAACTCTCGACTCAACCCATTTAATCATAACTCATATTTATTCATTATGTCGTACATATCATATAACTCATTTATCAATTAGATATTGGACCTCACGGCCCAATGAACCGAAAGCAAGCTCATAAGGCTTTTGGGTACTGCAATATATTACGAGTTTAATCTGGATGGTCGTTATATCTGAAATAAAATATCAAAATTAAAATCGGCTCTAATGGAGTATAACAGTTCATCCTGAAACATCGTCGTCAATTACGTCTGCAGTGGCGAGGGAAATCTTGTTGGCTTGATTTTTTAGGCGAAACAACTTTTGGTGGCTCGCCTTTTAATGCCTTTCTAAGTTGTATGTTCCCATTTCGAGTCAGATAATTATTGATTTTCAATTTTATTTTGAATAGATGTAGTAAACTCAGTAATTATATACAGTAATTGTATATTGAGAACTAAATAACAATTGTCAACTATTAATAAGATTAGTTCTGGTACCCTATTAATAATCTCAAATTAATCGTAAGATGTATGAGTCTTTTTTTAATATTTTATAATAATTTTAGTTACAATAAAAATATAATTAAGTGTTTGTGTATATTTTTTTTTAAAAACTAGCAAAATAGATATTTAATTTTGATATGTTGTTGACGAAATTCGAGTTAAGTAACCAATCATTTTAAAGTTTAAAAACAAATGAATACTTAATATGGTATCATAATTAAGTTTAGTGAATGGTTTATTTTTGAAAAATAAAAAATTTAAAAATTTAACCCAAATTATTATATTCTTAGATGTTTATCCCCTTCCCAATTTTTTTTGTCACCAAATTGATTATAATTTGACCTTAAACGATATTAATTATATAGTTAAAATTAATAATTGTTATTATTTTTAGGATGAATATACACAAATCTATGAGATTTAAATAAACAACACGGAGTATACACAAAAAATATTTGACGCAGAAAAACCCATCCAAACAAATATCTATAATACAATCAATACATAACATCTCAATGATGTGCCCAATACTTAAGTCAAATAATACTCAAACATACAATCAAACAATAACGTCTCAACGGTGTTGGAAACCCGATTAAGTAACCATCAAAACATCAACCCATGTTCGCCGAGCCTCCCCTCAAACAATAATTTATTCATCTCGTTCTTTCAAGTTTTGAGAATCAATAAAACATGCAAAGTGACCTCCAAACTACCGTTTTTCATCATAACAACATATCCGTCTACAAAATCACATGCATCAACCATCAGTGCTCCTCCATATGATGATTTACCCAATCCTTAATTTCTCAATCCTTCGGCCTTTTAAAGAAGAACAATAGAATCATCCAAAATTTTTACATGTTGATTAAAACATTGAAATAATTGCGATGATATAATTTATCTTTTTCAATATCGAGTTCGAATAAATTGAACCACGGTGCAACGACCAACCGCCAAACCGTACGTAACTTTGCCTCTTACCACATTATGAGTCTTTTCGTCATCAAATCCATCATCGTAATCTGCCATGTCAATTGAATCTCGAACTTTACTCCAACACGATCCATCACGAACCTTGACTCTTGATACCACTTTATAACGTGAAAATCACGTCCCGACTTATATTATTATTCCAAACAATTATCATTAATACAATTAATACATAAAATCTCAATGATGTACCAAATACTTAAGACAAATAATACTCAAACATACAATCAAACAATAACACAACTTAATGGTGTTCCAAACCCGATCAATGATACCTAAGCGTAACAATACTTAAGCATTCGCTCTCGAACAATACTTAAATTTACATCTTAAACACTCAACTCATATCAAACATAATATAATTATGCATATGTAGCCATCTCAAATTGTTATATATATTTGATGCTGTCAAAATATATTATGAGAGTTTATCATCCACCAACATATGACATAGATGATATTATCAGAGTTTGCATATCAACTTTTTGTCATCACCAATATATATATATATATATATATATATATATATATATATATATATATATATATATATATATATATATATATATCAGAGCCCGTCAAGCTGCAAATGAGGAGGCGCCTGATTCTGTTTGGTGAGATACTATTTGTGAAGATATGTCGGTTCATGTAGATTATATATTTGTAAATGATAGTGTATTTGTATAACTATATAAACACATGTTAGGTTTCCACTATACACGTTGCTTAACTTTATTATTTTTGATGTAATCTAACGGCTCTCAAGAATATTATTCTTTGTTTTATAGAGTACCTTGTAACTTGTTATGAGTTTTTATATATAAATAAAAACGTTTCTTTATATTATTGTATTATATTTTGAATCGATTGCTATAGTGTATTAAATCCCTTCTACATTTAATTAAGGCCTAACACAAACTTAACCCGTACGACATACTTAATCTGATTACGATACTAATTATCTACTCGTACAATTACCAAGTCCTGTTATGACAATAATTGTTTACCCAAACAATTATTACCTATGTTTGGGATAACTCTTAAAAATTGTTGTATTGTTAGAAAAAATGTTAGTGAAAAAAGTGTTGTTGAAAAATCCAGACAACTGTTTAATAATACTTTTGATATATGATTTGATGTAATAAAAATTAAAAATAATAATATTTCTGATGAAGTTACATATTTAAATCAACAACTGTTTCCCGTAAAGGTAAAAAAATTATTTTTCTATCAAAAATAGTAAGGACTTGCTTTCTCTAATTAACAGTAGTTTTTACACGTTTTCAGTTATTTTTCATTAAAAAACTGATGTTGTTGTGTACAACAATAATACCGAACACCCTCCTTATATCAAGAATAAATCTTGCGTACATACATATTCACTGCAAATTCACTTTCACTACCACTACTTTAGGAGTTATGATGACCCACCACTTTGTACTTTGTACTTATTTTATATTTTCTCTTTGAACATCTGTTGTTAAAATCAAATTAGTTTGGCTTCTTATTTTTTTTCTCCATGAAAAATTTAGAAAGTAAAAAGTTAAATTTTATATTTTCTATAATTTTATAATTATGTTAATTTAATGAAATGCTAATTTTATTTTATTTTTGTTTACCGTCAATTATCTTCTTTTTCATGAACCAACCTTTAAAATAAATGAAAAAGTGAAACACATTTTATAATATTAAATTTTAATTACGTATCAAATTTTAATGCATCACTTTTTTGCATGTCACGCTCTATTTTTATTCTCCTTGTTATGTATAGTGATTAGATGGAAATTGGTTGAAAAAGACATTAAGAAAAAAATTCATGTCAGATTATATTATTTAATAAAGTAATATTAGAACATATATTTTACTTTACCTTTATTTAATAAATTGGTCCCAAAAAAATGGAGAATTGAAAGTAAACATGACACAAAAGTAAAAATAAATTAAAAAAGCGAATTTCACCTTTTTATTATAGATAAAAACTCTTCTCACAAAGCAAAATAAAAATTTAAAAGAAATTGATTTTAATCACGTTTGGTGATAAGAAAAAGCAGTTAGAACTCCTAAAATAGATAGTGAGTTCGTAGTGAATATATATGTACGCCAAGATTTATTCTTATATCAAACACACCCAATTTAAACTAGTGAAGAAATTGAAGACCGATGGAGTTGTTCATATTATTAAAGTTAATTTATGATATATATTATTTACATTATAAATAATTGGTAAATTCTATTAATGTAAACTTAAACCATTTTATACAACATAACTATAAAACTTGAAGAAGATCTCAGATATGTGTTGTTGTACTGTGTAAGATGTTTAAGCCTAACTATCTTAACTTTCTAAATGTTATGGTCTTATTTTGGAGTTTTTTAAAAGGTAAGAAACTAAATAAATAGAAGATAAATTACTTTTATTTTATTTTTGAAATAAAAATATGTCAAATTTAGATTAATTATCACTTATTTTAATTTATTTTTAAAACTAAAAAATACCTAAAAAAGTTAAAATAAAACTAATTTACTTATCTTTATATTTGTTTTAGTTTCGTTTTAAAAAAAAATATATTAGGTCACATCAGGAGACGCATCTACCTTACATTACATACATATCATAAACAATAACATTTCACCTCTCACCTATACATACAAATCACAAATGGAAGGTCTGCTCTAATAAAAACCATTCCTTCAAAACACTATTCTTGTGATTGTAATTCACAGCAAAAACCAGGATAAAACATGCAAATTAAATTGTTTATACCCTGTATGTATAATCTTCACTTCATTGCACATTTCTTATAAAAATAGTTATTTTCTTGTTGATATACATGTGTTTGCATATGTTATATGTATGCAGATGCTTGGCACCTAGGATGTTCTTTTTGATACCAAGTATTAGTAAATTGTTATATTACATGATGCCTCTGCTGCCAGCTCTGTAAATGTGTGGATTTTATATTAAATTTCAAGAATGTTGAAGAGTTGTAGTAAAGATTGTAGCTTGATAGATTATAGTGATTGAGCAGTGTGTTAACTTAATTAAAGATTGTTTATTGTTTGGATATGTTCTTGGTTATTGTGATAGAATTTTGGAAGTTACTAGTAGCTTGGTGTTTTGCAGATTGATAAAGGCTGTAAAAAGAAGTGAGTTTGGTTTCTAGAGCGAAAACTTTGTGGAGCTATTGAAATAGAATACAAGATGTTGGAGGATCAGAGTGCATCAGATCAACTTGCTAGAATACGTGATTATGATGTGAGTTTGACCGTGAATTCGAGCACGAAAAGAAAGAGACAGAAAGAGAATAAGAAGAGAAAGAAGACGATGAAAGGCTTCCAACTTGATGCCAGAAGTTCTAGTGTATGTTTTCTTATGCAGTTACATATGATATATCAGTAGTTATATTTGATGTACTTATGGTCTTTATTCTGTTTTATGTATTTAGATATAGACATGGTTTGATTTTAGTAGATTTGTCGACATTCAGAATCTGAAATTGGTGTTCAAAGTTATAAGAACTACACGCAATCAGTACTTGGTAAAATTTTATGATATGTTTGTGATTTGACTTTGCATTTACTTGAATCATTTAAATTAAGAGCAGTCTAGAAGACTAAAGTTGTACAGATAAAGGAGGTGAATGTACTTCTGATTTGAAAGTTACAGACTGCCTTGTTGATGACATTTCTGTTCTCTCCTAATACACATCTACAATTGCCTGCGCGCAGGCAACCGCACAAAGACGCAATCACAGACTAGTGTACATGTATAGTATTCAGTGAGTTCGCGTTATTTATTAACAAACACTTTGTACAGGAGCCAGACAAAATTCCAGACGATAGCAACTCAACAAGATATGTAACTTCTGTGGCTTTACCAGAGGTTGAACCTCAGAAAACTGATGGTAGCAGCAACACAAATTTTAAACCACTAATTACTGAGGTACAAAGTGGAGATGGTAGTAAAATAGTGGAAGATTATAATAATGCAGAAAGAGACAAAACATGTGTTAGATCTGGCTGTGGTACAAATGGAAGCAACTATGTGTATAGAAGTAAAGCAGAAGAGTATAAAATGATTGCAGATCTGGGTACATATCCTCAACTTTCTGCAATGATTTCTCCCGAGGCCGGAATGAAGAAAGCGGAAAGAAATGAGAAGGAGAGGGAACAATTAACTGATGCTCCTATAGTATGTTTATTCCATCCATATAATTGTACTACTATGTTCTTACTTGAGTGACTTCCCTGCAGATTCCGTGTTTGCTTAGTTATAATCCTGCCTGCCTGCTTGTGATTGGTTTGAATCCCTTGCTATTACATTTATACTTTTATTACCAAAAATATGTAAGTCGTTTGCATGATACTCTATTTATCACCAAGCATAAATTTAAAAAAAATGCAGAGTTGTAAAAACATCAGCTCTCTTTCCAAAGACATTTAAGTGTGATACATAAATAAGTGACAAACACTTCTTCTATTGATTGTTTCAGAAAATTGATGGAAAAAATCCAAAGTATCTAAGAAGGCTTCTCAGAAAGCTTCTCATCAAGTTGAAATTATATTTTCTTTATAACTAGAAATACCTACGATATTTCCTTAAGAAGATGAAAGACTTGGAATCTGATGCAAAAATCCTAAATGTATGTTTTCTTATGCAATCATGTATCTTTACTGGATTTGATGTACCTATGACTTTATTCTCCTATCAATATGATACACTCGCTATAACTTATTTAGAGACACATGGTTTGGTCCTAGTAAATTAGTCAATTTTGAGTCTCAAATTGCTAGAAAAAGTTATAAAGAATGAAAAGATAGTACATTGTTATATTCTTTACTACCCTAATAATTATGCATCTACGAAATCATTTACATTTACAGCAGTTTCAAACATTAGAATTATAGAGCCAACTGGTCAGTGGAGCTGAATGCTTATCTGATTAAAGGGAGTATCTTGTTAAATACATTTCTGTTTTGTCATCATCTCTCCATGTAAATTTATGCATAATTGTATATATTTTTAATCAGTTCACCTTGAACTATTTATAGAAAGCACTTTTCACAGGGGCTAGACATTACACCAGAAGATAAGGCATCGATGCATGTAATTAATGTGGCTTTACCAGACACCAGTGAGGCACAAAGTGGAGACTGCAGTAAAGTAGTGGAAGAGTGTAATAATGGAGAAAAGACCAACAAAGGTGCTAGATCTGATGGTGGTATAAACAGAGACAATTATGTGTATCGAACTAAAGCGGAAGAGTATAGAATGATTGCAATAGCAGGTATATCTCCTCAACTTTCTGCAAGGCTTGCTTCGGAAGACAGAATGAAGAAGAGCACCAAAATAATTGAGAAGAAGGCATTGGAGAAGACAGAACTATTTAGCAATGCCCCCACAGTATGTTTATTCTATTCATATAGTTAAGGGAAGATTATTGTCACTTAACTATGTTCTTGCATAGTGATTTCCATGAAGTTTATGTGTTGCTTACTTATTATCTTGTTTGTTATATATTATGTATAACAAGTATTTCCTCTATAGGTTGTTTTAGTAACCACCAACTCTGTAAAAGCTAAAGTATTGTGTGCATAATGGACTGTTCTGTCGAAGAAGGCATGCCGCAAAGCCTTTTCTAAGCACCTTTAAAATTTACTTTCTTATTACTAAAAACACCTAAATTATTTCATTTCCTTAAAAACCTAGATTCACTTTTCCCTTGCAGACAAGTACCGTAAATAATATATAAGCCATTTAAGGCCTCCCTCGAGCACCTTAATGTTTTATTAGAAGTTGGTTACATAACATGAAGTGTCCTCCCACCTCCATTTGTTTAATTTAATTGTTTATTTGTTTGCTTCAGTGTGCTGTATGTTTGTTCAAGCATACGATTGAGGGGGAGTGTTAAATAATATAAATTCCATTTAAGAGTTAATTACTTATTATCAATCAATTACGCTTAGGAAAATTTTATATTATATCAAAGTTGACTTTAGTCCTAATTAAATTTCACCTATTGATGTCAACATGAGTCATAACTATAATGATGGGAGATCATCACTTAACAAGATTTTTTTTGGTTTGAAGGATGTTAAAGAATCAAGTGAAGTACAGAAGAAAAACTGTATTGAAGGAGTAGTTGAGGTCACAAAAGGTGACCGTGTCAAATCTGTTGTGTACAAGTACCAGACTAAAGCTAAAGAGTATATAATGCATGCAGATTTCAGCAACTGCTCCCAAGGTGTCACATTATTTGCTTGTGAGGCCACAAATATGGACAATAGGAAGAGCAAAGTGGTTAAAGGACCAGAGGACAACCAAAATTCAGCAGTATGTTAATACATTTATGAATATCATGTAGCAAGCTCAACTTCTTTTCTATATCTCATTTTCTTGCCTTTTGAACAATGATTACTTTCTGTTGGTGAAACTAAATATTCAGATTTCATATTTCGGTTTCAATTTCTAAATATGATTTGCCCCCTTTTTTTTGTTGCGTGGCAAGCACACTTGCTTTCTAGGTAGTCTATTATTTTGAAGAGGCAGGTTATATTTACAACCTCATTAGCATTTGATCTGAAGTTTTGGGGTATACGTTGTTGGCTTGTTGCTAGTGTGCATAGCTGAAATATTAATTTACTTATTTTGTAATTGCGATTTTTTATATGCAAGTCACATGACACAACAACTGTTTGGAAGTCTAGAGCCCTGCTAACATCTATATTTCACATGAGACATATCACAACCTTGTATCTGTTATAAAATGTGATGTATGCTTTCATATACCATTTTGTATCAGTTTATGGTTATCCTATAACTTTCTTCCAGAAACTCTTAAATAATATAGTTGCACTTGCATATAATTTTGAACTACTAAGCTGTGGAAAGTTTTCGTGGGGCTTTCCATGGATCATATTGTCCACTACAGGCTGTATACTTGTATTTGGTTGTCTAGTCCGAATCCCTGATTCAAAATTGTAAACATTAGTATTTCATAAAAGTTGACATAATGGACAATAGAATAATACTAGATTACAGATCTGCAATATGTCTTCATGTTAAAGCTTTGTGAACTCGATCAAGTTTAAGTCTATTTATGTAGGTGACCATCCAGTAACCTTAGGCTACTGCAATTACTTGTGCCTGGATGAGAATCATATCTATGTACTGATTGTGCTGTGTTTCAGGGTCTTTTGTGCATGTGTGTGCACTTAATTTAGATTGTTCGCATGAAAGTAGTTGCTTGTTCTGTGCAGTAAATTTCAAATTTATTCTTTGCATGTATTTAGGTTGCTTGTGTAGCTGATGAACCAGGGGGAAGCATTCTTGAAGCTCTGGAAGCTGCTGAAAAGATTAATACTAATGATGGCTCAAGATGTGCTATAGCGATTGATCCTGGTTTTTTATTTTCGCAAGGACATGAGAAGACTGCATGTTTGGGGACCACCAGTGGAAATCCTGAAATTGAACATAGAGAGACACATGTGAGGGAGGTGAAAGAAGTGTTTGATAGAAGAGATTGTGGAGTAAGTGTATTAATTTGTCTTAGTTATATTTCCCTTCTCATTAGATCTTATACTACTATGTTTTACGAACAGTTTGGTGCTTTAGGATATGGCAGCAGAGATAGTTAAGCATGGAGACTCAACTAAAGCTGCTGAAACAGCGCCATCATTGAAACCAGGATCAGTGAAAAAGGTGGATAATTTAATGTTACGAGTGTTTCTTGTGAGTTGAAGTTTGAGGATCATATAATAGTGAAAGTAATATTGAGTGCTTTCTGAGTTCTAAACCTTGGTGATGTTTTTGTTCAACAGAGAAAACCTAGATATTTTGATTTCCCAAATAGCAGTTTGGGCGAAGATGCTCACAAAGCACGAAAGCGTACTAAGGCGAGAAGAAAAAAACCATGCTATCTATGTGGAGGTTTCAGGCATACTGCAAAGCATTGCATCCAGGTATCTTAGCACATGTAATTTTCTTTTCAATGTATGCTTATAGGATCTGAGTTACCATAGTGGCTCGTTCTGGATCCAATGATATCCCTCCACTTATTTCGATGTAGCACACTTCACATGATTTAGTTTTAATAATCCACTGAGGTAGAAGTGAACATAGCAAAAGTATGTGTAAATTGTAGCTGTGACTTGTGAGGGGTCAGGTTTCTGCACTTCTTTTAGCAAAGTTGCATATTTTTTGTTCAGATTTTAGCCAGGTAGCAATCTTGCAGAAAAGTCCACCCACCCCTCAAATCCAATAATAATTTAATCTGATATAATTAATAAAAAAATAATTTTTTGATTGTATCCTTGGCATAGTTTCAGAGTCCTGTACTGGTTGTATGATAGTACTCGTTTAACTCCAATAACAATGACATATGGGAACTTCTTGCTATTACGTAGTCCAAATTATAAATGTGAGAATAAAGTAAAAACTAAAATATATAGGCCAAACCCATCTCGAGTTCAACCATCATAGTAAGGAGAATTTATTGCGATAAGCATATTCTTGGTTTACCTATAAATTTTACAAGGAGTCAATTACTATATAGAACTGTCAAGTGGAGAAATATTGTTAATGCAAATGCAATCCATCAATCTAATCTAAAGATCCTTTTTCCTTCACTGAAATTTGTTCAGGGCCGTGAATGCTTCAAATGTGGAGGAAGAGGTCACCTTGCTAGAGATTGCCTTGAAGAATCATCGAGCAATAACATTTTAGATTTCTGTTTGAGATGTGGAAATTTAGGCCATCATATGTTTGTATGTCAAAGTGACTATTCTTCTGAAGATCTCAAGGTCAGGGTTCTAGATAGTAGATTATTTTGTACTTCCCGAACAGTTGAACTTTCCTGAACTCTTTGAAACCCCCTTTTTGAACAGCTGTGTTCTTTGTCAACAGGCTATAAAATGTTATGTTTGCAAGGAATTTGGGCACCTCTGCTGCGATGGCTTTAAGTACGAGGGTCAGGCATTAGCATCTTGTTACAAGTGCGGGCAAAGTGGCCATCTGGGTTTTGTAAGTCATTTTTCTTTATGTAAACTTCACTACATATATATTGTTTATGTGTTGTTGATCTATAATAATGACAATCTGAAACTGCTTGCTTAGGAATGCATTAGACAAGAAAAGTGCACCAGATGCTCGCTAGCCAAAACTTTCTACGATCATGAAGTAAAAGGCCACTTTGCAGGAAAGAACAGAGAACATAACAAGGTTTTTAATTGATTGGAACAAACTCAACATTTGATTTAATTAATATTCATCTTTTACATCTGTAGGCTTTTATATAAAGTGTACAATTAAATTATACAAGTAATTGGTTTTATGCAGGCTGGAAAGTGTACCTATGAATCAACAACCATTGAAAGATCTTTTTCAGATAATGAAATTATTCCAAACTTCGCCCATGCACCTCTTTAACCTGGTCAAGTCGGACCTAGTAATCAAGGCCAAAGGCAAGAATATATTATGTCTCCAGTGTCTCAACTTAAAAATTAACTTAGTTAACGTTGTGACATCTTGGTCGTAGGAGATAGGAGTTCAAACATTGTGAATACGGTTTTCAGAGATATGTTTTATTTGTAAACAGTATATCTGCAAGAGCAGATGTAAATCATGTAATATTATGATTCATGAAGACCCAGCCTCATACCAAACCTTAGGTTGTTTCCTGCAATAGCACAAATTTTGAGAGGCATCAGAAGATATGCATGTGCATAAGATATACTGACATTTCATCAAATTGATATTTTGAAATAGCAAAATTAACATTGTTGATTTGTTGTGCTTTGTGAGTCCTATATCTGGATATTCTCTACCACAGCTATTCAAATCCAAACATTTTCTCCTAACATATTTTTTCTGCGTTGTAGAAGTTTTTGAAGGAAATGGCCAATGCCGTAGTAGCGGTTCAACATATGAAGGAATTGCATAGAAAGTCGCAACGGAAAGTATGAGAGTGCATCTGTAGAATCAGCTATAATCTCCAGATATGTTCTAGTTAATGAAAGTAGATTTACTCATGTTAGATACAGAATATGTATTTGGCAAAAAAGGAAAAAGAGAGGTACAGTAGGTAATTTGCTGTCTGTAGGAATGCCAAAGTATGCTTGTAATCAGGTTTAGATGACCATCTTCACAGAGATGAGATAAACTGATTCAAGCACACTCTCTCCCGCTACTTTGTCTTCTCATTCTCATTATCATCGTTTCTTATATATGTATAACTTGTCTTCATTATTCAAGCCCTTTGGATTATTGAGTTGGCGATTTGGCGTGAAGAAATCAATCTTTTAGTGATATGAAGGTCAATTTTATTAGTTCTTAAAAAAATACAAGAGCAAAGTCGGGCTTGCCAGTTTCTGGGAAATTCATACCTTAGCAACACTATTTAGGAGGAAACATATTATGTAGCTCACTCGTACTTATGTAACTGATCATTGTTTGATGAAGATCATCCGTCGTCTATCAATCAGCGAAGCTCGTTGGATTTCTTTATACTTTCTCTCATCTCCTCTCCCATCAGCGAGTGCACTATTCTCATCTCATCTATGCTTAATACCAAGACAATTTACATTCATCTGACACTTAGTTCTACTTCAAAAGATCGCAGAGGATAAGTGTAAGTCCTGTTAGGCTCTCCCATCCTCCTCTAATCTTTCAAGTTATGAAAAGTTAATTTCACACCTTAAATTCCTTATTTACTTAATATACTAGGTTCTTGAGTAAATAGAACATCATTAACCTGATGTGGTAGTGATTGTTGTCGAGTCCTTTTACAAGATACAGGCTGGAGAATAGTTAGAAAGAAGTTCGGCGTGACAACGTGCACAAATCATAGAACAGATTGTTTGATTGTTTGCCCTGACTAAAATTTGAACAAAAATTATGCAAGATTGCCTACATTTACACATGTAGGTTCTCCAGTTAGGTTGTTTGATTATTTTCCAATTAATTATTGGCTCATTTTATGATTATTCAATTTATTATATAATTGTGCGTAGAATGTCTGCCTACATATGGTCTGTTTGGCAAATCTTATAAGCCAACTTATTGGCGTACAATGTCGGCCTACATATGGTCTGCCTACATATGGTCTGTTTGACAAATCTTATAAGCCAGCTTGTTGGCTTATAAGCCGTAACAGCTTATATTGACGAGTGTTCGTCGATTTAACTTATAAGTTGAATTCACAACTTATAAGCTGATAAGTTGAATGATAAGTTGAATGCTGGTAACAACATACTTTTTCTCAACTTATTTTTCATTTTTTTATCAATTTTAATTTCAGAATATATTTTTTTAAATGTTAATATAACTTAAAATATAAGAATTAAGATAATTATATATAAAAATTATTGATTTTAATTCATTTAAATAAAAACAATTCTAATTTATAAATTAAATTATCCAAACACTTATATAACTTATAAATATTTATTAACTTATTACTTATTACTCACTTATTCACTTTAAGTCATAATTTACTTATTTTAAGATTTCCCAAACGGCCACATGATATCAAGCTCTTGACCAACCACCATATAGAAAAAAACTAAAAAATTGATATATATTAGTTTAAACTTGTCCATACGAAGCACCAGAATACCCTTAACCCTTAACCTTATCAATGTAGTATGCTAAAAACACCCTAAGATCGATGTCCTCATTGATCCCATAAATACACCTATTCCGGGATAACTTTGATACCGTCTATAATATTCAAATCCAACATTGAACGCATACCAAATCTAACTCCGCACATATGAGTCCAAATTAACTAGCAATTTGTTACACATTAGTTACAAACTTATCCATATAAAGAACACGATCATATATCCTGCATCAGGCTAACAAAACACAAGTATTAAAAAAGGCAATATGTCATAGAAAAATACATATGAATTGTGGCACTAATTTAAAAATTGTATCCATTCCACAGACTCCCATTTCTACCATAACTACTGTTTCAAGCTATTGCCCCCAACCACTGATATCTTTGCCGGGGATTTTCTAGTTCGATGAAAATTACTAAAAGTTAATTTGACATTACAAATTAACCAAATTATCTAGAGAAATATGTTTTCAAATTCATTTAATTAGCTGTTCACAGTTTTTATAGCAAAACAAAGCAAGATAGATGGTAAATACAAACCATAGATGAGTTCTGCACCAGACATATAACTCTTAAACAGAACAAAACCATAACCTACCTCAACGCCATTCCCATATTACCATAATTTAATATTCTAAGCTATTCATCTACGCAAAAGTGGTATGTTGCTGCAGCTTTCAAGTTTCGGGCACTTTACCTTGTCTGTCAAAATCTCCTTCCATAAATCCACTAATATCTTCTTTGTCAGTTTCAAAATAATTTAACAACTCCTTTTCAATGTCAGCGGAAACAATATCCTTAGCAACAAGGGACCTTACAAATTCCTTTGCTTCCTTAACATCATTGTTTCCTTTCATGTATTCCAAACATGCGACCAGGATATCCTTGCTTGGCAGCTGCCATCCTTGTCGACACTCTGCAATGCCTCTTTTCATTGCTTCTACTGCTTTCTGGGGTTGATCACAACCAATATAACCTGTGGCAAGAAAATACCAAGTACAAGGGATAGGTTTTTTATTCCTTTGTTCGGCTCTTTCTACAAGAGCTTCAGCTTTTCCCATAAGACCTTTTTTGCAGTAATAACTAATCAAGGAGTTTGGAATCCGAAAATCGTAGCTCAGCTGACTATCCTCCCATTCTTCGAAAACATTTTCTGCACCTATTTTGTCATCAAGCTTTAAGAGTGAGGTTATCATACTTTTATAGCCAGTATTGTAGATTTTTCCGTGCTTCTTGTAAACTTCCCATAGCCGCAGTACCTCGGCTTTATTCCCCATTGCGGAATAGTGTGTAATAAGGAATTCGTATCCAAGGCTCTTTCTCTTGGAAGTTTGTATCAGTCCCTCAGCTTTCTTCAACATCATAGAAGCTTTGTCTACACAACCAACGTTTTTATATGCATCTGCAGCACTGGTATAGCTATCCCAATCCAGACGATACTCAGGTTCAGATTCCATTTTCTGAAATATTACATCAATATCCTCAATGCTGCAGCTGGCAGAATATGAAGCCAACAAGATACTGTAAGTAAATTTGTCCCAGACAATGCCTTTTTCCTTCATTTCGTGCAGCAAAGGCTTCAATTTGTCATAGTTGCCTGTCTTGCAGTATAGACTAAGCATGTTATTATAAGACAATGTGTATCTTAGGAATCCCAAATCCCTCATTTTCTGCATGAGGTCCTCTGCTTTCTCCATGGATTTTTCTTCAACATAGCAGTTGAGAAGAGAACCATAGACCTGCGCACATTTCATCTGTTTTGGGATGTCATTAAAATAGATCACAGCTTGGTCAATCCCTTTAAATCTGGATATCAAGTCCAGCCGGACAGCCACATCACCACGTGAAAGTTGAAAATACCTTTTGTCACTCATCCATTGAGAAACCTAAAATAACAATAAGAAAGAGCTCAAACAAGGTAAATCTTGAATGTAGAAGTACTGATGCGGTAACCTCTTACACATGTTATTTCATTCTTCTGTTCGAAGAAATCAACTATGAAAATTAACTTGACAAGAGGTTTACATTTCTAAAGGAATTGATAGATCTTGATTGCTAGTTTGCTACCTGTATCGTGGAGTAGTGAGCAGAAAAAGTTTTAAAGAGCAAATTTAGATTAATAGACCACATATGTAACCAAATATATTGTAAAAATTGAAGGACTTCTTATACTCCGGTACCAAAAGAACCAAAATGGAGAACCGATGCTATTCAAAATTTAAATAAATAGTATGATGTGATGCTTCATTCTTATCCTCCACAACATTTTTTTTAATTCTATCTGGTTCAACTAAGTATGAATATAAGTACTTCTATCGATGTTCCTGGCAGTGTCGAAGATTCATAATGCAGTATTGGCAAGTCATATTCAAACCCCAAAAATAAAATTAGTCCTTTGTATAGCTTCTTAAGGTTGCTGCTGAATTTATCATGCATTATCAACTGTAGAAACCTTTTAATGTATAACAATATACCAACACTTGTTACTTGGACAAGAAATTTAAATTGAAAAGAAGTGATCTCTTAGAGTGCTACATTTATACAAGCACTTGAGAATTGTGGTTTACAAAGGTCGAGAGTGAAGAGGAGCATATCTTACTGGTTTTAATTCTAACGTGTTATTCATCAAAGCAATATAAGTTGTTTGCCAATCCCTTCACCCTTCTACCTACAAAAAAGGTATAATAACAAAAGTACTTATCCTAGCATTAGGCATATTTCAAAATCATGCTTGGCTATTAGTTTTTACTTAATATTTTTTAAGTAAGAGTATTTTATTTCTGATAACTCCTGGTGGCGGGGCTGCTCCTTCGACGCCGTCCTGGATCCTTCGCCGCTGTAGAGATGTAGCTGTGGTTGGTTCCTACAAAACAACACCGGAGGGGGGTTGGAGTCCCGCGGCGCCTCCGGCGTGAGAGTAAGAACTAGCTTTTTGGGAAGATGAAGATGAATATGAATGCAGGGTGGCTGTGCGTGTATATGAGTGTGAAAGAATGATTAACCCCAAAACCTCACCTTCTTGGGTTATTTATAGCCCAAGGGTAGGGTTTTGGGGTTGGTACCTTTAGATCATAGCCATTGGTTTTGGGAGTGGAGGACACCTGGCTGGAGTGGATGCTTTACACGTGTCAGCGCAGGATTGGCCGCGGAATGTTCTGAGGATCCTCTGACACGTGCCCTGATTATTCCCATGATTGATGTGTGACAGTTGTCCCCATCATGTGCTTGGGCCAACGTCTCACGTGCTGGGATTTACCAAGGTTAGGCTTGCGGGACTGAGCTGGTTAGGAGCGGTAGTGTGCGGGACTACTCCTTCTAGGAGCTGCGTGGAGTTAGGGGCCTAGGAGTAGCCCTCCCAGGAGTCATATGGAGTTAGGAGCTTGGGAGTAGTCCTTCTAGGAGCTGTATAGAGTTGAAGGCCTAGGAGTAGTCCTCCCAGGAGCTATATAGAGTTGGAGGCCTAGGAGTAGTCCTCCCAAGAGCTATATGTACTATCATGTGCCCCCCACTCCTTTATGCAGATTTTCTGGATGGGGGAGTGAATTTGGGTATGTTTGTGGAACATGAGCTTTTGATTGTTTTGCTAGAAGAATTTGAGCTTTTCTTGCCCCCAGTCCGGATTGCGGAGTTCGGCGAATCAGGACTAAGGTGGTTGTCCTTGTCAGGAGTTGAGGTTTTCTTGCCCCCCAGTCCGGATTGCGCGGAGTTCGGGGAATCAGGACTAAGGTGGTTGTCCTTGTCAGGAGTTGAACTTTTCTTGCCCCCAGTCCGGATTGCACGGAGTTCGGCGAATCAGGACTAAGGTGGTTGTCCTTGTCAGGAGTTGAGCTTTCCTTGCCCCCCAGTCCGGATTGTGCGGAGCTCGGGAAATCAGGACTAAGGTGGTTGTCCTTGTCAGGAGTTGAGTTTTTCTTGCCCTCCAGTCCGGATTGCTCTGAGGTCGGCGGATTTGGACTAAGGTGGTTGTTCTGGTAAGGAGTTGAGCTTTTCTTGCCCCCCGTCCGGATTGCGCGGAGTTCGGCGAATCAGGACTAAGGTGGTTGTCCTTGTCAGGAGTTGAGCTTTTCTTGCCCCCGTCCTGATTGCGCGGAGCTCGGGGAATCAGGACTCAGGTGGTTATCCTCCCAGGAGTTGAGCTTTCCTTGCCCCCCCAGTCCGGATTGCGCTGAGTTCGGCGAATCAGGAGTAAGGTGGTTGTCCTGGTAAGGAGATGATTTTTTCCTGCCCTCCAGTCCGGATTGCGCTGAGTTCGGCGAATCATGACTGAGGTGGTTGTACTTGTCAGAGTTGAGTTTTTCTTGCCCTCCAGTCCGGATTGCGCTGAGTTCGGCGAATCAGGACTAAGGTGGTTGTCTTGGTAAGGAGTTGAGTTTTTCTTGCCCTCCAGTCCGGATTGTGCTGAGTTCGGCGAATCAGGACTATGGTGGTTGTCCTGGTAAGGAGTTGAGTTTTTCTTGCCCAGTCCGGATTGCGATGAGTTCGGAGAATCAGGACTAAGGTGGTTGTCCTGGTAAGGTGTTGAGCTTTTCTTGCCCCAGTCCGGATTGCGATGAGTTCGGCGAATCAGGACTAAGGTGGTTGTCTTTAGCAGGAGTTGAGCTTTTCTTGTTCCCCAGTCCGGATTTATTTGAGTTATGTAGTTCGGACTTGGAAGTTGAATCGTTTTGAGTATTTCCCCCCAATGATTTGAATTGTTACAGCTGTCTTTTTTCAAAAGAAGTGCTGTAATAATGACTATTTAATATTGACCGCTTATGATTGACGTCCAGCCACGTGTCGTGGCTGTTTAGTTTTTAACCCCCTATAAAAGGAGGTGCTGCCTTCTTTATTTTCTTTTTATTGTTTCTTCAATTCCTCTCTTTTTCTGTCTTTCTCTCGAGGTTTTTCTTTGCTGTTTTTGCCGTCGTTTCCTGTCGCTGTAGCTTGGCCCGTGGTTGCTTCTTGGTCGTCCCCAGCCGCTCCGTTATATCAATCTTGTAAGTGTTGTTCTTTCTCACTGTTTCTGTCTTTACTCTGATTCTTTCTTGACCTTCATTGTTTGGTTGTAGTGTTTCACTAATCTTGTATTTTGTTGTGGTTGTTTTGCTGTATGTATGTGTATATATATATGTTTGTGGGCATGTTTTGGTTTTTGATCTGTGTTAATTGTGTTTCTGGAATTAGGGTTTTCTGTTAGGGTCCGGACTTGGATACCTAGTCCGGACTCATAGGCTAGGATTTGGAGTTTGTAATTGGTTGGTGTTTTTGTATTTCTGTGTCATTCGAGTTCGGAGTAGTAGGCTAGGTTTGGTTGTTTAACTTCGGGGTTTTTGCAGTCCGGAGCGCCTGTTTAATTTTGGGTTTTTGTTTTATCTTGGATCGGGTCTCCGGACTGTCTGTTTTTGACTTGTAATAAAATTGATAATAAGGTAGTCCGGACCATCTAGCTTTGAAGATAAATAAACTGTAGGGTTTTAGACTAACCTTTGTCACTTGTTTTAGGTTTATGGTCCGGACTAAAGCTCTTGCCAAGGCCTACATAACTTGTTATCCGGGGCCATCTAGTTCAGATTCTGAGTCTTCTGCTGATTCTGAACGAGTTGAGATGGGGAAGAGGGCTTCCACTTCGACTCTGAGGCAATAACGAAGCTTACAGTTGCTAAGATATCTTCAAGAAAGGTACCCTGCAGTCCGGAGGGTTTGTGGGTGGAGAATTTGAGTTATTTTATTAGTAAGAGCGAGGAGATAGAAAACAGCTTTTATTTTAGGAGCATTAGGTCCGGATACGCTAGGCTGCAAAACGCTGATCCGCGGCCTTATGATAGGGAGGCCTTTGATAGGAAATTTGCTGATAGATAGTGTCTAAGGAGCACTATGAGCTCAAGGATGAGTACGCTGCCCTAGATCATGCGGCTCAGGATTCTACGGTCCGGGCTGCCTTTCAGTTGGATCCCCGGGTCGAGTGGAGGGTGGCCGACTCCGGACGAGAGGGCTCATCATAGACCGGCTGATGGGTTTATTCCGATGTGGCTGGAGCATCTCCGGTCCGGGTGGAATCCACATTGGCATCTGTTTTTGAAGCATCTGTGCAAATATGTGTACAAACTCTCTCCGATGCAGATTACGCCTAATGGTATAAAGTGGATGACCTGGTTTATTGCTACTTGCAATCAGTTCAAGGTTCAGCCCACGTTCAAGCTATGGCATCACATTTTTCATCTGGTCCGGTCTAGTCAGTTCCCCTTATATGAACTTCGGTTCCGGGCTCCGGAGTGCGGCTATGGTGGTTCCTATAGGCCTGTCATCCAGCAATCTTCGTTGAAGTATTGGAATGGGGAGTTGATCATGCTCCGGGGTTTAGACTTGCACTACTTACCCCACATTGCTTCAGAAGGGGTCCGGAATCGTTTTCGTAGGGATGTGCTCCGGGGTGAAGCTATCCGGTTAATGTTTGCATTTTGTGAGTCTCTGGGTTTCCAAATGACCCGAGACACTTTTATGAATCATAGGACTATGCATAGATTTGGTTGTAGTGTTTCACTAATCTTGTATTTTGTTGTGGTTGTTTTGCTGTATGTATGTGTATATATATATGTTTGTGGGCATGTTTTGGTTTTTGATCTGTGTTAATTGTGTTTCTGGAATTAGGGTTTTCTGTTAGGGTCCGGACTTGGATACCTAGTCCGGACTCATAGGCTAGGATTTGGAGTTTGTAATTGGTTGGTGTTTTTGTGTTTCTGTGTCATTCGAGTTCGGAGTAGTAGGCTAGGTTTGGTTGTTTAACTTCGGGGTTTTTGCAGTCCGGAGCGCCTATTTAATTTTGGGTTTTTGTTTTATCTTGGATCGGGTCTCCGGACTGTCTGTTTTTGACTTGTAATAAAATTGATAATACGGTAGTCCGGACCATCTAGCTTTGAAGATAAATAAACTGTAGGGTTTTAGACTAACCTTTGTCACTTGTTTTAGGTTTATGGTCCGGACTAAAGCTCTTGCCAAGGCCTACATAACTTGTTATCCGGGGCCATCTAGTTCAGATTCTGAGTCTTCTGCTGATTCTGAACGAGTTGAGATGGGGAAGAGGGCTTCCACTTCGACTCTGAGGCAATAACGAAGCTTACAGTTGCTAAGATATCTTCAAGAAAGGTACCCTGCAGTCCGGAGGGTTTGTGGGTGGAGAATTTGAGTTATTTTATTAGTAAGAGCGAGGAGATAGAAAACAGCTTTTATTTTAGGAGCATTAGGTCCGGATACGCTAGGCTGCAAAACGCTGATCCGCGGCCTTATGATAGGGAGGCCTTTGATAGGAAATTTGCTGATAGATAGTGTCTAAGGAGCACTATGAGCTCAAGGATGAGTACGCTGCCCTAGATCATGCGGCTCAGGATTCTACGGTCCGGGCTGCCTTTCAGTTGGATCCCCGGGTCGAGTGGAGGGTGGCCGACTCCGGACGAGAGGGCTCATCATAGACCGGCTGATGGGTTTATTCCGATGTGGCTGGAGCATCTCCGGTCCGGGTGGAATCCACATTGGCATCTGTTTTTGAAGCATCTGTGCAAATATGTGTACAAACTCTCTCCGATGCAGATTACGCCTAATGGTATAAAGTGGATGACCTGGTTTATTGCTACTTGCAATCAGTTCAAGGTTCATCCCACGTTCAAGCTATGGCATCACATTTTTCATCTGGTCCGGTCTAGTCAGTTCCCCTTATATGAACTTCGGTTCCGGGCTCCGGAGTGCGGCTATGGTGGTTCCTATAGGCCTGTCATCCAGCAATCTTCGTTGAAGTATTGGAATGGGGAGTTGATCATGCTCCGGGGTTTAGACTTGCACTACTTACCCCACATTGCTTCAGAAGGGGTCCAGACTCGTTTTCGTAGGGATGTGCTCCGGGGTGAAGCTATCCGGTTAATGTTTGCATTTTGTGAGTCTCTGGGTTTCCAAATGACCCGAGACACTTTTATGAATCATAGGACTATGCATAGATTTGGTTGTAGTGTTTCACTAATCTTGTATTTTGTTGTGGTTGTTTTGCTGTATGTATGTGTATATATATATGTTTGTGGGCATGTTTTGGTTTTTGATCTGTGTTAATTGTGTTTCTGGAATTAGGGTTTTCTGTTAGGGTCCGGACTTGGATACCTAGTCCGGACTCATAGGCTAGGATTTGGAGTTTGTAATTGGTTGGTGTTTTTGTGTTTCTGTGTCATTCGAGTTCGGAGTAGTAGGCTAGGTTTGGTTGTTTAACTTCGGGGTTTTTGCAGTCCGGAGCGCCTATTTAATTTTGGGTTTTTGTTTTATCTTGGATCGGGTCTCCGGACTGTCTGTTTTTGACTTGTAATAAAATTGATAATACGGTAGTCCGGACCATCTAGCTTTGAAGATAAATAAACTGTAGGGTTTTAGACTAACCTTTGTCACTTGTTTTAGGTTTATGGTCCGGACTAAAGCTCTTGCCAAGGCCTACATAACTTGTTATCCGGGGCCATCTAGTTCAGATTCTGAGTCTTCTGCTGATTCTGAACGAGTTGAGATGGGGAAGAGGGCTTCCACTTCGACTCTGAGGCAATAACGAAGCTTACAGTTGCTAAGATATCTTCAAGAAAGGTACCCTGCAGTCCGGAGGGTTTGTGGGTGGAGAATTTGAGTTATTTTATTAGTAAGAGCGAGGAGATAGAAAACAGCTTTTATTTTAGGAGCATTAGGTCCGGATACGCTAGGCTGCAAAACGCTGATCCGCGGCCTTATGATAGGGAGGCCTTTGATAGGAAATTTGCTGATAGATAGTGTCTAAGGAGCACTATGAGCTCAAGGATGAGTACGCTGCCCTAGATCATGCGGCTCAGGATTCTACGGTCCGGGCTGCCTTTCAGTTGGATCCCCGGGTCGAGTGGAGGGTGGCCGACTCCGGACGAGAGGGCTCATCATAGACCGGCTGATGGGTTTATTCCGATGTGGCTGGAGCATCTCCGGTCCGGGTGGAATCCACATTGGCATCTGTTTTTGAAGCATCTGTGCAAATATGTGTACAAACTCTCTCCGATGCAGATTACGCCTAATGGTATAAAGTGGATGACCTGGTTTATTGCTACTTGCAATCAGTTCAAGGTTCATCCCACGTTCAAGCTATGGCATCACATTTTTCATCTGGTCCGGTCTAGTCAGTTTCCCTTATATGAACTTCGGTTCCGGGCTCCGGAGTGCGGCTATGGTGGTTCCTATAGGCCTGTCATCCAGCAATCTTCGTTGAAGTATTGGAATGGGGAGTTGATCATGCTCCGGGGTTTAGACTTGCACTACTTACCCCACATTGCTTCAGAAGGGGTCCGGACTCGTTTTCGTAGGGATGTGCTCCGGGGTGAAGCTATCCGGTTAATGTTTGCATTTTGTGAGTCTCTGGGTTTCCAAATGACCCGAGACACTTTTATGAATCATAGGACTATGCATAGATTTGGTTGTAGTGTTTCACTAATCTTGTATTTTGTTGTGGTTGTTTTGCTGTATGTATGTGTATATATATATGTTTGTGGGCATGTTTTGGTTTTTGATCTGTGTTAATTGTATTTCTGGAATTAGGGTTTTCTATTAGGGTCCGGACTTGGATACCTAGTCCGGACTCATAGGCTAGGATTTGGAGTTTGTAATTGGTTGGTGTTTTTGTGTTTCTGTGTCATTCGAGTTCGGAGTAGTAGGCTAGGTTTGGTTGTTTAACTTCGGGGTTTTTGCAGTCCGGAGCGCCTATTTAATTTTGGGTTTTTGTTTTATCTTGGATCGGGTCTCCGGACTGTCTGTTTTTGACTTGTAATAAAATTGATAATACGGTAGTCCGGACCATCTAGCTTTGAAGATAAATAAACTGTAGGGTTTTAGACTAACCTTTGTCACTTGTTTTAGGTTTATGGTCCGGACTAAAGCTCTTGCCAAGGCCTACATAACTTGTTATCCGGGGCCATCTAGTTCAGATTCTGAGTCTTCTGCTGATTCTGAACGAGTTGAGATGGGGAAGAGGGCTTCCACTTCGACTCTGAGGCAATAACGAAGCTTACAGTTGCTAAGATATCTTCAAGAAAGGTACCCTGCAGTCCGGAGGGTTTGTGGGTGGAGAATTTGAGTTATTTTATTAGTAAGAGCGAGGAGATAGAAAACAGCTTTTATTTTAGGAGCATTAGGTCCGGATACGCTAGGCTGCAAAACGCTGATCCGCGGCCTTATGATAGGGAGGCCTTTGATAGGAAATTTGCTGATAGATAGTGTCTAAGGAGCACTATGAGCTCAAGGATGAGTACGCTGCCCTAGATCATGCGGCTCAGGATTCTACGGTCCGGGCTGCCTTTCAGTTGGATCCCCGGGTCGAGTGGAGGGTGGCCGACTCCGGACGAGAGGGCTCATCATAGACCGGCTGATGGGTTTATTCCGATGTGGCTGGAGCATCTCCGGTCCGGGTGGAATCCACATTGGCATCTGTTTTTGAAGCATCTGTGCAAATATGTGTACAAACTCTCTCCGATGCAGATTACGCCTAATGGTATAAAGTGGATGACCTGGTTTATTGCTACTTGCAATCAGTTCAAGGTTCAGCCCACGTTCAAGCTATGGCATCACATTTTTCATCTGGTCCGGTCTAGTCAGTTCCCCTTATATGAACTTCGGTTCCGGGCTCCGGAGTGCGGCTATGGTGGTTCCTATAGGCCTGTCATCCAGCAATCTTCGTTGAAGTATTGGAATGGGGAGTTGATCATGCTCCGGGGTTTAGACTTGCACTACTTACCCCACATTGCTTCAGAAGGGGTCCGGAATCGTTTTCGTAGGGATGTGCTCCGGGGTGAAGCTATCCGGTTAATGTTTGCATTTTGTGAGTCTCTGGGTTTCCAAATGACCCGAGACACTTTTATGAATCATAGGACTATGCATAGATTTGGTTGTAGTGTTTCACTAATCTTGTATTTTGTTGTGGTTGTTTTGCTGTATGTATGTGTATATATATATGTTTGTGGGCATGTTTTGGTTTTTGATCTGTGTTAATTGTGTTTCTGGAATTAGGGTTTTCTGTTAGGGTCCGGACTTGGATACCTAGTCCGGACTCATAGGCTAGGATTTGGAGTTTGTAATTGGTTGGTGTTTTTGTGTTTCTGTGTCATTCGAGTTCGGAGTAGTAGGCTAGGTTTGGTTGTTTAACTTCGGGGTTTTTGCAGTCCGGAGCGCCTATTTAATTTTGGGTTTTTGTTTTATCTTGGATCGGGTCTCCGGACTGTCTGTTTTTGACTTGTAATAAAATTGATAATACGGTAGTCCGGACCATCTAGCTTTGAAGATAAATAAACTGTAGGGTTTTAGACTAACCTTTGTCACTTGTTTTAGGTTTATGGTCCGGACTAAAGCTCTTGCCAAGGCCTACATAACTTGTTATCCGGGGCCATCTAGTTCAGATTCTGAGTCTTCTGCTGATTCTGAACGAGTTGAGATGGGGAAGAGGGCTTCCACTTCGACTCTGAGGCAATAACGAAGCTTACAGTTGCTAAGATATCTTCAAGAAAGGTACCCTGCAGTCCGGAGGGTTTGTGGGTGGAGAATTTGAGTTATTTTATTAGTAAGAGCGAGGAGATAGAAAACAACTTTTATTTTAGGAGCATTAGGTCCGGATACGCTAGGCTGCAAAACGCTGATCCGCGGCCTTATGATAGGGAGGCCTTTGATAGGAAATTTGCTGATAGATAGTGTCTAAGGAGCACTATGAGCTCAAGGATGAGTACGCTGCCCTAGATCATGCGGCTCAGGATTCTACGGTCCGGGCTGCCTTTCAGTTGGATCCCCGGGTCGAGTGGAGGGTGGCCGACTCCGGACGAGAGGGCTCATCATAGACCGGCTGATGGGTTTATTCCGATGTGGCTGGAGCATCTCCGGTCCGGGTGGAATCCACATTGGCATCTGTTTTTGAAGCATCTGTGCAAATATGTGTACAAACTCTCTCCGATGCAGATTACGCCTAATGGTATAAAGTGGATGACCTGGTTTATTGCTACTTGCAATCAGTTCAAGGTTCATCCCACGTTCAAGCTATGGCATCACATTTTTCATCTGGTCCGGTCTAGTCAGTTCCCCTTATATGAACTTCGGTTCCGGGCTCCGGAGTGCGGCTATGGTGGTTCCTATAGGCCTGTCATCCAGCAATCTTCGTTGAAGTATTGGAATGGGGAGTTGATCATGCTCCGGGGTTTAGACTTGCACTACTTACCCCACATTGCTTCAGAAGGGGTCCGGACTCGTTTTCGTAGGGATGTGCTCCGGGGTGAAGCTATCCGGTTAATTTTTGCATTTTGTGAGTCTCTGGGTTTCCAAATGACCCGAGACACTTTTATGAATCATAGGACTATGCATAGATTTGGTTGTAGTGTTTCACTAATCTTGTATTTTGTTGTGGTTGTTTTGCTGTATGTATGTGTATATATATATGTTTGTGGGCATGTTTTGGTTTTTGATCTGTGTTAATTGTGTTTCTGGAATTAGGGTTTTCTGTTAGGGTCCGGACTTGGATACCTAGTCCGGACTCATAGGCTAGGATTTGGAGTTTGTAATTGGTTGGTGTTTTTGTGTTTCTGTGTCATTCGAGTTCGGAGTAGTAGGCTAGGTTTGGTTGTTTAACTTCGGGGTTTTTGCAGTCTGGAGCGCCTATTTAATTTTGGGTTTTTGTTTTATCTTGGATCGGGTCTCCGGACTGTCTGTTTTTGACTTGTAATAAAATTGATAATACGGTAGTCCGGACCATCTAGCTTTGAAGATAAATAAACTGTAGGGTTTTAGACTAACCTTTGTCACTTGTTTTAGGTTTATGGTCCGGACTAAAGCTCTTGCCAAGGCCTACATAACTTGTTATCCGGGGCCATCTAGTTCAGATTCTGAGTCTTCTGCTGATTCTGAACGAGTTGAGATGGGGAAGAGGGCTTCCACTTCGAACTCTGAGGTAATAACGAAGCTTACAGTTGCTAAGATATCTTCAAGAAAGGTACCCTGCAGTCCGGAGGGTTTGTGGGTGGAGAATTTGAGTTATTTTATTAGTAAGAGCGAGGAGATAGAAAACAGCTTTTATTTTAGGAGCATTAGGTCCGGATACGCTAGGCTGCAAAACGCTGATCCGCGGCCTTATGATAGGGAGGCCTTTGATAGGAAATTTGCTGATAGATAGTGTCTAAGGAGCACTATGAGCTCAAGGATGAGTACGCTGCCCTAGATCATGCGGCTCAGGATTCTACGGTTCGGGCTGCCTTTCAGTTGGATCCCCGGGTCGAGTGGAGGGTGGCCGACTCCGGACGAGAGGGCTCATCATAGACCGGCTGATGGGTTTATTCCGATGTGGCTGGAGCATTTCCGGTCCGGGTGGAATCCACATTGGCATATGTTTTTGAAGCATCTGTGCAAATATGTGTACAAACTCTCTCCGATGCAGATTACGCCTAATGGTATAAAGTGGATGACCTGGTTTATTGCTACTTGCAATCAGTTCAAGGTTCAGCCCACGTTCAAGCTATGGCATCACATTTTTCATCTGGTCTGGTCTAGTCAGTTCCCCTTATATGAACTTCGGTTCCGGGCTCCGGAGTGCGGCTATGGTGGTTCCTATAGGCCTGTCATCCAGCAATCTTCGTTGAAGTATTGGAATGGGGAGTTGATCATGCTCCGGGGTTTAGACTTGCACTACTTACCCCACATTGCTTCATAAGACTTGGCTTACATAGTAGACTGGTTGCTGTGTTCCATTCTCCTCCCTGATTAGGGCAGCTCCTACGGCTTGTGCTCCTGCTGACAAGTATAAGTAGAGAGGCTCTCCTGGTTTAACTTTAGTTAGGACTGGTGGCTGAGAGAGGTAGGACTTATTTCCTCGAATGCTTTCTGGCACTCCGGATTCTAGTTTACCTCTTTCTTGTTGGTTGCTCCTTTAAGTAAATCAAAGAAAGGTAGACACCTCTCTGCTAGCTTTGAGACAAATCTCCTGAGTGCTGCTAGGGATCCTGCTAGTTTCTGCACATCTTTTTGGGTCCTGGGAGCTTTCATCTCCTGGATTGCTTTTATTTTCTCTGGATTGGCTTCTATGCCTCTGTTGCTGATCATGAATCCTAAGAACTTGCCTGCTCTTACTCCGAAGGTGCATTTCTCCGGATTCAGTTTGAGTTGGTTTTCCTTAGATTGTCAAAGCACTCCTTGAGGTCTTCCACATGCCCTGGTACGGTTGTTGATTTGGAAATCATGTCATCGACATAACACTCCAAGTTTCTCCCAATCTGGGACTTGAATATCTTGTTCATTGCTCTTTGGTAAGTGGATCCTGCGCTGGTAAGCTCGAAGGGTAGCATCACATAGGCGTAAACTGCTCTGTGAGTTATGAATGCTGTCTTAGGAATGTCCTTTGGGTTCATCTTTATCTGGTTGTATCCGGAGAAGGCATCCATGAAACTTAGCATGACATGTCCTGAGGTGGCATCTATCAGTTGATCTATATTTGGGAGAGGGTATGGGTCCTTCGGGCACGCATCATTCAAGTCCGTGTAGTCCACACACATTCTCAATTTGCCGTTGGACTTCTTCACCATGACCACATTAGCTAGCCACTCCGGATATTTGATTTCTTTGATGATTCCTGCTTTGAGTAGCTTTTCTACTTCTTCGTCAATGACTCTTTGCCTCTCCGGAGCAAATTTCTTCTCTTCTGTTTTACTGGTTTTCTGTTGGGGTTGACATCTAAGCTGTGCATTGCTATGGACTCATGTAGTCCTGGCATGTCCCTTGGACTCCAGGCAAATAATCTTTGTACTCCCGGAGCAAGGATACTAATCTCTCGAAACCTGACCCAACTTTCACTTTTTTGCTAGAATTGCTTTCGTCTACTTCGACTTCTTCTGTTTCGACTGCAGCTTCGATTTTTGCTTGTTCCTTGTTTGAAATCATTTGGTGAATTCGGGCTTCAGAGTTCTTCTTCAGATAGATGTTTGCTTGTTCAGGTTCTTTTGTTGCTTTCATAGTAGGACTAGGTTGGTCTGGGACTTAGTTTGTCTTGTCCAGTACCATGACTTGGTTGCTTGCCAGTTTTTCTGGACTTGTTTTGTTCGCTTCTTCCCGTTTCCGGGGTCGGTGCTTCTTCATGCTTTGTTGCTTGCGAAGGACTGTAGCCTTCCTTTTGTTATCTTGATGTGTCTCTGTCATAACTAATCCCTGGTTGTAGCATGTTTCAGCGACTCCATGATCTCCTTTAATCTCTCCGACTCCTGTCGGGGTTGGGAATTTGATCTTGAGATGGGAGATTGAAGTTATTGCTTGCATCATGGTTAGAGCTGATCTGCCAATGATTCCGTTGTATGAAGAAGGAGCATTGATCACATAAAATTTGATGACATGAGTCACTTGGTTAGGAGCAGATCCAAAAATGACTGGCAGATACAAAGTTCCTTGGATCGGGACTAAGTTGTGGCCGAAGCCATAGAGTGGGTCCTCTCGACATTCATTTGAGCGGACGCTCCCTAACTGCATTCTATCCACTGTGTGCTTGAAGAGAATATTTACCGAGGAGCCATTGTCTATGAGCATTCTTCTTACTTCATTATCGAAAATGTCTAGAGTGACAACCAAAGCTGCATTGTGATGAGGGTTGACTCCTTCGTAGTCCTTGCTGCTGAAGGATATCACCAGGATTGGGAGTGATTGGATTGAGAGCACTTCTTCGCCGAAGTCCGGGCTCCGGGGTGGGGAGTAGGATCCAACTAGGACCACATTGACGACATTCTTTCCTCTCTTCTGTGCTTCCCCTCTGTTGTCCCGAACTAAGTACTTGTTCATGTTCCCCTTCTTCAATTGGTCCTCAATGAAGTACTTGAGTGATAAGCAATTCTCAGTCTTGTGGCCATGGGTCTCGTGGTAATCACACTGCCTATTATAAGGCCTGCTTTCCGGACGGGTTTGCATTGGTTTAGGAGGATAATAGAAAGGCTTGTCTTTTACTTCTTTCAAGATTTCCTCCCGGGTCATGTTGAGGGGAGTCCAGTCCGGCTCCTGCTTTGGCTTCCGGGGCTGCTTCGTGGGTCATGGGTCACTGCTTGACTCCTTCTTAGGACCAAGTCTCTGGAAAACCGGAGTAGTTTGTCTTTCTTGGCCTTTGTTGCTTTGCTTGAACTTCTTATCCTGATGGTAACCTCATTTCGGTCGGTCATCAGTGTTTTTGATCCTGGACCCCCCATTTCGGGTCATCCTCATTGTCTGGAACACATCTGTTTCCTTAATGAATCTGGCAGCCATGGAATAAGCTGCTGCCAGACTTTGCGGCTCCTTATTGATTAGCTCCACAATATACCTCTCGTTGTGCTCTGGGTCCAGGTTTCTTCTGAAAATGCTTAAAGCTTCCCTCTCATCCAAACTTGAAACTTTATTGATTGCTTCCTGGAACCGGCGCATGTATGCAGAGAGGGACTCATTGTAATGCTGCCGGATCGTCTCCAGGTGACACATGTGCATTTCGTGCGTTTTATTTGCCCGAAATTTCCGAAGGAAGGAGGCTCGGAATTCCTTCCAGGAGTGGATGCTGCGGGAGGGGATTCTGCTGAACCATCTCTGGGCCCCCCCTAAGTCATTGTAGTAATATATCTGCGCTATCTGCTCAAAGTAGTTTAAGTGCTCCTCCGGGTCCCCTAGTCCATCGAAGGAGTCGAAGTTGTAATGCTTCAAGTTCCGCTGCCGGGGGATAGCTTCCAAGGAGTGGCTGAATGGAGATAATGTTTCTCCAACCTCTACTCCTGAGTCTCTGTCCATCTTTCTCTGCAATTCATAGATCATGTCTTTGAGGTCCTTCTGCCCCTCTTCTTCTTCGTCATCAGAAATCAGCTCCGGAGTAGGATCTCTCCGGGTTCTTTTGCTCCTAGACTTGGCCAATAGCTTTTCTTCTTCTCGCTGCATTCTTTTTTGGATCTTTTGCTCTAGCTTTGCTTCTTCTTCTTTCCTGATTTGCTCCCGGACTTCTTCCAACTTTCTTTACTTAGCAGCTTCTGCTTCTTTCTTGCTTTGATCTTTTTTGCTTTTTTTCCCTTTGGCTCCAATTCGGTCGAACACAGACCTCTTTAATTGCTGTGAGTCTCCGGATTCCTCCGGTTCCTCCTCTAGTTCGGCTTCTTCTTGGAGCCGGGTCTGCTCCTGCCTATATAGTCTGATTGCTTCTGCTAGTTCATCGCTTGTAAGGTTTGCTATGTGCTCTTCGGCTACCGGGACATTGGTATACTTGTACTGATTTAGCTCTATGAGGGTCCTGGCATCCCTGGTGTTTACAATTCTCTACACTACGGGAGTGTGTAGTGATTGCTCCTCGAACGTTTCTCTCTCGGCTCCTGGGTCAAGGGCATGGGAGTGGTCCGGCTCCTGGACCTGAGCACTAGCAGATGGTCTTCCAGAGGTATTCTTTCCTGGTCTTGCCATTTCTCAACAATGCCAACAACAAATAACAACAATATGCCACAGATTATATCGATCTAAGGTTGCTTTATGAAATTTGCAGAAACTACCCAGAATAACAACAAACACTAACAAATAGCTTCCTGGGAGCAGTTCAAACAATTTCCTGGGACTACTCAACGATGAAGTATAACGCAAATGCCATATTCAAACTAGAGCAATAATGATTAAAACTAACAATAGCTCACACAAACGTGGCTTAAATAAACAAAACGGGCTCACACAAACGTGGCTTAAAATAACGAGTACACACAAACGTGGCTGAAATAAACAACATTCATGCTTATGGAAAAAGTTGGTTGCTTGGGTTCTTACAAGTTTAAATAAATGGACTTTTTGAAGAGTTTGTTAATGAAGGTGAATCCAGGGGCACCGAGACCCAAGGATGGAGAGCCCCTCCTTCTAGCGCCAAATAATAACTCCTGGTGGCGGGGCTGCTCCTTCGACGCCGTCCTGGATCCTTCGCCGCTGTAGAGGTGTAGTTGTGGTTGGGTTCCTACAAAACAATACCGGAAGGGGGGTTGGAGTCCCGCGGCGCCTCCGGCGTGAGAGTAAGAACTATTTTTTTGGGAAGATGAAGATGAATATGAATGCAGGGTGATTGTGCGTATATATGAGTGTGAAAGAATGATTAACCCCAAAACCTCACCTTCTTGGGTTATTTATAGCCCAAGGGTAGGGTTTTGGGTTGGTACCTTTAGATCATAGCCATTGGTTTTGGGAGCGGAGGACACCTGGCTGGAGTGGATGTTTTACACGTGTCAGCGCGGGATTGGCCGCAGAATGTTCTGAGTATCCTCTGACACGTGCCCTGATTATTCCCATGATTGATGTGTGACAGTTGTCCCCATCATGTGCTTGGGCCAACGTCTTACGTGCTGGGATTTATCAAGGTTAGGCTTGCGGGACTGAGCTGGTTAGGAACGGTAATGTGCGGGACTACTCCTTCTAGGAACTGCGTGGAGTTAAGGGCCTAGGAGTAGCCCTCCCTGGAGTCATATGGAGTTAGGAGCTTGGGAGTAGTCCTTCTAGGAGCTGTATAGAGTTGAAGGTCTAGGAGTAGTCCTCCCAGGAGCTGTATAGAGTTGGAGGCCTAGGACTAGTCCTCCCAGGAGCTATATGTACTATCAATTTTCATTTTTTCCCCTCCACTTTCCTTTAGATAAACTAGATTGACACTCCTAAACTCGGAGATTTTATTTATTTAACTAAACAGGACCCCGTATTCTCTAAAATCAACAAATAATATAATACATTTCCGATAAATGAATATTCGATAAACGGTGGAAGTAATAAAAAGAAAGGGGGAAACCTCAAGGGCGTGTTTGTAGCGTCTATAACGGCGCAACTGTTTGATGATATTTTGAAGAGCTGGTTTATTAACATCTCGACCCTCAAGTACCCACTGATTTAAAATAGGCACCATCGATTCACTCCAGTCACCCGCCGGAGAAATTCGCCGGTACAAACAATCATCGTCTTTAATTCCAGTGGCTAATGAAGTGGAGTAATACAAATAGGAAGTGAGTGATTGGAAACGAGAAGAGGAGTAAGAGTTGTTGGAGGGTTTAAGTGATGATCGAGAAGAACGATACAAGAAATGTAAAAGCAGCTTCATTCTCGCCAGGGTTTATGCACTGTTTCAATTTTTAATTTACGGGAACTCTAAATTAAATTGTTTATTTATGCACAAATAGTTACCAGACTTTGAGTTGGGCGAGTTTTATTATATGAACCGGGCTTTTTTGAACTCTGTTAGGAAATTACTGGGACTAATTTTTGGACTTAAATTTAAGTGGTTTTGGGCTAGGTGTTTCCCGGGCCCAATGAAACCATTCTTTTAAAGTTTAGATTTTTTATTTTTGCTAAGTTAAAAGTTTAGATTTGATTACAACACCATAATAAAGTCTAAACCGATTAATATGAGACCATAATTTTTTAAATTAATATCAAAGATAATAATAAGGTGTGAATACAAAATTATTCATCACTTTATAAAAATAATAATAACATAATATATCGCTATATATACACACCTTTTTGGTATTTTTAATGAACAACCTAAAATATCAAAAACGATAAAATTTAATTTGTGAGCGCATTAAACATGTATCTGCTGTATTATTATCAGGAAAATTACCGTTTATAATATTATTTAGAAAATTTTTGTAACAATTTTAGGGTATCTAGCATTTTTCATTTTTAATAAATGTTAAAATCTATCTGGATAAAGAATTTACATGTAATTTTTTTTTATTTTAAAATAATTCTATGACTCGAACATAGTTTTGATGCTGTGACTCTAAGTTGTCATAGATCCCATCTTACAATACAAATAGAACATAAATTTTAACATTGCATGGCAGACCATTGATTGTTTGTATCGAATCGGGAGGGGCTGCTATCGAAAACAGCTCCGGAAAATCGAGCATCCAGGAGGGGCTGCTAGCCTGCTACAATTAATTACTATTACGAGAACGTAATTTGACTTTTTCCTCACACTACTCATCATCTTTTAAGAAGTTCATTTATCAACATTTGAGCACCACTAGCCTTAACATTCAAATGCTGCGTGCCTCTCTCCTTAGTTACAAGTTTATTTTGATTTTTTTCGACTTAAATTGATTAATTTTGATTTAATATTAAAAATATAAATTAATTATTTTTAAAATCAGAAAATTACATTTTAAAGTAGGACTAAATGTACTTTTTATAATATTGTTTTTATTTTTTTAAAAAAATTTTACATAATATTTAAGTGTAAATCTCAGTCAAAATTTGATAAGTTAATTGATAAAAAATAAAATGAACATGTATTTAGAGATAAAAGGACTATTAAATATCAATTAATTTGTAATGTAAAGCCCCAATTCACGGGTAGTGTATAACATTAAATCAGAAATTTAACAAAACGACATTATCTGTAATTTTAATTTTCTAAACAAAAATACTAGGTAAGTTTTAAATTCACGGATCTATCCGAACAGATGAAGATGTGTGCACACGCAACAAAAAGCACATGAAATGAAATGCAGCTCTCTTTGTAGCAATGTTCAAAGTGACGCGTAAATTACAACTGAAAACTAGGAACATAAAGAAGGCTGATATTAAAGCCAAGGCATGGGGTACATTTTGACCTTTCGTGTCATTTATTTTCGTATTTCGTGTATTAATAAGGTGATTCATAAATAAAATGAAATAATTTCGTGTACCAATATCTTAAAACGAAACATGAAACGAAATTTTCGTGTCAAACACGAAACGAAACGGAGTACACAAACCATTTCGCATACTTATCATGTATCTGTACAAGGAAACAAAATGAAAAAGAAATAGTAAACGAAAAACAAAATATTGCACAAAACACAGTCGATTGTTGAATTGACTGGATTACTTCATTTTTATCTCCACTTTTCATATTTGCCTTGATAGCTGTTTCGATTGTTGGATTCATACTGTAAAATCAATAAAACGATCGATGTAATATGTAATATATACCGTACATTTCGCTTCTAGTCTAACATATACTAGATTAGTTCTCGGGCCCATACCCGGTTATATTATAAATATTTTTTAAAAAATTATTTTAAAATAGCTTAATTTGAATTATATATATTAATATGATATTTTTAATACATAATAATGAGAGTAGAATAAAATTATAAATACAAAAACTTAAAAAATAATATTTTTCAAACTACAAATATTGACTATCAACTTTTAATTAAATATAAAAAACATAATAATAAATATTTGTGTAAATATAATTAATTTTGAATAAGAAAAAATTAGTGAAGAAATGGAACTATTGAAAATTATAAAATTAAGAATATAAAAACGAGTAAAAAAAAAAATGAGAAATGGGTAAGAGAGAGAATTAGTGAAGGTAATAAATGAAAGAGAAATATTAAAAGTAGATTAAATTATTAGTGAAAAATGACATCAATAAAATTAATGAGATATTGACACATAGGATTGATGTAAACTCTTAAAGGAGAGTTTGAGACGGAAAACATAAAGATCTCAACTGTATTTTGGTTTAGTACAACGTAGATGGGAAAAGCAAGCTACTCTTCTTGGGTCACTGCTTAAATTTAACCCCAATTATGTTCGTATTAATCAAATTATCGTACAAATAGTGTAACCGTAAAATCGGCCGGCCCGTACAAATTACGTATGTACATATTCGTTGTGAATACTAGTAAGAGGACAATTGACAACTTGTACTTTAGTGAGGCCACAGAGGACCACAACATGCAAAAAGTGGTTGCAGGAACAAGAGTTTTATCATGTAGTTAAATATAATCATGTATAAGTAACATTACGTTTTATCTTTGCAGTATGCATCATCTTTCAAACGACAAAAACATAAAGTTGAGTATGGATAAAGTAGAATAATCTTTTTCCATGCTAAACTAGTGGAAGAATATTTCGCAATTAGCTAGCTATCTCTAATCTCTTCTGTGCCTATGTGGGTCTTTTTATGTACACTTTATTCATTTTGGAAATTTAAAATTTAAAATTCAAACTAAACTATTACTACAAATATGATAGGGAAGTAAATGCAATTTTTTTCTTACTTCTACTTTTCTGAATACTTACGATAACGGGACTTACAAATAAATATCTATTATAATAAATTTTGAGATCAGTATGAATGGAACATGGAACTAAGAAGACAAGAGACAAATTATTAAAACTTCTCCTTAATTTCACTTGTAATTCCTCATGCATAATATTTCCATTTGTTAAGTTGTATGAATAAATATGTAAAATATTTAGCCATAAAAGAGATTTTGAAACGTGATCGGATTTAATTTAAACATGATTGGACTCTTGATTCTAAATTACGTGAGTATGTAATATATATGAGTTGTTGTGCCTGAAAATAACCTTTGAAGAGTAGTTTGAGTTTAAAAGAAAAAAATACGAGACATTGATGTTTTTATGAATGGGGAGGTGGAATTTATATTCACATATTTATCATTAAAATTTTATATTAACAAAAGACATATATGCAGATGACAACTTCTTCAGACCCAGATTTCTCTTAGAAAATATTATTCCTACTGATTTACACTTATTTTTGGTCCAGCAGGAGCAATTCGGTTTACTATGACAATGCATACTCTGAAAACAAGATGAAAAAGTCAAAGAAACTGAAATTTCACAAGTTAAAGGCATGAAAAGAACGTGAATACAATATATAAATAAATATATTAATACATGATCAATCAATCATGTTATTATAAGAGTTGTTCGAATATACTACTAAACGCAGTGATGCAGATTGCAGGCTGCAGCCTAACGGCCCTACTCCGAAGAACTTTCGATCATTTAATAATTCATGACATCAACTAGCTAATTCACTATTCAAAATATCTCAATCAATATTATATAGAGTATAACTTAAATTTAAAATATTTTATTTAGTTGCAGCATAACAACTTTTCTGGCGTCCTAATTATACAGCTGCTAGATGCCCATTTTGACCGTTCATGTTCCAATTTGAGGTCCCGTATATATTTAACTTTATTGAGCTGCCTGCGTAATTTATGTGATACACTATGTTTTGTTATATATTATATGGACAGACTTGGAGCGAAATACTAGTATTGCATTGGCTATACTTTTCTTGATAATTGCTTTGACGGTACCATGTGCAATTACAAAGGATTCTAATTCAGTTGGCCCTTAGTAGAAAATATAATTAAAAAACGAAAATTATATTGAAAAATATACAAACAAATGTCTTGATATGGGATATAATATATATGAAATTAGAAAAAGATACGAGTTTAATTGAATGTGAGTTATTGTAGTCAATTAAATAACTTTTTTTCCAAGAAAATATGAAACCGTGCTAGACGTTAACAACTTTCTTAAATGAGATGTAGGAATATTATATATTGGAGGATGATCTTAGATTACTACCTAATGTTATAATATTTTCTCTTATAAATACAGTAGAATAAATTTATAATTTTAACATAAGTTACTAATATTTATAAAAATGTCATTAAATTTATGTGAAAGAAATTTATAACCTCATGGTAGTTATCTAAGATCATTCTCGGTAATTACCAAGGGTCGTACTCAAACCCATTTTTCTCTTATATGTAAATATATTTTTGTATGAAATTATCAATATCTCCTTTTTGAGAAAAAATGACGGCCTTTTTCGTCATTTACAATAAAAAATTTAAACAATATAGTCGAATTTATGTTTAAAGACCGTTTGAAAATATGCGAGCCTTTTCTCATATTTTCCCCTTTGTGGTCAAATACAACCGCTTGCAAAAATTAGTTATATTTCTCGATCACTAAATACAATTGTGCTTAAATATGAAATTTTTATATTGTTTTTATGTTTGACTAGACGGGAAGTATGAGTTTGATCAAATTGACTTTAAATTGGATTGATTCCGATTATTTTTAGCCGCTTCGAACATTTTTAACCTTAATTTTTTATATTAAATAATTTTTTATTTATATTAAATGATTAGGTCAAAATTATAAAAAGACCATGACATTATAAGGCACCTGACTCGAAGGCTTTTGGACTCGAAAAAAGACGATATAAATCAGCCAATTTAAAGTCTTAAAAAAATTATTTTCAAAATTTTAAGAAAAAAAATATAATTTTGAATTAGATGAACCGAAAAATATATTAGTGCAAATCTTAAGACCTGTATTTAAAAAAAACATTTGAGTATCGTAGACTTTGATACGTGAACAAAAAGTTGCAAGTCTTACAAGACTTTATACCTTGTAATATAAATATAGTGAATTTACCAAGTATACTTAAATATAAGATAACTTCTGAATTGAGATAACAATAATCAAATATGTACACTGTATAACTACATAAATAGTACAAGGTTTTAATTGTCCCTCAGATTAAGATCATTGCCCAAAGACTCTTTCCTATCTGCGATCATGAAATTCTTTTATATATCTTTATTCTTTTCCTCTAGTTCATCAAAACTATCATCACTCCCCAGCTTATAAATCCAAATATAATCTAATTCTTTTACGACCATGGCTCGTTCATTGTCATCTCTAACTTCATTTCCTTCATCTCGCCCTAATTTAAGTGAATTGAAAGGACTGTTTTGGATACCCACAGGCTTTCTTCTGGGCATATATCTCTTCATTTTCTTCCATGTTTCTTCAACCATGAAACTTGTAGTTCGTGAATATCCTCATCAGACTCATTTTTACATAACACCAAAACTTAGCAGCTCTTTCAACAACATCACGTCACTTGCTGCAGATACCACCACAAAATACGTTGTTCAAGTTGATCAACCCAAATTTATCCAGATTTTACATGTCAATAATGTTTCTGAACCTCCGTTGATCAGTACACCTCTTCCTGAGATTATTGCTTCAACAGAGAGAAATAAATATAGCTCCGACGACAAAAATGCACGTTCCAGACGAGTTGACCAGGAGATCACAAAAGGTACTGCCTTTTCTTCAACTTCAATTTTGCTAGCTGTAGTATATATGTTTATTTTTCAACTCCACAATATATATACTTTCTACATATCGGACGCTCAATGGTAATTAATACATAATTACAAAAATTATAGAATAAAATTAATTTTATGAAAAAAGTAAATAATTTTTTATTAATTATTATGTGATTAATGTATGTGAAAATACAATGCTTTTTTCTTATATCTATTTAAGACAATCACCACCTACTAATTTCCGATTAAGCCTGATTTCTTAATGTACATTTGCTCCAATATTCTACAGCTTGCTAAAGTAGAGTTGTTTTTTAAATTTATAAAATTGTAAATGTTGCTTGGTTCTTATAGTATAAGTAGGTGTCTGTTACGTTGTTGGTTGGATTATTCTGTATTTAGATATTGCATTATGTATGGTTGTTAAGCTTGCTTATCACTTATCTCCATGCAAATACCGAATCGCTCTATATTAACTCGATTTCCATTTCTTTATTTTAATCATTGTTTTTTCATATGTTTTTGGTAACTGAAGTAATTATAATTGTACAAGTAGACAGTAATATTATTGCGTGCTAGGTTTCACATGATCCTTGTTTGCCTCATTGCCAGCAATGACATAATTACTTATTTGCTAGTTTTATTAATCTCCATAAGTTTAAAAAACAGAAATAGTATATGCTCAATCGGACTATAATAATTGAGTAAAGATAAATATAGTAATGGTATTATTATTGGCTATTGTATTGCTCAACTAAAAAAAATATTAATAATAATAATCATCATAATAATACTTGAGTGGAAAAGTAAAAATAAATAAATAACATTAATGAAATAACCAAAATATTCAAAAATGAGAACACTCCACTAGACATGTTGTCGTCAACAACTTGATATGATCAATTCTTCAAAGTTACTGAGCTGAACATATGTATACATAGTCGAATACAGGTATGGTCACTTGTACAAAATGGTTGTAGTAACTAATTAGCAAAACCCTAGATTAATTTCAATTTAACTTGTTTGAAATTTGATTAAAGAATGATTATATATGATGGCTCTCGTTTAGTTCTATATTCATGCACAGATTCTATACGTTACCTGGCATGAGTTTGAGCTTAGCATCATATATACGACTTAACATATAGTAGGCAGTAGAAGCATCTTATGCATAATTAAATTTCCACGAGGACCACGCACGTCCATCTATCACCATGATATACATACATTCAATCATTCAATTTTATAATTTCCAGGGTGTACATACAATAGTGGTAGAATAATATGTATGAGTATGACCTTTATATGTATAGTTAGCGTGTGTGTTACATATTTTATATATTTAAAATTAAATTAATTATGATTTTTTTAGAAATTCGTATAATTTCATGTTTGTGATTACATGTAAGATTTAATATAAATAAAATTTGAAATTATAAAACTTTAAGGTACTTTATATATTGAATATATCCATATTTAATATATTTACAATATAGTTTTATAAAATCATGTATAATTATGTGAATAGATATACTTCTTTCTACTATTAATATAAATATTTACATAAAATTTATATATCTCCCGTACTTTCGTATAGTGTCATATGTTCGAAGAATAAATTCAAATGCTGTACTAAAATGTAAATTTAAACTATACATATTTTTTATTCATCTATTTTTGCGTATTTTTGCGTTGTTTCATATTGTGAATGAAATGGCCCCGGTGAGTGTGGACAAATAATTTCACTTAATTTGTAATTATATGTTCTTAAATTAAAAACAAGAATAATAATATTATCTTAAATTCAATTTACAAGGATGTGTACTCTTGGAACAGTAATCTATATCTATATTATATCTATCTATACTATACTATTAAAAGCAGATGACCCTCTATTTGGTAGTTGCTCGGTATGGTAATTGCTCGGTACAGTTGTTTGGTACGACAAATAACAACCGTCAGATCTAAAGTCAGAAAAATGAGAACCATTGGATACAATAATAAAATATTATTATATTAATATTTAAACTGCTCTCGTGGATTGAGGGTTCGAACCCGTCAACAGCTTATTATATTTAAACTTTTATATTCTTTATTTAAACAATATATTATATTATATTATTTATTTTCAGTCAAGTCTCAAATTATTATAAAATATATATTGTTATAATTTATTATATTCTTCAATTTATTTTTCAACTATTGAAAATTATATTATTAAAAACTATCGAATGTTAAAAACAATCCGTGCATCGCACGGTTTATAGGCTAGTATACTATAATAACCGAAATGGGGTATAATTTGTAGTTTGGTTAACCCCTCATTTGGTTATACCGATCTTCTTCATCAAATAATCAGAGACGTTAGATCCAAATAAAAAAAAAATACATTCCACAAATTCTCAGGTTTGAATGCCGTCAACAACAAATATTTATATTATTATTTATAAATAAATATATATATATATATATATATATAAATTCAGGTTCAAATTCTGTTAACAACAAATATTTATATTGTTATTAATAAAGATACATATACGTTTTTAGGTTCGAATCTCACCACCAACAAACAATTATATTATTATTTATGGAAAAAATCTCCAATCATATACTATTTGAACTAAACTTGAAATAATACATTATGAAATTTATAATTATATAATTACTATTTATATAATTTTTTATTAAAATTATATATATATAAAAATATTAATCAAGACCCGTGTATACAAAATCCTGAGTAAAACTGTGATATTTAAGAGTGACGAATTATTTAACATGATATTAGAAATTAATAAAAAATATTTATTAGAAACATAACATCGAGGAAGATTTTGGACTGAATAGGATGTTATATACGCTCGGGTGTGTGTATATTATCACATGCATAAGCCATAATATGCCGTAGAGAATGTATTATCCATGTCGATGCGTCAGCTCAGCACACCAACAAAAAGAACTATTACCAAGTATACCAACGACCCCAAAAATGGTTGTAGTTGAAAAATCATTTTCAAATGATACATTACGCCCCCCAGATTTACCCAAAATATATTCAACATGGAGCCAACAGCTTCATGCAATGATTATTCATTGGTTTCTTATTTCACCCGATTTATTAGTATTTCTTGTCCTGGGTATATTTGAGATTAGTTGTTCCGGGCGGTGTTAACGGGAAATAGGACCTCATTCTTTAATAATTTGTTGGGTCTGTTTGTGTGCAACTTATAAATCAGTTTATGACTTATAAGTCAGTAACAGATTGTTTGTGGACCCAATACGACCTACTTTTTTTCAACTTATTATGATTTTTTTGTTTTTTTATTTATTTTAGTTTTAAAATATGTATTTGTAAATATTAATCTAATATTAAATTCACGAATTAAGATAATTATATTTAAAAGTTATTTATTTTAGTTCATTTAAGTAAAAAAATTATGACTTATAAATAAAATTATCCAAACACTTACTTAACTTATAACTATTTATCTACTTATCACTTATTAACCACTTATTTATTTAAAATTATAAGTTACTTATTTTAAAATTTCTCACACTTTGTATTAATAGTGAATTTACTTAATGAACATACTCTAAACTTTGAATTTATCGTTCACATAACTTCGTCATTAAGCTCAGAATACATTATATAAAAATTCATTAATTTAAATATGTGACTCCCAACATTACATTGGGTATAAATAAAAATTCATTAATTTGGACGTGCAATTCGTAATATTATACTAAGTACAAATAAAAATTCATTAATTTGAACGTACAATTGGCAACATTACATTAGGTACAAATTCTTTTCAAACGGCATATATGAGTTTTTTTATAGAATTTTAATCTTACAGGTTTTTAGCGACTCCCTTTTTAGTAGGTTATATTTTCATAAATTAAGTTTTACTATCTTAAATCCCCAGCTATGCATGACTTCCGTTAATATTTAGATAAAGTTTACAATCTATTTATTCAAATATATATTAATTTTAATATATTTTATATAAATATATAATAATTATAGATTTATAATAAAAATAAAAAAAAATAGGAAATAGATGTGATCGTAATTTAGTATAAATAGTTTGGGTCTTAATTTAGAGGATAAGGAGATTATATCCAGTAATTCAATAATTTAGTAGTTTAGCATGCGTATAATATTTTTTATTTTTATTTTTAATAACTAAAATAAAAGATTACCGTTGAACCAAAATATACCCTATTCTGATTATTATATTATATTATAGTATAGATTTATTCAATTATATATTAACTTTAATATATTTTTATATAAATATATAATAATTATAGATTTATAATAAAAATAATAAAAGAATTAGGAAAAAGTTGTGGTCATGATTTAGTAGGATAAGTTTTGGTCGTAGTTTAACGGAATAAGAAGATTATATCTACTAATTTAATAATTTAATAATTTAGCATGTGTATAATTTTTTTTTAATAACTAAAATAAGGGAATAACGTTGAATCAAAGTATACCATATTCCAGTTATTATATTATAATATAAATTATCCAAACTTCGGTGACATCTTTACATGATATATATTCGGCTAAATGATAATTTTTTTGAATGAAAAATTTCTCTAACAATGACTATTGCATTTTGGGTATAATTTATTAATGAAACCATTTTTTTCTGTGAACAAATTTAAAAAACAGGAAAAAAGAAAAACTGAAAGTATGTATTAATAGTAGACTGAGGGCAACAAGTGGCGGTTAAGTTAGTACTACACATTACTACCTACCAATACTCAAAAGAAAAATTATAAATACCCCCTGCCGAGCCAGATTTCCCAATGAAAACAAAACCGGTGGAATTAAAAAAATAAGAAACTAAAATACAATAGTGTCTGTTAGAGGCAGACCATTTTGAACGTTTCTCAAGTTCAAAGGTACTTTCTTGCACGACTCAATTTGCATCCATTATTGTTAATACTTTTTTCAAAAAAATTGAATATTGTAGAAGATATAATGTTAATGTACAAGTGAATATGTGAATTGTTATAAATTGTGTGATGTTATGCAGGCGACAAATGGAATAAGAAGCAAGAGGAGATATTTCATGACAGGAATTTGTTCCTAGAGGACTACAGACAAATGAATGCGAGTTTAAAAATATTTGTGTACCCGCACAAGCCCAACCATCCATTTGCGAATGTACTATTGCCTTACAAATTTGAACCAACTGGTAACTACGCAAGCGAAAGTTACTTCAAAAAAGCCCTGATGACAAGCCATTTTATTACCACTCATCCGTCTGAAGCAGACTTATTTTTTCTACCATTTTCAATTGCAAGTTTGAGACATGATAAAAGAGTTGGCGTTGGTGGCATTCAAAATTTTATTAGAGATTATATTTATAAGGTGAGTCATGAGTATCCGTACTGGAATCGGAGTGGTGGAGCTGATCATTTCTATGTTGCTTGTCATTCTATTGGAAAACTGGCAATGGAGAAAGCTGTAGAAGTGAGAGGCAATGCCATTCAGCTTGTTTGTTCTTCTAATTATTTTTTGCAAGGCTATGTTCCTCATAAAGATGCTTCAGTTCCTCAGATATGGCCTCGACAAGGAGACCCTCCTAATCAACCACCCTCTAAAAGGTACCATATACAAAAACTTTTGTGTACGATTATATAATGAAATTCGAAGGCTCAACAGAATTAGTTAAAGTGCAACTGTTCACAAATGAGACAGTCTCTTTTGTCTTAGCAAATGAGACAGATACTATATATTCAGCAGAATGTAAGTTGCAGAAATATAAACATGCAATGCTGGAAATATGTTAATGCAAGAACACCAAATCTTTTCACTTGGTTCGGCCCCTATACCTAGTCTATGGCCTACATCCAAGTCCCCATGCCAACTAGCATAGAGAAAGTATTATATCCACTTAAATAAAGTACTTACAAACTTTCCTTGATTACAATCTTGGCCCTGAATGAAAGAACCCTTTCCCTAGCACACAGCTACCTAGCACACAGCTACTTGGCCTTGATCTTGTAATCAATATTCCCACAACCCGGGACAAGTGATACAATACACCTTCCTTTCAAATACAAAGATAATAATGTGAAAGATTACAACTCGACTATAAACTCTTAATTAACTGGATAATCAATGAATGTAATTAAGAGGATATTTTTCTCAGAAAGATATAAGATGGAAAGTGCAGAGAGTTGTATTTCTGAAAAACATCAAGTCGGTTTATATAGAAAACGTGTAACGGATATAATGTATTTCAAACTCTTTTAAAAATAATAAAAGATAAGATTAGGTTTGAAATATTTGAATGTGTAAAACAAGTAATCCGTTAGAATTGTTTCTTGAAAGAGATAAACCTGAGAGAGATAAGGAATTTGAAATATGTTAGGTTTATCTAAGATAGAGTTTGTTTTGAAAAGATAAGTCAAAGGTTATCCAGTTAACTAAGTTAACATTAAACAAAACTCTAATACTTATCTAACTAACTAACAATCTGATTTGTTGTAGACTTCTTCAATGCATCATCAGAAATCACGGATTAACATTCTCCCCCTTTTATGATGATGCCAAGGGTAAAGAAGTGTTATGCTCCCCCTATCAAAAACACTTTAATCTCCTGTTGCAATATGTTAGATAGTAACAGTGTATATATGCAACAATCAGTTGATAAACATGAGAATATGCAAATGAAACATATGACTAATCAAATGAGACAGGTAAACAAATGGGACAGCAAATAAGATTAAAAACCAAGATTAAAAACCAAGATTAAAAACCAAGCACTCAACAGTACTTAAAGTTATAAAACCTTAAATATTTAATCCAGCACATAAACCAGTGCTATCCAACCTATTCAACCGATCAACAGATAATTAAACCAAGTACCAAGAAGCAATCGTCTTAATCAAACAAACACATTAAACAAACACATTAAAAATTCTCCCCCTCAACATCATAAAAGGCGGGTAAAGAAACTAGTCAGAATCATCAACATCGACAGGAGCAGATTCTCGAGTCTTTCGCTTTCCCTTGTTGTGGTAAACTGGAGACGCACCATACTCGGAGAACAGTTTGTCTAACTTGCCTTCATCTGGAGCTTTCCCATCTCTCTTGCGAAGCCATTCCAGAATATACGAACGATATTCAGCACGAGTCATCCCAAAAGCTTCAGGTGGAGGAACTGCAGGCAGGGGCAAAGGGGAAGTAATCTCGGCTAGAGTCATATCACCAAGCCAGTCCTTCTTCTGGTGCCATGGCATGCTACGGGTAGAGACCTGCTGAGATATGTACTTGGTTTCTGTACCAAGTTTATAGAAGAGCTTGACAAATTCTTCCTCCCACGCCTTGGCAGTGGTAACCATCCCCTCATGAAGCACACCAAATTCAAAATCTATATCCCTACTCACCTTCTTATCATGGACATGTAAAATCTCCAACTTAGCATTTATTGATTCAAGAGAAGCAGTAACAGATTTATTAAACATCTCATAGGAGGCACGCATCATACTTACTTGAGAAGTCAAGGATGCCAGGGACTTAATAGAAGCAAACTGTGTTTTAAGAGACTCTAAAAGTTTGTTGTTTTCAGAAACTTTTGACAACAACGAGTTCAACAAAACAGAATCCTCTTGATCAGGATCGGACATATAATGAGGAGACTCAGGAAACGAACCAAACGACTTATGACCCTCACCAAAAATAAGAACACCAGACTCAATAATCTCAATATTATTAGCAGACAGGACAGACAGATCAAACATAGTAGACACTGGCTCAGTTCTATCATCATCAGAAATAATAGAAAAATGTCTAAAGATCTTTGTCAACAAAGCAGGAAAAGACAAGTTCATAGACTCATGAGACGCACAATGACTCATGTATTTGATAATCAACGAAGCAATATCACAAGGAGTTTTAGTCATGAAAACCGAAATTAAAACAACATCTTGATAAGTAACACGGTCACGACCGCTCTTACGAGGCAAAAGATTTGTATGAAACAATTTAAAAAGCAATAAAGCAAGTGGAGTAAGATCATGTACCATGGGCTTAAGAGAGGTACCGATAAAGTTCTCACCAAGAATCACTTTCAGTTGTTCTTCATACTGTAATCCTGGAAACTCCATGAATGCTGCATGCGTGGTATACGGACATACACCGGAGCACGAGATACCACAAACTCGAGACAACAGATTAGCATTGAACACAATCGGAACACCTTGAACCTCAGAATAAACCATATCCTCCTTCATCATTGAGAAATTAGAATAAAATTCCCGAACCAAAGAAGGGTAAATAACATCTGGTGGGGATAAAAGAGGTTCACAACCGAGAGCGGAGAATAAATCGACAACACCCACTCGCTGAAGCAGAGAAAGATCACAAATTCGTTCTTTAAGAATGGGCTTTGACACGATTTTAGGCTGAGAAGATTTTTCGGGTGACATTGGAGTAGAAGTATCAGGATTAGTTCTTTGACGTTTAAGAGAAGAAGATGATGGGTTAGGGGTTTTAGCGGGTTTAGATTTAGATCGAGTATGAGGGGTCGATATTGTTGAAGAATAAGAGAAACGTTTGGAAAGAGGAAAAGAAAAAGAAGTTGAGATTAAATAAGACAGGAGAAGAATATGAAGAGTTAGAAGTGAGATAGAAGTAGAAAGGTGGAGTGTATCTCGAAAAACGAGAAGACACACAGAGATTGAGAAGAAACAGATGGAGTAGTCAAATCAAAGTTAAAGACTTGAAGGAAAATGCATGCAACTCGGTTCAGTTTCAAAGTTCAAGAGTCCCATCAAATAATTACATATAAAATATATAATTAAGATTGAAACACGCAAACTAATTAAACCAAACACGGTAATTAATTCACAAAAATTCATCAATAAATTCCATAGATAAATCAGCATTAAATTAATCAATTAATTAAACACTCGATTATACAATTTCAGTCATAAAGATGAATTATGCAAATAATTAACACAAATAAGCTAAATAGAATGCATGCAGGGATGTAAAAATGAATTAATGAGAAATAGTGCACATACCAAGTTCACGTCTCATAAGACAAAACCGGTCTTCACCTAAAGGTTTGGTGAAAATATCTGCTCTTTGCTTATCAGTTGAGATATAAATTAACTCAATATTACCTTTTGAGACATTATCTCGCAGAAAATGGTGACGAACATCAATATGTTTAGTACGAGAATGCATAACAGGATTTTTAGAGATATTAATTGCAGAGGTATTATCACAATAAATAGGAATATTTGTATAAGAAATACCAAAATCCTGCAATGTTTGTTGCATCCACAAAATTTGTGCACAGCAACTACCAGCTGCAATGTATTCTCCTTCAGCAGTAGAAAGAGCTACAGATGTTTGTTTTTTACTGTGCCATGCAACCAAACAATCACCTAAATATTCACACGCACCACTTGTACTTTTTCTATCAACCTGTGACCCTGCATAGTCAGCATCTGAAAAACCAATTAAGTTAAAAGAAGTAGAACTAGGATAAAATATTCCAAGATCTCTAGTTCCCTTAAGATACTTAAAAATCCGTTTAACTGCATTCAGATGAGATTCTTTCGGTTGAGATTGAAAACGAGCACAAAGACAAACACTATACATAATATCAGGACGAGAAGCAGTTAAATATAATAACGAGCCGATCATACCTCGATATTTAGTAATGTCTACAGGTGTACCTTGTTCATCTTTAGTGAGCTTGACAGATGTACTCATCGGAGTAGCTTTAGCAGAAATATTTTCTAATGCAAATCTCTTAAGCAAATCATTCACATACTTACTTTGATGTATGAAAATACCTGCAGCAGATTGGTTAATTTGCAAGCCTAGAAAATATTGCAATTCACCCATTAAACTCATATCAAATTCTTTATGCATGCAGTTAGAAAACCACTTACACAAAGATTCATCAGTTGATCCAAACACAATATCATCTACATAAACCTGTACTAATAGAAAATGATGGCGTTTATGAAAAATAAAAAGAGTTGGATCGAGTGTACCACGAGTGAAACCATTCTTTAGCAAAAACTGACTGAGACGCTCATACCAACATCGAGGGGACTGTCTCAATCCATAAACAGACTTTTTGAGCTTGTAGACATAGTGTGGATATTTTTCATGAATGAAACCTGGAGGCTGCTTCAAATAAACTTCTTCCTTAAGATGACCATTTAAAAATGCGCTTTTAACATCCATTTGATAAAGCTTGAATCCTTTGTGAGCTGCAAATGCCATTAGAATCCGAATAGCTTCGAGACGTGCTACAGGAGCATATGTCTCGTCGAAATCAATTCCTTCCTGTTGATTGTATCCCTGAGCCACCAAGCGAGCTTTATTCCGAATAATGTTACCATCTTCATCCTTCTTGTTCTTGAAAACCCAACGAGTACCGATGACTTTTGCATTAGAAGGAGGAGAGACAAGTTCCCAGACTTGACATCGCTCAAACTGGTTCAATTCTTCTTGCATGGCAACCGACCAACATTCATTTGCAACAGCTTCTTGAGCATTTTTCGGTTCAAATTCAGCAACAAAAGCACAGAATGCACATAAGTTATGAAGCCTGCTTCGAGTAGAAATCCCTTGATCTAAATCAGTAAGAAGATTATCTGGTGGATGATTCTTCACAGTCCTAGAAGACTTAGGAAGTTGAATATTACTCATTTCTTCCTCATTAGAATTATCTGCCTGGAAATGAATAGGAGTTGTCTCATTCAAAAGAGACTGCCTCATTTCCGCTTGTGAAGATTTATCCAGAGGAGTAACGGAATTCGCATTTGAAATACTATCGGGAGTCTTTGGAGAGCCAGAAGATTCATCTGAAGCTTGAGTAGATCCCAAAGAATTATCAGAAGACTGAGATGGACCTGGAGAGTCTTGACTGCTTGATTTGTCAGAATGAGACTGACTCTTTTCAGAATGAGACTGTCTCATTTGGGAATGAGACAATAGATCCGCAACATCTTCTTCAATTTGAGATATCTTCAAGGCAGATTCATTAAATGTAATGTTGATAGATTCTTCAACTTTGAGCTTGATAGAATTATAAACTCTATAGGCCTTGCTTGTAGTAGAATATCCCAAGAAAATTCCTTCCGTAGACTTAGCATCAAATTTTCCTCTAGTGTTCTGTGTATCTAAGATAAAACATTTTGAACCAAATACTCGAAAATAACTGATGTTAGGCGTTTTATTCTTAAGCAATTCATAAGGAGTTTTAAGCAAAATAGGACGAATAAGCACTCTATTTAATACATAACAGGAAGTGTTTACCGCTTCTGCCCAGAATTTACGCGGCAGATTACTTTCATGAAGAAGAGTACGAGCAGTTTCCTGTAGAGTTCTGTTCTTGCGTTCAACAACTCCGTTTTGTTGAGGTGTACGTGGGGCAGAGAATTCATGAGTAATGCCTCTAGATTTGCAGAAAGTCACGAAATCTTTCTCAAATTCTCCTCCATGATCACTACGAATAGTCTTGAGCTTTAAGGAATACTTAGTCTCAAGGTTAGTAATAAGATCTTTGAATTCACTAAAAGCTTCATCTTTAGTACGCAAGAATAACACCCAAGTAAAACGAGAGTAATCATCTACTATAACAAAAGCATAATTCTTACCTCCCAAACTTACATATCTTTCTGGACCAAAAAGATCTAGATGTAACAATTGCAGAGGAACAGAAGTTGATACTTTATTCTTCGCAGTAAAGGAAGTTTTCACCTGTTTTCCAAGCTGGCAAGCTGAACATGGTTCCAACTTCTTGAATTTCAGCTTTGTAAACCTCGAACTAACTCATGTGAAGATATCTTTCGAAGTAGATCCATGTGAACATGACCAAGACGCCTATGCCAAAGATTATGTTGTTCTTGAATGGTAGCTAGACAGATTTCTTCTTGCTGTTCATCAAAATCTAACACAAAGATGTTTCCCTTTCTTTTGGCTACTAAAGCAAACTCGTTAGCTTTATTACCGATATAGCAAACATCTTTATTAAACTTAACACTATGACCAGCATCAGTTAACTGACTTACGCTAATAAGATTATATTTAAGACCATCAACTAAACGAACATTGTTAATAGCAAACTTGTCATTACCTATGGTACCTTTACCTACAATACGTACGGTAGTGGAATCTCCAAGAGTAACTAAGCCTCCCTCTTTAGCGATTAATGAGAGAAACTTTGATTTATCTCCAGTCATGTGACGAGAGCAACCGCTATCAATAATCCACTTGTTTCGAGGAACATGGACTTTAAAACAGACCTGCAAAAGATCCTTTATCTCTTAGGTACCCATGTGACTTTGGGTCCTTGAATGTTAGTATCATAAATCTTATACAAATGCCTGTCAGATTTCTTAATCCACATTTGAACAATATTAACAGATTTATGTACAGATTTAGATCTAGTTGCTGAGTTAGTATCGTGGCCCTTAATACCACATAACCGAGATGCAGAATTGGTGTGACCAGATTTGCCACAGTCTTGACATTTTTCATAAGGCATCTTGTATTTCATAGGAGTTCTTTTGTATCCACTTTGAAAAACCTTCTTTTTGTTGGCTGATCCATACCCCAAACCTTCTTTGTCAAGAGAAGATTTCTGTTGGGCAAGTAAAGCATTCAAGGTTCCTTCTCCATGAAAGCATTTGGCTAGATCAGTTTCCAGCTGGGCAACCTTTTGCTTGAGTTCAGGAACTATAGAATCAGAGGATGCATTTGCTTCAACAGAAAAAGTTTCCTTCTTTAATGCATCAAGACATGCATCTTTCATTTCGATCTCATTTTTGAGGTAGTTGACTTCTTCTTTCAGCTTAGAGACCTTCTCAGATAGTAGCTTATTTTCTTCTACTAAGAATTCATCTTTGATGGAATCATCAACCTCATTAAGAACCTCACTCAATGCTTGTTTAAGATAAGCATTCTTTTCTTTTAATTTTTTATTTTGAGCCTGCAAGGTTAGTACATCCTGAGATATATATGAATTTCTATTAACTTGAACAGTATGTACCTCATCATTGTCACTAGAGTCAGATTCAAATCCGGCAAAGCATAGTTGAGCTAATTCATCGTCTGAGTCAATTTCCACTTCAGAATCATCATCACTCCATGTGAGTAAAGCTTTCTTTTTGGCTTTGAGCTTGTAGCAGTCCTTCTTGAAGTGACCTTTCTTTCCACACTCAAAGCATGCATCCTTGTTTTGATTATTTTTGCCTTCCTTGTTTGAACTAGGTCTGAATTCTTTCTTTGGAAATGAAGACTTCATGGGTCGTTTAGATGTATTCTTTTTGGCCAGAAATTTGTGTAACTTCTTAGTGAGAAGTGCAATCTCTTCATCAGAATCTTCAGAAGAATCACCTGCATCTGCATTAAGAGCCAGAGTTTTCTTGCGAGGAGCTTCATCTTCTTCATCATATCTGCGTAGTTGGTTCTCGAATTCTTCCAATTCACTGAAAAGTGTTAGAGTATCCATAGTTGAAAGCAGTGTTGAATCCTGCAGAATGGTAACCTTTGGAGCAAACTTCTTTGGCATTGCTCTGAGGATTTTCCTATTTATCTCAGATTGAGGAATGATCCTTTCCAGAAGTGAGATGGAATTCATTAATGTCAGAAACCTCCCTTGAGCATCTCGAACACTTTCATCTCTTTCCAACCTGAAACCTTCATAGTCACTCATTAGCATACTTAATTTTACTTCACGTACCTTAGACGTGCCTTCGTGGCTGACTTTGATCGTATCCCAAATCTGTTTGGCAGTAGTACATGCTGAAACTTTTCTTAATTCTGTAGCTACCATGCCATTGAGAAGTGAGTTCATAGCTTTAGCATTGGAATTCATTGCGTTCACTTCTTCGGGAGAGAGATCCTTAAGAGATTTTGGCTTCCCTTCTTTCATAGGAATTGTGAAACCATTTTCTACAGCATCCCATTCAAATGCATCACGCTGGAGAAAGATTTTCATCCGAAACTTCCAGTCATTGTAGTTTTCAGCACCATGAAGCAGTGGTGGATAATTGTTTGAATACCTATCTGGTTGAGCCATGGATCGCTAGCAAAATAAACACTAAAAAGAGAATTAAATGCACCTGCTCTGATACCAAATGAAATTCGAAGGCTCAACAGAATTAGTTAAAGTGCAACTGTTCACAAATGAGACAGTCTCTTTTGTCTTAGCAAATGAGACAGATACTATATATTCAGCAGAATGTAAGTTGCAGAAATATAAACATGCAATGCTGGAAATATGTTAATGCAAGAACACCAAATCTTTTCACTTGGTTCGGCCCCTATACCTAGTCTATGACCTACATCCAAGTCCCCATGCCAACTAGCATAGAGAAAGTATTATATCCACTTAAATAAAGTACTTACAAACTTTCCTTGATTACAATCTTGGCCCTGAATGAAAGGACCCTTTCCCTAGCACACAGCTACTTGGCCTTGATCTTGTAATCAATATTCCCACAACCCGGGACAAGTGATACAATACACCTTCCTTTCAAATACAAAGATAATAATGTGAAAGATTACAACTCGACTATAAACTCTTAATTAACTGGATAATCAATGAATGTAATTAAGAGGATGTTTTTCTCAGAAAGATATAAGATGGAAAGTGCAGAGAGTTGTATTTCTGAAAAACATCAAGTCGGTTTATATAGAAAACGTGTAACGGATATAATGTATTTCAAACTCTTTTAAAAATAATAAAAGATAAGATTAGGTTTGAAATATTTGAATGTGTAAAACAAGTAATCCGTTAGAATTGTTTCTTGAAAGAGATAAATCTGAGAGAGATAAGGAATTTGAAATATGTTAGGTTTATCTAAGATAGAGTTTGTTTTGAAAAGATAAGTCAAAGGTTATCCAGTTAACTAAGTTAACATTAAACAAAACTCTAATACTTATCTAACTAACTAACAATCTGATTTGTTGTAGACTTCTTCAATGCATCATCAGAAATCACGGATTAACAAAGCCCACATTGTTAAGTAAGTCCTCCCTGTAATTAGGAACGGAATAAATAATTTTGGCCTATCGGTCACGGTAATACTAATCACTGGTTGGAATACTACAAATCACCGGTCTGTAGTTTCTAGGCTGTACTACTTAGTATTCAAACGAACAAATACATGCACATGATCACCTACATTTACTAGGAATGTTTTAGAAAATACTACTAACTAATGAGAAACATTTATCTAAATGGACTATGAACTTGCAGGAAAACGCTTGCATTCTATGCTGGAGCTATGAACTCTCGAGTACGTGAAAGTCTTGTTGGTCTTTGGAAAAATGACTCTGAAATTTCAGTTCATCAGGATAGGTTAAAAACACCTTACCATGAATCACTCCTTGGAAGCAAATTCTGTATCCATGCCAAAGGTTTTGAAGTGAACACAGCTCGTATAGGCGACGCACTATATTATGGCTGTGTTCCTGTGATATTAGCAGATCATTATGATCTCCCATTTGCAGATACATTGAACTGGAAGAGCTTCTCTGTCATCGTTTCAACCATAGATATACCAGTGTTGAAGAAGATATTGAAGGAGATTCGGTTTGAAGAATATGTTACTTTGCAAAAAAATGTGATGAAAGTGCGAAATCATTTTCAGTGGCATACATTTGCTGTCAATTATGATGCTTTTTACATGGTTATGTATGAATTGTGGCTTAGAAGAACTACAGTTAGGGTTTATTAATTTTTCCCGATCATATAGAGTTGCTAAGACGATACATAGTTGTTTTAACACACTAAATTTGTGAGTTATTAAATTGTGGAGAGATTACTAATATACTCATAATTTAACTTCAAAGAATTTTAACTTGTCTGTCCTCGGCTGTTCTTGACAGGAGGGCTTGAATGTATATTATGCTCATTCGTTAAATAACCAAAAATTTCATACTAAATATTGCATTAACATGTATCCATCACTCTCGTAGTAACTGCATTACATTTGCAACTCAACTGTTGTGACTAATGGTTCCGAAGCTTCACTACACCCGGGATACTACTGCACTGGACGAACACTAGAATCTAGAGTTCAATCCTGAAATTTGATGATGCAAAATCTCATGTTACAGGGTTTATTTGTTTCTAGTACATGCAAAGCAATGTAAGCAGTCTTCTAATTGGCCTTGATAGGTTTGGTTGTAAGGCCAAAACCAAATGGGAATAGTGGATCATAGTGTGCATCCCCTACATTCATCGGAAGCTGATCAACACTTTTGAACCAAGTACGCGAAAGCTTGCCTGTGAATCCATAATCACCGAAGAGAACATCTGCAATGCCTTGGCCTTCTGTTCCAGGAAGCCATGCAGCTACCAGTGCATCAATTTGTGAAACATATGGTTGAATAACAACAGGTCTCCCACTAATTAGGACAACAACACATTTAATGGCACCACAAACGTTCTTAATCGTGTTGATGCCAGTAGCAGGAATTGTCAAGTTCAAGCTATCTCCGAATGTTTCAGCATATGGAGGCTCACCCACGACAACTATGGCATAAGAGAACTTGTTCTTCTTGACAAACTTAGCATCAGGTTTCTCTTGATACACAACTTCCGTTTCTAGTGCAACGGTTTTCTTTATGGCAGATAGGATTGTTGTACCCCCTGTACAACATATTGAAATTAAATACTGACAATATTACAATGACAAAGGAAGCTAGCTATAGGGATGTCTTATAAAATATTGAACAGGTTATTTCAGGTTGAGGTACTTTTTTTGGCAATATAATCATCCCTGAGAAACATGATCATAAAAAAAATTACCAGTTGTAATGTTGCCACTTTTCCCTTGCCACACGATTGTCCACCCGCCACATTGATTACCAATATTGTCTGCATGGCTTCCAGCTACAAGTATCTTTGGTGCTTTCTTAGAAAGGGGCAACAATGGCTTGTTGGCATATTTACCGTTCTTCAGTAGAACAAGAGATTTTCTTACTGCTTCTCTTGCAAGTTCTCTATGCTCCTGATAAAAGATGCCATTTTAATTTGTTGGAGGATGAATAATTATCATTTCACTCATGTACAAAGATCGTCAATTTGTTATAAATACGGACTTACTTTTCTTCCTAGGTACTTGGTCATGCTATAATCAGCCAAAGGATTCTCAAATAGACCCATTCCAAATTTAACTCGTAAAATTCTCCTTACAGCATCATCAATTCTGGTCATGGGGATGAATTTACCCTTCACCAAAGGGATTATGCCGTCAATGAATTCTGTGTAGTTGTATGGTACCATAATCTGTAGCAGGGACCGAGGGAGAGTCAGTAGTTTTACAAATGGTTGTTAGTTTTCAATTTTCATGTGGGACAGTTCTGGATAAAAGTTGTAATCTAAAATCTTAAGAACTTACCATATCAATGCCAGCATTAACTCCAGTAATAATAGACCATGTGTAGTTAGCATGTTCTGGAGTAGTCATTCTGTCAATACCCTGCCAATCTGAGATAACGAACCCCTGTAGTAATTCTCAAAGATTCAATGTAGTTTCTTCTTTAGATATGAACATCCAACATAAGTTTTTATTAGAGATTTCGACTTACTCTAAATTTCATTCTGTTTTTCAGAAATCCAGTAATAAGTTGACGATTAGAGTGCATTTTTATCCCATTCCAGCTCGAGTATGAGATCATGACAGTTGCCACACCCTTGATGACCGAGTTATAGTAAGCTGGCATATGAATACTGAACAATCCATTGGCGCTTATAATGGTATTGTTTTCATTAATACCTTTGTTAGTTCCGCCATCTCCTAGGTAGTGTTTAGCACAAGCTGCAACCTTTTGTCTGCAGACAGGAAAAATACACAATGCCTATTATCAGGAAGCGATTTAGTATAATATGATTAGGAAAGATCTGAATCTCAGAGTTTTTATAAATACAAGAACACATCTAAACATGAAAACAGGAACCATTGTTTTCTTAGTTGATCTCTATTAAACGTTGATTACCGAATTCAAAACTCAATTTGTAGCCTTTCATTTTCTTCTGGCATTTGTTTGGGTTATCTTCTTTGACAAGGTTGGTAAGGCCTGGTCTACAAGATAAGGTCCCCAACAAACACTCTGATTTGCAAATGTTCTGTTCTAAATAAAGAGTGATCATAAAAATGAGGTCCCGACCAGAAACTTAAATTAACACAAGTTGTTCTTGGTGACTAGACTGATCATAAAGATAAGGTCCCGACTGAATACTAAAGTGATTGTTATGCACTATGCACAGGAGTGATCACATATCTTTCATGAGTCAATGACAGCACACATTGCACAAATTTTGAAGCAGTGCAAGCAAATAAGTTGCTTCAAGAGAATTCGTAGATAACCAAGTGGAAGACTCATCTTGATAAACGTAGTGCACATAGAAATAGGTCACTAAAAACAATTAAGGGACTCCATATTTCATGCATTAAACTAGTAATAAATAAGGTGTGAGTTTACTGTCAGATTCATATTATTAAATTCAGTATGGGTGAAAATATTATAGAAGAAAATGGTATTAGACTACTGTTTGCTGGAGATCACTCACTTTCCACCGACAAAAGGTACACCCTTGCGAGAATTAGCAGGGATGTCTCCCTGCAATCCAGGTATGATCTCGGTCATTGCTTGAACAATCTTATGATCTTCACTATAGCTTTCAAAACATCGACCCCATCTTGGATCTCTACAAACCTGTCCATCCCATTCAAGAGAACTTTTAGAACTCGCTATAGCTAATTTGGTTTATAAGAAATCTTACTAACAAATGTACTTACTGCAATACAAGGTGCAAATACATAGGGAATGCCGGTGGCCCTAACTTCAAGAGCAGTCGCGGCTCCAATTCTCTTTACCAGAGCAGGGTCCCTGCTCGCCAGCAAATAAACGGTGGTTAACATAGACTTTTTGGAAGCATTGCAATGATTGCAATTTTTACAGCAATTAATTTTGGATCTATGCAATCATGCATAAACTTATACACAATACTACAAGTTGACTAAAAATCACTGAAGAATTTGTCGTATTGCCTCATTCACAGTACCTAATGCATCTTTTTTCAACATCAATTGATAAAGTGATCATAGATTCAACAAATATTAAGAAGAAAATGAACTTGCCTGGTAGATCCTAGGCCAACATTGTGAGGAAAAACAGTTGCACCATAGACATTGTTGTGCCCATGAACAGCATCAATCCCATAAATCATCGGTATCCCAAGACGTGTTGACAACGAACCCTTCTGGTAATCATTTACCATATCAACCCATGTAGCTGCAGATGCCTTTTCAGCTGGAACACTTCCTCCGCCACTCAACACACTCCCTGATCAAAACCACAACACTTGCATTTACATAATGTACAAACCATCACACATACGCACACTTATTACTCCGTAGCAAAAAAAGAAGAACAAACAAATTTAAAAGCTTTTACCTATAAGGTACTTCTTCATGACCTTATTTGAGGCCACGGTTCTATCAATCTGCACCATTTGTCCAATCTTTTCTTCCAAAGTCATCCGGTTCATAAGATCTCTTATACGAACATTAACAGCTACTTTCGGATCTTTATACTTCATGTATTCTGTTTTTGCCATGGCAGCGGATAAGCACATAAGCAGTACTGCAAACAGTACATAGCATTTCGCCATATCTCGGTAACCAATCACTGTCCACCTAGTACAATATAAACAAGAGTTTAAATTATTAATGAACATTCTAGTAGAGCAAATCAGACATTTACTATAAAGACATGTGAGTAAGTAAAGAAGCTATAACATTTCTTAGAATTTTACCTACGGGTATAAATGAAGGGGAACTAGAGTTGCAGATTGTGTGTGCTTTTTTTGGATGGACAGAATGTGTTTGAAAGGTGGAAACGGGATGGTATTTATACACGTAAAAACATTTTCAACATCAATATACTATTGTCTCTTTGTTTAATTTTACTTTTGGCAATTTTTTTAACTATATTTACTTCAACAATTAACACTCAAAGTTGTCAAATTATTATTTACTAATATGTAATCTGTGCGAAACACGAGACGGGTTAATTTATTTAAATAATTTCAAAAAAATTTTATTAAAAATTTGATTTTTTGTATAATATAGCAGGTTGATAAGGTATTATACCAAATTTGGTTTCACTCAAAGTTTTTGGGAAAACCTTGGGACTATACCAAATTTTCACTTTTTTTTTGTTTCACTCATAGATTCCAACTCTTAGTACAATTGTTAATAAGGTTATATATTGATTAACAACACTCCTACGCCTAGAAATGTATATGTACATATCCACTAATCAAGTACTAATAAAACAATTCAATCATTCGGATCCTATTATAATTGAAATTCTATGGCAGTTATAATTGGAGTTGAATCCAAATACAAAAGTAAGAGGGCCTATTTTCGCTTTTAACTTTACTAACTGTTAATTAGATTAACACTAAAATAATATCATATTTACTAATAATTATATTCGGCATTATAATATTATGCAAATGTTATATGTAGAACACTTAAACCTTAGTTCTTTTAGACCGTTGTAATATAAAGCGCGTTACAAATATATTTTTGACATATATTATTATATAATATTATATTAGACAATACAAGTGATATAAGATATAAGATTTAAGTGGTCTAATAGAATACAACTATATTGTATTATAGTTGTAATATCCATATTTTTTTAGTTATTTATAAATTACTATATATTTAACATATTATATTTTTCATAGCTGTTAGGTATGAGATGCACATAGAGGGGGGTAAATGTATGTTTCTTGATTTTTACTTAAAAACTTTTGACTTGTTTTCAATAAAATCAAGTTAAGTGTTTAGGCATTCTGCTTCTATTTCTACAAGTGCTGCATATCTGCATGTAATTTTCCAGTTCTGCTACACTCCTTTGTTCAGTTCATCTTGACCCTTGATCTTGTAATCTTCAAGCTGCATGTGTATACTTTTCATATTAATCATAAAATGATTTGTTGACTGTTGTCGAGATATTCTAAGTACAAAAACCTCTTGCAGAGATGTCTTCATGTCGATATGAAAAGACTTGTAGATATGTCCATATATCGATATAAGAAAGACTTGTAGATATCTCCTCATCGTGATATAGGAATTGACTTGCTGATATCTGCACTTGTCTATAAGAGAAATGACTTGTCGATATCTCCACTTCTCTGCAAAAGAAATGACTTATCGATATCTGCGCTTCTTAACAAGAGAAATGACTTGTCGATATCTCCACTTCTCTTCAAGAGAAATAACTCATCAATATTGTTGTGCAAGACATGCCTGTACTTTAACAACACTAAGTCAAATTGACAACCCTAAGTAAGTTATATTATGATCTTAGTTTGCATTTGTACTTGTAACATTTAAAGTCTGTAAAAATATAAAAGAGCAGACTAGAGTCTTTTTGTTTAAACAGTATCAAGCCTAAGGATTCTATCTGGAAGAAGATCAAGAAGATCATGTCTCAGAAGAATTATGAAGAAGCTTGGACTTGAATAAATCTGTTTGGATAAAAATATTATAAGTCAAGATCTCTATAAGTCACAAATTTAGTGTTATAGAGAAGTCACTCGAGAACTCCAAATGACTTATCGAGAAGTCAGGAAAGCTTATAGAGAACTCACAGAGAAATATCGACGATTCAAATTGAAGACATGAAGATTGGAGATATCGACAAGTCATTTCTTCACTAGAGAACTCAGAGTTATCGACAAGTCAACATTCATTAGAGAACTCCGAGTTATCGATAAGTCAAATTCCATTAGAGAACTCAGAGATATCGATAAGCCAAAATTCATTAGAGAACTCTGAGTTATTGACAAGTCAAATTGACTAGAGAACTCTGAGTTATCGATAAGTCAATAAGCCACTAGAGAACTTAGAGATATCGATAAATCAAAGTGAAGATATGAAGACTAGAGATCTCGACAAGCCAAATTCTCTTATAGAGAACTCAGAGACCTCTACAAGTCAAATTAACTATGGAGTATTAGAGATCTTGATACTTATTGAGATGTCAAGTTCTCCATAGACCAAAATGGAGATCTCGAGGTAAAATCTCAAAGTACAAAATTGTAGACCAGTTCAATATCCAAGATTTAAAATCAACAAACAATCCAAACAGCTGGATTGACAAGTCTACAAAAAGCAGTTTGAAGGATGTGCAAGATCAATGGTGAAGATTAACTGACAAAGGAAGATCAAAGCAATCACAGGATGCTAAGATATGCTAAGCCAAAAATGAAAGATACACTTTTCCTAAAATGGAAATTACAAGTGACAGTTTACTAAAGTTAATAGCATGTCTTATTGTATACTGTGTAAACCAGCAGTTAACTAAATTATAAAGTTAACACTGGTCCTTTAGTCAGTTGTAACAATTTAGATAAAAAAATCTTGTAACACTCTCAAGGAGAAGCTAAGCTCTTTATCAACAAAGAGCCTAGAAATTTTGTAGCAAAATATTCTTAATTTTAATATAAAATTAAGTGAGTTTTGAAAAGATTTGTGTTCTTTATTGTTGCATGTTTAGTTTCTGTAGTAACACATTTCACTACAAGATTTAATTTACTTTGTTCAATCATAAAAAGCTCAAGAAAAGCAGAAAAACAGAAAAACATATTCACCCCCTCTGTGTGTTATTCATTTCCTAACAGATATCTGCACTTCTTAAAAGAGATTTGACTTGTCGATATTACTTGCCCAAAATGGGAATGGGCTAGGGCTCCACTTCTCTACATAACTTCTCTACATGCTTAAATAGTTCTCGATATTTCTTCATCTGTGAATTCTCGACATTTCACTTAGAACATTTTTAATCCACATCATTATTCTTCTCCAAGCTATGTATCCTCATTATGAGGCATGATCAGACTTGAAATTCTTTCAGATTTTTATTCCTTAGCTTGTTGGTTGTTTACTGAAAAATACCCTAGTCTAGTCTTCTAATCATTTTTAAAAACTCAAAATTACAATTACAGATTACATAAATTATTAAAGGTCAACTAATTTTTGGGATTGTCCAAGTGACTTAGTCTTGTTATATTGAGGCATGCCTTGCAGAACAATAACTATTTAATATTAGTTGATGTTTTATTTATATTAAATAATTTATTCATAATTTATATCGATTAATTAGATTCTAGACGGGTGAATGGATTGACCTTGAAACAACAACGATTAATTACGATTTCTATAAAACAAGCTCGTATTTTATCTTTGTTACCTTTTCTTAATAATGAGAAACTGTTTAAAAGAACCGAGTCGACCACCAGAACTGCGGGTATTCGATCCAGAAATAAATAGGTTTACTCTTTCTTCACTTGACTAAAAAAAAAAGTAAAATCCGAGACCTTTCAATTCATAGATGTAGATCTCGGACCTATGAATGGGGATATTCCTGAAACTCACAAAGAAAAAAGGAAGTGAGTTAGACAAAAACAAAAGCAACTTGGAAAAAAAAGAAATAACTTGACAGAAGGTGAAAAAGGGATAGGTGCAGAGACTCAACGGAAGTTGTTCTAACAAATGGAATTGACTGTGTTGTCCCGACCATTCTTGTTAGTTTCGACCCTTATCAGGACCGGGATAATTTATAATAAAATTTTCGTGTTGTTGATTCCTAGGTGTGGTGTTTCTTCCCCTATGCTCGTTTATTTATAACGGAATGGTATAGAAAGTCAATATTAGGCACACATCATGCGTTAAATATTTCACGCAAGTATACGCGTTCGTAAGTAATATAGAATGATTTCTAGTTCATTCCCACAGAAACTCTGATTAATTATATTTAATTAACACTTACTCACCAATGTATGATTACTCTTCAATGTCAAGATAATAACAATTAAGATTGATTAACTAATATTAACTACGAGAATTAAACACTTAAATTATCAATATTAAACACACATGATATCCTAACTTCATTACTACTTCATTCAATAGTTATTGTTATTACCCTTAGCATGTAATGGTGATGATATTAATCGAACAACACGAAACTGATAAACGTCAACTTTCATTGTACGAATACCATTCTACCAAACATCCATAATTAAGATAGAAATTGAATAGGCATCAATTATGTTGAGACCCTATATATCTATAGAATTTGACAACATAACGATTTAAGCGCAAGTTATTCATTATGATTACACATGGCAAGTAAAACGATTAGAGTTACCCACTAATCATGCATACAATACATGAACCTATGCTAACATGGCAAGTTCTAAATATCAAGATTCACTGTCGCTTCACAAGAGATTAACAATCTATCTTACATGTTCGTGACGCACATAAGACGAATAAGTACAACTTATGCTAGATATCATACAATCACCACATACCAAGGTATTAAATAATTAACTAAAGAAATCCATAGTAAATATGCTATGATCCCATGATCACGATTAGCCCATAATAGAACTCATCATCATCATGGGTTCATATGAAAACATGATAATAACACAACGATATAAACTAATAAAAATACTTAATAAATAATGAAGTACGTCACAAGAGTATTAAGGTTCAAAGAGTAAATAAAACTAGCATCCACTGTTACAACGAATTAAAAGAATCACAAGATAAACGTATGCTTCCTCTTCTTCGGTGTTGTGTGCTAAATCGGTCTTCTTGATCTTCTCTCCTTGTTACTTGTTATTGAAAATGTCTCCCCAATAGGTTTATATAAGAGTTCATAAGAAACAGCGCCAACAGAAGCCCATTCATACTCGAATTATAAAATCTAGATTCTAATTTTCCGCACCCAGGAGGCCGCCTGCATTCACCACGCGGGCGCCTGCTACCAGGCGGTCGCCTGCTACCAGGCGGTTGCCTGCTCCTTCCAGGCGAGCGCCTGCAACCCTTCTGGAAAATTCTTAGGTTTGCTTTTGTTTTTTCTGAATTCTTCGCATAACTCCCCAAGACTGATCCCAAGCACTTCCCTTAGTTTATTTTGATGAAATCCTCCTATCGAAGCAAGTTATACCCTGAAATGCAAAAATACTCGAAAATGCATCAAATACACAAAATACTCGAGTTCAAGACATCAATTTAAGCCGTTATGAGACGCTCTAAGTGGTATAAAATGCCACTTATCACACCCCTAAACTTAAATCGATGTTTGTCCTCAAGCAGCACAGACTCAAAAATAGAATAAAACATGCATGAATGCAAACTATATGAATGCAACGATCCCCATCGCGATGACTAAACCAACCAACACATGACATATCAACAAATGCAATTAGGCGACTAGAGATCAACCAAATCACGCAAGCTAACATACAACTAGAAACGTGGTGTGTGCGAATGCTTAACAGATATGCTACAGAACTAGATCAATCACCATAACTTAATTATCCTCAAGGCAATCACAAGATTATACGAAGAATATATTCTAGACACAAAATGACTTATAACACTTCAAGATCATTGGAGTTTATTACAGAATCATGCTTTTTTTCAACACAATAAACAAATGCTTATTTGATCGTGCAATGAGTGAGGTCCACAAAAGACTTATGCAATGGTATCCATTTAGCGAGCGTTAAGTTTGCGGATCCCAGACTATAAAAGCCTTAGGTCACTAGGCACAAAGTCCCCTAAGAACTTAATAACTCGAATACCAAAGAGCTCACTCGTGACCAGATTGTGCATTAAACCATTTTTTTTTCCTTTTTTCTTTTTTTTTCTCTTTTTTTTCTCTTTTTTCTATATTTTTTTTCAATTTCTGAGCAAGTGCATTTTGCTCCATCTTGCTCAACCCTAGACTACTCGTATACAATACAAGCCGGCTACTAGCCATTTGACACCTATCAACAACTAGCAATGAATTCCAATTTTTACTCCAATTTTATCTTTTCATGCCTTTTATCATTAAGAGCCTATCATACATTCTAAGCATAAGCAATAGATTAACCTCAAAAACTATCAAACCATGACAACAATCTAGTCCTTAAGTATACTCTAAGACTTAGTGAAATTACAAGTGTTTCTAGCATGCATGCCAACCTAACAAGATTCAACATCACTCTAGCACTATCACTACACTCGCATCAATATCACATATCAATCGGTAAAGCAACACAAAGGGATCATGGTATATACATGAGCTATATGTCATGATAAATAAAGCTATAAAATAATAAAAAAACTATATAAAAAAACTATATGGCAAAAATATGCAACTATATGAACTAAACTAACATGAAAATGCAACTACATGACACACACACAAATATGTTCCTTAATTACCACCCCCAAACTTAAAATCTTCACTGTCCCCAATGAAGGTAATAGAAAGGAACACAGGGTATACCTACTCAGAAGAATCTTCATCATCATCATCATCACCCTCGGAGGGTGGAGTGTTAGGAGGTGGATAAGCAAGATCCTCACCAAAAATGGGCCACTGGTTGTCAGCTCTAAGGCCTCTAAATGCAGTCCCAAGTGCTAGGGTGAGCTCCTGCACAAACCTACTCTGCGACTCATACATCGCTTCCATCCTCCTGGAAAGCCTCCTCAACTGGACATCAGCCAATCCCGAACCATCTCCTCCCTGGGCTCTCGAAGAACCTGCCTCTCCCTGAGCCTGACTGGACCTAGCCATGGTAGCACCAACTGCTGGATGTCCTCTTGGGAGGTGATATCCCAAACCATGTGACTCGGGCTCTCCACCCGTCCACTCCTGCATCGCATTCAAAGTCGCTGAATCAATAGGAGCGGCCGACATCTGCAACTGCTCATAAGAAGGCCACTGGACTCCAACTGCCTTGCACAACTTTATGACAATATAGGCATACGGGATAGAGTACTGCGACTTCCCCCTCAAAAACTTCAAAATCCCTTGGTATATGAACTCACCAAGGTCCACATAATACTCCTCGTTCGGAATTTCCCACAACAACCTCGCCCTCTCAACTGTAACCTCATGTGCATGCGAAGAAGGAAGAATATTAGCACAAATAAATACATTCCAAGCACGAGCATACCTGTTCATCGCGACAGCAGGAAAAGAACGATAATCGTTGGATCCCCTCTTAAACTTCCACACCATTCCCGGATGACAGAGAGTAGCAATAATCAAGTCTGAGTCAAAATCCTCAGGGGCCTTTTCATTCCAATTCTCCTCCCGTGGTTTCCTTTGTCGCTGCCCAATAACACGGCGAATCACCGCGGGCTGATAATCAACAGTAAGCCCACGAACAACAGAAAATCCATTCTTGTCAGCCTTGGCGTTCACATAGAACTCGCGAACAACGCTCATCGGGGTCGCCTCAGGTGACTTGCAGAAGGTAATCCATCCCTTCTCTGCAATCATTGGCAATAACTCACCATCCCTCCCCGATGGCAAAACCCCCCTCTCCTTCATAATCGGCTTCGTCAGAAGCTTGGCATACTCTTTTTCAGGAGCCCTATCCAACAATCGGGGCCTCGCAGCAGTACTCCTCGAAGAATCAGTAGCAGTCGGATTGGTGCTGTTGCTACCCATAGTTCTTGATCTCTTTGGGGCCATGGAAACTGAGAATTAGAGTTGGAGAGTTTTGTTTTGTGTGTAGGAGAGAGTTTGTAGAGTTTAAAGTGTATGGGATGTGTATGGAGAGGTTGTATGTATATATAGGGTAAGATTAGGGTTAAAAATTGAGTAGGAGTGGGGATTGTGGCTAATTTGTAGGTGGAAATCGTGGGTAATGGGGTAATGGTGTTGTGGTTTTTGTTTTTGATTTTTGTGTTTTCTTTTTCTTTTTTTTATATGCTGAAAACCGTTTTTTCAAGGTTCAGGTCCGCAGGCGGTCGCCTGGTACCAGCTGGCGGGCGCCTGCTAGCACGCGACCGCCTGCAAGGCTTCTGGGAAAAAAAAATATGCCAATATTTTTCTGATTTTTTTGGGTTTTTGGATAAAGTACTAAATTCTAAAGGTTCCTATGGTCTCATATCTTGGGTTGCCTCCCAAGAAGCATTTCTTTTACGTCATTATCTTGACGTAGAGTAGTGTGATCAAGTTGACAATAAAACGACACTAACCACTTCACGGTTTCTCGTATCCCCATAATAGTGCTTCAATCTCTACCCATTTACTTTGAATGCTTGGCCCAGATCGTTCTTAAAAATCTCCACCGCTCCATGTGGAAACACAGTTTTGACGATAAATGGTCCAGACCACCTTGATTTCAACTTTCCAGGAAAAAGTCGGAGACGAGAGTTGAATAGAAGAACTTGTTGCCCTGGCACGAATGACTTAGGAAATAGCTTCCTGTCATGCCACCTTTTTACTCTTTCCTTGTACATTTTGTTGTTTTCGTACGCTTAAAGTCGAAATTCATCAAGTTCATTTAACTGAAAAATTCGCTTCTTCCCAGCTGCATCTAGATCAAGGTTTAACTTCTTCAATGCCCAATAAGCCTTATGCTCAAGCTCCGCAGGTAAATGACATCCCTTATCATAGACAACTTGAAACAGGGACATCCCAAGTGGAGTCTTGTATGCTGTTCTATAAGCCCAAACAGCTTCATCGAGTTTTAAAGACCAATCTTTCCTTGACGGACAAACGACTTTCTATAGAATGCGCTTGATCTCTCTATTAGACACTTCAGCTTGACCATTTGTATGCGGATGATAGGTAGTAGCGATGCGATGATTCACATTGTAGCGTTGCATCATAGAAGTGAATTTACGATTGCAGAAGTGCGACCTTTCATCACTTATGATAACTCGTGGCATTCCAAACCTTGTGAATATCTGCTTATGAAGAAAACTCAACACTACCTTTGCATCATTAGTTGGTAGAGCCTTGACTTCTACCCATTTTGAGACATAATTGACTGCTAGCAAGATGTACTAATTATTGCAGAACGAGATAAATGGTCCCATGAAATCGATTCCCCAAACATCGAAGACCTCAACTTCAAGCATCATATTTAAAGGCATTTCATCCTTTCTGGTAAGATTCCCAACTCTTTGGCAATGATCACACCTTAAAACGAACTGATGTGCATCCTTAAACAACGTAGGCCAGAAAAAACCTGCTTGAAGAATACGAGCTGCTATCTTTTCACCACCATAATGTCCACCATAAACTGTGGAATGACAGTCTCGTAATATCCCCTTCATCTCACAGAATGAGATACATCTCCTGATGATCTGGTCATCTCCTTGTCTAAACAAATATGGTTCATCCCACATGTACCACTTCACCTCATGTAAAAACTTATTCTTTTGAGCCGCATTCATATTAGGAGGCATTACATTGCTAACAAGATAGTTCATAATGTCTGCAAACCATGGATATTCCTCTTGTATTGTGAACAACTGCTCATCCGGAAAAGATTCGTTGATCAGTGTCTTATCATGTGAAGTAGAATCGGGATTCTCCAATCTAGAGAAATGGTCAGCTACTTGATTTTCAGTACCTTTTCGATCCTTGATCTCTAACTCAAATTCCTGTAGCAAGAGCACCCAACGAATAAGTCTAGGTTTCGAATCCTTCTTTGAGACCATATAGTGGATGGCAGCGTGATCAGTGAATACTGTCACCTTTGTCCAAAGTAGATAAGATCGAAATTTTTTGAAACCAAAAACTATCGCCAAGAGCTCCTTCTCAGTAGTGGTGTAGTTCAATTGGGCTCCATTTAGCATCTTACTAGCATAGTAGACCACATGAAAGATATTAGAATTTCGCTGCCCAAGAACTGCTCCCACTGCATAATCACTTGCATCACACATCATCTCAAAAGATTCTCTCCAATCAGGTGCCGTAATAACTGGTGTGGTGATCAAACTCTTCTTGAGAGTCTCGAATGCAGCCAAGCATTCATCATCAAATTTGAACGGCACATCTTTCTCGAGCAAGCTGCACAATGGCTTAGATATCTTAGAGAAGTCCTTGATGAAATGCCGATAAAAACCCGCATGACCAAGAAAACTACGGATTTCTTTCACATAAATAGGTGGAGGAAGATTTTCAATGACTCCCACCTTGGCTTTATCCACCTCAAGACCCTTACTAGAGACCTTATGCCCAAGAATGATGCCTTGCTGCACCATGAAGTGATATTTTTCCCAATTGAGCACCAGATTGGTTTCCACACACCTTTTGAGCACCAAACGGAGATTATTCAAGCATTCATCATACGAATGTCCAAAGACAGAGAATTCGTCCATGAACACTTCGACATTATTTCCAATCATATCAGAGAATATAGCCATCATGCATATCTGAAAAGTGGCAGGTGCACCACATAAGCCAAAAAAAACTCTGCGGAAAGCAAACGTGTCGAATGGACAAGTGAAAGTAGTCTTCTCTTGATCTTCTGGTGCAATGCAAATCTGATTGTAGCCCGAATAGTCATCCAGAAGACAATAATACTCATGACCAGCCAACCTATCAAGCATCTGATCAATTAATGGAAGAGGGAAGTGATCCTTCTTTGTGGCTTTATTCAACTTTCTGTAGTCCATGCATACCCTCCATCATGTGACTGTTCGAGTGGGGATGAGCTCGTTCTTCTCATTTACTACCACAATAATACCTCATTTCTTAGGTACACATTGCACGGGGCTCACCCAAGAACTATCAGAAATAGGATATATAATTCCTGCATCTAGCCACTTTAGAATTTCTTTCTTCACCACTTCTTTTATGATAGAATTAAGCCTTCGTTGTTGCTCAACAGTCGGCTTGCTACCTTCCTCTAGCAGAATTTTATGCATGCAGTACGAAGGGCTGATCCCTTTTATATCTGTTATAGTCCATCCGATGGCCGATTTGAATTCTCTCAAAATCCTCAAGAGCTTGTCCTCATCACTACTTGAAAGGTCAGATGCAATAATAACAGGTAAAGTAGATGCATCACCTAAAAAAGCATGCATCAAGTGTTCAGGCAATGGTTTAAGCTCCAAAGTAGGTGCTTCCTCAAAAGGTGGTTTGAGCTTTCCCTCAGCATTCTTGAGATCAGTATTACCAAGAGATTCAAATGGCATGTCTAGCTTTCGTTTCCAAGGAGAAGCATTTAGATATTGTTATTCCTCATTGCCTTCCTCATCATCACTGTCAAATTCCCCCAATAAGGCTTTTTCTAAGGCATCAGACCTTAGCACATGATCAAGTTCTGAGATAATTGCAGAATCGACCAAATCCATCTTGAAGCACTCCTCATCTTCCGTAGGTAATTTTATTGCATTGAATATATTGAATGTCACATCCTAATCTTGCACCCTCATAGTAAGTTCACCTTTTTACACATCTATCAAGGTACGGCCTATAGCCAAGAAAGGTCTTCCCAAGATTATGGGAATCTTCTTATCTTCCTCGAAATCCAGAATTACAAAGTCTGCAGGAAAGATGAGCTTGTCCACCTTTACTAACACGTCCTCCATGATGCCTCGTGGGTATGTAATCGAACGATCAGCCAATTGTAGAGAGATGTAGGTGGGCTTCGGATCAGACAAATTCAGCTTTTTGAAGATAGACAACGACATCAGATTGATACTTGCTCCCAAATCGCAAAGGTACTTGTCAAATGACAACTTGCCAATGGTGCAAGGAATGGTGAAGCTACCTGGATCCTTAAGCTTTGGAGGTAACTTTTGCTGCAGCACGACACTGCACTCTTCCGTTAGAGCAACGGTATCAAGATCATCCAGTTTCACCTTCCTTAAAAGAATACCTTTCATGAATTTCGCATAACTAGGCATTTGCTCCAGAGCCTCAGCGAAAGGTATGTTGATGTGAAGTTTCTTGAACACCTCCAGAAACTTACCAAATTGCTTGTCCAGCTTTTATTTTTACAATCTCTTTGGAAAAGGCGGTGGAGGATAGAGCTGTTTCTCCCCTGTATTACCCTCAGGCAGAGTGTGTTCAACAGTAGTCTTCCTTGGTTCCCCCTCTTTCTCCTTTTGCTTCTCTTCTTCATCTACAACTTCAACTTCTCCATCTTTTTTTTTTCAGCATCAGCAACTTTTCCAGACCTTAAGGTGACAGCTTTGACTTGATCTTTAGCTTTCTTCCTGCCTGGCACTTCAGTATCGCTGGGAAGTGTGCCAGGTTGACGATTAAGCAAGGCATTGGCTATTTGTCCAATTTGATTTTCCAAGGTCTTGATAGAAACAAACTGACTTTTGCACAACAGCTTTAACTCCTCAAAATCAGCACTAGAAGGTGGAACAACACCTCCTTGTTGTGGATATTGTTGCCTTTGAGCATATTGCCGAGGTTACTGAAATCCAGGAGGATTAAACTGTTTACTTGCAGCTTGCTGATATGGTTGCTGAACAACATTCTGATTATTGCTCCAGCTGAAATTGGGATGATTTCTGTTATTAGGATGATAAGTAGCGGACACAGGCTGCTGCAATCTCTGAAAAGTGTTCACATACTGAACAAATTCATTAACAAGAGAACACTGATACGTAGCATGAGAGCATGCACAAAGCTCACAGACAATAGCTATTTGATTTACTCCATAGTTGGCTAAAGAATCGACCTTCATAGACAGCGCTTGGAGCTACTCTGCAATAGCTGTAGCTGCATCAACTTCCAGAATACCTGCTACCTTCCCAAACATCATCCTTTGAGTTGGGTTTTGATACTCATTTGCATCCATAGTTTTAATGAGATTATAGGCCTCAGTATAGCTTTTGGCCCACAAAGCACCTCCAGAAGCTGCATCGAGCATGGGCCTAGATTGGGCCTTCAAACCATTGTAGAAACCAGTGATCACCATCCAGTCAGGCATACCATAATGTGGACACTTTCTCAACATCTCCTTGTAACGCTCCCAAGATTCGCACCTATATTCTCCTTGTTGCTGTGCAAACTGAGTAAGAACACTCCTCATAGCTGCAGTATTGGCCATTGGATAGAACTTCACCAGAAATTTTTGCGCGAGATCTTCCCAAGTAGTGATGGACCCAGCCGGTAAAGAATGTAACCAGTCCTTAGCTTTGTCCCTTAGAGAGAATGGGAAAAGCCTCAGCTTGATAGCCTCATCAGTAACACCATTATATTTGAAAGTACTACAGATCTCGACAAAATTCCTGATATGCATGTTGGGATCTTCAGTCGCAGCACCTCCGAAAGAAACAGAATTCTGCACCATCTGAATAGTGCCCGACTTGTTTTCAAAAGTATTGGCCTGAATAGCCGGATGAATGATGCTTGACTGAATGTCATCAATTTTAGGCCGAGAAAAGTCCATAAGAGCTGGGTCAGCTTGAACTATACGATCACCCATTGTTATAGGTTATTTCTTTTCACTCTCTTTATCCGAATCTTCAAAAACTATCTTCTCTGGAAAGTCAAGAGCTGTATCTGTCTCCTTAGCCGTATCTAGATTTCTCTTGCGTGTGTGAGAACGTGTTTGCATAAACGCTCACTAGAGTACCTAAAACACAACCGGAAGCAATAAGTAACAAGTCTTAATCAATGAATCCTAATGACCACTGATGGCAAGTACATAAACTAAACAAATTAATACCGAGTCCCCGGCAGCGGCGCCAAAAACTTGATAGGAACAAATAATACGCTAAATAATTCATGCAAGTATACGCGTTCGCAAGTAATATAGAATGATTTCTAGTTCGTTCCCACAGAGACTCTGATTAATTATATTTAATTAACACTTACTCACCAATGTATGATTACACTTTAATGCCAAGATAATAACAATTAAGGTTGATTAACTAATATTAACTACGAGAATTAAATACTTAAATTATCAATATTAAACACACATGAGATCCTAACTTCATTACTACTTCATTCAATAGTTATTGTTATTACCCTTAGCATGTAATGGTGATGATATTAATCGAACAACACGAAACTGATAAACGCCAACTTTCGTTGTACGAATACCATTCTACCAAGCATCCACAATTAAGATAGAAGTTGAATAGGCATCAATTATATTGAGACCCTATATGTCTACAGAATTTGACAACATAACGATTTAAGCGCAAGTTATTCATTATGATTACACAGGGCAAGTAAAACGGTTAGAGTTACCCACTAATCATGCATACAATACATGAACCTATGCTAGCATGGAAAGTTCTAAATCTCAAGATTCATTGTCGCTTCACAAGAGATTAATAATCTATCTTACATGTTCGCAACACACATAAGACGAATAAGCACAACATATGCTGAATATCATACAATCACCACATACCAAGGTATTAAACAATTAACTAAAGAAATCCATAGTAAATCCGCTGTGATCCCATGATCACGATTAGCCCATAATAGAACTCATCGTCACCATGGGTTCATATGAAAATATGATAATAACAACGATATAAACTAATAAAAATACTTAATAAACAATGAAGTACGTCACAAGAGTATTAAGGTTCAAAGAGTAAAGAAAACTAGCATCCACTGTTACAACGAATTAAAAGAATCACAAGATAAACGTATGCTTCCTCTTCTTCATTGTTGTGTGCTAAATCGGTCTTCTTGATCTTCTCTCCCTGTTACTTGCTGTTGAAAACGTCTCCCCAATAGGTTTATATAAGAGTCCATAAGAAACAGCGCCAACAGAATCCCATTCATACTCGAATTATAAAATCCAGATTCTAATTTTCCGCACCCAGGCGGCCGCCTGCATTCACCACGCGGGCGCCTGCTACCAGGCGGTCGCCTGCTCCTTCCAGGTGGGCGCCTGGAACCCTTCTGGAAAATTCTTAGGTTTGCTTCTGTTTTTGCTGAATTCTTCGCACAACTCCCCAAGACTGATCCCAAGCACTTCCCTTAGCTTATTTTGATGAAATCCTCCTATCGAAGCAAGTTATACCCTGAAATGCAAAAACACTCGAAAACGCATCAAATACACAAAATACTCGAGTTCAAGACATCAATTCAAGCCGTTATGAGACGCTCTAAGTGGTATAAAATGCCACTTATCAGTCAACAACTCTCAATGAATATAATATGATTTATGGCTACACAAACTGTTGAGAACGGTTCTAGATCTTGTCCAAAACCAACTACTGTAGGGAATTTATTGAAACCACTGAATTCGGAATATGGTAAAGTAACCCCTGGATGGGAAACAACTTACAAGAAGGGGGACTCCTTTTGCTGCTCAAACCGCAGCAGGTTACTTCATTCTCTATTTCTATTTGAAAGGATTTTGAGGAAAACTGCCACCCATATCTCTCGGCAATCTATTATTAATAATTTCTTCCCAACTTCTTTCAATATAAAATAATATGTATGATATTCTATATTCACGACTTGTCTCAAACAAGAACAAGAGAAAGAAACAAAATAATCATAATTTTTTTATGGATATGGGGTTTTGGTTGAAAAGGCGATAACATAAGGATTCTCCAACGCGTAAAAGGATCCAATGACTTCGAAAGAATTGAACGAGGAGCCGTATGAGGTGAAAATCTCATGTACTTATGTTTTATCATATTAATCTTTTATCTCCAGCGATTGGGGATCTTATTTTCGTACCAAATCAAGATATGCGCTTTGTTTTACCACCGAATCTTGACTTGATAGCGCATCTGCCTTTCTTCTTTATGGTTCTGATGAGCCTTAAACTAGAATGGGTAGTTTTGGAAATTCTCGGATCCGTCCGGTTTCTTAGAACTTTAAAAAAGTTGAATACTCGGTTGATTTAACCCTTACTACATCCTACATCGACATTTTAGAAAAAAATGAAAAATACTGATTAGTTATGTATCATTTTTTAGTTTCTTGTGTCATTAGGAAAACAAAATTTGATATTTAAATACAAGACTCATTCATGAATTTGGAGATGGCTCCATGTGCTCCGAGTCATTATTTTAAGTCTGATCTGGAAACACTACCAAAGTGTTTCAAAGGGCCAAATAGATATTTGTGCCATGTCGAAGTAAGGAACCATGGTATATATGTTTGAAATAGATTCCATTTTGAGAGAGTTGAAAAAGTACTATCCAGTTGAAAGATTTTATACATCTTTCATTTCTCAACGTATTTTTTTAGAAAAAGACTCCGGTTTTTCATCTTTTCGGATGGTAAATATTTCTCGGAACATGGAGTGTGAATCAAACCCATGATTGAATTGAAATTGAGATACTGATGCGACTCATAAGAGGTGGCTAAAATACTTTGATTTTTTATGTTTGTGTAAACCTGATTAAACCTCACGTAACAGACATGCATACTTTAATTTATTTATCTTTATGAAAATTATGAATAGAGTCTTTGTATTTAATATATGATATGATTAATACTATTTATTCATCAAATTAGATTGATTGATACGAGTTGATTTTCTGTTACGATAAATTGATGAAACAATAGCTAGTCCAATAGTGTCATTTTGAATTTTTTATTAAATTTTGATGAACCTCTTTTCGCTTTCAGCAAATTCATGAAATAATGAATCGGGAAAAAATCTATGATTGCACCAGCTACACGAAATGAACTTATGATAGTCAATATGATAAATAAATCGATCACACAACTTATACTCCCTTATCTACAATTTCTTTTTGTTGACGTTGTATACATTCCAAAAATATTAATATTTTATAATATAAAATTTAACTATATTTATTTATAATCACGATTTTATTTCATTACACTCACTCTATATATTAAATATTAATCGGGGCACCACTATAACCACTTTTCTTATTTTTTCACACTAAATTATATATTTTTTCTTAACTTTCATGCCACAAACCGTATGAATACTACTCAATGGGACGAAATTAGTGACCATTTTAGTGAATATGGATCGACCTATTAAAAATTCGATCTAGAATTCGTTTTGATAAGAAAATTTTGATTATAAATGGAGCGGATATGAATTTAGGCGGATATTTATATATTTATTTATACACACACATATTATATGATAAAAATATTTTTTACTATTTCTAATTTAGAATTATTATCCTCGATCAAGGCCCATTGTCTATACTTTATTTGATCCAATCTCTGGAGTCTAGTTCATTTTTATTTTATAACAAGATACTTTTAACTTCTCTGAATCGCATATCACCCCCAATCTCAATTCACATAACCATTTCATTTCTATACATCATTTTTTTCCATTATTAAAATCAAAACTATATAATTTAATGATATGTTTAGTTTTTGGTATAATTTCAATTTATAATAGTTTTTTAAGAAGTTATGTTAAAAAAATAAATATACATAAATGGAGCGGATATGCGATCCGAAATTTGTGATCCGAACAGATCCGGATATAGATCAACCTAAAAAAGATCGGGGGACCAATCCAATTCAAATCCGAATAAATAAATAAATATGAATATGAATTTAGATCAATCCAATCCAAACCGATTCATTGACGGGTCTATTCGGGATGCTTGTACCACATTGAAGTCAAGGCCTACAGTAAGGCACCATAGAACTTGGAAATAATATAACATCTGTACTATTATATTAAATACGAAACATTAAAAATTTGGTTATTGGTCGTTGGTCACTCAATCTTGAACCGTCAGATCAAATTGCGAGAACTGTTAAATATAGTTTTAAAAATTATTATTCAAATGATATAAGATCGAATTCTACAAGTAATATATTATTAAAATTTTAATTTATAATATATAATGATTAAAACGTGCGATTATATAATGATTAAAATGAACGTGCATCGCATGAGTTATATAATAGGAATATATCAATTTCAAACATCTAAATTATTTTATTCAATTAGAGTGCCCATTTCACGTGGCCGACCATTACTATTAAATGGCGAGTCCCGGGCGAGGTATGGCCGTATGGTATTTTTGCACACAACTTAAAATCACGAATTCACAATAACGTTTATTTTTTTCTATTACTATAGTATATTCTCAGAGGAAATGTAATTACAAATATTACATATATCATTTTAATAATAAAAAACAAAATAATAGATAACATAAATATGTAAAAGCATCTCTAATTATAAGAAGTCTTTAGCTAAAAATTTAGGTGGCATTCCAAAATTTAAATTTATAGAGAATATGTAAAAAAATTATCACTTCAATGAATTAAACATTTATTTATAATTTTAGCTAACCAATTGATATTGATTATATTTGTCAAACCTATACAGGCATACAGTTGTAATTACACATAATCTATTATAATATAAAAATAAAATATTTTATTTATAACAATCTTTAAAATATACCTAAACCGGTCAACTCTACCAAATACTTTATTTTACAAGTTCGACATTTTTTTCGTATTCTTATCTTATACCATTTTAGTTAACATCGTTAGACATGATATGACACCTGAGTACATCTTATTCTTGCTACACCTCTATATAATGTAGGGTAGAGCATGGGCCGGTTCGGATAAGTTTTTGATTAAAATCAGAACCGCAACTATATATATTCGGTTTCTAAAATCCAAAAGCGCAACCGCCGGTTCAGATTCAGTTTCGGTTTAAAAAACATCGGTTCGATTGTAATCGGTTCGGTTCCGGTTACAAAACCGATTAAATATGAAATTAAATAATATTACATTGTGGTCTAACACAAATAACCCAAAGAACGTATTTTATGTGTGTGTATTTTCATAAAAATTTATGCAATAGATTATTATGTGTAATATCTGGGATATATCGTGTAATTATTTTGCAAATAAATAAATATTATGCATGTTTAGTATTTATTTTGTGAATTATTTGTTAAGTGATATATGTGTTTGGATGTTTAAAAGTAATATAAATTGAGTATTTTAATTTTTATATGTCCAAAAATAAAATATAGATAATTGTCATATATTCCTATTTATTTTTATGTTGATTTATGATTTTATAGAAAATTTATGGATTTTATAAATTCTTTTTCCGAGTATTTATAAACTATTTTATATAATCGGGAACCAGCCGACTTCACCCGTTTTTACATTTTTATAACCCGAAACTCTTCCGAGAACTCCTTTCTAACCTAATTGCAATTTTCCGAGCATATTCCATGTTTCGACTTTTTCGATCTGGCGTACGGTTTGTCCTGTGCGGGTCCCGGCGTAATATTTTCGATACATTATTCGTTTCGATAAATCAATAAAACTTGTATTTCGATAAACGGGATCTTTTATTAAACTATTATAATTATCACCTCGTAATACGTATAACCAGGCGCTGAGACCAACACCGCAGTACAAATTGTACTGATTTGGATAATTATCCCGAAAACCGGTACCGTTTGGATATGTTTTTATAAAAAAACGTACCATTTTATATCCGGAATGATCCAACAGGATACTAATTTTCCGTAATTATAAATAGCCTTTACCGTATTTTATTTCGTACCGAAAATCATTTGCAAACAGTAATTATAGAATTTTTCAGAGAAAAACCCTAATTTCATAAAACCTTCAAAGAATCAAACTACAGTTTCAAGGTGTTATTGAAATTCGTTTGGAAAGCTCTGGTAACCAAAACAAAGGATTTGGAGTGTACTTTCAGATTCCAGAACTTGTTCCACTGCAGAATCAAAGTTTATTTTCTATAATTTTATTTATTTTCGAATTATTTTGATTAAAAATAAGAATTTTTGTTCGGATAATTGTTTGAATGATTTGATAATTGCATGTTGTAGAGCTTGTTTTCCTGATGATTTTTATATGTCATATGACTGATTTGGAGTTCAATAACATGTTTAAAATTGAGTTTAATTTTCGAATTTTAAAATTAGGGTTTATAACCCGTATGAATGTTCTTAATTGAAATTTAGGGTTTTTTGTTCTAGGGGTTATTAGATGTTGAAATATAATGGGTTTTGTTCTTCATGAAATTTGCAATCGATTGGTGTATAGCTCGTTAACAGATGATTCATGGTTTGAACGGAGTTGTGTTTTGAAGTTTACGTCGGGTCACTGGAAACCGACGAGTTTCTTGAGCTTTTTTCGGCCAATTCTGGAAAGGGTTGTGTGATTTTAATTGCATATACAAGTTTCTGGTAGCCTGTAGTTTAATTCTGGACAGTTTGGTGGCCTGAGGTGGCCGGAATCGTGTTCCCCGGCCACACTCCGGCGAGTCGACGGCGGGGGTTTGCAAAATTGCAAACAGGCCCCCGAACTTTTGAAGAAGATGAAGTTCAGTCCCTGCACTTTCCAAAACTTGCAAATTTAGGATTCCTGTTTCTAAATTATTTAAAAATCATATTACCTATTTATTTTAATTATAAAATTTTGTTTTTAATTACTGAAAATTCCAAAAATTATTATTTTAATTCTAAAAATTATTTTTAATTCAAAAATAAATCTGAATTAATTAGTTAATTAATTTTAGTTAATAAATAATTAGTTAATTGGTCAAGTAATTCAAAAATTAATTGATTAATTGATTTAATTAATTATTAATTGATTTTAATTATTTATTTAATTAGATTTAATTATTTATTAATGATTTAAAAATTCTGAAAAATAGTTTCGAGCTTTAAAATATTATTTAGAATTGTTTTCAAGGCTCGATAATTATTAGAAAATTATTTTGAAGCCAGATGTGGCCAACCGAACCCTGTTTATTGCTTTAAAACCTACCCAACGACCCGTTTTGACTCCGAAAAATGTTTTTAAAATCATATTAAATACCCGAAAGACTGTTTACGGCCCGGGACTTCCTTATAAAGGGAATTTCATTGATTGTCTGACATGCTATGTGTTATATGTGACTTGTTTGTTTGAGTGTCGGTCTATATGTTCAGTGTTTACTTATTTTTAGCATAACTTTCAATCCATTAGTCGGATTTGGGTAAAATAAAGGGTAGATAGAAGTGTATACCAAACAGAATCGTATGAGTTGAGCATTGATAGATACTTATGTTATGTGAGCAGAAGAGGTAAGGCGTAGGAAAGAGAAACAGATAGTCGAGGAGTAGGAGATTGTGATTGGAAATTGGTGAAGTATAGCAAGCTAGTACCAGGCAAGTGTTCTGCACTTTCTCGAGATATATTGTAGTTTATTGATAGTCCTATATTGCAAGTGCTTTGAAGCACTGAACCCTAAACCTTGATTCTAGCTATTGATCTTTAAGCCGTAAACCTTATTTTTTCTGAACCATTGATAGTTAATCCCCAAATACGAACCACAGATATACGATACTACTCCATAAATACATGCAAACTAAATATCAAACACTGAATCAGATTGCTTAAATATTCAAACCATTGCACTTTACGCTCTGAAAGACCAAATCCTTATAACCTTGAAACTTTGATTCTTTTGTTATCCATTTCTTTCACCATTTGATAGCCATATTTCATTTGTGAAGATTGGAACCATCTCATTATTGGACATCCAATGTTGCTTATGATTTTTATTTACTGCTTTACATTATTTATTCTGTTATTATGTTAGAATTGGATTGTTTTATAAAATTGTGGACCAGATTCATGGTCAGATCAGATTGGTGGTCAAGTTAGGCCAATGTGTGCCTTGGATCCAGTAATTAGAGCAGAGCTGTGTGCCTTAGTCGGGGTTAGTGTGTGATTGATCAACAACCTAACCTTGTTTTTTTTAAAATGAAAATATAATATCCAATTCTAAATCATTATTCATTGTTCACTTGATACCATAACTCTTTTAAATTGATGATCATTATTCTCAGTCTTGTCATTGTGACTTGCTGAGCTAGTTAGCTCATTTGTGTGATGTTGTTTATGTTCTTTTCCAGTTAAGAAGGAACCAGTTGGTAGCGAGGATTCCCAATCCAGTGCGAGAGCTAGGGGTCCAGGTTGATCGAGTTAAGCTAGCTGACAGCTTTTGAGATAGTTTAAGTTTGTAAAAGTTTGTAATAATATCTAATATTCAGTTCTGAGTTTGAATAGTTTGGATTTGGACGTTTGTAATATAAAGTGTGTGTGTGTGTGGCTTGTGTACATACTTTAACCTATTGCGGTCCGTGTTAGTTGGTAAGTAGGGTCACATCATGTTATTTTATTTTTATTACTATAAGCAGGTTATAAATAAGGTGTGTGTGTGTGGACCCTAATATTCTGACCCTAGTTTGGAGGGCGCCACATGTTTGGTATCAGAGCTACATGTTATAAGTCACTGACACAAGCCTAGGTTGACGGGAATGGGTAGAGGGTTAGGATTAGAAGTAAGGAAATAGAAAGATAGAACGTCGAGAGGATGAGTGCGATGGTATAACAGGTATTAGTATATTTCGCGTTATGGTTCGAGATTCTTATATTGCGATATGATTTCAGATAGCAGCGATGGCCGACTCTTTCATCTCCGTACCAGTTGATCACTCAGAGCCCTCTGTTGGAGGACCATCTTCAGATCCATGTCCTGTTGTTCCGCCAGTGTTGGCTATTTTACCTCCACCTGTGTTGCAGCCCGTACCACTGCAGGCCATTCCACCCCTAGGCATGAGACCACCTATCAGAGGACCCCCACCTGCTGATTCAGGTCTCACTGGTTACTCAGTTACAGGTGTACCTTTTCAGTTCTCTTCTTATCCTGACCCATATCATCAGTTTGAGGCATGCCTTATGGAGCAGCGATTCCTACAGGGTCAGATTCAGGAGTTATTACATATCATGCGTACCAGAGATGTCGGGAGTGGTGAGAGGCGACTCAGAGAGAGGCTCCAGGTGTTTCAGAGAGCAGCTGCTGTGAGGATTGCTGAGGCTACTCATGAGGATATCACCCCTGATTTTCTTGTAGAGTGGGCTAAGTGGGTTCTAGAGGAGCTTGAAGAAATTGGAGGTCCAGACTTGCCTTGAGCCAGAGAGACAGAGATCCAGAGATGGAGATGCTGATCAGTGCTGTTGTGGTTATTTAGTATGTACAGTAGTGTGTAGTATATATCAGTAGACTTTTGAGTTGTATTTATAGACTAGATCTGCTGACTAGTGAGTAGGTTTGTTGTACCCTTTTGTGCTTACTTCCGAAGCATTTTAACGCTTGTACTACCTAAAAGTTTTGATCTATATATATATCAGTACCTTTTCCTTTCCAACATTGTCATTTACATTACTGCACATGTTTTAATTTACTTTATTTATTGCACCAGTTATACCCCTGTGATACCATATACCCTATTCCCTTAACTGTTTATATTCTGTAAAGAAGCATGTAATTTACTTAGTTCAATTGTTACAACTGTTTTCAAAAAGAGATATTTATGTTTTACAAAACTTTTCTTTTATGCAAAGGATTTGATTTAAAAGCTAAATAAGTTGTTTGATTCTTTATAGAAAATGCCTCCCAGAAGAAATACCCGCACCAACACCCAGAATGAAGAAACCAACAATAACAATAACAACCAAGATGATACCAACCAGAATGCAAACCCAGGACCCATAGACCCAGCAATACCCCAAATTCTTCAAATCTTGGCTCAACAAACAGTTCACCTGACACAACAACAACAAAGATAAACCAATCCCCAGGTAACTTTCAAAACTTTTCAGGCGGTAAACCCACCAGAATTCAAGGGTTCCTTAGATCCGATTGAAGTGAATGTTTGGTTAAAGGAAATAGAGAAGTCGTTTGCTTTAGTTAAAGTGAAGGAAGAACAGAAGGTGGAGTTTGCAAGTTATTATTTGAAGAATGAGGCCACCTATTGGTGGGAGACTGTAAAGACATTGGAAGGTGTTAGGAATATGTGTATTAGTTTGATGATAAGTTAAACAAAACACTTAAGTAGAAAACTAGTGTTTGTAGCCTCAACGGATAAGACCATTCTGGCTATCCGTTGATGGAGTAGCTTTACTTAGAAATAAGTTTAGTATTGTAGCACATTTCAGTTTCTGTATTTAAGTTAAAATTCTTAGATGATTGTGGGAAATTATAAGTCATGTTGACTACTAGTGGATATGCAAATAGGAGGGCTAATTGTAAATATTTCATGCCTTGTAATTTTGTATAAGTGAAGTAGTATCAACTGATAAATTAAAGGCCTTCAACGGATGAAAAACAAAGCTTCAATGGATGTCTTTAAAGCTACAACTGATAACATCCATCAACGGATGAGTGCATCAACGGATAAAGTTTCAACTGCTAATGCATCAACGGATAAAGCTATCAACGGATGAAAGCTTCAACGGATGCTCAGTTCAATAGCAGTTGACAGTGACAATTTATAAGCTGACAGAGCCACATGGGTTGACAGAGACAATTGGAATGTGGTAGCCTCTTGGAGGAATCAGGAAAATGCAGCATTTCCATTCTGGTGCAAACAATGAAGTATTCAAAGATTCATAGATTATCCTAGATCGCATTGGATAGAGAAATGAAGAAGAAACATGTGAAGAATCTTTTTAATTGTATTTGTACTTTTGTCTTCACTTGTAAACTTGGTGATATATAAACCAAGATGCAGCTAGTAATTAGATGTGAATTTTCCAGAGCTGTTTAGAAAAACATAGAGAGAAAATCATCTAGTTTGCACTAGGACGCAGCTGTGATCAATTCTTTTGAATCACAGATTTTCTGAAATACACATCTCTGGTGGAACAACAAATCCACCAGAAAAGTTTTTAAAGCCTTTGTGTTCTTTACATTTGTGTTTTGAATATATATCTGTCTGCACCTGCCTAAAGCAATTCACACAGAACTGTTCATCAAAACACTTAGCCTCTGAAACTGCTCAAAACTTTTTACATTCAACCCCCCTTCTGTAAATCTCATTGTCAGTTCCCTGGGAATAACAATTGGTATCAAAGCAAGCTCTTAACTTATAAAGAGTTTAAAGATCTATTCTACTAACATCATGAGTAAGAAGGATATTGGTGTAAAGATTCCAATCCTGGAAAGAGATAATTATCATCACTGGAAAGTAAAGATGCATCTACATCTCCTCTCTCAAGATGAAAGCTACATCAACTGCATTGAAAATGGGCCTCACATCCCTCACAAGGTGGCCACAGCTGCTACTGCCACAGTTGCTATTGTACAGTCTATTCCCAAGCCAAAAGCAGAATGGACTGATGAAGATATTGAAGAAGTTTACAAGGACAAGAAAGCCATGAACATTCTGTTTAATGGCCTAGATCAAGATATGTTTGATAATGTCATTAACAGCCAAACTGCTAAGGAAATTTGGGATACTGTGCAACTTATCTGTGAAGGTACTGAACAAGTTAGAGAAAACAAAATGCAGCTTCTCATTCAACAGTATGAATATTTTCATTTTGAAGAAGGAGAATCACTGAATGATACCTTCAATAGATTTCAGAAACTGTTGAATGGATTGAAGCTGTATGGCAGAGTGTACCAAGTCAAGGATTCCAACTTAGAATTTCTGATGTCTCTACCAAGGAATGGAAGCCTATGACTGTTTCATTAAGGAATTCTCAAGATTATAAGGATTTCACACTTGAAAGATTATATGGAATTTTGAAGACCTATGAACTTGAGATGGAGCAAGATGAGCTGTTGGAAAAGGGAAAGAGAAAAGGCGGATCAGTTGTACTTGTAGCTGACAATGAGAAGACTGAAGCCAGGAATGAAGAAAAGACAATGCCAAGTCTCAAAATTGGCACAAGCAAATCAGAATCAAGCAAGGGAAAGGAGCAAGTTGCTGAGGTTGAAGATATTTCCAGTCAAGATGACTCTGATGATGTTGATGAACATCTGGCTTTTCTGTCCAGGAGGTTTGCAAAGATGAAATTCAAGAAAAATGCTAAATTCACTAAGCCAAACAAGAACATGGTGGACTAATCTAAGTTCTAATGTTATAACTGGGGCATAAGTGGACACTTTGCAAATGAGTGCATAAAGCCAACCTCTGATAAGAAGAAATTTGAGCAAGTGGATTACAAAAAGAAATATTTCGATTTGCTCAAACAAAAGGAAAGAGCTTTTCTGACTCAGGATGACTGGGCAGCCGATGGAGCCAATGAAGATGATGATATGGAATATGTCAACCTAGCCCTGATGGCTAATTCTGATGAAAATGAAACTAGTTCATCAAGCAACCAGGTAATTACTACTGACCTCTCTCAGCTTTCTAAGATTGAATGCACTAAAGCTATAAATGATATGTCCAATGAATTATATCATTTGCGTGTTTCCCTTAAATCACTAGCTAAAAAAAATACAAGAATTAAAGAGAATAATTTATTTTTAAGTGATAGGAATGCTGTGTTAGAGGGTAAGGTAATTGAGCTTGAAAAGATTAAAATCAAATACTTATCTGTTGAAAGTGAACTAGAAGAATCTTTTAAGAAAGTAGAAATTCTTTCTAAACAATTAGAACGTGAACAAGATGTAATCAAGGCCTGGAAAACATCTAGGGATGTTAGTGCTCAGATTGTCAAGGTTCAGGGAATTGAATCACTCTGTGAGAATGCCTGGAAGAAAAACAAAAAGGAAGTAGAATTAATTGATGGATTGTCAATGGATGATGAAAGTTATCCGTTGAAGGAAGAAAAAGAGCATCCGTTAAAGGCTCATCAATCAAAACAGGCAAGTGATTCTAAAAAGAACAATTTGAAAAATCTCAATAAGAAGTTTGGTTCAACTTCCAAGAACTTTGTCAAAGAAGAAGCTAGCACATCCAAAGATACCACCAGTAAGGTGAATATAGGACACATGACTTTAGATCAGTTGAAAAATAGGCTTAAGATGGTTGAGGACAAAAAGGAAACTAAAAGGAAATCTAATAGAAATGGGAAGGTAGGGATTAACAAACACAACAATTACACACCTGATAAGTATGCTCCTAGAAAAAGTTGTGTGCATTGCAAAAGTGTTAATCATCTATCTGCTAACTGCAAGTCTGTTAAGAATGCTCCCATGCCTTTAACTCCTTCCATTCCTAATATGTCTATGTCACCTCTGCATGCTATGCCTGTTATGTCTCAACAGAATCCTTATGCATATTTTGTAAACATGCCATATGTTAATAATCCTTACTTTGCTGCATTCAGTATGCCTCAAATGCCATACAACATGCCTATGTGGAATAATATGTTTGCACAATCTATGCCTTATCAAATTCAACCAATTGTGCTAAATGATTCTGTGACTAACCCTACACTTCAACCAACTACATCTGAGACCAAGATTGACCCAATGTTATCTAAGTCAAAAAATGCAGGAGGTATGAAGTCTAGGAAAAAGACTAACAAGGTTGGACCCAAGGAAACTTGGGTACCAAAATCAACTTGATTTGATTTTGTTGTGTGCAGGGAAAAAGAAGGAATCTATGGTACTTGGACAGTGGTTGTTCAAGGCACATGACAGGAGATTTCACCCAGCTCATAGAGTTCAAGGAGAGAGCTGGCCCTAGCATAACCTTTGGAGATGACAACAAAGGGTTCACTATGGGATATGGCTTGATCTCAAAAGAAAATGTCATCATTGATGAAGTTGCACTAGTTGATGGTCTCAAACACAATCTATTGAGCATCAGTCAACTATGTGACAGAGGGAATACTGTTTCCTTCAATTCTGAAGCATGTTTTATCACAAGTAAGAAGGACAACAAAGTGGTTCTAACTGGAGTTAGAAAAGGGAATGTGTACTTGGCTGACTTCAACTCTATAGATGCGGATTCAATTACTTGTCTTTTCAGCAAAGCAAGTCCAGATGAAAGTTGGCTATGGCACAAGAAGCTGTCCCATTTGAATTTCAAGACAATGAATGATCTAGTCAAAAAGGACTTAGTTAGAGGAATGCCTCTAGTGGAATTCTTAAGGGATGGACTGTGTGATGCTTGTCAGAAAGGAAAGCAAAAGAGAGCATCATTTAGTAAGAAGCTTGAATCAGCAATTGATGAACCATTACAACTGCTACACATGGATCTTTTTGGACCAGTCAATGTATTGTCAATTTCAAGGAAAAGATATTGCCTACTGATTGTAGATGATTTCTCAAAGTTTTCATGGACCTACTTTCTTGAATCAAAGGAAGAAGCTAGTGAAATCATTATCAATCACATCAAGCAAGTCAACAATAATCCAGATTTCAAAGTAAGGAATGTCAAGAGTAGGGCTACACATGGGCTGGGTTGGGTCGGTTTCAACAATTTAGTGACCCAACCCATTTAATTCGGGTTTAAAAAATTTCAACCCATTAATATCAAAAAAAAATTATAACCCAACCCTATTATATGAGTGATGGGTTGGGTCGGGTTGGGTTGAATGAGTTGAATAAGCATAATAGTAGATAATAAAAAAATGCTCATACAAGAAATAAATAATCGTTCAAAATATTACATGTATATTAAAACAAGTATAAAGATATTTTATACCACAAATGTAAAGTTAAAGACAAACACAACTCTCGTAAAAATAAGTGAAAAGTTAAAGATACAATCTTCATTCAAGAAATATTAATTCTTAATTTTACAACCTATCAATATTTACTTTTGCTCTACATAAATATATGATAAACATAAATACTATAAACAATCAACTTGATTTAACATAATAGTTTGTGAAAACAACTTCTTATAATGCATCTCATTGTCCGCTTCATATGACCCGCGTTCAATTGAATTTAAAAATTTTAGTCCAAAATTACGATCAAATTCAAAATATATTATTTTTATTACTTCATTTGTCTACTGCCTAGTGCATAGTCATTTATGGGGAAAAACAAATGTATCAGGTTGTGTCCAAAATTAAAATGGGCCGGGAGTCAGTAATATATAATAGAAATGAGTAGGGACTTAACAATTAGATCGGGTTGGGTTGGGTTAGGGTTTTAAAAAGTTAAAATCCGAACCAACCCAATATAATCGGCCCGACGGAAATTTAACCCAACTAACCCATGGGTTTGAATGGTTCGGTTTGGTCGGCCCAAATAAGGGTTGGTTTGGGTTGGTTTTATCGGTTTTGCTAACCCATGAGCAGCCCTAGTCAAGAGTGACAATAGAACTGAGTTCAGGAATTCTACCATGAGGTTGTTTAGTGAAGAAAATGGGATCATGCATGAGTTCTCAGCTCCAAGGACTCTACAACAGAATGGTGTGGTGGAAAAGAAGAACAGATCACTAATTGAAGCTGCAAGAACAATGCTTGAGGAGTTAAAAATCCCAACATACTTTTGGGCTGAGGCTGTTAATTATGCATGTTACACTCAGAATATTTCTCTAATCAATTAGGCAAAAGGCATGACTCCCTATCAATTGTTCAAGAGAAGAAAACCAACTTTAAACTTTCTTCATGTCTTTTGTTGCAAATGCTACATTCTAAGGAATCAACCTGATCACAAAGGGAAGTTTTATGCAAAGGCTGATGAAGGAATATTTGTTAGTTATTCTGTTGGAAAATCATATAAGGTCTACAATCTAAGAACCGACATTGTCATGGAATCTGTGCATGTTGTGTTTGATGATAAAAAGATTGATGGACTAACAGATGAGGGACATAATGAAGGACTCAAATTTGACAACATTGAGATATATTGTGATTATAGTGAAGATGAGAATGATGGAGAAGGCACCTCGAAAAGAATTCAAAATCTGCCTTTGGATAATGCACAAAATGCTGCATCAGTTGAAAGTCATAATTCAGCATCCGTTAAAAGACAAAGTGCATCATCCGTTGAAGTACATAATGAAGCATCCGTTGATCATAGTCTATCAACGGATAATTAATTCACTTCATCAGTTGATAGAACTCCCAGTTCCTTTCAAAGGATCAGTAACTCAGGGGGAGTTTCAACCAATCAACACTCTATCTCACATCATGACAATGCTGAGGCAACCTCATCTAGAGCTAATCTACCACTTCAAAGGAAATGGACCAACAATCATCCTTTTGAATTGATTATTGGTGATGCAACATCTAAGGTGCAGACTAGAAGGCTACTCAAGATGAATGTCTATAACGTAGTTTTCTATCACAGGAGGAACTTAAGAGAGTGGAAGAAGCTCTATTGGATCCAGATTGGATTTTAGCAATGCAAGAGGAGCTAAACCAATTTGAGAGGAACAAGGTATGGAAGCTGGTACCCAAGCCAAAGAACAAGAGCTCTATTGACACAAAATGGGTATTCAGGAACAAGATGGATGAAAATGGCATTGTCATAAGGAATAAAGCCAGATTGGTTGCCAAGGGCTATTCTCAACAAGAGGGAATAGATTTTGATGAGATATTTGCTCCAGTTACAAGACTTGAAGCCATCAGAATCTTTCTAGCCTATGCAGCCCATGCCAATTTCAAAGTCTATCAAATGGATGTCAAGAGTGCATTTCTGAATGGAGAATTGGAGGAAGAAGTTTATGTAAGCCAACCTCTAGGATTTGAAGATCCGAATTTTCCAGACTATGTGTATTATCTGTTGAAAGCACTCTATGGACTAAAGCAAGCACCTAGAGCCTGGTATGAGACTTTGTCAAAATTTATTCTAGATAATTACTTCACAAGAGGTATTGTTGACAAAACTCTTTTCTTTGGAAATGTTAATGGCTCTACAATACTTGTTCAAATCTATGTAGATGATATTATATTTGGTTCTATAGATGATAAGCTTTGTAAAAAGTTTGCTAAGTTAATGCAAAGTAAATATGAAATGAGCATGATGGGAGAGCTAACTTATTTTCTTGGTTTACAAGTTAAACAAGTTAGTGGTGGAATTTTCATTAGTCAAACTAAATATATTTATGATCTTTTAAAGAAGTTTGACTTAATGGATTGTTCATCTGCAAAAACTCCCATGGCCACTGCCACCAAGCTTGAATTAAACAGGGCTGAAAAGTCTGTGGACATTACAAGTTATAGAGGCATGGTTGGCTCACTTCTATATTTAACTGTTAGTAGACCTGATATAATATTTTTTACATGTCTCTGTGCTAGATTTCAAACTGACCCTAAAGAATCTCACTTAGTGGCTATTAAAAGAATTTTCAGATATCTCAAAGGGACACCAAATCTAGGAATTTGGTACCCTAGAGAGTCTAGTTTTGATCTAATTGGCTACCCAGATGCAGATTATGCAGGTTGCAAAATAGACAGGAAAAGTACAACTGGCACCTGTCAATTTCTAGGGAATAAGCTTGTGTCATGGTTCAGCAAGAAGCAAAATTCTGTTTCTACATCAACAGCTGAAGCTGAGTACATTGCTGCTGGTAGTTGCTGTGCACATATACTGTGGATGAGGAATCAACTATTTGACTATAGGCTAACTATTGACAAAATTCCTATATTCTGTGACAACACAAGTGTCATTGCCATTACTGAAAATCCAGTGTAGCACTCAAGAACCATGCACATTGACATCAAGTACCACTTCATAAGGGAACATGTGATGAATGGTACAGTGGAACTTCATTTTGTTCCAAGTGAAAAGCATATTGCAGACATATTTACCAAGCAACTTGATGAATCAACCTTCACAAGATTAGTACGTGAGCTAGGTATGCTTAATTATTCATAAATTCATGTCCTTATTATAATTTGTTTTGTAGCCTGAAATGAATTTGTTGCAAGAACAAAGTTGGCTTTAAATAAAGATTATTCTATCAATGGATATCCCCTATCCGTCGAAAGCCAAAATTGTTCTATCAACGGATGTTCACTATCCGTTGAAAGACAAATACATTTCTGGTAATTTTATCCTTCAACGGATAAAACTGTGTTGATCTTCAACGGATAACTATTTACCTCATCCGTTGAAGTGTCACATCAGTTGTTTTAAGTAAGTCACAACCGTTGATTCTTTTACTTAACCGTTGATACATATATATATACACACAGTTGTATGTATCTGTATTAAAGGCAATTTTTAGAATTCATACAGTTTTCTTTATTCTCAAACGGCTGTAATTTACTTAAAAAATATTGTTTAATCATTCTCCTTACGTTTTAATTAGAGAAAGTATAAAAGCCCCTTGAATTCTTATTTTCACTTTACGCTTTCGTGCAATTTTTCAAAAGCTTTTACTCTCTTTCTCTCCCAAAACTCTCAACTTTTCTCTGCAACCTCTACCCACTACAATGGCACCAGTAGTAAAGATAATGTCCCAGTCTGGATTTGTCTATGAGAAAAACAATTTCGTGCTTTGGTGGAAAAGAATGAAGCCCACTCAGATTATCACAAGATGATGGACTTCATCAAAAAATGCAAACTAAGCTATGCAATGCTGGAAGCCCCAACTATTTACTGTGAGGTAATTGAGGTGATTTGGACAACTGCAGAGTTCAACCCCACTGATATGCCCATCTATTTCACTCTCAAAGGTAAAGATTACTGTATTAATTGTGATGATATACAGTACTGTTTTAAACTACCTGAGAACAGTGCCATGACACCACACACTGATAATGATGTATCTAGCATGTTAGATTCCATAGGCTATTCTTTTGATTCTGCTCGTTTAGGGAGTATTAGAAGAAAAGGCCTTAGGAAAGAATGGAGTTTTCTTGGTGATGCCTTTATCAAGGTTTTCTCTGGGAAAATTAGTAATTTTGATGCAATAACTTCATCTCTAGTTAATATGCTCTATATGCTAGTTTCTGATAGGTATTTTAAATTTAGCAACTATGTCATGCTAGAATTGGGTACCAGGTTAGGTAACAAAGCTAATAGACCTCATAACATCTACTATGCTAGATTCTTTATGTTATTGGCTAACCATGTTGCTGAAGGTTTGATCATAACCAATCAGAGTAATAAGCTCAAATGTTGGGCACAAGAGAAAAGGGTCCTTGTAGACCTTTTGAGAATTAACCTCAACAATGAGGTGCCATTGGTATATTTGCCAATAATGAATGCACCTCAGGTAAGTGAGGTAAATGCTTCTTCAACTCCCACTACTTCCAACCCCATTATTTCTTTGCCTTCAAGTGTGGCCATAGAATCTGTGTCTTTGACCCAACAGATTCCTACCAAGGCCACCAAACCTAAAGTTTCTAGACCAAAGTCAAAGAAAGCCACCTCTGTTGTTTCTCAAAAGACAACAGTTGTAACAACTACCATAAACCCTGAGGGTTGTGAACAGGGTGTGAGTGGTGAGGGGAGGGGTGAACATCAAGAAACCCCCTAGGATAAGGTAGGAGAGGTGAGTGGTACCCCAGCTAGCCAAGCCACAGTTTCTCAAAAGACTGTGGTGGTTGAAAAGGATTCAAACTCATCCCTAGTTGCATCCTCCCAAAAGGGTGCAGCTATTGAAAATAGTCCCCAACCAGGGACACAGAACAAAAGAGGGAGGGACACTGAAGCCACACACTCTCCTGTAAAAGCCTTTACAAGAAGAAAGAGGATCAAAACCTTAGTTTCCACACAGGGTGCACACACTGCACATATACACCCACATGTATCTATGCCTTCTCAAATTCAGCTTGATGTGACTCCAACAAATGTGGAGTCACAACCCCATTCTCTCAAAATTGACACACATCAATCACCAAATTCTCCATCACCGTCTCTGGATGTAGACATGATATTCACATCAATTCCTGATCTCCCTCTTTACAACTCAGGGAGGAGCCCCATTCAAATACTGGTAATCATCATCTATTAGACGATTTGTTGGATCATCAGCCAATTCTTTCAGACTTAGTTGAAGAATCTGTGTCACCTAAATTAAAATCAATCTACACAGATTCAACAATTATGTCAATTTTAATTTCTACTTCTTTTCCTTCTTCAACGGATATTCCTCATCCGTTGACAAGTGGTTGTTCTTCGATGGATAAGCTTAACAATAGTTATCCGTTGATACCATCAGTTCCTACTTCAACGGATATTCCCTATCCGTTGATAGTCTCTACACAAATAATTGAATCAATTCCAAGTGTAGAAGACATGGTTACCGTACAATCACTTCTAGGTTTGAGGGAAGGGAGTGAAAATTTGAGTGAGAGGCTGGGTTGCTCCCAGGCAAAAGGAGAGCTTGAGAGTCTAAATATGCATGCTATTTCTTCCAGCATGCCAAAAGAAAGTGAGAGGAGTGCCTCCTTAGTAGGTGAGGGTGAGGGTGTGAGGAGTGTGAGCCAGGGGGATCCCCTGATGCAAGAAAAGAGAGAAATTGAGAGAAAAGCAGGTATAGAAGGTATAAGGGTGGATCCAGCCATTGCTAATGAGTCAATAATTGTGGATGATGCTGAAAAAGAAAGACAATTTCAGCAATATTACAAGGCTGTAATTGATAATATTTCCTTGGATGCTGACACTTTTACTCATCCTGTGTCAGCCTATCAATTGTTGGCTACTCAGGGCAATGAGGAGGCAGAAAGGACCTTAAATCTAGTACACACTTCAGAATCTCTACAAAGGGATAAAGCTGCTGTCAACTTGATGCCTTCTACAGCTGGTGAGCCATCTGAAGAATTTGGAGTAAATTTTAATGATGATGACTCTATTTCATTTGATGGAAGCATGAACTTAGGGGGAGATGAAGGCCCAATATCTATTCCAGACTTACCTGAATGGGCATTGACAAAGGAGTCAACACCAGGACAATTCAATGTCTCCTTAGTCAAACAAATTATGTCAATCCAAAGAGCCATTCAGAACACCTCCAATGTTGGTACCAAGGCTCATCTTCAAGCCCGCCTAGATTCTCTACATCTCATGAAGCTACAGCAATTAAGGCAGAATCTGAGTATGGATGAGCTCAAGAAGGATATAGCTGACTTAAAGTCCTACAATTCTGAGAAGTTGGATTCAGTCATACCCTATGGTACCATGCAGGACTTGTTACTGAGACTAAGAAGAGAATCAGATGCTGAAAAGAGGCTGGCCAAGTTGGAGGACAGAGTTCATGTCATTGAAAACTCTGTGGTCACCATTCTTCAAAATCAACAGTCTCAGACAAGTCTACTCATGCAACTGGCTAAAGCACAAGGCTTGACTCCTCTCCTTGATGATAACAAAAATGGGGAGAATAAAGAAGGGGGAGGGGAGTCATCTACAAACATCCAAATATCCAAAGTGCTAGTTCCTGCCATCACTACTTCTCCAACACTTCAAATCAAAGGAAAGCTTGATGGAATTGATCTAATCCAGCTAGCAGCAGCTGAGATGAAGGTGAAGGAGCAAAGAAAAAGAATTGATGAAAGGATGCAACAAGTGTTTGGCTCTAAAACTTCAAAATCATTATTTGTGAAACATAGCACAAAGGTTGAGCCAATCATTATGGAGCACAACCAAGTAAGGAGGAATAAGGGTGGAGAAACTTCCTTCAGGTTTTTGAAACCCATGGTACTCAAGCCATCCACTAGATTCAACAAGGACTCTACAAAGAACCCTCTAAACTTTAGTCAATCAAAAGAAGTAGATTTTCCTCTTCCAAAACCTGATGAAGACAAAGTTTTGGGTGGCAGCATCATAAAGCACAAGAGACTAATGATGTAGTGGAAAGAATGAATATGGCTATCATTTATAGAGAGGAAAAGAGTATATGTGTGATGCAAGGACATCCCAAATTCTCTAAAGCCAAGAGGGAAGAAACCATGAGGTTAAAGGAAGAAGCTAAAAGGCTGAAGGCTGACAAAAGAGCACAAGCAAAGCTTGAAAAACAGCTAAAGTCAAGTCAGGATGAAGAAAAAAAGAAGATTGAAGACAAGGGTGAAGAAGACAAGATTGAAAGCAGAAATGTGGATATGGGGAATGTGGTTGGTGAGAGTGTGGAGGAAAGAAAGGAATGGCAGAAAGGGAACAGAAGGAAGGCCAATGCAAAAAGGAAGAGTGGAGATGACACTGAAGAAACCCAATCAAAATCTAAACCACTATCTTCCATTCCTGAACCTTTTATTGATGATCCTAGTATAAATGTCCATGGTAAACCAATCATCCCTAAAGAGGAACCTATTGATTGGGACACCATCAACTTGCCTACCTTCCTAACTACCTCTCCACCACCAAAGAAACTGAAAAGAAAATCCAAATCTACACCTTCCCTAACCTCAAGTAAATTCACTCAGAAATATAAACCTAAGCCTAAGCCACAAGCCTCAAAGGATGATTATGTTCACATTTGTGACATAAAGGAGTTTACAGATATTGAACTCTATCTGGATGAGCTAGAGGAAGTAAGGGGAATAAGTGCATACAAACAGCTCCCAGAAAGGCTAGTGTTCAAATATAAAGGAAGTGAGGAAAGGACTTGGCCTCTTCAAAGAATTCTGAATGAAGGCTATTCTACCTTGGTTAGAGTCTACTCAGCTATCAAAAGGGATCCTGGCTTTACCAGGACTGCCAAAAATGAGATTCTCAACAAGATTTCCAGCATAAGGAAAACTTGGTGGGAGTCTAATTCCTTGCCTAGAACATTACTCATACCTGAGCATGGAATTACAATTCATAAATCACCTCATTGGTTGATGGAGTTCAGAGACAATAAAGGAGTCAGAAGATTTTTCAGACTTGAAGACCAACTTAAAATTTCCAGTAATGAAACTCTCAAGGACATGCAATCTAAGTTGGACATTAGTGAAGAAGATGAAGCTGAATTCTACAGACAACTCCAACTCCAATTAGAGGAAAATGACAGGAGGCTAGGGAAGAAAACAAGGGATCAAAGAAAAAGAAAATAATCTGCTCAGCCTAAAGGAGCATCCTTGGTAACAATGTAATTCTTCAATTTTATCTCAGTTCATACACTTTTGTAGCACTTTTGAATTTCTACTTGATTTCAGTTCATATATTTGTTAAGTGTTTTGTTATCATCAAGTTAACCCCAAATATATGCCTACAATTCCAGTACACATAAATAGGGGGAGATTGTTAGGAATATGTGTATTAGTTTGATGATAAGTTAAATAAAGTACTTAAGTAGAAATCTAGTGTTTGTAGCCTCAACGGATAAGACCATTCTGGCTATCCGTTGATGGAGTAGCTTTACTTAGAAATAAGTTTAGTATTGTAGCACATTTCAGTTGCTGTATTTAAGTTAAAATTCTTAGATGATTGTGGGAAATTATAAGTCATGTTGACTACTAGTGGATATGCAAATAGGAGGGCTAATTGTAAATATTTCATGCCTTGTGATTTTGTATTAGTGAAGTAGTATCAATTGATAAATTAAAGGCATTCAACGGATGAGAAACAAAGCTTCAATGGATGTCTCTAAAGCTTCAACGGATAACATCCATCAAAGAATGAGTGCATCAACGGATAAAGCTTCAACTGCTAATACATCAACGATAAAACCATCAACGGATGAAAGCTTCAACGGATGCTCAGTTCAATAGCAGTTGACAGTGACAATTCATAAGCTGACAGAGGCACAAGGGTTGACAGAGACAATTGGAATGTGGTAGCCGCTTGGAGGAATCAGGAAAATGCAGCATTTCCATTCTGGTGCAAACAAGGAAGTATTCAAAGATTCACAGATTATCCTAGATCGCATTGGATAGAGAAATGAAGAAGAAACATGTGAAGAATCTTTTTAATTGTATTTGTACTTTTGTCTTCACTTGTAAACTTGGTGATATGTAAACCAAGTTGCAGCTAGTAATTAGATGTGAATTTTCCAGAGCTGTTTAGAAAAACAAAGAGAGAAAATCATCTAGTTTGCATTAGGACGCAGATGTGATCAATTCTTTTGAATCACAGATTTTCTGAAATACACATCTCTGGTGGAACAACAAATCCACCAGAAAAGTTTTTAAAGCCTTTGTGTTCTTTACATTTGTGTTTTGAATATATATCTATCTGCACCTGTCCAAAGCAATTCACACACAACTGTTCATCAAAACACTTAGCCTCTGAAACTGCTCAAAACTTGAAAAAGTTTTGAGATTTACATTCAACCCCCTTCTGTAAATCTCATTGTTAGTTCCCTGGGAATAACAGAAGGTACAGATGTTATTACTTGGGAGAGGTTCAAAGAATTATTTTTAGAAAAGTATTTTCCTCAGTTTGTTCATGATCAGATGGAACTGAAGTTTTTAGAGCTAAAACAAGGAAATATGTCAATAGCTGATTATGAAAGTAAGTTTGAAGAATTGTCAAGGTATGTGCCATCATATGTAGATACTGACTGGAAGAAGGCTAAGAGATTCCAGCAAGGTCTGAAGCCATGGATTAGAGGGAAGGTAGCTATATTTGAATTGGATACCTATGCAGGAGTTGTACAGAAGGCCATGATTGCAGAGACAGAGAGCGAGATGTCACGGAAGGAAAAGGAAAGTAAGAAGAGGAAGTTTGAAGAGAATGAAGGACAGTCACAACCAGGAAAGTTTCCAAATTTTAAGAAGGGCAAGTCTCAACCAGGGAGAAATTTTAATTTCAAAAAGAAAAATGCAGGTGACGGAGGTCAAGGTAACCGTCCAGTCAATGTGAATCAGCCGAATCAGTTGAGGCTAACTTTTCCAGATAGTCAGGTATGTGGGAAGAAGCACGGAGTAGTTTGTAATAAGTTGAACGTGGTTTGTTTCAAGTGTAATCAGAAAGGGCACTATTCGAGGGAGTGCCACAATCATCCAGCAAGAGAACCAGTAAACAAGGATCAGCCTACTCGGAATCCAGCGGTTAAGATTCCAGCTATTGGATTTACATGCTTTAAATGTGGGAAGCCAGGACATATAGCCAGGGATTGCAAGACACTAGCCCCAGTCAGTAATGCATTGAGAATTATGGGATCTACTCCAGCAGTAAATGAGACTCCAAGGGCTAGAGTTTTTGATATGTCTGTGAAGGACGCTATCCAGGATACTGATGTCATGGTAGGTACGCTTAATGTGAATTCTTTATGTGCCAAAGTGTTAATAAATTCAGGAGCAACTCGATCATTTATTTCTGAAGATTTTATTAGTAAGTTAAATTGTCCAGTTGAGTATTTAAATGAAATAATGACTGTGGAATTAGCAAATCAAGAACGTGTATCTGTTAATCAAGTTTGTGGGAATTGTGAGATTGAGATTTCTGGTAATAAGTTTTGTGTAGATTTGATACCATTTAAGCTAGGAGAGTTTGACGTTATCTTAGAAATGGATTGGTTATCTAAGCACGATGCCCAGATAGATTGTCGAAATAAGAAGGTAATGGTAAAGACGCAAGACGAGAGGATAGTAACGTTTAAGGGCCAGAAGCAAGCAAAGAAGTTTTTAACGATGATTCAAGCTAAAAAGTTACTACGGCAAGGATGCGAGCATTTCGTTGCTTATGTGATTGATAGAAGTCAGGATTCAGCAAAACTTGAAGATATTCCAGTAGTTAATGAATTTCCAGATGTGTTTCTCGATGAGTTACCAGGACTTCCTCCAGACAGAGAAATTGAGTTTGCGATCGACTTAGCACCTGGAACGGAACCAGTATCCAAGGCCCCGTACAGGATGGCGCCCGTTGAGATGAAGGAACTAGCAAAGCAATTGCAAGAGTTGTTAGAGAAAGGAGTAATCAGACCCAGTGTATCCCCGTGTGGTGCACCAGTACTATTTGTCAAGAAGAAGGATGGGAGCATGAGACTGTGTATCGACTATCGAGAGCTCAACAAGCTTACAATCAAGAACAAGTATCTGTTACCCAGAATTGATGATTTGTTTGACCAGTTGAAAGGAGCCAAGTACTTCTCCAAGATCGATTTGAGATCAGGATATCACCAACTAAAGATTAAGCCAGAGGATATACCAAAGACAGCTTTCAGGACAAGGTATGGACAATATGAATTTTTAGTGATGTCTTTTGGATTAACCAATGCCCCGACATCATTCATGGACCTGATGAATAGAATTTTCAAGGAATACTTGGACAAGTTTGTTATTATGTTTATAGATGATATTTTGATTTATTCAAAGACAGAAGAGGGTCATGCAGAACATTTGAGAATAGCTTTGGAGATTTTAAGGAAAAAGAAGTTATATGCTAAATTCTCGAAGTGTGAGTTTTGGTTACAGGAAGTTCAGTTCTTAGGACACATAGTCAGTAATGAAGGGATCAAAGTGGACCCAGCGAAGATTGAAGCAATTACAAATTGGGAAAGACCGAGAACACCGACAAAAGTAAGAAGTTTCTTGGGATTAGCTGGATATTATCACCGATTTGTTCAAAATTTCTCAAGGATTGCAACACCATTGACAAAGCTTACACGGAAAAATGAAAAGTTTATATGAAATGATAAATGTGAAGAAAGTTTTCAGGAATTGAAGCGAAGATTAATCACGACACTTATTTTTTCGCTTCCAGATGACCAAGAGAATTTTGTAATCTATAGCGATATTTCCCATAAAGGACTCGGATGTGTTCTGATATAGCACGCTAAGGTTATTGTGTATGCGTCAAGGCAATTAAAACCACACGAACAAAAGTATCCTACCCATGATTTGGAGCTAGCAGCCATAGTATTCGCTTTGAAGATCTGGAGATATTATCTATATGGAGAGAAATGCGAGATTTATACGGATCACAAAAGCTTGAAGTACATATTAACACAGAAGGAGCTTAATATGAGACAGAGAAGATGGTTAGAGTTGATTAAGGATTATGATTGCACAATTAACTATCATCCCGGTAAAGCAAATGTTGTGGCGGATGCGTTAAGTCGGAAAGAAATGTTGAATGTGTTATCAGTACCCGAAGAGATATACAAGGAATTTCAGAAATTGAAATTGGAAATCAGAGTATGCAAGCCTTATGAAGCAAAAGCGCATAGTATGACTTTCCAGCCGGAGTTGTTAGAAAAGATAAGGAGGTGTCAAGTAGAGATAATGGATCAGGACATTAACCGTCTGGTAGGTGAGGAATTGTGCACGCAAAAGGACGATCAAGGTATTCTTAGGTTTTCTTCTAGAATTTGGATTCCACCATTGACGGAGTTGAAGAATGAAATTTTACAAGAAGCTCATAATTCAAGGTATTCAAACCATCCAGGGAGTACCAAGATGTATAGAGATTTAAAGGAAAATTATTTGTGGTCAGATATGAAGAGGGAGATTGCAGAATGGGTTAGCAGATGTTATACATGTCAAAGAGTTAAAGCAGAGCATCAGAGACCAAGTGGATTGTTGCAGCCATTAGAGATTCCAGAGTGGAAGTGGGAGCATATTACCATGGATTTCATAGTTGGATTACCAAGGACGAAAGCTAATCATGATGCCATTTGGGTTATAGTGGACAGACTTACCAAGTCAGCTCATTTTCTGCCTATAAATGAAAGATTTTCATTAGACAAATTAGTCCATATGTACCTGAAGGAAATCGTAGTTCGTCATGGAGTTCATGTGTCTATCATATCCGATCGAGATCCGAGATTTAATTCGAGGTTTTAGAAAAGTTTTCAAGAATGTTTGGGAACGAGACTGAATATGAGTACGGCTTACCATCCACAGACGGACGGCCAGAGTGAAAGAACAATCCAGACAATCGAAGACATGTTACGTGTTTGTGCTATTGATTTCAAAGGAAGTTGGGACAAGCATTTACCCTTGGTAGAATTTGCTTACAATAACAGTTATCATGCCAGCATTGGGATGCCACCCTATGAAGCTCCCGTATATTGGGACGAAGTAGGAGAACGCAAAATATTTGGACCTGAATTAGTGCAACAGACGAAGGAAGTTGTTGAAGTTATCCAGAAGAGATTGATAGCAACACAAGACCGTCAAAGGAAGTATGCAGATCAATCAAGGAAAGATATGGAATTCGAAGAAAGAAATCTGGTATTACTGAAAGTAGCGCCGTGGAAAGGATTGACAAGATTCGGGAAGAAAGGAAAACTGAGCCCTAGATATGTCGGACCTTTTGAGATTCTAAAGTGTGTTGGCAAAGTAGCTTACGAGTTGGTGTTACCTCCGCACATGAAGCACATTCACAATGTTTTTCACGTATCGATGCTTAAGAAGTATAATCCAGACTCCATGCATGTAATCGAATATGAGCCAGTAGAACTTCAAACAGATTTATCATATGTAGAGAGTCCGATAGAGTATCTAGAAGAAAGAGAGAAAGTGTTAAGAAATAAAGTGGTAAAGTTAGTTAGAGTACTGTGTAGAAACCCAAAGGTTGAAGAGTCAACTTGGGAGTTAGAAAGTGATATGAGAGAAAAGTACCCTCATTTGTTTTTCTAGAAGATTCTGAATAAATATTATGCATGTTCCGTATTTATTCTGTGAATTATTTGTTAAGTGATATATGTGTTTGGATGTTTAAAAATAATATAAATTGAGTATTTTAATTTTTATATGTCCAAAATAAAATATAGATAATTTTCATATCTTCCTATTTATTTTTATGTTGATTTATGATTTTATAGGAAATTTATGGATTTTATAAATTCTTTTTCCGAGTATTTATAAACTATTTTATATAATCGGGAACCAGCCGACTTCACCCGTTTTTACATTTTTATAACCCGAAACACTTTCAAAAACTTCTTCCTAACCTAATTGCAATATTCCGAGCATTTTCCATGTTTCGACTTTTTCGATCCGGCGTACGGTTTGTCCTGTGCGGGTCTCGGCGTAATATTTCGATACATTATTCGTTTCGGTAAATCAATAAAACTCGTATTTTCGATAAACGGGATCTTTTATTAAACTATTATAATTATCACCTCGTAATACGTGTAACCAGGCGCTGAGACCAAGATGGCAGTACAAATTGTACTGATTTGAATAATTATCCCGAAAACCGGTACCGTTTGGATCTATTTTTATAAATAAACGTACCATTTTATATCCGGAATGATCCACCGGGATATTAATTTTCCGTAATTATAAATAGCCTTTACCGTATTTTATTTCGTACCGAAAATCATTTGCAAACAGTAATTATAGAATTTTCCAGAGAAAAACCCTAATTTCATAAAACCTTCTGAGAATCAAACTACAGTTTCAAGGTGTTATTGAAATTCGTTTGGAAAGCTCTGGTAACCAAAACGAAGGAGTTGGAGTGTACTTTCAGATTCCAGAACTTGTTCCACTGCAGAATCAAAGTTTATTTTCTATAATTTTATTTATTTTCGAATTATTTTGATTAAAAATATGAATTTTTGTTCGGATAATTATTTGAATGATTTGATAATTGCATGTTGTAGAGCTTGTTTTCCTGATGATTTTCATATGTCATATGACTGATTTGGAGTTCAATAACATGTTCAAAATTGAGTTTAATTTTCGAATTTTAAAATTAGGGTTTATAACCCGTATGAATGTTTTTAATTGAAATTTAGGGCTTTTTGTTCTAGGGGTTATTAGATGTTGAAATATAGTGGGTTTTGTTCCTCATGAAATTTACAATCGATTGGTGTATAGCTCGTCAACAGACGATTCATGGTTTGAACGAAGTTGTGTTTTGAAGTTTACGTCGGGTCACAGAAAACCGACGAGTTTCTTGAGCTTTTTTCGGCCAATTCTGGAAAGGGTTGTGTGTTTTGATTGCATATACAAGTTGCTGGTAGCATGTAGTTTAATTCTGGACAGTTTGGTGGCCTGATGTGGCCGGAATCGTGTTCCCCGGCCACACTCCGGCGAGTCGACGGCGGGGGTTTGCAAAATTGCAAATAGGCCCCCGAACTTTTGAAAAAGATGAAGTTCAATCCCTGAACTTTCCAGAATTTGCAAATTTAGGATTCTTGTTTCTAAATTATTTAAAAATCATATTACCTATTTATTTTAATCATAAAAATTTATTTTTAATTACTGAAAATTCCAAAAATTATTATTTTAATTTCAAAAATTATTTTTAATTCAAAAATAAATCTGAATTAATTAGTTAATTAATTTTAGTTAATAATTAATTAGTTAATTGGTTAATTAATTCAAAAATTAATTGATTAATTGATTTAATTAATTATTAATTGATTTTAATTAATTGTTGAATTAGATTTAATTATTTATTAATGATTTAAAAATTTCGAAAAATAGTTTCGAGATTTAAAATATTATTTTAAATTGTTGTCAAGGCTCGATAATTATTAGAAAATTATTTTGAAGCCAGATGTGGCCAACCGAACCCTGTTTATTGCTTTAAAACCTACCCAACGACCCGTTTTGACTCCGTAAAATATTTTAAAAATCATATTAAATACCCGAAAGACTGTTTATGACCCGAGACTTCCTTATAAATGAAATTTCATTGATTGTCTGACATGCTATGTGCTATATGTGACTTGTTTGTTTGACTGTCGGTCTATATGTTCAGTGTTACTTGTTTTTAGCATAACTCTCAATCCGTTAGTCGGATTTGGGTAAAACGAAGGGTAGATAGAAGTGTATACCAAACAGAATCGTATGAGTTGAGTATTGATAGATACTTATGTTATGTGAGCAGAAGAGGCAAGTCGTAGGAAAGGGAAACAGATAGTCGAAGAGTAGGAGATTGTGATTGGAAATTGGTGAAGTATAGCAAGCTAGTATCAGGCAAGTGTTCTGCACTTTCTCGAGATATATTGTAGTTTATTGATAGTCCTGTATTGCAAGTGCTTTGAAGCACTGAACCCTAAACCTTGATTCCAGCTATTGATCTTTGAGTCGTGAACCTTATTCTTTCTGAACCATTGATAGTTAAATCCCCGAATACGAACCACATATATACGATACTACTCCACAAATACATGCAAACTAAATATCAAACACTGAATCAGATTGCTTACATATTCAAACCATTGCACCTTACGCTCTGAAAGACCAAATCCTTATAACCTTGAAACTTTGATTCTTTTATATCCATTTCTTTCACCATTTGATAGCCATATTTCATTTGTGAAGATTGGAACCATCTAATTATTGGACATCCAATGTTGCTTATGATTTTTGTTTATTGCTTTACATTATTTATTCTGTTATTATGTTAGAATTGGATTATTTTATAAAATTGTGGACCAGATTCGTGGTCAGACCAGATTGGTGGTCAAGTTAGGCCAATGTGTGCCTTGGATCCAGTAATTAGAGCAGAGCTGTGTGCCTTACTCGGGGTTAGTGCGTGACTGATCAGCAGTCTAACCTTGGTTTTTTTTTAAAAAAATGAAAATATAATATCCAATTCTAAATCATTATTCATTGTTCACTTGATACCATAACTCTTTTCACTTAATGATCACTATTCTCAGTCTTGTCATTGTGACTTGCTGAGCTAGTTAGCTCATTTGTGCGACGTTGTTTATGTTCTTTTCCAGTTAAGAACGAACCAGTTGGTAGCAAGGATCCCCAATCCAGTGCGAGAGCCAGGGGTCCAGGTTGATCGAGTTAAGCTAGCTGACAGCTTTTGAGATAGTTTAAATTTGTAAAAGTTTGTAATACTGTTTAATATTCAGTTCTGAATTTGAATAGTTGAGATTTGGACGTTTGTAATATAAAGTGTGTGTGTGGCTTGTGTACATATTTTAACCTGTTGTGGTCCGTGGTAGTTGGTAAGTAGAGTCACTGCATGTTATATTATCTTTATTATTATAAGCAGGTTATAAATAAGGTGTGTGTGTGGACCCCAAACTTCTGATCCGGGTTTGGAGGGTGCCACATTATGTGTGTGTATTTTTACTTGTTAGTTTATCTTGTTGATCATATGCCAAAGTTAGCACATGAGTTTAGGTGTTAAAATGCCATGAACACACCAAATTAATGTTAACTAGCATGACAAGTTTTGTATTATTTCAGTTCACTAACACTGCCTAATATACACTGCTTGATCAAACTTGCTTCACCAATATTATAAATAAGAATTACTCTGGCAATAACTTTCAAAAGAATAATGTCACAATTAATTGTGTATTTAATTATTTAAAGAATACTATATATATTATATATGTAAAATATAATATTTATTTATTAATATTAGTAATCAGTTCGATTCGGTTTTTATCAGTTCGGTTAAAAGATATAACCGAAACCAAACCATTTAAATCGGTTCAGTTTTTTATTTTTCGATTTCGGTTCCGGATCAATTTTTTTCGGTTCGGTTTTCTCCAGTTTCGATTTTAAATCGGTTTTTTGCACAACCCTAATATAATATGTACGTTTAATTGGGTATAATTCTTTTTTTCCTAGTCCCTGCTCAAAACATTCTATCATCAAGGTCCTAGGTTCATATTTAAAGTTTTCATATTTTTTTAAAAAAAATTAACAAAACATTAAATTCGGAACATTTTTAATTTTGCAAAACAAGTTTATTTGCTTTCTCTATTATAAAGATAGAAATTTTAATAAAAAAATAATTTTCTCCAAATTTATTATTTTTACAAAGATATTGGTTGCCCCTAACGAGTCAAGAGATTCAAACAACGCCCGCCACTTTCGTAACTTGTGCTTGTCGTTATGTTCCCCTAAAATTTTGACCGTATAATTATAATTATATTTTTTATAATTTTATAAAATTAAAAATATGAATTTAATTTTTTTCACAAACATAATTAAAAAATTAAAATAATACATCTAAATCCCAAAAAGTTAAGTGACAATTATTTATATAGGTAGTTTAAATTTTTCACGTATATTAAGCATTTTAAAAATAGAGTTAAAATTAAAAATTCTTTTAAAATTAATATATAACATAAATATATTAATCGTTTCTAAAAAAGATATTAATTTAATTAATAATTTAAAGTACATTGATATTGATACTTGTGCAAGAAGTCAAACTCTGCATATTATGGACATTTAACTCTATCTGTCATTTTATTTCGACCGTTAGCTCTTTCTTGGGGAAAACTTCCTTTGTCCGCAGTGCGATGTGGGATTCATAAGATACTTTACTAACAACTTACTTGGTTACTACTTGAATAGTATTAGTTACTCCCTCCTCCCTCCGTTCTCTTTAATTGTTTATATTTTTTTAGAAAATATCCGATACACATTTTAAGGTACATATAAAATATAGTTCTGTAATTTTTTTTATAATTTTATTTTTCTAAATAAAAATTAAAATATTCAACTTTTATTCATAAAAAGAAAATTATAAAAATAAGTTACATAACTATACTTTTTATGCACCTTAAAATGCGTGTCGGACACTTAATCAGAAATGTAAATAATTGGAAGAGATTAAGGGAGTATATTTTTACATCAAAAAATGTTTACTAATTTGAAAACAAAATCCATAATACAAATCATTCTCTCAACTTAAAAGTATGGATAACTTTTCAAAATTATTTTCACATTTTTTTTAGTTGAGTTGCATGCATTATCACGCCTTTAAATAAGTGTAAAAATTAATATATTTTATTGCATTAGAAGTCTCAAAATATCTAATATTTTACGGAAACTAATAAATTTGAATGAGTAAGGTTCGTTTTAGACAAATTGCCAGCTATTATGATGAAAATAAGGTAATTTTTTTTTTTTTAAATTCAACTCCGCCTAACTATTCTTATCGTTTTGAAATAAGCTCAAGTTCTTATGCAATGCCACATCTTCTCATCGTGCTTGTCTTAATTGAATTACCAAGTCAACTTCTAGGACACCATAAAATTTTAAATGAAATTGAGTTACCGTTGATGGTGACTTTGACTTATATGATATCAACCTCTATGGATATGGAAAAATTATAAAATTCTTGCTTTAAATAAAAGACCATGGATAAATAATATAATAATACTATCCACTTGCGATTAATCTTTGTTTTTTCTTATTTTAGTTCACATGACCGACCATTTTTTTGTTTCATAAAGAAATAGTAATAAATGACCAGTTGCACACGAGTAAGATTTTGAATTTTTTGAATTTATATATGTATATGATGTTTATAAACAGCGAGCAATTGGATACAGAGTTTACCAGAAAATAACAAGGGTACTTGAAACATTCAAGAACATATATGCTTTTTTAATTGAGTCAAAGTCCAAATCTCCTATTTTTATAGTAAAATATGAGATTAATAATCTGAGGTATCTTAAGAATTTTCTATTAATATTTATCAAACTTAATCTTAGATATGGGGATGATATATGCACCTTGTAAACTTATTTATGCACACATGTATTATTTTTGGACTAAATTATCCTTCATTTTTTACCTTTAAACCAAATTATCCTTCATTAAATTATAATTTAGGATTTCTAGAACAAGTCACCAAATTTTTGAGGTAATAATGTATATTTAAATAATAAAATTACAATTCTATCCCCTATTTATCAAAAAAATTTGTCGAGGTAAAGAAACATTTGTTTCATGTCATTAAGTAGGGGATATAATTGTAATTTTTTAAAATTTTCAATTTTTGTGAATAGTTATCCAAGAATTATATTTTTTAAATTATCATATTGTTTTGTTTGAGTAGATGGTATGACTATAATCATAGTTGGTGGGAGTAGATATTGTTTTATCACCTCTCATAAACCATTTTTTATCCCATGAAACAAATATAGATTGAAAAATTTAAAGAATTAAATTCTAATTCCAAAGCCTCAAAACAAACATAAATAAAATTTTAAAGGATTATAGTACAATCGTATACTTAATCCTTTCAAACAAATATATGATATGATAATTTAATCCAAAAAATTAAGTTTGATGGGATTAATTATCGCGAAATATTATTCCGGAATTATAATCTACAGAAATAAACATGGACTTGAAAGAAAAGAAGGATATTTTGGTACAAAATTTAATTTTTTAGGGTGTTCATAATTCATAAATCACTCGCAGTCAGATATTTATCAAATAGTATAACATGTCAATTTTAGTGGAATGAAGATAGGAGTGGTATTCAATTAGCAAGAGCATCTCCAAGGTTCTCAACCCCTTAACTAAAATGTCTAGCTGGAAACTGAACCTTCAAAAAAATAACTAATGCTTTCGGTTTTTACTTCTCCAACTAGCCATTCCTATTGCTAAATTTATAGCCATCCATTTTTTGTTGGCTATATATAGTCAAGCACTACAGATCTCTAGGATTATCCACGTCACCCGCAGATGATTTCTCTATTCATGTTGTGCACCTCTCTAATACTTTAGCCTCTGTGTATCTTATTTTTTTATTTATTTGTTTATTTTAATCAAATAAATTATTTAAATATTAGTTATAATCTAGTTTTTCATAATATACAAGTATAATTTTAGTCATTATTTAGAAATATTAGTGTTAATATAAATGTACTTAAATTTCTTAAAGTATATAACTTGGATTTCAAATCAATTGACATTAATAGTATTTTAAAAACTTTAAATTTTATTAAAAAACATTGTTAAAAATTATATTAGATTATTTTCAAAATATGGTCAACCATTATAACGAGCCCTATTGGAGCACAATATATTAAACGTTCAGCAAATTTTAGCCAACCATTATTTTATATTATTATAGCCAACCATTATAGTTAACCCCATTGGAGATACTCGAAGACCAAAAATAATTAAAATTTGTCGTGTAAGAGCATCTCCAACTCACATGACTTGTTAGCTATATTGTCCAACCGGCAGAAAAAATATAGCAATCCACTAGAAAATTGTCACTCCAACCGTCAACTCATGTTAGCAATAATTATAGCTATCCTGTTTTTGGTCTTCCAAATTTGTTGAATCATGGATAGAATATAGATATCCTCTAAAATAAATCCAACTCATCATTCATTCTTTCTCTTCCTCTTTCCTTTTCTATCCCTGTACAAATATATGCTTTCATCTCCCATTTTATTTTCATAATAATAATAAAATATTATTTTTAAAGTATAGCTAACCATTATACTTATTCTTATTTGTTATACTTATTCTTTTGGAGCATTAATTATTATCATGGTTGTAAAAATCGGTAATCGGTACTAATCGGTTTAGGTACCAATTAGGGATTAATCGGCAAATCGGGGATTAATCGGAACAAAAATCGGATATATTTAAATATTTTAATAATATTTAATATATTTACCTTATTTATTATGAAATATATAATATAAAAATAATTTATAAATATTAATCGGATTTCAAAAAATAGATCGGCCAAATATTTTTTAAGAATTAATCAGGGATTTTTTTAAAAGTCGGGGATTTTTAGAATACTGATTATTATATGAGTCTGTTGAGGGTATTTTAGGAATTTTCATACCTTAGTAATTGTAATTTATCTTGCCGAGGAACTTTGTTAATATATGTGCAGCAACCTTAAACGACCAATAAATTAAAACAAAGGGAGTATTATTTTAGCTAAACAATTTAGGTATCTCTCTGGAAGATGCTCTACTAGGTAGTGGCTAGCTGCTCAATATAGAAGAAGGTTGTTAAGCATAGGTATAACTTTTTATTTATAAATCTAAAAGTAATTTATGAACTTTCCAAACAGCCAAGTAGTTTACATTTGTAAGACAAGGATTAGTCACCAACACAAACGGCCCATGATACAATTGCAAGTGTCATCGTAGCTAGGGCATAACAAAAAATCGAAATCAATAAAAATCGGACAAAATTGATTTGAATAATTAGATCCAAAATCAAAAGCGAAAATAAATAATGGAACCGATTTAATTGGCTCAGTTCCGGTTATACATGTCAACCGAACCGATAAAAACTAAACCGAACCGATTAATAATATTACTAAATAAGTATTACATTTTTTATATATAATTTATTTATATTTAATTTACAATTTCTAAAAAAAATTATAATTATATTGTTATATTGCAAAATCAGTATCTAATTTGTGATTTATTACTGATTGATTTAGCCATTTGATTTGTAATAATATAAACCTGTTAGTTCCATAGGTATGCAGATTGTTTTCTTATATATTCCCCAGACTGCTTGATGTTGTCTGGGTTGTATTTGTCCTTGCGTGGGGCAATGTGTGTAGTACTTCATGGCAAGTTGGCAACCAGTATTATATTATACGTATTACGTTATGCTAATTTGCTCCAGTTTCTCGGCTCCGGGACATTTTTAGAATATTTTAACTTAAAGTTTATTTTTATAACACAACTCAAACATTTTCAAAAATGTCACATAACGCCACTTCATTCGGGGTTTAGTAGTGGAGCCCCATAAGTAGTGGGCATCTGAGATTTTATTTTTGTATGGTTTTATTTGCTTGGAAAAGTGTATTATGGGGTAATATTTTTTCTCTTGACGATGCCTCGTATTTGTTCTTAACTCAGTTGCTGATAATGGATACTTAACGTGAAACACAAATTCCAGCACATAACAACAGCTACATAATAACACACAGTTGAAAAACCGTGTCTACCTCGATACACAATAATAAGACGATACATTTTAATTAGGCCTTCACATTGTTACTAAAATTGTACAATAAACATCAGATGATCACTTAAAAATCTGCAAGGTTAACAACATATTGATCCTCATCACTTCCTGCACTTTCCATAACTTCACCCTCTTTTTCATTTTCACTTTCTCCAGCTTCACGCCAAGCTTCATGACCTTCAACATACCATGCAATTTCACTATCTTCTCTTTCACTCAGGTTGCTTTCCATTTTGTCGTATTTTTTATACACTTCATCGATCTGACATATGCATTCATCCTCCGTGAGAGACCTATCATTGTAAGCCTTTAGAATTTATTCTTTATCATCTCTTATCTCGGCCAAAATATTTTGATTCACCTTCTTCTTCATCTTTCTCGCACTCTCAGCTTCTTTAATTTCCTTTCCGCGACTGATACATTCCGCGATACTGAGCTGGCGCCAAATAGACTTAGATGTGCTAGAAGATGCTTATTTTTTACCCTTATCCATTTTATGTTTTTCAATTTCAAGTAAGGATACATTTATATGGCATGCTAACAACTACGTGACAATTGTTTCGTACAGTACTTCATAATGAATTTATGATACACAGTCACACACTATTTGAGTAGTCAGATCACTCTGAAATTTATCATAATAATTCCGAAAGCTGAAAATAATATAGTACAATATAAAAATACAATATTTGAATACAGTGTATGCAAAATGATACAGTATCTTGCATTATGTATCATATTCTGAACCCCACTTCATATGTTTATTACTCATCATCGACGAGTAGCAATCAGAAACATAGTCGGGAGTTGTAGCGAAATGATGATACATTCTTGCGCTGTGATGGTCGCCATCTTCAGCGAACTCCCTACATTTTGTTTGTAGATCCATCCGGTTTAAACGCATTTCTTTTGCAATTTCATAAATTACATACCATTTATACTACATTTCAATGGATTCAGTACAATACACATCACTAAGAAACCTTCATCCAGTAGGTCAAATTCAGTGGAGGATCAAAGTTTCAAGTATCACGACAAAGGGATGACTATAACAATAACAACGTAGCGTATCGAGGTTTGCAGATGATACTTGTTGATGAATATGTAAAATGCTTTAATAACTTAATCTTGTCAATCACCAACTTCATTTATATGGTTCTCATAAATCCATTCATGGGTCCGTACAGCGCAACCGTATGCATGTATGGATACCGTTCGGGGCGGTAGGTCATTTTCATGGTCGAATTGTCGAAGGTGAAACTTATGGTATTTTCAATTTATTTATTTTTAAAAAAATAAAGTAATCAAAATACTACAAAAGTACTATTACATGAAAAAAAGTTTTCACAAAAAATAAATTTACAACTACGTATGCAAAACCTCGTGAAGTTGTGTCTTCACGGGAAAATTCCACACGCGACTCGCAAGGCACCCTTTTCGAAGCTGCGAAAGTCATATATATACTACTATTTAATTAAAATAAAAAAATTCGTACTAAAAATAGGTTCACATCACTAATCAATAAAAAAAAAGTAAACCAAAATTTTTTTGGACAAGTATAATATTATAGCTCAAAACGTGACCTCCGGAGACTTTTTTAAGCTTCTTAACCTTCCGAAATAAGAGCCAAATACAAACGGAGGGGAGGAAAAAAAATATAATTTAACCCCCGAACGCCACTACCTCTGGGATTGAGACCCAAAAGTAGTGGCGTTCTGTGCCATTTATGAAAATGTTTGAACAACTATACCAAAAAGTGAATTGTTTGTTCAAATGGGTTAAAAATGTCCGGGAGTCCAGTTTCTCTGCACCGGTTTAGTTAGCCATTCTTATTTCATAGTATGCCACATGTTCCATCATAGTCCATATACTTCATGTAAACTTTGAGTTATTTGGGTTTCTGTTTTGTTTGTCATTTGTATATTATTTTTTATTTTTTATATTTGTCGGTTTTATAACCGAAATCGAGCAGATTATAATTGAACCGGATTTTTTAAAACCGAAATCGAATCCAAACCGGAGTTTGCGATTTTCGATTTTAAAAATCGAAGATATATGATTACGGTTAAACCGGAACCGAGCCGAACCTCGTTTGATAAATTCTGTTGGGCCGTTAGCCGGTAGTTTCTCTTCTCACCAATTGACACAGAAAATTGAACCGACTTTCTATTTGATGAAGTTAGGGAGAAAATGCTTGTTGAGCATATAAAGTGCCTGTTTGGGGCATCATATCTATGGCTTATATGGGCTAAAAGCCCAATTCAGTTTAGCTCGGGCTGTTTGGCAATTTATCAATCTAGCTTTCATTTCACCAACTTGTAGTCATCAGTAGAAAGTGAGAAACATGTACTTTCCCGTTTTCTAATGTGTCTTCGAAACGGATGCAAAGACAGTGGTGGATGCTTACAAGAGTGGTGAAGGTAATACATACTTTCACTCAATTATTTCAGGATGTATATCGTACTTTCACTCAATTATTTCAGGATGTATCGATATAGGGAAACTCTATGATGAGTTTCTAGTTGAGTTCGTTCATAGATCTGCGAATGGTGTGACTCATGCATTAGGGGCTTCTGTCTGCACTCCTCCAGACTTTGTTTCTGATGTACTCCCTCTGTCCCGTCCATTTCTTTACACTTTCCTTTTTGGTCCGTCCCACCAATTCTTTACACTTCCTAAAATAGAAATATTTATAATACTAAAAAAAGAAAATAATTTTATTATATTACAAGTGGATCGTGAGTGTCAGCGTGTTAGTAAAGTAATCAAATGTTTAACACCATTTTTAATCATATTAACAGAACCACACCCACCCACTTGTCCTTTCTCTCTCTGTCTTAATGTCCTGTAGGCTGTAGCCCTAAAACCCATTTTCATCCCCTGTATTCACTCCTCGACATCAATTAAACCACCATTAAACCACCGCAAATCGTGTTCTTCTTCTTAAAATGGAGTCCCAAATTTTTAATGATTCAGCCCCAAATACGTATGCTGATTCCGAAATTCCCCCATCCTTTCCTTCGCCGCTTCTTCCAAAAAATCTCACAAAATTAAATTGCGAGGATGATGCCGAGCTGTTTCAAATCAGTGAAGAGAAGCCAGATGATCTTACAGAGCAATTTCTGAACGAAATCGTTGAGGATACGCCCTTAAAGATTATTGAGCAATATGTGAAACATAAGAAGAGAGCTTTAAAACCCAAAAAACTGCAGTTCGAAGACCCAACTGGAATGTTGCAAATTTATCTTTCCCAAATTGTGTAAGATTTCTGATCTGTATATAATTTCCTTGTGTTTTGAGGAAAATAATTCTTTTTTTGATTTGCAATTTGTGTTTGATTTGTTGCACTTGAATGATTTGTTTAAAGTTTGTTAACCCTATATTGTGTCTGATATGTTTAAATTTGTTGAAAGATTTTATGATGACCAAAATGGGTGGGACTTACCATTTTGAGCTTTTCGTAAATTAATTACAAGAACATAGATAATATATCTGCTACTAGGACCATTTGTTTAAACCAGAAAACAACATAAATTATAGATTAGTGTCAAAACAACATAGATTAAACAGAAAAACACATGTGTCCAGTCAAAAAATTGAGGTTGTCCAGTCAATAGATTGATGTTTTTTGCAAGTATTAGGCAGTCCTGTCCTCCACATTGTTTCTTTTGTTTAAAACACCTTGCACCAGTTCTCCAGGAATGGTAAGCTGATTTGGTAGCTGTCCCAAATTTGAAAGTTTTTTCTTGCCTATATGAGGCAGTCTGTAGTTGTTATTCCCATCATTTTTCAATATCTCTGTCATGCAACTCATCAAGGACAGCCACACATAGTTTGTTGTTGTGTCAGTAACCACTTCATAGGCCCTAAACACTGCATCTACTAGTTGACATATAGTTTTTGGAGCTTTCTCATGCTGCAAACCTTGTATAATACGAAAAAACCCAAAATTATTAATGTTTAGGTCTTGACTATTAGGAGGTTGATTGGCCAAGGTTATAAAAAACCCATCTGATTGTGCGGCGTTAACAAAATCCTCATCATTAGCTTTAATATGTGGCCTTGCATTGTCTTGTTGAATGACAATATTTTTGTCAAAATCAGCGGGCCATTTATCTTTAATAGCTGGGATAATTTTGTTGATCAAACATTGTTTAATCACCACCTTGTTTATACTTTCGATAGGTTTAACTTCAATAACCCCTTTTGCTCTATTCTTACTTGACCTCAAAGCCGGTTCTTCAAAGGTAAAAGGAAATATACATATTTTTCCATCAAATATGCAAACCCCATCATTGTTATATCGAGGCCTAGCTATTGCACTCATGAACATAATTTTAGTTATAAATCTCTTTGACTTGCATGTGCGATGTGGTTCGGGTTTGTTAGGTAGGAGGTAATATTTTTGACTTTGCTTTGTCATATAGAACCACTTCTCGTCTATGTGAACTTCATTATACATGTTTACATATGTGGGATTTGTGTAGAGGCTTGAATTTTCAATATGGTTTAACACAAAATTAACTCTAGCTTCCATATTCAAAGGAGTTAAAAAAGGTTTCAATGCATTAGAATGTGATCTAATCTTACCTTTCTGAACTAGCCTATGGACAGTATATTTGCTTGCATTTAAGTGACATGCCAATGTCCTAATATTTGTTCTAAGATGGAGAGGAATATGCCGTACATTTTCTAAATCCAAAGCATACCTTTTGTTACCACCCCTGTACTTTCTGTCAACATTAGGAACCAAACCTTCCTTGATTGCTTTGTGCACAACTATCCAGATTTTAGATATTGTCACTCTGCTAACACCATAATGCACTCCAAGTTGTTTGATGACTCCCCTTTTGAGTTTGCTGTTGTTGAAACTTAGTGAGAGATCATGTGCAAACTGCTTTTTTTTTTCTGCAACTTTTAACCTTCTTTTGTTTTTTGCAGGTACAACATGGGAGGCAAGAGTAAATGTGGTCCCTGATTGTGTACAATATGCCATTTTCCTACTAACCTAAAGATGACAAAATCAGTGATGTTCTGGAGCTTTACCGGAGTGGGTGCTGGAGCTTTACTGTGATTTTAAAGTGTGCATAGTGACTAGTCTACTTTTGTATAAAGTGAATGTTAACTGGTGTATAATGGAGCCAATATGTAATTTGTGAACTTGTATTAAGGCGGATAACTTAGGCGGGGTATTATATTAACTTTCCCCCCATTTGCTAATGTCTGTACTCACCTTTTTAATCAGCTGACTTCATCCATTTATATCCATTGTTTAATAGGTTTAATGGTCTCCGTGCCCAACCCATTTGTCTCCGTGCCCAACCCATTTGATAACAAATGGGTGGGACGGAGGGATTATTACTTATGAATTTAAATGAATAAAAAGCAAGTACGTTTTATTAAAAAAAAAAGTTCTCACTTATTTTTTAACCTCCTTCTCCCCATTTAATATTTTAACTTCAGTTCCTATTTATATAACAAGTAAATTACGTTAATTTATTCCAATTTTATTATATTTTTCTTAGTAGTCAGCGACTGTGAAGTTGTCAGTGTTCTTTTTTTTCCTTTTACTAATATAAGTTTTTGTGTTTTGTTGAAATGTTAGAATATATTTTTTAGCTTTTAGTATTTTAGAATATTTGTGCTTAACAATTAATCTTTTTTTAATTAAAGTCCATGTATTAAAGTCATTGTAATAAGTATTATTTTTAGTTTTTTATAATTTACCAAACACATCCCTAATTTATAGAAAAAAATATCTAAGCACCAAAAAAACCAACAAATAATAATTTATATATCACTCATATAACACTTTTAATTTGAAGTTATAAATTGCATTTTTTAATAAATTCCAAAGGAGTCATAACTAATAAAATGATAGAGCAAATAAGGCTTCTGGAACGGGAATAAACAGAAAATAAAAAGACGAAAATAAGAGCAAAATATGTATATTCCGAGAAGTGAATGTTAATAACAAAATTATTTTATAAAATTATTAATTGTATTAATCGAACTTAATATGCGAAATAAGGTTAATTTTGAAAATAAAAACAAAAGATATGTGGATTTTTAATTCATGTATTAAATTTGATATTAAATCTTGTTTTTTTTTAAAAAATATCATTATGATTTACCATACACTTCAAAAACTTATAATAAACTTATACATAAACACTTTTCAATACACTTCAACAACTTATAATAAACTTATACATAAACACTTTTCAATACACTTCAACAACTTATAATAAACTTATACATAAACACTTTTCAACTTTCACAAGAACTGGCCCAAAAATCCATTTTAGAGCTCTCACACACAAATATCATCATTTCTTTATAAACCTTCCTAGTACGGATAACAATCTGGTACAATGATATCTCCCTCGTTTCCGGTAAGCCGATGCTTTTGAATATATAAAGAACAAAAAAGTCATTTGAAAATAGTTTTATATGAAATGAGGTGGAAAAAATTATGCCCACACTTATTACAAAATAAAAATAAAAATAAATAGTTAACTCATTACACTGTTACATATCATTTCTTTCTACTACTCTAACTTATCTGTTTGTGATAAGATATTGTCTGAATAGGTTTTGTTGTGAGGCCAAATCCAAATGGAAATAGTGGATTATAATTTTGATCTCCTGCATTCATTGGGAGTTGATCAACAGTCTTAAACCAAGTATGTGGAAGCTTGCCTGTGAATTCATAGTCACCAAACAAAACATCTGCAATGCCTTGTCCTTCTGATCCAGGAAGCCAAGCAGCCACGAGGGCATCAATTGTAGACATATAAGGCTCAACAACTACAGGACGGCCAGTAATCAGGACAACAACGCATTTTATATTGCCGCAAACATTAGTTATAATGCTTGGACCAGGATCCGGAATTGTTAAATTTAAGCTATCTCCATCTGACTCTGCATAAGGGTGCTCCCCCACTACTACTATGGCATAAGAGAATCTGTTGAACTTGAAAAAGCTAGCATCAGGGTTTTCTTGAAACACAACTTCTGTCTCCACATCAACTGCTCTTTTGATAGCGGTCAGAATCGATGTACCTGTACAATGTACATTAATAAACATGAAAGGGAAGAAATAGGAAAGTTTTTTAGCTCTTCATGAAATGAACTACAACAAAGACTACAATTATTTCTGCGTGCAAGTTATGCATAATGGCCAGAAGTAGGCAAGGGGGATGGAAGATATTAGGAATCATACCAGCTGTGATATTGCCGCTGACACCCTGCCATTCTACTGTCCACCCACCACACTGGTATCCAATATTGTCAGCATGAGTTCCAGTAACGAGTATTTTTGATGTCTTTTTGGGAAGTGGTAGCAAAGTCTGCTTTTCTGAATTTCCGTTCTTCAACAGCACAAGAGATTTTCTTACAGCCTCTCTTGCTAATTCTCTATGCTCCTATTTAATTAACAGTATAAATGATAAATTATATTTTAAATCTAGCAGAAAAATTGTCTCCGAGTGACTATCAAGATGGAAAAAAAAGACTAACCTTACATCCCAGGTATTTACCCATGCTATAGTCAGCCAATGGGTTCTCAAAAAGACCCATTACAAACTTCACCCGTAAAATTCTCTCCACTGCATCATTAATCCTTGTCATGGGTATGAAGTTGTTTTTAACCAGGAATGATAGACCGTCAATGAATTCCGTGTAGTTAAATGGTACCATCACCTACAATGGACACACAAATTATGCCGGAGACTCAGCAACAGATTACCATAACTGGGGTTATCATAAAGTTATGAATCTAAACTGACCATGTCAACGCCAGCATTGATTGAAGCCTCGATGGAATAAGTGTAATTTGCATGAGGTGGAGATGTCATCTTGTCGAGACCTTTTTCATCTGTAATGATGAATCCCTGGGATAGTGCAATAACCAAAGTTCAGAACTATCTTAGAACCATGCAATAAGTTACCCAAAGAAAAAGACTAATTAATTCTTACAGAAACAAATGTATTTACCCTGAAGTTCAAAGTATTTTTCAAAAAATCAGTGAGAAGAGCACGATTAGCATGCATTTTTACGCCATTCCAACTTGAAAAGGATGCCATCACAGTTGCCACACCCTTACTAACAGAATCATTGTAGGCTGGCATATGGATGCTGAGCAACTCATCAAAGCTTACCGCAGTATTGCCTTCATTAATGCCGTTGACGGTTCCACCATCACCCACATAGTGTTTGGCACATGCTGCGACTTTATCTCTACGAAGATATAAATGGTCAATAAAGTTAAGATATGAAGGCAGTTCAGGTAGTAGATCAAAAGCTGCTTAATTGCGACTTGACAAGGATTATAAATTTGTGCTGTATCTTCAATTTTATGTGGCATACAATAGAGTTTCTTCTATATAATCACAATTAAAAGTTGCACTGACAACGCCAACACGCAAGCTGTCATGTTTTGAAGGCAAACTATGTCGTCCGCTGTGCTGACTGTGTGCATGTTATAGAAACAAAATTTTAAGAAAGCAACGATGGTGAAACATCCAAAAAAGTACCAGGGGAAGACCAATAAAAGAACTAGATCTTACTTTCCAGATACGAAGGGATACCCCTTTTGAGAATCAGCAGTGATGTCTCCCTGTAGTCCTGGTATGGCCTCAGTCATCGCTCGAACTATTCTGGGATCTTCACTAAAACTCTCATAACAGCGACCCCACCTTGGATCTCTACAAACCTGCAATACAATTAGCACTTGTAAAGAGAAAATTTTTAACAAGCAGAAGCTTTCTAGTTCATAAAATTTATTTTCACACATAAAATTAGGTACCGCGATACAAGGTGCAAAAGCATAAGGTATTCCTGTTGCTCTGACTTCAAGAGCAGTAGCTGCTGCGATGTTTCTCACTAGTTCAGGCTCCCTGCTCAAAGAACATTACATATCAGACCACATCTCAAACTAAAAAAGAGATCGTTTAAACAACTTATTTGGTACTATTTTCTCTAATTCCTTTCTTGTAGCAGGACTAGACTTAAGAACTGAAAAACATGAGAAAGAGGTAAATGAGAAGAAATGGCTTGTAGAACATATCTTGAAGAACATATAACGCACACAAAATTCTAGTGCTAAACAGTGCACCAGGCAATATCCTTTTTAACTAATCTTTCGTGAGAAAACTTGGTCATACCAAAGGGAAGGCTGTCACTTCTAATGTGTTCGTTATCCTAAGTGTCACAGGTTTGCGAATATTCACTTGCCTGGTTGCTCCCAAACCAATGTTGTGTGGGAATATTGTTGCAGCATAAGCATTATTATGGCCGTGAACAGCATCGATTCCGTAGATCATAGGTATCCCGAGGCGCGTTGATAGTGCACCCATTTGAATTTTATTGACCATGTCTACCCAGTCTTTAGGAGATGCCTGTTTGTTTGGAACACTCCCACCATCACTCAACACACTTCCTGCAAAGACCATAAGAACATACTTGTATCATGCAAGTCATAAAAAAAGGCATATTAGAGAATGTTTGCTAAGATGTTTACCAATAAAGTATTTCTTCACAACCTCAACGGATGCCACAGTTCTTTCAATCTGAGTCATTTGTCCTATCTTTTCCTCCAAGGTCATCTTTTTTATTAAGTCCTTGATTCGTATTTCTATTGGTTGGCTTGGATCTTTATATTTTACGTACTCTGATTGGGCCATGACAGACCAAACACAAACAACAAGAGTCCCAATAAGATTTACCCAAACCCGGTCCATTTTCTTTTGCTCAATGTGCCTCAAAGAGGGATATTTGTTCACCAGAAATTCCAGTCAAACCTTATTGGCAATTTTTAGCTGGTACTGCAGCCAACATATAACAATACATTATTTATTAGAAAGAACCCTTAGGAAAAATACTCGAATATATAAAAGAAACATATTTTATTCAGCAAAGGGTATTAGCAATCAAGTACATGGACAGCTATACATATATAATGATGGAGCAAAAGGTAATAGGACATTATTCAGAGATTAAGCAATAGTTATAAATAAATGGAATACCTTAGCTTCTTGATTTGTTTCTTAGAGAATATAGTTCAATATAAGTAGAAGGCACAATTTATAATGCAGAATCCTGATAAAACAACGAAAGAAGCGAGAACATATGAAAGTTACAACCAAGAGGATAAACATGAGAGAGAATATAGTTAATCATATCAATTTCCTGGTCAAGTACTATGTGAATTTGGATTAGATCAAATGAGTAAGTTTAAATAGAGATTAAAATTAGAGTTTATCGACCTTTGGTTAATCTAGATTTGGTTCTTCCTCATCTCAAGCTATCATTTTCAGACTCTTGATAAGTCTTGATATCTTGCAATATCTACTTTGCTATCTTACTGAAATCCTGAAAGAAGGACGCATGTACAGATTATATCCAGAGAGGGACATTGCATATGGAAATTGCCTAATACTAAGAAGAGAAAAAAGAGCAACTGAATAATCCACAACCCCAAAATATCAATGAAATGTCATCAAATGAATCGAATGGTCATTTCATCTCCTCTATCCATAGATTATAAATTATTTCAGACACGGAGTCTTTTCCCAGAAACAAAATCCTTGTAAAGATGTAGACAGATTGTCATTCTATTTTCGACAAATCACCTCAAGGATGGAGGGCGACATGATCTCACCAACCAGACCTTAATGGCAATCTTCTACTATCATTACTCACAGTCTCGCACAAATAAAAAAATCCATATAGACTTGGCAACTTCAAATTTTGCTCTAACTGAAGGTAACAACACATTGCAAACCAATATGAACTACAATCTCAAGAATATCAAATATTATCACAATCCTAATATAAATCACACACACATTTACTTTTCTTTCTACAAGCCCAATTCCAAAAGGGCCCTTACCTCAGACTTCTACTTACATCCACTAGGCCACTATGTTAAAGATCAGTAGATCACAAAACAGCTTTCAAAAAAGGTATCTGATTCTGAATACATGAAGTTCATAAGAGTAAATAAAGAATCCATCAATTACAAGTATTTCAATTGAACTGATTGTTTTAACTTACTCTCAAGCAAATATAATTCAAGAAAAGTAGTGCATTGCAGGAGAAACTAATAAAAATGCATAGCAAAAAATGAGAATAAGCAATAAAGACACAAAATTCAAAGAATCGGAGCATACCCATCAGAGGAAATAAAGATGTTGTTAAGTACAGTGTTTGATCTTGATTAAGATGGAGTGAGTCATGTGTTTGATTTGACTGGTAAATAACAAGATAAAGTTTGACAATTTGGGTAGTTCATTGATGTACTTTTATTTAGAGCTGCCTGTCTGTCGCTATCACACGTACGAATTGTAGGGTTGGTTTGTGAGTGAGAGTCGAACTAAAAACCAGAAATGAAATGACGGATAATAAACTATTAACTAGTTGTGTGCTAGTCTGTAACTTATTTGTTAACGTCATTTGGGATGAAATACAAGGAGTTTTCTTTAGCATTTTAACAATGTTGCTGCGATTTTACTAGGGGTGCTAATTTGGACTGTTAAAACTTGGCAGGAGTTGTCAATTATTTGTTACACGTATTACTCTCTCCATCCAAAAAACGTTTTTCATTTGTGCTGTACACATTTACCAATGCACATTTTTCATTGTTAATATCTTTAATTTTGTATTAGTATTAAATATAAAATTTTTATTGTATTAAATTACTTATAAATACGAATCTAACAAAATCACTCGACTATGTTTGATCTTATAAATTAGATGTAAATTAGTAGTCAATCGCTTACTATGAATAATACGAAAAGTCAAAACGGGTAGATTATTTTGGGAGGAAGTACTAAGTTTTAATTATTTAAAAGAAAAAACAGAATTAAAATGTAATGTGTTAACAGTTAAGACCGGCTAACATCTCTTGTGCAATGATTCAGAATGAGTTGGCGTATCTAAATTTAATATTACTTGTTTATGTGTATCCAAATTAAGAAAGGGACGTCAGACGTGGCATGTTGAGTGTGTAGCTTTTATGTGGTGTTTTGTTTTTCTACGGATGAAAATACGCAGTTTTGAAAAAGGAACGCGTCAGATATTCTTGATATGGGATTACCTGTAGCTTTTGGGTTTGGGGGAGGAATTTGACATCTATTCTTTTAATCTTTTTTAAAATATATTATATAATTATCTCGGTTTCACACAGTTTTGCTTCGGCCTGTACCAGCATTTAGCAATTCACTTTTGTGAAAAAGTACGATTAATTTATATATTTTTTTAAAAAAATGCACTAATTTAAACGGAATAGTAAACTTAGCAGATGTTTTTTTTGCTAATTGATAACTTAGCACATCTTTTGCAACATGAAATACGAATATATGTAGCTTTCAACCATCTAGAGATACACATATTAAATTCCTACTCTTTCCATGAGAAAAAATTAACCAACAAAAATGATTTTAACTTGTAGTTGGCTTAAGAAAGGTGATTTAATATACAAATCTAAGGCAGGGTTGGTTTAGCAAGTATGGTTATGTTTTGAGCCCAAATCCAAGAGGAAATAAAGGGTCATAATGTGCATCTCCCACACTCATTGGAAGTTGATCAACTGTCTTGAACCAGGTAAACGAAAGCTTGCCTGTGAAACCATAATCACCAAACAAAGTATCTGCAATGCCTTGTCCTTCTGTTCCCGGAAGCCAAGCAGCTACCAGGGCGTCGATAGTAGCAAGATATGGTTGAATCACAACTGGACGGCCAGTGATAAGGACCACAACACATTTTATATTTTCACAAACATTTTTGATTATGCTTGGACCAGGTTCTGGAATTGTCAAGTTTGGACTGTCTCCGTTAGTTTCTGCGTATGGGAGTTCTCCAACTACAACTATTGCATATGAGAATTGGTTGGACTTCAAAAATTCTATATCTGGATATTCTTGATATACAACTTCAGTCTCTGCATCAACTGTTTTCTTAATGGCGTCAAGAATTGAAGTGCCTGCAGCGCAAGAAATAAACCACCATATGGATACATTATTGAGATTCGTGACACTAATTAGTGATTTATCGTACATAAAAAAAATACAAAAGAGGAATGTGAGTGAATGTACCAACTGTGACATTGCCATCAAATCCCTGCCATTTGATAGTCCAACCGCCACACTGATAGCCAATATTGTCAGCATGCTTTCCTGCCACAAGTATTTTTGATGTCTTTTTAGGAAGCGGTAGCAATGCCTTGTCTGCAGATTTTCCATTCTTCAGCAATACAAGAGATTTTCGTACAGCTTCCCTAGCCAGTTCTCTGTGTTCCTGTTTCCAAGCACCAAGTTTCGTGAGAAGATGAGAGAGTCTTAGAATGCAGTGAAATACTAGATAAGCACTGCAACTGATAAGCGAGACTGACCTTACACCCAATGTATTTTGCCATGCTAAAATCAGCCAAAGGTTTATCAAATAGACCCACAGAAAATTTCACCCGTAGAATCCTTGTCACTGCATCATCAATACGGCTTATAGGTATAAATTTATTCTTTACGAGGAAGGTTAGACCATCAATGAACTCTGTATAGTTATATGGTACCATGACCTGCAATTTTACAATGACCACAACAGTTATTCTACAGTCTAAGAGTTTAAACTTTTAAAATTTTCTCTTTTAGAAAATAAATGGTTTTGGAATATAAAGAAAAAAAGAACTTCAGGAACATACCATGTCAATGCCAGCACTTATTGCAACCTCTATGGAATATGTGTAGTTTGCATGAAATGGATTAGTGATCCTATCTAGACCTTTGTAGTCTGAGATGACGAACCCCTGGAGTGGTTGACAAAATAATTATACTTAAAGATACTTAATAAATACACATAATAGGTACTCCACTGAGATAAATGATTTTACTTTGAAGCCGAGAGTGTTCTTGAGAAAGCCATCAATCAGATCACGGTTTGCATGCATCTTCACTCCATTCCAGCTTGTATAGGAGACCATGACAGTAGCCACACCCTTAGCAATGGAATCATAATAAGCTGGCATATGAATGTTAAGCAACCCATTTCTGCTTATTAAAGTGTTGTTCTCATCAAGTCCTTTGGTGGTTCCACCATCACCTACAAAGTGCTTTGCACATGCTGCAACTTTTTCCCTGCATAATAATGAATTCCATAGTTAAAACCTAGTGTCCAAGTTGAAGAAGATCAGTTCCCCGATAGGTTTGCAAGCAAGACTTGGTTGCCAGCCTATGCAACAGAGATGTGCTTACCTTCCTGACACGAAAGGAAACCCCTTTTGAGATTTTGGAGGGATGTCTCCCTGTAAACCTGGTATGAACTCAGTCATTGCTTGAACGAGCTTTGGATCCTCACTATAACTTTCATAACAGCGACCCCATCTTGGATCTCTGCAAACCTGTCCATATAACCATTTATAAGTAATTGAAATTTAAAACCTTGGGATCATAATATCATTATTTAAACTCTTCATTAAATCATTTACCGCGATACAAGGTGCAAAAGTATAAGGTATGCCAGTTGCTCTGATTTCAAGAGCAGTTGCAGCTCCAATCTTCTTGACAAGTAAGGGGTCTCTGCTCAATGGTTAAGAAACGATGCTCCATTAAACTAACTTGTCACACTAGAGGTATACAAGTGAAATAAATTTTCAGTCCTTAAGAATCAGCACATTTCCCTAATTCCCTTTAGGTTAAGAAAGGATGCTCCATTACTAATTTGTCATAATGTATGGAACATGCTCAAGTAGTTCAGGTTTTACTTTGCAGAAAAGAAACATTAGCCAAACAGAGGCATACAAGTGAAATGGATTTTCAGTCCTTAATAATCAGCACATTCCCTAATTCCCTCCAAGTTCATTTTTGTCTATATAACTGTGTATGACAATTATTGCATTGCAAAGACTTGCCTGGTAGCTCCAAGACCAACATTGTGCGGAAAGATTGTTGCACCATAAACACTATTGTGGCCATGAACTGCATCAATCCCATAAATCATTGGAATCCCAAGTCGGGTCGATAGCGAACCCTTTTGAATCTCATTGACCATGTTAACCCAAGCCTCAGGAGATGCCCTTGGACCTGGAACACTCCCTCCTTCACTAAACACACTCCCTGTCAAGACCACAAGTTGAGACATGTATAGTGAAAAATGAAAATACAATTACATTTCAAAACAAAGTATAAGAAGGCCCAAACTTACCAATAAAGTAGTTCTTCATGACATCAGATTCAGCCACTTTTCTTTCAATCTGTGTCATCTGGCCAATTTTCTCCTCTAGGGTCATATGGCTGAGCAGGTCACTAATTCTAACACTTATCGGTTGGTTAGGATCTTTGTACTTAATGTAATACGATTGCCAAATGACATACCAGCTACATATAACTAGAATCCAGATAACAAAAACCGAAGTCTTTGCCATTTTATGTCTCTTCAGATGGGAAAATGATATGATGTTACACATACTTGCAGTCCAAGATCAAGACCAGAGTACAGAGTGTGAAACAGCAAGTATAGTAGCTAACAAATTACAAATAAAATGATGTGTGAAATTGCAGAGTATGCAGATTAGAATTTAGAACAAAAAAAACTGGGAAAGTTAGGAACTTACAAGATGAGGAAGTCCACACTACAGAAAGACAGACTCTGTTTAGTTTTTTGTTTCCACATAACGAGGTAACATGGTGTCCAACAGATTTTGCGGAATTTATGACATGTATAAATAATCAAATATACATTACACACTTTTTCTTTTTCTTTGCCTCCCGAGTTTTGTAAAGAGAAAGAAGTAAATAACAAAGATGTAAAATACTTTTCATTTTTAAAATAAAAATTTAGAGTGAAAGTTGATTAAATTTGTATTGATTATCGCTTGGTTTTGCTTCTTTTAAAAATTAGATAGCATAATTATGAATAAAAGTAAAACTAATTTAATTAACCTTGACTTGTTTTTTTTTTTTTTTTTAAATTCGGGAATAAGGGTGAGAGAACAACGTTTTCATAGTACCTTTATTTTTCATCAGATAAAAAAATCTAGTACACTAAGAAACTACTAGTAATAAATTTAACCAATAGTAGATCTAATCTAAATGGAAAAAAGAAATACCAAATGCTTTTACACACAATTGATGGATCGTTACAAAAACGGAGAATTACATTTATTGATGCATACTTATGGTGTTTATTAAGAAAGATAACCGATAACGTATTACAAAAATACCACAGCTGGGGACGGCAGCAGCTGACCCGACCCGTCTTTATGACTTTACCAAACACTTGGAATAGTTCAAGCACTCACGACTCACGTCTTGACAAAATGTGAGGACCTGTTTGCTAGTATACATGCAACATTTTAACAGTTGCCATATATTAAAATGAACAATTTGTGGAATTTAGCCTATATAAAGAAAGCATGAAGTGCATACTTGTAGTGAACTTGTAATTAAAAGGAACTTGAGTACTTATTACTTGATGATCATTTCTTTCAGCAGTGTTGATAGTTTAATTATGTAGAGAGGCCAAATCCAAATGGGAATAGGGGGTCATAATGTGGATCTCCTACATTCATTGGGAGCTGATCAACAGTTTTAAACCAAGTGTGTGGAAGCTTGCCTGTGAAACCATAGTCCCCAAACAAAACATCTGCAATTCGCTGTCCTTCTGTTCCTGGAAGCCAAGCAGCTACCAGGGCGTCAATGGTTGCGATATATGGCTGAATCATAACAGGACGTCCTGTCATTAGTATGACAACACATTTTATCCACCTGCACACATTCTTTATAACGTTTGGACCGGGCTTGGGGATTGTTAGGTTTAAACTGTCTCCCATTGTCTCCGCATATGGGAACTCTCCAACTACGACAACTGCATACGAGAAATGCTTAGACTTCAAAAACTTCGTGTCAGGATTTTTATTATAGACAACTTTGGTATTTTTGTCAACTGTTGCTTCAATAACTTTGCGGACTGTATTTTTGAGGCATTTTTAGGAAGTGGCAGCAAAGGCTGATGTGCAGATTTACCATTCTTGAGAAGAACCAGGGATTTTCTTACAGCTTCCCTAGCAAGTTCTCTATGTTTCTGCTCAAAATAAATGAAGTTAATATGTAGCTGATGCAATTTTCTCACTATATGGTTTAGCCTGCCAAGTTCTCTACATTTTGTTCTGCATATAACAGTGCAAAAAATGGTGGAAGCTGCGGGTCTAATGTAAAAACCTACGAGAATGCTGACCTTACAACCTAGGTACTTGGCCATGCTAAGGTCAGCCAACAGATTCTCGAACAGACCCATCATAAACTTTACTCTTAAAATCCTTTTAACTGCATCGTTGATTCTGGTCATTGGAATATACTTTTTCTTTACCAGCACAGATAGACCATGGATAAATTCCTTGTATTTCATGGCCACCATGACCTGAAACATGTGTACAACAACCAGATCAATATTTTTTATGGTCTTACAATTTTAACAGCATGTTTACACTTTAAAATTTAAAATTTTCAACAGACCATATCAATGCCAGCATTGATTCCAGCCACAATAGAATATGTGTAATTGGCATGTGATGGCGTAGTTATCTGGTCTATACCAGCATAATCTGAAATGACAAATCCCTGCAAATATATGAGGATTGAGGCCCGAGGTAATTTCTGAGTTGAATACCTAGCTCATCAATTCAGTATATTAGATATACTGAAAACTTACTACTACTTCCTTTTTTTTTGAAAAAAAAGAGAAGAACAGGGCTGTACTTACTCGGAACTGTAAAGTGTTTTTAAGAAACTCTGTGATAAGATAGCGATTAGCATGCATCTTTACTCCATTCCAGCTAGAATATGATACCATGACAGTAGCCACACCCTTGATGATGGCATTGTAGTAAGCTGGCATATGGATGCTGAGCAATTTGTGTCTGCTAATGATAGTATTATTCCCGTTGATACCTTTGGTCGTCCCACCATCACCTACGTAGTGCTTGGCGCAGGCTGCAACTTTATCTCTACAGAAAAAATTGAGTACAACACCAGTTGAGATAAATTATCCAAGAAGACAATCAGTAATATATCAAAATCAAGTTTAAGCTACAATAGTTGGGTTCTCCTCAGTTTGGATTTAATCTCGAGTCCAGAAAACTGTCTCCTTAAAGCAGTTTCGCCCCGCACCATCCGTGTTTAGCGACCTGCTTCCCAGGATAAAACGAGATACTAGTATAATCGATAGATCGAATATACTCTCAGCGAACTTGAACTGAGCCCGAGAACTATCACCGGAATATTGGAAAAATTTAATACTAAAGAGACCGAGAATGAAAGAGATGACTCTTATTTCCTCGACTTAATAAAACTGGTGCCCTAAGACTCTATTTATAAAGAGAGGCTTGAAAGGACTTGTTTTTCTTTTCGATGTGGTACATGGTATTTATAAGAAAAACTAAGGAATAGGTTTGTGCTACTCTCGATGTGGTACAAAACCACTTTTCATATTAAAAGGTAAAACTTTGGAACATCAGTTCTCATTCACCTTTTACTCATTTTGAGCGTGTTAATATGCGTTGGAATCCCCTCGAAGAGAAGAATACGTTCCAATAAATACACACCACTAACACATAATGTGTCTCACTCATATAGAGTCTCAAAATGATTCACAACTTAGTCTAAAATACTAAGTTTGTCCAACAATCCCCCACAAATGAGATTGATGGTCCAGTAGCACGCACCACATAGACACCACATAGACAGACAGACGCGGAGCTTGACTTGGTGATAGTTCCGGCGGTCGGATATAGCATACGATAGGTAGAGAATGCTCCTTGAACCTTCGCTCGAATAAGTATATCGACTTTACTGGTAGACAGTATGACGCGATGTCCTTGAACTGTTCGACCGTTTGTGTAAACGATGACATACTCATCACTATATCTTTCCTGACTCATTCAGTTCTCATGATTATGTCCATTTTGGCCCTGGAACATCGTCCTGGTTCTGCAAGAGTTTCTAAAGAATTGTGCCTCGCAATTCTCCTTTGAAGCGGTCATACTTCTCTCTTACATAGGTGATCTTTATCTTATAGAGTAACCCGCGTTTACTTAACCGAATATTATGTATTCAAACTTGAAATCCCTGTATTCGTCAAAGATCATTAAAAGCATAAAGCTTAGCCTCGTACCTTACGGGTCTCACTGTTTCATCATCATAGAAATAGGCCAGGGGTTACCCCCACAGTGATTTGGTCATCATGATTTAGTTGTCCCATTGAACCAAGTTCTTGGGATCTCCAGTCAGCAAGGTTGGGTGTCCACCATGACGCCGTTAAGCAATAGGCAAGGCCCATTCCTCTCAATGATTTGACAACTATCTCTCGGTCTAACTAGATTCCCTTGACTTAAACAGATTCGCTTAGTTTAACCATCTGGTTAGTGGATCCAAACATTATCATTTAACTTTACATAGTCAATCATGATAATTCTCGTTGAGAATAGTTGTTTAATGGTATTATGTCCTCATCATAGATGTGAGACATACCATTTCATACACAATAATGTGATCTCCCAATTTGCATATTGATTACACGATATATGCATATTGAAGACACATTTTCCTTGTCATTTAGGAATATCCTTACAAAGTGGCTACTCGGCCTTTTAACTGCATTTATTTTATGCACCAGACTCGTATTCCATCATGAATCGAGCTAAGTTTAGGATTTCCATGACACGACTGCTAAGTGTGAAATGTATTCTCGAATGACTTTTAAGTTCTTAAAGTCAAATATCTAATTTACATACTATATTCACATAGTACAATTAGATATCTTTCGTATTGAAGTCCAAGCTCACGAGCACATATCATACACCTTAAATCTCATTGCAATCACTTCCAAGTGACCAATTTCCATTGTACTCGTGCATCTACCCAGTTTACCAACTGTGTAGCCTATGTCTAATTTTGTACAATTTTAAAAAGTACAACAGACTTGCAATCCTTCTTGAGAGATCCTTGTTCATCTACGCTTGGATATATATAAATCCATTCCAGCTATGACAACTTTAGCTTCGTTGACCTCTTCAAAATTCACATCACCAACATGTGACATGTATCATCTAAAACTTTTAAAGTCACGAAGATTGTAATCTTCAAATCAAAACTTTTCAATCTCATCAAGATTTTCAGAGATGATCCTCTTGTCATTACTTCTCGTAATGATCAGATCACTCACATGCAATCAATTATGACTTGCATATCATGTGTAAATAACACATGCACACTTGTCAATTCTCTGATTTTGAATCAGTTTGACATCTCATATTGACATATTTCATATTTATGAAATAACTTTACTAGTTATTACTTAAGGCTTCACTTGTTATTGATATTACCAGCTTTTAGCGTCCCAAAAAACCAGCAATTTCAGTTTGCATCATTACCGAGTTTAAGCGTCCTTAAACTGGCAATCCTTATTCACATAGCAACCAATATTGAGCGTCCTCAAAATGGCAACCATGTCATTTATTTGAAGCCATTGCTTATCATAGCAATATCAAATTTAATATGCCATTATTTCGTGTCAATGTTGTTTCACTCAACATGATCACCGAAAATACAGATTTTCTACTCTTGCTTTATCTAGAGCAACCCTCGGGTTCATGTAAATAGATATTTCTCCAAATATCTATTTAGAAAGACCATCTCAATGTTCATTGATGCACTTTTAAATTTCACTATACGATAATTTTAGTATCATCTTAATGAACCTTATTCTCAAAACTCGAGAATATTTCATAAATTATATAAGGTCATCACTTTCGACTGTAATATTTTTTTGTATCAGTCTGACCTTATACTTCCTTCAGACCCAGATATATTTTCCCAATTTAAAAATTCATCTGGGTCCTAATGCTTCTATCTCGTAAGAAGATCTATATATTTTTTTTTAAACAAGATTCTGTCAAACAGAACCACTCTCTCTATTTCTTAATGCTAGAAAATCTTGATTTATTGACTCTCAGTAATAGTCAAATTTTCTCTTGATATATTCACTTATCAAGAAATTATACGTGAAGCGCATTGCTTCTATTAAATTTACGAGTTCACCTTCAAGCAAATTATCAAGACATTCGGGACTAGCAATTATCCAAGTCTTTTGCTCTCTGCATACCATCTACTGATCAATCAAATCAACAAGCATTGATAAATATGTATAATCCCACAATTGAACAAGATGTTGTATTTCTAAATCAAAACTTCAAAATCACACAGCAAAAGAAAGAAATTTATACCACTATATACATTGATGTGCTATCAAAAGAAAAAGAATGCAGCTGCTAAACAACATACAGAAGTGGCCATGAAAAAATTAATGATAAAAATCTGAACTTTAGAGCTAAGATTAAGAAGAAGAAAGGATCAAGAAATGGAGAGACTTACAGTGACAGAAAATAGAGTGCAGATTTTGGCAAAGTGGAAAGTGGAACACACCAAAGTGATAGCTAGCTATATCACATAAATCACATTTATATCCAACCAGAACCAGTGATTTGTGCATGTACCATACAGCAAAGTTCATAAAAATGGTAATTAATAACTTTTAGACTATAATCAGTGTTTGGTACACGTATTATCGAATTAACTGGTGTTTCTTGCAAATCCATGGTACACTACACGTCTATGTGCCCCTATATTCTTTATCATTCGTTTTCATATTTTTACTCAAAATTGAGAATACAGTCCAAGTTCATGTCATGATTCTGAACTGCATACACTTTATTTTCTTTTAACCCGAAATTCTGATACTCCCTCCATCCTATAATAGTAGTCTTAATTTAATTTAATTCGGATAGTCCAACTTCATCTCATGATTCTCAACTGCATACACTTATGACTTCATTTAATTAACTAAGAATCAAATAAAAACGAAATTGTTCAAAAAGATCTATATAGTAACAAGTTTGTTTAGCTTGGACATGGTATGTTATTATTTCGCATTCAAACAACATTCACTCTCCATGACTTGGAATATATCCAAAGATATTGGAAATGACTAAGATCAACTCTAAGAAATCAAAGAATATAAAAGCTACTGTAGTTGGTTTCGGAAACTGGATTATGTAGCAAGGCCAAATCCAAATGGGAATAGTGGGTCATAATGTGAGTCCCCTACATTCATTGGGAGCTGATCAACTGTCTTGAACCAGGTAAAGGAAAGCTTGCCTGTGAAACCATAATCACCAAACAAAGTATCTGCAATGCCTTGTCCTTCTGTTCCCGGAAGCCAAGCAGCTACCAGGGCGTCGATAGTAGCAAGATATGGTTGAATCACAACTGGACGGCCAGTGATAAGGACCACAACACATTTTATATTTTCACAAACATTTTTGATTATGCTTGGACCAGGTTCTGGAATTGTTAAATTTAAACTATCTCCAAAGGTCTCAGCATATGGGGTCTCTCCCACTACTACAATGGCATACGAAAATGGATTAGACTTGAACACATCTGCTTCGGGATTTTCTTGATACACAACTTCAGTCTCTTTGTCAACTGTACTTTCTATGGCACTCAGGATTGTGGTACCTGAACGTGAAAAGGTCATTTAGGATTTACCAACTTGCGTAGAAATTGTTACTAGGAAAAATACTGCCACACTGTAAAAATATACCAACTGTGATATTCCCATCTTGTCCTTGCCAATCAATTGTCCAGCCTCCACACTGGTATCCTATATTGTTAGCATGTTTTCCAACTACAAGTATTTTTGGCACCTTTTTAGGCAGGGGTACCAAGGGCTGGTCTGCATATTTTCCATTCTTTAGAAGAACAAGTGATTTTCGTACAGCTTCTCGTGCCAGTTCTTTATGCACCTGTTGAAAGTACAACAATGACATGAAGAAATAGATGCTACTGCCTTGGCCATATGGTGAAGAGAGAGTAGTGCAATTTATAGAAGTTGGACAATGGTCATACCTTACTTCCAAGGTACTTGGTCATGCTAAGATCAGCCAATGGGTCCTCAAATAGACCCATAATGAATTTGACTCGTAAAATTCTTTCCACTGCATCATTAATTCGGGTCATTGGAATAAACTTATTTGTTACCAGGGCAGTTAAACCGTCAATGAATTCCTCATATGCTTTTGGCACCATGACCTGCACATTGCTCAGAATAACTAGATAAATATGGAGAGTTTTAGTCTTGTATTCCTACATAGAATTTAGATTTTTGAATTCAAATATAAAGTAGATAACTGACCATATCAATACCAGCATTAATCCCAGCCTCAATGGAAAATGTGTAATTGGCATGATGTGGCGTAGTTATCCTGTCAAGTCCTTGATAATCTGAGATGACAAATCCCTGCATTGGTCATTATGAAAAGTTCACAAACAAATTTGAGTAGCATCATACTTAAAACTTAAACTTAAGAATTTAAGTTACTTTGAAGTTCAGAGTGTTCTTGAGAAAATCAGTGACGAGATGACGGTTAGCATGCATCTTTACTCCATTCAAGCTTGAATAGGAGACCATGATTGTTGATACACCCTTTTTGACAGCATCATAGTAAGGTGCCATGTGAATGCTGAGCAATCCATTAACGCTTATCAAAGTATCATTTTCATTAATTCCTTTGTTAGTTCCACCATCAGCCACAAAATGCTTGGCGCATGAAGCAACTTTATTCCTGTGAGAAATATGAGAATCAGCCATTGTTCAGTATTTTAAACACGAGGTAAACAAATAATAGGTGAAACTCTACAGCTAGGTGAGTTAAATTTGAATCTTACTTTCCGGAAACAAAGGGAACACCCATTTGTGAATAAGCAGGTATGTCTCCCTGTAATCCTAGTATGACCTCAGTCATTGCTCTTACAATACTGGTTTCTTCACTATAGCTTTCATAACAGCGGCCCCATCTTGGATCTCTACAAACCTGCCATCTGATATCTTAGAAATGAGGCGGAAAAGTGTACCAGGGGTAGTTTTAGGACTTAGAGAATATGTGCTCTTTGAATCGATTTATTTACCGCAACACAAGGTGCAAAAGCATAAGTAATGCCTGTGGCTCTGACTTCAAGAGCAGTTGCAGCTCCAATCTTTTTGACCAATACAGGGTCCCTGCTTAAGATGAAACTAATCCATTACATATTAAAAAGTATACATATGAAGCAGTGGCACAATAAAATTTATATATTCTTCCTGGAAAAAATAGTACTGGAACATTAAAATGTTGATTGCAGAAGTGTGTTGCGCGTGTGTAAGTGTGCGCTTGTGTACACTTCCGATATGCTGATGATATATGTAAAACCGTAGCACTACTTGCCTTGTAGCTCCTAAACCAATGTTGTGAGGAAAAATTGTCGCCCCGTACACAGTGTTATGACCGTGAACAGCATCAATACCATAAATCATTGGAATTGCGAGACGCGTTGATAGCGCACCCTTCTGGATTTCATTCACCATGTCGACCCAAGTCTCGGCAGATGCTCTTACTCCAGGAGCACTCCCTCCTTCACTAATCACACTCCCTACATTATGCATGTCATCAACACCGAAAACACAACTGATCAATCATATAGACATACATGTAATGGGGTGGTAGTGATATAAATTTTACCACTCTTGCTGTAATAACTTAAAAGATGCAAATTTTACCAATGAAGTACTTGTTCATGACCTCTGGTGATGCTAAAGTTCGTTCAATCTGTGTCATTTGGCCTATCTTTTCCTCTAAGCTCATCCGGCTCAGAAGATCTTCAATCCGAACACTAACCGGCAGATTCCAATCTTTATATTTCATGTAATCTGATTGTGCCATGACATTCCAACAACATGCAATCACCAGAACCCCTATACACATTGCAGCATTACTTGCCATTTTATTCTCCGTCTATAAGTTGCCTGCACAGAGGGAAATAAATTCATATAACAATCTTGCATGTAAACATTTTCCTTCCAATTTGAAAACATTGCACAAGCAACTAAGAAAGTAGCTATTACACAAGAAATTGAAGTATACTGCAGACCCAAGCATAAACAGCTACGAAATGGAGAGAGTTGTTTAGCTCAGCCTTCCTGCTACGAGCATCAGTATTTTAGTTATATGAGTGAGTTATTCATAATCACCTTACTACTCATATTTATACTTTAAAAATCTCGCATGATAATTAACAAAGAAGAATCGAGTACATTTAGCAAGCGCACACACAAAATAAAAAAATCAGCCGAATTAGAATTTAAGATATATAAAGTTATATCACAACCAACTTTGAATAATTTGCAAATGCTTAGTAGACCATACTGTATATATATGCTCTAATGATAGATGCTGCCATTAGCAAAGACCTTAATTAACTATAAACTAGTATGATATTTTGATTAAATATTACAAAAGTTTGTCTGTGCTAGATAATCATAAGAATCAAATTTATACATGTACTACTCATTAATGAGCAAAAGTCTACAGACTACAGGTTACTTCATGAGACCTAATGATTTTGTAATTTTAGTCAAAATGACAGAAAGTGTAATAATGGTGAGGACTAGAATATTGTTTAAATTGACTTAGTATATCGTTTGTTTCAGTATAGAAATAGAATTGGTAATATATATGGATACCATACATTTTGAAAATGAAATGGATTGATCTTTTCAAAGATAAAAGTCATCAGTTTTGTCAAGTTGCCTAGGCCATCTACCCTGGGTTTGTTAATGTCTCTCCAGCTCCTCCGTTCGGCCTGCATAGCAAATATACCCTAGGAAATTCTTCTACTCGGAGCCCGTTTCAGTACGTGTCTAAGAGTTGTTAACACTTCCTCATATTTAGTTAAATGTAATTTTTGTCCAAAAAAATATATTGCCAAAAATGAAATTAAAGAGAGATAAAATAAAAAAACTAATATATATATTGACTTGACAAAATTTGACAATTTGTTAGGTAACTCCAATTGGAGATGCTCTAATATTTCTATTTCCTGCAGTAATGTTGACACACTCAATCTCTTGTTTACGTACTTCAACTTACTAATATTTGGTATTGTCATAATTTGCAATTAAAATGTTTGATAATTTATGTGCAATTTCAAAGGATATATTACTGCATCTGTCACCTGAAGATACAAAGTTACGGCACCGTTTCAATTATTTTGTCTTCTTTGAGTTTTTATTGTCAAATTAATTAATTTTTGATTAATATATTATTTTTTATTACTACAAACATAATTAAAAAAGATATTGTAATGCCAACTAATTATTTCTATTTTTTGTGATGATCAGTTACAGATATATACAATTCGAATAATACTACATAGCACCCAGTACAGACTATTGCATGAGCCCGTAGGGTTTACCCAGTGCGCACCGAAGATAGCGGCTGCGGGTTACCTACGATAAAAAAAATAAAAAAATAAAATAATACTACATAGCTAGATACACACATTATATCTCTGGGGATTCATCATTAGGTATTCAGATTTTAAGGATGCATGTCTAATTACTTTTGTGTCATTGTGTGTCTCTCATCTTCTCGGTTCATGCATATGGATAGCTGTCAATAATTCATATATATGCTCGTCTTATATTATTATATGTGTAATATTTAGTTTATATTTTTGTGCGACCAAATATACATGGCAGCGGTGTACAAGTATAGGACAAATTTTGTTGAACATGGTCCACGTACATGGATTACAAACAGGAGTTATACAATAAATATACTCCCTCTGTCCCTCCCATTTGTTCACACTTTCCTTTTTGGGATGTCCCATCCAATTGTTTACATTTCAAAACTTTCCAAAAATAGTAAAGTTTTTATAGTTTTTAAATTAACTACATCCACTATTTTCCTCCACTATAACCACTTTATACATATAATATTAATCGGTCCCACTACTTTACTCATTTTTTCAACTTTTCTCCACTACTTTATCATTTTTCTTAAACTCCGCGCCCCACCCAAATGTAAACATTTGGGAGGGACGGAGGGAGTACATTTTATCAGATGCTTGTACCTTGATCACTCATTGTCTTTTGACTAGAAAATTAATTTCTATTAGATTCGACTCTCTAGCTTCCCGAGTTAGAGTTTTTTTTTATACAGTAAGTTGGCTTAGTGTATACTAATTAAGCAGACTAAAAAATGTGTTAAACTATCAAGTTCATAGCATATAGCATGCATTAGGAGCTTGTCGCGGCTTAAAAACCTTGAAATGAAGAATTAAATCAGAAATTAAGGATTGTCATTCAGAAACGATGTCACAAACTTTTGTGAGCATATATATATATATATATAATTAACAGGCGGTTGACAGATTAAATTTGTACACAAAATAAACCTGCAAATGTTTACCAAGAGCGTCTTGAGTTTTAACCAACTCGCCCTGCCCCCGGCCCTTTTTGTTCTTGCCCAGTGGTGCATGCGATCTTGGCTATTGGTGGACTGCCTTAAAACAACGCCAAGTCCAAGAGATTGTCTTCAATCATGTTTTAAATCAAAATTTAGTGCAATCCAATACAATAAGAACCTCAACAGTATATGTCTTAAAATTTTAGGATATTATTTTCTGGACACCATCATAATTGCCATATTTCATTTATAACAATTAAAATATTATTTCCTTTTTTCTTCCATTTATCTCATCTCATTTTTTTCTCTTCCCTCCAAATTTAGTTCAAATATGTTATTAATTTTTAAATTATCAATAATAAGACATAATTATAAGTTAAATTGTTAAAATTCATATACCAAAAGAATGTCTAAAATTATTAGGACACTAATTTTTATTATATAGAGTATTACTCCAATACAAACTAAATTAAAATACAAATTACAAACTACACCTCCCACACATAACTACATATAATTCCCTCCATTTTTAATTGAATTTTTCCCGTCAATTACTGAACTCTTTTTAAAATCTAACTTCACTATATTTTTGTAAATCATCCAACAATCGGTATGAATATCATATTTGATATGTTTCGACGATAAATCACTAATTATGTTTACGAGAATCACTAAAAGTACTGGTTCTGAAATTAGTACTGATTTCACTTTACTGATTCGGATAAGTTTAAATACTGATTTGTCGTCAAAATATAGCAAATATGTTATGCAAATTGATGAGTGGGAGATGAATAAAAAAATACGGTGAAATTATTTTTTAAAAAAAGTTAACCAACTAACGGGAAAAATAAAATTAAAAACGAATATTGATTTGTATTTGATATTCTCTATAACATTGTTGGAGTACATAGTTTTTATTTGAACTAATCTTTTATAAATGTTTGCATTTCCATTTTAGTTAGTAATGCATATTCAGTGCCCAGTAAAACCAGATTAAAAAAAATATGTACATCAATATAATTGACTAACTTATTATATGTTCCGAAAAAGAATGATTAGATGAAAAATATAAATTATGCTGGAGCTGAGACAACAAACAGCACCTAGTCATTTTGGATGCGGACAATACATAATTTGGTTCTGAAACCTAGAAAAGCTTGTGATGTGTGAACGGTCCTGTAAGTCAGACCTAATAGTAGCATAGACCAGTACAGCCTGAATTACCCACAAAATATATAGTACGGCGGAAATAAAATTCATGTCACTTGGTTGATTTGTGTGTTGAAACTTAAAAGAGAAAAAGAGATCTAATACAAGAGAATTCATATGGATATATACACACACTCATACGATGTAGACATAACAGAAGAGAAGGAGAAAGAGAGAGAACATATAAATAAATCTTTACCCTTCCGCCAAACATATATAAATCGGCACCCACTTATATATGTGGGTACATCACATAAACAGTACAAGGAGTGTTGTTTAAGTCAAGTGTTGAATTAAAAGGAGTTACTAAAATCGTGAAAATAATATCATGGAGTTAGCTAGGTCAAATTAACCCCGGTACTTATAGGGTTCACATACGTCGTTTTTGTTTAATTTAAGCCCTTTTAACTGTAAGATTAACGCACTTTGTATTGTATTATCGCAAAGTAGCCAAAAAGGAGTATCACAGTTTAACTAGCCAGCCAGTAGATCATATCCGCAACTCACACAACTCAATAAATGCTGAAAGAAATCAAAGCAAAATAGAAACACGACTGGGATCTATGATCTATATATCCTACACACACAACACGTACATAACACGCTGTAAGTAAATATTATGCAGCGACAACTAACTATAAGACCGATAAAATGAGTAATAGAAAAGTTACTTGAAACTTTTGATAATCTGTACTATACACACGCTAAGGGATAAGGATTGTAGGCTATTATACCTGCAATTTGTTTGGTTAGAAGAGCTTACGTCGTAGACTGTTACTCAGAAAAGGTTAGTGTGAAGAATGAAGCCTGGTCCGAGATCTATCCCATATATGCAACATTTCAGTTATCCATACATGTGTGTGCGAAGAAAAACATAAAAGGGATCGATCTTGGATCAAACTTCATTCTTAACACCCCTTTTCCTTTCTTCAAAACTCTCTCTCTCCCCCTCTCTCTCTCAATGATTTAACAATCGAACATAGCTATATGTAGTTGTAATAATATGCTGTCGGCAGGCACTCAAGTCTTAAAAACTTGTGCCATTCACTTGAATAAACATAAAATTCTGAAAGGGAGAACGTTTGAGAAAGAGAGAGAGAGAGAGGAGACACTTCCATCCTCCAACAAAGAGTCCATATATAATAGTCGAACACCCAAACAACATGAAAATCAAATGTCTCACAGTCATAGATATGGAAATTAAATACATTTGATAACATGAAATGATAAGACTCATAGCATAGGCAGGTCAATATAGTATATAGTAGTATTAACTAAGATGTTCGTATATGTGTCCCTTTCCTCACATGTGTGTGTAAAGTAAAGCTGGTGGGTTTTCAGAAGGTGGGATAGTGGTGTTTTTTGTTTTTAAGCAATCCCACTTTTGCCTTGCTTTCCTCTCCTTGCTTCTTTTTCTTCTTCTTAATATCAATGCATGACTTTTTTCGATAAATTTACGAGTTAAAAGCATTTTGTGTACCTGAAATATAAAAAATCTGCATTTTGTATACCTGAACTATCATATCTAACAAAAAGCATGTTATACTATCAATTTTGTAGCAAAAAGCATGCTACCGTAAAAAGGGTTTAACTCCGTAAGGGCATTTCCGGAAATGCATTTAAAAGTCGAGGGCTTGGATGTGAAAACACAGATGTAACGGCTCTAACCAGATGATAAAAAGCAACTCAAACCAATTGAGAAGGTAATTTCATCAGTTTCTTCTTTCCGAGTTTTTGTTTGACTCTGACGGATGAAAGATGTGTGTGGTATGTTGGTGGTAGAACGCACTGTGTGGACAGAGAGCAATGCTGGATGAAGATTTGTTAGTTGTGTCAATGGTCGAAGGAGTTGCAAGTACTTTCGATGGGTTGATTTTTCGGTTTGTGAGCGTTGTTGTGTTGTTATATTGGGGTTACTTAGAAGAATCAAGAGGAATGAAGAGGAATTGGAGAAATTGATGGTGTTGCAAGACAAAGAGAAGAAGATCAGCCCTTCCAAATTTGAACTTAATCCATGTGTTTGTTTGAATGTGGTCATTGCACTGTTGTTGTTTGCTTTGGTCTCAGTAGATCAAAGATGTAATGTGGTCTTTTTGTTTATTATTTTTGACATGTTTAAGTCATGTAGTATGTTGGTGTATTGGATTAAGTTATTGTCCATCCTACTTGTAATGCATTTTCAAAATGAGAACTGGTCTAAGTTATGAAGTTTACGTGATGTTGCTTGTTATTGGCATTGTGATTGTTAGAATGGACATACATTGACAAATTACACAACCATAAATATAAAAATTCATTTAATCAGTCCCTTTTATTATTAAACTAAATAAAAACATAACAAACTTGCTTAAAAAGGATAAAAACATAATAGACAAATGGTGAAAAATATAGGAAAGGGATAGAAACACAACAATAAACTCTAGTTCGACTAGAGTGCCTACATGAGATCTGCTGTAAGGATGGGACGGAGGAAATAAGGTGCCTCATGAAACTCATTGAGGCCATCATCAGCACCAATCCGAGCTTGTGCAAAAGTTGTGGTTGTTTCATTAGCAGAGTTAGCCACATGCACCACTGCACATGAGTCTCAAGCCTCATTCATGAGGTTGTTGATCAACACCACCAATTCAAATAACCAAAACTCAGATCATGATGATTCACCTGGTTCACAGCTTCCTCACAATCAGGTTCAATGAAAACTGACTTTACATCTCCTTTCTCTCATGCCATTTTCAAACCATTGAAGATAGGCCATAACTCTACAGCTAGTGGCACCATCAATCCCATCATACCATCATTCCCCCTCACCCAATGCCCTCAATTTTTTTTCATGATACAAGCCACAACCCCTTGTATCTGGCCTCTGTCAAAGACACCCTTACAGTTCACCTTGAAAACCCTAGCAGATGTTGGCTTGCACCACCCGGTCATGATGATTGATACAACAAATTGAACTAAGGGTGTATAGAGTAATTGAATGAGTGTGTGTGTGAAATAGTGTGGACATGTGTGTGCTTAAATAGTGCACTTACCATAAATTGGGTCCAAACCATCTCAACATGCATTGGTTGTAACAGTCAAGGCCATAAGTCCCAAGACATTCAAACTTCCATTACCAAGGCAGTTTAAGTTTACCACAAAAGCCAATAAGAGAAGAGATAAATGGAAACTGGCGGATTAATGTCACTTAATTTATAATAATGCAGTAGAAACTATTACATTAGCTGACTATTTTGGGTACCAAAAATAAAGTTGTGTACATTAATTTGTATAAAAAAAATACCCTGCCATTACGCTAAATATATCAAAATATGTAATGCACTAGCCTAGTCAAAACTCCCTTATGGTCTTTGTACATGTTCCTTTAGAGATGCATAACACAAAATCTATGCTCTGCATTTGATACCTGTGTTGTTAGAACATTTACAAGTCCCTACAGTAAAATCATAAAATAATATAAAAGATTAATAACTTCATGACATTGGTTTATATGTTGTATTTAATCCAACTATTATATTTTATCTTTTTTCTATCTGATATAAATGTCCAACCACCCGAGTTTACTACATTAACATCTTGTACTAGTAATTCTATAAACCAATTCCAAGTTTCAGTGTTTTCAACTTCATCAATAGCCCAACTAATAGGGTGCATTCTATCATTGCTATCACATCCAACATCAGTTAGGAGTTGGCCGCCATATGGACCTTTCAAGTGGCAACCATCTAACCCTATAAGAGGTCTACATCCAACTATAAAACCGTTTTCAAGTGGTCAAACACACATATATCCTTCTGAATCTCCTGTCTTGCATTCCAGCTTCTTCAGAATCTAGCATAAGTTCAACTATGTTATCTGGCATTGTCTTTTTAATTGCACCCATATAATCCCACAATTGGCCATATTGTGCTTCATGATTCCCCTTATCACCTTTAAAGCCTTGTATTTCCTGCCAATAGCATAAATGCTAACCTCACATCCCCAATCATTTACAACCTTTTTTCTAAATGCACCACGTGGCCAGGTGGGATTCATGAGAATGTCATTTCCATAGTACTCTGTGATATGATATATATTTTTATATATATTATATGATTTTATTCCTCATATTTGTTATATTTTGCATTGATTTGGATTTTTGTTAATCAGTTTTTAATATTTTATTGTAGGAGGTAAGGAAATCCTAAACTTGGATGGATTGGAGAATAAGAGTTTAATTTGGAGATTTATTAGAAGAAAATTCGGATTTGTTGGACTACATGCGCGCAATTCACTGTTTGGGTCATATCTTGAGTTCTAGAAGTCAGAATTGGACGATTTAACAGCCCATGGGAAGCTAACGGAATTATCTTTCATTCTACAGATGTCCAAATATTAAATTACAACTGGAGTGGCCCAGAATTATTGAAGAAAATTCAGCTACGAATTTTCCTTTAGAAACCCAATCAGTTTAGGAAACGTACTTGTAATTTTCCTAGAAGCATTAAAAGACTTTTATTATATATATAATATATAATATATAGATACATATACATCCAGGGGATCATTACTTTTCTTCTTGAAAAAGATTGAGTCATTAATATCAATTATGTGTACTTATTATATTATGTGTTTTGTTAATGTAGTTATGAGTGAGTAAATATTTAATCTAGGGTTAAGTTGAATCCTAGTTATGATTGATGTATAATTTTTCCAATCCCTCAATTTGGTTATAATACATACTCTTGCTTATTGAGTTGTGCTTAATTAACAATTATATGTCAGACGTGATTATGTGTATTGTTTGAACCCAATATCTATTTATCAGCGAAAGTTGGATTTAGGTGTTTGTGATTTATCCAATAAGAACATGAACTTCCCCATGAAAATAGGTAGAAGAGATTGTTAGAAAGTTAGGATGCTGTGTTTAATGTCTCTAAATTGCATGATACCATGAAAATAGGCTTGACTGTATTTTAGAGAAGCCATTAATACTTGAAAGAGGTTACTAGTATTTTGTAGGGCACATCTTTCCTCTTGAGTATTATATGATTGATTTGGGGTGTAAAATTATAATTGCATTGATTCATGCTAGTGGGGACACTTAACTCTGGATGTTTTTAGTTATTTGATTAATACAATATATTTGCTTTAGTATAATTTTAGTTAATAAATCTCTCAATTATTATTGTGTTACTTGCTTAGTTAAATCGAGTCAAGAATTACTATTGATTGGTACCTTTGTCTCTATGGGATCGACTCTGACTTACCCTACTACATAGTTAGAAGGATTTGTTAGGAATTATTATTTGATAGGCACGCGACAGCCTTGTCACTCTGCAATCCATTTAGAAGTCATAAATTTTTGTTTAAATATTGATGCACATGTGTGAGTGCCTAAAAAGATCTTAACTTGAAAGGTCTTCGTGTCTTCCAATGTAGTTGCATAGATTTTCCATTGGCATCCCTCTCTCTTACAAACAAACCTAACCCCCTTTCCAAAATTTCTATATTGAGCAACTGGTTTCCTATGTATTATGACATGTTTCTTCACAGCTACTCTAAGAGTATTGCCACTGCAAAACAACATGCCAATGCAGAATTTTGGATCCTTCATATCTGTTTTTGTTGTGCAAGACATGCTTGTACTTTAACAAGACTAAGTTAAATAGACAACCCTAAGTAAGTTGTATTGTAATCTTAGTTTGCATTTGTACTTGTAACATTTAAAGTCTGTAAAAATATAAAAGAGCAGACTGGAGTCTTTTTGTTTAAACGGTATCAAGCCTAGGGATTCTATCTGAAAGAAGAACAAGAAGGTCATGCCTCAGAAGAATTTTTGAAGAAGCTTGGAGTTGAATAAATTTGTTTGGATAAAAATATTCTAAGTCAAGATCTCTACAAGTCACGGATTTAGTGTTATAGAGAAGTCACTCGAGAACTCCAAATGACCTATCGAGAAGTCAGGAAAGCTACTAGAGAACTCACAGAGATATCGACAAGCCAAATTGAAAACATGAAGTTTGGAGATATCGACAAGTCATTTATTCACTAGAGAACTCAAAGTTATTGATAAGTCAACATTCATTAGAGAACTCTGAGTTATCGATAAGTAAAATTCCACTAGAGAACTCAGAGATATCGATAAGTCAAAATTCACTAGAGAACTCTAAGTTATCGACAAGTCAAATTTGACTAGAGAACTCTAAGTTATCAGTAAGTCAATAAACCACTATAGAACTCAGAGATATCGATAAGTCAAAGTGAAGATATGAAGACTAGAGATCTCGACAAGCCAAATTCTCTTATAGAGAACTCAGAGACCTCTACAAGTCAAATTAACTATGGAATATTAGAAATCTCGATAAGCCAATATACTTATCGAGATGTCAAGTTCTCTATAGAGCAAATGGAGATCTCGAGGTAAAATCTCAAAGTACAAAATTGCAGACCAGTTCAATATCCAAGATCTACAATAAACAAACAATCCAAACAGTTGGATTGACAAGTCTACAAAAAGCAGCTTTAAGGATGTGCAAGATCAACGGTGAAGATTAACTGACAAAGGAAGGTCAAAGTAAACACAGGATGCTAAGATATGCTAAGCCGGAAATAGAAGATACACTTTTCTATAAATGGAAATGACAAGTGACTGTTTACTAAAGCTAATAGCATGTCTTATTGTACACTGTGTAAACCAGCAGTTAGCTAAATTATAAAGTTAACACTGGTCCTTTAATCAGGGGTAACAATCTAGATAGAAGATCTTGTTACACTCTCAAGGAGAAGCTAAGCTCTTCATTAAGAGCCTAGAAATTTTGTAACAAAATATTCTTAATTTTAATATAAAATTAAGTGAGTTTTGAAAAGATCTGTGTTCCTTATTATTGTATGTTAAATTTCTGCAGTAACATATTTCATTACAAGATTCAATTTACTTTGTTCAACCAGAAAAAGAATTTAAGAAAAGCATAAAAATAGTAAAACACATTCACCCCCCCCCTTCTGTGTGTTATTCATTTCCTAACAAGTGGTATTAGAGCAAAATCTGAAAGAAAACAGATTTAAGATCTTTGAAGAATGAATACATAGAAAATCAGTAGCATCAAAATTCCTACCTTTGACAAAGCTAACTACACTCTTTGGAAAAAGAAAATGTTGTTGTTTATCAGGATGGCCAATCCACTCTATATTCAGATTCTAAAAAATGGGCCCTTCACTCCTATGGTTAGAGTTGAAGAATCAACAGATGGTGATATGGTCATTCCAGCTCATTATGCTCCAAAAGACCCTTCTGAGTAAACTGCGCCTGAAAAGGAGAAAGTTTCCCTGGATAGTGGCTTGCAATTGATATTGATTGAGTCACTTGACAATGTGATGTACAACAACATTGTCAAATGTGACACTGCCAAGCAAATATGGAAAAAGATTGAAATACTCTGTGATGAAACTGAGGAAGTTAGATCTAATCAAAGAAGGATAATGTTTTTTATAATATAAGGGTTTCATGGCCAAGCCAAAAGAAAGTATAACTGATCTATTTGAAAGATTCAATAGGCTGATAAATGACTTGCAGCTCCATGAAAAATACTATGAAGCTGAAGAAGTGAACTTAAAGTTCTTGCTTACTCTCTCTGATCATTTGGAACAGAAAATCTCAGCAATCAGGGAAGGGAGAGACTTGAGCAGAATAACACTGGAAGTTCTATATGGAATTCTTAAAACATATGAACTAGAAATGATTTAAAGAAAATCATTGAGATATGGTCAAGGACATGTAGTAGATGGCTCAAGTGCTTTAATTGTCAATGAAAGCCAAACATTTGATGATGAGCCAAGATCTCAAACTCCAGTTGTCTCACCAAGTGAGCAAAGAACAAATGATTCACAAGAATAAGTCATTCTGAAATTGAAAGAAGATGAGTTCTACATTCTTGATGAATTGGATGAGCTAGATCAGTAAATGGCCTATCTGGCTAGAAAATTCTCTAATATTAGAGTAAAGAAGCCAAGATACTTCAAGGGTAAAGGACAATCTTTCAACAAAGACATCATCTGGAAAGGAAAAGGGAAGTACACTTCTGATAGCAAGAATGGTTACAAAACTGGATCTGTTGACAGATATAAAATAAGGTGCTTTAACTGTGATGAACTAGGTCATTTTGCTCCAGAATGCAGGAAATCCAAGAAAGTAAAGAAAGACAAAGCTTATCTTGAACTGGAAGCAAAGTATGAAGCTATTCTGAAGAAACAGCAAAGCAAAGCTTATATTGCAGAGGGAATAAGTTGGGATGATTCTGATAATGATGAAGATGAGGAAGTTGGAATTATGCTTTAATGGTCTTGGAGCAAGGAGAATCATCCTCATCAAAATCACAGGTACCAACTCTCACTACCATTTATTTAAATGTGAGTCAATATAAGGAAACTGTAGAAAAGATGAGCACAAAAATGTTTCACATACATACAAGTATGGTTGCTGCTAATGAAGAAGTGGGCAGACTGACAAAGATAAATGAGAAGCTTGAAAGTGAGAAACAAGAAGCTGAATTGTTGTTGGTGGAGCTTGAAACTGTAAGACAAGAAAATGCATATCTGAAGAACAAGCTCAAGTGTGCAAGTAAAGTTGAAGCAGTACTAAGGGAGAAGCTCGAAAAGAATGAAGTTAAGTTGAAATCCTTCAAGAATGCATCTGAGTTAATTGGACAGTATCATGAGAAAAACAATCCATGTGCAAACTTTACTATTGGTCTTGACTATGATGCCTTGAACAGCAAAAAAAAGACATAGGCAACAAGGGAAAAGTAACAGAAAATGAAAATGTTCCAGCAATGCTAAACAAGGTTGCCTCACCTATGTTCAAGGCATGTGAAGTAAATTTCAGTGAAAAATAGTTGATTATCAAGCAAGAAATTGCTGATGAAGATAAAGAGAAGAAAAATGCAGAAACAACTCCATCCTCCAAAGCTGAAGAGAAGCTCATGTACAATCAAAGTTCCAAGACACCTGTCAAAGAGACCAAGACTGAAGATGCAAGAAAGGAGAAGAAAAATAGAAATGGGAAAATTATGATAAACAAAAGCAACACTTTTGTTTATGGTGCAGATGCTCCAAGAAAGAAGTATGAAAAATGTGGCTCTGTAAATCATCTAAATCACCTTTGTAAAAAGGTTGTTAGCAAGCCAGCTGAAGGAGCATGCAAGTACAATGAAGCAGATACAAATGATCCCTACTCATTCTGTGACAATTTTGACTGTATCCCTTGCAACTTGAAAGTGATGAAGAGTTGCCACAAACTGAGAGTAGATCTTAAAAAAACAAAAATTGAGTCTACATCATATAGGGAAAATGCACAACAGTCATTGAATTCTATTTTATCTGAAATAACTCATTCTACTTCTGCTAAATCAGTTAACAAGAAGAAAGTACCCAACACTGCTTGGGTTGCTGAACACACTTAAAACTCATTGTGTGCAGGGCAAAGTGAAGAAAGTCATATGGATCATTGACAGTGGGTATTCCAGACATATGATATGTGATAAGGCCCTGTTATTACAGTTTGAGGAGAAATTTGGCCCTTTGGTGACCTTTAGAGACAATAACAAATGATTCACAATGGGATATGACAAGATTGTTTCTGAAAATGTTGTCATTGATGATGTAGCACTGGTAGCTGGTCTTGAAGTGAATCTTCTCAATGTCATCCAATTTGCAGATAAAGGTTTTGAAGTTTTATTCAACAAATAAAAATGCACTTTTATCAGCAAGAAAACTGGTGAAGTTGCTCTGAAAGGAGCAAGGAAAGGAAGCTTGTTTGTTGCAGATTTGAACTCAATAAATAAGGATAGAATTTGTTGCTTCTACACCAAGGCATCAGAAGAACAAGGCAAGTTGTGGCACAAGAAATCGTCTCACTTGAATTTCAAGGCAATTAACACCTTGGTCCAAAAGGAGTTAGTAAGAGACATGTCTAAACTGGAGTTTGCTCAAGTTTAAGTTTATGAAGCTTGTCAGAAAGGAAAAATGAAAAGATCAAGTCACAAGTCAAAAACTGTGAATTCTATAAGTGCACAATTGCAACTTATTCACATGGACTTGTTTGGATCAGTAAATGTCTTATCTATTTCAAGGAACAAATATGCACTTGTAATGATCGATGATTTCTCAAGGTATACTTGGGTAGAGTTCATGCACTCTAAGGATGAGACTCCACACATCATAATTGAACACATAAAGAAGATTGAAAAATAGGATGAAGATCGAAATTGTGTGAAGAGATTGAGAAGTGATAATGGAACAGAAGTCAGGAATGCAACATTGAGTGAATTCTGCAAAAATAAAGAATTGTTCAAGAATTCTCAGCAGCAAGAACACCTCAACAAAATGGAGTAGTTGAAAGAAAGAACATAATATTAGTTGAAGCTGCTAGAACAATGCTACAAGATGCCAACAAGTTTTTTGGAAGAGGCTGTTAACACTGTATGCTACACTCAAAACAAATATCTCATTAACAAGGCTCATGGCATATCACCTTATTCAATCATGTCTAAAAAAAGCCTATTATAAAGCATCTTCATGTGTTTGGAAGCAAGTGTTATATTTTGAAAGACAACTCTGAAAATATGAGAAAATTTGACTCAAAAGTTTTTGAAGTAATTTTTCTGGGATATTCATTGGAGAGAACTGCCTACAAGGTCTATGTGATAGATCAAAAGAAAATTATGGAAAGTACATATGTGACTTTTGATGATGATAAGTGTCCAGGCTTGGAATGCCTTGATGATAATGAAGCTGAAGCCCTTGCATTTGAGAACCTCAATATTGATAGTGGTTCTGATGATGAAGATGAAGTCAATGCACAACAGATGTTGAATGAAGAGATTACTGAACATGAAAATCATGGTAATGGTAGCTTATCTCAAACACCTGAATTTGACAGCACAAACTCAGGCAGAGAAAGAGAAGAAGGATCTAGCAGTCATACCATTAATGAAGAAAATGATGAAGGCACAAGTTAACAAACTCATACAAGAAAGTGGGATAGAAGTCACACTAGAGAAGCAATTATTGGAGATCCTACTGCTGGTTGAGGACTAGAAGTGCAACTGCTAATGAGTCTCTACATGCATGTTTTCAAGTCTCAAGTAGAGCCTAAGAAAATTAATGAAGCTCTACTAGATCCTGATTGGATATCTGCCATGCAGGAAGAGCTGAATCAGTTTGAAAGAAACAAAGTTCGGGAGTTAGTTCCTGCACCAAAGAATATAAGTATTATTGGAACAAAGTGGGTGTTCAGGAACAAGATGGATGAAAATGGTATAGTCACCAGAAACAAAGCAAGGTTGGTTGCAAAAGGCTACTCACAAGAAGAAGGAATTGATTATGATGAAATTTTTTCTCCAGTTACAAGACTCGAAGCAATAAGGATTTTTCTAGCATTTGCTGCACATTCAAATTTTAAAGTATATCAAATGGATGTCAAAAGTGCCTTCCTAACTGGTGAGCTAGAAGAAGAAGTTTATATGCAACAGCCACCTGATTTGAAGATCCAGAATTTCTAAATTTTGCATACAAGTTACTCAAGGCTCTATATGGACTTAAGCAGGCACCTAGAGCTTGGTATGATACATTGTCAGATTTCCTACTGAAACATGGATTTACTAGAGGTACCATAGACAAGACTCTCTTCTACAAGAAATATGGGAAAGATATGATCCTAGTTCAAATCTATGTGGATGATATCATCTTTGGTTCTACTAATGAAAATCTTTACCAAAGATTTTCTAAGCTTATGCAGAGTGAATATGAAATGAGTATGATGGGAGATTTAAGTTATTTTCTTGGACTACAAGTCAGTCAAAAAAGTGATGGAATCTTCATCAGCCAAACTAAGTATGTTAGGGACTTATTGAAAAAGTTTGGCATGGTTGATTGTTCACCTGCTTCTACACCTATGTCTATAGCAATAAAGTTGGATGAAGATATAAAAGGCAAAAGTGTAGATATTTCAAGCTATAGAGGAATGATTTGATCATTACTTTACTTAACTGCAAGTAGACCAGACATCATGTTTGCAACATGTCTATGTGCAAGATTTCAAGCCAATCCAAAAGAATCACATTTGATGGCTGTGAAGAGGGTTTTCAGATATTTGAAGGGGACTCCAAACTTGGGATTATGGTATCCTAAGGGATCTGGTTTTGAAGCTGTTGGCTACATAAATGCAGATTTTGCTGGATGCAGGGTTGACAGAAAGAGTACTAGTGAAAGCTGTCAATTTTTTGGACAAAGACTTGTATCCTGGTATAGCAAGAAATAACAATCTATATCAACTTCTAAGCAGAGGCTGAATACATAGCTGCAGGAAGTTGTTGTGCTTAAGTGCTTTGGATTAGAAATCAGCTAATGGATTATGGCCTAGTTATACACAAAATTCCTATCATGTGTGATAATACTAGTGTTATATCTATAGTGGCTAATCCAGTTAATCATTCTAGAACAAAGCACATTGATGTAAGGTATCATTTTATTAGAGAACATTTATAAATGGTACTATTGAGCTCATTTTTGTTCCAACAGAAAAACAATTAGCTGATATTTTTACTAAACCTTTGGATGAAGCAACTTTCACTAGACTTGTAGGTGAAATTGGAATGCTAAATTCTTCATCCTAAGGCAAGAACTCAGCTAATGTGTTGCAGCAGATTAATTTTCATTAAATCAAAATTAATTTGATTTAATTAAAAATTAACTGAAATATGAATTATAAATATTTCAGATATCTCTACATATTTATTTTTCAAAACAAAAATTTTAGCTTGGAATTTTTCAAATTCTGAGCAAACTGCTTAGTTGATTAATTTACATTTTCAATTAAGTTGTTCAAATGTATATAGAGAACTGAGTTCTCGATAAGTCTAATCGACTTCTCGACAAGTCATTTTAAGACTTCTCGAATGAGTTCTCGATAAGTCAATTTACTGATTCTCGAGTGACTTCTCGATAAGCTTTATTATGACTTATAGATAAGTCCTTGTAGAGTTCTCTAGTAGTGTTAATTCACAGAGTTCTCTACAAGTATAAATTTTTAGACTTCTCAATAACTCAGAACTGAAATAATTTAACTTAATAAATTATTTTGATAAAATACTTTTGGTAAATTTATTCTAATTTTATTTTGAATTTATTCAAATAAAATTTGGAATTACTTCAGTCCATTTTTGGACAAAGTGGGTATTTATTTGACATTTCGATGAGTCAATTTTTAGTTATCTATAAGAGTAATTTAAAATGACTTCTCGATATATTTTTCATTTCTTAAAATGACTTCTCGATAGACAAACTCCAAGCGTCTATTTTTGAGTTCTCGACAAGTCATTTGCTTTTACTATAAATACCCAGACATCTCGATACATATACATACTTATAACTTTCGAGATCTCAAGTGACCTAGCTTTCAATCCAAAACCGATTTCTCTCTCATTTTTCTTCCTTGCTCACAAATCTCTTTTACCCACTAAACTTCATACTCATACCAATGGCAGCCAACAATCTTGTACCATTTATCCCCAAGGAGACCAATTTTCTTGCATTTATGGATGCAAATCAAGCACCTGAAGCTTTTCAGTGCTTTATCAAGTTTTTTTCTGAGACCTACTTTGTAGGTGCTCTTACAGCTAACCCAGTTTTGTATCTGAATATATTGGGAGACTTATGGAACTCAGTTGTGGCTAGGACAGTTATTCATGAAGATCAGTCTTCAAGTTTGGTTGTCAACTGTCAAATCAAAGGACAACAGGTGGAAATAACTGAAGCTGACATGAACTTAACCTTGAACATTCCAACTGACAAGGTTGTGGGGATTCCAACTCAGGATGAACTCTATGAATTCATGGATTTTATCAACTATTCTGAGAAGATCAACCTGGCAAGCATGGACAAGAAGAACTTGAGGAGAGAGTGGTCTTTCTTGTTTGATTCCGTGATAAGGGCTTTCACTTGCAGAAAGTCAGGATTTGACAACATATCTAGTGTTGTCCAGAAACTGGACTATTCTATGGCTCACAATAAACAGATCAATGTAGGACACTATATATTGGAGGAACTGAGCACCAGGCTGACAATGTCATTGGAGTCAAGAGGTAAGGAGGTCTTTCTGCCTAGATTTATTATGTCATCTTCAAATTATAAAGTCAATGACATACATATGCTAGAAGGTGTGTTAGGTATGAATACAACACAGAGGGGGGGTGAATGTGTTTTGGCTTAAATGTTTGATTTTTGATCGACTTAGGCTTTAGCAGTTGGTTGTCGTTAATGATTTAGCAGAATGGATGTTAAACATAAATAGCTGAGCAAATATGTAACACAAAGATCTTCAAAACTCACTTAATTTTATATTAAAAATCAAGCAGTGTTTTGCTACAAAATCTCTAAGTTCTTGTTTTAGAACTTAGCTTCTTTCTTGAGAGAGAACACACATTTTTTCTAATCTGATTGTTCTCCTTAACTTAACTAGATGACCAGTGTTAACTTTATAACTCAGTTAACTGTTGGTGTACACGGTGGATAATAAACATGCTATTATCTTTTCTAAACTGTCACTTGTCATTTCTATTTATAGAAAAACAAATCTTCCATTTTATGGCTTAGCATATCTTTAGCTTCCCGTGATTACTTTAATCTCCTCTGTCAGTTAATCTTTGTCGTTGATCTTGCACATCTCTCAAGCTGCTTTTTGTAGACTTGTCAATCCAGCTATGTGAATTGTTTATTGATTTGCAACCTTGGATATTGAACTGTTCTGCAATTCTGTACTTAGAGAAATTTCTTCACTTCGAGATCTCTAATTAAGTCGTAGAGAACTCGACATCTCGATAGGCATGTTGGCTTGTCTATATCTCTGAAACTTCATTATTGCCTAGACTTATCGACAACTCTGAGTTCTCTAGTGAATTTTGGTTTATCGATAACTCAGAGTTCTCTAATGAATGTATACTTGTCGATATCTCTGAGTTCTCGACAGACAATTCCTGAGTTCTCTATACCCGGTGGATGTTGTTTATCCGTCGAGTAGTGATGGTTTATCCGTCGAGTATACATTCCTCATCCGTCGAGTAGATATTGCTCATCCGTCGGGTAGATGTTACTCATCCGTCGGTACTCTCTGGAGTTTAAATGACTTCTCGATAAGTCATTCTGGAGTTCTCGAATGATTTCTCTATAACACTAATTATGTGACTTGTAGAGATCTTGACTTAGAATATTTTACACCGAACAGATTTATTCAACTCCAAGCTTCTTCATAATTATTCTGAGGCATGATCTTCTTGATCTTTCATTTTCATGATTTTGTTCAGAGATCTCTTCATTTGTCACTTGTTGTGTTACAACTTCATTTTCCTCATCAGAATCACTGTTAGTGGTTAGATTTCCAAATGCAAGGGCTTCAGCATAATTTACATCAAGGCATTCCAAGCCTGGACACTTGTCATCATCAAAAGTCACATCTGTGCTTTCCATAATTTTCTTTTGATCAATCACATAAACTTTATAGGCTGTTCTTTCCAATGAATATCCCAGAAAAATTGCTTCAAAAACTTTAGAGTCAAATTTCCCACATATTCAGAGTTGTCTTTTAGAATATAATACTTGCTTCCAAACACATGTAGATGCTTCACTGTAGGCTTCCTGTTAGACATGATTGAATAGGGTGATTTGCCATGAGCTTTGTTGATGAGATATCTGTTTTGAGTGTAGCATGCAGTATTAACAGCCTATTCCCAAAAACTAGTTGGCAACTGAGCATCTTGTAGCAAAGTTCTAGCAGCTTCAACCAATGTTCTATTTTTCCTCTCAACTACTCCATTCTGTTGAGGTGTTCTAGCTGCTGAAAATTCTTGAACAATACCTTTGCTTTTGCAGAATTCACTTAATGTCGAGTTTCTGAATTCTGTTCTATTATCACTTCTCAATCTTTTCACACTAACCTTTCCTTCAGCTTGCTTCTCAATTTTCTTGATGTGCTCAATTATAATGTTTGGAGTTTCATCTTTAGAGTACATGAACTCAACCCAAGTGTATCTTGAAAAATCATCAACCATGACAAGGGCATATTTGTTCCTTGAAATGGACAAGACATTTACTGACCCAAACAAGTCCATGTGAATAAATTGCAGAGGTGCACTTATAAAATTCACAGATTTTGACTTGTGACTTGATCTTTTCATTTTTCCTTTCTGACAAGCTTCACAAACTTCCAGTTGAGCAAATTCCAGATTGGGCATGTCTCTCACAAGTTCCTTCTTGACTAGGCTGTTGATTGCTTTGAAATTCAAGTGAGATAGTTTTTTATGCCATAATTTGTTTTGCTCTTCTGATGCCTTGGTGTAGAAACAACACATTCCATCCTTATTTGTTGAGTCTAAGTCTGCAACAAACAAGCTTCCCTTTCTTACTCCTTTAAGAGCAATTTCACCAGTCTTTTTGCTAATAAAAGCACAATCTTCTTTGTTGAAAATAACTTGAAAACCTCTGTCTGCAAATTGACTAACACTTACGAGATTTACTTCTAATCCTGCAACTAGTGCTACATCCTCAATGACAACATTTCCAGAAACAATCTTGCCATATCCCATTGTGAATCCTTTGCTGTTGTCTCCCAAGGTTACCAAAGGGCCAGCCATCTCCCCAAATTGTGATAGGAGGGCCTTATCACCTGTCATATGCCTGGAGCATCCACTATCAATGATCCATATGACCTTCTTTCCTTTGCCCTGCAGACAATGATGATTAAATATGTTTAGCTACCCAAACTGTGTTGGGTACTTTCTTCATGTTAACTGATTTTGCAGAAGTAGAATGAGAATTTTGAGATAAAATAGAATTCATAGACTGTTGAGCATTTTCCCTTTCAGATATAGAACCAACTTTTGATTCTATGAGATCAATTCTCAATTTGTGGCAACTCTTCATCACTTTCATGTTGCAGGGAATGCAATCAAACTTGTCACATAATGAATAGGGATCATTTGCCTTAGCTTCATTGTACTTGCAGAATCCTTCAGGTGGATTGCTAACAGTCTTTTTACAAAGATGAGTTAGGTGATTCATTGATCCACAATTCTCACACTTCTTTCTAGGAGCATCTGCTACATAAGCAAAATTATTGCTTTTGTTTATCCCAATCTTTCCATTTCTATTCTTCTTTTTCTTTTAGACCTGTTTAGCTTTAATCTCCTTAACAGGCTCCTTAGTTTCTTGATTGGCTTTTGGTGTTTCAACAGAGATAAGACTGAGTTGTCTCATCATTTTTCTTTTGCTTGTCCTCATCAGCTATCTCTTGTTTGATGATCAACTCTTCTTCACTGAAGTTCACCTCACATGCCTTGAACAAAGGTGATTCAACTTTCTTCAAAATAATTGAAACATCTTCAGTTTGAGTTGATTTCCCTTTGTCACTGACAGACTTCCTCTTGTTGTTCAAATCCTCATAATCAAGACCAATGACAATGTTTGCACATGGCCTGTTCTTTTTATGATATTGTCCAATCAACTCAGAAGCATTTTTGAAGGATTTCAGCTTCACTTCATTCTTCTCCAGCCTTTCTCTCAACACTGCTTCAATTTCAATTGCACACTTTAATTTATTCTTTAAGTATGCAATTTCTTGTTTAGCAGCATCAAGCTCAACCGGCAACAATTCAGTCTCTTGTTTTTCACTCTCAAGTTTTTCATTGATCTTTTTTAATCTGCTAACTTCCTCATTTGCAGCAACCATGCTTGTATGAATGTGGAACATTTATGTGCTCATCTTTTCAACAGTTTCCTTATATTGACTCACATTTAAATCAATTGTGGTGAGAGTTGGTACCTGTGATTTAGATGATGAAGAGTCTCCTTGCTCCAAGGCCATGAGTGCATAGTTTCCAACTTCTTCATCTTCATCATTATCTGAATCATCCCAGCACTTGCCCCCAGCAATATAAGCTTTCCCTTGTTGCTTCTTTAGAAGAGCATCATACTTTACTTCCAATTCAAGAAAGGCCTTGTCTTTCTTTGCTTTCTTAGGTTTCCTACATTCTGTAGCAAAATGGCCCAACTCATCATAGTTAAAGCATCTTATTTTTGATCTATCAATAGATCCAGTTTTGTAGCCAGTTTTGCTATCAGGAGCGTACTTCCCTTTTCCTTTCCAGATGCTGTCTTTGTTGAAGAACTGTCCTTTGCTTTTGAAAAATCTTGGTTTCTTTACTCTAATATTAGAGAATTTTCTAGCCAAGTAAGCCATTGATTTGTCTAGCTCATCAAGCTCATCAAGAGTGTAGAACTCATTTTCTTCATCCAATTCCAGTATGACTTGCTCTTCAGTGTCATTGACTCTTTTCTCACTTGTAGGAATGACTGGAGTTGGGGATCTTTGCTCATCATTAAAAGTCTGGCCTTCATTCACAATCAGTGCACTTGAGCCATCCATTATATATCCTTGACCAACCCTTAATGACCTCTTTTGAATCATTTCAAGTTTATAAGTTTTCAGAACCCTATAGAGCACTTCCAGTGTGATTCTACTCAAATCCCTTCCTTCTCTGATTGCAGAGATCTTTTGTTCCAAATGGTCAGGGAGAGTGAACAAGAATTTCAAATTCAGTTCTTCAACATCATAAAATTTATCATGAAGCTGCAAGTCATTTATCAGCTTATTAAACCTTTCAAACACATCAGTAATACCCTCCTTTGGTTTAGCCATAAAACCCTCATACTGAGAAATCAATATCCTTCTTTGATTTGACCTAACCTCCTCAGTTACTTCACAAAGTATTTCAATCTTTTCCCATATCTGTTTAGCAGTATCACAATTGACAATGTTATTATACATTACATTGTCAAGTGACTCAATTAGTATCAGTTGCAAAGCACTGTTTAGGGAAACTTTCTCTCTTTCAGGTTCAGTATACTCAGAAGGATCCTTGGGAGCATAATGAGCTGGAATAACCATATCTCCATCTTTGGTTTCCTCAACTCTAACTACAGGAGTGAAGGGCCAATTCTTGAGGATACCAATGTAAAGGTGATTGGCCATTCTTATAAACAACAACATTTTCTTTTTTCATAAAGTGTAATTGGCCTTATCAAAGGGATGAATCTTGATACTACTGATTTTCTGTGTATTCATTTTTCCAAGATCTAATCTGTTTACTTTCAGATTTTGCTCTGATACCACTTGTTAGGTATGAATACAACACAGAGGGGGGGGGTGAATGTGTTTTGGCTTAATGTTTGATTTTCGATCGACTTAGGCTTTAGCAGTTGGTTGTTGTTAATGATTTAGCAGAATGGATGTTAAACATAAATAGCTGAGCAAATATGTAAAACAAAGATCTTCAAAACTCACTTAATTTTATATTAAAAATCAAGCAGTGTTTTGTTACAAAATCTCTAAGTTCTTGTTTTAGAACTTAACTTCTTTCTTGAGAGAGAATATACACTTTTTCTAATCTGATTGTTCTCCTTAATTTAACTAAAGGACCAGTGTTAACTTTATAACTCAGTTAACTGCTGGTTTACACGGTGGATAATAAATATGCTATTATCTTTTCTAAACTGTCACTTGTCATTTCTATTTATAGAAAAGCAAATCTTCCATTTCTGGCTTAGCATATCTTTAGCTTCCCGTGATTACTTTAATCTCCTCTGTCAGTTAATCTTTGTCGTTGATCTTGCACATCTCTCAAGCTGCTTTTTGTAGACTTATCAATCCAGATGTTGTTTATCCGTCGAGTAGTGATGGTTTATCCGTCGAGTAGACATTCCTCATCCGTCGAGTAGATATTGCTCATCCGTCGGGTAGATGTTACTCATCCGTCGATACTCTCTGGAGTTTAAATGACTTCTCGATAAGTCATTCTGGAGTTCTCGAATGATTTCTCTATAACACTAATTATGTGACTTGTAGAGATCTTGACTTAGAATGTTTTACACCGAACAGATTTATTCAACTCCAAGCTTTTTCATAATTATTCTGAGGCATGATCTTCTTGATCTTCTTCCAGATAGAATTCTTAGGCTTGACACTGTTCAGAGAAAAATGCTCCAGTCTGCTCCATTTATATTTTACAGACATTAAGTGTTACAAGTATGAATTACATATTAAGGTTACAATACAACTAATCTTAGGGCTGTCAGTATGACTTAGTCTTGTTATGATACAGGCATATCTTGCACAACAAGGTGTAAACAAGACACTAATTGGCAATTATAAGCAAGTATCCAAAATCTTATTTTGATCACTTCCTACTAAGATTAAGGTTCCAGTAAGTCTTAAGTTAAAACCTTTCATGATTGAAAGATTTAAGACTTACCCTTATTCTATGCTAGACACGAGAAGTCGTGGAAATCAACCTATTGTAACAATGGTTCCTGAGCTTATGGAAGCACAAACACAGGCACACCCACAGGAACCTACCAATGTTGAGCCTGTTCTTTCAAAACCTTTAGAAACTAGGAAACCAACCACCTCATCTTCTCAAAAGGATGAGGTGGGTAAAAAGAAGAGAAAGGGGTAACCTTAGCCATTATAGCTGAGAGTGGTGAGGATCAAGCTGAAGCTGAGTCACCCTTGGTCAAGAGATTCAAAAGAAGTAGGAAAACTAAGCTAACCACTCAAGCCACCTCTGTATCCTCCCAATATGATGCAGTTGTAAAAGCACCTAGTAGTGAGTCTGCACAGCCTGCACCTGAAGCAATTCAAGTGTATGGTAGGAGAAACAAGGATGGCACACACTGTGAGGTAACATCTTTTGAAGCTCCCTCATCCATTCAGGGGGAGCTTCCAACACTCACAACTGACCAACAATCTCTCATATCTAAAATTTCTTCTCTTCCAACTGCACTTGAATCCAACTCTCAAGTGCAATAAAAATCAAGTGACTTGGTTCAAGAAACCGTGTTCACCATCCAAACACTACATTTAGATGGTGAGAGGCTACTAGCTGAGGTAGACCTTGATGACACCATCAAAAATATGGGGGATTCATCAGTTCTTACTGAAGACCATATGGAAACTCTAAATACACCTTCATGTGCAAATCAGTCTTCACAGACTGTGAGGTTTGAGGGTAGTACTCCTGAGGGAGAGCTATCTAAATCTTCTCCAATTCAATTGGAGGTTCCTTATAAAGGAACAATTCTCCTCAAAACCCTAGCAGAAATTGCTTTGGCAGTTGATGCTAGGAGTACAATTTCCAGTGATCCTGTCATAGGGGAGGCAAGAATAGCACATTTAGGTGACAGTGTGGTTCAAGACACACAAGGGTTTGAGACTGGTGCACATGGCAATAACCCAGTCAAATCCCCTCCAATTCAATTGGAGGTTCCCACAACTAGTGTGGAACAACAACTAGCCATAACCACAGAGCAATCTGTGAGTAAAACTGTGACTTCAGTCACAGGTGTTTCTGTGGCGCCCTCCAAACACGGGTCAGAAGTTTGGGGTCCACACACACACACACACCTTATTTATAACCTGCTTATAACAATGATAAAGATAATAATAATATGCAGTGACCCTACTTACCAACTACCACTAATCGCAACAGGTTAAAGTATGTACACAAGCCACACACACACACTTATATTACAAATGCCCAAATCCCAACTATTCAAACTTAAAACTGAATATAAATATTATTACAAACTTCATAAACTTAAACTATTACAAAAGCTGTCAGCTAGCTTAACTCGATCAACCTGGACCCCTAGCTCTCGCACTGGATTGGGAATCCTCGCTACCAATCGATTCCTTCTTAACTGGAAAAGAACATAAACAACATCGCACAAATGAGCTAACTAGCTCAACAAGTCACATTGACAAGACTGAGAATAATGATCATCAAGTGAAAAGAGTTAAGGTATCAAGTGAACAATGAATAATGATTTAGAATTGGATATTATATTTTCATTTAAAAAACTAAGGTTAGGCTGTTGATCAGTCACGCACTAACCCCGAGCAAGGCACACAGCTCTGCTCTAATTACTGGATCCAAGGCACACATTTGCCTAACTTGACCACCAATCTGGTCTGACCACGAACCTGGTCCATAATTTTATAAAACAATCCAATTCTAACATAATAACAGAATAAACAATATAAACAATATAAAAAAATAAACAAAATCATAAGCAACATTGGATGTCCAATAATGAGATGGTTTCAATCTTCACAAAGAAACAATATGGCAATTTCAAAGAACGACTATCGGGTGATGAAAGAATTGGATAACAAAAGGATTAAAGTTTCAAGGTTATAAGGATTTGGTCTTTCAATGCATAAGGTACAATGGTTTGAATATGTAAGCAATCTGATTGAGTGTTCGGTATTTAATTTGTATGTATTTGTGGAGTAGTATCATATATCTGTGGTTCGTATTCGGGTATTCAACAATCAATGGTTCGGAAAGAATAAGGTTTACGACTCAAAGATCAATAGCTGGAATCAAGATTTAGGGTTCAGTGCTGCAAAGCACTTGCAATATAAAACAAGACTATCAATTATCTATAATATATCTCGAGAAGGTTCAGAACACTTGCCTAGTACTAGATTGCTATACTTCACCAATTTCCAATCACAATCTCCTACTCTTCGACTATTTGTATCCCTTTCCTATGCCTTGCCTCTTCTGCTCACATATCATAAGTATCTATCAATACTCAATTCATATGATTCTATTTGGTATACAATTCTATCTACCCTTCGTTTTACCCAAATCCGACTAACGAATTGAAAGTTATGCTAAAAATAAGTAAACACTGATCACGTAGTTCGACAGTCAAACAAACAAGTCACATAGAGCACATAGCACGTCAAACACTCAATGAAATTTCATTTATAAGGAAGTCTCGGGTCATAAACAGTCTTTCTGGTATTTAATATAATTTTTAAAATATTTTTCGGAGTCAAAACGGGTCGTTGGGTCGATTTTAAAATAATAAACAGGGTTCGGTTGGCCAAATCTGGTTTCAAAATAATTTTATAATAATTATCGAGCCTTGAAAATAATTTAAAATAATATTTTAAAGCTCGAAACTATTTTTCAGAATTTTTAAATCATTTAAAAATAATTAAAACCAATTAAATAATTAATTAAAATCAATTAATAAATAATTAAATTAATTAATCAATTAATATTTAAATTAATTGATCAATTAATCAATTAATTATTAATTAAAATTAATTAATTAGGTAATTTAGATTCATTTTTGAATTAAAAACAAATTTTAGAATTAAAATAAATGATTTTTGGAATTTTTTTAAAAATAAAATCATTTTTTGACAATGAATTTATAAAAGAAATCTGATTTTTAAAAGTTTTTGAAACAGAAATCAAATTTTTGCAAAGTTGGGAAACCTTGGGGGACTAAACTATAAAAACAATAATTAGAAATTGATTTTACAGAAATTTGGATCAAAACCGGGTCAGGGACCGGGTCAGGATCCGGGTTACCGGGTCTCCCGGATCCGGAAGAACACCGGATGAACCCAGATTCCGGTGACCCTTCCCGGATTCCGGTGACCTCAATTAGGGTCCAAATCAAATTCGTTTGATCTGTTCTTTGATGCCAAACAATTCTAATCGCTTCCACAAACACAATCATTCAACAATCCACCAAATATTATTGCTTAGTCAAATTTTCGGCCAAAACCCGGCCAAAACGCGAAGAACTACGGCGAAAACTTCAATAAACAACTTTGTGCTTATCATGAATCGTTTGTGATATGTGAATACAGGATTCGATTGCAAATTTGATAAGGAACACAAAGCACCCATCAAGATCGACTGAAAACCCCTAACAAATATTCCCCCAAATCGAATTGAAAACATTCAAAGCAATATAAACCCTATTTCTAAAATTCGAAAATCAAACTCAAAATTAACCATGTTATTGAACTCTAAATCAAGAGTATAATATACCAAAATCATCAGGAAGACAAGCTCTATAGCATGCAAGCATCAAATCATTCAAACAATCATCCGAACAAAAATTCATATTCAAGAAATTCGTATATAAACAGTTGGATAGAAAATAACCTGATGTTTCTGGATTGAAATTGATGAAAGATATTGATTCTAGATTTCAGTAGTTTTGTTTTGAGTATATGTACGCCAAAATCGGATATCGATAAAGTTTCCGATTTTGAGTTTGATTACGAAGAACGAAATATGAATATAGTATTTTCTTTGTTTAATAAGGATTTTACTGGTTTGCAAATGATTTTCGGTACGGAAATAATTACGGTAAAGGCTATTTATAATTACTGAAAATTAGTATCCCGTTGGATCATTCCAGATATAAAATAGTACGTTTATTTATAAAAACGAATCCAAACGGTACCGGTTTTGGGATAATTATCCAAATCAGTACAATTTGTACTGCGGTCTTGGTCTCAGCGCCTGGTTACACGTATTACGAGGTGATAATTGTAATAGTTTAATAAAAAGATCCCGTTTATCGAAAATACGAGTTTTATTGATTACCGAAACGAATTTTGTATCGAAAATATTGCGCCGGGACCCGCACAGGAAAAACCGTACGCCGGATCGAAAAAGTCGAAACATGGAAAATGGTCGGAATATTGTAATTAGGTTAGGAAGGAGTTCTTGGAAGAGTTTCGGGTAATAAAAACGTAAAAACAGGTGACGTCGGCTGGTTCCCGATTATATAAAATAGTTTATAAATATTCGGAAAAAGAATTTATAAAATCCATAAATTTCCAATAAAATCATAAATCAATATAAAAATAAATAGGAAGATATGACAATTATCTATATTTTATTTTGGACATATAAAAATTAAAATACTCAATTTATATTATTTTTTTAAACATCCAAACACATATACCACTTAACAAATAATTCACAGAATAAATACTGAACATGCATAATATTTATTTATTAGCAAAAATAATTACACGATATATCCCAGATATTATAGTTTCTGAACCATCAAGTTCTCAACCACATCTTGTCTCTAACTGGCTCCAAGAAATTGCATCTCAGACAAGTCTTGAAGAATTCAGGGTAGATCAGCTTGGAGGCCTAGCTCAAATCTCTCAACAACTGCTCACTTCTGACATGTCTAACCAGGACTATCAAGCAATCATGATATCCTATCAATCAGATGTCCAAGAGCAATAGAGCAAAATTTTTTAATGAAGCTGAACATGATGGCAACTATGATGTTTGGATAAACAAGGACTATAATCTGGAGATGGAGGCTGTTCTAGCTAAGTTCAGGGAAGACTACTTGACAATTCTAGGAAGAAATTTTAAGGTACTGACGCCTAGTGAAGTCTATGATGCAGTCAATGAAGTCTCAAAGTCTCAACTCAAAGCTTTCCATCTCTTTGGAAAAGCTCTAGAACTGAGGTTGATTGGTCATGAAGATAGAATTAGAAAGCTGATAAATGAGAAGATGGATGAAATTATACCTTATCAGGTCAAGATCACCTCAAGGTTTCAACACTTTGTTGATCAGATAAAAAGATTAGATTTGACCACTATGGAAAAGAAAGTAAAAAGTCTGAAACAGTCCTTCATTGCTCTTCATGAAGTGGTCCAACAACAAATCACAAATGCAAATGACTCAAAAGTCAACTTTCTTCTACCTGAATCCAGATTGACCTCTACAATACCAAACCTGAATTGGGGGGGCAAGAAATAAGCAGAATTTTTCCTAAGGCATCAACTTTCTCCTACTTCAATCCGGATTGGTACATTCAACACCCAACCCGGATTGGGGGGCAAGAAAAAAGCAGAATTTTTTCTAAGACATCAACTTTCTCCTACTTTAATCTGGATTTGTATCTTTAACACCCAACCCGGATTGGGGGGCAAGAAAGAAGCAGAATTTTTTTAAGAAAACCACTTTCTTCTACCTTAATCCGGATTGGCCTCTACAACACCAAACCCGGATTGGGGGTAAAAAAGAAGCAGACTTTTTTCTAAGGCAGGCACTTTCTCCTACTTCAATCCGGATGGGTATCTTCAACACCCAACCCAGATTGAGGGGTAAGAAAGAAGCAGAATTTTTCCTAAGACAACCACTTTCTCCTACTTCAACACGGATTGGTCTCTTCAACACCTTACCCGGATTGGGGGGCAAGAAAGAAGCAAAATTTTTTGCTAAGATAACAACAGTTACATAACACTTCTCTACTCCCTCATCCAGAAAATCTACATAAGGAAGTGGGGGGCAAATGATAGTATATAAGCAACCTGGCTAGGGTCCAACCCATATCTGGGATGAGACAGGCTCATTGGAAGGAACAAGACCCCCCTCACCCAGAGCAGTCAAGTGCGGAGACCTAGGCTCAGGACAACTCAGGGCCAGGATCATCTTCCCAGTTAGGATCCAACCCGGGATCAGGATCATCTCCCAGCCAGGATCCAACCCAGTGAGATCAGACCCGAGGGGGGTCCCCCAAGCACAGGCATACCCCACAACCCACCAAGGAGGGGCACGTGACAGTGATATCTATCAGCAACTAATATCCCCGACAAGCATGACGCGTGTCAGCATACTGTTGGTGCATACTAAAGGTGGTCCTTATCTAGACACGTGTATGAAATCTACCCAAACCAGGCATTCTTCGCCTCCAACAACGAATGGCCCTGATCTAAAGGTACCAACCCCTAAACCCTACCTTTGGACTATAAATACCCCAAAGGTAAAGGGTTTAGGGGTTAGACACATTTTTACACACACAAACTTACACACAAGTATACAAACAGCCACTCTCATTTCCTATCTATCTTCATCTCCCCCAAGTAAGCTCTTACTCTCACACCAGAGGCGTCGCGGGGCTCAAACACCACTCCAGTGTTGTTTTGCAGACACCCCACGGTAGCTACATCTCATCCACCGCAAGAAGGTATTAGCACGGCGTCGGAAGAAGCCACCCCACTCACGACAGTTATCAATTAGGTGATATATGAATTATGTGTTAAAAAATTCAAAGAAATGAACTGAATGACGGAAGATGCGGTGAGATAAGTATTCTGTATTCACTCAGAAACATTCAGTACCAAACAAATCAGGCCTTAGCATAAAAATTCATAATTGGTCTTGATATTCGAAGCACCGCCCCTCTCTACCAGAACCCGCCTGCGCCTGCAATTTTGATTCTACCCCTGTTGCAGGGTCCCTGCATATCATGAGAATTCCACGTCCTTCCCAATCGTACGATCTCAAACTTCGAGTCGCTTAGATGGCATTTTTTCAGTAGCATCACCACATTAAATAATAACAAAATATTTGCATTACAACAATGTACGTTTATAACGTTAAAACAATTCCATGTACTGAAATTCGATAGCTCGATAGATAATATAATACTCTAACTGTCAAGGCAAATGGGACAGTCCCTTATGCAAATAGGACAGTCCCTTTACAAATGAGACAATGAATGGGACAATCTCAATTAACTGCAGAAAGTAAATAACAGTAATGAAAATACAGAATGCTGAAAACTTAATAAGTAATAACACCAGAAGTTTTCACTTGGTTCGCCCCCTACACCTGGTCTATGGCCTATATCCAAGTCCCTATGCCAACTAGCATAGAGAATGTATTATATTCACTTAAAACAAAGTACTTACAAACTTTCCTTGATTACAAACTTGGCCCACTTGAAAGAAACCTTTCCCTAGCACACAGCTACCTAGCACAAAGCTACTTGGCCTTCCTCTTGTAATCAAACTCCCACAACCCGGGACAAGTGATATAATATACCTTTCAGATACAAGAATATAATGTGAAAGTTTACAACTCAAACTAGGCTTCTTGTTTACTGGATATGTATCTCGGGTATAGAACAAGAAGGTGTTTTTCAGATGATAAGAATTTACGTTAAAGCATTAGCTGAAATCTGAAAAAGTGAGTTGTATTTATAAGCAAAGTTCTAACAGATTTATTTTCAAACAAAGAATAAAATAGATAAGATTTGAAAGCAAGTTTGTTTGAAAATATTTGAATGAAACTTGAGAAAACTAATTTGTTAGTAATTTGAAAAAGATAAACCAAGTAAAGGATAAGTCTTGAAAGATTCAAACTTGGTTTATAAGATAGGGTTTATTTGAGATAAGTTAAAGAGATATTTATCCAGTCAAACAAGATATACATAAAACCCTAACCCTTATCTAAACCTGGGATAGCTTCCTGAAATATCTGAGCAAACTGCAATGCTTGAATCTCGGTTACTTCCATTCTGTTTTTCTGCATTTTGTTATTGAAAGATCTTATCATCATAAACACGAACAACTAACATTCTCCCCCTTTTATGATTATGACAAAGAAACCATAAATGTTCCCCTATCAAAAACATTAAAGGCCTATAAAACAGAGTTAGATACAACATAATATATTGCAGTTTGTAATATATGCAACCAATATGTGAATGAGACAACTAAAGAAAGAATGAGACACTTGATAAATATGCATGAAAGAGACAGTCTCAAACATTATATCATTAAACATATTACCCATTCAAAATAACTTAACTAACAACCCATCCATAAACCAGAATGTCCAGTTGTTATCAACACGCATCATATAAACCAATTCAAAAACATCCATCCAAAAACCAAAGTCAAAAACATCAGTAGCATAAAAACAAAGTTTTTAAACCATCATGAAATGAAACAGTCTGAAAAACATCTCATAAAACTTAAAAACTTAACCTCCTTCATCATAAAAGGGGCTCTTAATCTGAATCATCATCAATTTTGACTGGAGCTTTGCCTTTCCCTTTGCCTGAACCAGAAGCCTCGTTCTGGGATGCTGGGAAAATAGGAGCTGAACCATACTCTGAAAAGAGCTTGTCAAAAGCATCTTGAGCTGGTGCTTTACCGTCCCGTTCTCTTAGCCAATCAAAAATCTTCGCTTTGTATTCTTCCCTCGTCATGCCGAAGACCGAAGGTGGAGGGATGGCAGAAAGTGGCAGAGGAGATGTGATTTCTTCCAAAGTGCAATCGCCAATCCAGTCTCGTTTCTTGTGCCAGTACATCTTGATTTTATCTTGCATTACTGACAACTGCTGAGACACAAACTTCGTCTCTGAACCCAGCTTGAAAAACAATTTTACAAACTCTTTTTCCCAGGCCTTAGCCGAGCAAACCATTCCTTCTTGCAGAGTCCCAAACTCAAAGTCTATTGTCTTGGCCAACTTAACATCAAAAGCATGCAACACAGAAAGTTTTGCATTGATAGCATCCAAAGACGAACATACATACTTCCTAAACAACTCAAACGAAGCATTCAAAATACTGACTTTAGAAGTCAGTGACCCAAGAGTTTTGACAGAGGCAAAATGTTGATTAATCGAAGCTAAAGCAGCAGAATTTTCTTCTAACTTAGAAAACAAATAATTGAGGACAGTATTGGTGTTTTGGTCATTTGGTTCTGATGCATAATGGGGGGATTTGGGCAAACCACCAAAAGAGTGGTGGGTATCATCAAAAAACAGATCATTTGACTCAGACACTACGAGACCATTCATAGTCAAAACAGACAAGTCAAAAACAACATTCAATTTCTCTGACTTAGCAGACTTAATAGGAACACGAAAATACTGAAAAATCTTTGTCAATAAGGCAGGATATGGTAGATGCATTGATTCATGTTTAGCACAATGATTCATGTTAGAAATGATTAACGAAGCTAAATCACAAGGGGTTTTCTTGACAAACACAGACAAAAGAATAGAATCTTGAAAGTGACTCTATCACGACCAGACTTACGAGGAAGAACATTCGAGTGAAATAGTTTAAACAACAATAAACATATAGGAGTTAAATCTGTTACCAATGGTTTGACAGACACAGAAACAAAGTTGTCACCGAGAATAGCTTTGAGTTGTTCCTCATACTGCAATCCTGGAATTTTGTCAAAGGCCTGGTGGGTAGTAAACGGGCAGGGGCCTTGATCGGATACGCCTGTGAGTCTAGCCAGTAAATCCTCCTTAAAGCATATCGGACTTCCTTTCACCGAAGAGAACACAATATTGTCGGTTAAAATCGAAAAATTCGCATAGAATTCCTTCATTAAATCTGGATAAATCACATCCGGAGGCGACAATAACGCAGCACAACCAACGGCTTCAAAAAGCGTTGATACTCCGACCCTAGTAAGAAGATCAATATCACACAATCTTTCTTTCAAAATAGACTTGTGGCATGCCTTCGTACTGTTGTCCTTTGCATGACGTTCAAAAGAGTTTCCCGACTCTTCGCTAGACGTTGCTACTCCAACTCGGCGGCGTTTGGAACCTGAGGCATCGACTGGGGTGTTCGCTGAGTAGTGGATCTCGATCGACGGGCCATTGGTGAGAAGATTTAGGGTTAAGAGAGAAGAGGAGAGGATTTTGAGAGAGAATGAGAGAGTGGAATGAAGAAAATGAAAAGATTAAAAAAGAGAGTTTAAATAGGAGAAAGAACTGAAGAGTTAGAGATAGAAGAGAACACGAACATATGAAAAGGTGAAGTGATGTATTGAAAAAAAAATACATGCACGAAGTACAAGGAGATGAGGAGTCTAATCAAAAGATTTCCTAAATCTATTGGCAATTAAACATGCAACAACACACGGACTAAGTATAAAATAAAATATTACTAATAATTATACAAACAGATAAACACATGTAACAAACAGATAAGCACATATAACAGTTAATGATTAACATTAAAAATAAAAAAAAATAATCACATAAAATTACACAAAATCACGTAACAAATTAGAGAGAACACATACCTAATTCACGACGCATTATACAAAATCTATCTTCAGCTAAAGGTTTAGTGAAGATATCTGCACGTTGTTTCTCAGTAGATATATAAATAAGCTCAATATTACCTTTAGAAACATTATCTCGTAGAAAATGGTGACGAACATCAATATGCTTATTACGAGAATGTATGACAGGATTTTTAGAGATATTAATTGCAGAGGTATTATCACAATAAATAGGAATATTTGAATAAGAAATGTTAAAATCCTGCAATGTTTGTTGCATCCATAAAATTTGAGCACAACAACTACCAGCTGCAATGTACTCTCCTTCAGCTGTAGAAAGAGCTACTGAAGTTTGCTTTTTACTATGCCATGCAACTAAACAATCTCCTAAAAATTCACAAGCACCACTTGTGCTTTTTCTATCAACCTGTGACCCTGCATAGTCAGCATCTGAAAAACCGATTAAGTCAAAGGAAGAGGAACTAGGATAAAATAATCCCAATTCACTCGTACCTTTTAAATACTTAAAAATACGTTTAACGACATTCAAATGAGATTGTTAGTCCCTTAACAATATAGCAAGATTTACAGAAGGGGGGTTGAATGGAATTCTTGAACCTTTTTCTTGAAATAAAAATGTTCAACTCGATTATAGATATATTTGTTTTGATTAGCACAATGCGGAATGTAAACTTAATTGAATCAAAACATAAGTAATTAAAAACAAGAGTCTTTAAAAACTTTCTGGTGGATTTAAACAATTCCACCAGAGATATATATAATATATCGAGAGGACTCTGTGTGCAGAAATGCTCACAGCGGCTTACAAATGGAACTACTGAGAATACAGGAAATGCTAAGGATTCTGCTTACAAAGATTTCTCTATTTTTGTGTTTCTCAGCTATCTCAGTTATTTTTCTATTTGCTACTCTCTTGGTTTATATAATACCAAGATTACAAAGTCAAAAAGACTGAACAAATATAAAATCTAACAGTCTTAAGCTTTGCTGCTTTTCGTCCTCTATTACCCAGTTAATGGGCTTCCACGGTGTGTTTGTATACATCTCGACGGCTGTGTGTCAGCTTTCACTGTTCAACTGCTGTTTGAATTCTTCATATGATCATCCGTCGACTTTCAGAACATCCGTTGATGATTTAATTTATCATCCATTGACTGCTATATTAAACATCTGTTGATAGTCATTTGATCATCCATCGATGGCTTTGTTAATCATCCGTCGGTAGCTATTTTGGCACTAGACTCTATATCACTTATGCAGAATTACAAGACATCATTTATGTACAATTAATCAACCTATTCTGCATATCTAGTTAAAGTCAACATGTCTTATATGCTACTACAGATTCTATACAAAGGTGCATACATAACTGTGCTACAAACTTATTATTATATAAGCTACTCACTCGATGGATAATAAGTTAATCATCCGTCGGGACTATAATGAGTTATCCGTCGGGACTATAATTCTTATCCGTCGAGTGCTACATAATATCACTAAGTAAAATCTACTTAGATGTTTTGTTTATGAAATCATCAAGTACACAACATATGCACAACAATCTCCCCCAATTTATGTCTATTGGAATTGTAGCCATAAATTAAGAGATACTTGATGATAACAAAACATCCGGAACATATATCTTTAAAGATAAGTAGATAAAACTGAAAGTGCTTCAATTAATTAAAATGAACAAGGTTTGGCTCACAGTCAATTCAAGATGCTCCTCTAGCCTGAGCAGATTTTTCTAGTTCCTTGAAGGTCTGGATCTTCTTCCAAGCTTTCTGTTATTTTCTTCAATTTGATTCTGGAGCTGCCTGTGGAATTCTAGTTCATTAGGTTCTGAGAGATCTAGCTTTTCTTGCATTTTCAAGAGAGTCTCATTGCTAGAGATACTCAATTGGTCTTATAATTTGAAGAATCTTCTTACACCCTTGTCATCCATGAATTCCATTAGCCAGTAGGGCCTTAGATGCATTCTTCTCCCTGTGTATGGGATGATTAGAGTCTTTGGGAGTGCATCTTTAGCTCTAACACTCCTCAACTCTTCAATCTTCTTCAATACTAGTCTTCTTGCAGTTACATTGAACCCAAAGTTTTTCTTGAAGGATGAATAGACTTTAATCAGCACATCTTGGCTTTCTTGAAGAATCCTGTGAAGTGGTCATTGAATCTCCCTTCTTCCTTTGTACTTGAACACCAACCTTTCAGGTAGGTTTCTGTATGCATCAATTACCCTTACTTCATCCAATTTATCCAGATAAAAATTTAGATCTGAATATTCTTTGATGTCACACAAGTACAAGTAGTCTCCCCTGTTGACCTTGGGTTGAGCTTTAACTACTGACTTGGATTTGAGAGGTGACAGCTTCACTTTCTTGATTGCCCTTGACTTTGTCCTTTTTGGCTTGCTAATGATTGGTAAGTTGAAGTCAAGAATTGGTATTTTATCCCACTCTATTGGCTCATCCTTTGGCACAATAGGTTCACCATGTATGTTCATGTAGGGATCCACCACCCTTATGTCTTCAAATACCACATAGGGCTTTGATGCTTGAGTTGTAGCTAGAGTTGATTCCTTGAGAAATTGATCTTCCAATTCCTTGTCAACAACATCCAGTTTCCTTTTTGTTCTTCTAGCCAATTCTTTTTTCCTTGGGGATTTCTTCTGTTCTTCAATTTTCTTCTTTGATTCAGCAGCTTCTGATGGTTGAGAGGGAATTTGTTGAGAAGAGTTTGCAGCCTGTAGCTTGGCCAAGATAGCAATCTGTTCTTTCTTTTGTTTAGACTTCTTTGCATCTAGAGCAGCTTGCCTCTTTTCCTGCTTTAATCTGGCTTTTTCTTCTTTCTTTGCTTGAGCAAATTGTGGATGTCCAGCTACCACACAAATTTCCTTTCCATTTCTGAATATCTTAGCAATTCTCCTTTTTGAAGATGAATCAGCTGGATCTTTATAGATGACAATAGATCTTGATATAAGCTTCTTTTCATCAGGCTTGGGTGTCTCATACACAGTGTCCATAGGGTTCTTCCAAGATGATTTTGGATAATTTGCCCTTGGTTTAAGAATTATTTCAGCCTTTGTAGACTTGATGCAGGAAGATTGTCCTTTTTCCAGATAGTTCATGCTCATCTCATTCACACTGATTGGCTTGACATGAGAGTGATGGATGGCTGACTGAACTGGCTCCTTGACTAGTTCAAACTTTTTCTGTATCTCCTCATCAATCTTATTCCAGTTGATCAAACTCAACTTTCCTTTTTCAGCAACTTTCAAATTTGCTGTTGCTGCTTTAATTAGATCTATACCATCTGCAACTGTTGGCTTGGAGACTGTAATTGAAGGTACAATTACTTTGCTGATTTGTACTTGAAGTTTCTCCCCCTCAGTTGGTCCTTTCTCCCCCTTACTTGATTCTCTCTCCCCCTTTTGTTATCATCAAGTTGAGGAGTTAGGCCTTGTGCTTTAGCCAGTTGCATGAGAAGATTTGTCTGAGTCCGTTGATTTTGAAGAAGGATAGCCACTAAATTCTCAATAACTTGAACTCTGTTTTCCAGCTTGGCTAGCTTCTTTTCAGAATCTGATTATCTCCTTAATCTTAGTAATAGATCTTGCATGGTACTATATGGCATTACTGAATCCAGCTTCTCAGAATTGTATGTCTTCAAGTCAGCTATATCTCTTTTTAATTCATCCACACTCATATTTTGTCTTAAGTGCTGGATCTTCATGAGATGTAGAGAGTCTAGGTGAGCTTGAAGAATAGCCTTGGTACCAGCATCTGAAGTTTCTTAAAGGGCATTTTGAATAGCCATCACTTGCTTGACCAAAGACACATCAAATTGTCCTGGTGTAAATTCCTTTGTCCATGCCCATCCAGGTAAATTTAAAACAGAACTTGGGCCTTCATCTCCCCCTAAGTTCATGCTTCCATCCAAAGAAACAGAGTCATCATCATTAGAATTTACTCCAAATTCTTCAAATGGCTCACCAGCTTGAGAAGGCATCTTATTGACAGCAGCTTTATCTCTTTGAAGAGATTCTGAGGTGTGTATTAAATTCAAAGTCTGTTCTGCCTCCACATTGCCCTGAGCAGCCAACAATTGATAGGCTAACACAGGATGAGTAAAAGTGTCAACATCCAAGGAAATGTTATCAATTTCAGCTTTGTAATATTGCTGAAATTGTCTTCCCTTTTCAGCATCATCCACAATCATTGACTCACTAGCAATGGCTGGATCCACCCTTATTTCTCCTATACCTGCCTTTCTCTCATAATCTCTCTTTTGTTGCATCAGGGTCTCACCCTGGCTCCCCACCCTCACACCCTCACCTTCACCTACTAAGGTGGGACTCCTCTCACTCACTTTTACCAATCCTGAATAAATGGATTGCTGAGATTCACTCTTTTCCTCTCCTCTTGCCTGGGAGCAATTCAGCCTCTCACTCAATGCACTCTCATCTCTCAGTCCTAAGAGTGACTGTATTACCACTAAATCTTCTGCACTAGAAATAATTGAAGTTTGAAGTTATGCAGAGACACTCAACGGATAAGTGATATCCATCGGGTGAGTGGTAAAGCTATCCGACGGATAACTGCTGTTAAGCTTATCCGTCGGGATATAATCACTACTCGACGGATGAGCAATATCCATCGAGAGAGTAGAAATGAATGAGGTGGGAAGAGAAACTATTGTTGACTCTGTGTTGATTGAAGTTATTTGAGGCACAGATGTCACAATAGTATCTGAAAGAATTGGCAAGTGAGCCAACAAATCATCTAAAAGATGATGCTCACTTGCACTTGATTTTGGCTTCCCCAACAGAGTTAAAGAAGGGGAATCAGGAATTGAAGTGTTTATCATATCCACTTCCAGAGAGTTTGTTGGTGAGTATGGTGTTTCAGAGGCTTCTACTATAAGAGATTTTGGCTGTGACTCCACATTTATTGGAGCCACATCAAACTGAATTTGAGAAGGTGCAGGGATTGTGTCTTTAGCACCAGTTTGCACTGTGTGTGTGCCCTGTGCATCCCCAGTTATTTTGGATTTCTTCTTTCTTGTGTAAGTTTGGGGTGAGCTTGTGTCCCTAACCCTTTTGGCCTGTGCTCTTGGCTGAGAGTTTTATTCAATAGCCACATCCTTTTGGGAGGATGCAGCTAGAAGTGAGCTTTTGTCCTTTTTAAGCACTGCAGTTTGTTGGGAAACTGCAGTGTGGCTAGGCTGGGATTCACTCAACTCTCCAACCTTATCCTTGGGGTTTCTTTGATGTTCACCCCTTCCCTCACCTAACTGACCCTCCTTCACACTCCCCTCTTTGGCTTTGGTAGATTTTTCAACTGGTACCTTTTGAGAGATACCAGAGGGGGTTTTCTTTGACTTGGATTTGGAAATTACAGTTGTTTTGGCAGCTTTGGTAGGCAACTGTTTGGTCATTGTCACAGTTGTCATAGCTATACCTGAACTCAAAGAAATTGAGGAGATTGGAATAGTTGAGGGTATGGATAAACTTACCTCACTTACCTGAGGTGTCTGCAATACAAGGAAGTAGAACATTGGCACATCCCTATGATGGTTGGCTCTGTTCAAATCTGCAATGATTCTTCTCTCTTGAACCCAACAAGCTAATTTGTTGTTTGGGTTCTCAAGTACAATCTCTTGACAAAGATGGTTAGCCAATAGCATAAAAAATCTAGCATAATATACATTCTTTCCCCTTTTGGCTAACTCACCTAGTTTAAAACCTAACTCATACAAGACAAGGTCACTGAAGTTGTAAAATTTATCTGTAACTATCATGTATAGCATGTTAAGCATGGAAATGTTCACAGAATCAAAATTACTGATTTTACCAGAGAAAACCTTAGTCACAACATCACACATGAAACTCCATTCCTTCCTAAGACCTAATCTTCTAATATCACTTAGCTTAGTAGTAGGAAGTGCATAATGCATGGAGTTAAGCATATTGATAATATCAGTGTCATTGTGTGGTGAAGTTACATTATCATCAGGAATTTTGAAACATGCTTTTATCACATCACTATTGATATAGAACTCATTACCTTTAATAGTTAGAGTGATGGTTTTGTCAGTAGAGTTGTAGATTGCAGTGGTCCACATCTCTTCAATAACTTCACAGAAAATTGTGGGTGATTCAAGCATGGCATGGCTTAACTTGCAGTTCTTCACAAAGTCCATCATCTTGTGGTAGTCTTCTGATTGTTGAATACCCTTATTAACCAAAGCAGTGAAGTTGTTCTACTCATAAATGAACCCAGTCTGAGACATAATCTTTACTACAGGTGCCATTGTTAGAGAATGAAAGCTTGAAGAGAAAGAGGATATTTGCTTGAGAGAGAATAAAATAAAAACAGTTGAATTTGAGAATGATAAAAGAAAATAATTGGAATGAAATAAGCTTTTATACTATCTCAAAAACAACGGATGAAAATAATAAAGAAAAGTAAATTACCCAATAGAAATTGCCTAAAATAGCCGTTTAAAAATAAACTGTAAAAATTCCACCCATTATCCGTCGTGTAATACTTACAAACTGTAAGTATACTCGATGGATAATGTTCAGGGAATTAACGGTTAAGATTTAGACAATTTGACGGATGAGGATAAACTGTTATCCGTCGAGTTTCAAAAGATTCCAGAAAAGTAATTGATTTTTATTTGCAAATAATATATCGACGGATGACTCAACTCGATGGATAACGGTCATCCGTCGAGATGCAAATTTCGATTCAACCAAAATTTCATCCATGACTAAAAATAAGTTAAATTTCGGGCTACATTTCAACTTGCAAAATAACTCAGATAAATTCAAGAGTAATTAAGCATACCTAACTCACTTACCAACCTTGAAAAGGTGGATTCATCCAGTGGCTTGGTAAAGATATCTGCAAGTTGCTTCTCACTTGGAACAAAATGTAACTCTACAGTACCATTCATTACATGTTCCCTTATGAAATGGTACTTTATGTCTATGTGCTTTGTCCTTAAATGTTGCATTGGATTTTCAGTGATGGCAATTGCACTTGTGTTATCACAGAAAATAGGAATCCTCTCAACTTGCAAACCATAGTCTAGCAATTGATTTTTCATCCATAAAATCTATGCACAGCAACTGCTAGCAGCAATATATTCAGCTTCAGCTGTAGAAGTGGGAACTGAATTTTGCTTTTTACTGAACCGGGACACAAGCTTGTTTCCTAGAAATTGACAAGTTCATGTTGTGCTTTTTCTGTCAATTCTACAACCTGCATAATCTGCATCTGAATAACCAGTTAGATCAAAACCAGAATCTCTAGGATACCAAATGCCAAGTTTTGGTGTTCCCTTGAGATATCTGAAAATTCTCTTAATAGCTATCAAGTGAGACTCTCTAGGATCAGCCTGAAATCTAGCACATAAACATGTAGCAAACATTATATCTGGCCTACCAGCTGTTAAGTACAGAAGTGAGCCAACCATGCCTCTATAGCTTGAAATATCCACAGACTTTTCAGTAGTGTTTAGTTCAAGCTTAGTTGCAGTGGTCATGGGAGTTTTTGCAGATGTACAATCCATTAGATCAAACTTGTTTAAAAGATCAAAAATATATTTAGTTTGACTAATGAATATTCCATCACTAACTTGCTTAACTTGTAGACCAAGAAAGTAAGTTAGTTCTCCCAAAATACTCATTTCATACTTACTTTGCATCAGTTTAGCAAACTTTTTACAAAGTTTCTCATCTGTAGAGCCAAAAATAATATCATCTACATAAATTTGAACAAGTATGCTAGAGCCATTAACATTTCTGAAAAATAAAGTTTTATCTACAGTACCTCTTGTGAAGTGATTTTCTAAAAGGAACTTTGATAAAGTGTCATACCAGGCTCTAGGTGCTTGCTTCAGTCCATAAAGTGCTTTCAGTAGATAATAGACATACTCTGGAAAATTTGGATCTTCAAAGCCAGGAGGTTGACTAACATACACTTCTTCCTCCAAATCTCCATTCAGAAAGGAACTTTTGACATCCATTTGATTGACCTTGAAATTGGCATGGGCTGCATAGGCTAAGAAGATTCTGATGGCTTCAAGTCTTACAACAGGAGCAAATGTTTCATCAAAATCTATTTCTTCTTGCTGGCAATAGCCTTTAGCAACCAATCTTGCTTTGTTCCTTACTACTATGCCATTTTCATCCATCTTGTTTCTGAATACCCATTTGGTGTCTATTGAATTCTTTCCTTTAGGCTTGGATACCGGCTTCTTCTACCTTCTTTGGTTCTTCCTTTGACAGAAAGCTGCTGTATAAACATTCTTCCTGAGTTGCTCTCCTTTTTGAACTCTAGAAGAAACATCACCAATAATCAGTTCAAAGGGGTGATCTTTTGTCCATTTCCTTGGTTGAGGTAGATAAGCTCTAGATGAAGAGACCTCAATGTTGTCTTGAAGTGTGATTGAGTTTTGATTGCTAGAAACTCCCCCTGAGTTTGTGGATCTTTGATTTGAGAAAGGGGTACTTTCTATGGGTGATCTGCCTTGACTTCCTGCTCCTTTTGATAACCCGACGGATGGTGAATTTTGAGTACCGACGGATGAGGCAGGTTGTCTACCGACGGATAACACAGATTGCCTTCCGACGGATGAAGCATTTTGCAGCTCGACGAATGTTGAGTTTTATGCTTCATTGGTGGTAGATTTGTCTGCATTATCCTTAGACACTGTTTCTTGATCACTCTCATCATACTTCCATCACTGACCATCTCAATATTGTCGAATTTAAGGCTCTCATGGTAATCTTCATCTTTCAGTCCTTCAATCTTTTTATCATCAAACACAACATGTATAGATTCCACAACAATGTTGGTTCTTAGATTGTAGACTCTATATGCTTTACCAACAGCATATCCAACAAAAATTCCTTCATCTGCTTTAGCATCAAACTTCCCATTTTGATCAGTTTGATTTCTCAGAATATAGCATTTACAGCCAAAGACGTGAAGAAAGTTTAGAGTTGGCTTCTTGTTCTTGAACAATTGATAAGGAGTCATGCATCTTGCTTGATTAATCAGAGAGATGTTCTGAGTGTAGCATGCAGTGTTTACAGCTTCAGCCCAGAAATATGTTGGTAATTTTGATTCTTCAAGCATTGTCCTTGCAGCTTCAATAAGAGATCTGTTCTTTCTTTCCACTACTCCATTCTGTTGTGGAGTCCTTGCTGCTGAAAACTCATGCAAGATCCCATTTTCCTCACAAAATGCTCTCATGACATAGTTTTTGAACTCAGTTCCATTGTCACTCCTGATTCTTCTAACTTTTAAATCAGGATGATTGTTAACTTGCCTTATGTGATTGATGATGATTTCACTAGCCTCATCTTTAGACTTTAGGAAATATGTCCAAGAGAACTTTGAGAAATCATCTACAATTACTAGGCAAAATCTTTTCTTTGAAATTGACAATACATTGACTGGTCCAAACAAATCCATGTGAAGCAGTTGCAGAGGCTCTTCAATTGCTAAATTGAGTTTCTTCCTGAATGATGCTTTGATCTGCTTCCCTTTTTGGCAGGCATCGCACAGTCCATCCTTTGTAAACTCCACTAGAGGAATGCCTCTTACTAGTTCTTTCTTTACCAGCTCATTCATGGTCTTGAAGTTTAAATGGGATATCTTCTTGTGCCATATCCAACTTTCATCTTGACTTGCTTTACTGAGAAGACAAGTTACAGATTCTGCTTTAGTTGAGTTGAAGTCAGCTAGGTACACATTTCCTCTTCTCACACCAGTGAGAACCACTTTTTTGTTTTGATTGTTAGTCACAACACAGGCTTCTTTGTTGAAGGTTACTGAGTTGCCTTTGTCACAAAGCTGGCTGATACTCAACAGATTGTGTTTGAGACCATCCACTAAGGCAACTCAATGATGACATTGTCCTTTGAAATCAAGCCATATCCCACAGTATAACCTTTGCTGTCATCTCCAAAAGTAATACTTGGGCCAGCTCTCTCCTTAAACTCTGTGAGCAGGGTAGAATCACCAGTCATGTGTCTTGAGCAGCCACTATCCAAGTACCAAAGATTCTTTCTGTTTCCCTACACACATCAAAATCAAATCAAGTTGATTTTGGTACCCAAGTTTCCTTGGGTCCTGCCTTGTTAGCTTTCTTCTTCTGTTTCTTAGGTCTTAACTCATTTAACTTAGGAATTTCAGATTCTTCCTTAGTCATTTGGGTTGGGCCTTTGAAACCATTTAATGCAACAGAGTTATCATGCATATTATGGCTAACAGGAAATGATATGCTTGGTGCAAACATGTTATTCCAGTAAGGTATGCTAAATGGCATTTGAGGCATATGGTATACAACATAATATAGATTAGGTGCAAATGGCATATTAGCAAACTGTGCATTCATGTTCTGTGTAGGCATAGCATTAACAGGCATGGGAGGCATGGCATTCATGTTAGAAAATTGAGGCTGAACAGACATGGGAGTAGGCATGGCAGATTTGTAATTAACAGACAAATGATTTACACTACCACACTTGACACAGATTTTTCTAGGGGCATATTTATCAGGTGTGTAGTTATTGTGTTTGTTAATCCCTACTTAACCATTCCTATTGTTTTTCTTTTTAGTATCTATTTTTACCTCTATTTTCTCAAGTCTGTCACTTAACTGTTTGACAGTCATGTGACCAATATTTGCCTTTTTCCCTTTCTTAGCTTGACTTGACTCTCCTGAAACAAAGTTCTTGGAAACATACCCATACTTATCATTTAGCTTGATTAATTTGGCTTTGCTAATGGGTTTGCTTACAGCCGACAGATGAGGATTTTTATCATTCGACGGATAACACTTTTTGTTATCCGACGGATAGTCCTCATCATCCGTCGAGTCTACATCTGTCAGCAACCCATCTACCAATATAGGTTCTAGTTTCTCTTTATTCTTTTTCCAGGCTTCATCACAAAAAGACTCAATTCCTTGAACTTTGGTGATTTGAGCATGAACATCCCTGGATGTTTTCCATGCTTTAATCACCTCTTGTTCACGCTCGAGCTGCTTCTTCAAAATTTCTTCCTTTTTCAAGGACTCAGTTAATTCCTCCTTGGCAATCTTACACTCAATTTTTAGTTTCTCAAACTCAACAAACTGAGACACAAGCACATTATTCCTCTCACTTAAAAACAAGTTGTTTTCTTTGCTTTTAGCATTTTCTTTAGTGAGAGACTTAAGTGTAACACGCAAATGATACAATTCTGTAGACATGTCATTTATTGCATCATTACACTCAGCTTTAGATAAATATGCAAGGTTTGTAGTGATTACCTGATTGCTTGAGGAACTTGTCTCTGTTTCATCAGACTTGGCCATAAGGGCTAGATTGACATAGCTGACATCTTCATCGTCATCCAAACCATCAGCTGCCCAGTCATTCTCTTGTGTAATAAAAGCCCTTTCCTTTTGTTTGAGTAGATCAAAGTATTTTTGCTTATAATCCACAGACTCAAACCTTTTCTTCCTGGAATCTGACTTTCTACACTCATTTGCAAAATGCCCTGCCAAGCCACATTTGAAACATTTGAATTTTGACTTATCCACCATGTTTCTATTTGGCTTGGCTGCTCCAAAGTTCTTCTTGAACTTGAGCTTGGCAAATCTTCTTGAAAGAAATGCTAGGTGCTCATCAATGTCCTACATGTCATCTTGGCTCAATGAATCTTCACTTTCTGCAGCTAGCCCCTTACCCTTATTCTCACAGACCTTTGAAGTTGATTCTACAGCTTCCATCTTCACTTCCTTCTCCTTTTCCAGATCAGCAACTAGTGCAATGGATCCTCTTTTCTTCTTTCCTCTCTCCATTCTTTCATCCTGCTCTATCTCAAGCTCATAGGTCTTCAGAATGCCATACAGTCTCTCCAAAGTAAACTCCTTATAATCTTGTGAGTTTCTTAATGAGACTGTCATTGGTTTCAATTCCTTTGGAAGAGATCTGAGAAATTTCAGATTGGAGTCTTTAGTCTGATAGACTCTTCCATGCAACTTAAGAGCATTTAGTAGTTTTTGGAATCTACTAAAAATGTCAGTGAGTGACTCACTTTCTTCATTGTGAAAATGCTCATATTGCTGAATCAGGAGCTGCATTTTATTTTCTCTTACTTGCTCAGTGCCATCACAAATTATCTGTATTGTGTCCCAAACTTCCTTGGCAGTTTTGCAGTTGATGATGTTATCAAACATGTCTGCATCAACACCATTGAACAGAATGTTCATGGCCTTTTTATCTTTCCTGACTTGTTCAATGTCAGGATCAGACCATTCATGCCTTGGCTTTGGAACAGATGGCTCGTTTCCTGTTGCAGCTCTCATTGGAACATGAGGGCCTCTTTCTATGCAGTCCACATAGGCCTCATCTTGAGAAAGCATATGAAGATGCATCTTTACCTTCCAATGATGGTAATTATCTTTATCAAGAAAAGGAATCTTGACTCCAACATCTTTCTTGTTCATCTTGCTGAATTGTTTTGATCTTTAAACTCTTTGTAGATTAAGAGCTTGCTCTGATACCAATTGTTAGTCCCTTAACAATATAGCAAGAATTACACAAGGGGGGTTGAATGAAATTCTTGAACCTTTTTCTTGAAATAAAAATGTTCAACTCGATTATAGATATATTTGTTTTGATTAGCACAATGCGGAATGTAAACTTAATTGAATCAAAACATAAGTAATTAAAAACAAGAGTCTTTAAAAACTTTCTGGTGGATTTAAACAATTCCACCAGAGATATATATAATATATCGAGAGGACTCTGTGTGCAGAAATGCTCACAGCTACTTACAAATAGAATTACTGAGAATACAGGAAATCCTAAGGATTCTGCTTATAAAGATTTCTCTGTTTTTGTGTTTCTCAGCTATCTCAGTTATTTTTCTATTTGCTACTCTCTTGGTTTATATAATACCAAGATTACAAAGTCAAAAAGACTGAACAAATATAAAATCTAACAGTCTTAAGCTTTGCTGCTTTTCGTCCTCTATTACCCAGTTAATGGGCTTCCACAGTGTGTTTGTATACATCTCGACGGCTGTGTGTCAGCTTTCACTGTTCAACTGCTGTTTGAATTCTTCATATGATCATCCGTCGACTTTCAGAACATCCGTTGATGATTTAATTTATCATCCGTCGACTGCTATATTAAACATCCGTTGATAGTCATTTGATCATCCGTCGATGGCTTTGTTAATCATCCGTCGGTAGCTATTTTGGCACTTGACTCTATATCACTTATGCAGAATTACAAGACATCATTTATGTATAATTAATCAACCTATTCTGCATATCTAGTTAAAGTCAACATGACTTATATGCTACTACAGATTCTATACAAAGGTGCATACATAACTGTGCTACAAACTTATTATTACATAAGCTACTCACTCGATGGATAATAAGTTAATCATCTGTCGGGACTATAATGAGTTATATGTCGGGACTATAATTCTTATCCGTCGAGTGCTACATAATATCACTAAGTAAAATCTACTTAGATGTTTTGTTTATGAAATCATCAAGTACACAACATATGCACAACAGAGATTTTTTAGGTTGAGATTGAAAACGAGCACACAAGCATACATTATACATAATGTCAGGTCGTGAGGCAGTTAAATATAACAATGAAACAATGAACCAATCATACCTCAAAATTTAGTGACATCTACAGGTGTACCTTGTTCATCCTTTGAAAGCTTAACTGAAGTACTCATCGGAGTTGATTTAGGTGTGACATGATCAAGTGCAAATCTTTTGAGTAGATCATTAATGTACTTGCCTTGGTGAATAAATATTCCTGCATTAGACTGATTAATTTGCAAACCTAGAAAGTACTGCAATTTACCCATCAAACTCAGATCGAATTCCTTATGCATGCAATCAGAAAACCACTTACACAAAGATTCGTTAGAAGATCCAAATACTATATCATCTACATAAACTTGTACTAAAAGAAAGTTATCACGTTTATGATATATAAAGAGAGTTGGATCGAGTGCACCACGAATGAAACCATTGTTCACAAGAAACTGACTGAGACGCTCGTACCAACAACGAGGGGACTGTCTCAATCCATAGACAGATTTATTGAGCTTGTAAACATAGTTAGGGTACTTCTCATGAATAAAACCTGGAGGCTGCTTCACGTAGACTTTCCTTCTTGAGATAGCCATTTAGAAAAGCGCTTTTGACGTCCATCTGGTAGAGCTTGAACTTCTTGTGAGCTGCAAAAGCCATTAAGATTCGAATAGCTTCTGATCGAGCTACTGGAGCATATGTCTCGTCATAATCGATTCCTTCCTGTTGGTTATATCCCTGAGCAACCAAACGAGCTTTATTTCGAATGATATTTCCATCTTTATCTTTCTTATTCTTGAAAACCCAACGAGTACCAATGATCTTGGCATCCTGAGGAGGTGGGACGAGTTCCCAAACGTCACAACGCTCGAACTGGTTCAATTCCTCCTGCATTGCAACAGGCCAGTGTTCGTCTGCAACTGCTTCTTGAGCGTTCTTTGGTTCAAACTCAGCAACAAAAGCACAGAATGCACACAAATTATGAAATCTGCTTCGAGTAGAAATCCCTTGATCTAAATCAGTGAGAAGATTATCTGGTGGATGGTTCTTCACAGTCCTAGAAGATTTAGGAAGTTGAATATTACTCATCTCTTCCTCATTAGAATTGTCTTCCTAGAAATAAATAGGAGTTGTCTCATTCAAAAGAGACTGCCTCATTTCCGCTTGTGAAGATTTATCTAGAGTAACAGAATTCACATTTGAAACACTATCGGGAGTCTTTGGAGAGCCAGAAGATTCATCTGAAGATTGATTAGATCCTGAAGAATTATCATAAGACTGAGATGGACCTGGAGAGTCTTGACTCCTTGATTTGTCAGAATGAGACTGACTCTTTTTAGAATGAGACTGTCTCATTTGGGAATGAGACGGCGCAGTGTCTTCTCAATTTGAGATATACTCCTTGAGGATTCATTGAACGCAATATTGATGGATTCTTCTACTTTGTTCTTGACAGAATTATAAACACGATAAGCTTTGATTGTGGTAGAATATCCCAAGAAAATTCCTTCCGTAGATTTTGCATCGAACTTGCCTCGATTATTCAGAGTATCTAAAATAAAACACTTGGAACCAAATACTCGAAAATAACTAATGTTAGGAGTCCTTTTCTTAAGCAATTCATACGGAGTTTTAAGCAAAATAGGACGAATAAGTACTCTATTTAAAACATAACAGGAAGTGTGTACCGCTTCAGCCCAAAATTTTCTTGGAAGTTTACTCTCATGCAGTAGAGTTCTGGCAGTTTCCTGTAAAGTCCTGTTCTTGCGTTCTACTACTCCGTTCTGCTGAGGAGTACGGGGAGCTGAGAATTCATGAGTGATTCCTCTCGATTTGCAGAAGGTTATGAAATCCTTATCGAATTCACCTCCATGGTCACTACGGATAGTCTTGAGCTTATATGAAAATTTAGTCTCAAGGTTAGTAATAAGATCCTTAAACTCAACAAAAGCTTCATCCTTAGTACGCAAAAATAGTACCCAAGCAAAACGAGAATAATCATCAACTATAAAAAAAGCATAATTCTTACCTCCCAAACTTACATACCTTTCTGGACCAAAAAGATCTAGATGAAGAAGCTGCAAAGGGTCAGTTATTGACACACGATTCTTAGCTGTGAAAGATGTCTTTACCTGTTTTCCTAGCTGACATGCTATGCAAGGTTCAATCTTCTTGAATTTTAGTTTGGGTAGATCTCGTACCAGATCATAAGAAGATATCTTCCGAAGAAGATCCATGTGAACATGATCTAAACGTCGATGCTACAGATTCTACTGATCTTGAACAGTAGCAAGACAGATTTCCTCCTGCTGTTCATCTAAATCTAACATGAAAATATTTCCTTTTCTTTTGGAAACTAAAGCAAACTCGTTAGTCTTAGTACCAATATAACATACATCTTTATCGAACTTAACCTTGTGACCAGTATCAGTAAGTTGACTTACACTAATAAGATTATATTTCAAACCATCAACTAAACGAACGTTAGAAATAGCAAACCTGTCATTACCAATGGTGCCTTTTCCAATAAATCTGACGGTGTTTGAATCTCCAAGTGTAACTAAGCCACCTTCCTTGGCAACTAGAGATAGAAACTTGGATTTATCACCTGTCATGTGATGAGAACAACCAATGTCGATGATCCATTTATTTCACGGAACATGGACCTTCAAGCAAACCTGCAAAAATTGTTTTATCTCTTAGGTACCCACTTAACCTTGGGTCCTGGTTGGTTAGTATCACAAATCTTATATAAATGTCTATCTGATTTCTTAATCCACATCTGAACAATATTAACAGATGTATTAGCAGATTTATATCTCGCAGACGATTTATAAGAAGAGTTAGAGGAGTGGCCCTTGATACCACATAATCTAGATTCAGATGTAGGGTGACCAGCTTTGCCACAATCTCGACATTTCTCATAAGGCATTTTATATGTCATAGGAGCTCGCTTGTACCCTCCTTGAAATGCACGTTTCTTGATTGATTCACATCCTAAACCTCCTTTATCAAGAGAAGATTTTTGTTCACCAAGAAGAGCATTCAAAGTTCCTTCTCCATGGAAACATTTAGCTAAATCCTTTTCAAGCTGTACAACTTTTTGCTTTAATTCTGGAACCAGGGGATCAGGAACACTGTCTTCTTTAACGTTTCTGGATCGACATATATTGACTCTTTCTTCAAGGCTTCAAGACATACATCTTTCATCTCAATTTTATTTTTGAGATATTGATTTTCTTCAGTAAGTTTTGAAACCCTTTCAAGCAAGGATTTGTTCTCAGCAACCAAGGCTTCTTCCTTCATGGGGTCATCCATTTCACTAAGAACTTTACTTAATACTTGTTTTAAATAAGCATTCTTTTCTTTTAACTTCTTAACCTGGACCTGCAAATTTAAAATAGATGAAGATGTATTTGAATTATACTTTATATTCTGTACCTCATCATTGTCACTGGAGTTGTCCTCGAGTCCTGCAAAACAAAGTTGAGCAATTTCATCGTCTGAATCGATCTCCACGTCAGATTCATCATCACTCCAAGTAATTAATGCCTTCTTTTTGTTCTTCAGCTTGTAGCAGTCCTTTTTGAAGTGCTCTTTCTTTCCACACTCAAAACAAGTATCTTTGCTTTGATTCGTTTTAAACTCCTTGCTCAGATTAGATTTGAAGTCCTTCTTTGGAAACTGTGACTTCATAGGTCGTTTGGAGGCATTCCGTTTGGCAAGAAATTTATGAAACTTCTTTGTTAGAAGAGAAATCTCTTCATCAGAATCATCAAGAGACTCGTCTGCATCTGCATTAAGTGCAAGAGTTTTCTTACGAGGAGCTTCATCTTCTTCATCATATCTGCGTAGCTGATTTTCGAATTCTTCCAATTCACTGAACAGTGTTAGAGTATCCATAGTCGAAAGCAGTGTTGAATCCTGCAGAATGGTAACCTTTGGAGCAAACTTTTTTGGCATTGCTCTGAGGATTTTCCTATTAATCTCAGATTGAGGAATGATCCTTTCCAGAAGTGAGATGGAGTTCATCAATGTCAGAAACCTCCCTTGAGCATCTCGCACGCTTTCATCTCTTTCCAACCTGAAACCTTCATAGTCACTCATTAGCATACTTAATTTTACTTCATGTACCTTAGACGTGCCTTCGTGGCTGACTTTAATCGTATCCCAGATCTGTTCTGCAGTAATACATGCTGATACTTTTCTTAATTCTGTAGCTACCATGCCATTGAGAAGTGAGTTCATAGCTTTAGCATTGGAGTTCATTGCATTCACTTCTTCAGGAGAAAGATCCTTGAGAGATTTTGGCTTCCCTTCTTTCGTAGGAATTGTGAAACCATTTTCTACAGCATCCCATTCGAATGCATCACGATGGAGAAAGATTTTCATCTGGAACTTCCAATCATTGTAGTTTTCAGCACCATGAAGCAGTGGTGGATAATTGTTTGAATACCTATCTGGTTGAGCCATGGATCTCTAGCAAAATAAACACTAAAAAGAGAATTAAATGCACCTGCTCTGATACCAATTGAAATTCGATGGCTCGATAGATAATATAATATTCTAACTGTCAAGACAAATGGGACAGTCTCTTATGCAAATGGGACAGTCCCTTTACAAATGAGACAATGAATGGGACAGTCTCAATTAACTGCAGAAAGTAAATAACAGTAATGAAAATGCAGAATGCTGAAAACTTGTAATAACACCAGAAGTTTTCACTTGGTTCGGCACCTACACCTAGTCTATGTCCTACATCCAAGTCCCTATGTCAACTAGCATAGAGAATGTATTATATCCACTTAAAACAAAGTACTTACAAACTTTCCTTGATTACAAACTTGGCCCACTTGAAAGAAACCCTTCCCTAGCACACAGCTACCTAGCACAAAGCTATTTGGCCTTCCTCTTGTAATCAAACTCCCACAACCCGGGACAAGTGATATAATACACCTTTCAGATACAAGAATATAATGTGAAAGTTTACAACTCAAACTAGGCTTCTTGTTTACTGGATATGTATCTCGGGTATAGAACAAGAAGGTGTTTTCAGATGATAAAAATTGACATTAAAGCATTAGCTGAAATCTGAAAAAGTGAGTTGTATTTATAAGCAAAGTTCTAACAGATTTATTTTCAAACAAATGATAAAATAGATAAGATTTGAAAGCAAGTTTTTTTGAAAATATTTGAATGAAACTTGAGAAAACTAATCTGTTAGTAATTTGAAAAAGATAAACCAAGTAAAGGATAAGTCTTGAAAGATTCAAACTTGGTTTATAAGATAGGGTTTGTTTGAGATAAGTTAAAGAGATATTTATTCAGTCAAACAAGATATACATAAAACCCTAACCCTTATCTAAACCTGGAATAGCTTCCTCAAATATCTGAGCAAACTGCAATGCTTGAATCTCGGTTGCTTCCATTCTATTTTTCTGCATTTTGTTGTTAAAAGATTTTATCATCATAAACACGAACAAACTAACGTGTACATAACACATTGAACATCTCCATCACTTGCATGCAATATCAAGGAAACATCATCATCTGCTAAAACATAAATCTGACTTTCATATTGTTGGAGAAAAATGAAAAACTTAATAATGTCGTATAAACACAGTTAGTTGTTGGTACATTGCTGTAGTTTCTTTCCCCTCCACGCATCAGCTAGTCAATACATTGTGTTCCACAAATATTTTTGGAGAAAAAAGAAAAGAAAGTTCAAGTATAATATTTCCACTACTTGTTCCACAGTGATTTTTTTTGGAGATAAAAGAAAAGAAGTCTAAAGATTAAGAAAGAAATTATGTTTATATTTGTCTCCAAAATTTTCTTTGTACTTATGGGAAGATTGTGAGAGAAAAGAAAATTAATTATTTTCAATTCTTTTGTTTTTATTCTGAAGTTCGGGAACACATCATAAAACCACAGAAAGCACGTCCGAGAGTTAAATTAAATAAATTTAAGTTACTAAAAACATATTCAATTTATAAGGGACTGATATTTCAATAAATAAAATTCTAGAATTCTTTAAAATAGCAAGTCAATAAAACACAAAAACTAATGCGTGAACTGACTAAAGTTTAAAACCAAGGGGTAAGGGACAAAATGCAACTGCTCTACTCCAACTTTTACTGCAACTTCAGGTTGGTTTTTATTATTATTATTGTTAATGTTAAAGACCTCCAAAAGTTGGTCTCCCAGTTTTAACTGATTCCAACAACAAGAACCTATACATCACGTTATAAAAGTCATTTCCAGCTGTATATTATAAAAGTAGGACTTTAATATGCTTTTGCTTGATTTCTTAAACAATAATATCATACAACAATAGGAAATAATTTTACAGTAGCAAAAATATAAATGTATGTACTGCGAATCTTGGTAAGGTTACATTGACAACCACACATTAATACAAAGCAAATTAGTGCCCTCTCTTTTCGTACATTATGCACCGAACTCCAAATCAGTATTCTAGGCGAGAATCGGAATTAATTGATACAGATATATTATAGTTATTAGTCAAATGTTCAGTGATTAATTTAAATGATTTATTCGAAAACTAATCAATGTATTTTTAAAAATATATGAATATTTAATTAAGCTTAATATATTAGTTTAAAAAAATATATAGTGATTAATTAGACTTTTAAAAACGAAAAGAATAACTTATAACAATTAATTGGATAGTTAATTAATAAAATCGGTAATTTTTAGAATATAACTTGAAATGATAAAAGGACTCCTATGTACATATTCAGAAGACTTACCTAAATACGTGATATATAGTGATAAAATCATAAATATATAATTAAGTCATGTATTTAAAATTGAGTACGTGAGTATAAACATTAATCTCATCAGAAATTAGAAATTTGCTTTTTCATGTAACCAGTATTTTCATCATAGCTTCCCTTCCTGTAATGAGCATCACATTATTGGTCTTACAGCAACTGTAATTTCCCCAGGAAAAGTAAACATTGTTCTTTATTATTCACATAGGAGTTCAACAGTTGATATACACAGTCTCCTTTCTCCTCAGTCCTCCCTTTGGTAACCCATAAAAACCAACAAGGCCCATAACATTTCTAATCTTTCTTTACATTGTTTATGTGCTGTTCTTACCAGAAAGCCCCACCTAAACATTCAGGGAAAAGAAAGAAATAAATTAAAACTAGAATGAATACTTGATACATTATTTACTACTTGACTAAACCTGTCCTGTCTCTCACTTGTAAAGTGTTTGAAATTATATGCCTCTCAATGACCATATATTTCAACAAGTGTTCTAATCACATTGCAGTCCCCACCCACTTTCTCTTCTTTACTGGGGACATGCATTATTTGGTTCTTCTTTATGGGTTCAAACCCCTTTTATTCACTATCTTTCTAAATATATACAAATTCAAGGTTTTGTGGCTAATTGTCCACTGATTCCTCAAGTTATTCGCTATAAAAACACATCCTCATCATTCTTGCACATTCTTCTCACCTGTGAAGAACAACTGAAAGGACCTGTAGATATTATAAAACCAGATATAAAAATGTACCAGCTCAACAGGGAAACCAACTAAAAAATGTGTGAAATTTGGGAAAATAGCTACCTTGTAAAGTAAAAAAACGGTGGATGCATGATATCAGACAATTTACAACAGGAAGTTAGGAAAGAGAATGTATCCCGGAAAAAGTGTAGTACCATCCAGCTATTTTTAAATTTAAACAGTCTGTCAAGACTGGTTCTTAACAAGCTTAACATTGGTGTAGAAGCGCCTTAGGTCCTTCATAGCCTTCTCTTCAATTTGAATTGAGCGGATCGATGAGGGTAAATCAACCTCTGGCTTGAACCACTTATTAGAAACTGCAGAATCTGGTGGGCATCCTGGGCTAGTATTTACAGAAAATCCAGTAGTTCTTGTCTTTGGGCTGTGGGCCAGGCTTTGCTGCTGTTTTCCATGCTTCAAGACAAACAAAAAAAAGACAACTTTGAGCAGGATTACTTGAAAAAGAGATCATACGTGCAACTCTGTGTGTGTCAAGTACGAGTGAGGGTCAGATACACAAGTGTGTGCGCTGTATGGCACAGACGAGATGAAGGTGGAGGGGGTGGGGGGGATCCATTAAATGTTCAGATTACTATATCCTCCAATTTATACGCTTAAACAAGTAGGATAAAAAACAATGGGAGGTAGAGATTACTATAGGCACCAGGCAAAGATCTGATGGGTAAAGGTCATTGCTATAAAAGAATGAAATGCTTGATATCCTAACAACATGTATTAAGATGGCGATGCAACCATAAGTCAACTAACAGAGTGGTCTTGATGGACCGACAGTGTGTTGCACTACAAAGATACCTAATGCCCTAAGCTAAGCTTCTATTTCCTTTGAGAAACTTTGAACTGTTAAATTGTTAACTTTCAAAGGGTATTGGTGTGCTTTCACTTGGGGAAGGGTGACAAGCTGAAAGTTGTGGTAAATTTGTCATATGGAAAACCTCGTATTGATCATTGTCAGTATCTAATGAAGCATTTAGAAACACAAATTTTTTTACATACATAAATGAGAACACACACAGTGTAATTTGCCATACCTGTTGCCATTGGATGTCTCTTAGAGATGGGCGAGAAATTAGAGGTGGAGTCCCTGAAGAAGCCCAGGGAGGGGTTCCTCTTTCTCCATCAGGTACCTGCGATGTCCCACCAGTAGAAACCATGGGTATCGGAGTGGAAGGCAAAAACGAACTCAGTAAAACTTTCCCCCCACTTTTACCATCCAAAGGATCTCCTACTTGATCTTTGTTCCTAGTAGTCTTACATTCCTTAGTTTTACTCTGTTCATCCTGTATATCACGAAGGGAGGTACGCCCCTTTGATATTTTATTACCCCCCCATGCAGGGCCCTCAACTTTGGGAGTTGGTGGTGAAGGAACTACAGCTTTTGGAGAATCATCAAGGGCTCCACTCAGAAACATAGAAAGCCCACCTTTTTTCTTTTTCTTCTTTGCAAGGGCAGGTGAAGAAATTTTACTTGGCATGTTAACCAAGCCTTTCTCGTTGAAGCTTTCCTCGCTGCAGACTTGCTTGGTGACACTTACCTCAAGCACAGCATCCTCCTGTGAAAAGACAACTCTATTTAAGAATAAATCATGCAAAGTTACTGACAAATCACCGTAGATACTGTTTAACTTGAAACTAGGAGCAGATTAAAAAAAGTTCAGAAATCCTCCCAATTCCCATGCCTGTATGGGACTGAGGTTTCTTACAGATATAACTGGCTTGAAAAAAATATCCTTTCATTTTCTTGAAATTATGGTGTGATGATAGGACATAACTCATGAAGTAACATTTCAACCATAAATTCATAACATAAGCACATATATATATTCATCAGAAGAGATTGTCGTGGTACAGAATTCTACTGCAGAAGCACATAAAAAACAAATTAAGAGTGAATATTCAAACTAGGGACCAAAAAATAACCCAAAAATTCGTGTATATAGGCTTTAGTAACATTCTAAAATTTACGTAATGGTCTATTTCTTTTATCACGTTGAACTTCTATTACAACACATCAATGTTTTTTTATAGTTCTAGACTTGTTTTGATATAGAGATAGAGATTAAATTGGTTCAATTCAGTTTTGAACATAAACTAAAATCTTAACAAAAAATTGTGTAGCTACCAAACAAACACCATTGATGCTTCTGTTTAGTCAAGTTGTGATTTCCGATTTGTTTTGTGTGCATCCCAGCATTCAGACTAAAATTAAGATACCTAAAGTTCGCTAAAAGCTATAAAATATTCAGATAAATTTAGATATTCAGATGGCAATTGTAAATAGCACCTAAAGTTATTCGGACATATATATTAGCTTGTAAGATTGGATGAGAAAATCTTACCATCTGTTTTGACTGAGATATATCAAGAGGGGAGAAACCCTTGACAATATTCGGTTTGATCCCATCATTTCCAGACAGCACCTCTGCCTCTGTTACCTTAGGTTTACTTTTTCTCCTCTGTTTTCTAGATGCCTCCATCTTTTTATTGACTTTTCCGTCTGAGAAATTTGTCCATGCTGCTTCTGTGGAGATACTACTCACTGGTACACCAAGTTCAGCAAGTGAGCTCTCCAATGAAGACCTTGTTTGAAGCTTGGCAATCTGCTGGTCATCGAGGTGAAATCCATTTGCCTGCTTCTCCTCAAGAATATCAATCTGCTGCAACTTCTTTCTGAGTGCTCGGACTTGTCTGCAGATGCCTTGATTTGCATCTTCAACAGGGTGAAGGAAGTTATCTAATCTCTGATATTTATCTTTCATCGAGGTTAAAATCTTGTTGTGGTTGTCGCAAGTCCTTGGAAAATCATCCCCGTTATCCTCCTCTTCACTGTTGATTACAGCAGGGAACGTAGCAGTGGGTGTTGGAAGCCGTCGGTAACACCATAATTCCGATGACTTCAAATCCCGTGATTTCTCAAGGGATGCTAAGATACCCAACGAAGCAGTAGCAACGGCATGTGTTGAGACCGTAAGTATATAATCAAGGTTGCGGATAACGATATCCTGATGCAGGTTTGAGAATATATTAGATAAGCCAGGTCCTACTAAATGTCACTAAAATCAATTATGAACTCTTAAACCAGAATACTTTATCAATTTAAGTAAGAAAAAGCTATTTTTAAATTTTCAGAAAATGACTGGAGTAAAGTAATTTTCTTTTTCGCTAACTGCAGTAAAGTACAGATTGTCGCATTCTATGTACAACTATTGGATATTTGAAGAACCATCTGTTAGTCAGAATATAATCAGTTTCTAAGAAATGATATAAGTTCTACCAGGGCTATCAGTTGTTAGATACTCAGCCAGTATGCTTAATAAGCTGATTCTATGCTTTTCTGCAGAATGTCTATAAGATCTTACAAACAATTAAGGGCATGTTTGTTTCACCTAATAATTAACTTATAAGTTAAAAATCACATTTGGGGGAATACAATTCTATGCACCTGTTTTAGCTACTTAATTTTAATTTTGCAATTCGAGTTCTTAAAAAATGAAAATTATCTTAGTAACTGACAAGACAAATTTAATTTATACTTATATACAAGAAAGGTAACTTTGGGTGAAAAATGACTTTCTCTAGGGTAAAACAAAATGAGACAAACACACAATTTAAAGAGGGGGGGGGTCGATTTTGTTAGTGAAGAAACCAGACGTAGGCTTGTCAAATTAATTAGGATGATAAATTTAAAAGAAGTATATCAAGAAAGAAACAATATAGAGATGATAAAAAAAAGTGATACCTAAAGGCTTGGATAACTCATGTCAAGTAGAAATATATACATAGCAAGAATGCTACCACAGTATATACAAGAAACTTAAAATCAGGGACACAATTAGGCCATTGGGATATGTACCTCGCAGTGCTTCCTCAAATCATCTGCTTCAAGTGAATCTGCGATCTCAAGCAGTTGAATAGCACTATGAGGCTCCACCAAAAACTCTGCTGCTACTTTCTCACATAGGCTTTTCAAGCTCGGAACCGGCATGGTCCCACTATCCTCCTTTGGCAAGGTAAATAGGGCATAACCGGTATCCATATCATCATAAACGAAATTGTCCTCTAATTCATCTAATTCATCTTCAATCTTTAACTTGAGATTCTGCGAATGAGGGACAACACTTGGAGGGTAGGTGGGATGATAGAGAGAACTAATGAACAGAAGATGTGTCTCTCCGACTGAAACTGAAGATGCTTTTTTTGCACCATGTAGCCGCGTTGCAACAGGTTGCTCATCCTTTCCTTCCTTTCCATCCCATCTATAAACATCACCAGTAGCAGTTACGGCGGCGGTCCAATACTTTCCAGCAGAAATACTAACAATAGCCCTTCCACAAAGCGAATATAGCTACAAAAAAAAAAATTAGAATACACGAGAGATTTCAATTTTAGCCAACATATACATCTAGATAAAAATACAAAATCCAGAACATCAGAACCTTTACCTGCCTACATCGTAGATTAGGATCTGATGACAACCAACAAAATACTGCCCCATCATCGGTAAGAGCCATGCTATGTACCATCCCAGCAGCTATAGAAACTACATGAAGTCGTTCCTTACGATGAAACTTTAACGGTGTGCTCCCAACTTTTTTAATATTCCTAGCTATCACTACACGCCTTGGAGTAACAAGTCGATGACCCCAAGTAAACACCTAATAATTAAACAGTTTCAAAAGGCATATTAGCAATGGCATTCCCGATATCAATAGAACAATATTTACTAATAAATCTATTAGACTGATCAATACCTCTCCATCAATTCCTAAAACAATAGTGTGATTTTTAGCTGCTGCAACTCCAACAAAAACTTTCCCTTTCAAGTATTCAACCACCCTTGGAGTGTAATTCCAGCCTGAATTGGAAGTCCCATAACCAAGCTGACCATCTTTATTGCATCCCCATGTGAAAACCTCACCAGACTCAGAAACAACAGCAGTATGTTTATTGGCTGCTGCAACAGCAACTATCTTTGACTTCAAGGAACTAACTCTGCGAGGTGTGGCTTGGCTATCCACTGATGTATAACCAAGTTGACCCTCTAAAACAACACATCTCAAATATCAGATTACAGCACAATAATAGTACTCTGAAAATAATTCCTTTAAAAGATATATACATTCAAAGGCAGCTAGTAGAAAGTAGAAAGATTTAGTATTTTGTCCCAATCAAGGGATTTTGGATAGCAATTAAATCATATGAAAGAAATCCAAAGATTGTGTAATATAATATATCAACTGGGAGATCCTACTACTACATGTTACCAAAGGAAAAAGGTACCTCTATTGGAACCCCAAGTAAACACTTCACCACCCTCTGTTGCAACAACAGTGTGATGTTTAGCTGCTGCAATTGCCTTCACTCGTCGGGACCCTAAACCAGAAGTCACTTTCCGGGGAGTTATAACAGCAGCCTGACCGCTGCATTATACGATATAATAATAGGTTGTTTTTCTTTAAATCATTGGCACAGAGAAATAATCATGTACAGAAACATAGAGGTACGAGCGATCATACGATTATGGCTAATCCTGATAATCTTACTTTAAATGACTTACAGCTGAGTGAGTCTGCTATAAGTAACCGAACAAGTATAACTACATGTTAAAGCACAAATATTTTCATTCTTAACTTAAAAAGTTTCATTCCAGTTCAACTAACAATCTATAGCAATAAGAGATGTATCTCTTTCTACTTCCATAAGAACATACAGTTTACCTTCTTAAGGGTTTTTCAATTTCAAAATTAGGGTGGTACATGGAAAATTCTATATATAATAACTTTAAATCAGTAGTACTCCATATGTCTATAAAAAAACTAAGATCACTGCTAATAATGAGGATATATTTACCTGTGAATATCAAAATCAGGATGCCCAAGACGCCCCCCTCTTCCATACCCCCAAGTATAGACATCCCCTTTCGCACCAACTGCTACACTATGGAACTTTGCAGCAGAAACTAATTTAATTAGGGAACCATGAAGGGAATCAACTTTACATGGCAACTTCTGAATATGCGCATTTCCAGTTCCAAGTTGATAATTGACACCACTTCCCCAGCTAAACAATTCTGTAGCTACTGAAAAAAATTAACACGAGGTTACCTCCTCTGTTTCAGGGGTAATCAATTTACCAGAAATAGCAGGGCAACAAAGATTACATGAAGGCATCAAATAAACCTGAACTATCTTCATTTCCTAAAGTCTGCAGCACAGGACCGGAGAGAAGATCAACAGGTGTACGAGATTTGAAATCTTCCGATGTGATGGATGCACCCTCCTGAAGAAGGACGCTAGCCACTGCGAGATAACCAAAGTGCAAAGCTCTATGAAGGCTTGTCCATCCTGATTCTCCATCCTGGAAAACAGCAGGAGTTACTGTCTGAAAGCAATTTATATATCGGCATAATTAGAGAATTCTCTAATACATCATCAAGATCTTCTAATACACTATCAAATCATTTGGCAATCTCAATTTTCACCATAAACCAACTTTCCTGATCCATTGTGCTTTATGTTTACTAACTGCATTTGTCAGCTAACAGTCTCACGGACTCAGGGTCATACAGAGATACTTATATGACTGCTATGTTTGTGATCCATACTTCACCACATTTTGGAATATGTCTAGTATCACCTGCTTGAAGTACAATTATAGTGTCCTGCAAAGTTTAATTATGTCTCGATATTTCTTCTACAAAGCATGTAATCAGTCGATAACAACTATCAAGAGGGATCAATAAAATGGAATAACGATAAGATAAATTCTATACAGAATTCAATGTATTTCAAATAATCTGGGTAATCATTTAACAACATATTATAATAGGGAAAGTTTCAAATTTGATTAAATAACCCACCCGAGCATTAGGGTCCGCGCCAGCCTCAAGTAGCCTCCTGACTATTGGAACATGATTCCTCCAAGTTGCAATATGAAGAAGGGTTAGACCAAACACATTCCTTGTGTTGATATTTCCACCATTCTTCTTCATTAGTGCTAAAGTAGCATCTACATCAGCCACCGAACCTTCCCGAATAACAAGCCATGGATCTTTTGAGGACCCACTTGGTAAGTATTTACGGGCAGAGAACTGCGAATTCTGCCTTGAACCATGCGGAACCACAATTTCCTCCATAGAAACTATTCACTGAGCTTCTGCCTTCTGGAAATTATAACTTAAGTACACCTGTCAACTTCTCCCGGAGCTCGACTCTTTTTGGTTTTTTGTTAAAAGAAAAGAAACTTAAAGTAGTACCACCTAAACTAATAACAGAAAAACATGCTCTACTGTATGAACTATCTTAATCTTCTATTCATCTTAAGACAATAACTGAACCCAGGTATTAGATCACAAATACTAACATTTGAAGCAGAATCGCCGACCCATGTTATGCTACCATCATCGTCAGCACTTCTGTCATGAACACATACCCACTGAAGCAGCCACTTACAAAGTGTGATCAGACATCATAACGTATATGATAGATCCCAAAAAGTGGGTAAAAAAACTGCAATGGTAAAAACTTCTATTAATGACCGCAGAAACTAGAAAAATTACAATTGGTGATAATTAATGATAAAGCAGCATCAAAAGCAAAACCAAAAACCAAAAAAAATATTAGACATGTCTCAAAAAGATTAAAAACACCACAGACTTGCTAAAACTTCAGCAAAAATAGATATAATACCACACAGTATCTTTTGTGTCTTCTTGTAAGCTTCATGAACAATGAAAAAGCCGTAATCTAACAATGTACACCACACCACAATATGCTCTTTGCAAAACCAAAGTAAAATGGTAAATCTGGCTTTAGATGTGTGATCTGATCACTATTAATCAGAAACAAAATAACTTGGTCAAATCATACATTCAAAGAACAGAAAGTCACATTGAGATATAAAAATTAAAGAGTTGTGGAGTTGGAACACATCTACTCGAAATTGGTAAGTTAATAGATACAAGATTAACTATTCTACCATTGTAGATGGGGCAAACTCACCTAATTTATGACCCAGTTCAATACCCACCCACCAGCTACAAAATTAGATACATTTACATACATCACAGGTCATGGACTAACTTCTCATTTTACTCAACTAGCAATAAAGACTCAATCTTTATGCAAAATTCACAAATCAAGCATTAAAAACACAATCACCAAGCACAAAAACATCAAAAATTAATCAAATTCCACAATCTTGATCCAAAATGAAAAATAAAAAATACCCAAATCATAAAAATCAAAAGTTTATCATCAAATGAAGCAATTCATGAATTTCCCACATTTTATCTCAAACCAATCGATTAAAAAAAATAAAAATTAGGGACCCAACATTGCTTTAAAAACAAAGAATTTAAAGAATCACCTTAAAATAAATACGGGGCAGTCACGAAATAGTTGTGTCCGCTGCAAACATTGCTTGTGAATCTATGCTCGATTATTTTTATGTATATATATGTGTATGTATATAAAATATGAATGTATTATATATATATATATATGTGTGTTGTGAGGGGTGAAGAAGGGAGAGTGTTTTTAGGGGAGGGAATCGAAGCACCGAATATACCTGAAGATATGTTTGTATGTATAGGTGTATGTATTTCGAGAGAGAGAGGGGGGGATACAGGAGTTTCAAGAATGGCATAGACGATAAAATTATAAAACATTTAGCTGGAATATATGTCCAGGGGTATTTTGGGGATTTAAAAGTTGTTAATGACGAAAGTACCCATGGAGAGTGAGTTGACGCGCGGGAGATTTGGGGTCTCTGACGTCTCAATGGTTGATTTGTCTGCGTCTCATGTGGCCACGTTTCTTTATGACCCTTCTGTTTGCCACGTGTCAGATAATTTTATATTATTTCCTTAAGAATTACAGTATTAAATTTTTTGATAAATTAGTGTACGGGATAATTTGACGAATTATTACCAGGATTTGAAGTGGATATAATTTTGTAAAATTTAAATGGACTAGGCAACAAAGAAATATTGATACATATTTTTCCGAAAAATTAATGTAAATTGTATCTTAATTTTAATATAAAATTTTAACAAGATGACCCGAACATAATATATATTCTTCAACTATCGGTTTCAATTATACTGCTGAATTATAACCGAAACAAGCTGACAATATAAATTACTAAACATATGGTCAAAAAATTATATTTAACTACTGAATAGGAATTTGAAACCAATACCGGTATATAAAATGATACTATATTATTATGTATCACTCTAAAACTTTAAGTTAATAGAAAAAGTTCTCAATCTTATATTGTACTATTAAAAAAACTTAATCTAAAAGAAGACCCTGGCCATTTTTCTAATGAAATAAAAGAAATGTGAGTTGAACATTTATTTTATTAAGCTAAAATTAGAAAGTTATCACTTTTTTGACATTGTATAATTTGTGCAACTTGAAAATGGACAACAATTATTATTGGTAGTTCCTAAAAGTCTTATAACTAAGTATTTGTTTAAACAAAGATTTGAAATGAGCGTATAAATGTTATTTTCAGAATTTTTTTATTTCAAAAGCGAATGAAGTGGGGAAAATTTAAATTCTCCTTCCATTCACTTTCTTTTAGGATTTTGATTACGAATGCAGGGACAATTTTATCATTTTACTCTTATTTTGCTTCGTAAATAAAATAATAACTTTGAAAATAATATTTCCCTCGAGTTTTTTTTGCCAAGTACTGTTAGGGATGGTGGAGCGCGGTTCGGTTCGGGACGGTTTTTGGCCAAAAACGAAACCGAAATCGCATGCCCTCGTGTTATGGATTAAAAACTAAGATATATAATTGCTGTATTTATTACTAAGGAACGTGAGTTTCGAGGCTCGATTCGACTCCTCTTGTGTTTCGTGACTCAATCTGCCTTAACAAGATGCCTACGTACCTTGTTGAATGCCAAGGATCAAGTCAAAAAATGTAGTTCTGATTTGTGGGGTGAGACCCCTTATATAGGTGTTGGGAGTCCTAGAATTGGACATGAGTTAGGAGACTTGGTGGGCAAGTCTTAGAATTAGAATGGACTTTGGAGTCCTAAGAAGTAGGAAGCTGGTTCCTTATCCCATGAGGTTCCTTGGAGGCCAATTTACAAGGATTTATGTCCTTATTGGAACTTTTCTTAATAGCTGATTTTTCCCTTATTAATTAATTATGAAAATAATTAATATTCAGGGTTTTGGGCCTTCTTTGTTCCATCAGGCCTGATCTGGTCCATCAGGCATGATCAATGCGTTAACCTTTTTGGTCTGAATATCATACATCTTCTTATTGGGCCTTGCAACCCAAATCATGTGTAATTAATACAACATTAACTACGTAATCAGGATTTATATATTCCCTATCATTTGCCCCCCAGCTTTTGGGAAACAGTGACTAGGTTTCGCAGAAGTTAAGTTCATTCGTTCTTTTACAGGGTATCGTTTTTGCGTAAAGTGTGGAGCGACCTACACATTTACAACGATTTACTTTCATCCCTTTTATTTATGAATTATTTTAATTTCCAGGAATTTTTCCCTTAATTCTGGGATTTTTCCTAAATTTTCAGGAATTTTTCCCTTAATTCTGGGATTTTTCCTTAATTTTCAGGATTTTTTCCCTTTATTCTGAGATTTTTCCTTAATTTCCAGGAATTTTTTCCTTAATTCTGGGATTTTTCCTTAATTTCCTGGATTTATTCCTAATTTTCTGAAATATATTAATATTTTCAGAAAATATTTTAAGGAATTTCCTTAATTTTCTGGAAAGATTCGGAATATAATTTTTTTTTTCAGAAAATATTTTTTCTTTCTTTTTTTTCTCTCCCTTTTTCTCTTCTTCTTTTTTTTATACATATTTCGACCAGGAATCCCATTCGACCAGGATCCTGGTCGAATTATTCTTCATTGTGCTTTGGTCGACAGCATTTCGAGGAGGGCACTTTCGAACAGGAATCCTGGTCGAATTTCGGCCAGGATTTTCATAAATTTATATTTTTTTATTTTTTTTGTCGAGCAGGAAATTTTCGGTCAGGATTTTGGGTCAGAATTTCTTGCCTTGTCCGAATTAGCCATCCTTTTAAGCCCTGATCGAAGCAATTTCGACCTCAAGAATTTTGATCGGGATTTCTTTACATTTCCTGGTCGAATGGGTCTTAATTCTGGTCGATTTAAGCCTTTTATTCAGCCCTAATCGACAGGATTTCGACCTCAGCTCATTCGATTAGGAATATGATATGAACCCTGATCGAATTGGGTCAAGAATTTGGAGTATATGTTTTTGTAACTCCATATATTTGATTTGGGCCTTAAATTTGGGCTGGATTCCTTTGGGCTCCTCATTTGGGCCTGGATTCCTTTGGGCTCCTGATTTGGGCTTGGATTCCTTTACTGGGCCTTTTCTGGACTGGGCCTTCTCTTGTATAACTGGGCCTTTTTCTAGGCTTTATTTACCTGGGCCATTATATTTTCTATCATGGGCTTTTTTTTACAGGTTTTAATATCCTAGGCCCATTTAAACTTGGGTTGGGCCTTAATCCTTAAGCTCGACTTCCAGAATATTCTGAAATTTCTAGACTATTCCAGGTTTTGCCATAATTTTCTAAAAAAAATTCCAAAACTTTCTGGAACATTCCAGATTCTTCCATTTTTGGGCCCAAATGGGCTTTTTTGAGGCCCAATTTTCCCTACCAAGGGCTATATAAGAGTGAGGTGTGGGGGTGTGATTTCACACTTCTCATTTCATTCTTCAATCTCTTCTATCCTCCCAACTCTCTACACCCTTCTTCCTTAGTTTTCCAGCCTCCCTTCCTTCCAAGGTTTCAAGGTCCTTTCAAGCTTCATCAATGGCTGATAAGAATTCCGAGAGAGCGGCCAAGATAGCCTCGGCTTCAAAATGAGGTAAGGATATTGAAATCCGTTCTTCTTACATGTCTCTGATCGATATGATTAATATTAGGAGGGATGAATATCCCTCCACTACACATCTTGATTCTTTTAATCATTGCAATACTTGGCACAACATAGATTATGATAAGTTAAATGCACGTTATAACGTTCTTCCTCCTCTTAGATTAGTTCCAGTTTCTGGTGGTGGCCGTATTTGCCACTGAAAACCCGACACTCTTTTTATTTATACAGATGCCCTCGATGCTGGGCTTAGGTTTCCTTTTCATCCCTTCATTCCTCATCTTCTAGTTGATTTACAAATCAACCCATGTCAGCTTCCTCCAAACGCTTGAAGGAATATTTTATGTTTTATGATTTGCTGCCTTAGGGAAGGTTTTCACCTATCCGTAGCTGTTTTTAGGAAAGTTTTTCAATGTTACAACAGTTCTTCTGGTAATTGTGGTTGGGTCTATGTCAAATAAAGCCCCAAGTGTAAGCATATCTTTAACAGTTCCTCCATTCCCGATAATAACCAAAATTGGAGGAATAGTTTTGTCGGGTTAAGGTGGGAGAATGACGACTGGGGCACACTCTTCAGACCTTCCTTCGGGAAAGTTAGTGATGGTAGCCTCAAATCCATTCACTTAACCCCCGAGAAAACTATCATTTATAATGAGCTTACTCGGGATGACGGTACTACTACCAGCTGGACTCTCTTAGAAGAGTTTTCCCTCATCCATGTGGGGCTATCCTCTGTTTCTCAATAGGGTATTTTTCTTTTCTTCTCAATTTTATTTCATTTCATGCATTATTGACACCACTTATTTTATTTTTTATCTTGTCTTGCAGCTGCCAAGGAGATCAACGAGGATAACGTGCCCCTCGTTGAGGAAACTGCTAGAATGAAGAAGGCTCGTCTTGCGGGCCTGGACACTCGAGGAAAGGCCACAGAGCCTATCTTCTTAAGGAAACACAAGGAGCCCATGGGGGAGGCTTCAGCTGAGGTAGCCGAGGGCCACAGTGCCCCTATCACTACTGTTGCCCCTGTCCCTGCTGCTACGGGCGCTTTTCAGCCTCTCTGGGGATTCCGCCGAGGGGATACCGTGGTTGGATCCACGAAGCACGCCTGGGATTGGTCTTACCACGACGTTACTCCCAAAGATTTCACGGATGTGGTGGCTACTCCTGACTTGGAGAGGATCAAGCTCATGGGAGTTCAGTCCTTAGCCTCGGTATGATTATTTCTTGGAATTTATCTTTCTTACTTGTAGCATTCACTTGCCTTACACCTTTGTTTATTGTTTCATTTCAGTCTAACGCCTATTTTCAAGGCGTTGTGAGGGAAGCCGAATCATGGAAGAGGGCTTCTGACAAAGCAGACAATACCCTCAGGAGGCAGCAGAAGAAGTATGCTGCTCTAGAGAAGAAGTTCAAGCGTAAGGAGGAAGAGCTCGGAGAGTCTAACGCCGAGTTGGTGGTGCTTCGGGACGAGAAAGATAAGGTGATTGATAACTATCTAGAATCAGAGGAGTTTACCCAGTCCATGAGGGTAAGGGATGACTCAGTCTTTCCTGGGTTTTTCAGGACTGGTTGGGACACGACCCTTGGGACCGTGAACGAGGCTTGTCCTGATATTAACCCGGCGGACTATGTCTGCCCTGATGACGAGGCTTTGCTGCAGAAGTTTATACCCGAGTAGTTGTCTTGGATCGCATCCCTCAGGACCCGCTTCTTCCTCCTCCCGAGTTGTCTTCCAGGCCTGCTGAGGATGACAGCTCTTCCTCCTCCTCCGAGACGATATAGACTTCCAGTGAGAGCGGAGGGGAAGACGATATGGCCCTTCCCAATTTGGGGCAAGCTTCCCTTTTTGTCCTACACCAGAAGCTTCCACCTTCCTCAAGACTAAGTCACCTTGTTTGAAAAACCTTTCTTTAACCCTTAGGTTGTAGTAGAACGAAGCCTTTTTCTAATATTCCACTATCTTCGCATGTGCCTCATCTCGCACTTCGTCAATTAGATCCAGGGTTAACCTTTGTCCTTCCTCGTTTTCCTCAGCATTGAAAGCTTGAATCCTGGGGGAGGAATGTGATATCTCTACAGGAACAACTGCTTCTGCCCCATATGCTAACATGAAGGGAGTTGCTCCAGTCGTGATTCTACAGGTAGTCCTATAGGCCCATAGTATTGGGAGTATTTCATCCACCCAGTTATTCATCGACTTCTCGATCCTCTTCTTTAGTCCATCCAGGATTATCCGATTTGCAACTTCCGCCTGCCCATTGGCTTGTGGATGAGCCACAGAGGTGAATCGTAATTGGATTTCATTCTCCTCACAATACTTCTTGAATTTTCGTCTATCTCAGATGAAGCAAACTTTGATAACGCATCTGCCTTGGCATTTTCCTCCCTTGGAATGTGCTCAATATGGCATTCATCGAATTGGGTCATCACAGCCCTTACTAGGTGGACATACTTAGTCATCGTATCTTCCCTTGCCTCAAACTCTCCTTTTACCTGGGATACGACCAACTTCGAATCTCCACGGACTTTTAAGTTCTTGACTCTAAGTGTCCCTGCTAGGCCGAGGCCAGCTATCAGAGCTTCATATTCTGCCTCATTGTTCGTGGTCGGGAAGTCTAACTTCATGGCATACTCAATCAAGAACCCATCGGGGCTTTATAAAACCAAACCTGCTCCACTCAAATTTGTTTTTGATGCTCCATCAAAATAGAGAACCCAATATTCTTTCTCCTTATCATCCTTTTCTTTGTCCCCCTTATCAACTTCCTTGTCTTGAGGTATGGTATCTTCCTGCCCCCCCGACTTCTTGGTTGGGTATGGTACATTCCACCACGAAGTCAGCTAATTCCTGGGCTTTTATTGCCATTCGTGGCTTATACTTGATGTCGAATTCTCCCAGCTCTATTGCCCACTTGATCAACCTCCCACTAGCCTTGGGACTATGAATGATATTTCTCAGGGGCTGATTTGTTAGCACCTCAATTTGATGAGCCTGAAAGTAAGGACGTAACTTTCTTGAAGCCATCACCAAGGCTAAAGCAAACTTCTCAATAGTTGAATAATTCAGCTCAGCTCCATGCAGAATTTTGCTGACATAATATACGGGTTTCTGGATTTTCAGTTCCTCCTTAACCAATACATATTCTTTGCCATTATTACAATTTATAAGTATACATAAGTCTGGTACATCAAAAGTTGAAGCCTAGCCTATTGGTAGTTCCTACCTCAGCTACAACGGCATCAACGCCTACATGAAACTGCAGAACGTTTCCTATCCGCTCACGAATTGGGAGCTTGGTCCTGTTCATCTTGTCTATCTGTTGTTGTGTGATGAAAGAAGAAATCAAGGGTGAGCAACAAGCCCACCAAAATAATATGTATACTAATTTACAATATGTGAGCATCCTCATAGTACTCATGAAAGTCTTGGTCAAGTAAAAATGAACCAAGTTTGATACCTTATCGCGACCAAGTCGCAAAATATTCAGTATATATGTATATATACTTTTCAAAATCTTGGAAGTCCTCTTCCATGCATAATATACACAGAGTTCCAGTTTATAACTGTATAAAAATATTGTTGCAAGGTGATCTCATATATCTAACCTTGTCTCAACGTTTTTGTGAAAATCTTTGTCATGCATAAGATAATCATTAACCAGATATAAGTTGAAAAGATGAAGTTACAAGATACTCCAATATACTTATATCTTTTCCGGATACTACTTGAACTACCACCGTTCAAGGTATCATCCATATATATATCTCTCATACATCTCCCGAAAACCTCTGTCATGTAAAGTATGAACAGAGTTGTAATATCCAATGAATTTGGAAAGAAAAGAATTTTGGCATAAACCCGATATCTTGCTGATCAGGCAAAGATACCCATAAGTAACCTTTTCTACTAGTAGATGGATGAATCCCCCACCGGTCATCACCATGGCCTCATTAGGACCTTGTGCTGGACCGCCACCCGGCCTCTTACGCGTTGATGGACTGCCACCCAGCTACTTACACTTTGATAGACTGTACCCCGGCCTGTCACTTATGCCGACTCAATTAGATAGACTTACTTCCCGAACGTTGGGTAAGTAATCAATTCATTTATCAAAACAGCAACCTCATTGCGAATATAAAATATACCACAGAGCCGGATCCCTCAATTTTTAAGCGAGTATTTAAATCCCCTTCGAAAGGAAGATCTTAAATTTGAAAACGAGTTTTGGGATCCGCTCTAACTTTTAAAATCATTTTGAAGACTCGAAAACATTTTTAAGAATGTTTGGAGTAACGCTGATTTAATAAAATAAATCAGTCCCGATATGTTGGAGAAAATATCTGAATATTATTACTTAAATAATATTCTCATAAAAGATAATCCTTATAAAAATAATTGAAGTAGAAGTTTTACAACTCTTACTTGAAATGAATAATAAATAACCAAAGATATACTTATACGAAAGCACGATCTTTATTTGAATAATCGAAAATAAGTTTGATTATCGAAACATTATTCTTTAATAAAATAAAGAATATTATTTAATAAAATAAGCGGAGTCATAAGTCGTCGAATGAATATTCAAAATAATACTCATTAAATAAAGTAAGCGGAGTCATAAGTCCTCGAATGAATATTCAAAATAATATTCATTAAATAAAATAAAGTTATCGAATAAACCTTATTCGATTAATAGTTTTGAAAACTATATCCATATATATATATATAAATATATATATATATATATTATACTCGGGAACATCGACTCCCGGTTTAGAAAATGTTCACCTTTGGGTCCGCTATACTAAGGGTATACGCAACTACTGCTTATCTCTAGCATAGGTATTATGCAACTTATAAGCATGAATCAACAATTAGATATCAATATTATGAAACAGGCATGCATATAAACCATATCAGCATGCTCCAATATATCGCAAGATTTTTCTAATAACAATCATGCATCTATCACAAGATAATGCATATACATATATACATCACAACAACAGTATAACGGGTAGAAAACTTGCCTGAGTGCTCCGGGGTAGACTTAAGCTTAGAGTGGGTCCGGTAACCTATGAACAACAACATAAGCCGGAATTAAACCACGGTAGCTTAAGAAACTAGACTTTAACCATTTGAACCCTAACGTTTGCTTATGGTCATTTCTACGCTTAACAAATCACATAAGTCGTTCGAGTACCCTCGGCTCCACCATTTTTAATAAATTAACCATTACGAATTTTAAGGAGACGCTTTCGTGAATACCCTACCAACTGCCTAGTCCACTTTACATAATTGTTTCATACTCCAATTAGTCATTTAAGGGCCTTAACCAAGGTTTCAAAGTAAGGTGAGGGGTAATGGTTCGTTCGCGAAACGCCGTTACTTAAAACAGTCGTTTCTCCTAAATCGTACATCGGATTCAAGCAAACTACATATCAAAACGAAGCTCGTAACATGAACTATCTAAAAATGTCAAAGGTTAGAATATTTCAGTGAGTTCACGGGTCCTAAAGTTAAGAACAGAACAGTTAAGGAAAATCGGGCATTATGACGTTTATGTTTACGAGATTTCCAATTTAATTAACACTCTAAATTATCATCAATTCACTCACAACCACCAATACAACAATATTCAACCATCATACTACAAACTCAGTCCCCAACTCCAAGTTTTACCAATTTATCCAACCAATCAAAGACTCAATATTCAAAACCAATACAAATCCACCAAAACTACTTTTAATTAAAGATCAAGCCTTAATACTAACAATGCTTCAATAAAACTTAATGGAATCATAAAATCAAAGCTAGGGTTTGAAGTTGATACCTTCCTTGGTAGGTGTTAAGTTGCTAGGAAGCCTTAGGGAGCCTTAATCTAACCTCCTACAAGCTTGATCTTTCCAAAGAAATCAAGAACACAAAGTTAGGTTTTGAAGTTTCTAAAAGTCTGATTTAAAGAACTGTAAAAATGAGGGTCTTACCATGCTTATTTGGACGAGATATGAACAAGAGTTGTAGGCCATCTCAATACCTTTCCAATGAGCTATAGAACACAACATTTGAGTGAGTATTGAAGGAGATATGGTAGTTTGAAGTTGTCGCTCTGGTTTTGGCCGACAGCTTCTTGTGGAAAAATAAAGTCAACTTCTCAATTTTTTTGTTATGATTTCTTTTGGCTTGGTTGCTTCTCTTGTTTGCTAATTAAATTTACCATGGTAAAAATTACATGGCTCACAATCAACCAACTAACCTTTCTATTTGTCATGCTTATGTCACCATGCCTATGTCATCTTTCTTATATCATCTTCTTACACTTATTTTCTTCTTATTGGTATGATGACATCATCACCCACTAACCTCTTTGATTAACCCCTAATTACTTGGCTAATGACCGCTTATCTGTTATACGGTTCGCTTAACTTTCGTTTTCGTTTATCGTTTGAGGGATCATACCCGGGATCTCATTACTTAGGTTCCCTTAAACCTTTCTCAATATTTTATATTCCTTTTATGATCCTCTCTTATAATCCTTGAATTAAAATCCTTTTAATCATGTTACCTTATACTCAATTCTTTCTGTATCTGGTGGGTTTTCGGGAAAAATCAAAGTGTTCGAATTTGGATTCTGATGATCTTTACATACACTTATATACCATATAGAGTACTAATAAGATCTCAGAATATCAATAAAAGAACTGCTACATTGTGTGGCATGAAAAGTTTTCTTATTCAGCATAATCAGAAAAATCACTATTCATAAAGGTTACAAAAAGTTCAATTTTTTTTGGTTTATTACAGTCTCCCCTCCTTAAAAGGATTCCGTCCCGGAATCAGATAGAAAATGAATAGGGATACTCTCTTAGCATTGCACTTTCTAACTCTCAAGTAAATTTTCCCACATTGTGGTTCTACCATCAAACTCTAACTAGTTTGATAACCCTTCTCCTAAGCACTTGTTCCTTTTCGATCTATAACCCTTCCTGGTTGCCCCATATAGGTTACGCTGGTTGCATGTCTATGCGCTCATATGCCCCTATATGTCAGGCATCCGGATTACACTTCCTTAACATTGATACGTGGAACACATTATGAACTTGCTACAGGTTCGGGGGTAGGGCTAGCTCATATGCTAACTTCCCAATATGTCTTAATATATCTAAGGGTCCAACAATTCGTGGGCTTAGCTTTCCTTTCTTTCCGAACCTCGTTCATCCTTTCCAAGGGAATACCTATAACAACACTAGGTCCCCTGCTTCCTATTATTTGTCCTTTCGTGTCAAATCAACTTACTTCTTATGTCCATCTTGGGCTACTACCAGTCGTCCTCTGATTAGATCTATTATATCCTTGGTCCTTTGGACTACGGCGGGTCCAAGCATCTTGCGCTCTACAACTTCATCCTAACATAAGGGAGATCGACATTGTGTTCCCTCAAGGATCTCATAAGGTGACATCTCGATAATGACATATGATCTATTATCGTAAGAAAACTCAATCCGCGTTAAGTGATCATTCCAAATTCTTTCAAGTCTATTTCACAGACTCTCATCATAGCTTCTAGCATTATAGCTTTTGCTTCTCAATACCCACTTTTTTCCCGTTCATAATCGGTATTATCTTCCGTACAGAATACTATTCTAGATATACCTTTAATCGCTAGAGTTTTATAACCTTTTAATAAATACGTCAACCTTAGTATCACGAATGCGTTTCCATTCCGAATACCACCATACTTGGTACCACTCATCTCTAGCTGCCTCCATCTTCGAAAGCTTGGTCCTTCGTATAGAAGTAAAGAATTTATTGAGAGATCATTATGATCGTGAACACTTGTCCTATTGCATAGTTAGTACAGAAGGTGGTCAGCCTTTAGTACTTGACAAACAATTAAACAACATGTGGTATCCTACTAGGCTTCTATCACACAGATAGATAGTCATTCGGCAATACCGCCCCTTTTGGAAGGGTTGTTCTTCTCAGCTTACATGAAATGAAAAGGAGAGAAAAGAACGAAATGAAGAGAATTGTATATATATAAATATACTGCCACAAAATATTTGGCTTGAAATCTACCTCTGAACTATAGAGGTTTGTCATAGGAGAACAAAACATATACGTATATATATCAGCATCAAGTATTATAGCATCGTATTTCACATGCCTAAATATTTTTTTTTGCTATTCCATCCATCATTCTATGGACCCATGCTCTTGCTCGAGCTTATAAACAATCACCTTTGAAACTCCCTCAACATCGAAAATCGAATCTGGGATTTCATTCTAGACATCATCGTTACTAAAATCCATTGCTACACCGTAAGCTTCCTCGTATAGTAATACGACTCTCTATTGATAAGAAGGAATAAGTATTCAATAGGTAGATAATCTACTTAATTAGTCTATCAATGATGACTTATACACCACCACGACCCGATTAGTGGTACTCAATCTCAACATCCATTCCAATACAACTCTCACAGTTGTAAGTAATCGGCTCATTACTCGTAGAATCATTCCTACATTACTATGGTCCACCGTTGACCTACTGTAGTCGTTCATTTTCCATGAAGTCTTAATAGCTAACCATACGGAGTCCATACCTGCCGTATCAGATTCTTCTGAGGAGGTAACATAATTACCATTCATGATTCATGAAGAAACTCTAGATCCTGATGTACATACATGACATGAAACATATAAAATTGTAGAAGAGTTTCAATCAAAGCAACGATAGCAGGTTAATACCATTCTTAATCATATGCCTTCGATAGAAGACTTAACTCAAAGGTTCGTTTACTCCTTTTGAAACATGGTCCTGGCTTATCTCAAGATAGGACCTTCTAAGATAGAAAGCCCTCTCACGACGATTACATGAATTAAATCTTTACCAAATTACTATTAGGGTTGAGTACCGCACAGTCATCAGAAGGAATGTCAATCTTCCACACCATAATACTGTAGGATTTTTAACGCAGCGGGGCATGGTAAAACACTTTTACACATATAAAATCCAAATAAAAGCATATAAATCGTGAATAAAAATTCGAGGGATCGAATCTAACCTTTTAAAATAATTCAGAGACAACGATCAGAGATCCATAGCAGTTGCTCCTCAAGTGTGAAGCACTCCACCGGTATCCACCAAGAAAATGATGTTAAGGAGGAGGAAGGAGGTGGAGAGAATTGGGTTTTCCAAACTTTTTGGGTTTTCAGGTTTGATGTGGGTTAGAATAAAATAGGGTCTATAATAGCGTATTTATAGGCAAAATTTTCAGCTAAAATTTTCCTATAAATAATATTATTATTATCCCATTTATTATTCTCATTAATAATTAAAACACCTTTTAATTATTAATCCTTTTTCTAAACACTTTAGAAATAATTCTCTCTCTTGATTTAATTTCTAAAAATTAAATCCTTAATTAATAATATTAAGAACTTTTCTTAATTAATTTATAATCAATTAAATCTTATTTAATCAATTATTAAATTTTCCAATTAATTATTTATTTCATAAATAAATAATTATTAGCCATTATTAATTAATTCCTCCACCATTAAATCATTCTCTTTTTATGGTGTGACCCTGTAGGTTCAATATTAAGCCGGTAGTAGAAATAAATAATAATAAAACTATTTTATCATTATTTATATAAATTCTCTAATTTATTAAATATGATTAATTAATTAATCACATTTATTCTACATCGTGAGGGATACTTCTCAGCATATCGCGACTATCCGGATAATATGAATTCACTGCTTAGAATACCAAGAACCTATTCAGTGAATAGTTACCGTACAATAAACTCCTTCTACCCTACAATGTCCCGATTAAATATAAGGCATGGATCTCGTGTCAAGCCTATCTAATTTAATCACTTGCTTACCATTTACTATGCTTAGTTCTATGCAAATTAGAAACTCCTTTCTAATTTCATTCACTCTGGCCAGAGATTCCTGAACTAGCATAAGTGGATCAGCCTTGAACATTCGCTTCCTTCACTGGAAGGGGTAGATCCTTTATTGATCATACACTATCTTCGTGTACAAATTCCTATACCCAGTAGAGCCCTAATAATTGTCCCTGGAGACTAAGAACTAAACCAAAGCATAGTTCAGTGTACACAAGATGACTATGATGACCTCAAGTCTAAGGATACTTGTACAACTATCACTATGTGAACAACTGCTGACACGTGAGTGAACTCCATCAGTTGTCCAACTGTGCGAGTCATGTTCAGTGAACTTATTCTATAATAAGCACCTACATACTAGCTATAGTGTCACCACACAAATGTCTATGAGAACAGACATCCTTCATAATGAAGCAAGCATAGTATGTACCGATCTCTGCGGATTATTAATTACCAGTTAGTAATCCTACAACCAGGAACTATTTAAGTTTAGAGTTATCATCTTTTTAGGTCTCACTATTATGATCTCATCATAATCCATAAAAAGTTTTACTCTAAACTATGGTATATCTTATTTAAACACTTAAATAGATAAAGGCCGTAATAAAAACAAAACAAGTCTTTTATTAATAACAATGAAATCAAAACAGATTACATAAAAGTTATTCCTAAATCCTCATACATGATTGGACTTAGGACATATTCCTTTCAATCTCCCACTTGTACTAAAGCCAATCACTCTGGTATCTAATACCCATCTTGTCTTTATGACGATCAAAGTGACTTTCATAAAGTAGCTTTGTGAGTGGGTGTGCTATGTTGTTATGTGTGTGAACTCTAATTCAATACAATATAAGAAATGTTACCGCGCTCCCACTAACCCTTTTGTAGACGCATGGTTCATCTACGTTTTTGATAAAATCAAACTCTTTGATTGTCTCATCAAAACGAATGTTCCATCTTTCGAGAAGCTTGCTTTAAACCATATATGGTTCGCAGTAGCTTACACACTAGGCTTTCATTTCCCTTGGAAATAAAACCATCTGGCTATATGCCAGATCTCATAGTCGTAGTAAGCAGCAATCGCAAGCAAAATCCGAACTGATTTTAACAGGGCTACAGGTAAAAAGTTTTATGAAAGTCAATCCATTGCCTTTGTTTGAATCCTTTTACCACAAGCCTGGCCTTATAGGTCTCCACCTGGCCATCTGCTATAATCTATCTTTTGTATACCGTATACATAAATTCCATTATGGATTTCATGGCCTTTGCCATTTCTCTGAGTCAACACTACTCATAGCCTCATTATAGGTCACAGGGTCGTCATCATCAATGATCGACAACTCATTGTCATTCTCAATGACAAGGCCATATTACCTCTCAGGTTGGTGAGACACTCTCCCTGATCTATGAATGGGCTGTTCCACAAAAGGTTGTTCAGTCAGAACAGGTGTTTCCACTTGATCCGTAGTAGTTTGTGCTTCTTGAACTTCATCAAGTTCAATTTTGCTCCCACTGTTTCCTTCAAGGATAAACTCCTTTTCCAAGAAGGTAGCATGTCTGGAGACAAACACCCGATGATCGGTGTAAAAGTAATACCCTAAAGTCTCTTTAGGATATCCCACAAAACCACATTTTACGGATCGATATTCCAGCTTATCTGGGTCAACTTTCTTGACATAAGCTGGATATCCCCAAATCTTAACGTGTTTAAGACTCAGTTTCCTTTCTTTCCATATCTCATACGAAGTTTGAGGAACAGATTTTGGAAGGCACCTTATTCAGTAAATATGTTGAGGTTTCCAATGCATAACCCCATAGGAATACTGGAAGATTTGCATAGCTCATCATGGACCGAACTATGTCTAACAAAGTTCGATTTCTCCATTCAGATACCATTCTGGAGGAGTCCACTGGGAGACTATACCATTTACTTTGAGATAATCTAGAAACACTCCATTAAAGTATTCACCACCTCGATCTGATCGAAGAGTTATAATACTATGTTTGGTTGTTTCTCCACTTCATACTTATATTCTTTGAACTTTTCAAAGGCCTCAGACTTGTGTTTCATCAAACACATATCCGAATCCAGATCTATCATCTATGAAAGTAATGAAGTATGAAAATCCACCCATGGCTTGCGTAGACATTGGTCCACATATATCTGTGTGTACCATTCCTAGCAAATTTGCAGCCCTCTCTCCATTTCCACTAAATGGAGACTGCAGTGCCACTATAAAGTGAGATTTTCATCATCCCTTTTCTTTTATTAGTTTGTTCAATCTGAAGTAAATTATGTCACATTTATATAGACCATTATTTAAAGTACCACATTCATAAAGAATATTATCTCTAAGAATAGAACATTCATTATTCTCAATAATAAATGAAAATCTAGCCAAGTCTAACATGGGAATAATATTCCTCACAGTCAAGGGAACAAAATAACAATTATTTCAAACAATAGTCTTGCCCGTAGGCCTATGTAAATGAAATGATTCTACATCTTCAGCAGCAACTCTTGCTCCATTTCCATCAGTAGAATCACCTCCTCTTCCTCAAGAGTCCTACTTCTCCTTGGTCCCTGCAATAATTGCAGATTTGAGAACCACAGGCGGTATCTAATACCCAAGTAGAAATTTGATTTAATGACATATTCACTTCTATCATGAACATACCTGAATCAGAAGCGGTAGTCTCACTACCCTTCTTCTTCTATTCTGTAAGGTAAACCTTGCAGTTCCTCTTCCAGTTCCCCACCTTATTACAGTGAAAGCAAACAACTTTGCTCTTGGGGTCTTCAGCTTTTGGTGGAACCGGCGTTTTCTCACCTACTTTCTTCTTCTTGGAAGGGTTCCTCTTCCTTTTCTTAGGATTGGAACCTTCACCAATTAGAAGAACAGAACTCTCTTAGGGGGGAAATTCGATTCCGCAGTCTTCAACATGTTGTGGAGTTCAGGCAGGCTGACATCCAACTTATTCATGTGAAAGTTCACAACAAACTGCGAGAACGAACTCAGAAGCGATTGCAAGACCAAGTCTTGGCTCAGCTCCCCATCCATGACAAAACCAAGTTGTCCAAGACGTTCAATCAAATTGATCATTTTAAGTACATGGTCATTCACAGATGATCCCTCAGATATCCTACAACCGAACAGCTCCTTCGATATCTCATATCGAGCTGTCCTCCCTGCCACATCATACAACTCTTGTAGATGCTTGAGGATAGTGTGAGCATCCATATGCTCATGTTGCTTCTATAGCTCAATGTTCATGGAAGCTAGCATAATGTATTGAGCAACATTTGCATCATCTATCCACTTACGATACACAACATGTTCATCATTATGTGCATCACTAGCAGGTTCAGTAGACTTAGGTGAGTCAATCACGTATTCCAGCTTCTCAATCCTGAGAACAATTCTCAAATTTCGAAGCCAGTCAGCATAATTAGGACCAGTCAATTTATGAGCATCTAGTATGCTCCTGAGTGATAGTGCAGAAGACATAATATATATTGTAAATCTGTAAATGATAAACACATAACAACACTTAGCAAATATTCGATTTTATTTCAAAATACTATATGAATCAGGTCTTTATTCATAAGTGGCTCCCACTAGTTTTCCTAATTTATTCAACCCCCTACGTGAAAAATTAAGCATTCATAATGCTAGTGGGAATAGGGATCCTACATTCCATTACACGACCCCGGCTGTAGCACGAACCGCCATGTAATGTTCAATAGGCAGACAACTCTTGTCAATTACATCTCATGTTATTCCCTAATCAAACTTTAGCCTCTTGAATAATTGAGTCTCGGCTGTAGCACGACAAACTCAATATTCTAAGTCAAGTCTAACCCAACATTCCGTACAGTTGAATCAGTCCCCAAAGGCCCACAGCTGTAGCACGTACCGACCTTTAGATTCTTATTCAATGTACACATCTCTATGTAATAGACAAGTATTTCTTATTTCGAAATCAAGGCCCTCGGCTGTAGCACGAACCGACAATGATTCAAAAATAAGAACTACTTTTTATCATGTTGGAAGGCTATGACCGACACAAGCCCGTTGTGTCATTGGCCAATTACTACTTGATATTATTTAATTTTAGAGGGATTATATTACGTTACAATCATAATCATATTATAAAGAGATTCTTCCTTTTAAATTAAATATTTCAAATCAATAATCAATAATCAGATGATTCCCAGATCGGGTGGAGCATTGTCAAGAGGCGTCACTTAATAACCCTTTCTTACAGATAGAAATCTGTTGTTGACAGAATCATCCTTTCTCTCATATCGAAAATTCATATTCAATTACATGTTTCATAAACACAAGAATCTCATGATTGTATTCATAATATTATTATTAAGGTTATGAAACAATTTCACTATACTAGGTTGTCTAACAAACGCCTTATGTTTATTTAAGTTCACCTAAATCTATCATCGCATGATAAACTAAGCATATATCACATATATTAACATGAATAAATATCAAGGTAGGCATGTTATATCATCTAGCACATTAGTCTAAGCATTATACATCTCTATGTATCACATGAAGCATTTAAAAGCAAATAAAAACAGTCAAAAACAGCTTTAAGACACTTCATGGAAATATAAACAGTTCAAAACTTTTATATAAACTAAAATTGATCACTCCATTAGATCCGTCTCGGAAAAACGAATCCAACGGTATATTGCATGCCTAAAACGAAGTTACGAAACTCCCAGAAAATCAATTTTAAAATCAACAGACGGGCTGTAACGCAATACAGGAACGCGTTACAAGCCCTGTAAAGCATTCCGGTGATGCGTTACAGACCTTTTAAGCCATTAAAGGGTGTAACGCATTCCGTGAATGCGCCACAGGTGTGTAACGCATTCCCGGAATGCGTTACACCCCTATTTTTTTTATTTTTTTTTGTTTTTCAGCAGCCGCCGCCGCCTTTTCTCGGAAACCGTGCCGCCTGACATTCTCTGGCCTTCTCCGTGCAGCATCAACAGCAGACAACACACAGATGACTTACAGATGTACATATATATATACTTACAAATAATATATATATATATATATGATTTATTTAATTACGAATTTAATTGTAAGAACTTCAAAAATTCATAATAAAAAATCTATACATCATAAAATTATGAAAAAAATACCCAGACGATCTACAACACTTGTAGAACCCAGATCAACATTCAAAATTATTCTGAGAAACGATTTCTCATCAGACAAAATTAATCCATAAAATAACTTGTAAAAATCATAATTAATTCATACAAGCACATAAAATTCTGAAATTTTTACCACAGATATATATGCATACAACCTATGCTCTGATACCATTGTAGGATTTTTAACGCAGCGGGGCATGGTAAAACACTTTTACACATATAAAATCCAAATAAAAGCATATAAATCGTGAATAAAAATTCGAGGGATCGAATCTAACCTTTTAAAATAATTCGGAGACAACGATCAGAGATCCATAACAGTTGCTCCTCAAGTGTGAAGCACTCCACCGGTATCCACCAAGAAAACAATGTTAAGGAGGAGGAAGGAGGTGGAGAGAATTGGGTTTTCCAAACTTTTTGGGTTTTCGGGTTTGATGTGGGTTAGAATAAAATAGGGTCTATAATAGTGTATTTATAGGCAAAATTTTCAGCTGAAATTTTCTCATAAATAATATTATTATTATCCCATTTATTATTCTCATTAATAATTAAAACACCTTTTAATTATTAATCCTTTTTCTAAACACTTTAGAAATAATTCTCTCTCTTGATTTAATTTCCAAAAATTAAATCCTTAATTAATAATATTAAGAACTTTTCTTAATTAATTTATAATTAATTAAATCTCATTTAATAAATTATTAAATTTGCCAATTAATTATTTATTTCATAAATAAATAAATAATTATTAGCCATTATTAATTAATTCCTCCACCATTAAATCATTCTCTTTTTATGGTGTGACCCTGTAGGTTCAATATTAAGCCGGTAGTAGAAATAAATAATAATAAAACTATTTTATCATTATTTATATAAATTCTCTAATTTATTAAATATGATTAATTAATTAATCACATTTATTCTACATCGTGAGGGATACTTCTCAGCATATCGCGACTATCCGGATAATATGAATTCACTGCTTAGAATACCAAGAACCTATTCAGTGAATAGTTACCGTACAATAAACTCCTTCTACCCTACAATGTCCCGATTAAATACAAGGCATGGATCTCGTGTCAAGCCTATCTAATTTAATCACTTGCTTACCATTTACTATGCTTAGTTCTATGCAAATTAGAAACTCCTTTCTAATTTCATTCACTCTGGCCAGAGATTCCTGAACTAGCATAAGTGGATCAGCCTTGAACATTCGCTTCCTTCACTGGAAGGGGTAGATCCTTTATTGATCATACACTATCTTCGTATACAAATTCCTATACCCAGTAGAGCCCTAATAATTGTCCCTGGAGACTAAGAACTAAACCAAAGCATAGTTCAGTGTACACAAGATGACTATGATGACCTCAAGTCTAAGGATACTTGTACAACTATCACTATGTGAACAACTGCTGACACGTGAGTGAACTCCATCAGTTGTCCAACTGTGCGAGTCATGTTCAGTGAACTTATTCTATAATAAGCACCTACATACTAGCTATAGTGTCACCACACAAATGTCTATGAGAACAGACATCCTTCATAATGAAGCAAGCATAGTATGTACCGATCTCTGCGAATTATTAATTACCAGTTAGTAATCCTACAACCAGGAACTATTTAAGTTTAGAGTTATCATCTTTTTAGGTCTCACTATTATGATCTCATCATAATCCATAAAAAGCTTTACTCTAAACTATGGTATATCTTATTTAAACACTTAAATAGATAAAGCCCGTAATAAAAACAAAACAAGTCTTTTATTAATAACAATGAAATCAAAACAGATTACATAAAAGTTATTCCTAAATCCTCATACATGATTGGACTTAGGACATATTCCTTTCAAATACAACTTTCACGGCTTTAACCCTCATTACTATATTCCTCTGGCACGAGCGCCTATGATTGCTCTCTTACACTTAGAGTGTCGGCCACCTCATTGGCCTTTCCTGATAGTAATAGTTCCTTATAATCAATGTCTTTTGAATGATCTCCAACCAAATTTTCTACCTCATTTCCAATCACTGCTTGTGCGAAAACTCTCTTCCTTACACTTTGGTGAGAAAAAAAAATATCACCATTTTTCCATAAGTTATTGCCTCGGTCTTTTAGAGGTTAACATTTTCACGATTGACTCTTGATCATACTGAGGACGTCTCTTATTTTGGGTCCTTCTTGATTTCACCAATCTCGACCCTTATTGGGTCAATCTATACTTTCTTATGGTTCAACATGTGCCCCACCTGGCATTATTATAATTACGTCACATTTCCTTTATCAAAATTTATATTCTTGAGAACTTTGAATATTACCTTTTTCCTTGTAAAACCTCTAAGGTTATCCTTGAATCGTTCCTCCTGTATTCCCTAGATACAGGGCATATCAAAATACCATTTACTAATACTAGAACCATTGTTTATTTACTTCTGAAAAATTTCTCTACTGATCTTTAAAGGTTGTTGTTACTTTAGTCCTTCATTCCATACTACCCAAACTCATAATGTCCCTATTAAGGGTGAAATGCCAACCTTTATGCATTCCCCTAGGGTTCATCTCAAGTTATCAAAGTTATATCCTTAATTCCACCTTTAAAATGGTACTTACATCCTTCCATGGATAAATCAAGTCATATATACTTGATAGATTACCTTATTCAATCATTCTCACTTCGATAGTCTATACTTAATTTCACAATAGCATCCTTATTCAAACTAAGGTCAATCCATATGGCCTCCAAAAGATAACAACGGTTTTTTTCGCTTTGCTTGCCTAATTTGGTAATGACAACAGGGATGTTCTAGAAGATATTGATCGTGTTCAACGTGAACTTCTTCTTAATAATTCCTTATTTACTTTTGTTGTTTATCTCAACAGTCATCTCAATGTTGGGATATCTTTTATACTTGGTGTCTCCCTTTTTGGGTATCAATTGACATGCGTTACTTACATTTCACATTCTTGAAGGTCACTTCCTTCATCCAATTTTCCTAATTTTTTACTTTCTTGTCTCCTCAGTCTATCCGCGTCTCATTATTTATCCTTCGAACTATCTCATGGTTTCCTCGAATCCTCCCAACTTAAAAGGGATAATATATATGTCTCTCATGCCTTCATCCATCAGCTTTAACTCATGGTGAATCACTCTCATCCTGACGATTACATACTTTTCTATTTCTATTGCTATGAGTCTTTAGGGTTTTCTCATAGCTAACTCCCTTATCATTCCTTAAACTCTATTGCCTTTATAATCCTTTCTACTACAATCATTTCATGAACCCACTAATCATTGACTTCAACATCATGTCGTTCTGGGATTTGTGTCCTCAGAATGAATCTTGACAATTTTTACAACTTAGATTCATAATTCATCATACTCGTCCGCCTTTGTTCTGGCTCTAAAGCTATTACACTATCTCCATAACCTTGGGAATTACTTTCCCGAAAATAATTGACTGAACTTTAATCAGTTTATTCTAACCTCTGGCTCCGTACCTTTCTTGGTCTTTCACCAGCGAGTGGCCTCTCTCTTAGGAGGGTAAGTGATAAAAACAGTCTTTTATGATTCATCAATCATTTAGAATCTCAAATGATTCCTATATTTCCTTTAGCCAGGCTCTTGCCTCGACTGGGTCAGCTTGTTCGTTGGAACTCTAAGAGCTTAGCGACTTAAAGGTCCTGAAAGAATTTCTCACCGCATTGTTTCCTCAGGGTGGTGGTTGGGGATAATAGTCTAAGTTCTGTCTAGAAAGGTCCATAAATTGTCGTATAGGAGTACCGTCTCGGGTCTCCTTTCCTTACTCGACTTCTGTTTCCTTAGTCTGAACATTCCCTCCTCCTCCCCATAATCGGGGTCATCCTACATGTTTTAAATCCCCATTTTCCACTTCATTATGTTCCGGGTCCCTTATATCTTAATTACGACCTCCCTGATTATCACATTCATGGTTTGCCCCAAATCTTACTCTTCGTGGGGGCATAATGCTTGAGAATTTTTTTTTTAAAGAATCTCTTGATATTTGTCTTACATACTTTGCTTAAGTCTTTCCCTCGTTCAGTCCTTACATGATCGTAAATTATGAATTCTCAAGTTCTATAAACTTCATGACACTCTTAAGTGGTAATAGTGCAATTAACAATATGAACTTATCACAAACAAACTGATCTAAACTGAAAGGAACGAATATATACATAACCATTTGTTCGAGGGTACAACAACTGAATACATGAAAGAGAATTACATCATTTGGCCTGATCGCTTCTATCCCAAAAGTACTACTACAGATAATCATCTAGTCATTAAAACTAATCATTCATAACTTAGGCTAATCCTCCAAAAGTGGTGCTGTATGTAATTCTTTTCTGATTGCTCAGACTCTGCACACTATTATGGATCAAGAAATGCGGGCACGCACGACATCCCTAACATGCTCCATTAAAGTGGTGATGAGGTCTAAGATAGTCACAAGTAGAGCTGGATCAATCTGACCCTCAAGATGGCCTCTAGCTGTAATTCGGGTGGTAGCCTCAATCCTTTCCATGCTATAAGCTAATCCTGCCGGAAGTACCCCGCCCTCAATCCTCGGTGCAGTAAGTCGATCCAACAGATCACTCCTAACATTAGGGGCCTCAGACAGGCCACCCAAAGTCATATGATAATCGGCGATAAGAGAAGCCTGAGTGGTAGCATCTAGCAGTCCATGGGGTGCAGGTGGTGCAGACCCAGGAGATACAAATGGATAACCAAGCACGGTATCAGGTGACAATGGTACAGGAGATAAAGGTGGCATTTCCTCAGTAGGTGCTGGGCTCTGTACAAGGGAGGGAACAGGAAGTGGTGGAACCTCATGAATGACTACAGGAACCTCTGGAAAAGGGTCTGATACTGGTATAATTGGTGTCGTGGAAGGCCCCACTCCTTCTGCCCTCATTATCATCTGTGCCCTTGGTAACTCTTCATCCTCTAGTGCCACCCTCGCGGCCATTCTAGCTCTGGTAGTCGCCCTGACTACGGTCATCAATTCCTCAGTGGTCCTCTCTTTATTCTCGTCAGGACCCTCCACGAGATCCTCCTCAGCAGCAATCCCTTCTGGAATAACATCCTCAACTGTAATATTCCCAATATGAATCTCATACGGTCCCTCGTTAGGGTACTCTATCGGATTCACAATTTGATCTCCAACATGTAATAAAACATCCTCATGCTGATGCTCCCGAACCTCAGGGTTCGGTGCCCCGCTGCCCTATATGATCACGAACTATGTTACTATCATGATATTTATAAAGGTTCCCATAAGGGTTTTAACTGTCAGTACTACGTTAGGTAGTCCGACTATGAACTTGGCAAGAGTTCTTATTATCTTAGTGAACTTCTTATCTTAACATCTTATCATCTCTGAGGTTTATAACGCTTAACTCTGATGCCATTTCTGTAACACCCCCAAATCCGGGGTCAGGGATACGCATTGTCACGAGTTCCATTTCCCTTAATAATACGTAATCTTAATAATCAACCAGCTACTGCGTACTGTGACCCCACTATACACACACCACAAGTTATAGTCTCAGAGATGAATATCCAAAAATAACACAAGTCATTTTATTCCACAATTATAAACCATTACACCTAAAAAGGGTTTCTGAATAAATTTACATATTCTTTTCCATTATTACAATTCTTAAGTAAACATAAGTCTGGTACATCAAAAGTTGAAAGCCTAGCCTATTGGTAGTTCCTACCTCAGCTACAACGGCATTAACGCCTACAGGAAACTGCGGAATGTTTCCTATCCGCTCACGAATTGGGAGCTTGGTCCTGTTTATCTTGTCTATCTGTTGTTGTGTGATGAAAGAAGAAAGCAAGGGTGAGCAACAAGCCCACCAAAATAATATGTATACTGATTTACAATATGTGAGCATCCTTATAGTACTCATGAAAGTTTTGGTCAAGTAAAAATGAACCAAGTTTGATAACTTATCGCGACCAAGTCGCAAAATATTCAGTATATATGTATATATACTTTTCAAAATCTTGGAAGTCCTCTTCCATGCATAATATACACAGAGTTCCAGTTTATAACTGTATAAAAATATTATTGCAAGGTGATCTCATATATCTAACCTTGTCTCAACATTTTTGTGAAAATCTTTGTCATGCATAAGATAATCATTAACCAGATATAAGTTGAAAAGATGAAGTTACAAGATGAAGTTTTGGGTCCGCAATACTAAGGGTATACACAACTACTGCTTATCTCTAGCATAGGTATTATGCAACTTATAAGCATGAATCAACAATTAGATATCAATATTATGAAACAGGCATGCATATAAACCATATCAGCATACTCCAATATATCGCAAGATTTTTCTAATAACAATCATGCATCTATCACAAGCTAATGCATATACATATATACATCACAACAACAATATAACGGGTAAAAAAATTGCCTGAGTGCTCCGGGGTAGACTTAAGCTTAGAGTGGGTCTGGTAACCTATGAACAATAACATAAGCCGGAATTAAACCACGGTCGCTTAAGAAACTAGACTTTAACCATTTGAACCATAACGTTTGCTTATGGTCATTTCTACGCTTAACAAATCACATAAGTCGTTCGAGTACCCTCGGCTCCACCATTTTTAATAAATTAACCATTACGAATTTTAAGGCGATGCTTTCTTGAATACCCTACCAACTGCCTAGTCCACTTTACATAATTGTTTCATACTCCAATTAGTCATTTAAGGGCCTTAACCAAGGTTTCAAAGTAAGGTGAGGGGTAATGGTTCGTTCGCGAAACGCCGTTACTTAAAACGGTCATTTCTCCTAAATCGTACATCGGATTCAAGTGAACCACATATCAAAACGAAGCTCGTAACATTAACTATCTAAACATGGCAAAGGTTAGAATCTTTCAGTGAGTTCACGGGTCCTAAAGTTAAGTACAGGACAGTTAAGGAAAATCGGGCATTATGACATTTATGTTTACGCGATTTCCAATTTAATTAACACTCTAAATTATCATCAATTCACTCACAACCACCAATACAACAATATTCAACCATCATACTACAAACTCAGTCCCCAACTCCAAGTTTTACCAATTTATCCAACCAATCAAAGACCCAATTTTCAAAACCAGTACAAATCCACCAAAACTACTTATAATCAAATATCAAGCCTTAATACTAACAATGCTTCAATAAAACTTAATGGAATTATAAAATCAAAGCTAGGGTTTGAAGTTGATACCTTCCTTGGTAGGTGTTAAGTTTCTAGGAAGCCTTAGGGAGCCTTAATCTAACCTCCTACAAGCTTGATCTTTCCAAAGAAATCAAGAACACAAAGTTAGGTTTTAAAGTTTCTAAAAGTCTGATTTAAAGAACTATAAAAATTAGGGTCTTACCATGCTTATTTGGACGAGACTTGTGAACAGGAGTTGTAGGCCATCTCAATACCTTTCCAACGAGCTATAGAACACAACATTTGAGTGAGTATTGAAGGAGATATGGTAGTTTGAAGTTTCTGCTCTGGTTTTGGCCGAGAGCTTTTTGTGGAAAAACAAAGTCAACTTCTCAATTTTTTTGTTATGATTTCTTTTGGCTTGATTGCTTCTCTTGTTTGCTAATTAAATTTACCATGATAAAAATTACATGGCTCACAATCAACTAACTAACCTTTCTATTTGTCATGCTTATGTCACCATGCCTATGTCATCTTTCTTATGTCATCTTCTTACACTTGTTTTCTTCTTATTGGTATGATGACATCATCACCCACTAACCTCTTTGATTAACCCCTAATTACTTGGCTAATGACCGCTTATCTGTTATACGGTTCGCTTAACTTTCATTTTCGTTTATCGTTTGAGGGATCATACCTGGGATCTCATTACTTAGGTTCCCTTAAACCTTTCTCAATATTTTATATTCCTTTTATGATCCTCTCTTATAATCCTTGAATTAAAATCCTTTTAATCATGTTACCTTATACTCAATTCTTTCTGTATCTAGTGGGTTTTCGGGAAAAATCAAAGTTCTTTACATACACTTATATACCATATAGAGTACTAATAAGATCTCAGAATATCAATAAAAGAACTGCTACATTGCGTGACATGAAAAGTTTTCTTATTCAGCATAATCAGCAAAATCACTATTCATAAGGGTTACAAAAAGTTCAATTTTTTTTTGGGTTATTACAAACATGTCATCAACATAGACTTCCATAGTCTTGCCAATAAGATCCTTAAAAATTTTATTTACCAACCTTTGATAGATGGCTCCTGCATTCTTAAGACCAAATGCCATTACAAGATAACAATAAACACCAAAGTCAGTGATGAATGATACCTTTGGAATGTCATCCTTGTGCATCTTAATCTGATTGTATCCACTAAATCCATCCATGAAGCTCAGCATCTCATGCCCAGCAGTGGCATCTATCAAAGTATCAATCCTTGGCAACGGAAAACAGTCCTTAGGGCATGTATCATTCAAATCAGTGAAGTCTATACACATCCTCCATTTTCCATTGGCCTTCTTCACCATTACAGGGTTTGCTAACCATTCAGGAAATGGTATCTCCTCAATGAAATCAGCCTCTAAGAGCTTCTCAACCTCCTGTTTTATAGCTTTTTGCCTTTCCGGAGCAAAGTTTCTTTTCTTTTGCTTCACTGTCTTCCGATTTGGGTCCACATTCAACTTGTGAGTAATAAGTTCCAGGTCTATGCCTGGCATATCAGCTGCTGACCATGCAAACACATCACTATTTTCTTACAAAAATTTCACCAACTTCCCTCTAAGGGGCTCCTCGAGTGTGGCTCCAATAAAAGTCATCCTCTCAGGATTCTCGGGGGCTAAAGAAATCGAAACCAAGTCTTTTGCTGGCTTTCCTCTTTTCTCATCATTCTCTCGGATATCCATATCTTCAATAGGAAGAACCTTCCCCCCAACTCCATCTGCCCTCAAAGAGGCTACATAACAGATTCTAGCAATTTTTTGATCTCCTCTCTCTTCTCCAATCCCATTCCGGATGGGAAACTTCATAACTGAATGGTAGGAAGAAGGGACTGCCTTGAAGGCATGTATCCTTGTTCTCCCCATAATAGCATTATAAGTTGAACTAGCCTTTACCACCACAAAGTCAAACATCTGTGTTGCTTGCCTTGGTTCCTGACCTATGGTGGTTGACAACTTGATTATTCCTTCCATAGGGCACTCTACTCCCGCAAATCCATATATCGGCATGTCAGTTGGGGTCAATTGGGAGTCGTTATATCCCATTCTTAGAAAGGTGTCATGGAGCAAGATATCCATTGAAGCACCATTATCCACAAGGACTCTCTTGACCGGGCTATTTCTTATTATCAGTGTTATGACTAGCGGGTCGTCATGAGGAAATTTCACACCCTCTAGGTCAGAATTATCAAAAGCCAATGTCACTTTTGTCCTGGCCCTCTTCGGGGCTTCTCCAACAATATGCATAACCTCTCTAGTATATGCTTTTCTGGAGTTCCTGGATAATCCAGCAGCAGTTGGTCCTCCAAAGATTGTGTTTATCACAGGCCCTCGAGGTCGCGACCCTCCAAAAATTGCATTTATAACCGGTCCTCTAGGCTGGGGATTTCGCCCCTGATCGTCTTGGCCCCTCCTACGATCTTCAAAGTTCTTTCTTCCATTGTTATTCCTATCCCCTCCTTCTCCAGTGTATTTGTTCAATCTTCCTTTTCGAATGAGGAACTCAATTTCATCTTTCAGTTGTCTACACTCATCGGTGTCATGACCAACATCTTTGTGAAATCTGCAATACTTTCCCTTATCTAGCTTGGCAGGATCAGCCTTCAAGGGCTTAGGCCAACGAATATCTCGATCTTTCTCAATTTCCATCAAGATCTGCCTTCCAGGAGTTTTCAGCTTAGCGTATTCAGTGAACTTTTGCCCAGGTCCTCCCTTCTTAGGGGTTGAATCAGGGTTTTGCTCGGTTCTAGGATACTTGTCCTTAGCGATATATTCCAGGTCAGTTTTCCGCTTCTTGCCTCCAGTGGTCTCATTATTCACTACGGTCTTCCTCATGCTCTCTTCTATCTTGATGTACTTCCCTGCCCTATCCTGAAGCTGCAACATGCTTTCAGGGGGCGTTTGGCCAAGGACATCTTGAAAAACTCATCCCTAGTTCCTTGTTACAGTGTTATCATTGCGACCTTGTCATCAAGGTCCGGGACTTTTAAAGCTTCCTTCGTAAAACGATTCAAGTAGTCTCTTAAGGATTTCTTCGCTCCCTGCACAATGCTCATGAGGGATGCTGAACTTTTCTCATGCACTCTCCCACTGATGAACTATTTAATAAAAGCCTGACTTAATTCTCGTTCTGCAAACGACTATATCACCTTTGAGCCATACCCGACAGGGTTTAAGGATAGGCCCGACACTTAATAGCATCATTCACGGGCTGCAACAGCAGTGCGTTAGAGAATGTCCTAACATGATTAGCGGGATCTCCCGTACCATCATAAGCTTTGATGGTTGGCATCTTGAACTTCCTTGATATATGGGCATTCATTATTTCTTCAGTGAAGGGCGGAGTAGGATCATCAGGATCTCCAAGGGGAAGAAGATTACTTGGATCAGCCCTTGGGACAACAGCCCTTCTCTGTATTGGACCATCCAGGTCTATGATAAGAGGAGGATTTCTCCCCCTAGGAGGTTGTGGGGGTCTGGTGGTCTGGTGTGCCTCCAAGTCGTGCCTCAGCCTTTGAATCTCAGCCTCGTGAACCCTGATCCTTTCATGCACTTCTTGGGGATTTGTCCCTTGGGCGCTTCTAGGACGTTGGCTACCATCAACCATCGGCTCTTTGCCAGCACGTCTCCTTCTTGGGGCTACTTCATCATCCGAAGATTCGGAGTCTCTCTCAGTGTAAGGACCAGAAAATTCCTGATCCTCAGGGATAGGAGCCAAACCTCGTATGTATGGGGGTGATCACCCTCGTGCTTCACCTTGTACAGCGTGTCCACTTCCTCCAACCTCGGGGTAAAGGGGCATCCCATAAGGGGGGTTAGTAGTCATAACGGTTGAATACTCGTACCCGATGGGTCGAGAATTCACAAGTGCATGTAGTTGATGAACTTGGGGATTCGTACCTTGAATAGCCGAGGGAATCGTCCCTTGTGGCTGAGGTTGAGTTACCTTTATCTGGGCTTCTCCTTAGGTGGCTGCATAAGTTGAATAAGGAGGTATCTCCACGGTTGACGAAATCACTTGGGTTGTCCCCGATGGTGTTCCTTCCTCAAGAGCTCTAATTGTTCTCCGTGTTCTCACCATGGTTGTTGTTGTGCTTTCCCATAGACGGCGCCAAATGTTATGGATTAAAAACTAAGATATATAATTGCTGTATTTATTACTAAGAAACGTGAGCTTCGAGGCTCGATTCGACTGCTCTTGTGTTTTGTGACTCAATCTGCCTTAACAAGATGCCTACGTACCTTGCTGATTGTCAAGGATCAAGTCAAAAAACGTAGTTCTGATTTGTGGGATGAGACCCCTTATATAGGTGTTGAGAGTCCAATAATTGGACTTGGGTTAGGAGACTTGGTGGGCAAGTCTCAGAATTAGAATGGACTTTGGAGTCCTAGGAAGTAGGAAGCTGATTCCTTATCCCATGAGGTTCCTTAGAGGCCAATCTACAAGGATTTATGTCCTTATTGGGACTTTTCTTAATAGCTTATTTTTTCCTTATTAATTAATTATGAAAATAATTAATATTCAGATTTTTGGGCCTTCTTTGTTCCATCAGGCCTGATCTGGTCCATCAGGCCTGATCAATGCGTTAACCTTTTTGGTCTGAATATCATACATCTTCTTATTGGGCCTTGCATCCCAAATCCTGTGTAATTAATACAACATTAACTACGTAATCAGGATTTATTTATTCTCTATCACCTCGGTTTTTAAAATCGAAAACCGAAACTGTAACCGCCCGCTCTTGTGACGCCCTCAATCTCGGGGTTAGGAAATGAGGACCCACACACCTCTAATTTACTAATTAAATAAGCATAAACCCCGATTAGCTACTGACAGGATCAAACAGGATAAAGTATGAGACAAGATTACAACTACCAATCATACATTATAACTTACAACCCCAAAATAAAATTTAATAATCATATTCGATCCCGGCTTGGAACCAACAAATAACCCATTGTATCTTTTCAACTCTCTGGCTAAGCGTTTGCTCACTCAAAAAACTTTATTACCTGCTCTGGCAACTGGAAGCCCTCAACACGATAGGGACCACCAGGTTACGAGCAGTGCGCCTAAGCCTGGCCATCTTCTTGCTTAACTGGCATGGTTAGATTTAAACAAAACATATGAGTATAAAACTCAGCAAGTAACTCTAAAGCAGTTCTACGATATCAAAATCCAAAATATACTTTACCAATCTCAAGAGATTCTACTTTATCAGATCTAGGTGGCAGATTTCTATCTTTCGGGTTAAGAAAGGGTTATGAAGGAAAAATTTGGGGCTTTTAAGGAACAAGGCTCAAAGCAGGGTGAAAGCCGACATTCATCACAAATCATTAAGGGATCAAAACAGATCTTTCAAAAAGGAAAGCGACAATCTTTTCATTATATGGAATCAATTATATGATCAACAGAATAACAATCCGGGTTCACGAGTTATAAGCTTCATAATATCACAATCAACTCTTTTCAAATCAATATAAACCATTTTCATTTTCAAAGAATCAATTACTGAGTAGAAAATTTCAATTCCTTTTAAAATAATCAATATGGAACCCTTGATTGGACCACTTTATCTTTCATTTCATTATAATACGGGTGATCAGCCCGTACTGACCTCCATCCGGTCTTTAAGGTACCAAATGACATAATTTTATCCTTAAACTGGACTAGCCCCGCTAGCCTCTTACTATGACTGAACTAGTCCCACTAGCCTCTTACGTCCCAATCCAATCCATCAGGAATTCGTTTGGAAAACCTTGAGTTGGAAAAAGTAGGTTTTCTAAATTCATTTTATCATTACCAAGAATATGAAATCATTCAGACTCTTTCAAGTCGAAATTCATTCTTAGATTCAATTTCAAGAAATCAAAGTTAAGGAAATGAATCAAGGATAGGAAGGTGCAATTCTAGGGATCTTGAATCAATGATAACAAGGTACTTATGTTAGAAGAATCAAAACTGTTTCAAGGATCAATAGGGAATATGGTAATCTAGGATTGTAGCATCATTACAAGGGGTTCGTAAAGGTACTTATAGGGTTTATAACAGTTTATGGTATATCAAATAAGTAGAATAGGAAAAAGAGTTACCAAAGGGAGTTGGATCAATAAGCTTATCAATAACAGTTTTACAAGATCAAAGACATGGTGTCTCAAATCAATAACAGGGGTTCATTATTTTAACAGTTCAATACTCTACATGACATGAACAATATCCTCTCTATAACCATTTACACAAATAATTAGAGTTACTTTCCTGAATTCGCTTTCCTGAAGGTTGAACTACTGCCACCTAATATACCCTTCATTTTCCTAGCCTGAATGCCCTCACGCTCCGAATCTACAATAAAAACCAATCCCTTAATCAGTTCTCAACTCTCATTCCCGGAACGTTCACTCAATACGATAGCTCGGTTATACTCTTGACTCGAACTATACGAGTATAGCTTATATACACACATGCACATAGCACATAACACATTCTTTTCTCGTAGCCTCTATATCTTTATATACTCAATAATAAACTTATACTCACTTTAATCTCGACTATTCTTTAAATCAAATGATTATAACTCATACGAGTACACGATTCATACACAACTAAATCTTTACGATTATGACTATCACTTATAGCTTTTAAAATCAATCGTCTTAGTTCCCTTTTTCTTTTATTCCTTAATTCGAACCACATACCACAATCAAACAATCAAATCCATAGACATTTACATATACACACCCAATCATTCTTTCGATTATCAAAAACCAAGTTTCATTCTAAGTTTATATGACCTATTCGGCCTTCTTGCAATTACCAATCACAAAATTAATCAAATACTCACTTAGTTCGTATAAACACATACTCATTCAAAAACCTTTAATGAATCATTTTCCTTTCTTTCAATTTATAAAAATTCGAACCATAAATATATATATACAATCAAATTTCTCAAAAATTACACCATGCAACTTTAGTTCTAGAATAATCCAACATTTAAGCTATCACCCTTTTCTTTATTGATAAAATTCGAACCAAATCATACATATATGCTCACATGCAAATCAAGTTCATCTCTTAATTAAATCAAACACTCATTTTTATCACAATTTTTGAATTACACATCAAAACATCACTTAGTGACTCAAGCTCTAATCAAATTTTCCAATTAAACATGCATGCATTCATTTAGCATCAAATCAATCTCTTTTAGACCCATTTTCCATTCGGCTAAAATCATAAATCACAATTCAAGGACCAAATAATTACATGCATCACCAGTTCTTCTTTTAAACTAACATGTAATCACATTTCTCACTAATTAAGCTTAGTTTATACTAAGTTCAAGTCACAAAATCTAATTCCCCTTTTATTAGTACAAATGCCGAACCAAACCCCCAACATGCAACCCTCAAATTTGATTTCTTAAGCATCCAATCAATTACACAAGTCCAAATACTTTTAAAACAATCATAGCAATCCTTTTATCAATAAACACACTTAAATTTCAAAGGAAGTACAAAACCCTTTTTGAACTCTTCAAGAAACCAAGACATGCAAAGGCTACATAAAATTTTTAAAGGGCATAAAGCTCAAAAAAATCACATTAGTACAACTAACACATCATTTTCTTAAAATCCCACCGACTCTCCTTGGATCATGGACGGTGGTGGTCGAACTTAAGAGTGCCCATAACGGGTCTCCTCTTGAGTTTTAAACCACAAAATCTCTTGAATCTTCTCTTATGATCATATATCAAGAAATCGTATTTCCTTGAACACAACCATAGAGATAGAATCCATGAAACTTACATAAACACTTACATGCAAGTGGTGTTTGAGTAGTATATCGAAAATAGAAGCTATGGATGGTGAGACCTTTGAATTTGGGTGAGTATTTGGTGTTGCATGCAAGAGAGAGAAAAGAGATGGGGAGAGAGCCGAGAGAGAGTGTTCGAGAGAGAGAGGAAGAAAGAAAGAGAGGGAGAGATGGGTGCTCACGGAAAGAAAGAAGAAAGAAGGGGGGGGGGTGAGTTTATATTTGTATTAGGGCCAAGGGTGGTTTAGTAATTTACTAATTCCCTTTTTGTTTGATTTATCCTTTCTTTTTACTCAAATAAGATAGAAATCGAATATTGAACATATCCCTCTCGGAAAGTCAAAAATTATTGTGAATGACAATTTTAAGACGTAGATCTCGAAATTAGCTTTCCAACCATAACTCATAATAAACTTTTGAGCGTACGGTTGGTTTTATATGATTTTCACAAGTTTGTGCTAAATATAGCATTTTATCACATAAAAAATCAATTTAAAATGCAACGATCATCAAATAAATCCGTCCGTCATTTTTAGAAAGTCTCTAGGAATATTTCGAAGATAACAGAACAAATATCATGCCTTTATCTTACTCAGATAATTTTATAAAAATGCGCGAAGGTTAAATAAACCTTATTTAAATCAAATAATTCCCTTAAATCCATAAAAAAAATTTAACAGATCACGTAATCATGCATACAGACAAGCAAGCACATATATGGACACATCATAACTCATGTCTGATCACAAAAAATTTCCTTCTTTAATATTATTCCTTTCTACGCGTACCGGGTCACGTTCAGCCTGACGGCCCGACGCTTAGCGTTTCATTTACGCTTCAAAATATCGTTATCGACCGATACATCACTAGAACACAATACTTTACTCAAGCATTTCATTTCACATAATTCACACTTTAAATACTTTAATCCCCTTTTTAGGACGGGTTCCGTTCTTCCTGACGGCCCGACAACATAGCTTAACTCCTAAGCTGACTCTTTAAATTGGAACGCTTCTAATTACGCTCCTAGATACTAATATACAGTAAGGGCAATTAATCAACACTTAATCACATAATTCATATTTACAGCACATAAATCACACTTTATTCACTTAATTACGTCGCAAAATTTTCAGTCGTCACAGCTCTTTCGGACCATTAATTCTAAACCAAAACTAGTACAAAATACAATTTACTAATCCAAAATTCTATTACAAATGTACTATTACGAAAGCACAGCTAACGGAAGTCCAACAGTCAATCTACTCCAAATCTAAATCCCGGAACTCCAATGCTAACCAACTTGAATCTTAGACAAAACCTGAAATTGTAAGAATGAGTTGCGAAGCCAGCAAGAAACCAATCGATCCAACTAGTTGGCCAAGTAACATGAACACATATAACAAAATATGATATGATGTACGACATACGAAACAAATACTTTCGATACACATTCTTATTCTTATTCATATTTGATACACACAATACACATACCACATAAATAACAATAATTCAAAATCCATGATTTATGCCACGACCACTACAACCCGGTGATAACGGTCCTAAATTTTCTGAAAACTTTCACTACAATCTGGTGACAGCGGTCCTAAGTTCTTATTCGATATTTTCACAAACCATGGCACAAATCAAAGATCTCAAAATTATCGTCTCGACACAACATATATACAACAATACGTATATAATAACACACAACACTTTCAAATATATCATTACTTAGCCCATGTTTTGATAATCAAATATACATGTATCACACAATTTTGAAAAAAACTAGCAAGATCGATTGAAAACTTACCTCAAATACTGGTCAGATCTGAATATAACCTTTTTTACCCTCTAAATGATATTATCTTGAAAAACACGAAACACGAAATTTGTAGAGAACGAAAAGACCTTTTCGAAAAGTCCAGAATCAACAAATTCCGACTTACGATGAATTTTCTATGAATTTTATAAGATTGTTGATTTATGCTGAAAATAGCCCTACGAATTTTAATGATTAAAATGAGGAATACGAATAGGGTGTATTTATAACGATACAAAACCATATATCTTAACCTGCAAGTTATCCATATTAGAATCTTATCCAAATTCTAGGCCCATTACTCTAATTCAATTTTAAATCCTAATGTTTATCCAATTTTAATCCTTTTTATTCTATTATTCTATTATTAATCTAATTCTAAAAATTACGAGATATTACATACTACCCTCCTTAAAAAGAATTTGGTCCCCAAATTCACCACAATCCTAAAATTCGTGACACGTCTACCCCCTGGTCTAGCAAAGGTCAAACTATGGTCCACAAGATCGAATCCTAAGGAATGTACTAGTCCCATACCTGATACACTTCGAAGGACAACCTGCCTAGATACCAACTATAATAGCCCGCACTTCGGGACTATTAACTCTAAATCAAAACTAGTACAAAATACAATTTACTAATCCAAAATTCTATTACAAATGTACTATTACGAAAGCGCAGCTAACAGAAGTCCAACAGTCAATCTACTCCAAATCTAAGTCCTCGAACTCCAATGCTAACCAACTTGAATCTTAGACAAAACCTGAAATTGTAAGAATGAGCTGTGAAGCCCAGCAAGAAACCAATCGATCCAACTAGTTGGCCAAGTAACATGAACACATATAACAAAATACGATATGATATACGACATACGAAATAAATACTTTCGATACACATTCTTATTCTTATTCTTATTTGATACACACAATACACATACCACAAAAACAACAATAATTCAAAATCCATGATCCATTCCACGACCACTACAACCCAGTGATAACGGTCCTAAATTTTCTGAAAACTGTCACTACAATCCGGTGACTGCGGTCCTAAGTTCTTATTCGATATTTTCACAAACCATGGCACAAATCAAAGATCTCAAAATTATCGTCTCGACACAACATAATACAACAATACGTATACTATAACACACAACACTTTCAAATATATCATTACTTAGCCCATGTTTTGATAATCAAATATACACGTATCACACAATTTTGAAAAAAACTAGCAAGATCGATTGAAAACTTACCTTAAATACTGGTCAGATCTGAATATAACCTTTTTTACCCTCTAAACGATATTATCTTGAAAAACACGAAACACAAAAGTTGTAGAGAACGAAAAGACCTTTCTTAAAAGTCCAGAATCAACAAATTCTGACTTACGATGAATTTTCTATAAATTTTACAAGATTGTTGATTTATGCTGAAAAGAGCCCAACAAATTTTAATGATTAAAATGAGGAATACGAATAGGGTGTATTTATAACGATATAAAATCCTATATCTTAACCTGCAAGTTATCCATATTAGAATTTTATCCAAATTCTAGGCCCATTACTCTAATTCAATTTTAAATCCTAATGTTTATCCAATTTTAATCCTTTTTATTCTATTATTCTATTATTAATCTAATTTTAAAAATTACGAGATATTATAGAAACCGCAACCGAAACCATCATTTCGGTTTCGGTTTGAAAACCTCGATTCAATTTTAATCGGATCGGTTTCGGTTTTAAAACCACGTCACTCAAAATAACAACACAAATACGACTATTAGAATTTTTAAGTAAATAAATTACAAGGTACATTTGTTGCCAAATAAGAAAGTACAATGTTTTCAATAAAATATCTAATTAAAACAAATTGGCAGCTTTTGACAGATTAAGGAACAACAGCACAACAATAGACAGTGAGCAAAGGCTGCAAAGCATGACTAGAGTCCAGTTCAGAGACCTGAAATAGCAGCACCAAAACCATCAATTTTTATTGTTGTACATGCATACATTGTAATAAACTAATAATCATATGGGGTTTTCCTTCTCTGGACTTTCTGCCAATATTTTCTGAGAGGACCTTTTTCTTAATGACTCGGCTGATTAAAATAAAGACACCGATAAAGTTAAACTAAAAGGATAGATGAATTAAAATGAAATTATATATTTTAGAAGTTATTAATTTCATATAGCAATACTAATTGGATAAAATTAAAATAATTTTATGTGGACTGCAGTATATGTTTCCTGGCACACGGGTATGCTTAGGAATATAAAGAACCAACAATCGAAAGACACAAGAACATAACATGATAAACGTATGAAAGAAATGACTAACCCCCATTATATAAAATCAAGTCATCATCATGAAAACAGAGTGGAAAGATCAACCACTATTAAGAGTCTAGCTTTCGTAGTGTAATTTGATAACTAGTATCTAGTTTATGGGAACAAAACTTAAAGAACCTACATAGAAGTACCCTATTTCTTTTTCTTATTTTAGATAAAAGTACCATATCTATAATTTTCCTATAAAGTAAAATTATATGAATTACTGGTTAATGCACAAAATAAGTACATTGTGTGTAGTTAGATATCATTATTAAGTGCAAATAAAGGGGCTTATAAAGATCACATTACATCTTGCAATAATCATATATTTGATTGTAATGCAAGTCCACTTTGTTTCTGTCACTAGAAACAATGTCCATAGAAAACACAATTCACAAGATTTGTGCCTAAAGAAGCCACAACTTCTTAAATACAGGGAACTTATAATTTTACCCAGAACCTGTTTTATTCTAGTCATATTTCATCTTATTTTTTGGTATAGTAGAATCTTGTGAACTAATATGTACAGAGTGCTCATTTAGCTAGGCTCAGGTTGATTAGAACCAACAAGTCTTTCCATAACCAGTGAGCACAACTGTAGATGCAATGCAGTCCATAGATGATGCGGGAAAAACTCCAAAACATAATACTGTGATTTAAGATACATACCTCTTGTAACGCCCTACAAACCCGGGTCAGAAGTTTGAGGCTCACAACACACACCACAATATATAAACCTGTATATAAAATATAATATACAATGACCCTTCTTTACACAACCACGGATCGCAACAGGTTAAAGTATGAAAACACGCCACAACCTTAACTTTTATTACATCGTACCAAATCCCAATTAGTTCAACTTACAATTGATAATGATATCGTTCTTACAATCTTGCATAACTCATCTACAATATAAAGCTCCTGCTAGCTCGAACCAATTTAACCTGGAATCCTAGCTCGCACACTGGACTGGGAATCCTCGTTACCAACAATTTCCTTTTCAACCGTTCAAAATATAAAAAGGTTTGTAAGAGTGAGCTAACTAGCTCAGCAAGTCATAATAGCAATAACTGAGGTTAACAATTACCAATTAAAATGATTCAGAAGAATCAAGTTTCTGAATAAACAATGATTAGAATTGGATATTCACTTTTCATTTTAAAAACCAAGGTTAGGCTGCTGATCAGTCACGCACTAACCCCGAGCAAGCCTCACATTTTTGCTCTATATATCGGATCCAAGGCACACATTGGCCTATTATGACCACGAATCTGGCCTGACCACGAATCTGGTCCACATTTATAAAACCATCCAATTCTAAAACAATTCAAAATGATAACCAATGTAAATCAATAAGTTGAATCATAATCAACATTTATCTTGAAGCATAGGGTGATTCACAATACCATGAAGGTATAACAAGGAATTCAAAAAGATTGGCTTTCAATCAAGGAAAGAATCAGAAAGTAGAAGACCAAATGTTCAAGGGTTCCAAGGATTGGTCTTCTGTTAAACAAGGAATAATGGTTGGTATGTCAAAAAATTCAATATCAGAAATCAGTATGCGGTAGATTTGTATTTGTGGAGTAGTATCATATGTGTATGGCTCGTATCTGAGAATTCAACAATCAATGGTTTATGAAGAATAAGGCTTATGGCTCAAGATCAATAAGAATCAGGGTTTAAGGTTGAATAGTTTAAAGCGCTTGCAATATAAAACATGATTTATTTTGAATACTAGCAACATGTTATGATAAAGTTTGAAAATATTTGTAATACATCTTGATGAAGGTGCAGAAGTACTTTCCTTATAACAGATGATTACCAGCTTCACTTGCATTCATCTATCGTTTCAACAACCACTTATCTTCTTTTTCTATGCCTTGCTTTTATTCACCGATCACTTGCTTTCTTTTTCTACGCTTCAGTTCTATTTACTGATCACTGGCTTTCTGTTTCTATGCCTCGATTACTCTGCTAGGGCATCAAAAGTATCTATCAATACTCAATCTCATATCATTTTAATCGTCACATTTACATCATAAGCTTTTATCTACCCTTCGTTTTACCCAAATCTGATTTACGGATTGAAAGTTATGACTAAAACAGTCAAACAATAACCACATAGGCAAATAACACATCAATCAGATAGCATGTAGCACATAGCACGCAAGATATTCGATCAAACTAATTTTTCAAAAAATAATTGGGGTCAAAATGATTTTTCAGTTATTTAATATGAATTTTTGAACATTTTTCGGAATTAAAACGGGACTCCGAATTATTTTATAATTAAATAATAGGGTTCGAACACCCGAATCTGACCTTAAAATAATTTTACAATAATTATCGAGCCTTAAAAATAATTTAAAATAATATATTAAAACTCGAATCTATTTTTCAGAATTTTTAAATCTAAATAAATAATTAAATCTAATTAAATAATCAATTAAAATTAATTAATAACTAATTAAAGTAATTAATCATTTAATATTTAAATTAGTTGACTAATTAAATAATTAATTATCAAAGAAAATTAATTAATTAAATAATTTAGATTTATTTTAGAATTAAAAATAATTTTCAGAATTAAAAATAATGAAATTTTGAATAAATAAAAACCATTTTATGAAATTAAAATAAAAGGAAATACTATTTTTTGAAGACATTTAAAACCACGATCCTATACATAGGTATACATGTACAGTATATTTTTAAGCGGTTGAATTTAAAATCATCCTCTTTCGAAGAAACAAACTACTTTATAAATATATCAAAACATTGGTACAATTATTGTTAACAACACTTTCACTGCCATGAAACCTATATACGCAGTGAACACGAGTGGCAGTTACGAAAGGTTGATGCATATCATCATGGGTTATATGTTTCTCCACATCCTCTCCATCGGAAGACCCTTTTCCACTACATGATTCTTTATTTGGGGCTTTTGATTTCTGTGATTCTACTGTAAATTGAAGATATGGAGAAACTCTCTCTCTCTCTCTCTCTCTCTCTCTCTCTCTCTCTCTCTCTCTCTCTCTCTCTCTCTCTCTCTCTCTCTCTCTCTCTCTCTCGCGCGCGCGCGCGATTCACGTAACCGCCATCAGCATCTTCAACTTTTCTTGCACTACTTATGACAAGATCAAGATCAAGGAAGAAACAACTTTCTCTCGAGCGGTTACTTTTTGTATTTACCGGTCACACACGTATATGTTCTTGTTCATCATTACACATTTCAAAATGGATTTTCAAACTTCTTACCCGATTGGTTGAAACTTGCTGGCGACCAAGCAACAAGCAACAAATAATTAGGTAAGTCTCATGTGAATTATATCATGGGCTAAGGTTTGTTCGACTCTTTTCAATTTAAGTGATCAAAATTTTTGTTTGTTTGAAGTGAGTATTTATTCTTGGGTATATTTTATATCATTGTTTTCACTTTTTACGTGTTTTAACACGCACACACAAGCCGGGGGTCTTTCGGGAAACAGCCTCTTCATTTTTCGGAATGAGGGGAAGGCTGCGTACATCTTACCCTCCCCAGACCCTGCGTTAAGCGGGATATACTGGGTATGTTTGGTTTGGTTTGGTTATTTAAAACCACGATCCAGTTTTTGTAAAGTTTTGAAACCAGAATATATGATTTATACTTTTTGCAAACTGCAGGGACTTATTTGCAATTCCAGAAATCCGGGGGATCAAACTTCACCATCTCCAAAAAGTCAGGGGTCTATTTCAATTTTGGCACCGCCGCCGCTATCGCCGTCTTCGGCCATCGCCGGCGAGTCAGTGTGCCCAGAACTCGACAAAAACGTGCAGATTTGAAGAGTTCATCGAGACGAATTCGATTATGCAACCCAAATCACCAAACACCTCGTCGTTTGACCGGAATATTCACGGGAAAAACCCACCACCGACGAACCTTTTCTGATATCGTTTGTTAATTACAAATACACCAATAAATTCGTCTTCTCACGATGGCATGATCAATTTTAAAGAATAACCCTTAACAAAGAAATCCCTAAATCTCAATTAAGAACATTTATATCAAGAACCCTAATTTAATTTCTGAGAATCAAACCACCTTTTCTATATGTTATTGAACTCGATTTTTGACATATAATATACCAAATTGACCATAAAAATATTATCTACACGATGGAATCATCAAATCATATCAACAATGTGACACCCTCAATCTCGGGGTTAGGAAATGAGGACCCACACACCTTTAATCTATGAATTAAATAGGCATAAACCCCGATTAACTACTAACATGATTAAACAGGATAAAGTTTGAGACAAGATTACAACTACCAACCATAAATTTACAACCCCAAAATAAAACCAAGTTTACATAATCAATTCCGACTTGGAACCGACAGATAACCCATTGTATCTTTACAACTTTTTGGCTAAACGCTTGCTCACTCATAACATGTACTACCTGCTCTGGCATCTGGAAGCCCTTAACACGGTAGGGACCACCAGGTACGCTCTTACGAGCAGTGCGTCTAAGCCTGGCCATCCTCTTGCTTAACTGCCATGGTTATATCAAGTCAAAACTATTCTTAAGTTCAATTTCAAGAATTCAAAGATAAGGAAATGAATCAAGGATAAGCAAAGTTCAATTTTAGGGATCTTGATCAAATGATTACAAGGTACACAAGTTAGGGAATCATAGCAGTTTTAAAGATCATCATGAATAAGATTATAAAGGAATAAATAATTATTACACAAGGGATTCGCAAAGGTTCTTACAGGGTTTACGAGAATTCAAGGTATTAGCAGGGGATCGGGATAAAAAGAGTTTACCGAAGGGTTTGAACAATAATCTTATCAATAACAAGTTCACAAGGACAATGACAGGGTATCTCAAGAATCAATAACAGGGGTACATCACTATAATAGTTCAATACTCCACATGGCATGAACAATATCCTCTCTATATCAATTTACACAAGTAAGTAGGGTAACTTGCCTGAATTCGCTTTCCTGTTTCACAGAAGTTGAACTACTGCCACCTAGTATACCTTTCCCTTTTCTAGCCCGAATGCCTTCACGCTCCGAATCTACAATCAATAATTAAACCCTAATTAGATTCTCACTCGACGTTCCCAGAAAGCTTAACAATTCCCTTTATCGCAATACCCTAAGAGTATATATACTCAAATGTGATCACACAACACGTTTATACCAAAGCCCGCATATATATACTTTAACCATATAGACTTCGAATCACGCATTACGATGCAAATACGGCATATAACATTTAATCCTTGTACTTCAAATTCTATACTTGAGTTATCATATCACTTATATAACCTTATATCAAGACGACTCAATCCTTCAATTTTCATCATTTCATTCGAACCAAAACATACACATAAATCACATAACTTCTAGAAATTACACATGCATTCATTTAGCAAGGTAATGAAATCAAATCAATCACTTTTATACCTATATTCCATTCGGCTATGTTGTGTATATATTGTGAACTTGATGATTTCATTAACAAAACACCTTAGTAGATTTTACTTAGTGAAAATTGGAGCACTCGACGGATAAGGATTATAGTCCCGACGGATGACTCAATATAATCCCGACGGATGATGACTTATTATCCATTGAGTGAGTAGCTTATGTAACAATAAGTCTGTAGCACATTTCTGCATACACCATTGTTTAGATTCTGTAAGTAGTACTCAAGTCATGTTGACTTTATCTAGATATGCAGAATAGGTTGATTAATTGTACATAGATGATGTCTTGTAATCCAGCATAAATGAAATGAAGTCAAGTGCCAGATTGTTACCCGACGGATAATCAACAATGACATTCGACGGATGATCAACTAGAGAACTCGACGGATGATCATGAACCCGACAGATAAAGAATTCAAATATCTGTTGACAGTGATAACACAGTCACATGCGTCGAGTGTATGCAAATGGAATATGAAAGCCTATTCAACTGGGTTTTAGAGAACAAAGAAGCATTACCATTTCCATGCTATTATGAAGATATTCAAAGATGATGGAATAGAGTAATGAAGTAGCATAGTATTAGACTTAATAGTTTTTGTTTTATTATCCTGTCTTATTACTTTGTAATATTGGTGATATATATAAACCAAGAAGCAGAAAATAGAAAAACTAACTAAGCAACCAAGAGAGAAATATTTGTAAGCTGTATTCTTAGCATTTCTCTGCATTCTTAGTTGTTCTACATTTGTAAGCAGCTGTGAGCATTTTGCTACACAGAGTTCTCTCGATATATATTATATATATCTGGTGGATACATTCAAATCCACCAGAAAGTTTTTTAAAGACTTGTGTTTTTAATTACTCGTGTTTTGATTCTTTTGAAGTTATTATTCCGCACTCTGCAAATAAATTCACACTGATATATATATATATATATATATATATTTTAAGTTAGAACAATTTTATTCAAGAAAAAGTTTCAAGAATTCCATTCAACCCCCCTTCTGTAATTCTTGTTGAATTGTTAAGGGACTAACAATTGGTATCAGAGCAAGCTCTTGGTAAACAAAGAGTTTAAAGATCAACAAAACAGCAAGATGAACAAGAAGGATGTTAAAATCAAGATTTCTTTTCTAGATAAAGATAATTACCATCACTGGAAGGTAAAGATGCATCTTCATTTACTTTCTCAAGATCAGGCCTATGTAGATTGCATAGAGAGAGGCCCTCATGTACCTATGAGAGCTGCAACTGGAAATGAGCCATCAGTCCCAAAGCCAAGGCATGAATGGTCTGATCCTGATATTGAACAAATTAGGAAAGATAAGAAGGCCATGAATATTCTGTTCAATGGAGTTGATGGTGATATGTTTGACAACATCATCAATTGCAAAACTGCCAAGGATGTTTGAGATACAATACAGATTATATGTGATGGCACTGAGCAAGTTAGAGAAAACAAGATGCAGCTACTGATTCAGCAATATGATCATTTTCATAATGAAGAAAGTGAGTCTCTCACTGACATTTTTAGTAGATTTCAAAAACTACTAAATGCTCTAAAGCTGCATGGAAGGGTCTATCAGACAAAAGACTCCAATCTGAAATTCCTTAGATCTCTTCCAAAGGAATGGAAACCAATGACAGTCTCATTAAGAAACTCTCAAGATTATAAGGTGTTTACTTTGGAGAGACTGTATGGCATCCTGAAGACTTATGAGCTTGAAATAGAGCAAGATGAGAGGATGGAGAGAGGAAAGAAGAAAGGAGGATCCATTGCACTAGTTGCTGAGTTAGAAAAAGAGAAGGAGATGAAAATGGAAGCTGTTGAATCAACTTCAAGGGTCTGTGAAAACCAGGGCAAGGGGCTGGTAGCTGAAAATGAAGATTCTTTGAGCCAAGATGACATGGAGGACATTGATGAACATCTAGCATTTCTTTCCAGAAAATTTGCCAAGCTCAAGTTTAAGAAGAATTTTGGAGCATCCAAGCCAAATAGAAACATGGTGGATAAATCAAAATTCAAATATTTCAAATGTGGCTTGGCAGGGCACTTTGTCAGTGAGTGTAGAAAGTCAGATTCCAACAAAAAGAAGTTTGAGCCTGTGGATTATAAACAAAAATACTTTGAGTTGCTCAAACAAAAGGAAAGGACTTTCATTACACAGGAAAATGACTGGGCAGCAGATGGTCTGGATGAAGATGAAGATGTCAGCTATGTCAATCTAGCCCTAATGGCCAAGTCTGATGAAACAGAGACAAGTTCTTCAAGTAATCAGGTAATTACTACAAACCTTGCACATTTATCTAAAGCTGAGTGTAATGATGTTATAAATAATATGTCTACGGAGTTATATTATTTGCGTGTTATACTTAAGTCTCTTACTAAAGAAAATGCTAAAATCAAAGAAAACAATTTATTTTTAAGTGAGAGGAATAATGTGCTAGAGTCTCAGTTCATTGATTTTGAAAAATTAAGAATTGAGTGTAAGATTGCCAAGGAGGAATTAACCGAGTCCTTGAAGAAAAAAGAAATTTTAAAGAAACAGCTTGAACGTGAACAAGAGGTGATTAAGGCATGGAAAATATCTAGAGATGTTCATGCTCAAATTACCAAAGTTCAAGGGATCGAGTCCTTTTGTGATGCAGCCTGGAAGAAGAACAAGGAGAAGCTAGATCCAAATTTGGTGGAAGGAGTGCTAACAGATGTAGACTCGACGGATGATGAGGGTCATCTGCCGGATAACAAAAAGGGTTATCCATCGAGTGATGTAAATCCTCATCCGTCGACTGTGAGTAAGCCTATCAGTAAAGCCAAACTCGTTAAGTTAAATGAAAAGTATGGATCAGTTTCCAAGAATTTTGTTTTAGGAGAATCGAGTCAAGTTAAGAAAGGGAAAAAGGCTAATGTTGGTCATATGACTGTCAAGCAATTGAGTGACAGACTTGAAAAGATTGGGGTTAAAACAGAGATGAAAAAGAAAAATAATAGAAATGGTAAAGTAGGGATTAACAAACACAATAACTACACACCTGATAAATATGCTCCAAGAAAAATCTGTATCAAGTGTGGTAGTGTAAATCATTTGTCTGTTAATTGCAAATCTGCCATGCCTACTTCCATATCTGTACCACCTCACTTTCCCAACATGAATGCCATGCCTCTCATGTCTATGAATGCCATGTCTATACAGAATATGAATGCACAGTTTGCTAACATGCCATTTGCACTTAATCCTTATTATTTTGCATTTAGTATGCCACAAATTCCATTTAGCATGCCTTATTGGAATAACATGTTCACAAATAACATGCCATTCCCTGTTAATCAAAGTATGCATGATAATTATGTTATGATGAATGGTTTCAAAGGCCCAACTCAAATGACTAAGGATGAATCTGATATCCCCAAGTCAATTGAGATAAAGCCTAAGAAACAGAAAAAGATAGCTAACAAGGCAGGACCCAAGGAAACTTGGGTACCAAAATCAACTTGATTTGATTTTGATGTGTGCGGGGAAACAGAAAGAATCTATGGTACTTGGATACTGGTTGTTCAAGACACATGACTGGTGATTCTACCCTGCTCACTGAGTTCAAGGAGAGAGTTGGCCCTAGTATTACTTTTGGAGATGACAGCAAGGGTTATACTGTGGGATATGGCTTAATTTCAAAAGACAATGTCATCATTGAGGAGGTTGCCTTAGTGGATGGTCTCAAGCACAATTTGTTGAGTATCAACCAGCTTTGTGATAAAGGCAATTCAGTAACCTTCAACTCAGAAGCCTGTGTTGTGACTAACAAAAGGAGCAACAAAGTGGTTCTCACTGGTGTGAGAAAAAGAAATGTGTACCTAGCTGACTTCAACTCATCTAATGCGGAATCTATTACTTGTCTTCTCAGCAAAGCAAGTCAGGATGAAAGTTGGTTATAGCACAAGAAACTATCCCATTTAAACTTTAAGACCATGAATGAGCTTGTAAAGAAGGAAACGGTTAGAGGCATTCCTCTAGTGGAGTTTTCTAAGGATGGATTGTGTGATGTCTGCTAAAAGGGAAAGCAGATCAAAGCATCATTCAGAAAGAAACTTGATTCAACAATTGAAGAACCTCTGCAACTGCTACACATGGATTTGTTGGGACCAGTCAATGTGTTGTCTATTTCAAGGAAAAGATATTGCCTAGTAATTGTAGATGATTTCTCAAAGTTCTCTTGGACATATTTCCTAAAGTCTAAAGATGAGGCTAGTGAAATTTTCATCAATCACATAAGGCAAGTCAATAACCATCCCGATTTCAAAGTTAGAAGAATCAGGAGTGATAATGGAACTGAATTCAAGAATTCTGTCATAAAAGCATTATATGAAGAGAATGTAATTTTGCATGAATTTTCAGCAGTAAGAACTCCACAACAAAATGGAGTAGTGGAAAGGAAGAACATATCACTTATTGAAGCTGCCAGAACAATGCTTGAAGAATCCAAACTGCCAACATATTTCTGGGCTGAAGCTGTAAACACTGCATGCTACACTCAGAATATTTCCCTAATTAATCAGGCAAGATGCATGACTCCCTATCAATTTTTCAAGAACAGGAAGCCAACTCTAAATTTTCTTCATGTCTTTGGCTGCAAATGCTATATAATGAGAAATCAAACTGATCAAAATGGGAAGTTTGATGCTAAAGCAGATGAAGGAATTTTTATTGGATATGATGTTGGTAAAGCATATAGAGTCTACAATCTAAGAACCAACATAGTTGTGGAATCAATACATGTTGTGTTTGATGATAAAAAGATGGAAGGACTGAAAGATGGAGATTACCATGAGAGCCTCAAATTTGACAATGTGGAGATGGTTAGTGATGACAATGATGATGAAAATGATCAAGAAACAGTATCAAAGGATAATGCAGAAAAATCTATTACTAATGAAGCACAAAATTCAACATCTGTCGAGTTGCAAAATGCCTCATCCGTCGGGAGACAATCTCCGTTATCCGTCGGTAGGCAACCGGCTTCATCCGTTGGAACTCAAAATTCACCATCCGTCGGGTTATCAAAAGAAGCTGGAAATCAGAATAGATCACCTATAGAAAGTTCCCCTTTCTCAAATTAAAGATCCACAAACTCAGGGGGAGTTTCTAATAATCAAAACTCAATCACACATCAAGACAATAATGAGGCCTCTTCATCTAGAGCTAATCTACCTCAACAAAGGAAATGGACAAAGGATCACCCCTTTGAGCTCATTATTGGTGATGTTTCTTCTAGAGTTCAAACCAGGAGAACAACTCAAGAAGAATGTCTATACAGCAGCTTTCTTTCCAGGAAAGAACCAAAGAAGGTAGAAGAAGCTTTGTTGGATCCTGATTGGATTTTAGCTATGCAGGAGGAGCTAAACCAATTTGAGAGGAATAATGTATGGAAGCTGGTGCCCAAGCCTAAATGAAAGAATCTAATAGACACCAAATGGGTATTCAGAAACAAGATGGATGAAAATGGCATAGTAGTCTGGAACAAAGCTAGATTGGTTGCTAAGGGATATTGTCAACAAGAAGGAATAGATTTTGATGAAACATTTGCTCCTGTTGCAAGACTTGAAGCCATCAGAATTTTCTTAGCCTATGCAGCCCATGCCAATTTCAAGGTCTATCAAATGGATGTCAAAAGTGCCTTTCTAAATGGAGATTTGGAGGAGGAAGTATATGTTAGTCAACCTCCTAGTTTTGAAGATCCAAATTTTCCAGAACATGTCTATTATCTTTTGAAAGCACTTTATGGACTAAAGCAAACACCTAGAGCCTGGTATGACACTTTATCAAAGTTCCTTTTGGAAAATCACTTCACTAGAGGTACTGTAGATAAAACTTTATTCTTTAGAAATGTTAATGTCTCTAGCATACTTGTTCAAATTTATGTAGATGACATTATTTTTGGCTCTACAGATGAGAAACTTTGCAAAAAGTTTGCCAAATTGATGCAGAGTAAGTATGAAATGAGTATGATGGGAGAACTAACTTACTTTCTTGGTTTGCAAGTTAAGCAAGTTAGTGATGGAATATTCATTAGTCAAACTAAATACATTTTTGATCTTTTAAAGAAGTTTGATCTAATGGATTGCACATCTGCAAAAACTCCCATGGCTACTACAACTAAGCTTGAATTAAACACTACTGAAAAGTCTGTGGATATTTAAAGTTATAGGGGCATGGTTGGCTCACTTTTGTACTTAACAGCTAGTAGGTCAGATGTAATAACCCCAAATTTTGGAATTTTTGAAACCCTTATGAATAGTTATTTTGCTGAATAAGAAAACTTTTCATGCCACACTATGTAGGGGTTCTTCTATTGTTATTCTGAGATCTTATTAGTACTTTATATGGGATATAAGTGTATGTAAAGATCGTCAGAATCCAAATTCGAACACTTTGATTTTTCCCGAAAATCCACCAGATATCGAAAGAATTGAGTATAAGATAACAGGATAAAAATGATTTAAATTGAAGGATAGTAAGAGAGGATCATAAAAGGAATATAATGTATTGAGAAAGGTTAAGGGAACCCAAGTAATAAGATCCCGGGTATGATCCCTCAAACGATAAACGAAAACGAAAGTTAAGTGAACCGTATAACAGATCAGCGGTCATTATCCAAGTAATTAGAAGCTAATCAAAGAGATTAGTGGGGATGATGTCATCAAACCAATGAGAAGAGGACAAAGGAGGGAGGGTGATATCACATGGTGACATAAGCATGACCAAGCAAGTGTGTTGTTGGTTGAATTAGAACCACACAAAAATTACCATGGTAAAAAGGTAACAAAACAAATCAAAATGTCAACCAACCAAGCCAACAATTCATTTTCACCAAAAACACAAAATTTCCTCCCCATTCTTCATCAAGCTCTCGGCTTTTCTTCTTTTCCAAAGAAAGAAAAATCAAAAACCTAGTTCCAAGCTTTGTTAAATTACAAGGTAATTATCTAAGACTCCTTATGCATAGTTATGGATATCCTATAAGTTTGAGCTCCTAAATCATTCACAATATCTTCCTAAAAATCATGGAAGAAGATGGTGAATAGTGTTTTTCAAGAACTAAATTTTTTGTTCTTGAAGTTTTGTTTAGATTAAGCTTGGATAAGGACTTTAAGGGTGATTCCAAGCTATTCACTTGATTCTCCACTCTCCAAGGAAGGTATAACCCCTCCAAACCCTAACTTTATTTGAGTAATTAGTTTTAGTTTTGTTGTTATAATTCATGAGAGGCTTGCTTGTTGAGAATGTAGAGATTAGTTGGTTTTGTGAAGTTTTTGGAGTGGTAGTTCTTGGATTGTTGATTAATGAACTTAAGAGTAGTTTAAATTCATGATTAAGAATAGTATAAATTGTTAATGTTAAGTTGTTGGGGCTGTTATGATGAAGTATGGATGTAGTTTTGGTTGGGATGTTGATTGTGAGTTGATTGTGAGGTGATTTGGAATGGTTTAAAATTGGGTAATCGCGTAAACATAGTCGTCGTAATGTCCGATTTACTTTAGGCTGTTTTTGTTCTTAACATTAGGACCCGTGAACTCACTACTAGGTTTTTACCATTGCCATTATTAGATATTTCATGTTACGAGCTTCGTTTTGATATGTAGTTCGTTTGATTCCGATGTATGGTTTAGGAGAAACGGCCGTTTTAAGTAACGACGTTTCGTGAACGAATCATTACCCCTCGCCTTACTTTGAAACCTTGGTTAAGGACCTTAAATGACTAATTGGGGTATGAAACATTTATGTAAAGTGGATTAGGCAGTTGGTAAGGTACTCGCGAAATAATCGCCTTAAAACCCTTAATGGTTAATTTATTAAAAATGGTGGAGCCGAGGGTACTCGAGCGACTTAAGTGAATCGTTAAGCGCGAAAGCGAGCGTTAGGACTCTAAATGGTTAAAGTCTAGTTTCTTAAGCGATCGGGGTTTAATTCCGACTTATGTTGTTGTTCATAGGTTATCGGACCCACCCTAAGCTTAAGTCTATCCGGGAGCACTCAGGCAAGTTTTCTATCCGTTATACTGTTGTTGTGATGTATACATTTGTTTATGCATGATCTTGTGATAAATGCATAATGGTTATTTAGCAAATTCTTGCGATATATTGTAGCATGTGATATGGTATATATGCATGCCTGTTTCGTATTCTTGATACATATATCTGTTGATTCAGTTGATAATACATATACTAGAGATAAGCGGTAATTTGCATATACCCTTAGTATAGGGGACCCAAAGGTGAACTTTTTCTAAAACCGGGAGTCGAGGCTCCCGAGTATAATATATATATATATATATGAATAGTTTTCAAAACTATGAATCGAATAAGGTTTATTCGATAACTTTATTTTATTATTGAATATTATTTTGAATATTCATTCGAGGGCTTATGACCCCGTTTAATTATTATTGAATATTATTTTGAATATTCATTCGAGGGCTTATGACTCCGTTTATTTTATTAATGAATATTATTTTGAATATTCATTTGAGGACTTATGACTCCGATTATTTACTAAATAATATTCTTTATTTTATTAAAGAATAATGTGTCGATAATCAAACTTACTTTTGATTATTCAAATAAGGATATTACTTTCGTATAAGTACATCTTTGATTATTTAAGATTCATTTCAAGTATAAGTTTTACAACTTCTACTTCAATTATTTTTATAAAGATTATTCTTTATGGAAATATTATTTAAATAATAATATTCAGATATTTTCTAATATATTGGGACTGATTTATTTATTAAATCAGCATCACTCCAAACATTCTAAAAAATGTTTTGTGAGTCCTCAAAATGATTTTGAAAGTTAGAGCGGATCCCAAAACTCATTTTCATATTTAAGATCCTCCTTTCGAAGGGGATTTAAATACTCGCTCAAAACCTGAGGGATCCGGCTCTGTGGCGTGTTTTATATTCGCAACAAGATTGCTATTTTGATAAAAGAGTTTTTGATTACTTACCCAATACTCGGGAAGTAAAATTCTTGGAACAAGTTAATCCATTAAGAGGCATCGCCTGGGAAATATCGGTGAGTTTTCCTTTCCAACTAGATACAACTTCTTGGTGGAGCCGTATCAACAAGTTTCTACTTGGGGAAAGTGGGGACGAACTTTACGTTTCAGAGTCATGGATTTCATCTGAACTAGGAGTGGCATAAGTGGTCGAGTGGCGCCGGCCCAGCCTTACTATATTGGCCCAAATGGCCTGGAAGTTCCGCAAGACGGTACATTCCTTAGGAGTCCAGTGTTCGGTTGACAAGTAAATCCGACAAGTTCTCCTCTACATGTAGAAAATGGTGGGGTTGTACTACTGCGACTGATCATCGTAAGTGGTCTTCCTGGCGCGACAAACTCCCGTAATGAGTTCATCATCCAGTTGGATATTTCTGCAACACTACCCAGGGCACTTCGATAGAAAGGCTACGGCTGGGCGATTGTTGAGTGTTGGCAGGATCGAGTTTTCAAAATGGTGTTTCCATTGAATGAAGTATCTCGTAACTTCATTTCTTTTGGATGATATTTCAAAGATTGATTCTATACAAGTTATGCCTTGTAGCTTCATATATGTGATGAACTAATTATAACTTGAACGGTGGTAGTTCAAGTAGTATTCAGAAAAGATATAAGTATATTGGAGTATCTTGTAACTTCATCTTTTAAACTTATATCTAGTAAATGATTATCTTGTGCATGTCAAAGATTTTCAGAAAAACGTTGAGACAAAGTTAGATATACGAAATCACCTTGCAACGATATTTTTATACAGTTGTAAACTGGAACTCTGTGTATATTATACATGTCAGAGGATTTCAAAGATTGTGAAAAGTATATATGTATATATATACTGAATATTTTGCGACTTGGTCGCGTTAAGATAACAAACTTGGTTCACTTCTTTTTGACCAAGACTTTCTTGAGTATTACGAGAATGCTCATATATTGTAAATTATTATACATATTATTTTGGTGGGCTTGTTGCTCACCCTTGCTTTCTTCTTTCATCACACAACAACAGATATAAAAGATGAACAGGACCAAGCTTCTAATTCGCAAGCGGTTAGGAAACGTTCCGCAGTTTTCTGGAAGCGTTGATGCCGCTGTAGCTGAGGTAGAAATTACCAATAGGCTAGACTTTCAAGTTCTGATGTACCAGACTTATGTATCCATATGAATTGTATTAATGGCAAAGAAATGTAAATTTATTCAGAACCCTTTTAAGGTATAACGGTTTATAATTGTGGAATATAAGGACTTGTGTTATTTTTTGGTATTCATCTCTGAGACTATAACTTGTGGTGTGTGTGTGTATATTGTGGGGTCACAGTACAGAGTAGTTGATTGTTTAATAATATTGGGTGTTATTAAGGGAAATGGAACTCGTGACAACCCGGATCTCCGACCCCGGATTTGGGGGTGTTACACCAGATATAATGTTTGCTACATGTTTGTGTGCTAGATTTCAGGCTGACCCAGAGAATCTCACTTAGTAGCTATTAAGAGAATTTTCAGATATCTCAAGGGAACACCAAATCTTGGCATATGGTATCCTAGAGATTCTAGTTTTGATCTAACTGGTTACTCAGATGCAGACTATGCAGGTTGTAGAATTGATAGAAAAAGTACAACAGGAACCTGTCAATTTCTAGGAGACAAGCTTGTGTCCTGGTTCAGTAAAAAGCAAAATTCAGTTTCTACTTCTACAGCTAAAGCTGAATATATTGCTGCTGGCAGTTGCTGTGCACAGATTTTATGGATGAAAAATCAATTGCTAGACTATGGTTTGCAAGTTGAAAGGATTCCTATTTTCTGTGATAACACAAGTGCAATTGCCATCACTGAAAATCCAGTACAACATTCAAGGATAAAGCACAGAGACATCAAGTACCACTTCATAAGGGAACATGTAATGAATGGTATTATGGAACTATATTTTGTTCCAAGTGAGAAGCAACTTGCAGATATTTTTTACCAAGCCACTGGATGAATCCACCTTTTCAAGGTTGGTAAGTGAGTTAGGTATGCTCAATTATTCTTAAATCTTTATGAGATAATTTGCAAGTTGTAATGAAGCCAGAAATTTAATTAATTTTTCAGTCTTGGATGAAATTTTGGCTAAGTCAAAATTTACATCTCGACGGATGATCGTTATCCATCGAATTTGATCATCCGTCGGAATACTATTTGCTAATAAAAATCAATTATTTTTCTGGAATATTTTATAACTCGACGGATAACAGTTTATCCTCATCCATCGAATTGTCTTAATCTTAGCCGTTGATCTGCTGAACATTATCCATCGAGAATACTTACAGTTTGTAAGCATAACACGACGGATAATGGGTGAAATTTTTACAGTTTATTTTTAAATGACTATTTTGGGCAATTTTCATTGGTTACTTTATTTTACTTTATTATTTTTGACAGTTATTTTTGAGATAGTATAAAAGGTAAATTCATTTCCATTACTTTTTTTTTTATCATTCTCAAATCATCTGCTTCAATTTCTTTCTCCTTCAAAGCACTTACTCTCTCTCTACAAGCTCTTATTCTCTAACAATTGCGCCTGTTGTCAAGATTATGTCTCAAACTGGGTTCATTTATAAGAAGAACAACTTTACGGCTTTGGTAAACAAGGGGATTCAGCAATCTGGTGACTACCATAAAATGATGGATATTGTGAAGAACTGCAAGCTTAGTTATGCCAAGCTGGAATCACCTACTATCTTTTGTGAAGTTGTTGAAGAAATGTGGACCACGACTACATACAACTCAACAGATAAGACCATCATACTCACTATTAAAGGTAAGGAATTCTATATTAATAGTGATGTTATCAAAGCATATTTCAAAATTCCTGACAATAATGTGGCCTCACCACACACAGACACTGATATAGCTAATATGCTTAATTCCATGAACTATGCTCTTTCTACCTATAAGTTGAGTGACATTAGGAGACGGGGTCTTAGGAAGGAATGGAGTTTCATGTGTGATATAGTGACCAAGGTCTTTTCTGGGAAAATCAGTAATTTTGATTCCGTTAATATTTCCATGCTTAACATGCTCTATATGCTAGTTACTGATAAGTACTTTAATTTTTGTGACCTTGTTCTGTTTGAGTTGGGTTTTAAATTAGGAGAGCTAAATAAGAGAGGCAAAAATGTTTACTATGCTAGATTCGTTATGATGTTAGCTAACCACCTCTCTGAGGGAATTGTGCTTGAGAACCCTAACAACAAATTAGATTGTTGGGTTCAAGAGAGAAGAATCATTGCAGATTTGAACAGGGCAAATCATCACAGAGAAGTGCCACTTTTCTATTTCCCTGTAATGGATGCACCTCAGGTAAGTGAGGTAAGTTCATCTATCCCTACTACTATTCCAACCTCACTAGTTTCTTTGAGTTCTAGTGTAGCTATGGCAATTATGTCAATGACCCAACAGTTGCCTATCCAAGCTACCAAACCAACGATAATTTCAAATCCAAATCAAAGAAAGCCCCCTCTGGTATCTCTCAAAAGATGCCAGTTGCAAAATCCACTAAAACCTAAGAGGGGAGTGTGAAGGTGGGAAAGGTAGGTGAGGGAAAGGATGAACATAAAAGAAACCCTAAGGATAAGGATGGAGAGTTTAGTGGTTCCCAGCCTAGCCACACTACAGTTTCCCAACAAACTGCAGTGCTTAAAAAGGATAAAAGCTCACTTCTAGTTGCATCCTCCCAAAAGGATGTAACTATTGAACAAAGCTCTCAACCAAGAGCACATGCCAAGAGGGTAAGGGACACAAGCTCACCCCAAACTTATGCCAGAAAGAAGAAATCCAAAACCCTTGGGGATGCACAGGGTATACACACTGCGCAAACTGGTGCTAAAGACACAGTCACTGCACCTTCTCAAATTCAGCTTGATGTGGCTCAAATAAATGTGGAGTCACAGCCAAAATCTCTAGTAATAGAAACACCTCACACTCCAAATTCTCCCAAAAACTCTCTAGATGTGGATATGATCAACACATCAATTCCTGATTCCCCTTCTTTAACTTTGTCGGGGAAGCCAAAATCTAATACAAGTGAGCATCATCTTTTAGATGATTTGTTGGCTCACTTGCCAATTCTTTCATCAATCAGCACAGAGTCCACAATAGTTTCTATTTCAAGTTCATTCACTTCTACTCTCTCGATTGATATTGTTCATCTGTCGAGTAGTGATTGTATCCTGACGGATAAGCTTAACAGCAGTTATCCATCAGATAACAAAACCACTAACCCGATGGATATTACTCATCCGTCGAGTGTCTCTGCACAGCTTCAAACCTCATTTATTTCTAGTACAGAAGAATTAGTGGTTGTACAGTCACTCTTAGGATTAAGGGAAGAGAGTGCTATGAGTGAGAATCTGGGTTGCTCTCAAGAAAAAGGAGAGCAACAGAGTGAAAATATGCAATCTATTTCTTCAGGATTGGCAAAATAAAGTGAGAGGAGTCCCACCGTAGATGGTCAAGGTGAGGGTGTGAGGGTGGGGAGCCAGGGTGAGACCCTGATGCAACAAAAGAGAGAACACTAGAGAAATGCAGGTACAGGAGCTATAAGGATGGATGTCATTGCTAGTGAGTTAATGAATGTCCAGGATGCAGACAGGGAGGGACTATCTCAGCAACCTCAAGCTATTATAGATTTCACCTCCCTTGATGCTGAGGCATTTACTCACCATGTTCCATCTTATCAACTTCTAGCTGAAGACAATGCAGAAAGGATGTTCAATCTAGTGCATACCACTCAGTCAATGCTAAGAGCTAAGGATGTCAACACAACTTTGCCTTCTACAGCTGGTGATGTGGATTATGAGACTGGTAGTTCAACAAATTTCTTTGGTGATGAAGGTGGAGATAGTGAAGAAGAGGCATTGGACATAGGGGAGAAGTAGGTTCAAGTTCAAGATCAGGAATGCCATCATGGGCATTTTCAAAGCACTGTGACGAGCACTACTTCACGACAACCCTGATTCAACTAATCAATCAGACAAATATTACTCTTCAAACCTCTAAAAATACCAACACCAAGAAGCTCCTTCAAGCACATCTTGCTTCTCTACAACTGCAACAGACTCAAGGCTTCCAACATGCTAAAGATGTTAACACCATCAAGGGTGATATTGATGAGATGAAGAAGGCCATTTCAGACAAAATGGATTCCAAGCTTCCAGAAGCCACAATGCTTGACATCAAGAGGCAACTAAGAAAAAATTCTGATATTGCAACAAAGATAGATGCTTTGGATACAAGAATGTCTGCTATAGAAGCATCTCTAACAGCCATTCATCTTCATCAAGCCCAATAGACAGATTTACTTCAGAAACTGGTGGCTGCTCAAACCTCCTCCTCTACTCAACTTGATGATAACAAAAAGGGGGAGAAAGGACCAAGTGAGGGGGAGAAGCTTCAAATTCAAATCAGTAAAGTACTTATGCCCACAATTACTTTCACCAAGCCACCAGTAACAAATAGTATAGATCTGATCAATGCAGCAACAACTAATTTAAGAGAAGCTGAAAAGGAGCAGTTGAAGCCAATCAACTGGGAGAAAATTGATGAGGACATACAAAGGAAGTTTGGGCTAGTAAAGGAGCCAGTAAATTCATCCATTCATCACTCTGAAATCAAACAGATCTCTGTGAATGAAATGAGCATGAACTATCTGGAAAGAGGACAGCCATCCTGCATCAAATCTCCAAAAGCTGAAATTATTCTAAAGCCAAGGGTGAACTATCCAAAATCATCATTAAAGAACCCTTTAGATACAGTGTACGAGACACCTAAACCTAATGAGAAGAAGCTTATGTCAAGGTCAATTGCCTTCTACAAGGATCCAGCTGATTCAGCTTTAAAGAGAAGAATTGCTAAAGTTTTCAGGAATGGGAAAGAAATCTGTGTGGTGGCTGGACATCCTCAATTTGCTCAAGCAAAGAGAGAAGAAAAGGCAAGATTGAAGCAGGAAAAGAAGCAAGCTATTCTAGATGCCAAAAAGGCTAAGCAAAAGAATGAGCAAGCTGCTATCTTGGCCAAGCTACAAGCTCAACACAACAAATTCCTTCTCAGCCATCTGGAATCACTGAATCTCAAGATCCACAGTAGCAAGTTCAACCAGAATAGAAGAAATCTCCAAGACACAAGGAATTGGCCAAAAGAACCAAAAGGAAACTGGATTTTGTTGATAAGGAATTGAAGGATCAGTTTTCTAAGGATTCCACTTCAACTACAACTCAAGCACCAAAACCCACTGTGGTATTTGAAGACATCAAGGTGGTGGATCCTTACAAAAACATTCATGGTGAACCAATTGTGCCTAAGGATGAACCAATAGATTGGGAAAGCCTACCAATTCTTGACTTCAATTTGCCAATCCTTAGCAAGCCAAAGAGAACAAAGTCAAGAGCAGTCAAGAAAGTGAAGCTGTCACCTCTCAAATCCAAATCTCTAGTCAAAGCTCAATCTAAAGTCAATAAGGGAGATTACATGTACTTGTGTGACATCAAGGAATTCTCTTATCTAAATCTCTATCTAGATGAACTAGAAGAAGTGAGAGGAATTGATGCATACAGAAACCTACCTGAAAGGCTAGTTTTTAAGTACAAGAGAGGAAAGGAGATTCAATGGCCACTTCACTGATCCTTCAAGAAAGCCAAGCTGTACTGATTAAGGTTTATTCATCTTTCAAGAAGAATTTTGGGTTCAATGTAACTGCAAGAAGATTGGTTCTAAAGAAGATTGAAGAACTGAGGAGTTTTAGAGCTAAAGATGCACTCCCAAAGACTCTAATTATCCCTTATACAGGGAGAAGAGTGCATCTAAGGCCCTAATAGCTGATGGAGTTCATGGATGAAAAAGAAGTAAGTAGATTTTTCAGACTAGAAGACCAATTGAGCATCTCTAGCAATGAGACTCTCTTAGAGATGCAAGAAAAGCTAAATCTCTCAGAATCTGATGAACTGGAATTCTACAGGTAGCTCCAAAATCAGATAGAAGAAAACAACAGAAAGCTTGGAAAGAGATCCAGACCTTCAAGGAACTAGATAAATCTACTCAGACTAGAGGAGCACCTTGAAAATGACTGTGAGCTAAACTTTGTACATTTTGATTATTGAAGCACTTTACAATTTTATTTATCTACTTTCAAAGTTGTATTTTTAGGGTGTTTTGTTATCATCAAGTTTCTCTTAATTTATGGCTACAATTCCAGTAGACATAAATTGGGGGTGATTGTTGTGTATATGTTGTGAACTTTATGATTTCATTAACAAAACACCTTGGTAGATTTTACTTAGTGAAAATTGGAGCACTCGACGGATAAGGATTATAGTCCCGACGGATGACTCAATATAATCCCGACGGATGATGACTTATTATCCGTTGAGTGAGTAGCTTATGTAACAATAAGTTTGTAGAACATTTCTGCATACACCATTGTTTAGATTCTGTAAGTAGTACTCAAGTCATGTTGACTTTATCTAGATATGCAGAATAGGTTGATTAATTGTACATAGATGATGTCTTGTAATCCTGCATAAATGAAATGAAGTCAAGTGCCAGATTGCTATCCGACGGATAATCAACAATGACATTCGACGGATGATCAACTAGAGAACTCGACGGATGATCATGAACCCGACGGATAAAGAATTCAAATATCTATTGACAGTGACAACACAATCACATGCGTCGAGTGTATGCAAATGGAATGTGGAAGCCTATTCAACTGGGTTTTAGAGAACAAAGAAGCATTGCCATTTCCATACTATTATGAAGATATTCAAAGATGCTGGAATAGAGTAATGAAGGAGCATAGTATTAGACTTGAAAGTTTTTGTTTTATTATCCTATCTTATTAATTTATAATCTTGGTGATATATATAAACCAAGAAGCAGCAAATAGAAAAACTAACTAAGCAACCAAGAGAGAAACATTTGTAAGCTGTATTCTTAGCATTTCTCTGCATTCTTAGTTGTTCTACATTTGTAAGCAGCTGTGAGAATTTTGCTACACAGAGTTCTCTCGATATATGTTATATATCTCTAGTGGATACATTCAAATCCACCAGAAAGTTTTTTAAAGACTTGTGTTTTAATTACTTATGTTTTGATTCTTTTGAAGTTATTATTCCGCACTCTGCAAATCAATTCACACTGATATATATATATATATATTTTAAGTTAGAACAATTTTATTTTAACCAAAAAACACAATCCACGAATCAAACATTAACATGCATCACCAAAATCGCATATAAACTTGGGATCAAGTCACCACTCATTCTTTTTAAATCATCTTTTAGCCTAATCACTTACATGCATAACTCTATCTTGACATGCATTTACTATTTCGTCTAAATCCAAATTGAAATCATCTCTACAGTCTATTTAAACACATAAATCAATCTTAATTCTTCAAGAACAATCAAGTACATTCGATTTTTTTAGGAATCATAACATGCATGCAACCATTTAAGTAATTGTTCTACCAATCACTCTAATTATCCAATAATTTCCAAGGATAAACATCAACAAGTCATTTTCATCACTAAAAATCAATTTGATCCTCTAAAAATCAAGAACCCATTCGGGTTTTAGGAAATCATCACATGCAAACATTATTCCAAAATCCTTAAATCATCAATTATTCTAATTTCTCACTATCATCCTAAAACAATAATCCACAATCACTTTAATCAACAAAAATCAACTCAATAACTTTCAAAATTAAAAACCCATTCGGTTTTTAGGTAATCACCACATGCAAACACCGAAAATAAGTTGTATGAATACTAGCGCTAAGTTATAACATCATCACTCACCACCGGTTCACCGGAGTTCATCACCGGTGGCGGTGGCTTCACGGTGGTGCCCTCATTCGAGGGTGTCCAACCACAAAACCGCCGATTTACTTTCAAAAACACAGCAACACACACATGCAAGACACAATCATCACAAAAATCACATTATCTCGAGTTTATAAAGCAAGAACTCGGCACTCGGCTCAAAACCGAACCCAAACACACACACACACACACGCATGCAAGCATCTACACACACATGCACAAGAATCAAAGCTCATATATGGAATAAGAATGAAGTTTCATGGAGGATTTCAAAGAAATAGAGAGGGAGAGAGACTATATACCGAGAGATAGGTAGAGAGAGAGAGAGAGCTTCGAGAGTGAGAGAGAAAGAGAGAGAGACGAGAGAAAATGAGAGAAGAGAGAGAGAGTAGAGCCGGTGAAGAAAAGAAAAAGAAAGGGGGAGGTGGGTTTTTATTATAAAAGGGAGGGGCACTTTAGGTATTTACATGATTTTTCTTATTTCTATTCTCTAGTCTCTTTTATTCTAAACTCCAAAAATAAATTAAACAATGAATAACTCTCTCAATTGGGAATGCAAAGAATAATGATTTTATAATAAAGATCTCGAAATTAGCTTTTCGTCCATATTTTTGAAATAATTTTTGAGCGAACGGTTGATTTACTACAGATTTTACAATATTGTGCGAAAAATAGAATTATAATCCTATAAAATCATTTTAAAATGCACTGCCGCTCCTTCGGAGGAAGAGGGTCCTTCACCGCCCCCAAGAGCAGCTGTTGTTAAAGCGGCTAGGAGCGAAAAAAACTCGACCAATGCACCGATCACGAAATAAATCCGTCTATCATTTTTAGAAAGTCTCTAGGACTATTTTGAAGATAACAAAACAAATTCCACGTATTGACCTTACTCGAATAATTTTATAAAAATGTATAAAGGTTCAATAAACCTTATTTAAATTCAAATGAATCCCTTAAATCCTTTTAAAAATCAACAAATCATGTAATCATGCATACAGACAAGCAAGCACATATATTTACACATCACAACTCATGTCTGATCATGAAATTTCCCTTTTTATTATTATTCCTCTTTTTTGTGTAACGGGTTACGTTCTGCTTGACGGCCTGACGCTAAGCATTTCAATTACGCTTCACAATTATCTTTACCAACCGACACGTCACTAGAACATAATACTCACTTAAACATCCCATTTCACATATCAACACATAGTTTACATGTAAACATTTTAATCCCTTTTAAGACGGGTTCCGTTCTATCTGACGGCCCGACAACACAGCTTAACCCCTAAGCCGACGCATCAAATTGGAACGCATCTTTTTACGCTCCCAGTTACTAATATACAACAAGGACAATTAACCGACAAAATCATTTAATTACATAATTAATAATTACACCACAAAAATCATACTTTATTCACTTAATTATGTCGCGAAATTCCCAGTCGTTACAAACAACATTAAGAACAAATTTTCATAATTTAATCCTTAATAAATTCAAAATAAAATAATTCAATAAGAAAAATACCTTGATTTCTGCATCAAAATAGATGGTGGATTCAGAAAGAGGTTTTCGATAGCTTAGTTTCAATATATTGCACGCCCGAATCGGAGTTCGATAACGTCTCCGTTTGTGCGATTGATTTTCAAGAACGCGGTATAATTCGATATTTTCTTTGTATTTTACGAGATTTTACTGACTGATTATGATTATACGAATAAGATGAAATAATAAACATGCTATATATATTTATGGAATATTGGATCGTATTGGATCGATAAATTAGTTGCTTAGCCGCTAAGTAACTGCAAAAACGATTCGATTTGGTACCCGTATTGGATAATTATCCAAACCGGGTTTTTTATAAAACACTTTATACGAAAATAATGTAATAATATCCCGTCTTTCAGGAATACGGGTTTTGATGATTCACCGAAATGATTATCGTATCGAAAATCTTGCGTCGGACCGCGCACAGGTCAAACCGTAATCCGGATTGAAAAAGTCAAAACACGAAAAATGTCTGGAATTACCAGATTAGGTTTGGATGGAGTTTTCGGAAGATTTTCGAGTTATAAAAACATAAAAACGGTTGAAGTCGGACGATTTTCGGCTTTATAAAATAATTTTGTAATTATTCAGAAAATAATTAATAAATTCATAAATTAATATAAAATCCTATAATACTCCAAAAATTACCAGAAAAATACCTTAATTATCTATATTTTATTCTGGACATAATAAAATTAACATACTCATATCTTATTACATATAAACATCCACATAACACCAACCGTCAAATAATTCACCAAAAATCACATAATAATCATTTATCGATAAAATAATTACACGCTATGTCCCGGATATTACACCTCTGCTCCTCCACGCTTTAATCATCGATGTCTAGGAACTCAAATGATTTTCCAACACATTTCACCTCATCTATAAATAAAAAATAAATAAGCTGAATTAGAGAATTAATTGCAGAAATGAGAAAATTTGGCTGCAACTGAGATGAATATCTATTGCAATCAGTATCACAACAAATTTGACAGAAGAAAGGAGTGCAGGACAGCCAGCAGAACAAAGGCAGAAGAAGTGCAGAAATTATAAATAGGGAAGAACATAGTATAAAGTGGATTGGTAATTGAAATATTTACCATGGTAATTGAAATATTTACCAGTTCAGCCTGAGGCTCAGCTTGTATTGGAGTTTGATTCTTCGATGGTCCATCTCCATCTCCATCCATTACTGCTCAGCTTAGATGTATTGTGTAGCCGATTCCCGATTTACTCTTGCCTAGTTTCCTTAGCGAGTTAGCAGCCTTACTTATGGGATTGTAATTACTAATTAGATTAGTTCTTGATCTTTTAGTGAACTTCAGTCTTCAAGTTTCAGCGAAAGTAAAAAGTGAAAAGGGCCACCAGCCCACTGCAACTTTGTAAACAGCCCACCATCCCACTACAACTTTCTTCTTTTCATTAGTTCAGTTGTGTTCATTGTTCAGTACTTCATTAACAGTTTATAATATATATATTAGAAATTTATATCATATAAATATATTATTTATTTTATTTATTTTAATAATCGGATCGGTTTCGAGTTTTTACGGTTCAGTTTTAACATAAAACTGAAACCGCAAATCGGTTTCGGTTTTTAATTTTTCGGTTTCTGTTCCAGTTCGGATTTAATCAGTTCGGTTTTTATCGGTTTTTAGCGGTTTCAGTTTCGGTTTTTATCGGGGGTTTTTCGGTTTTTTGCTCAGCCCTACTGTTAGGCTACTCCATTTCACTAACATGAGATATGTGGTTTAGTCTCCGTATACAATTCATGTATTTTGAACTGTATTACGAGTTGGTATTTGGTAGGATAAAAAATTGTTCTAATTTTCAATATTACTAGTTTATCGCACGAGCGATGCACGGGTCTTGATTAATATTTATATATTTTTATTTTTATTTTATATAATTTTATTAAAATTCTATATAAATAATTAAATACTAAATAATGATTATATAATTATAATTTCATTATATATAATTTCAAGTTAAGTACAAATAGTTTAAATAATATATGATTGATTAGATCTTATTCATAAATAATAATGTAAATGTTTGTTGTTGTTGATATTCGAACATGAAAACTTAAATGCATTCTTATAAAAATAATAATATAAATGTTTGTTCTTAACAAGATTCGAACCTGAGAATTTATATGTATTTTTATAAAAAATATTATAAATATTTGTTGTTAATGGGATTCGAACCTGAAAACTTGTGGAGTGTATTTTTTAGTATTTGGATTCAACGGCTCTGATTATTTGATGAAGAAGATCCGACGATCGTGATGGAAAAGAGATAACCAAGATGAGGGGTCAACCAAACTACAAATTATATTTCATTCCGGTTATTATAGTATAATATAAATTAATAATTTCTATCCCATATAATTTGTTTATCAAGAGAAAATAGACACTTTTTATATAATTATAATTATAATATGATCAATAATGTATTTGTGCAATGATTGATGTGTGTAAGTGATTAATTATTATTTTTAAAAAAAATTAAAATGCAAAAACGGTACGAGAAAATCTTCAAATATAAAAGAAAAATGTTGCCTTCATGTTCTACTGCCGTAAAATCCAAGAACCAGGAAGTACCATTGTGTCCGTTTGTGAAATCTTAAAATAAATCATTTATAACTTAAAATGAATAAGTAACTAATAAGTTATAAATAGATGAATAATTATAAGTTAGATATGTGTTGTGGAATAAAAATTAGAGTGCGTTAGTAATTAATGATAGGGCTTGTAAGTTTCGAGCTTTAATAGCTCCTCTCGCGTTCGGGACTATCGATCCTTGCAAGATGCCTAGGTATCTCTATGTGTTAGAGAATCAAGCCAAAAACGGAGTTCTAGATTGAGGGGTAGAGCCCTTTATATAGAGATGAGTCTAAGGTTAGACTTGTGTTGGGAGACTTGGTGGATAAGTTTTCTACTTAGATGGTAATTAGGAGTCCTATAAGGGAAGGAACTCCAGAACCTTTTGTGTTATAATTGGAGTCCGTTTTGGACACATGTCTATGCTCTTCCAGCCATATTGGGCCTAGTCCATGAACATCTTATGTTCATGGACCTTGATGACCTCAGCCGGTGGGCTTTAACTCCATGGGTCGTCTTGATTCTGTTATGAGCTTAGACCAGACATGCATGTACAGGACCTTGGACAAGAAGCCCAAGTGTAATTAATTTGACATTTAATGTGTCTTTAGGATGTATTTTCTATCCATATCATTTGCCCCCAACTTCTGGGAATACTGCTCGAGTATTCGTGGAAGTGATAATGGTCTTTTCGCGACTCGGGGTACTTTTGCCCCTTCTCGGGTATCAGCCCTTCATGGGTGTTGGCCCTTCATGGGTTCCGCCATTTTATCATAAAGTGTGGGGGCGACCTACACGTTTAAAACGACTTATATAGTGTGAGTATACAAACTTAAGGCCTTTGCACATGCTAATTGGATAGTGTTTAACACTCAACAGTCCTAATCAGAACTAAAAGCGAGAGTTTATCACCCCTTAACCTTCGTCAAGGTTAATTATAGGGTGAATGCTGCTAACAGGCCCTGATCGGGGCTAATTTCCATGTATAAACTGCTAACTAGGATTAAAAGAGCCCAATTCTAAGCTAGAATATGTTAATTGGCCTTAATCGAGGCTAATCTTCCCTAATCGGGGATAAAACTCACTAATCGACCATAATCCGGACTAATCTTAAAATCCTGAAAATTAAAAAAAAATGAATTATTTCCATTTTTCCTCATTTTTGCAAAAAAAACAAAAAAATTCGCAGGGGGGTCATCGAAAATTTCGCAGGACCTTCTGTACCAGCCTGCAGGAGGTCCTGCCGGCCTCAGGGCTTCATTGCAACCTGCCCGGCCAAGTCTGGTCGGCTAGGGGCAGGGCCTCCTGTCCCCTGCTGGCCAGGGGTGGTTGTCCCATTTTTTTTTTGCAGAACCTTCTATCCGGACTCAAGCCATTCATATATTATGCTAGGATTTTCTTGCTCTTCATCATCCATGAAATTAATCTCATGGTGGTCCTAGAGTCCCTTGTGGTTCTTCTATCCTTGTTTCAGTGAACGTTCTATACTCATTCTACTGAATGTTCTATACTCGTTCTACTGAAAGTTCTATACTCAATTGAACTTGTTCGAACTTGTTTTACAGGATGTTCTATACTCCAACGAACTTGTTCTCGTAGACGTTCTAGTCTTCACGATACTTATTTTCACCGAGAGTTATCATTTCCAAGAAATTTTCAAGAGATTTCACAAGGGGGTCTCTGGAACAACTTCAGAAGGCCTCTGAGCTATCCTACAGAGGCTCCTGGTCGACCAAAATGGCTCTATTTGTAGCCTAGTCATCCAGTCCTGCTCTTGGTAGGCCTTGGGGCCACTCTTAGGGTGGTCTGGTTGGCCGGGAGGAAAAGTTCTCTGAACTTGCTACGATGAACGCTTTACTCTTCACGAAACTTATTTCTGTGAATCCTCCGGTCTTCACGGAATTTGTTCTCACTGATGCTCTGATCTTTATGGAACTCGTTCTCGTGGACGTCCTAGTCTTCACGAAACTTATTTCCGTTAGAGGTCTACCTTTTTTATGAATTTTTAAAAAATTTACATGAGGGCCATCGGAACAACTTTAGAAGGCCTCAGGGCTATCCTACAGAGGCTCTTGGTCGGCTAGAAAGGCTCCATTTGTAGCCTGGTCGTCCAGGCCTGCTTTTAGTAGGTCTTGGGGGTCTCCTGCAGGGTAGTTTGATCAGTCATGAGGAGAACATTTTGTTCTTGTACTCGTGAATACTCCGGTCTTCACGAAACTTGTTCCTCTAAGAACTTAATCTTGTTCTAATCTTTATAGGCTTTGTTAATCATGGTGATTAGTGTAATGAGCCCTTGATTAAGATCAACGACTTGCGTTTAGCCTCAACCAGGCTTTTCTCGGAGGACTGATACGATAAGCGGTGTTTTACATCGCTTTCTTCGTTTATTATATCCTTCCTCCTAATTTTTTGATTGTTTTTCTCCATCATTTCCCGGTGTTCTTCGGAGAGGTACCTGCTAACGCGAAGCAAGCAGAGTTATGTCGTGCTGTAGCAGGTAACTCTTTTTTAATAAAAGAAGATGAGAAGTGTTCATTTTCATTCACACCTTCATTTCTCAACTTCTCAAATTCTCTCAAAAATTTCACAAGCTCATAACTTTTCTCAAGCCCTTCAAAGATGTCTTAAGGTCAAGGTCCTAGAAAATTTTCTCTTTCCATGAAGGAGACTATGCACAAGAGGGCTACAATTCGCTCTCTGCAAGGTATAGCTTTTATTTCCCCTTTCTCTATTAATCGTTGTTCTAACAGTCTAGCATGCTGGACGAAAGGGCGGACGAGTAGCCGAGTACTATCCACTTTGATGCGTTCCCTCATAGGAGTATGCTTCGTGAAGGGGATGTTGAAGAGATTCGGTCGAGTTACCCTCGGCCCGAATGTTTAGAGGTTCGCAAGGCTAAGCCTAGCGAGAGGGCTTGCAATCTCAGTCCCTAGAGACTATTTGTGTACAAGGCAGCCCTGAAGTCCAGGCTAAGTTTTCCACTACACCCTTTTATCCTAAGGCTCCAGGCAGAGCTCAAGATCCATCCGTGTCAGCTTTAAAGCAATGGGTGGGCTTTTATCATTCTCTTCATAGTGAGGTGTCACGACTTGGGCATCCCATTGAGCATAACAATGTTCCGAAACATCTTTATGATGAAAGCTTCTCCCCTGAACATGCCCGGTTGGGTTGTGATACAGCATATACCTCATGTTCCTCACATAGTGAACACAAGTTCTCTTCATGATTCAATCCATAATTGGAATACGAAGTTTGTAGTCTTAGAATGGAAGGAGGGAGACTGGGGAGTATACTCCAGACGTGACTTCAGCAGTCTTGTTGACAGCTCTCATTACATTCTTCATATTTTGAATGTCGAGATTCTTTCCCGCGACCTCCTTATTGATGATGATGGGAGAATCCCCTATTAGGAGTTCGTCACAGAAACCAAGCTCGTTGAGGCTGACATTAGCAGCCTCTCTAAAGAGGGTATTTAATTTTATTCTACTTCATCTTTGTGCAAGTTTTTCCTTATATATGTCTTCCTTTCATCTTATTTCAGCTGCTTCCATAAATGATATGGTCACGGGAAGAATGGCTCGGGATGCAGCCAAGCAAGCGAACCGTGTCCCTAAGATTCATGTTTTCCTTGAAGTGTCTGGATCCGGCAAGAAGAGGGCCAAAGACTTCGACGGGAGTGCAAAAATCCTTTGGGAACTTACTTGGGGTATCTCCACCAATGACTCGGTGCTCAGCAGTCCGGGTCTAGCCCTCGAGTAGTCGAAGAATTGTGTTACTCCTCCCGACCTTTTGTTTGTCTTCTCTAGTGGGAAATTACTTGAAGCCGAGATGTTGGGGGCTCAAACCTTGTATCAGTTACATTTCAACTTTTATAAACTTTCATTTAAGTGCACTTCTTTTGGAACTTAAATTTTTTTTATAGGAACCACCCTTATAGGGGGTCCTGCTCGGCCAAAAAGGCACCGTTTCATGCTGGTCGGCCTAAAAGGCCCCATTTTATGCTGGTCGGCCTAGGGGCAGGACCCTCTGCAGACCAATGGTGTCTAGTCGCCAAGGCCTTGTGTTTGGGGACTCGGCCCTTCTGACTTAAACCTTTTATAACTCCACTTTATGTTCTCCTTGTCAGGCCAACGCTTACTTCGCCGCGTCCTCTACTCAGAGCATAAAGATGAAAAGTGACTATGCAGCGCTGTAGACCTCTATGAACAAAATAAAGATCTCTTCGAACGAGTGGGAGTCTAAAGCTCATCAAGCGGAGGGAAAGATTGCTTCCTTAGAGAGGAAGTGCTCTAAAGTGGAGGAGAAAAGGAAGAAGGAGTGGAAAGAGCTCGTGGACTCATACCATAGATCCTCAGTTGTAATAACCCCAATTTTTGGAAATTTTTGAGACCATGATGCATAGTAACTTTTGCTGATATTGCTGATTAATAAAAATTGTCAGACCACCCTATGTAGGGGTTCTTTAATGGATATTCTGAGATCATATTAGCACTCCATAATGTATATGAAGGTATGTAAAGATCGTCAGAATTTGAGTTCAGACACTTTGATTTTTCCCGAAAATCCACCAGATACCGACAGAATTAAGTATAAGGTAACATGATGAAAAAGATTTCAATTCAAGGATTATAAGAGAGGATCATTTAAGGAATATGAAATATTAAGAAAGGTTTAGGGAAGCCCAAGTAATAAGATCCCGGATATGATCCCTCAAATGATTAACGAGAACGGGAGATAAGCGAACCGTAAAATAAATAAACGACCAAGAGACAAACTTGTACAAGAAGCCAAGTATCATGACATCATCAAACCACAAGATAAAGACAAGTGGCAAGAGGATGACATAAGCTTGATGATGTAAGCATGGTTAGAAAGATATTTAGAAAGGATGAATGGTGGCCAAGTGTTTTAACCTTGGTTAAACCAAGGTTAATATTAACCAAACAAGCAAAACACCACACAAATCACCAAGAAAAATCAAAGAAGCATTCTCCTTCATTCTTCTTCTCTTGCTCACGGTTTTTCTTTAAAAATCAAGGAAAAATTTCCAAAGTTCATCATCCAAGCAAACATAAATTCCTAGGTTGGTTTAGTTGGATTCCATAATTATAAACTTAGTTATACTATGAATCTAAGCTCTTAATTTCAAGGATTTCATGGCTAATCAATTCTATAAATTTTTGAGTGTATAGTGATTTCAAAACTTTAACTTTTTATTCTTGAATTCTTTTGCAAGATCAAGGTATTAGAAGGTTAGATCAAGGCTCCCTAAGGCTCCCTAGCAACTTATTACACTCCAAGGAAGGTATAATCTCTAGAAATCTAACCTTGACTATAAGTTTTTTTATGAGTTTATGGATGTATTAGTGTTATATACTAAGATCCATGTATGTGTAGTAAGATCCAAGTATGTTTAGTTAGTTTTGATGTTTAAGAGGTGGTTGTTTATGGATCTATGTTAGTATTTGTAATGAGTTATGATTTTGAAAGGTTTTGACTTGAATTGGTAGTTTTAGGTAAGATCTTGGGTTGGTAAAGTTGGTTGATTATTTGGTGAGGATTGGTGATTGGATTGGTAAAATTTGGAAAACTCGTAAACATAGTCGTCGTAACGCCCATTTTCTTTTAGACTTCTTGTGCATGAATTTCGAACCAGAGAACTCACTGACCAAACTGTAACTTTGCCATTTTTAGCTAGATCGTGTCGTAAGCTTCGTTTTGGTATGTGGTTCGCTTAGATCCGATTTACAGTTTAGGAGAAACGATCATTTTAAGTAACGACCTTTCGCGAACGAACCTTTACCCCTCGCTTTACTTTGTGACCTTGTTTAAGGCCCTTAAAAGACTAATTGAAATATGAAACAATTATGTAAGGTGGATTAGGCAGTTGGCAGAGTACTCGCGAAAGAGTCGCCTCAAAATGTTTAACGGTTAATTTTATAAAAATGGTGGAGCCGAGGGTACTCGAGCGACTTATGTAAATCGTTAAGCGCAAAAGCGAACGTTGAGGTCTAAGTGGATAAAGACTAGTTTCTTAAGAGACCGTGGTTTAATTCCGGCTTATGTTATTGTTCATAGGTTACTGGAACCACTGTAAGCTTAAGTCTACCCTGGAACACCCAGGCAAGTTTTCTACCCGTCATACTATTGTTGTGATGTAAATACATTGATGCATTATCTTCAGATAAGTGCATGATTGTTATTAGAAAATCTTGCGATATATTGGAGCATGTTGATATGGTATATATATGCATGTTGTGAAATCTTGATATTTTATTATCAATTCAAATGCTTATAAACTGCATAATACCTATGCTAGAGATAAGCAGTAGTTGCGTATACCCTTAGTATAGGGGACCCAAATGTGAATATTTTTCTAAACCGGGAGTCGATGTTCCCGAGTATAATATATGTATATATATAGTTTTCTATAACTATTAATCGAATAAGGTATATTCAATAGTTTTGAATAAAAATCAAACATTATTTTCGATTATTCAAATAAAGATTTTACTTTCGTATAAGTATATCTTTCGATAATTATTATTCGTTTCAAGTATTATTTCCAAAAACTTTTACTGGATTTATTTGGATAAAAGCTATTCTTTATTAGAATATTATTTAAGAATAATATTCAGATATTATTTGATTATTTTGTAACTGATTTATTCTATTAAATCATCCTTACTTCAAACATTTTCAAAAATGTTTTGAGTCTTCAAAATGATTTTAAAAGTTAGAGCGGATCCCAAAACACATTTTCAAATTTAAGATCTTCCTTTTAAAGGGGATTTAAATACTCACTCAAAACCTAAGGGATCCGGCTCCGCGATGTATTTTTTGGTGTAACGAAGTTGCTAATTTGATAAAAGAATTTAATTACTCGTCCAATGTTCGGGAAGTAAGCCCAATCAACATGCATCGGCATAGGCGACATGGGCTCAGTGGGAGTCCATAAAAGTGTAAGTGGCTTAGTGGAAGTCCATCAATACGTAAGTGGCTGAGTGGCAGTCCAGCATAAGGTCCTAATGCGGCCAGGGTGATGACCAGTGGGGGACTCATCCATCTACTAGTAGAAAAGGTGACTTAATTGATATCTTTGCCTGATCAGCAAGATATCAGGTTTATGCCAAGGTTTCTTCTTTCCAAATTCATTGGATATTGCAACTCTGTTTATAATTTTCATAACAAAGGTTTTCAAGGAGTGTATGAGATATATATATATAGGTGTATATATATATCGGGACTTAATGAAGTATCTCGTAACTTCATTTCTTTCAAATGATATTTCAAAGATTTAATATATTCAAGTCTTATCTTGTAGTCTTATCTGTATGATGAACTTTTGATATTGATTATAACTTGAACGGTGGTAGTTCAAGTAGTATTCGGAAATGATATAAGTATATTAGAGTATCTTGTAACTTCATCTCTTCAACTTATATCTAGTTAATGATTATCTTATGCATGACAAAGATTTTCAGAAAAATGTTGAGAAAAGGTTAGATATATGAGATCAGCTTGCAACGATATTTTTATACAGTTATAAACTGGAACTCTATGTATATTATGCATGGAAGATGATTTCCAAGATTTTGAAAAGTATATATACATATATACTGAATATTTTATGACTTGGTCGCGTTAAGATATCAAACTTGGTCCATTTCTTCTTGATCAAGACTTTCATGAGTACTATGAAAATGCTCATATATTGTTAATTATTATACATGTTATTTCAGTGGGCTTGTTGCTCACCCTAGCTTTATTCTTTCATCACACAACAACAGGTAGACAAGATGAACAGGACCAAGCTCCCAATTCGCAAGCGGATAGGAAACGTTCTGTAGTTTCCTGTAGGCGTTGATGTCGATGTAGCTGAGGTAGGAATTACCAATAGTCTAGGCTTTTAACTTTTGATGTACCGGACTTATGTATATTTATGAATTGTAATAATGGCAAAGAATTTGTAAATCTATTTAGAAACCCTTTTGAGGTGTAATGACTTATAATTGTGGAATAAAATGACTTGTGTTATTTTTTGGTATTCATATCTGAGACTATAACTTGTGGTGTGTGTGTGTATATTGTGGGGTCACAGTACACAGTAGTTGGTTTTTTATTTAGATTAATTGTTATTAAGGGAAATGGAACTCGTGACAACCCGGATCCCCGACCCCGAATTTGGGGGTGTTACAGAAATGGTATCAGAGCTAAGCGTTATAAACCTCAGAGATGATGCGTCGTTAAAATGATAAGGTCACTAAGATAATAAGAACTCTTGCCAAGTTCATATTCGGACTACCTAACGTAGCACTAATAGTTAAAACCCTTACGGGAAACCTTATGAATATCGTGATAGAAGCGTAGTTCGTTATCATATATGATAGCGGGACTCTGAACCCTGAAGTTCAAGAGCAATAACACGATGATATTTTACTACATATTGGGGATCAGATTGTGGATCCTATGGAGCACCCTAACGAGGGACCAGATGATGTTCATATTAAGGATGTAGCGGTTGAGGATGTTATCCCAGAAGGGATTGTTGCTGAGGAGGATCTCGTGAAGGATCCTGACAAGATTAAAGAAATGACCGCTGAGGAATTGATGACCGTAGTCAGGGTGACTACCAGATATAGGATTGGCCGGTTAGTACCATAGGTTCATTCAAGTTTGCAAAGATCGCAGCCCCTTTAATGTGGCTTATTCGTAAGACTGAGAAGTTCGAATGGATAAAGAAATGCGAGAACAACTTCCAAGAACTGAAGAAAAGATTGGTGACGGCCCCTATGTTTGGGTTGCCAGATGGAAAAAGAGATTTTCTGAATTGTAGTGACGCTCCGTACAAGGAATTAGGGTACGTTCTTAAACAACACGACAAGGTAATCGCGTACACGTCAAGACAATTAATGGAATATGAAATCCGATATCCTACCCATGATCTTGAGCTCGCGGCAATAATTATTTTCCCTAAAGATTGGAAGCACTACTTGTATGCAGAGAACTGCGAGATTTACACAAACCATAAGAGCTCAAGTATATTTTCACGCAGAAAGAGCTCAAAATGCGCCAGAGGAGGTGGTTAGAGCTAATCAAGGATTATGATTGTGAGATTCTTTATCATCCAAGAAAATCTAATATGGTGGCTGACGCCCTTAGTAGAAAGGAGAGACTCAAGATGATAATGTCTTCGGGAGAGTTAATAAGAGATTTTAAGAAAATGGAAATAGAAGTGAACGTAACCGGAGCCGGTACCGAAAACCTGTTTGAGATTGCAATACAACCCGAATTATTGGAAAAGATCATATTATGCCAAGAAAAAGTGATGAACGAAGGCAGAGAGCCAATGACTGGAGAAGAGATTAATACCGAGAAAGTTGATAAAAGGGAATAATGAGGTATTCCTACAGAATTTGGGTTCCAAACGTTTAAGAGCTTAAGGACGGGATCTTAGATGAAAGCCATAGTTCGAGGAATAAGATTTAGGGCAAACCCTGAATGTGATAATCAGGGAGGTCGCCATCAAGAAAGAAGGAACCCATAACATAATTAAAAGGAAAACAAGGATTTTTACGTATAAGATAACCCCGATTATGGAAGAAGGATGAAACATTTCATATTGAGAAAATAGAAGTCGAGAAAGATAGGGAGAACCAGGATGGTACTCCTATGGGGCAATTCATGGACCTGCCTAAACAAAACTTATACTTTTATCCCCAACCACCACCCTGAGAAAACAATGCGGTGGGAAATTCTTTCAGGACCTTTAAGTCGCTAAGCTCTCAGAGTTCCAAGGAACAAGCTGACCCAGTCAAGGCAAGAGCCTGGATAAAGGAAATAGAGGAATCATTTGAGATTCTAAATGATTGACGAAGCACAAAAGAATTTTTTGCCAGTTACCTTCCTAAGAGAGAGGCCACCCGCTGGTGGAAGGCTAAGAAAGATAGAGAGATAGTGTAGGAGTTTTAAAACTAGACCAGAGGCGAACAAGTATGATAAATCATGAATCTAGGTTGTGAAAGTCGTCAAGATTCGTCTGAAGGACACGAATCCAAAATGACGGGATGTTTAAAATCAATGCTTATGTTGTGTTGGTTCATGAAATGGTTGTAATAGAAATAAAAATAAAAGACTGAAAGGGGAAGAGGTATAAAGGGATATAAAGGAAATAGAGTTGAAAAGCGATAAGGGAGTTAGGTATGTGAAACCCTAAGAAACCCTAGCAATAAATATAGAGAAATTTGTCATCATCAGCATGATGGTGACTAATCATAAGATAAAGTAAAGTTTTGAAGGCTTAAATGATATATATAATTAATCCCCTTAAAGTTGGGAGTATTCGAAGCCACTTCGAGATAGATCGATGGGCTAATAAGAAAACACGGATGGATTGAGGAGACAGGAAAGCAAGAAATTAGGAAATTGGATGAAGGAAGTGACCTTCAAGAATGTAAAGTGTAAGTAACGCATGTGAATTGATACCCAAAAGGGGGACGCCATGTATTTTCTTAAGTTTTGAATATTTCGAGAATTTAAAATTATTTTGGAAATTTGTCAGACTAAATTCACCCGCACGTTTGTTCGTTTAATCTCTAAATGCGGGTATGGGTTGCGAATCGAAAATGCTATAAAAATTATGAAAAATTTATTTAATCAGTTTTTAATTATTCTGGGAATTTTAAAATTAGTTTGGTAATTTTTCAGATTTTATTTGCCCGTGCGTTATTCGTTATATTGTGAAAAATCGGGACAAAATTCAGGCTCGCGGATGGAAACAAGACACGTGTTGCACTCCTGGGTCATTAGTTGATATGTGGCAGTTTATTGGCAGCTCTGTTGCTACCTGCCGTTTTTATAAAAAAAATAAAAAAAACAAAAAAAATACACAGCACAAATACAGGGGTGGATATGCACACAAAAGACGGGGAGGGGGTTCAATCGGAAGGTCCTCGATCGATTTCCTTATCCTGTTCTTCCTTTCCTCATTGCTCCCCTGTGATTCTTCCTTTTTTCTTGTCATATTTGTTCCATTTTACTCCGCGGTCGTGCCATGATTTTCCGGCGAATCGCCGCCACTTGCCTCCAGGTTGTCCTGTTATATATATATATATATATATATATATATATATATATATACGCTTATGTGTATGTATACGTGTGATGGCTGGGTTTTCTTCTTTTGGATTGTTACTTGTTATGTTGCTTTACGGCTTGTTATTCCGATTACATTTCTCGATTTCGGGTTGTGATTTGGGATATTTGATTGTTTTTGCAGAAAATTATTTGATTAATTTTTGTGAAATAAATTTAGTTGCGTGCGGAAATTTTAAGTATCGGTAGGATTCACGTTGGAAATCCGAAATAAACGAGTACCCGGGAATTTTACAGCCGTCGGCGATGAGCCTCAGCGAGCCCACGGTGGACTGTGATGATTAATTCCAAGTCCTAAAATTTTAAAATAAATAAAGTTAGTTGTATTTTTTTTATTCTAGAGCGAATTAGTTAATTAGTAGATATTGTAATGGAACGATTTATTGGTTGTTTGTTGTGATTTGACGTCGATTATGTTTCGACGGGTAGGCCGATAAACAGAGAAGACGCTGCCCGATTTTTGAGGAAAAAATTAAATTCAAAAATACGGGGTCTGCTCCTGAGATTATCGGGATTAGTAGTCGAACGTATATAACTATATAATTATAAATGTTTTACGAAACATACTGGCATGTCATGATAAAATATTTTATAAAATACTTGACAACCCTGTTTTTCCGAAGCGACGAACGTATGTATTTTCGGAAAATGATTATCGAACCAAGTTTTAAGTACGTAAATCCTGATTACTATGTGTATTACAATAATATGTATAATTACGAGTCGGATTATGATATCGTTCAGATAGAATTGATAGCGAGGATATGTCATCTAACATAGGGTATTTCGACTTTGTAGGTTCTAGTCGAAAACCGAGAGTTGACGTCGGACTAAAAGATAGCCTAGTGATCAGTCGACAAGCTCAGCAAGGTTCCAATCGAAGGACCTGAGTGTTGAAGTCAGATCCAAGATAGTCTAATAGTTAGACGATAAAGCCGGGCGTTCAAATCAGTTCAAGGTCAATCAGAGATAGTTGTAAAGTTCTGCAAGGCAAGTACCCCTAACCATTCTTTTATGGTTCAGTACATATGAATAAACTGTTGTTTTATTTTTGAACAGGAACAGAAACATTTTAAGTTACGTATCTCCTGTAGTTATAACTAATTGTTTTAAATCCGTTTTTGGGAAAAGTAACTTCGAAGAGGTACCTATCTTGAATGAAAATGATTTGTGAACCAATTTTATGTGTGCTGTTAAATGAACGGTTTTAAACTGAGATAGGTACAAGTGATTTGAAAAATGAATAAATCGATCAGATATTGGATAAATAGGGGCCAAAGTGGCCTATTGTGGTTGCGTAAGAGGCTAACTCAGTTGCGCACTACATAACCGATTAATCCAGCAGGTAAGAGACCTAGCTAGTCTCTGAGTTCCGAAACAGGAATGGCAGATGGAGCCGTCTGGTGTTGATAGCCTGATCAGCTGTCTTCATATATCCAACACGTATTTGATTTGGTTTTGTGGTTCCCGTAACGGAATAAGTGATTTATACAGTTGAGTTATAAATGAAAATAGCATGCTAAAATTGGACTCTGGTATTTACACATAGCACACGACTGATAATATTATTTTACAGAGCATGCTAAATGTTGATATCTAGTTTATATACATTTTAATTATTTTGTAACAAGTATGATTTCTGTTCCGATAACTGTTTTGTCATAAACTATTTTACTTGTTATTCATATAGTGGTACCGCTGAGCAATTGATTGCTCACCCTTGCAGAATGTTTTTATATATGTATTGCAGATGCCTAGGAGACTCTTACGTCATAGTCAGGGCAGAGTTCCAGTTCCTTCCTTACCAGGATCCTCCGAGGTAGTTGTGGCAGACTAGATGTGGTCTGGTGAGTGTTGTATTAAGTTAGTTATGTCAGGATTGTTTGAAATAAGTTAGTTGTAATAGTTGTGTAACCTAAGTCATACTTAAACCTGAAAAAGATCTTGGTAAAGGGGTCGTGTTTATGTTGTATTAATAATGAGTTGGATTGTATTGTATTATGATTGTTGTTGTTCGTAACGTCAACTCCTGACCTCAGGGTTGAGGCCGTCACATATCACATTCTCCCAGAAGAATTGGGCAATTTTCTTGGTGGTTATCTTGGATAGCGCCTTAGCCTCAATCCATTTTGTGAAGTAGTCTACGGCTACCACAATGAACTTTCTTTGTCCCAATGCTATAGGAAATTGCCCAAGGATATCCATTCCCCACATTGCAAAAGGGATGGGTGTGATGATAGATGTAAGCCTCTCTGGGGGTTGACGTACTATTGGGGCGTGCCTCTGGCACCTGTCACATTTATTCACATAAGCCTTTGCATTGGCTAGCATAGTTGGCCAGTAAAATTCCAATCGAGTTATCTTGTGAGCGAGGGCGCTGCCCCATGATAAGTGGCATTTATATCCACTTAGAACGCATTGTAAAAGCTCGAATTGGTGATTTATACTCAAGTTATTTGTGATTTTGATATGTTTTACATTTCAGGGCATATTCGAAAGAAGGAATGGATATTGCATATTTTATGCTTAAAAGAGTGTTAGGATAGAACCTCGGTCGATTGCGTGCAAGAAACCAGTACGAGAAGGTCAAGAAAGCATAAAAAATCAGTTTTTCCAGAAGCTCAGGGTGGCCGCGCTAGTCTTGGGAGCGGTCGTGCCCATTTGTCAGGAAGCGAGCGCGCCCGCGCTGGTATGCGGGGCGGCCGCGCAGTAATTTTAACCATCTTACTTGCCCTATGTAATCACGATAGATAACTTGTTCATTAAACATTTATGTTGTCAAATTCTATAGACATATATGGTCTCAACATAATTGGTGTCTATTCAGCTTCTATCTCTTTTGTGGATGTCTGGTAGTAGGATATTCATACAACGAAAATTGACATTTACTAGTTTCGTGTTATCTGATTAGTTGTCATCACCATTGCATGCTAAGGTTAAGAAAAAAGACTTTGAATGGAGTATTTAATGAAGTTCGAATCCCATGTTTATCTCATATAGTTAATTCAATCACTTTTATTCTTAGTTAACTGCATGTTAGTTTAAACTTAGTTATAAACATCTCAACTTGTTATTGTCTTAGCATTGAGCGATAGCCATACCATTGTTGCATAGGTGCATAATCTTAAGTTAACAAAAAAGAGTCAATGTGGGAACGAACTAGAAAGTATTTTATATTACTTACGAATGCGTATACTTGCTTGTAATTTTAGCGCGTGTTTTCGCCCTAACAAGTTTTTGGCACCGCTGCCGGGGACTCGGTATTTAATTTAGTTTATGTGATTGACATCAGTGGTTGTTAAAGTTCACTGACTCAGATATTTCAGTAACTTGTTTACTTTGTTGGTGTTTTAGGTCTAGAGATGGTGCATGAGAACACGTTCTCAATCTCATAAGGAAGCACTTGAAGAAGTCGAAGTAGTTGAAGAAGTTTTTGCAGAAGTTGAGAAAGTTGAAGAAGAAGTTTTTGTTACAATGGGAGAACCATCAACGAATCTGAAAGCTTTGATGGATTACTCTCAACCGAAGATCAATGATATTCACTCTAGCATTATTAGACCAGCCATTGCGGCTAACACCTTTGAAATCAAATCTAGCACGATTCAGATGGTGTAGAACTCAGTTCAGTTTGGGGGTTCTCCAATGGAAGATCCCAACATGTACATCAGAGATTTCATCGAGATCTGTGACACTTTCAAATTCAACAATGTTTTTGAAGATGCCATAAAGCTGAGGTTTTTCCCATTCTCTCTGAGGGATAAAGCTAAGTGTTGGTTGCATTCTCTACCAGTAGTATCTATCACTACTTGGGAAGATCTTGCTTAGAATTTTCTTACTAAATTCTTCCCTATGGCAAAGATAGCTGCAATCAGGAACGCTCTTACTCAATTTGCGCAGCAATCAGGAGAATCTTTATGTGAAGCTTGGGAGCGCTACAAGGAGATGCTTAGGAAGTGTCCTCGTAATGGTATGCCTGACTGGATGATCAACAACTGCTTTTTAATGGTTTGGGAGCACAGTCTAGACCCATGCTCGAAGCAACATCAGGTGGAGCCTTATGGGCTAAGAGCTACGATGAAGCTTATGAGTTGATTGAACTGATGACTGCTAATGAATACCAGAACCCTACTCAGAGCCTACCTCAAGGCAAGGTAGCAGGAATTCTGGAGGTGGATGCAGCTAATGCTATAGCTGTTCAGCTTAAAGCTTTAACGATGAAGGTGGATTCTTTGGCTAATTATGGAGTTAATCAAATCACAAGTGTTTATGAGATGTGTGCAGGTGCGCATGAACCTGAACAATGTGTTATTTCTAGTGAATCAACTCAGTTGTAAGCAACTTTGAGAGGTCGCATCAACCAGTTCCAGCCACTTATCATCCTAACAACCGCAATCATCCTAACTTCAGTTGGAGCAACAATCAGAATGCGGTGCAACAACATTATCAGCAATATGCAGCAAAGCAATTCAACCCTACTGATTTTTAACAACCGCAATATGCACCAAGATAACAACTCCAACTTCAACAACTACCGCATGGAAATACAAGTCAATCTAATGAAAAATCTGAATTGGAGGAGTTGAGGCTCATGTACAAGAGCCAATCGGTTTCTATCAAGACTCTGGAGAATCAAATTGGGCAGATTGCCAATGCTTTATTAAATCAACAACCTGGTACACTCCCCAGTGACACAGAAGTTCCAGGAAAGAAGAAGCAAAAGAGCATGTTAAGGCAATTATATTGAGTTCTGGGAAGGTTGTAAGCCCTGAAAAATCTCAAGTTTCAGAAAATGAAGTTGTGGCTGAAGAAGAGGTGTTGAAGGATACCGAGGTGGAACCAAGGAAGAAATCTGTTATCAACACTCCTCCTGAGGGTAATACAGGGGAAAAATAGGTCTATCCTCCACCTCATTTTCCTAAAAGGTTGCAGAAGTTGGATAAACAATTTGCTAAGTTCTTGGAAGTTTTCAAGAAACTTCACATCAACATACCTTTCGTTGAAGCTCTTGAACAGATGCCTAGCTATGTGAAGTTTATATAAGGTATTCTCTATAGGAAAGTGAAGCTCGATGACTTAAAGGCCGTTGCTCTTACAGATGAATGCAGTGTTGTGCTGCGACAGAAGTTTCCTCTGAAGTTTAAAGATCCTGGAAGCTTTACTATTCCTTGCACCATCGGAAACTTGTTATTCGACAAGTGTTTATGTGTTTTGGGAGCTAGCATCAATCTGATACCTTTGTTTATCTTCAAGAAGTTGGGTTTACCTGATCCAAAGCCTACATATATGTCATTGTAGTTGGCCGATCGTTCTATTACATATCCACGAGGCATTGTGGAGGATGTCTTGGTCAAGGTGGATAAACTCATCTTTCCTGCTGGTTTTGTAATTCTTGATTTCGAGGAGGATAAAAAGATTCCCATAATCTTGGGAAGACCATTTTTGGCTACTAACCGAACCTTGATTGATATGTAGAAGGGTGAGCACACTATGCGAGTACAGGATCAGGATATGACCTTTAATATTTTCAATGCCATAAAATATCCTACTGATGAAGAGGAATGCTTAAAAGTGGAATTGGTCGATTCTATGGTACTTCAGAACTTGATCAAATGCTAAGCTCTGATGCCCTAGAGAAAGCCTTGATGGGGGATTCAAATAGTGAAGAAGATGAAGGTGATGAGCAGTTGCAATATTTGAATATTTCTCCTTGGAAGCGAAAGCTGGATATGCCTTTTGAATCTCTTGGATTGTCAGAACTCAAAAATGCTGAGGGGCGTCTCAAGCCATCTGTTGAGGAAGCTCCTACACTCGAGCTTAAACTTTTTCCTGAACACTTGAGTTATGCATTTTTAGGTGATGCATCTACTTTGCCTGTTATTATTGCATCTGACCTTTCAGGTAGTGATGATGAAAAGATTTTGAGAATTCTGAGAGAGTTCAAGTCGACAATTGGATGGATTATAGCAGATATGAAGGGAATCAACCCTTTTTATTGCATGCATAAAATTCTGCTTGAGGAAGGAAGCCGACTGTTGATCAACAGAGAAGGTTAAATCCTATCATGAAGGAGGTCATGAAGAAGGAAATTCTTAGGTGGCTAGACACATGCATCATTTATCTTTATTTATGACAGTTCTTGGGTGAGCCCAATTCACTGTGTGTCGAAGAAATGAGGCATCATAATGGTTACTAATGAAAAGAGTGAGCTCATCCCGACTCGAACAGTCACGGGGTGGAGAGTGTGCATGGATTATCAAAAGCTGAATAAAGCCACAAGGAAGGATCACTTTCCACTTCCTTTCATTGATCAGATGCTCGGCAGGTTGGCTAGGCACGGATACTATTGTCTTTTGGATGGCTATTCGGGCTATAATCAGATCTGCATTGTTCCAAAAGATCAAGAAAAGACTACCTTCACTTGTCCGTTTGGTACTTTTGCCTTCAGAAGAGTTTCTTTTGGGTTATGTGGTGCACCTGCCACATTTCAGAGATGCATGATGGTCATTTTCTTTGACTTGATTGGTTAGAATGTGGAGGTGTTCATGGACGATTTTTCTGTGTTTGGGGATTCTTTCGACGAGTGCTTGTAAAATCTTGGCACAATTCTTAAAAGCTGTATTGAGACCAATCTGGTTCTCAACTGGGAGAAATGTCACTTTATGGTGCAACATGGCATCATTCTTAGGCACAAGGTCTCTAGTAAAGGTCTTGAGGTGGACAAAGCCAAGGTGGGGGTCATTGAAAACCTTCCTCCACCAATTTTTGTTAAGGGAATCCGCAGTTTTCTTGGTCATGCGGGTTTTTATTGGTGGTTCATCAAGGATTTCTCTAAAATCTCTAAACCATTGTGCAATCTATTAGAGAAGGATGTCCCTTTCAAGTTTGATGATGAGTGTCTAGAAGCTTTTGAGAGCTTAAAGAAGAGCTTGATCACGGCACCTGTCATAACTGCATCTGATTGGAATGAGTCTTTTGAAATAATTTGTGATGCAAGTGACTATGCAGTTGGAGCAGTTCTTGGGCAAAGGAAGAACAATGTATTTCATGTAGTCTATTATGCTAGTAAGACCCTCAATGGTGCTCAACTGAACTACACCACAACTGAGAAAGAGCTATTGGCCATTGTCTACGGTTTTGAGAAGTTTCGATCTTATTTATTTGGGACGAAGGTGACAGTCTTCACTGATCACGTTGTTATTCGCTATCTCATCTCGAAGAAGGACTCGAAGCCTAGATTGATTCGAAGGGTTGTTTTACTTCAGGAGTTTGAGTTGGAGATCAAGGATAGAAAAGGTACTGAGAATCAATGTTAGGTCACACTTTCACTGTAGAGGGGGTGAATACAGTGTTTATTACAATCAAATCAAACTTCAAGAACTTATGTAACAGAAAACAAACTTTATTGAAACAATAAACTTTGTTACAATCTGGAACTGTTATCTCTCAGTGATGAACAAAATATCACGAGAGCTGCTAGGGTTATAGTAAATAATATTCTCGATAATAATAACACTTATAGTGTAAACCCTATGTCTGTGTTTATATATTACACAATTACAAGATAATCGCTAATTGATATGGAATATAATTCTGCTTCCTAAAATATATCAATCAGATATCTTCTATTCCAAGTATTCCATTCTTCACGGAATTCCTTCTTCATGCATATCTCTTCTTATGTTTATCTTGATCTTCTTAACTTCAATCAGCTACTGTCCTTATCTGATCGTCCTTCAGCACTTAAGTTCCGATATCTATCTCCTGATGCTTATCTCCTGATAACATAAGTACTGATATCCCTTAAGTTCTGACTTTCAGTATAAGTACTGATCAGTTAAGTACTGATTTGTCCTGTTCAAATAAGATCTGAAATCTAAACATAAAACATATTAGCCATGACATTATCAAATATATCTAACAATCTCCCCCAACTTGTAAATTAGCAAAATATACAAGTTTAACAGATATTTGATGATGTCAAAAACATTAAGTACAAATGCATGAGAAATAGACAAGATAACTACAACTTACAGTCCTTAAAGCTTTTACCAATTCAACTTCTGATAACAACTTCAATCTGTATAAATGTCAGAATTTAAGCAGTTGTAGATCTTCGACTTGGCTTCATCATTTTCTGATCTCTCTGATGTCAGGAGTTGTTCTGAGATAATTCTTCAACAAACATTTCTCAGCATATCTGAGTTCATCAATCATTCTCCGTTTGACATCTTTAAGCTCTGCAGTATCTTCACCAGTTTGAAATATTGCAGCTCTGAGATCATTAATCTTTGCTTTTCTCAACTCCCGATCTAGTCTTATGACATAAGCTTTGTTAGACTCTAGATTGAATTCAAGCCCCTTAATACCAAGATATGTTTTGATCTGTGCAGTATTAGGCTTCATATCAACAATATCACCATTGTGATTTCTATACTTTGGAACATATCTGCTGTCAGACTTAACAGAATAAAGCCTTTTCTGTCTCTGAATCTGTTCTTTTAAGTAGTTTGCAGCAGTCTCTGTTATTCTGTCATCCACTTGAAGTAAGAAAAGCACATGCTCCAATTCTTCAAAATACTTCAAAGGAATGGCATTTTGTCTTATATGATAAACCCTACCATCTGTCATGAAATACAACATGATGTACTCTTTCAAGTAGGTATGGTAAACCATCTGTACAGATTCTAGTTGATTCAATCTCTCAGGAGTTGCTCCAATACCTGGTTCACTCAAGGAAGTTGGATCATCGGTAGTGTTGTGTACTCTTCTTTCATCAGCACTTCCCAATCCAGTTTTATCTCTAGCTTCCTTTCCAGTAACTACTCTTACTTCAAATCCAGTTTTATCTCTAGCTTCCCTGAATTTTCTTGAAGAAATAACTGTCTTGACATTTCCTCATCAAGATCTAGAAGTTCATCAGAACTTATCCTTTTACCAGCAGCAGAACTTATTCTTTTCCCAGTATCAGAACTTGTTCTGTGACTAGCTTGTCTTGATGTAAACCTTCTACCTTGACTATGACCACTACCCATTCCAGAGTTTCCTTGGTCATCTTTTCCATCATCCTTTCCTTGCAGTGACTTGTTGGTTTTGCATTTGGACTTAATTACCTTCTCCCCCTTTTTGGCATCAGCAGGTAATAAAAGAGAGATAAGTAATTCCACTGAGGTCTGGATTTCAGTAAGTTGCGATTGCTGAGAAGCTTGATTTGTCAGAATTTGATCAAGCTGAGCTTGTTGCTTCTCTTGAGTTTTCTCAATATAAGCAACCCTGTCAATGGTAGGTTGGAAGAACTTTTTCTTATCAATTTTCCAAACTTGTTCCTGTTTGATAAAGTTCTCCTGTATCTTGTGTAGCTCTGCATGAGTGTTGGAATGAAGACCTTGTAGATGTTTAGTACTCAATGCAGTGACTCTAAGCTGGATTTTAAAATCATCAGAATGTAACATTTCATCAGCTTTAGTCAAGTGCTCAGCAAGATGTAAAGCATTTGGAACACATGAAACTGAGTTCCATTCCTTAGTCCACTCCTGACCTGCAGGAGTTTCACTCCAAGGTACTGGTGCATCCCTGAGAACAAACTCTTTTACCAGTTCAGACTTAGGAAGAGTCAGTGGAGGAGTATGTCTTGAAGGACCTGCTTCATCAGCATCTACAGTTGTAGCAGCCTCACCAGTATCTCCAACATTTGCAGCATCAGAACTTAGAGAATCAGTATCTTCTGATAAGATAACTGTGTGAGTAGCAATGGAGGCTTCAACATCCTCTAATTGCTGATCTGATACTAAGTTCTGATCAACAGCCATATCCTGATGCTCACCTAAAATCTGATCATCAGCATCTTGATGCAGAGAAGGTGTTAGTGATAACTCAGGAGTTTGAACAGCATCAGTAACAGGTGTTGTGGAAGGATTATTTGCTGTTGGAGCTTCTAAGAAAAGTATTTCAGGCACAACCAGGTTCTGAATATCAATTTCAGCACTTGTGCCTGGATCAACAAGAGACATAGAAGGTGAATTAGCCTTGTCAGATATAGGTTCCTGAGATGGAGTTGATGGAGAAGAAGTGACTGGAGCAAATTCCTTGTCTTGTGAGATCAGAGATTCCTGATCCCCTTCCTTAGCTGCTTCCTCCTCATCATCTGAAACTAGCCTTTGTGCCCGCTGTTTCTTGTACTTCCTTGTTGATTTGGATTCCTTGGGAGTTGCAGGAACCGTCATACGTCTAAGCCTCTTGAGAAGCCTAGAACCCCCAATTGCAGAATCCTTCTGAGAAGTTGCCTTCTCAGCTTCATTTACCACAGGTTCTGAAGAGGGAATCTGATCCTCAGAATCTGATTCATCTCTCAAATTAATCCTCCTCCTCTTCTGAGATGTTTGAGGAACAGTCTTTGTTCTCTTTGGTTTAGAGGATGTAGGCTTCACAGTAGGTGCTAAAGAAGAAGGTTGAGCAGTCTGTGAAGTGGAGAGATTGGATTTGAGATAAGTTCTGAGGGTAGGTTGAGTAGAATGAGAGGTAGGTACTGAGGTTGATGGATTTTGGTTATGGTGAGTTGGTTGAACATTTGAGTAAACAGATTTGTAAGTAGCAGGATCAGCATTTACCAGAATCTGTTTCACAGACTGAGGAATCTGTAATTGTCTCACCATTGATTTCTTTGTGTCAGCATTTATCAGGTTGTTAAAGTATCTTTTTGCAACCTTAAAAGGTGGGGTTTGAGTGCTGACTAACTGGGGTTCAGCAGTACAATACGTATAAATAAGTTGACAGAATCTAGCAAAATAAACAACATCTCGATCCTCTGTCATCATATCCCCAATAAAACCAATTATCCCAGTTGCAAAATCAAAATGAGTTTGATGAATAATAGCATACCCGATGTGCTGACTCAGAATTGGGATGGCATCAAAATTTGAACACTTGTTGCCAAAAGCCTTGGTGATGCAATCGAAGAAGAAACTCCATTCTCTTCTGATATTAGCCCGTTTCAACTGTCCAAGTTTCGTCAGACTCTTTTCATATCCCAAATCAGTCATTAACTCCCGAAGTTCTGATTCCTCTGGTATAGAGAAGGTACAATCTTCTGGAAGATGTAATGCTCTTCGTACTGTACCAGGAGTGACTACATAGGATGAATCACCCACTTGGAAGATAATACTGGGAGTTCCTCGTTTACCACCATCATCAAAAACTCCAGTCCTCTAGAACCGCAGAACTTGTTGACTTGAAAATAATTCAGGCTGAGTTAAGGCGTACCCAACCTCACTATGTGCAAGAAGATCTTGCACAAAATGCAATTCAGATGGAGCTTCAGCATGATCAAGAATTGCAGCATAGTTGTTTGGAACAAACTTTGCTCCATCAATGATTAAATCCTTTGGTGCCATGTGAAAAAATATTAAAATTCAAGTATGCCTGTTAGGTGTTTGAGATAATGTCTGTATGAGAAACCAACGTGAGAAAGAATGAGAAAGAGAGTAAAAGTAAGAAGAGAGATAAAGTATAAAGAAAATAAAAGATTTAAAGAAATCTTCTCTCTGTTGTTCTTATACTCTGAAAAAAATGTTACCGTTGGACACCTGTCAGACATGCAGTAATAACGGATAGTTACTGGGCTCGAGAAAACAGGAATGATTACTTACCCAGTTGCCTTGTTTCAAGGAAAAACCATTTCAGTTATCAAGAGACACAATTTTAATTCAAAATTTAAACCGTTAGCACTGATTTAATTATTTTTCACTGCAACATTAATATTCTGAAAAAGAATCATGTTAAAAATGACCGAGATAATTTCGATGAATAAGTGCTGACAAAGAATCAGAACTTAAATAAAGACAAAATTTAAATGGTCATCAGAATATCAAGCAGGATTTAACAACACAAGATAAAATAACTCAGAGACAAAATCTTGAAGTAAAAACAGTTTTCATTAATATATCAAGTCAATACATATATGAAATAGAAATTACATCAATACAAGATTTTCCCTAAGCTTCTAATCCTAACGTCAACAGCTTTAGTCCTAGCTAAGAAGCCTGACAAAGCTGAGGATGAAGAAGAACAGTAAGAAGACGAGATTAAGTCATCTTCCTCTTCCTATCTTCGACAAACAAGATAGCGAGTCGAATGATTCGCTCTTGCTGACGGATACGACGAAGGTGAAGGTCTCTTCGAACGGCCACCAGATCACGTTTGATAACCTCTGGAAATTGAATCCAGAGATTGTGAGGGATGTTGGTGATAGGGTAGGGAGTTGGAATTCCATTCAAAAAGACATGCACAGTCTCATCACCGTAATTGTAGAACCAGCCAAATTCAGCCATTTGTGATAGGAAATGAAAAAGAAGACTGAATTTGTGAGACAAGTGTGATGAGAAGACTAATGTGAAGTGGCTGTGTATATAGGCAAGATAATGCCAGGAGACGCAAAGATATTTAATGCTGACAGGTAGAATTAATTCTACCTCGTCTCCCTAGACTTTGAAAAAGAATAACAGTCATTGGAAAAGGAATGTGCACATGTAACAAGAGTGAACTGTTCAAGGACGAGTGCCATTATGTTTTAACCATAGACTATTAATCTTCCACTTCAACATTTCGAAATTAATCTGAGACTGTTACCAAATTTTACTCATAGATAAGTCAAGTAAAGGGTTAGACTGAAAAATCAGAACTTAGACCTATACCAGAACTTAACAGTCATCAGAACATAATGTCTTAACTCGAACAAGGAATATCTATCTTAGTAAATACTCATACAAGTTCTTAGTTATGAACGTCAGAACTTAATCATCAGAACGTGTAACTAGAACTTGTCCTCAGAATTTGTGCAAAAATGACACAATGACTGTTTATCTAAAATAATATAGACCACCACAGAAATTTTCATCATTCAGATGGAGTGATTAGTGTGTGCATTAAGCTAAATAACAGACAAAGAGTAAAGTCTGATCTACTTCAGTACATCTTAGAAATAAGTCATAATTAAAATTTTGCTAAAGAGCTGTCATTATCCTGAAACCTACTGATAAATGAGTTCATGCATGAGTCCACCTCAACTGTTTTTGTGCTAATTTTATGCATCTTTTGAAATTCTATTTTACAGTGGCTTCTCAGTGTAAGTGAGTCACGACTGTTTATCAGAATTTATGCTATTATCAGAGTATTTCTCCAGTAATCATAGAGTGTGAAAAATCACCAAGAAAATATTTTGCTTTTCTAATGCATATTTACTTAATACCAGCAATGCACTTGGGTCGTCCCTTTCACATTTTTACTCTAGATCTCAAAGGAGTACCTGATTTTATTCTTTGATTCTTGTTCTTTTTCTTTTGATAAGTGAGGTTTATCAGCACTTAGTACATTCATCAGTTTTACTAGAATCAGAACTTAAACAGATGAGTAGCATTATTCTAATTTGGGACTTAGTAATAAGATGAATAAAGTAAACTAAACTAAGCTCAAGTATCAGAATTTGCTTGTGTCATTAGATTTCCACAGAAATAATTACTTCTTTCATGGGATCATTTGTTTATTGAAGACTAGTAGGTCAGTATCTAGCACAATTATCCTCATAGGATTGAATGATTACTTAAACAGATATATCACTTATGAGAGTTAAGAGATATGTATCAGACAACAGTCAGTACTTAAAAACATTTATCAATTAATGCACAGAATGTACAAAGAGATTAATTCTGTAAATACTGATCATAAAGTCTGATAACATAGAACAAGTTTAAGCAGATTTAGAGAAAGAACCTGAAATCATTCCAAGTTCATTTACCAATTTTGTAAAGGTAGCTTCACACAGTGGTTTTGTGAAGATATCTGCTACTTGTTGATCTGTGGGAACAAAATTCAATTCCACTGTACCTTCATCCACATGTTCCCTGATGAAATGGTACCTGATGCTGATGTGCTTTGTCATAGAGTGTTGAACTGGATTACCTGTCATAGCAATAGCACTTTGATTATCACAGTAAATAGGGATTTTGAAATATGTTAACCCATAATCCAGTAACTGATTCTTCATCCATAGAATCTGTGCACAGCAGCTTCCTGCAGCAATATACTCTGCTTCTGCAGTTGATGTGGAAATTGACTTTTGTTTCTTGCTATACCAAGAAACCAACCTGCCTCCAAGAAATTGGCAGCTACCACTTGTGCTTTTCCTGTCAATTTTGCAACCTGCAAAATCTGCATCTGAGTAACCTATTAATTTAAAATCTGATTCTCTAGGATACCATAATCCTAGATCAGCTGTTCCTTTAAGATACTTAAAGATTCTTTTTACAGCTGTTAAGTGAGGTTCTCTTGGATCTGCTTGAAATCTTGCACAAAGACAGGTAGCAAACATGATATCTGGTCTACTAGCAGTTAGATAGAGAAGTGAGCCAATCATACCTCTGTAATCAGTAATATCTACTGAATTACCAGTATCCTTATCCAGTTTTGTTGCAGTGGCCATGGGAGTGGATGCACTTGAGCAGTCTTGCATTCCAAATTTCTTTAGCAAGTTTCTGGTGTACTTAGATTGACAAATAAAAGTTCCTTCTTCACTCTGCTTGACTTGAAGGCCCAGAAAATAACTAAGTTCTCCCATCATACTCATCTGATATCTTGACTGCATTAGGTTGGCAAACTTTTTGCAAAGTTTGTCATTTGGAGACCCAAAAATAATATCATCAACATAAATCTGGATCAAAAGTAAGTCCTTGCCATGGTTGAGATAGAACAGTGTTTTGTCAATAGTTCCTCTGTTGAATCCACTTTCCAGAAGAAACTGAGCTAAAGTCTCATACCATGCTCTAGGAGCTTGCTTAAGTCCATAAAGTGCTTTATCAAGCCTGTAGACATAATCTGGATGTTTGGAATCTACAAAGCCTGGAGGTTGTTCAACATATACTTCCTCTTCCAATTCTCCATTGAGAAAAACACTTTTCACATCCATTTGAAAGACAGTAAACTTTTTGTGAGCAGCATAAGCCATGAATATCCTTATGGCTTCTAACCTAGCAACTGGAGCAAATGTTTCATCATAGTCAATTCCCTCCTGTTGAGAATATCCTTTTGCAACCAGCCTTGCCTTGTTCCTTACAATTATGCCATCACTGTCAGTTTTGTTTCTGAATACCCACTTTGTACCAACAACCGATCTATTCTTGGGTCTTGGCACTAAGGTCCAGACTTTGTTTCTTTCAAATTCATTCAACTCTTCCTGCATTGCTTGCACCCAATCAGCATCTTGAAGAGCTTCTTCCACTTTCTTTGGCTCAGACTGAGAGAGAAAAGAATTGTAAAGACATTCATTCGAAGTACCTGTTCTAGTTCTGACACCTGCCTCAGGATTTCCAATTATCAAATCAGGTGTATGTGATTTTGTCCACTTCCTTGCAGATGGAAGATTTTCTCTAGAACTGGATGCTCCCTCATGATTCATGCTGTCTTCGGTTTCATTTTCTGATGCTCCCCCTGAAACTATGCTCTCTGAGTTGGATCCTTCAGTATCAGTACTTGGCTTATCAGAACTTGACGAATCAGAATTTGAAGAGCCAGATGTATGTTCTGATGCTTCTTGAGATGTGATAATATCTTGAGTATGCTCCCCCTGTATTGGTGCATCTTCCTTTGACGTAGTCACCACAGTTTCAATAACATCAGAGTTTAAACCATCAGAATTTACAGTATCAGGACTTAGAATGTCAGGACTTGAGGTATCAGAATATGAATCTTCATTTTCAAATCTCAGCTGATCATGATCAATGCAATCTTCAAGTCCAGTGATCTTCTTGTCATCAAAAGAGACATTGATAGATTCCATGACCACTTTTGTTCTCAAATTATAGACTCTGAAGGCTTTTGTAGAAAGTGGATATCCAACAAAGATTCCCTCATCAGCTTTTAGATCAAACTTGGATAGCTGTTCAGGATGAGTCTTGAGAACAAAACACTTACATCCAAATACATGAAAGTATTTGAGATTTGGCTTCTTGTTCTTCACCATCTCATATGGTGTTTTTCCATGCTTGTTAATGAGTGTTGCATTTTGAGTAAAACAAGCAGTCTGCACAGCTTCAGCACAGAAATAGGTTGGAAGCTTTGCTTCTTCAAGCATTGTTCGTGCAGCTTCAATGAGAGTTCTATTCTTCCTTTCAACAACTCCATTTTGCTGTGGAGTTCCAGGAGCAGAAAATTCCTGCTTTATTCCATGATTTTTGCAGAACTCTTCCATTATCAGATTCTTGAATTCAGTGCCATTATCACTCCTCAAAATTTTCACAGAATCTTTGATCAATTTATCCAGATGTTTGACATGATCAATCAGGATAGATGCAGTTTCACTTTTTGTGTGCAAGAAATACACCCATGTGTATCTGGTGAACTCATCTACTATGACCAACGCATATTTCTTCTTTGCAATAGACATGACATTCACTGGACCAAATAGATCAACATGAAGTAGATAATAAGGCTCAAGAATTGATGATTCAGTCTTGCTCTTGAACGAAGATTTTCTTTGTTTAGCCTTCTGACATGAGTCACAAAGACCATCAGGAACAAACACTGATTTTGGCAGTCCTCTCACAAGATCTTTCTTGATCAGTTCATTTATCTTGTTGAAGTTTAAATGAGAGAGTTTCTTGTGCCAATTCCAGCTTTCTTCAGTTGAGGCTCTACTCACTAAACAGATTGCAGAACCATCAGAACTTGTTGAAAGCTTAGCTTCATAAATGTTACCACGCCTGAATCCCTTCAGAACAATTTTTTCTTTAGATTTACTAACTATTTCACAATGTTCTGTAAAGAAATCAACATGATAACCTCTGTCACAGATTTGACTTATACTCAGTAGGTTGTGTTTAAGTCCTGAGACCAGAGCTACATCTTTAATGATGACATTCCCAAGATTGATATTGCCATATCCCAAAGTTTTTCCAATGTTGCCATCTCCATAAGAAACACTTGGGCCAGCTTTCTCCACAAAGTCTGATAGCAGGGCCTTATTTCCAGTCATATGTCCTGAACATCCACTGTCCAGAACTAAAATATTTTTCCTGTTGCCCTGCAATCAAAAAGACCACTAATTATTAGTTTTAAGGACCCAGACTTGCTTGGATCCTTTGGCCTTTTTAGGTTTGTTAACATTTGCAGCGGATTTAGCATCAGATTTTATGTTAACAGTTTTCTTATCAGAACTTATACTACCAGACTTTGAATCAGAACTTACACTAGAAGGAACAACATAAACTTTCTTTAAAGAAGGTTTTATTTGATAATAATCATAGTACAAACTATGATATTCCTTACAAGTATAAATGGAATGCCATAAACTACCACAATGAAAACAAGGATTTTGTGGTTTGTATCTAACAGACTGACTCTTAACTCCTGATTTTGAAGATAAGGAGTTAATATTCTTATTTTTCCTGCAAAAAGAAGCCAGATGGTTAGAACTTCCACAGTTATGACATGCTTTCCTAGGAGCATCAGGAACAGATTTATAGTTATTGCTTTTATTCACACCTTCCTTTCCATTCCTGTTTTTCCTAGGTGATTTTACCTTGTTTGCATTCTTAACATCTTTCAGCTTATGCTTAAGCTGCTTCTTTGTCATTAAGCCTATGTTAACTTCAGCTGTCTTTTCCTGTTTTAGTTTGTCAGAAGCTAATTCCTTTTTAACTTCTGATTTCTCATTTTCAGATTTTTCAGTTACAAACTTAACAGGTTTTAACTTCGGCTTTTGCTTATCAACAGGCTTAATTTCTACAGTTCCTTTTTCATTTTTATTTTCTCCATAACCTAAGCCCTCTTTCCAGTTTCCACTACTTAGCAAATTTTGAGTTGTTTTGCCAGAGTTAGTCCAAGTTCTGATAATCTCTCTCTCCTTTTCTAACTCAGTTTTTAGAGATTCATTCATTTTTAGCACTTCATCCCTAACATGAAAAGCATCATCTCTATCCTGCTGAGTTTGATGAAACATGACTAACTCTTTTTCTAAGAAATCATTTCTTTTCCTAAAAGCAAGATTTTCAGAAGTTAATCTTTCACATGTTAAAGTTTGATCTCTATAACTAACAAACATGGTTTTAAGATATCTTCTCAACTCATTAATATCATCAGTATGAAAAGCATAAGTAGTCTGAGGTACCTTTGTTTCAGCAGCTTCAGAACTGCTCTCAGAACTTGATTTATCAGCATTTGCCATCAATGCATAGTTCTCCTCACTTTCAGAGTCTGAGGTGTCTGTCCAGCTTTTTTGCTTTGTGACAAGAGCTTTGCCTTTGTCACTCTTGGTCTTCTTGCAATCAGGAGATATGTGGCCTTTCTCACCACAATTATAACATTTAACATTAGTGTAATCTCCTCTGTCAGACTTTCCTCCTCTTCCTTCAGATCTTCTGAAATTCTTCTTATCAGAACTTATGCCTTTTCTGGAAAACTTCTTTCCCTTCCTGAACTTCCTGTATGCAATCTTTGTGATTCCTTTCACCATAAGAGCACACAGCTTCATCATCTCCTCATCAGCATCAGTTTCAGGCAAGCTTTCAGAATCTGAGTCATCATCACTCTCAGAACTTGATGACTCAGTATCAGACTTTATGATAAGAGCTTTACCCTTGTCTTTCTTTGAGGAAGGTGGCTTGGGGGATTCCTCTTCAGCCTTGAGAGCAACTGTCCTTGACTTTCCTCCTTTCCTCTTGCTTCTTTGTTCCATCTCAAGTTCATGAGTCTTGAGCATTCCATAGATTTCATCAAGAGTTGTCTCATCAAGATTGTAGTTATCTCTTATTGTTGTTGCCTTCAAATCCCAACATTCAGGAAGAGCTAACAGGAATTTAAGGTTTGTATCTTCAAGATCATACTCCTTATTAACCAATGACAAGTCATTCAAGAGTTTGACAAACCTATCATATACATCAGTCAATGACTCATTAGTCTTAGAGTCAAAGTGTTCATACTCTTGGGTGAGTATTGTCTTCCTGTTCTTCTTAACTGTTTCAGTTTCTTGACACCTTGTCTTCAGTGCATCCCATATCTCCTTAGCAGTCTTGCAGTTGATTACCCTGTTTGACATTACATTATCAATGGCACTATGCAATAAGTGTCGTACCTTGGCATCCTTAGCAATAGATGCTATATCTTCAGCAGTGTAATCACTCTTTTCCTTTGGTACGGTCATTGCTGCTTCACCTGCAACTACAACAGTGAGCTTGGTAGGTTTGTGAGGCCCTTCCTTGATTCTATCAAGGTATTCTGGATCTGTTGCTTCCAGAAACATGGTCATCCTTACCTTCCATATGGGATATTCAGATGGTCTCAATATGGGAACTCTGATAGTCTCATATCGACTCTGAGTTGATGTCTTTGATGATTCCTCAGTTTTGGTAGGCTTAGTTGGAGTTTCTGTGTCAGACATGATTGTGTTTGGATCTTTAACTGTATGTGTGTTAACAGAAGGCTCTGATACCACTTGTTAGGTCACACTTTCACTGTAGAGGGGGTGAATACAGTGTTTATTACAATCAAATCAAACTTCAAGAACTTATGTAACAGAAAACAAACTTTATTGAAACAATAAACTATGTTACAATCTGGAACTGTTATCTCTCAGTGATGAACAAAATATCACGAGAGCTGCTAGGGTTATAGTAAATAATATTCTCGATAATAATAACACTTATAGTGTAAACCCTATGTCTGTGTTTATATATTACACAGTTACAAGATAATCGCTAATTGATATGGAATATAATTCTGCTTCCTAAAATATATCAATCAGATATCTTCTATTCCAAGTATTCCATTCTTCACGGAATTCCTTCTTCATGCATATCTCTTCTTATGTTTATCTTGATCTTCTTAACTTCAATCAGCTACTGTCCTTATCTGATCGTCCTTCAGCACTTAAGTTCCGATATCTATCTCCTGATGCTTATCTCCTGATAACATAAGTACTGATATCCCTTAAGTTCTGACTTCCAGTATAAGTACTGATCAGTTAAGTACTGATTTGTCCTGTTCAAATAAGATCTGAAATCTAAACATAAAACATATTAGCCATGACATTATCAAATATATCTAACAATCAAGTTGTTGATCATCTCTCTCGTTTAGAAGATCCAGGTACAATTCACAGGATAAAATATTGATAAATGAGTCTTTTCCCGATGAACCGTTATTTGGGGTGCAAGAAGAAGAACTCTGGTTCGCAGATATTGTGAACTATCTTGTGATCAACATTATGCCCCCAGACTTAACTTATGCTCAAAGGAAGAAGTCTTCATGAGGTGAACTGGTACATGTGGGATGAGCCGTTTTTTTCCGGCAAGGAGCTGACCAAATCATCAGGAGATGTATTTCGTACAGCGAGACGAATGGTATCTTACGAGACTTCCATTCAACTGTCACTACGCCACAGATTGGATTCTACAACACTTCACAGTGCGGTTGCAAAGAAAAGTGTAATAATAGCCTTCAAAGCCAATGTCTACCGCAACCCCTCTTTTTTGATGTTGCGGTAGAGTCAAAATGTGTTACCAAAATGACATATATAATTAAAGATGATTTTTTTAAATTTAACTAATTAGTAATTTTTTACATAGAAATGAAATAATAATTGAAATATATACTTTACTTATTTTTAGAAGTTAATAATATTAGTGCAGTGATTTAAAATATTATAATGATAAATTGAACGCTTTATAAAACTTAACAAGTTACTAGTGCATTTATTTACAATATTTTTTATTTTTGAATTTCTTTATTTTTCATAAAAAAATATTAAAAATAATATTAATTAGTGTAGTTATATTTGAAATACATATTTTATTTATTTTTCAAAAATAATAATATTAGTGTAATTGAAAGTTTAAAAACTTATCAAGACATTAGTGAATTGATTTACAATATATATAGTTGAATTTATTTATTATTCATAATTAAATGTTAAAAACATTATTTAAGAACAAAAAAAATTAAAATAAAAAAATGTTGAGGCGGGATGTAATATCCGGGATATATCGTGTAATTATTTTTGCTATTATATAATTATTATGTGTGTTCAGTATCTATTCTGTGAGTTAATTGTTAAAGTGTTATATGTACTTGGTTATTCAAAAATAATATTAATTGAGTATTTTAATTTTTATATGTCCAAAATAAAATATAGATAATTGTCATATCTTTCTAATTATTTTTATGTTGGTTTATGGATTTATAAGAATCATATGAAATTTCTAAAATCTTTTTCCGGGTAATTAAAATCTATTTTATAAAAACGGGAACCAACCGACGTCAACCGTTGTTACGTTTTTGGAACCCAAAACTCTTTCGAGAACTCCTTCCTAACCTAATTGTAATATTCCGAGCATTTTCCATGTTTCAACTTTTTCGATCCGGCGTACGGTTTGTCCTGCGCGGGTCCCGGCGCAACATTTTCGATACAATATTCGTTTCAGTAAATCAATAAAACCCTTATTTTCGATAAACGGGAGATTTTTATTAAACTATCACAATTATCACCTCGTAATACGTGTAACCAGGAGCTGAGACCAAGACCGCAGTACAAATTGTACTAATTTGGATAATTATCCCGAAAACTGATACCGTTTGGATCAGTTTTTACAAATAAACGTACATTTTATATCCGGAATGATCCAACGGGATACTAATTTTCCGTAATTATAAATAGCCTTTTACCGTAATTTATTTCGTATCAAAATCAATTGCAGACAGATAATTCTATAATTTTCAGAGAAAAACCCTAATTTCCTAAAACTGTTCTAAGAATCAAACAAGCATTTGGAGGTGTTATTGAATTCGGTTTGGAAAGCTCGAGTAACCAATCTGAAGGTCTTGCAGAGCTCTACCAGATTCTGTAATCCATACACCTGCAGAAATCAAGGTTATTTTCTAAAAAATTATTTATTTTCGAATTTATTTTATTAAAAATATGAATTTTTGTTCGGATGATTGTTTGTATGATTTGATGATTGCATGTTGTAGAGCTTGTTTTCCTGATGATTTTCATATGTCATACGTCTGATTTAGAGTTCAATAACATGTTCAAATTTGAGTTTGATTTTCGAATTCTAAAATTAGGGTTTATAACCCGTATGAATGTTCTTAATTGAAATTTGGGGGTTTCTTATTCTGTGATAGATTGATGTTGTGTTATAGTGGGTTGTGTTCTCTGTGAAATTTGCAATCTAGTCCTATAAATTTCATGAACCAACGAGGTCTGTAGAGAAGGGAGTTGTGTTTTGAAGTTTTCCGATATTCGCCGGAAACTGGAAAATTTCACGGCCAAATTCCGGCCAACTCAGGGATTGTTAGGATGAATTGATTGCATGGTTGTGTTCCTGGTGTTGTGTAGATGTGATCTGGAGGTGATGGTGGCCTGATCATCCCTGAAACGTGTTCTCCGGCCATCCCCGACTGTTTTCCGGCTACCCCCCTGGAAAATTACAGTTTAGTACCTATAGTTTTGAAAACGATGCAGTTTGGTCCCTGTAGTTTCCAAACTTTGCAAAAATTGGATTTCTGTTTTAAAAATGTTTAAAAATCATATTTCCTATTTATTTTTATTATAAAAATTCATTTTTAATTTCTGAAAATTCTAAAAATTATTATTTTAATTCTGAAAATTATTTTTAATTCACAAATAAATCTAAATTAATTAGTTAATTAATTTCAGTTAATTTCTAATTGATTAATTGGTCAATTAATTCGAAAATTAATTGATTAATTGATTTAATTAATTATTAATTGATTTTAATTAATTATTTAATTAGATTTAATTATTTAAAAATGATTTAAAAATTCTGAAAAATAGTTTCGAGCTTTAAAATATTATTCTAAATTATTTCCAAGGCTCGATAATTATTCTAAAATTATTTCGGAGCCAGAATTGGCCAACCGAACCCTTTTTATTAACCCGAAATTGATCCAACGACCCGTTTTAATTCCGAAAAATGTTTTAAAAATCATTTTAAATACCAGAAAGCCTATTTATGACCCGAGACTTCTTTATAAATAATATATCATTGATTACGTGATGTATTATCCCAAACACTGAACTGAATTACTTGTATATTCAATCATTGTATCCTATGCTTTGAAAGCCCAAATCTTTGAAACCCTGAAATGTTGATTCCTTTGTTATCCAATTCTTTCATTACCCAGCATCCAAGCTTTTAAATTGCCTTATTGATCCTTACAAGGATTGAAACCCTTTCATTGTTAAACATTTATTGTTGTTAATGATTTCGGTTATTGTTTATTATTGCATATTCTGTTATTATGTTAGAATTGGATTATTTTTATAAAATTATGGACCAGATTCGTGGTCAGACCATATAATGGTCAAGTTAGGCCAATGTGTGCCTTGGATCCAGTAGTTAGAGCAATGCTGTGTGCCTTGCTCGGGGTTAGTGTGTGACTGATCAGCAGCCTAACCTTGGTTTTTAAATTAAAAGTATAATATCCAATTCTAAATCATAATCCAATGTTCAATTGATATCATAATCATATTCACCTGATGATCATTATTCTCAGTTTTGTCATTGTGACTTGCTGAGCTAGTTAGCTCATTTGTGCGATGTTGTTCATATTCTTTCCAGTTAAAAAGGAACCAGTTGGTAGCAAGGATCCCCAGTCCAGCGCGAGAACTAGAGGTTCAGGTTGAGAAAGCTGAGCTAGTAGGCTTCTTTTGGGATAATTTAAGTTTGTAAAAGTTTGTAATAATGTTTAATACTCAGTTTGAGTTTGAAATAGTTGGGATTTGAACGGTTTGTAATATATTAGTGTGTTTGGCTTGTGTGCATACTTTAACCTGTTGCGGTCCGTGGTGGTTGGTAAGTAGGGTCACTGCATATATTATTATTATCTTTATTATTGTTATAAGCAGGTTATAATTAAGGTGTGTGTGTGGATCCCAAACTTCTGACCCGGGTTTGGAGGGCGCCACAGGTTTGGTATCAGAGCTATAGGTTATAAGTCACTGATACAAGCCTAGGTTGACGGGAATGGGTAGAGGGATAGGATTAGAAGTAAGGTATAGGATGATAGAACGTCGAGAGGTTGAGTGTTATGGTATAACCGGTATTAGTATAGTTTGCGTCGTGGTATAAGATTCTTATATTACGATATGATTTCAGATAGCAGAGATGGCCGACTCTTTTATTCCCGTATCAGCTGATCACTCAGAGCCTTCAGTTGGAGCACCAGCATCGGATCCACGTCCTGTGATTCCACCAGCATTGGCTATTCTACCTCCACCGGTGTTGCAGCCCGTACCATTGCAGGCTATTCCACCTCCAGGCATGAGGCCACCTGTTAGAGGACCCCCACCAGCTGATTCAGATTCCACTGGGCATTTAGTAGCGAGTGCCCCATTCCAGTCTATATTGCCCCCAGTTCCTTATTACCGGTATGAGGCTCTTCTATTGTAGCGTAATTCCTTGTTGGCTCAGATTAGAGAGTTACAGCATATCATCAGGACTACAGATATTGATCGTGGTGTGAGGGAGCTTCGAGAGGAGATTCATGTGACACGGAGGGTTCTTGAGGCTAGGCTACATGGAGCTACACTACCTGGAAGAGGCCCTGATGTACTGCTGGGCTGGGCTACTGAGGTGATGGAGGACTTTGAGAGGCTGGCAGAACCAGAGTTTCCTTGGAACTGAGTTAGAGATTCAGATATGGAGATGCTGAGCAGTGTTGTTATGGTTATGTAGTATGGACAGTAGTGTGTAGTGTGTATCAGTAGACTTTTGAGTTGTATTTATAGACTAGCGATGTTGACTAGTGAGTAGGTTATTGTACCCTTTTTGCTTTTACTTTCGAAGCGTCTTTACGCTTGTACTACCTAAAACTTTTGATCTATATATCAGTATCTTTTCTTTTCCAACACTGTCATTTACTTTATCGCACCTGTTTTACCTTACCTTATTTATTGCACCAGTATACCCTGTGATACCATGTACCCTGTTTTCCATAACTGTTTATATTCTGTAAAGAAGCATGCAATTTACTTAGTTACAACTGTTTTCAAAAAGAGATATTCCTATTTTACAAAACTTTTCTTTTATATAAAGATTTGATTCAAAATCTAAATAAATTGATTGATTCTTTACAGAAAATGCCTCCCAGAAAAAATACCCGCACTAACACCCAGAATGAAGAAACCAACAACAACAACAACAATAACAACCAAGATGATACAAACCAGAATGTGAACCCAGGACCCATGGACCCAGCAATAGCCCAGATTCTTCAAATCTTGGCCCAACAAATAGTTCACCTGGCACCACAACAGCAGAGATAGACCAATCCCCAGGTAACTTTCAAAACTTTTCAGGCAGTAAACCCACCAGAATTCAAGGGTTCCTTAGAGCCAATTGAAGCAAATGTGTGGTTAAAGGAAATAGAGAAGGCATTTGCCTTGGTAAAAGTGAAAGAGGAGTAGAAGGTTAAATTTGCAAGTTACTATCTGAAGAATGAGGCCACCTATTGGTGGGAGATGGTGAAGACATTGGAAAGCACAAATGTTAGTACTTGGGAAAGGTTTAAGGAATTGTTTTTAGAAAAGTATTTTCCTCAGTTTGTTCAGGATCAAATGGAGCTGAAGTTCTTAGAATTAAAGCAAGGGAACATGTCGGTAACAGATTATGAGGGGAAGTTTGAGGAATTGTCAAGGTATGTGCCGTCGTATGTTGATACTGATAGAAAAAAAGCTAAGAGATTCCAGCAAGGCTTGAAGCCATGGATCAGAGAGAAGGTAGCTATTTTTGAATTGGATACCTATGCCGGGGTTGTACAAAAGGCTATGATCGCAGAGACAGAGAGTGAGATGTTCCAGAAAGAAAAGGAAAGCAAGAAAAGGAAAGTTGAGGGAAGTGAGGGTCAGTCACAAACAGGGAAGTTTCCAAATTTTAAGAAGGGCAAGTTTCAGCCAGGGAGAAATTTTAATTTCAGGAGACAAAATGCAGGAGACGGAGGCCAGGGCAATCGTTCAGCTAATGTGAATCAGCCGAATCAGTTAAGATTAACTTTTCCAGATTGTCAAGTATGTGGAAAGAAGCATGGAGGAGTTTGTAACAAGTTGAATGTGGTATGTTTTAAATGCAACCAGAAAGGGCACTACTCGAGGGAGTGCCGAAATCAGCCAGCAAGAGAGCCAGCAAATAAGGATCAGCCTATCCGAAATCCAGCAGTGAAGGTTCCAGTCATTGGATTCATATGCTTTAAATGTGGGAAGCCAGGACATATGGCCAGGGATTACAAGACACCAGCCCCAGTCAGTAATGCATTAAGGATTATGGGATCTACCCCAACAGTGAATGAGACTCCGAGGGCTAGAGTTTTTGACATGTCGGTGAAGGATGCGATCCAGGATACGGATGTCGTGGCAGGTACGCTTAATGTAAATTCTTTATGTGCCAAAGTGTTAATAGATTCGGGAGCAACTCGATCGTTTGTTTCACAAGATTTTGTTAGTAAGTTAAATTGTCATGTTGAGTATTTAAATGAAATAATGACTGTGAAATTAGCAAATCAAGAACGTGTAACTGTTAACCAAGTTTGTGGGAATTATGAGATTGAGATTTCAGGTAGTAAGTTTTGTGTAGATTTGATACCGTTTAAGTTAGGAGAATTTGACGTTATATTAGGGATGGATTGGTTATCTAAGCATGATGCTCAGATAGATTGTCGAAATAAGAAAGTAATGGTGAAAACGCCAGACGAAAGAATAGTAACGTTCAAGGGACGGAAGCAGGTAAATAAGTTCTTAACGATGATTCAAGCCAAGAAGTTACTACGACAAGGATGTGAGCATTTCGTAGCATATGTGATCGACAGAAGTCAGGAGCCAGCAAAACTTGAAGATATTCCAGTTGTGAAGGAATTTCCAGATGTGTTTCCTGACGAGTTACCAGGACTTCCTCCAGATAGAGAAATTGAATTTGCAATCGACTTAGCACCTGGAACCGAACCAGTATCCAAGGCCCCGTATAGAATGGCGCCCGTTGAGATGAAAGAGTTAGCAAAGCAATTACAAGAGTTGTTAGAGAAAGGAGTAATCAGACCCAGCGTATCCCCGTGGGGTGCACCGGTATTATTTGTCAAGAAGAAGGATGGAAGCATGAGACTGTGCATCGACTATAGGGAGCTCAACAAGTTGACAATCAAGAATAAGTATCCGTTACCCAGAATTGATGATTTGTTTGACCAATTGAAGGGAGCCAAGTATTTCTCCAAAATCGATTTAAGATCGGGATATCATCAACTGAAGATCAAACCAGAAGATATACCAAAGACAGCTTTCAGAACAAGGTATGGGCATTATGAATTTCTAGTAATGTCTTTTGGATTGACCAACGCCCCAGCAGCGTTTATGGACCTGATGAACAGAATTTTCAAGGAATATTTGGACAAGTTCGTTATAGTATTTATAGACGATATTTTGATCTATTCAAAGACAGAGGAGGATCATGCGGAACATTTAAGGACAGCTTTGGAGATTTTAAGGAAAAAGAAGTTATATGCTAAATTGTCGAAGTGTGAGTTTTGGCTACAGGAAGTTCAGTTCTTAGGACACATAGTCAGTAATGAAGGGATCAAAGTGGACCCGGCAAAGATCGAGGCAATTACGAATTGGGAAAGACCGAGAACACCCACTGAGGTAAGAAGTTTCTTGGGATTGGCAGGATATTATCGACGATTCGTTCAGAATTTCTCAAGAATTGCAACACCATTGACAAAGCTTACACGAAAGAATGAAAAGTTTATATGGAATGACAAGTGCGAAGAAAGTTTTCAGGAACTGAAGCGGAGATTAATCACAGCACCTGTTTTGTCACTTCCAGACGATCAAGGGAATTTCGTAATTTATAGCGATGCTTCTTACAAAGGATTAGGATGTGTTCTTATGCAGCACGACAAGGTGATTGCGTATGCGTCAAGGCAATTGAAACCACACGAACAGAAGTACCCTACTCATGATTTGGAGTTAGCAGCCATAGTATTTGCTTTGAAGATTTGGAGACATTATTTGTATGGAGAAAAATGTGAGATTTTCACGGATCACAAAAGTTTGAAATATATATTTACCCAGAAGGAACTTAATATGAGACAAAGGAGATGGTTAGAATTGATCAAGGATTATGATTGCTCGATTAATTATCATCCCGGTAAGGCGAACGTTGTAGCAGATGCGTTAAGTCGGAAGGAAAGGTTAAATGTGTTATCCATACCTGAAGAGATATATAAAGAATTTCAAAAATTGGAATTGGAGATTAGAATTTACAAGCCTGAGGAAGCAAAAGTGTACAGTATGATTTTCCAACCGGAGTTATTGGAGAAAATAAAGAAATGCCAGAAAGAGGTAATGGATCAAGATATAAATAGTTTGGTAGGTGAGGAATTATGCACGCAACAAGATGATCAAGGTATTCTTAGGTTTTCTTCAAGAATTTGGATTCCACCAGTGACGGAGCTGAAAAATGAAATTTTACAAGAAGCACATAGTTCAAGATATTCCATCCATCCAGGGAGTACCAAAATGTACAAAGATTTAAAGAAGAATTATTGGTGGCCAGATATGAAGAGGGAAATTACGGAATGGGTTAGTAAATGCTATACATGTCAGAGAGTTAAAGCAGAGCATCAGAGACCAAGCAGATTGCTATAGCCATTGGAGATTCCAGAGTGGAAGTGGGAATATATTACCATGGATTTTATAGTTGGATTACCAAGGACAAGGGCTAATCATGATGCCATTTGGGTTATAGTAGATAGACTTACCAAGTCAGCTCATTTTCTGCCTATAAATGAAAGATTTTCGCTCGACAAGTTAGTTCATATGTACTTGAAAGAGATCGTAGTTCGTCATGGAGTTCCAGTGTCTATCGTATCTGATAGAGATCCAAGGTTTAATTCAAGATTCTGGAAGAGTTTTCAAGAATGTTTGGGAACAAAATTGAATATGAGTACGGCCTATCACCCCCAAACGGATGGCCAAAGTGAAAGAACGATCCAGACAATCGAGGACATGCTACGTGTTTGTGCTATTGATTTCAAAGGAAGTTGGGACGAGCATTTACCCTGGTAGAGTTTTCTTATAATAACAGTTATCATGCCAGCATTGGGATGCCACCTTATGAAGCCCTTTATGGACGTAAATGTAGATCTCCAGTATATTGGGACGAAGTAGGAGAACGCAAAATACTCGGACCCGAATTGGTACAGCAGACAAAGGAAGTTGTTGAAATTATCCAGAAAAGATTAATAGCCGCACAAGATCGTCAAAGGAAATATGCAGACCAGTCAAGAAAAGACATGGAATTTGAAGAAGGAAGCTTGGTATTATTGAAAGTATCACCGTGGAAAGGACTAACAAGGTTTGGGAAGAAAGGGAAGCTAAACCCAAGATATGTCGGACCTTTTGAAATCCTAAAGCGTATTGGCAAAGTAGCTTACGAGTTGGTTTTACCTCCGCACATGGAGCACATTCATAATGTTTTTCACATATCAATGCTTAAGAAATATAATCCAGACTCCAGGCATGTAATAGAATATGAGCCAATAGAACTTCAAGCAGATTTATCATATGTAGAGAGTCCGATAGAGATTCTAGAGGAAAGAGAGAAAGTATTGAGAAATAAAGTGGTAAAGTTAGTAAGAGTATTGTGGAGAAACCCAAAGGTTGAAGAGTCAACAGGGAGTTAAAAGTGATACGAGAGAAAAGTACCCTCATTTGTTTTCTTAGGAGATTCTGATGACAGAATCCTTTTAAGGGGGGAAGGATGTAATATCCGGGATATATCGTGTAATTATTTTTGCTATTATATAATTATTATGTGTGTTCAGTATCTATTCTGTGAGTTAATTGTTAAAGTGTTATCTGTACTTGGTTATTCAAAAATAATATTAATTGAGTATTTTAATTTTTATATGTCCAAAATAAAATATAGATAATTGTCATATCTTCCTAATTATTTTTATGTTGGTTTATGGATTTATAAGAATCATATGAAATTTCTAAAATCTTTTTCCGGGTAATTAAAATCTATTTTATAAAAACGGGAACCAACCGACGTCAACCGTTGTTACGTTTTTGGAACCCGAAACTCTTTCGAGAACTCCTTCCTAACCTAATTGTAATATTCCGAGCATTTTCCATGTTTCGACTTTTTCGATCCGGCGTACGGTTTGTCCTGCGCGGGTCCCGGCGCAACATTTTCGATACAATATTCGTTTCGGTAAATCAATAAAACCCGTATTTTCGATAAACGGGAGCTTTTTTTTAAACTATCACAATTATCACTTCGTAATACGTGTAACCAGGCGCTGAGACCAAGACCGCAGTACAAATTGTACTGATTTGGATAATTATCCCGAAAACCGATACCGTTTGGATAAGTTTTTACAAATAAACGTACCGTTTTATATTCGGAATGATCCAACGGGATACTAATTTTCCGTAATTATAAATAGCCTTTTACCGTAATTTATTTCGTATCAAAATCAATTGCAGACAGATAATTATATAATTTTCAGAGAAAAACCCTAATTTCCTAAAACTGTTCTAAGAATCAAACAAGCATTTGGAGGTGTTATTGAATTCGGTTTGGAAAGCTCGAGTAACCAATCTGAAGGTCTTGAAGAGCTCTACCGGATTCTGTAATCCATACACCTGCAGAAATCAAGGTTATTTTTAAAAATATGAATTTTTGTTCGGATGATTGTTTGTATGATTTGATGATTGCATGTTGTAGAGCTTGTTTTTCTGATGATTTTCATATGTCATACGTCTGATTTGGAGTTCAATAACATGTTCAAATTTGAGTTTGATTTTCGAATTTTAAAATTAGGGTTTATAACCCGTATGAATGTTCTCAATTGAAATTTGGGGGTTTCTTATTCTGTGATAGATTGATGTTGTGTTATAATGGGTTGTGTTCTCTGTGAAATTTGCAATCTAGTCGTATAAGTTTCATGAACCAACGAGGTCTGTAGAGAAGGGAGTTGTGTTTTGAAGTTTTCCGATGTTCGCCGGAAACTGGAAAATTTCACGGCCAAATTCCGGCCAACTCAGGGATTGTTAGGATGAATTTATTGCATGGTTGTGTTCCTGGTGTTGTGTAGATGTGATCTGGAGGTGATGGTGGCCTGAGCATCCCTGGAACGTGTTCTCCGGCCATCCCCGACTGTTTTCCGGCGACCCCCTGGAAAATTACAGTTTAGTACCTATAGTTTTGAAAACGATGCAGTTTGGTCCCTGTAGTTTCCAAACTTTGCAAAAATTGGATTTCTGTTTTAAAAATGTTTAAAAATCATATTTCCTATTTATTTTTATTATAAAAATTCATTTTTAATTTCTGAAAATTCTAAAAATTATTATTTTAATTCTAAAAATTATTTTTAATTCACAAATAAATCTAAATTAATTAGTTAATTAATTTTAGTTAATTTCTAATTGATTAATTGGTCAATTAATTCGAAAATTAATTGATTAATTGATTTAATTAATTATTAATTAATTTTAATTAATTATTTAATTAGATTTAATTATTTAAAAATAATTAAAAAAATTCTAAAAAATAGTTTCGAGCTTTAAAATATTATTCTAAATTATTTCCAAGGCTCGATAATTATTCTAAAATTATTTCGGAGCCAGAATTGGCCAACCGAACCCTGTTTATTAACCCGAAATTGATCCAACGACCCGTTTTAATTCCGAAAAATGTTTTAAAAATCATTTTAAATATCAGAAAGCCTATTTATGACCCGAAACTTCTTTATAAATAATATATCATTGATTACGTAATGTATTATGTGCTATATGTGACTTGTTAATTGACTATCGGTCTATATATTGGGTGTTTACTTGATTATTGCATAACTTTCAATCCGTTAATCGGATTTGGGTAAAACGAAGGGTAGATAGAAGTATGTGTTGAATAGAATTCCATGAGTAAATTATTGATAGATGCTTATGATATGTGAGCAGAAGAGGCAAGATGTAGGAAAGGGAAACATATAGTTGAGGAGTAAGACGCTTGTGATTGGAAGCGAGTGTAGTGTAGTAAGCTAATATCAGGCAAGTGTTCTGAACTTTCTCGAGATATTGTAGTATTTGATAGTCAGATTGATATTGCAAGTGCTTTGAAGCACTGAAACCTAAACTCTGATTCCAGTTATTGTTCTTGAGCCATAAACCTTATTCTTTCTAGACCATTGATTGTTGTATACCTAAACACAAATCTCAAGTATACGATATTACTCCACAAATACATGTAAACAAAATCCCAAACACTGAACTGAATTACTTGTACATTCAATCATTGTATCCTATGCTTTGAAAGCCCAAATCTTTGAAACCCTGAAATGTTGATTCCTTTGTTATCCAATTCTTTCATTACCCAGCATCCAAGCTTTTAAATTACCTTATTGATCCTTACAAGGATTGAAACCCTTTCATTGTTAAACATTTATTATTGTTAATGATTTCGGTTATTGTTTATTATTGCATATTCTGTTATTATGTTAGAATTGGATTGTTTTTATAAAATTATAGACCAGATTCGTGGTCAGACCATATAATGGTCAAGTTAGGCCAATGTGTGCCTTGGATCCAGTAGTTAGAGCAATGCTGTGTGCCTTGCTCGGGGTTAGTGCGTGACTGATCAGCAGTCTAACCTTGGTTTTTAATTTAAAAGTATAATATCCAATTCTAAATCATAATCCAATGTTCACTTGATATCATAATCATATTCACCTGATGATCATTATTCTCAGTTTTGTCATTGTGACTTGCTGAGCTAGTTAGCTCATTTGTGCGATGTTGTTTATATTCTTTCCAGTTAAAAAGGAACCAGTTGGTAGCAAGGATCCCCAGTCCAGCGCGAGAACTAGGGGTTCAGGTTGAGAAAGCTGAGCTAGTAGGCTTCTTTTGGGATAATTTAAGTTTGTAAAAGTTTGTAATAATGTTTAATACTCAGTTTGAGTTTGAAATAGTTGGGATTTGAACGGTTTGTAATATATTAGTGTGTTTGGCTTGTGTGCATACTTTAACCTGTTACGGTCCGTGGTGGTTGGTAAGTAGGGTCACTGCATATATTATTATTATTTTTATTATTGTTATAAGCAGGTTATAATTAAGGTGTGTGTGTGGACCTCAAACTTCTGACCCGGGTTTGGAGGGCGCCACACGGGGGTTGAAAATTGGGAAGCGGTAATGCTTTGAAATTTTAGACAAAAATCAGAAAGGGGTAAATAGGATACTCACACTTAAACACACACCCTCGCACACTCAAGGAACCGCTTCTCTCTGTCTTGTCTCAAAATTAGGGTTTTCATTAGAAGATTTTGGCTTCAAAATTTTGGGATTTTATTTGGGGTTACTTAGGATTTCGTTTGGGGCTAAATAAGGTTTCAATTTCCACTCTCTAAAAACTAGGTTCAAAATTTTGGGGTTAGGCTTTCACTAATATGGGTTTCTATTCGGGGTTTCAATTGAAGAGTGTTCTTCAAGACTTTAGGGTTTAAGTTTGGTTTTGGCTCAGAATCAATGGGTTAACCTTGATTTGTTTCGATTTTAAGGTATAGCCCCCCTCTGTTTGTCTCGTTAAGGTCGAGAAGTCTCCTCTTGTGCTATGCCTGCACTTCCAGGTTTCAGATTCTATTATCTTATATTTACATTTTATATCATTACTTGTGTTGTTTGTGTTCGTTTAATAATAGTAACAACCCCAAGTGTGAGTGTTCCAACACCACAAACAAAAGAGAGAGCTAAGCTTAAAGAAATGTTTGAAGATGCTTATGAGAGGTGTAGAACTAACCCCTTGGAAGGTGTTTCTTTTAATGTTCAAGATTTTCATCTTGCTATTCAGCAGTAGGATTTTAATTCTGAGATTGGCACCAAGGTTGTTCCTCTTTTCTTGTTTTGTGTGTGTGTTTTTGTGTGTGTGTGTTTTTTGAGGTGATTGTGTGAATAATTGAGGTGGGGTTGATGTTAATGTTTATGCTTTCGTTTATCAGATTGTGTAATCACTGGTAACAGATAGTAAGAATATTTTGCTTAGTTGATATGCTTGCTGATGAATTTGTGTAGTAATTTAGTGTTTGTTCTATTGAAAAGTGCATTTGCTCCAAAATGTCTTCCATATGTTCTTAGGTTAATAATTGTGAATTACCTGATTGATTTTGTTTTTATGGATTTTCCTATCTGCTTCAGATTCTATCTAATCTCCCTAATACTATGAGTTTTGTAGATAACACTGACAGCATTGACTGAGGAGGGTAGGAACTGCATTATCTTCAACAATACAGGGTCATAGTACAAATTACACACAAGTCAGTGTTCCACACAAAGCAAACAGCTGGGAAATCATTATATCAACCGTCTAAAAGCAACTGACGACCAAGACATAAATAAGCATCCACTTCCATTTCAGTCTCTTGTTTGTAAGATGCACATTTTAAGTCTGATCTTCGTTTTCTGAGTTTTGTTGTTGCAGCTTAAGGATGCAAATGTGTACTTATTCTCACCATGGATATTCAGCTCAATCGTGGTATCAGGTCGAGCCTGATCGAGTTCTAGTGGAATTTGTGTTTCTAGATCGGTATGGTGCCTTTGGAATATAGTTTGTTGCAGGTTAATTTTTATCTAGTATTATTGGGTTCATATCTCTGCTACCCGTGTTTTGTTACAAATGAAGCTGTTGACTTTCTGAAAGAGACCTTTTCAACATTCGACATCGATGGTGTAAGTTCTTGTTTCTCTGCTAACTGTCAGCACTTCCAATTTATGCATTGCTTATCTCTGTGAATCGTGAACCTCAATAACCTGATGGATCTTATGATAATTATAGATAATTTAGACCTATATATTAGTACTGACCATTAATCCATTATGAACTCTGTTTTTCCAATGTTGAGTGTTAAATTTTATCCATAAAGTGAAAGCATTCATGAGTAACATAGTTTCCTCGCTATTTTCTTGATACATTTCTCTGGATCTTAGTTTAATCGTGTTAAATTTGAGTGTGAATTTGAGTGGAAGAATTGGATAGAGGACATGGTTCCATTTTTTAAAACTTCCCAGCATTACCTTTTCCCCAAGTTTGAATAACATAGTTTCCTCGCAATAAGGTTGCTGGAAATCAGACCCAAAAAGGAAAAGTCAACTGTAGACAGCTTTAGACTTTAGAGTAATCAACGAAATAATAAACTCTGCTTCACCATTTTAAACGCTTTATATAATAATAATAATAAATAATCAAAAGTCCTAAAAAGAACTTCACTTTATTTAACCCAATCAATCAAATCCATGTAAGACCGCCACAATCGTGCAAACCGCGTATGCCAAACTTATACTGCTACTAGTAGTATGCAGAGACACAAAGTGTATACATATAAATGAAATGTTGTCCTAAAGCATCAGCATCATCATTGCTTTTTAAGCTTCTTACGAGTCTATCACTACTTTACCATTATCCCCCCCCACTTGTGCAAATTATTATTATACTCACTCAAATGCATGCATTTCTTGAAACCCCAGATGAGTTTTTGAGCAATTTCAAGATTCTAGTACAAGTTTAGAGCTCAAGTGATAAGTTATTAAGGATGGCAGGAGGAAGAGGAGGAGAAACAAGTGATAAGTTGGAAAGGGAGCTTGATAGAACACCCACATGGGTTGTTGCTGTTGTTTGTGCTGTTATTATCATCATTTCTATTGCTCTTGAGAAGATTCTTCATCAACTTGGAGTTGTATGTCTTCCCATTTCTTTTTTTTTTGCTATTATCTTGTTAAGTTTGGGCTATCTTTGTTTAAGTTTTTATTATTTTATTACTCATTTGCTACCACTTTGATCCTTTTTTGTGGGTTATGTGTTGCATATATAGACCCCCTTTGCCTGCCAAATCCATTATTTTAATAGATTATAGAGAGAGGTTATCCAAATAGGGATTTTATTACTCTCTTCATATATTGAATTTTGTAATTTCTTGCTTGTTTTTGGGTTGTAAATTCTTGAATTCACAAAAAACCTTGATTGTGCGTGTTATATGTGGAAATATATTTACTGCTCAGATGAAGTTATTTAAGTAGATAATAGATTATTAATGCTTTTAAATGTATATTTAGTGGTTCACAAAGAAGCACAAGAAAGCTCTGTTTGAAGCCTTGAACAAGGTTAAATCTGATAAATAACTCATTAAACTTTATCTATCCCTCTTTTTTGACTATGTTTATAATTTTCTATAAGAATTAAAATATTTCAAAATGATTCTTGTTGAATTACTGCAGAACTGATGGTTCTTGTACATTCTTAATTTTTTGCATCTTTTTTCTCATAATTTATTCCTTTTATACAAATGTCCTTTACTGTACCGGTTTGTTTTCTCTGTTGTGGACCCTGTGTAGAAAAATTAGTTCAAACTTCACAAGTGCAGATTTTATGAACTGTGTACTTGATGTCGAAAAAATCTGTCTCATTAGCAGCGTGCTCTACCATAGTTTTCTATGTATACAAATTCAGGAAGGTTTGCTTATTTTTTTAATGAGCCTGGTATGCTTGAGAAGTATTTATACCATTTGATTCTGATTACTATTCTACACGTGCATTATATATTTGGATTTTTGACACCATCCGATTAGAGTTTGGTGCTTGTAATTGCAGGCAGTAGGTTTCTACTTTATACCTTTTGCCTATACCTACCACTGACAAAAAAAAGGACAAAAGAAAAAAGATTTCCTGCAAGATAGATAAACCTTAATCAGTTTTCTATAGAATTTTGTATTAATTGCTCTATGTATCAATACACAGATTGTTCCATAAACCTTTAGTCTCGTAATATTTTTTAGAAGCAGGGATATTGATTTTAGAAATTTATGCTTTGGAAAATATGGAAATGCCAGATGCAATGGAGGCAATATTTCAGTCTACACTTACTTTGGGAAGAAATGGGTCTGTGAGTATATTCACTATTCTAGTTTGAAATTTATTGTTTGTAATCAGTTACTAAAATGAAGCATTAAACTAATTGTTGAAGGCATTTGGTACATATGGATAAAAAATTGTGTATAATAAAAGAAATTTAAGATGCATGTGTTTTTACACTGAAAGCATAAACTTATTTACATCATATACATTCTGTCATTTGTGATGGGGTGGGAGGGATGTCCCTTGTCTTATTTAAAGTTTAGTAATTTACACAGGCAGTTATAACTACTAGACCATGGATTATGGTATATAACCTTAGGAAATCATTTTAAATATGTTCTTAATTTGCTAGTGTTATTTATCATTTTTTAATTATTTACATAAATAAGTATTTGTACCTTAAGTCCTGTGCAGCATTTTGAAATTTATTTACTGCAAATGTGAGAAATTTTTTAAATCTTTAATTAAACCAAGAATTATAGTTAATTTTTGCTTCTGCATATATGCAGGGTGGACTTCCTGGGGCTAAAAAGTTCTCGAGCACAGAAACTCTCATCGGATTACTAAAGAAGCAAAAGGAACTGAATCGACCTTATGGAGCTATCTGTGCATCCCCTGGTTGGGTCTGGAGCCACATGGCTTACTTAACGTATCGTCTCTTACCATCTCCGCATTTTACTGCAAAACATTATAGGATATGTTTAAAGATTAAAATTATCATATACTTATTTTCTTCCGTTTATTTAGAACATATTAATTCTTTTTTATGTAGTAGATTACTAGTCTTGTACGTGTCTTTCTTTACTTATAGATTCTGGTTTGATATTAACTTTTTGTATGACAAAAAATATTATACTGAAATTCAAGCAAATATGAATGTGGCTCACCATGGAGAGAAACAACCACACGGAAGAAGAATCATTGTCAAATAACGGCCAACAAACACCATATAATTTCATAGCATTAGTAAACAGTTGCATGCGAATGTTCATATAGTATTGTAATAATCTTATCAAAAGGCAAAATTTAGTCTCATTGGTTCAAGTTTATTTATATAAGAATGGTAGTATGGTGATGCTGAAGGTAGTGGTAGTATGAGGAAACTGATGTTATGGTTGTTGGACTGATGTTTATGGTTTGTGGATTGTGGATTGTATTGGTTTTAAGACAATGGTCTTATTTATGGGAATGTTAATTTACAAACAGTTCTTAGCATTTTTTTTTTGTAAAAGCGTTGCAATAAGTCTTTATAGTGTTGCTAATAATCACTAAAAACGTTGCTAAGAACACTAAAAAACATTGCAAAAAACACTAAAAAGCGTTGCAAAAAGATTGCATCGATACCCCACATGTGGGCCCCATTGTGGGGGCCACAAATATTGTACTGATAGCCCAAACCCTACTGTAACACTTTTCAAGACCTATTGCAACCCCATTGGTGTTGCAATAGCACGTTTCTGTAACGGATAACCAAGGGTTGCAACAGGGTGTCACCGGGGTTGCAAAAAACTCTATTGCAACGCCTAAAATTGCAACCCCGAAAAAGAGTCGCCATAGCCTTTTTTTGGCCTTTAGCAACGCTTTTTTGGCCTTTAGTTACGATTTCTTGGGGTTGCAATATCCAACCTATGGCGTAGTGTGTTTATGGAGGCCATTATGATGGAGAAAAGACAGCAGCTCGTATCCTTCAAGCAGGATTCTTCTGGCCTATATTGTTTAAGGATGCGCATCAGTTCGTTTTAAAGTGTGATCGCTGCCAGCGTGTTGGTAATATGTCAAAGAAGGATGAGATGCCTCTTAATGTGCTTCTCGAGGTTGAGGTCTTCAATGTTTGGAGAATTAACTTCATGGGGCCATTTGTCTCACCGTGCAACAATCAGTATATCTTGTTGGCAGTAGATTATGTCTCAAAATGGGTGGAAGTTAAAGTTTTGCCGATAAATGATGCGAAGGTAGTGCTCAATTTTCTTCATAAGCAAATATTCACAAGATTCGTAACTCTAAGAGTAATAATCAGTGACAAGGGATCGTATTTCTGCAATCGCAAGTTCACTGCTATGATGCAAAGATATAATGTGAATCATCGTATTGCTACAGCCTACCATCCTCAGAATAATGGTCAAGTTGAGGTGTCTAACGGAGTGATCAAGCGAATTCTGGAGAAAGTTGCATGTCCGTCGAGAAAGGATTGGTCTTTGAAGCTGGATGAAGCTGTTTGGGCATATCGAAAAAAATTCAAGACTCCGCTAGGCATGTCACTGTTTCATTTGGTTTATGGTAAAGGATATCATTTAGCTGTGGAGCTAGAACACAAGGCATATTGGGCTTTGAAGAAACTGAACCTTGATCTGGATACAGCTGGTAAGAAAATGATGCTTTAATTGAATGAACTCGATGAGTTTCGACTTCACGCATATGAGAACAACAAAATGTACAAGGAGAAAGTCAAGAGATGGCACAATATGGGTCTAGTGCTCAAATCATTTGCGTTGGGGCAACAAGTTCTTTTGTTCAACTCTCGTATCCGTCTTTTTCCTGGAAAATTGGAGTCGAGATGGTCAGGGCCGTTTGTTGTCAAAACTGTATTTTCACAAGAAGCGATGGAGATTTTTGAGAATGATCCAGGCCAGGAATTCAAGGTGAATGGGAAGCGTTTGAAGCATTACTATGGAGATACGGCAAACCGTGAGGTGGTTAGTGTCATTTTATTGTCAACTTGATCTCGGAATTCTACGTCAAGCTAGCGACGTAAACCAAGCGCTTCTTGGGAGGCAGTCCATGTTTGTTGTACATTAGTAGTTGAGAAAAGAATAAAGAAGGAAGAAAATTAGAAGAAAATACAAAAAAAAATAGGGCAATTTTTCGAGGAGCACGGAGCTCCAGCGCTGGGAAGCGGGGCGGCTACGCTGAAACAGCAGAAATTGAGTGCGCCCGCGCTCCGAAGCGGGACGGCCACGCTGAGCCCCAGAAAAAGAAAAAAATGGAAAATTAGAAAATTAGAAAAAAAAACAAAAAGAAGTTTATACCCCATTCTTAACCCCGATTTTCAACCCTATTTTTCCCATACTCCCACTACTTCCACTACCTACAATCACTACCCAATAACCCTAATCTAACCCTAATTCTCTATATATACATACACCTATATACATCCATCTCCACGTTACATGTATTCTATCAAACCCTAAATCTCTCTACATACCTCTCTTATCTCACTTAATCTATTCCAACGGCACCAGAGAGAGCCCACACTCAAGGAAGCAGAAGCACTAACATACTTCGAGTGTTGGGGGTGCGAGCCTCGATTTGTTACTCCGGAGGCTGAAGTGGAGTACACAAGGTTGTTATCGAAGCCGATTGCAGAAGAGAGGGGTTTTTTACCTTCGGGTAAGGATGGTAAGCTTCTCAAGATGATCTTGGAGATGGGATGAGTTTCATTTTATGAGGCACCCGAGGTTGTGCCTATGATTATCGTTCGTGAGTTCTATGCGAACGTAAAAGCTATTAAGAATGGGTGTTCGGTGGTGCGTGGGTTGACAGTGGACTACAACCCGGAGGCTATTCGCAGGGTTATCAACCAACCTGAGAGATAGCCTACTCAGGAGGAGTGGGTTAATAAGACGGGGGAGGACTTTGATTTGGATTTAATTATGGCTATGCTGTGTATCCCGTAGATACAATGGAAGTTCAAGTGGGGATCGAACGAGTATCTCAATTTTCCTGCTTCATGCATGAACAGGTTTGCTCGTGCTTGGAATGCTTTTATTTGTGCGAATATCATGCCTTCTTCTCATGTGCATGATGTGACTGTGGATCGTGCGAAGTTGTTAGAGGGGATTTTGCAGGGAGATTATGTGGATCTCGGTTCTGTTATTCATCAGGGTATTTTGCGGTTTTTGCGTGGAGGCACTACGGGGTCTATCCCTTATGCCTCAATTGTGACCAAGCTTTGTGTTGCGGTGGGTGTTCATTGGCCCGCACATGAGCAACTTCAGTTACCGAGCGCTTTCATCGATATTTCTACGATCTTAAGCATGCAGGAGTGGTATGGTGGGAAGGCTGATGAGAAAGGACTTGGGTACACCTAAAATCATTTTCCAGGTGGTCAGCCAGCCAATCAGATGTATGCTGGTGGTTCAACTCAGGCACGCAGAGCAGTGTAAAGAAATCAGATTGGTGATGCTAGTTCTTCGCAGCAGCAGCCGCAGGAGACAAAGGATAGTGCTGGTTTAGGCTCGACGAAGTATAGGCGTTTGAGGAGGAGGATGGATGTGATGTATGAGTCGCAGAGCAGGTTTGTGCAGGATCTTACTCAGGCATTGGGTACAGCTTTTCGAGCCACGGGGGTTGACATATGGTGGCCAGTTTTTGGAGAGGATTTTATGTACCCTCCTCCTGACACTCCACCCATAAAGGGTGATGATCATTCTTCTTCCGAGTAGGTATCCCTTGATTCCTTGCTATTACCTTCATTGAGGACAGTAAAAATTTTAAGTTTGGGGGTGATAGTTAAGGAATATTTGTAGGTGAGTCCATATAGATGCATATTCATGATAGTTTAGTTCATATAATTTTCATATTTTTTATGTAGTTATTTGTTTTTGTTTTTTTTTGTTTTGCGTATTTATTATCATGTTAGTATGTTACATATAGTTGCATTGACATTATATAATAATCCCTTAGATTGCTTTTCCGATTAATTTGTGATGTTGATTCGAGTGGAGTGATGTCGTATAGAGGACTGTTAAGTCCTAACGAATTGATTTGCATGCTAGAAATAAGAAAATTTCCACTAAGTCTTATAGGTTACTTGAATACTAGATCATGATCATGATTTATTTGTTTATCGAGGTTTAATCACTTGTTTATGTCTAGAATTTATGTTATTCTCTTAGTGACGAAATAACATGGATTTTTTAAAATTGGAGAAAAATATTGGATATCAATGCTAGTTCTTTCTAGGCATCAAATGGGTAGTAGCCGGCTCATATTTATATGAGTGGTATAGGGTTGAGCGAGTGGAGCGAAACACACTCGTTCAAAACATGTAGAGAAAAAAATGAAAAAAAGAAAAAGAAAAAGAAAAAAAATATGTGTTATGCATAATTGATCATGAGTGGGCTCTTTAATACTCGAGTTATTAAGTTCTAGGGGACTTTGTGCCTAGTGACCTAAGGCTTTTATAGTCCGGGATCCGCTAACCTAACGCTCGCTACATGGGTATTATTGCATAATCTTATGTGGACCTCGCTTATTGCACGATCAAATAAGCATGTTTGTGTTTTTTATGTGTTATCAATAAAAGCATGAATCCTTGTATAACTCCGATAAAATTGAAGTGTTGTCAGTCATTTTGTGTTTATCGTTTATTCTGTTTATAACCTTGTGATTATCTTGACGAGAGGTGAGTTATGAATATTGATCTAGTTTTGAGAGTATATCTGTTAAGCAATTGCACACACACACGTTTTTGGCTTGTGAGTTGATTTGTGGGATTTGATTGAACTTTGTGTGAATAATTACATTATTTGAGATGTTGCTTATTGATTGGTTTAGTTATTCTGGGGGGATCATTGCATTCATGTTAGTTGCATTTATGTATTTTTATTTCTTGTTTTTGAGTCTGTTATGCTTGAAGACAAGCATCGATTCAAGTTTGGGGATGTGATAAGTGGCATTTATATCCACTTAGAATGTTTCGTAAAGGCTCGAATTGGTGATTTGTACTCAAGTTATTTGTGTTTTTGATGTGTTTTTTGGAGTATTTTGCATTTCAAGGCATATTCGAAAGAAGGAATGGATATTGCATGTTTTATGCTTAAAAGAGTATTAGGATGGAACCTCGGTCGATTGCGCACAAGAAACCAGCACGAGAAGGTCAAGAAAGCAAAAAAATTCAGTTTTTCCAGAAGCTCAGGGCGGCCGCACTAGTCTTGGGAGCGGCCGCGCCCATTTGTCAGGAAGCGAGCGCGCCCGCGCTGGTATGCGGGGCGGCCGCGCCCAGTCGAATTTCTGGAATCCTTATTCTATTATAAGATTGATTTTCTGGACTCCTGATCTGTTGGGATGGTATTTAAAAACTTTTAAAAGACGTTTTTCATATAGAAGAGCAAGGAGATGACAACAAAAAGACCTAATAGCACAATATAACGAAGGAGAAGAAGATCTTATTTTTACTTATGATTCTTTGCTTAAGTTGTAATCTTGGATGCTTGTTTTCTTTATTGTTTGAACCTAATATTCTTTTTAACGTACTTTGTAATTATTATTCAGTTATTTCAGACCTAGTTTATCTTAGTTTATTTACCATGCTTTCATTGGAACCTATGGTGATGATGAGTTCGGTTATGAACTAACCGTTGTCGTGGGGTTCCAACGGATTTACTTATGGATTTCTATAGTTAATTATTTTGATACCTAAGTGTGTGGTGATTGTATGATATCCTATTATTGGTTGTGTGTATTCGTCTTATGTGCGTCATGAACATATAAGATAGTTTGTTAATCTCTATTGAAGCGACAGTGAATATAGTGATTTAGAACTTGTCATGCTAGCATAGGTTCATGTATTTGTTATGCATGATTCGTAGGCAATTTTAACCATCTTACTTGCCCTATGTAATCACGATAGATAACTTGTTCATTAAACCTTCAAGCTGTCAAATTCTATAGACATATAGGGTCTCAACATAATTGGTGTCTATTCAGCTTATATCTCTTTTGTGGATGTCTGGTAGTAGGGTATTCGTACAATGAAAGTTGGCGATTACTAGTTTTTTGTTATCTAATTAGTTGTCATCACCATTGCATGGTAAGGTTAAGAACAATGACTTTGAATGAAGTATTTAATAGAGTTAGAATCCCATATTTGTCTCATATAGTTAATTCAATCACTTTTATTCTTAGTAATTTCATGTTAGTTTAAACTTAGTTATAAACATCTCAACTTGTTATTGTCTTAGCATTGAGAGATAGCCATACCATTGTTGCATAGGTGCATAATCTTAAGTTAATAATAAAAGATTCTATATGGGAACGAACTAGAAAGTATTCTATATTACTTGCGAACGCATATACTTGCGTGTAATTTTAGCGCGTGTTTGCTACCTAACACCCCCCAAGTGTTGTCCACAAATCCCTTAATGGGATTCTTTAAGCGCCTCCTCTGCTTTAAGAGGTCTCAAACACTTCAGGTATAGAATAACAAAGGACCTTTTTTTGAGAAGGCCTGCAATCAATGAATATCTCAATGCTCTCACCGACAACTTGCGTGCTTCATGGGCATCGTCGGGAAGCCATCAAGTCTCAAGGTGAGTTTTGATCGGGTCTATCCAATAACTTGCCACACCAACCGGTGCTATCAGATTTATGACATGTATAGTAGGTATCTTAAGGACCTAAAAGTTGATACTTCTCTAATAGTTCTTGATTTCGGACGAGGCGAACTGGGATAGAGCATCAGCCGTAGTGTTCTCCTCTCTCTGAACATGTTCTGCATATCATTCATCAAACTGAGTCAGTATTCCTTTCACGACTCTCAGGTGCTTGGCCATAGTATCATTTTTGTCCTCAAACTCTCCATTAACTTGAGCAAATATAAGTCTTGAGTCTCCATGGACCTTCAAGTTTTTAGCCCTTACGACTCTGGCCAAGCCTAAGCCGGCTATTAATGCTTCATATTCTACTTCGTTGTTCGTAGTTGGGAAGTCCAATTTCAAAGCATACTCAATCATGAACCCATCGGGGCTTTGCAAGACTCGGCCTACACCACTAGATTTTTTTTGGACGCTCCACCAAAATGGAGAACCTAATACTCTTTCAGGATCGTATCTTTATCCTTCTCTTTCTCTCCTCCTTCTGGGGTTACTATCTCTTGCCCCCCGATTTCTTGGTCGTTAATGGTGCATTCGACCATGAAGTCTGCTAAGGCCTGAGTATTGATTATCGTTCGAGGCTTGTACTTGATGTCAAATTCTCCTAAATCAATTGCCCATTTGATGAGCCTTCCACTGGCCTTCGGGCTATGAAGAATGTTCCTCAAGGGTTGGTCCGTCAGGACTTCGATCTTGTGAGCCTGGAAGTATGGTCTCAACTTCCTCGAGGTTGTGATGAGGGTAAATGCAAACTTCTCTGTGATGGAGTAATTCAACTATGCTCCGTGGAGCACCTTATTTACATAGTATACAGGCTTCTGGAGTTCATGTTCTTCCTTTATTAGGACCGCACTCACGGCTTGTTTAGATACCACTAGGTACAAATAAAGGGTGTCCTCCGGACTTGGTTTGGCCAGTAATGGGGCTTCAGTCATGTACTTCTTTAGTTGTTCAAAGGCCTCTTGGCTCTCAGATGTCCATTCAAAAATTTTCACCTTCTTAAGGGTTCTGAAAAAGGGCAGAAAGTTGTCTCCAGACTTGGAGATGAACCTCCCTAGAGCTGTGATTCTTCATGTTAGCTTCTGAACATACTTGATGGAGGGTGGTGGCTCCATTTCCAGAATGGCTTTAATTTTGTCGGGGTTGGCCTCTATTCCCCTCTTAGAGACCATGTGACCCAAAAAATTTCCAGACCCAACACCAAAAGCACACTTGGTGGGGGTTTAACATCATCTTGTGGTGCCTCAGCACTTCAAATGCCTCTCCGAGGTGACTAATATGATCGGCCTTGCTTAGGCTTTTGACTAACATGTCATGAACATAGACCTCCATGGTCTTCCCAATTAGATGGGGAAATATCTTATTTACCAACCTTTGGTAAGTAGCTCTTGCATTCTTAAGTCCAAAAGCCATAACAAGATAACAAAACACACCAAAGTCAGTTATGAAATATACCTTGGGGGTGTTATCCTTGTGCATTTTAATCTGATTGTAATATCTGAAGCCATCGATTAAACTTAACATATTGTGCCCCGCGGTGGCATCAATTAGGATATCAATCCTTGGTAGGGGGTAGCAGTTCTTAGGAAAAGCATCATTCAAGTCAGTGAAGTCGATGCACATCCCCCACTTCCCATTGACCTTCTTAACCACTATGGGGTTGGCCAACCACTCAGGGAATTGCACTTCCTCAATATATCCAGCTTCTAGGAACTTCTTGACCTCCTGTTTAATGGCTTCCAACCTATTAGGGGCATAAGTTCTCTTTTTCTACTTTACAGCCTTCCGAGTTGGATCGACGTTCATCTTATGAGTTATGAGATTCGGGTCAATACCAGGCATATCAGCTGTCGTCCAAGTAAACACATTACTGTTCTTTTATAGGAAAGTTATCAATTGGCCCTTCAAGGTCTTGTCTAATGATGCCCCATAAAATGTTACCTTTTCCGGGTCTAAGAAGTCTGGGGGAATCGGGACTAAGTCATTTGTCGACTTTCCTCGAAGTTCTTCATTCTCGTGTACATCCATGTCTTCTATGGGGAGGACCTGCCCCCTAGTTCCATCGGGCATAAGTGCTGCAACATAGCAACCGCGAGCCATTTTATGATCTCCTTTCGCCTCTCCAATACCGTTTCTAGTTGGGAACTTCAGTACCATTTGGTAGGTTGAAGGCACGGCCTTAAACTCATGGATCCTTGTTCTACCCATGATGGCATTATAAGTAGAGGCTGCCTTAACAACCTGAAAGTTCACAATCTGTGTGGCTTCCCTGTATTGCTTCTTCGACTTTGCATTATACATGATTAAACCCATAGATGGGCGCATCAGATGGAGTTAGTTGAGAATTATTTTATCCCATCCTTATGAATGTGTCATGGAAATGAATATCCACGGAAGCTCCATTGTCAACTAGGACCCTCATAACAGAACAATATCCAATTATCGGGGTGATAACCAAAGGATCGTCATGAGGGGATTTCAAACCTTCAAGGTTCGGGTCACCAAATTAAAGTGTCATCTCTGACTTAGAACACTTAGAAGGTTCTCCAACTATGCTCATCACATATCGCGTATAAGCTTTTCGAGAGTTTCTTGTAGTATCATGACCAACATCTTTGTGATACTTGCAGTATCGACTCTTGTCTTTTTTCTCGGGGTCTCCCCTTAGTGGATTCGTTCATTTGAACTATTTGTCCTTCTCAATTTCCATAAGGATTTGGCTTCTTGGAGCGTTCAACCTTGCATTTTCAGTGAACCTTGGTTGCTGATTTTTCTTAGAAGAAGAGTCAGAGCTTTTGCCAATACGAGGATACTTGTCATTGGCATCGTACTCTTGATCCGTATTCCACTTCTTGTTCCCAGCGGGTTCATTACTCACAGCTGTCTTCTTTATACTTTCTTGATTCCTCCACCTTGTAATGAGTGCGGTGGTACCTCTATCACTGATGTGATTGTTCGCGATGGTACATGAGTGTTTGTTCCACTATTGTTTCTGCTCCGTGTGTTCACCATGGTTGTTGTAGTCTTCCCATAGACGGCTCCAAATGTTGTGGAATAAAAACTAGAGTGCGTTAGTAATTAATGCTAGGTTTTGTGAGATTCGAGCTTTAATGGCTGCTCTCGCGATACCATCGGTCCCTACAAGATGCCTACGTAACTCTGTGTGGTAGAGAATCTAGCCAAAAACGAAATTATTTTTTATTGAGGGTAAAAATATAACGTCTCCATTATGTTCGGACCTTAAAAAATATTATTTTAGCATGGTGATTACTTAATCGATTAACTATAATTCTATAAAAGATATTTGAAAAAGACAATATTACTGATTGAACGATATAGTTTTATTGATAATTTTATGTGTATTTTAAAAAAAAATATTTAGGTTTTAATTAAAATTTGATTTTTTAGTTCGCATCAATAGGATATGAATTATACTTAGTCTAATATTAATTTGATTTATCTCGGATCAATGGTTTATATTATTTTATTTTAGCCCGATACCCAATACACCGACCAAATCAAACTAATTATTTTTAATTTTATTTTATTTTTTTTAAAGTCTGGATCAATAAGATAATTTTATTTTAGACTGAATAATTAGTATATATGATTTTATTTTTGTTGGTCGAATTTTATTTTTATTTTAGTTTTGTGTTAGTCTGAATAAATTATATAATATATTTTTTTATCCTGGATAAATAAAATATATTATTCTGTTTATCCAAGTTCATTAGTATAATTTTTTAGGAGCATGGATAATATTATTATTTTATCTTAGTCCGATTCACATGATATATCAACTAAATATTAATAATTATATTTAGTTTACTTAAATTTAATTTAGCCCGCGGTAACAAATTAGAATAATATTAAACTCGATATGAATTAAAATATTAATTGATAGAAAAGTTGAATGTAATATAAATTATAATGATATAGAATTCGATATAAAATAGAATTGAAATTGGTAAAATAACCAAAGAAGTTGACTTTAATATTAATTAGAATTAGAATTGATCGAGCCAATAATTAGAATTAGAATAATTAAGTAAGGATAATTAAGTAATTTCAGCAAGTACCGACTGACCGACTATCAAATGTTTAATATTTTATTTATTATAATATAGTATAGATAAATTTCAATTATAAATTGAATAATTATTTTGTTAATTTATATTACGAAATTATAAAGCATAAGGGGGCCTTTGCCCATTATCTTTAGCTAATTGACTACGTACAACACGGAGCATGTCTTTTGTGGGAGGAATCATCCTTCGATAATTAACTTTAAATTCTAACGTATACCTGGTTAATTTGATAAACAGTTTAAATTGGGATGTGCTATTTATGCCTGTCAAATTACTACTGTAATTTGGAGCGGCTTTGCGTGCTATGACAGCTATTCCTTATCCCTTGTCCATTAACATAATTAGAAGAGACTCGTCAACTATGTGACAAGATAAGTATATTCTTTAGAGTACATATATAAATACATAAGGGTAAGTTTATAATTTTAAGATAAATTATTTGTATTTATAAAAATATTATTAAATTTATACGAGGAAAGTTTATAAGCTCATGAGAGTCAAGTGAGATCATCATCATACCCGATTTTTCTCTATTTTTGATGTAAGAGAGAAAGTATTTTTTAATTACCTGATTATAGATTATGCAGAAAAGAAAAATTTAAAGATTATTATTTTAAATATACGGTTAAAATATTTAGAAATGAGTGCAGAAAGTCAATCGACTATTAAAAAAATAGAGTGAATATATTGTTTATTTCATGTTGTTATGAATATAATATAATTGTAGATTGTTAGAGATTCGATAAATATAGTCAACATAAAGGGATTAATTAAATTTTTAATTAAGAGAAATGCACCATTAAAGCGAATAATTTTTTATATAATATTAAAAATATATATATTTATAATATGTTTGATATATTTTTAGATAAAAGTTCATACCGATGGAAGAAGTGACTGATATACAATTATTTGTAACGTGTAATTATCAACACAAGTGGTGTATGTGATTATTTTGTCAAAAATAAGGAAATTGCTACAGTAATATTCAAGGGAGGAAAAAAGGAAATTGCTTTTACCTGCGCATATGCCGTACACTTAACTACAACCGCGAACGTGAACGGACTGCTTATATGGGTTCCACACTCAACACCCTTGACGGTTACGAATTCTTGATTCTTATTCTTCCTTTCTTTTTTAATAGTAGATAGATTATATTTCTGTTCATAACTTATATTTCGGTCAACATTACATATTTCATTTTACACTTAAATTTGGTGGTTAAAATTCTTAATGTGCTTTAAATACTTATAGTAAAATTTATGAGATTTTTAAGAATTTGTTAAAATCTCAAATTTTTGCTAAAATCTGCAGAATTAAAATCATCATTTTTTTAAAAAATTGATGAATAATTATAAGTCTTGCAGTGTTGCATTGACTGATGATATGTTGAATCCTTGAGGGCTGCAGCACATAAATCCATTAGGCAGCTCCCAAGGTAAGTCGCAGGTTTGATTCTCCCTTCTTTTGTAATTTATACGATCGTTGGGACTCATTTGGATTTATTTTTTTAAAAAAAAAAAGGAAAAACAAATTCCGTTATCTGTAACTGGGGGTTAATGAAGATTCTATTTTTCTAATTAGATTAAGTTATAGCTTCTTTCTGCATTGTACTCGAAAGCTCGAGGATGCTCCCGAGATATGGATGGTGCAATGCATCTCCTTGCTTCAAAAAAATCAGAACAATTTTGAAGGAGTGCTGTTGCATATTAACAGAACCATAAGCATTACATAAGAAAATGTAGTATGCAAACCGGTGCAGTAGTTGTTCAGATTCCAGAGCCGGTGTTATAGTCAAAATTTGGATATGGGTCATTTCGGGTCAAAAATGAATCAATTGAAATCAAATTAGGGTAAAAAAATGAAGCAAAAGATTGAGGCCATAACACATGAGGGGAGGACGCGCCCACATTTAATGAAATGTAAGATATGTACTATGTTTGGGTTTAATCTACAACACAACATAAGTGGACGCGTCCGAGGGGTAGGGCGCGCCCTAGTCAAGAGGAATGCACTACGTGGCTTGTTTGGATGAACGGATTTATCCTCGCTCCGGGCTTGTCCTCGCTTCGGGCTTTTCCTCGCTACGGGCTTGTCCTCGCTCTGGGCTTGTCCTCGCTCCGGGCTTGTCCTCGCTCAGGACAAGGCAAAGGGCTTGTCCTCGCACTAAGCTTGTCCTCGCACTGAGCTTGTCCTCGCTCAGGACAAGACAAAGGGTTTATCCTCGCTCCGGGTTTGTCCTCGCTCCGGGCTTGTCGTCGCTTCAGGCTTGTCCTCGTTCCGGGCTTGTCCTCGTTCCGGGCTTGTCCTCACTTAGGACAAGGCAAAGGGGTTGTCCTCGCTTCGGGCTTGTCCTCGCTCAGGACGACGCAATGAGTTTGTCCTCACCCGAGACAAGGAAAACAAGAACAACCTCAGGACAAGGCAATGATGGAAGGAGTAATGGATGATTATGGAACTAACATATTTATTGTAGGTACTCTTTGAAGAATTCCCTCCTTGAGTCGGTCAAGGAGGGGGATGTCCGTGAAAAGCTTGAAGGCTTCCAGGGGTATGCCTGATGATTGAAGGCCTCCTCATGTATTCAACGGGTGTCCCCGTTGGGGATGCGAGGTTAACTTTGGTGTGTGCTTTGGAAACTCTGTTCTTATATTCAACGGGTGTCCTCGTTGGAGAACTTTGGAGTCATCCTGCACTTTGCACCCAAGAGCTTGGGATTACCTGTCCTGCTATCTGGTGGTTATCCTCATTCGGGGGACAAGAACGCGTCTGGCATTTGGGGTGAATCGTGGCTATACCTGCGTTCGTAATTCAAGGGAGATAGTTGTAGCGGAATGTTATCCTTGCGCAGGGAGATGCATTATCCGTGAAGTCCTGCGATTACAAACGAGCCTTGGGCCTTCGCGGTTGGGCCTCATAGTTTGACATTTCTAAGGCTAGCGGAAGATGGATTCTGGACCGGGTCTAGGAACAAGAAGTCTAAACCCATTAGATTTCTTTTTCCCCAAGAACTACGTGGGTTTGATTCCCTATAAATAGGGATACGTAGTCAAATGGTGAGGGGTTAGAAGTGAGAGCCTTAAGGAGCCACCACCAACCCTAAGCAATCTCAGCCCCCAATTTATCACAACCACCATACTCCGATGACTTTTTCAGCAAAGAACCGCCATCGTAGATCTTAATTCCGGCGACGAACCTCAAACTTTGTTGATACCAAATTCCGCCGTCAACAAATTGGTGCTAGAAGGAGGGGCTGCTGATTAAGATCATAGTCTTGGGAGGAAAAAATATCTTACAATCATGATAGAAGTTCTTATGATGGAAGTGATGGCAGATCTGAAGGAGAGAGCGAGGGAGGCTACGGTCTCCATGAACCTTACGTGCCCAGAAAGATAGTAGATCATCCGAGAGCTCCAGATGTGGGAGGAACACCTCCAGTTCTCATCAGCAACGTTGATATCTTGGAGCAGCTGTATTGCATGGGGGACACTATGAACAACTTTCACTCGAGGCTGAGCATGATGGAGCGTCGCAAAACGAGGGGGGGTCGTCGTTTACCCCGTCGTGGCCACGCCGTGGGGAAAACACCTGTGGTCGAGGAAGATGCCCAGTATGCCCGTGGCCAGGCCAACAAAGGAAACCTACGAATCACTCTGCGACACTTGGAATACTCTAATGATGTAGAGCCTATTGTGGAGCTTATCGATGAGGATACTGATGGAAGAGAGATGCCTCGTATTGGCAATCAGGTTGTTCCACGCCCGCATAGGTCTGGGCGTACGATGGACGAGCGTCGTCGTGCGAAAAATATTCAGAATCAAGATGAGGAAAGAAGAGATTTTTTTGACTCTAAAAAGGAGGTTGGGCATAAGGTTGGAAGACGACGATATGAGAATGTTGCTGCTAGAATGGCAAAAAGAAGGAAACGGTGGAAAAACGAGGCCCCGTGATACAACGCGTCTGCCCCCTACATATCCCAGTGATGATAGAGTGTGGCACCGTGAACACGAACGTCCCCCTCCATGAGGAAGGTTCGGAAATTACGGTCGTGGCTATCAGAAGAATGGACGGGGAAGGATGGGATACCAACATGGAAGGGCGCCATATAATGGGAGATGAGAGGGCGCGCCCTCTACTGAAGAAGCCCTTGTCATTGTTCATGTAGCTTCTCATAGTGTTACGGGCAATGGATCCAGGACGCATTCTCATGACCGGGACGGCGTGCGAATTCAAGAGAGGTTGCAAAACAATGAAAAGGTATCGAGACGCGGCCAGGAGGAACCTCGTGCACAAGGGAATGTTCAAAATCAAGATAGTAATGTGCCGCAGCCTCAGGGCGAGGGGCGGCAAGATCCACCAATACACTCGGGGGGTAATCAAGGGGAACAACGACAAGTTGTGGGGCAACCCCAACAACTTAACGTTCAAACCATTCCTCGAGTAGGAACATTTAATGCGAATGATCACAAGAGGTTACTCAACCATCTTGAAGGAGATAGGGTAACAGCAACTGCTCAAGCCCCATCCCCTTTCTCTGTTGTTGTAAGGGAGGCGCAGCTGCCTGCGGGATACAAGAACACGACCAATGACTTACGCTTTCATGAAAACTCCGACCCCGTGGAATTCTTGGGACATTTCAATATTGAGATGGATGTATATCAGGTACCTAACTTAGCACGATGCCGTCTCTTGGCGGCCACCTTTAAAGAAGGTGCTCAAAAATGGTTTCAAAATCTTGGTCCAGGAGTTATCACATCTTGGGAACAGATAAATCCTTGTTTCTGACTTAGTTCCAAGCTGCGGTGAAGTATACGCCACCTGTTACCACACTGGCCAATGTGAACTAGAAGTAAGGAGAAAGCTTGACTTTATATTTCAAAAGGTTCAATGCAGAGTCTACCTTGGTGAGAGGCGCAACTGACGAGACACTGAAAATACTTCTTATATCTAGTCTGCGTGTGGGAACATAGTTCTGGAAACATCTGCAAGGAAAAGATTCTGTGTCATTGGCTGATGTACTGGAGCAGACTGAGTCCCTCAAAGCGATTGAGCAATCACTTATCGAGACAAAGAAGAATGATAATTCCCACAGTTCAAATGGGCGAGCTAAGAGAAGGGATAGGTCCACGGGTCCGGATTATCGGCGGAATGCCCGAAGTCCTAATAAAGTCAATGCTACCAACTCGCGAAGAGAATAGAGCCCACAATTGAACTTTTAATGTTGGAAAATGTTCATAGGATCAACATTGTTGAGGAGGTTATGGTGGAGCGTGAAGGAGACGTGGTACAACGAGAAGTGAATAGAGAAAGGTTGGAAGGAAAGAGTGAATTCTTTCAAATTTTGAAAAATCCTCCTAAGGTTGACGCTCCCCCAAGGGAGGACGCGCCCTAATAATGTGCAATGTTAGAAACCTTGCCTTGTCCTGAGGTTGATGCTCCTCCAAGGGAGGATACGCCCTCAGGCTCTGCAATGGCTGAAGCTTTGTCTTGTCAAGGTAGACGCTCCTCGTTGAGAGGACGCGCCCTCCAAGGATGCAGACCTTGTCGAGGAAGACGCTCCTCATTGTGAGGACGCGCCCTCCAAGGATGGAGACCTTGTCGAGGTAGACGCTCCTCGTTGTGAGGACGCGCCCTCCAAGGATGGAGACCTTGTCGAGAAAGTCGTTTCTCGTTGCGAGGACGCGCCCTCCAAGGATGAAGACCTCGTCGAGGGAGACTCTCCTCTTAGAGAGGACGCGCCCTGCAAGGATGAAGATCCTTGTTGAGGTGGAAGCTCCTCTTAAGGAGGACGCGCCCTCGAAGGATGGAGACCTTGTCGAGGGAGACGATCCTCTTAGAGAGGACGCGCCCTGCAAGGATGAATATCCTTGTCGAGGTGGAAGCTCCTCTTAAAGAGGACGTGCCCTCAAAGGATGGAGACATTTTCGAGGTGGAAGCTCCTCTTAAAGAGGATACGCCCTCGAAGGATGCGCCCACATTTAATGAAATGCAAGATATGGACTATATTTGGGTTTAATCTACAACACAACATAAGTGGACGCGCCTGTTGGATTTTAAACGCAGCGGGGGCATGGCAAAACACTTTTACACATATAAAATCCAAATAAAAGCATATAAATCATGAATAAAAATTCGTGGGATCGAATCTAACCTTTAAAATAATTCGGAGACAATGATCAGAGATTCTTAGCAGTTGCTCCTCAAGTGTGAAGCACTCCACCGGTATCCACCAAGAAAACGATGTTAAGGAGGAGGAAGGAGGTGGAGAGAATTGGGTTTTCCAAACTTTTTGGGTTTTGGGGTTCTTTGGTTCGAATAAAAATAGGGTCTATAATAGTGTATTTATAGGCAAAATTTTCAGCTGAAATTTTCCCATAAATATTATTATTATTATCCCATTTATTATTCTCATTAATAATTAAAATACCTTTTAATTATTAATCCTTTTTCTAAACACTTTAGAAATAATTCTCTCTCTTGATTTAATTTCCAAAAATTAAATCCTTAATTAATAATATTAAGAACTTTTCGTAATTAATTTATAATCAATTAAATCTCATTTAATCAATTATTAAATTTGCCAATTAATTATTTATTTCACAAATAAATAATTATTAGCCATTATTAATTAATTCCTCCACCATAAAATCATTCTCTTTTTATGGTGTGACCCTGTAGGTTCAATATTAAGCCGGTAGTAGAAATAAATAATAATAAAACTATTTTATCATTATTTATATAAATTCTCTAATTTATTAAATATAATTAATTAATTAATCACATTTATTCTACATCGTGAGGGATACTTCTCAGCATATCGCGACTATCCGGATAATATGAATTCACTGCTTAGAATACCAAGAACCTATTCAGTGAATAGTTACCGTACAATAAACTCCTTCTACCATACAATGTCCCGATTAAATACAAGGCATGGATCTCGTGTCAAGCCTATCTAATTCAATCACTTGCTTACCATTTACTATGCGTAGTTCTATGCAAATTAGAAACTCCTTTCTAATTTAATTTACTCTGGCCAGAGATTCCTGAACTAGCATAAGTGGATCAGCCATGAACATTCGCTTCCTTCACTGGAAGGGGTAGATCCTTTATTGATCATACACTATCTTCGTGTACAAATTCCTATACCCAGTAGAGCCCTAATAATTGTCCCTGGAGACTAAGAACTAACCCAAAGCATAGTTCAGTGTACACAAGATGACTATGATGACCTCAAGTCTAAGGATACTTGTACAACTATCACTATATGAACAACTGCTGACATGTGAGTGAACTCCATCAGTTGTTCAGCTGGGCGAGTCATGTTCAGTGAACTTATTCTATAATAAGCACCTACATACTAGCTATAGTGTCACCACACAAATGTCTATGAGAACAGACATCCTTCATAATGAAGCAAGCATAGTATGTACCGATCTTTGCGGATTATTAATTACCAGTTAGTAATCCTACGACCAGGAACTATTTAAGTTTAGAGTTATCATCTTTTAGGTCTCACTATTATGATCTCATCATAATCCATAAAAAGCTTTACTCTAAACTATGATATATCTTATTTAAACACTTAAATAGATAAAGGCCGTAATAAAAACAAAACAAGTCTTTTATTAATAACAATGAAATCAAAACAGATTACATAAAAGTTATTCCTAAATCCTCATACATGATTGGACTTAGGACATATTCCTTTCAATCTCCCACTTGTACTAAAGCCAATCACTCTGGTATCTAGTACCCATCTTGTCTTTATGACGATCAAAGTGACTTTCATAAAGTAGCTTTGTGAGTGGGTCTGCTATGTTGTTATGTGTGTCAACTCTAATTCAATACAATATAAGAAATATTACCGCGCTCCCACTAACCCTTTTGTAGACGCATGGTTCATCTGTATTTTTGATAAAATCAAACTCTTTGATTGTCTCATCAAAACGGATATTCCATTTACGAGAAGCTTGCTTTAAACCACATATGGTTCGCAGCAGCTTACACACTAGGTTTTCATTTCTCTTGGAAAGAAAACCATCTGGCTAATTGCCAGATCTCATAGTCATAGTAAGCAGCAATCGCAAGCAAAATCTGAACTGATTTTAACAGGGCTACAGGTAAAAGGTTTCATCAAAGTCAATCCATTGCCTTTGTTTGAATCCTTTTGCCACAAGCCTGGCCTTATAGGTCTCCACCTGGCCATCTGCTATAATCTATCTTTTGTATACCGTATACATAGATTCCATTCTGGATTTCATGGCACTATGTCATTTCTCTGAGTCAACACTACTCATAGCCTCATTATAGGTTACAGGGTCGTCATCATCAATGATCGACAACTCATTGTCATTCTCAATGACAAGGACATAATACCTCTCAGGTTGGCGAGACACTCTCCCTGATCTATGAATGGGTTGTTCCACAAAATGTTGTTCAGTCAGAACAGGTGTTTCCACTTGATCCGTAGTAGTTTGTGCTTCTTGAACTTCATCAAGTTCAATTTTGCTCCCACTGTTTCCTTCAAGGATAAACTCCTTTTCCAAGAAGGTAGCATGTCTGGATACAAACACCCGATGATCGGTGTAAAAGTAATACCCTAAAGTCTCTTTAGGATATCCCACAAAACTACATTTTACGGATCGATATTCCATCTTATCGGGGTCAACTTTCTTGACATAAGCTGGACATCCCCAAATCTTAACGTGTTTAAGACTCGATTTCCTTACTTTCCATATCTCATACGAAGTTTGAGGAACAGATTTTGGAAGGCACCATATTCAGTAAATATGCTGAGGTTTCCAATGCATAACCCCATAGGAATACTGGAAGATTCTCATAGCTCATCATGGACCGAACTATGTCTAACAAAGTTCGATTTCTCCTTTCAGATACCAATCTGGAGGAGTCCACTGGGAGACTATACCATTTACTTTGAGATAATCTAGAAACACTCCATTAAAGTATTCACCACCTCGATCTAATCGAAGAATTATAATACTCTGTTTGGTTTATTTCTCCACTTCATACTTATATTTTTTGAACTTTTCAAAGGCCTCAGACTTGTGTTTCATCAAACACATATCTGAATCCAGATCTATCATCTATGAAAGTAATGAAGTATGAAAATCCACCCATGGCTTGCGTAGACATTGGTCCACATACATTTGTGTGTACCAATCCTAGCAAATCTGTAGCCCTCTCTCCATGTCTACTAAATGGAGACTGCAGTGCCACTATGAAGTGAGATTTTCATCATCCCTTTTCTTTTATTAGTTTGTTCAATCTGAAGTAAATTATGTCACATTTATACAGACCATTATTTAAAGTACCACGTTCATAAAGAATATTATCTCTAAGAATAGAACATTCATTATTCTCAATAATAAATGAAAATCCAGCCAAGTCTTACATGGGAATAATATTCCTCACAATCGAGGGAACAAAATAATAATTATTTAAAACAATAGTCTTGCCCATAGGCATATGTAAATGAAATGATTCTACATCTTCAGCAGCAACTCTTGCTCCATTTCCCATCAGTAGAATCACCTCCTCTTCCTCAAGAGTCCTACTTCTCCTTGGTCCCTGCAATAAATTGCAGATGTCAGAACCATAGGCGGTATCTAATACCCAAGTAGAAATTTGGCTTAATGACATATTCACTTCTATCATGAACATACCTGAATCAGAAGCGGCAGTCTCACTACCCTTCTTCTTCTTCAATTCTGCAAGGTAAACCTTGCAGTTCCTCTTCCAGTGCCCCACCTTGTTACAGTGAAAGCAAATAACTTTGCTCTTGGGGTCTTCAGCTTTTGGTGGAACCGGCTTTTCTTCACCTACTTTCTTCTTCTTGGAAGAGTTCCTCTTCCTTTTCTTAGGATTGGAACCTTCACCAATTAGAAGAACAGAACTCTTCTTAGGGGGAAAATTCGATTCCGCAGTCTTCAACATGTTGTGGAGTTCAGGCAGACTGACATCCAACTTATTCATGTGAAAGTTCACAACAAACTGCGAGAACGAACTCGAAAGCGATTGCAAGACCAAGTCTTGGCTCAGCTCCCCATCCATGACAAAACCAAGTTGTCCAAGACGTTCAATCAAATTGATCATCTTAAGTACATGGTCATTCACAGATGATCCCTCAGACATCCTACAACCGAACAGCTCCTTCGATATCTCATATCGAGCTGTCCTCCCTGCCACATCATACAACTCTTGTAAATGCATAAGGATAGTGTGAGCATCCATATGCTCATGTTGCTTCTGTAGCTCAATGTTCATGGAAGCTAGCATGATGCATTGAGCAACATTTGCATCATCTATCCACTTACGATACACAACATGTTCATCATTATGTGCATCACTAGCAGGTTCAGTAGGCTTAGGTGAGTCAATCACGTATTCCAGCTTCTCAATCCTGAGAACAATTCTCAAGTTTCGAAGCCAGTCAGCATAATTAGGACCAGTCAATTTGTGAGCATCTAGTATGCTCCTGAGTGATAGTGCAGAAGACATAACGTACAAAGTAAATCTGTAAATGATAAACACATAACAACACTTAGCAAATAATCGATTTCATTTTAAAACACTATATGAATCGGGTCTTTATTCATAAGTGGCTCCCACTAGTTTACCTAATTTATTCAACCCCCTACGTGAAAAATTAAGCATTCATAATGCTAGTGGGAATAGGGATCCTACATTCCATTACACAACCCCGGCTGTAGCACGAACCGCCATGTAATGTTCAATAGGTAGACAACTCTTGTCAATTACATCTCATGTTATTCCCTAATCAAACTTTAGCCTCTTGAATAATTGAGTCTCGGCTGTGGCACGACAAACTCAATATTCTAAGTCAAGTCTAACCCAACATTCCGTACAGTTGAATCAGTCCCCAAAGGCCCGCGGCTGTAGCACGTACCGACCTTTAGATTCTTATTCAATGTACACATCTCTATGTAATAGACAAGTATTTCTTATTTCGAAATCAAAGCCCTCGGCTGTAGCACGAACCGACAATGATTCAAAAATAAGAACTACTTTTCTATCATGTTGGAAGGCTATGACCGACACAAGCCCGTTGTATCATTGGCCAATTACTACTTGATATTATTTAATTTTAGAGGGATTATATTACGTTACAATCATAATCATATTATAAAGAGATTCTTCCTTTTAAATTAAATATTTCAAATCAATAATCAATAATCAGATGATTCCCAGATCGGGTGGAGCATTGTCAAGAGGCGTCACTTAATAACCCTTTCTTACAGATAGAAATCTGTTGTTGACGGAATCATCCTTTCTCTCATATCGAAAATTCATATTCAATTACGTGTTTCACAAACACAAGAATCTCATGATTGTATTCATAATATTGTTATTAAGGTTATGAAACAATTTCACTATACTAGGTTGTCTAATAAACGCCTTATGTTCATTTAAGTTCACCTAAATCTATCATCGCATGATAAACTAAGCATATATCACATATATAAACATGAATAAACATCAAGGTAGGCATGTTATATCATCTAGTACATTAGTCTAAGCATTATACATCTCTATGTATCACATGAAGCATTTAAAAGTAGTTAAAACAGTTAAAAACAGCTTTAAAACACTTCCGGAAAATATAAACAGTTCAAAACTTTTATATAAACTAAAATTGATCACTCCATTAGATCCGTCTCGGAAAAACGAATCCAACGGTACATTGTACGCCCAAAACAGAGTTACGAAACTCCCAGAAAATCAATTTTAATTTGGACAGTCGGGTTGTAACGCATTACAGGAACGCGTTACAGGCCCTGTAACGCATTCCGGTGATGCGTTACAACCCTTTTAACCAATTAAAAGGTGTAACGCATTCCGTGAATGCACCACAGGTGTGTAACGCATTCCCGGAATGCGCAACACCCTTTTTTTTCTTTTTCAGCAGCCGCCGGACAGATTCTCTCGAACGTCGTGCATGACAGACATGTACCTTGCCTTGCTTTTTATCCGTGCAATCAACATTACAGTAACAGAGAAGCAGCAGATATATTCTTACATACAATCAATTTATATATATATATATATGATTTATTTAATTACGAATTTAATTAAAATAACTTCAAAAATTCATAATAAAAAATCTATACATCATAAAATTATGAAAAAAATACCCAGACGATCTACAATACTTGTAGAACCCAGATCAACATTCAAAATTATTCTGAGAAACGATTTCTCATCAGATAAAATTAATTCATGATATAACTTGTAAAAATCATAATTAATTCATACAAGCACATAAGATTCTGAAATTTTTACCACAGATCTATATGCATTCAACCTATGCTCTGATACCATTGTTGGATTTTAAATGCAGCGGGGGTAAGACAAAACACTTTTACGCAAATAAAATCCAAATAAAAGCATATAAATCGTGGTAAAACGAGGGGATCGAATCTAACTTTTAAAATAATTCGGAGACAACGATCAGAGATCCTTAGCAGTTGCTCCTCAAGTGTGAAGCACTCCACCGGTATCCACCAAGAAAACGATGTTAAGGAGGAGTAAGGAGGTGGAGAGAATTGGGTTTTCCAAACTTTTTGGGTTTTGGGGTTCTTCGGTTCGAATAAAAATAGGGTCTATAATAGTGTATTTATAGGCAAAATTTTCAGCTGAAATTTTCCCATAAATATTATTATTATTATCCCATTTATTATTCTCATTAATAATTAAAACACCTTTTAATTATTAATCCTTTTTCTAAACACTTTAGAAATAATTCTCTCTCTTGATTTAATTTCCAAAAATTAAATCCTTAATTAATAATATTAAGAACTTTTCTTAATTAATTTATAATCAATTAAATCTCATTTAATCAATTATTAAATTTGCCAATTAATTATTTATTTCACAAATAAATAATTATTAGTCATTATTAATTAATTCCTCCACCATAAAATCATTCTATTTTTATGGTGTGACCCTGTAGGTTCAATATTAAGCCGGTAGTAGAAATAAATAATAATAAAACTATTTTATCATTATTTATATAAATTCTCTAATTTATTAAATATGATTAATTAATTAATCACATTTATTCTACATCGTGAGGGATACTTCTCAGCATATCACGTCTATCCGGATAATATGAATTCACTGCTTAGAATACCAAGAACCTATTCAGTGAATAGTTATCGTACAATAAACTCCTTATACCCTACAATGTCCCGATTAAATACAAGGCATGGATCTCGTGTCAAGCCTATCTAATTCAATCACTTGCTTACCATTTACTATGCGTAGTTCTATGCAAATTAGAAACTCCTTTCTAATTTCATTTACTCTGGCCAGAGATTCCTGAACTAGCATAAGTGGATCAGCCTTGAACATTCGCTTCCTTCACTGGAAGGGGTAGATCCTTTATTGATCATACACTATCTTCGTGTACAAATTTCTATACCCAGTAGAGCCCTAATAATTGTCCCTGGAGACTAAGAACTAAACCAAAGCATAGTTCAGTGTACACAAGATGACTATGATGACCTCAAGTCTAAGGATACTTGTACAACTATCACTATGTGAACAACTGCTGACACGTGAGTGAACTCCATCAGTTTTTCAGCTGAGCGAGTCATGTTCAGTGAACTTATTCTATAATAAGCACCTACATACTAGCTATAGTGTCGCCACACAAATTTCTATGAGAACAGACATCCTTCATAATGAAGCAAGCATAGTATGTACCGATCTTTGCGGATTATTAATTACCAGTTAGTAATCCTACGACCAGGAACTATTTAAGTTTAGAGTTATCATCTTTTAGGTCTCACTATTATGATCTCATCATAATCCATAAAAAGCTTTACTCTAAACTATGGTATATCTTATTTAAACACTTAAATAGATAAAGCCCGTAATAAAAATAAAACAAGTCTTTTATTAATAACAATGAAATCAAAACAGATTATATAAAAGTTATTCCTAAATCCTCATACATGATTGGACTTAGGACATATTCCTTTCAGCGCCCTAGTCAAGAGGAATGCACTACGTGGCTTGTTTGGATGAACGGATTTGTCCCCGCTCCGGGCTTGTCCTCGCTGCGGGCTTGTCCTCGTTGCGGGCTTGTCCTCGCTACGGGCTTGTCCTCGCTCTGGGCTTGTCCTCGCTCAGGACAAGACAAAGGGCTTGTCCTCGCACTGACCTTGTCCTCACTTTGGGCTTGTCCTCGCTCAGGATAAGGCAAAGGGCTTGTCCTCGCTCCGGATTTGTCCTCGCTCCGGATTTGTCCTCGCTCCGGGCTTGTCCTCGCTCCGGGCTTGTCGTCGCTCCGGGCTTGTCCTCGTTTCGGGCTTGTCCTCACTCAGGACAAGGCAAAGGGGTTGTCCTCGCTCCGTGCTTGTCCTCGCTCAGGACGACGCAATGAGCCTGTCCTCGCTCAGGACGACGCAATGAGCTTGTCCTCACTCGGGACAAGGAAAACAAGAACAACCTCAGGACAAGGCAATGATGGAAGGAGCAATGGATGCTTATGGAACTAACGTATTTGTTGTAGGTACTCTTTGAAGAATTCCCTCCTTGAGTCGGTCAAGGAGGGGGGTGTCCGTGAAAAGCTTGAAGGCCTCCAGGGGCATGCCTGATGATTGAAGGTCTCCTCCTATATTCAACGGGTGTCCTCGTTGGGGGTGCGGGGTTAACTTTGATGTGTGCTTTGGGAATTCTGTTCTTGTATTCGACGGGTGTCCTCGTTGGAGAACTTTGGAGTCATCCTGCACTTTGCACCCAAGAGTTTGGGATCACCTGTCCTGCTATTTGGTGGGTTATCCTCCTTCGGGGGACAGGGACGCGTCTGACATTTGGGGTGAACCGTGGCTATACCTACGTTCGTAATTCAAGGGAAATAGCTGTAGCGGAATGTTATCCTTGCGTAGGGAGATGCATTATCCGTGAAGTCCTGCGATTACAAATGAGCCTTAGGCCTTCGCGGTTGGGCCTCATAGTTAGACATTTCTAAAGTTAGCGGAAGATGGATTCTGGACCGGGTCTAGGAATAATATGCTGGGACCGGACCGGAGCACTGGATTATATATGAATGATCATGGTCTACAAAGATTTTAAAGAACTGATGTACTGTAATTTGATTCAAACTTAATATGAATACAATCATACGTAGCGCGCAGTAAAAAGGTCAAACTTGAACTGATATACATAAAGATTGCATACCGGTATTATTACAGATTCCAACTATCCCACAATCCCACAAATGGAAAGCCATTAATCGGAACACAAATTTAAATGAAATTATTTGGTGCGGTCAATATGTAGTTATACTGTAACCAAGACATCTATTACAAAATATAGAATTCAAATCACATGACTGCGATGATCCCAAGTGCAACAGCAGCTACCAGGAATGCTTGATACGAAGATGCGAAGACCCCATTTGCAGAACTAGTTGGAGTTGGTGCAGGAGCTTCTACTGCTTCCTCAACATTAATAACTAGCTTTTGGTTGAACTCAGAGCAGTGAGTTTTTACACCACAAATGTACCATTTTTTGCCTGTGCTGGATAGTGTTACAACATCGTGTCCGCTCGTGAGTACTGCATCGTTTGATGTCGGTTTGGTGCAGTTAGCGAATCCGGCACCATTCACTTTAAATACATTGTGAGCTCCTTGAGTGTAGTTGAAAACTGCATCAAGCATACACATTTTGTATAATGATCAATTACATAATTTCTGTTGCAAAAAAAAAAAGAAACCGCTTACAAAAATTAAGAAACAAATAGCAAAAAAATATGTATTTTAGTTTACCTAGTGTATCTCCAACACGAAACACTTTGTCAGCTGCCCAAGCTTGATAATCGTATTTGATGGTCCAACCGCTTGAGTCTCCAACCCAGAATTCGGTGGAGGCCATGGTAGCAGTAACCGAGGCAATGGCGAGAAGGATGAAAAGGTTGTAGGAAGCCATTGATATATCTGTAATCTGATGTAGTAAGATTAATGTAAGATGTTTTTAATTTGTTCATTGCTTGCAATGAAAGATGGGCTATATATAGGATGGTTAACTAACTCTCAGGGAGCCGGCCAATGGTAAGCTTTGGCCTTGACGCACACAATTTCTACGTGTTTATTGCAATTTGTTTTGTTGCCTTGACAAAGTGGAGTGGGCGATTCAATCTAGAAAATATCCTACTACATTCCTGTTTAGCGAGAAAGGTTATGGATAATTTTAACACGAGGCCGTACTGTGACAAAATTATTAAGTGAGAACTAAAAGAATATCGTTTTCAGTCGTACGTGTAGAGGTTTTATATGTTTACGGCTGCTACCCTAGACTAATTTAATACTATTGTTTATCATATCATTTGTTACTAAGATCATAAGGAGGAAAATCAGATGTTTAATTAAGTATTTATTTAAAGAGGAAAACTTCTGAGCATGCTTTATTATAAATATTTTTTAGCTTTGTTGCAAGAAAATTAGGGTTAACTAGCAAAAAAGAATATCAATGATTTTAAAAATTATTATTGGAAAAAAATAACGTATTTGAAGTATCGGTCATCTGGAACGCAATCACAAAGATCTCATACAAAACACATATCTACTAGTGGGACCAGACTTGAGGCCGTCATGCAGTAACCATATGGCTCTCTTGCTAACTTTTCTAAAATTATCTCTGAAATTGAAATATCTTTTCATATAAATAAATGAGAATGATAATGTAATTACTGACTATTATTATATACTTTGAAGTTTGTATATTTAATATATTTTGAACTGAGCATACTTAGTATTCATTTCAGATTTTAAAGTATTGAAAATAATTCATGGATTTTTTAGAAAAAATCGTTGATTTTACTTGTTAGTAGATTTTAACGGAGTCCATAAAAAAAATTGCAGAGTCTTGTTGATTTTGTGAAGTTTTGAAAAAAAATTCAAAATCTCATGTATTTTAAAGATATTACAAAAGATTAAAAATGAACTAGTAAATCCATCAAAATCCACCGCTTTTTAAAAAAAAAATCACTGAATACCCCCAGATTTTGATAGATTTTTAAAAATCCAAATTTAATACCGAGTGGACTTTTTAAAATCTAAATTGGATACATTCAGATTTTAAAAAAACTTTTTCTAATCTCTATTGAATACCATCATTAAAGAATTTTTTTTAAATTCAAATTAAATATCTCTTGATTTCAAGAATCCAAAAAAAATTAAAATCTTAATAAGTTACAGTTTTTAACTCAAGTGTATGGATAAAATATCATAAACCAGCTCATTTACTATGATCATACTAATAAGATGTTCAAACGGTTATGAAAATAAGTTCATACAAGTAGTACTTAACTACTTAGTTGGTTGTTTTGCAAGTGAACTGACCTCCGCAGATTTGCCCAAAAAAAGTTTACAAGGAAATGCAAGTCTGAATTCTAAAGGCCTTGGAAATGCATTCCCATGATAAAAGTATACAGCCCAGTAGGCAATACTTTTTTCCAAATTGCACGACTGATCTTTATCTCACGATTTTACCACTCCAACATATGTTTGACAATTTGCTTGTAATAAAATATGGATGATAATAATGATCTGAGGTACATATATAAACCATAACATCAGTCAAATTTATCGATCAATTTTTGCAGTAGATTGAATACAAACATCAATGTTTGGGAGTACTTTTTGTTGCAGATATATAGGAATTTGAGAAGCTTGCATTTCATAAACTATGAGAGCAGATCCGGACATACTTCCAGTTGGATCTAGAATTTGCAGTAATGTTTTCCATCCAGTTAATTAAGAGTTTAATTACTATTCTACAACTGCACTGATCTGTAGACATTTATTTTTCAAGTAGAAATTTTATTCAAGCACACAAAACATCCTTTATTTCTCGGTTTACTCCAGCAGGAGACCAGAAAACGAGCAGGTAGTACATGATACATTTCGATAAACAAGACGATTGAAGAAAGTTTCCACAAACAGACAACTAGAAACTTACATAAACATATACCGAACTGAGCTAAGACTTGTTACTAGTCAACTGTTGAAGCTCTGTTGATAGATATATATCAAGTCCTTAACTCTCAGTGCTGCTTTCTTCATCCTTGATTCCGCTTTGTCCAGCCTCATCAACATCACCAATCTTCCTCCCTTTATAATCATCTGCTTTAATACTTCGAAGTGGTTTAGCCAGTAATGGCTCATCATCAGTGTCCAGGATATCATCATCCGGTCCAACAACTTGAAGTGGTTCGGCCACTATTGGCTCATAATTGGTGTCCAGGAAATCTTCATCATCTGGTGAAAGAACTTCAAGTGGTTCGGCCAGTATTGGCTCAACATCGGTGTCCAGGAAATCTTCATCATCTGGTGAAAGAACTTCAAGTGGTTCCGCCAGTATTGGCTCAACATTGATGTCTAGGAAATCTTCATCATCTGGTGGAAGAACTTCAAGTGGTTCAGCCAGTATTGGCTCAACATCGGTGTCTAGGAAATCTTCATCATCTGGTGAAAGAACTTCAAGTGGTTCAGCCAATATTGGCTCAACATTGATGTCTAGGAAATCTTCATCATCTGGTGAAAGAACTTCGAGTGGTTCAGCCAGTATTGGCTCAACATCAGTGTCTAGGAAATCTCCAAGAACTTGATTGTTATCTAGTGGTTGAGGCATCCTACCCATGACTACTCCTTCCTCATCAACTATCATTACATCAGCACCAACATTGACTTCCTCTTCGGCTAGTAGTAAATCTTCGAGCCCTTCTTCTACCTCAGGCATCACGCCTAGCTGAAATTCACCCATAAGCTCATTAAACAGGATGTCATAAGGATTATCTACAGAAAGAAATCGATAATACATGAAGCTGTGTCTTCTGTTGCTGCTAGACTAAAGTATGAAAGTTGGGTTTGGAGTCTTTGAATGATCAATTAGTGTGTTCAGCTAGAGCCCAAAATGGAAAATACATTGTTGTAGACATGCATGAGTATTTTAAGATAAATTCTTGTGATACTACTCTTGGCTCACAGAACAGGTGCAGTGGTAGAAAAGTAGCAATCCTATAAATATATTAAAAAATTGCATAATTAAGTGACTTCTGAACGAGAACCTCTTCAGAGGTGGTGGACCGTGAAAACATGCATCTCTGGCTTCTACTCGCTTGTGTACATCTCAGATGCATATATTCTATCAATTTTTATTTAGAAAAAAAAATTAATAATAATTTATAATTATGCTTTATATTTTATATTCACCTCTCTCATAAATATAAACACACTCTGAACAAATGATTGGTATATAACCTACTTTTTATATATGATATATATATCATTTTAGTTGTTTTGGGTTTGACTAAGAGTCTCGAGAATTTTTTTTTAAATTACTTATTTGTATAATGGATACAAGAATAGATATGTACACGCAACGTGCATGCACAAGAACAAGTGTCTTCCTTTGACAAGAACCTTGTAAATGTTAGGTGTCCTGTTTCCGACAAGTACCTTGCAGTTGTACACAGATTTCTTTGCAATTTCAAAACATGTCCGTGAAAATTACCAGTAAGTTATACACAGATTTTTTTGCAAGTTTTGATTCTTTTCACAAAACCTGATATAATTTGTCAGTTACACTTCAATGTGGATGCCTGGATAGCACATGTGATTCAAACTAAGAGTATAAAAATCAAGGTAAATTTATAAATTTGGTATATTTTTTATAAGTTTAGGAAAATGACCATACATAAAAAGTTATAGCAAAATGATTTAAATAATAAACATCTTTTTGTTAAATTGAATGTAATGGGGTATTAATTTTATAATAATAAATTTTTATATATATAAATATATAACAACAGAAATTATTTATCATTTTATTATCATAGTGCTAAAAATTTAAGCCATTACATTACATGAAAATTTGTACATTCAACTACTTTTATATGATTTTAAATTCAGATCATTATGTGATAATTAACTTATAACTAATAAAATATTTTTAATAAATTAATTTTCTATGACAGCAATTAGGGTAAATTTTTAAGCAAATGTTTTAATGTATATTACAAGGTTAATTAATTTTTTTTGAAAAAATCAATCAACAATAAGTAATTTTAAATTCTCTAGAACTGAGAGGAATTATGTACACTCGTGTCAAATTTGCTCATCATCAATTAATGCTCTATTGAATGAATATAAATTATCTATTATTTTCTAAAATTATTCACAAGCAATAGTATTATTATATACACTCTAAACATTACTTTAGGCTTAGAATGCAGTTATGTAGTATTGAAATTTAAAGACATATATTATTATCATATTACTAAAATAGCTTGGTTTATGGCAGCTTTCTACATCATTCAACATTCTATGCTGCAGAATGGAAATTTAATAACCATGTCTGCACTCTGCAGCATGTCAAAGGACTAAGAAATGAAAACAAGGTTTAGCCTATATGATGCAAAATGATTTTTTTTCTTAGATATCCATCAAGATCATAGGTCCAGAGTCTCATGGGGATACTTAACAATTATTTTTACCATAGAAATCAAAGTATAGTCAACAAATTTGAGTGTTGGAACAACAAAATTACCATTGCCTGTAAAAAGTGACCAATGATATCCTTGTAATTTTATTATTCACCTTTGCCCTGTGAAGACTCTTTTATTTTACATTAGTCAATATCAATTTAAAACACAAAATGCAAAAAAGCAATTACATAGACTACTAAATTTAGCAATGTCATCTGGTCAAGTTGATAGCAATGTTACAAAAGGCTGTACAATCATGTATAGTGTTAAAAAAATGTAGAGGGTTAAAGGAATGGAAAATGATAATATCAAGGCCACCAAAAAAAATGTTCTCAAGAGTCAAAAATCTGTATGAGGGTGATAAACCCACAGCAAGTTCAGGCTGTGGACATGGCGATACCTTCATTACACGGAAGTCCATCCCCTATCCATTTCAGCTATATTGTATAGATAGGATTCCTCAACTTCTAAGCTCTTTGATACTCCCCTTAGCAACTTCTTCATCACTTCTCTCTGTTTCGTACTAATTTCCAGCAATTTCTCACTGTTATGTACCTCATGACCATATTAGTGAAATCTCTGTCAATCTTGAAGAGCTCTTCAGAGTTGCAACTTGCAATTAAATAAATGAGACAATGCAAATCTAAATCCAAAAGTAGGTAATAGGTATTGACTGCAGCTATATATCTGGTTGATTCAATAATACAGTTACCCGGAGTGCCTTCGAATTTTTTATTTAAATGTGTTCATAACATGAGTATTAGGTTGCCTTGCTAATTATCAATATGCGAACTATATATAAACCACATCCAGATATGGTGCATATTCTAGCCTGCATATATTATGTTTATGATAAAATGGATACTGAAAGTACCTAAAACCTGCATGTTTTAATGTGTGCCCATGGGCACATGCTAAAAGTTAGTGTTTAATGAGGTGTCCACAAAATATTGGTGGAGAGCTCATTAATAATGATTAACCACTGCATGCACAAAAATCTTCACCAATAAAATTTTTACAGGTTTTACATAAAGAAGGTTTGGCTGAGCATGTTCTATTCGATACGGGTAGGAGAAGAACCCGACTGGTATTATTAAAATAATAGAGGAAGCAGAACCAAGTCAAGATGATACGGATTAACCCCTTATTCTTGCGCCAAAGATCTTACCATTTCTGAAGGAACCGGAGTTCCATCTCTTTTCCATTTCCATTCAAGAGTTCTTAATCTTATGTGTTTCCATGCCCCTGTGAGACCCTGAAAAATGGACAAATTCCTTTTCTTAGGAACATATACAAGATTCGTCACAAAAAGGATAACGGTAACCCCACCATTAACCGTTCAAATAATCCCTCCAGAAGCGTACTCGAGTTGAGGATATATTAATGCTACTACCAAACATGATCCTGTCCATGACTTCCTTCTCCAATCTTAAAAAGTTGTTTTTCATCATCTGACATTGAATTTAAATTCTTCACATTTCTCAGACATCACTTCGTTAAATTCCTCTGATATGCCATGGTTCTTCACCTGTCAATATATAGTAACCTTGTAATTAAATTTCAAATATTCAAAAAAACCTTACTATTAAATAGAAGTGAAATGATCACATAACTTGGGATATATGAATCATGCAAAGTATGCTTGAAACTCTTAATTTTGTTAGCAAAAACTTGACATTGTACTATGAATGACCCCCCCCCCCAATCCCTGCAAGCTTTTCCGAGCTCACTGACAGTTTTAGCTTGCTGTTCAGGGTCCTCGGAGATCAGGAGCGAGTAATCAATGACCGGGATGCCATCACCAGGTAAGGCATTAGAATCGCCAGGGTTCTTGAAATATGCATACTGGGAGGGGTATACTGGAAGTGAGCTGATTCTTACCACGTGACCAAGTTTTGAACCGAAGGAATTATGTTTTCACCTAAACCTTGATCATGTAGTGAAGTCATGATGTAGGGTGAGAGCAAATCTATTATGTAATGTGTAGGATAAAGGTCACTCATGGGTTGGATTATTTATGTAATGTGTAGGATAAAATAAAGGTCACTCATGGGTTGGATTAGTCCACGTATTGAAGTTTTTGTAAATTGCTCTTGCACAACCAGAAAATAATGGCCATGGTTACTGACTTGGGTTTATATTTGTTCTTTTGCTAATTTGTGATATCCATGTTTTGGTAGTTATTTGTAAAGTTGGTCAAAATAATTTGCAAACTCCAATTTACACGTCCAATTAAGTTTAAGCAATTCATAAACTCGTAAATATCATTTCTTAAACTGCATTTACTAGCCCCAAAAAGAATAAGTCAAGTGATCAAGTAAACTAAAAAGCTTGTTGCCATCAATATCGAAGACAGATTCCTTGTAGAATTACAGAGAACGTTATTTTCCAAACAATCCAAAATAAAGCAATATATGCCCGCCAGGATTAACACCTACCAACTGATTTCAGCGCCAACATAAACACGGATCAACGACAATTAAAGAAAATTTTACATTTTCCAAGTGGAGTAAGGAACAATGAATAAGAGTGATTCGTCTTCTTATCTGCCATTAAAACTTGTTTCACTTGGCACTGGCGAGCTTGGCACGGAGAGATTTGGCTGCATCCACCATGGCCTTAAGAGCTGGGTTCACTTCGGCGTACTTCCTAGTCTTGAGCCCACAATCAGGGTTGACCCACAAGATGTTGGTTTCAAGAACTGCAAGCATCTTGTTGATTCTGTCTGCAATCTCTTCTGTTGATGGTATTCTAGGGGAGTGGATATCGTAAACGCCAGGACCAATACCAGCACCATATTTCACTCCTTCACGGAAAACAGACAGGAGCTTCTCATCTGATCGGGAGTTCTCAATGGTAATCACGTCAGCATCCATGTCAATGATTGAGTGGATAATGTCGTTGAAATTGGAGTAGCACATGTGTGTGTGAATCTGTCACGAAATCAAAATTAGTGGTGATTATGATGATGTGAAACAAGCCTAAACTTGGAATATAATTACTTCAGGATTTTTAGTAAAAGGAGATAGAGGGAACCTGAGTGGTATCTTGGACTCCGACATTTGTGATCCTGAATGAATGGACAGCCCAATCCAAATAGAAAGCATGCTCAGATTTCCTAAGAGGCAATCCCTCTCTTAGAGCAGCCTCATCAATTTGAATCACGGTGATGCCTGCCTTCTCAAGATCCTCTACTTCATCCTTGATGGCCAAAGCAATCTGGTAACAAGTCTCAAATCTGGATATAGAGAATTATATTTTTATCAGAATGGTCCTTGCACTGTTCTTCTGTGTTAACTACTTGTAATTAATTATACAAGGAAACAGCTGCGGCTCTATATTACCTGGGCTGGTCATTGCGAACAAAGGACCAGTTGAGGATGGTAACAGGCCCTGTGAGCATACCCTTCATTGGGCGCTTGGTCATGCTCTGGGCCATAGAAGACCAGAACACAGTCATTGGCTTGGGTCGGCTCACATCACCATAAATTATTGGTGGCTTCACACATCGAGATCCATAAGATTGCACCCAGCCATTAGCAGTGAAGGCAAAACCAGACAACTGCTCTCCAAAGTACTCAACCATATCGTTCCTCTATATATGTAAAACAAAAATATCAAAACAGATTTCCTTCAAATGCAAGAAATAAAAGTGCGACACTAAGTGTGTATGTTATTCAATATACCTCTGGCTCTCCATGAACTAGGACGTCAATGTCGAGCTCTTCCTGTAGCTTGACAACCTTGCTGATTTCCTCCTTGATAGCACTGACATAGTCTTCCTCAGAGATCCTGGAGACAGAATGTTAATACAGAAAGCAAACAACAGAGTACTAAGCAATGAATGAACAACAAAGCCATTACAGAACACTAACTTCTTAGCCTTGTACTCTCGGCGAACTCTTCTGAGCTCAATTGTCTGAGGGAAAGACCCAATGGTGGTTGTAGGGAGGATTGGGAGGTTAAGCTTCTTTTGCTGAGCATCTAATCTGGCACTGACATTGGTAGCACGGCGATGATCAGAACCTTTCAGAGCAGCAGCCTGAGAAATAAATAAGTCACGAGTAAGTAAAATTTATTTAGTACATTCAAGCCACCTATATAGCTGTAAGAAATTAAAATGTTCACTTACAGCCTTCTGAACAGCCTCATTGTTCACTCTAGGAGAGGATTTTCTTGAAGCCTGAGCTGAGGCATTAGCAGAGAAGAATGCCTGGATAACAAAATGATTTAAGTTAGCAACCAGAGCATCTTTAAGAAAAAATTTGTACAAGCAGGGACCAAGGAAAAAGTGTAACCCTTTATTTTATGCTAATTGGTTATAAGATAGATAATAAGTGCATGCCTGATTTAGGGTCTTTGCAAGTGAAACAATAAGCAAGCAAGTATCATACGTACCTCATCCTTGCTACCACAAAGAGCCTTGGCCAAGGCATTCACTTCAACAACCTTCTGTGCGGCAAATGCAAGCCAAGATATAATTTCTGTATCCAACTTGGTCTCGTTAACAAGATCAACAGCAGTGTGAAGAAGTGAGCAAGAGGTAGAAACAACGAGCTTGTCTGCACAAAGGGATCACACAGAAGGATAAGTCAATCATGAATAAACTAAATCTTAATCTTAAAAGTATCACAAACAGTTTATACCTTTTCCCACAATTTTCTCCAGTGACTCAAGAGTGGAGAGAGATGAAGCAAGATCGTTGGCCCAGATGTTCCTTCCATCAACAACACCAGCAAAGAGGTATTTACCAGAAGGGAAACTACTCTTAATCAGATCAAGAGTCTTTTCTCCACGAACCAAATCAAAACCAAAGGCTGTAACACCCTTTAGAGCAGTGAGGGTTTTGAATGCCTCAGCAGGAACATCAGCAAAGTAGGTCTCAATGAGGACATTAAGACCGGAAAGAGATGACTCCAAAACAGAGTAGGCCTTTGTAAATGCTTCCAACTGATGAGCTTCAAGATCCTTTACGAGAGTGGGCTCATCAAACTGAATCCATGAAGCACCAGCGGCCTTCAGCTCAGAAATAACTTCCCTGGTATTTACAAATTGTGAGCCAAAGCAGAATATACAGAATTGCACAAGAAAAGGTAAGAAAACCTTTATTTTCTTACTTGTAGATTGGAAGGATGCTGTCAAGAAGGGAGAGGAGATTAAAGGTTTTCTCAACACCCTTCGCAGGTTTAGATAGCAACAAATAGCTGACTGGTCCAACAAGGATCGGCACGGTATCTACTCCAAGCTGCGAAAAATTTCCATCAAGTTTTACATATCTTTGAAAAATAAATTGTATACTTGTCCCAGTAAAAAAAGATTAGTTATTCCCTGTCAAGTTCTCATTTCTGGCCTCTTGATATTGTGCAGTTAAAAATGTAAAACATGTTTAAAACAAAATAGAATCATACATTGTGCATACACATTTTAGAGCTGAACTAGAGCGTTAAAATGCTTTGTAATGAGATCTATTAAACTCTAACATAAATGAATTTCATTTAATTTACTGGAAGTTGGAAATTAATGGCTATAACAAAATGTACCCTGGGGAAATGATGGTAGGGAAGGGATCGAAAACTAAGGTGCTACTATTATATCATCCACTTGATCAACTTAATGAAAAGCAAAAGCTATACCTTTTACTTAATCTTTTAGATACAAACTACTGCTCGGAAAATTAAAAGATGAAAGGTATATGATTAGTCATAGATGAAGTACCGCTTTAGCTTCTTTGTACTCCGTTACAGCTTTGTGTGAGGCATACGAGAACTTCACCTCAGGGCCCAATTCAGGAACAATGTAATGGCTGGTATGTCAAATAAAATGAGCCATTAGGACAAACTGTTATTATTGTAACTCTTCAAAGGAAACATGAGGGAAGAGGACTTACTAGTTGGTGTCAAACCACTTTGTCATTTCCATGGCTGGAACAGAGGCATTTCCTCTGGCCATTGAGAAATATGTGTCAAAACCAATCTCACCGCCATTCCAGTTGTACCTAGCAGGAACAGCCCCAAGCATTGCAGTTGTGTCAAGAACCTGGTCATAATATGCAAAGGTGTTGCTGGGGATGTACTTGATACCGGCATCAGACATTTGTTTCCAAATGGATGATCTGAGATCAGCAGCCACCTTCTGCAAGTCCTCGGCTGAACTCTTCTTATCCCAGAAAGATTCAAGTGCAAACTTGAGCTCCCTCTTGGGGCCCATGCGTGGGTAACCAACAATATGAGAAGCCATTGATCTGATCAAATCAAATAGCATAAAAAAATCAAATCCTGTACTCAACACATTACAAGTTAAAAAAGTGATTCATTCATCAAAGTCTCAAAGGTTTAATGCATGATCAAGCATAAGATTCATATATCTTTCTTTGTTTATTGTAGTTAAGTACAAATCTTTATACATCAAGCCTTGCAGACAAGAATTCAATGATGATCTAATTATTAAAAAGGACCCTATAGATAATGAATTAAGGCTTAATTTTAAATTGCAATTATTTTGCAGTTATATTAAGTTCCCTCTCAGCTAAATGAATAAATTAGATCCAGTGTCAATGACATAATAGATCAAATCTAGAAAACCTTTTGTCCTGTTGCTTCAACTATAAAATCTTCATTTATTTATCAAATCCGCTCATAACAGCAAAATGACATGCCAGTACTTTGTCACTATCTTTGTAATAAAATTCGATGGCATGGTGCATTAGATCATAAGAAATGCACAAATTTAACTAAATAAAATGCACAAATTTGTACTAAAGATTAGATCAACAAATTCCCAACCCCATACACCACCAGATCTATCGATACATCATCATCATATACACGCATACAAAACAATACACAGTCCCATATTTCTGCTTATATCCCTTAAATCACGAACTTATAGAGATACAACTTAACCGAACATAATATATACATAGGACATACATAGTCCTCTTCTGTAAATGACAAAAGAATGTAGTCCACAAAAACATGATATAACAAGTTGATGTAACTAGAAAGACAGTATAACAATATAGATTTAAAGGGGCTAACAGATCACTAATAATAATCAAGAAATAAAAGTATAAGAAAAATCAAGAAATCCAAATGGGTCATTGTAAATCTAACTAAAATGAAAAAAGATTGAAACTTTGAGTCAAATAAATGAAAATGAAAAATGGGTCAGCGTAAATCTAACTAAGAATGAATAAAGATGAAAACTTTGATTCAAAAAATGAAAAATGAGTCGGTGTAAATCTAACTAGAAATGAATAAAGATGAAAACTTTGAATCAAAAATATAAAATGGGTGAGTGTAAAATTGTAAATCCAACTGAAAAAGAAAAAAGATTGAAATAACAAAATCTAACCCAAAAAAAATGAAACTTTTAGATCAAAGAATTGAAAATGAAAAAATAAGTGAGTGTAAATCTAACTAAAAATGAAAAAGGTTGAAACTTTGAATCAAAGAATTAAGAGTGAAAAATGGGTTGACAACATAAAAACTATGGAGTGGGCCGGAAAAGACCAAGGAAACGCACCTTAAGGAAGAGAAGGTTGTTGAAGGGATAAAAGTAGTCCTCAAAGGCAAATCCAGTTCAAGTCCAGAGATGAGGAGGAGAGGAGGGCTATTGACACGATTTGGGAAGGGGAGCGAATGGGGCTTATTTATAGATGGCCACCGAGCTGTGGGACACTGGGAGTAGGTGTAGCCGTGTAGGTGGTTTTCTCACGTGAGAGACTTTAAAAAAGAAAAAAAATAGTAAAAATATGCATACATTTCCTCGGTGTATTTATTTCAGATTTTAAAAAATAGTAGATGTATTTATTTTAGATTTTAAAGAATGGGTAATAGTTTATTAAATGTATTCATTTCATATTTTAAATAATGGATAATTATTTATAAATTTTAAAGAATAGATAATTATTTACAGATTTTAAAGAATGGGTAATATTTATTTGGGTGAAAGCCCTAAATAACTTTTTTTATTAAAGTCTGCCCATAATACCCACGCTCCAAATCAGTACCCAAAATAACCGGAGGAATACGCATACAAGAAATGCGTGTCCATGCCACGCATACAACATATGCGTATAGTATAAAAAAAATTAGTTAGGTGACGTGTGAGGGAGGTACACGCATATGTCATTTGCGTGTATGGTGGTCACGCATATAGTAAATGTGTATAGCTTGTTTATTTTTCAAATATTTTAAATCCTAATGTGCTTCATTCTTTGTGATTGGCAGCTAAAACACATGGCACACGCATTACGTATTCAGTGTATGCGAGTCCCCTTGGGTAAAATGGGCACCAGTTTCCAGCGTGGTTATTTTGGGCAGGCAGCTATAAATTTTGGTTATTTTGGGCATTTTCTCTATTTATTTCAGATTTTAAATAATGGGTAATATTTCAAATTTTAAAGAATGGGTAATAATTTACAGATTTTAAAGAATGGGTAATATTTATTTCATTTTAAAAAATGGGTAATATTTATTTCATTTTAAAAAATGGGAAATTAAATAACACTCTATTTTAATGAACTTTTTAAAATTTAAGTTGATGACATCCAAATTTCAAAAGACTTTTTGTAATCCTTATTAAATGCAGTCAGATTTTAAATGATTTTTTAGAATCCAAATTAAATCCTCCCAAAATTTAAAAAAAAAAATTAAAATCTCAATTAAATGCACGGCTTAGGTTTTGTGGGCTTCTATGCGAGTTTTGTGGGCTTCTTCTAGCATGGTTCCTCCACCTTCCATGAGAGTTCTGTTCTTTCTTTCAACAACTCCATTTTGTTGTGGAGTTTCAGGTGCAGAAAATTCTTGTTTTATCCCCTTGTATTTGCACAACTCTTCCATAGTATTGTTCTTGAATTCAGTTTCATTATCACTTCTAATGATTTTCACTTTGTATGTTGATCATTTTTCCAGTTCTCTCACATGATCAAGAAGAATGGATGGAGATTCATTTTTGGTGTGCATAAAATACACCCATGTGTATCTTGTATATCATCAACAATTACAAGTGCATACATCTTCTTGGCAGTTGACATTATATTGACTGGAGCAAAGAGATCAATATGAAGTAGATGATATGGTTCTAGAATAGAGGATTTAGTTTTACTCTTAAAAGATGTTTTCCTTTGCTTGGTTTTCTGGCATGGGTCACGTAAGCTATCAGGAGTAAATACTGCATTGTGAAATCCTTTTACAAGATCTTTCCTCACAAGTTCATTGATGTTGTTGAAATTGAGATGAGAAAGTCTTTTATGTCAGTTTCAGCTGTCTTCTACAAATGCGCTACTAAGTAGACAAACTTATGATCCATCAGTATTTTTGGAGACCCTGACTTCATATAAGTTATCATGTCTTACATCAGTCATTGCAATCTTGCCATCAGATTTACTGACAAATTCACAATGTTCCTCATAAAAATTCACATGGTAACCTCTGTCACAAATCCGACTCACACTGATCAAATTATGCTTGAGTCCTGTAACTAGAGCTACATTCTCAATGATGACATTCCCAAGTTTGATTTTGCCATATCCCAAGATTTTTTCTAAGTTGTCATCTCCATAAGAAACACTTGCACCAACCTTCTCCTTAAACTGAGATAGCAAGGACTTATAACCAATCATGTGTCCTGAGCATCCACTATCCAAGACTAGATAATTTCTCTTTTTAGCTTGCAATCAGTTTTTAAATCAATTAATGTTTTTAAGGACCCATCCTTACTTGGATCCTTTGGCCTTTTTAAGTTTGTTAACATGTGCAGTAGAAGACCTCATATCAGAGTTTATGTTAACATTCTTACTATCAGTATTTACACATGCAGAAACAGTTTTTGCTTCATTTAAAGAGGGTTCCATTTTATAATAATCATAATATAAATTGTGATACTCTTTACATGTATAAATAAAATGTCAAATACTACCACAATGAAAACAAGGATAATGTGATTTATTTCTAAACTCTGATTTGGGATAAACAATATTTATCTCTTTATTCTTTCTACAAGAATTAGCAAGATGATTAGTACTACCATAGTTCAAGCATGTCTTTCTATTAATCGATATCAAAGTGCTTTTATCGAATACCGATTAAATTATCTTTCTACCAATATCAGAGTTTGACCAATATCAAAGTTTGACCAATATAACTATTTTAACTGTGGTAGAAAACAATATATCTATATTCTTTATAATTATCAAAGATTTTAACTAATCGATTGAAGTCGTGTATAAAGACTATTGTGTTTGAAAAAAAATCAAAGTGCTTTTATCGAATACCGATTACCAACAGATAATGCCTTGATATCTTTTGAAATAATCATATTTGCAGACGAACGCAGGGGACTAATGGTGTAACTGGATTAAAAATAAATGTTTCGAAGACCTATGATCGTTTAGAGTGGAGTTTTCTCGAAAAGATATTGCATAAATTGAATTTCATCATTTTGGATCGAAAGAATAATGGTTTGTGTACTAGGTATTTTTTCACTAGGTCTTTCTCATCTCCTCAATTTTTTCTCTCGAGCCTCATTAAAGGAATCAAGTATCACGAAGACTATTCTGAACATGTAGGAGCGAATGTTTGGTCAAACAATTATATTTGGGAAATCGAATGTTATATTTAGCCCAAAAACTAATGTTGCGGATTAAGTTTCAGTGTGTGGTTGTTTGGTAGTGGATGAGGCGAGTATGCCAGGCAAGTATTTCCGAATGCCAATGTGAGGCGAGTATGCCGGGGAAGTATTTGTGAATGTTATCTTTAGTCCAAATAATAGTGTTGCAGATAAAGGTTTAGTGTGTGGCTGTTTGGGAGTGGGTGACGCGAGTATGCCAGGAAAGTATTTACGAATTCCAATGTATGTGGGAATAAAATAAGAATGATGTGTTTTAACCAGTCGAGTAGAGCATAAATTGCAAGGGTGGTCAAATAATAAACAAGAGTGGAAACTCTTAAATAATATCAATCCTCTTGTATTAGCAATAATGAAGCCCACTACGTTCCTAATACAGAGTTCTTGAATGCAACTTTGGGCACAAACCTCAGTTACGCCTGACGTAGCATTATGGCTGCAAAAGAGGCTGTTAAGGCGGGCTGTAGGCGAATGATCGGTAATGGGGAATCTATAAATGTATAGACTGAGTGGTGGCTTCCATATCATGAGAATGAATTCTTAACCACTAATATGCCTCTGCAACTTAAGTATATCACAGTTGATAGTTTGATTGACATGGATAATAAAACCTGCGACCTTGAGGTTTTATATGATATTTATAATATGAGAGATAGAGAGCTCACTAAGCGGATTCCAATTTCAAGGGTGCAGTTAGAGGAATCATGATTTTAGATTCGAGATGAGAATGGTTTATCTAAAGTTAGAAGCTACTTCAGGCGATTACAAAGAGAGTATGATCACGACCAACAAATTTTCAGGAAGTATTTATGATCGTTTAGAATGCATGGTAAGGTTTGGAATTTCTTGTGGAGGGCGTGTAAGGGCTACTTACCAACAAAGTAACAAAACATGTGAATATTGATCTTAACTGTCCATTGTGTCATAGTGGTGTGAAGGGTGATTATATCTATGTACTTTTTGAATGTGATTTTGCTTAAACGAAGTGGCAGAATATGGAGTTTTTGACGCAGTTCTAAATCATACCTACCGACACTTCGCTTGACATCTTATATAGTAGTTTTGCTAGGTGTACTGGATATAATTGTGTGTTAATGTTTGATAGGGATAATTTGCTTGAGCCTATGAAATCGAAGGAATAAATGGATATGGGAGAAGGAAAATGAAGTTTTCGGGGTTAAGGCTACAACTTATAATCTGTTTTATGACTAGCGTGACGCTCGGACAAATGGCATAAATGGTAAGCACCATCTGCTGAATACGGCGAACATAAAATGGCATAAGCCCCCGGATAAATAGGTTAAAATCAATATTGATGCAACTGGTGCGCTTAATGGTGCCGTATGAGTTGGTTGTATCAACCATAATTCGTAGAGGCAATTTCTGAGAGCTTGGTGTAAACGAGTTGAGAAAAATTGGCAACTAAAGGAGGTGGAAGCTATAAGTTTGAAGGAAGCATTATCTTGGTATAAACAGCTAAACTTGGATTACCGTGTCTTTGAAACAGATTGTAAGGTATTAATTAACGCTTGTAATGATATTAGAGGAGATGTCTATTTTGATATTATTGTCTTTGATTGTATACAAGGTTTGAAACACTTCGATTATGCCACTTGAGTTTGTGTATCGGTCTGCAAATTATGCGCCTTTTTTGCTAGAAAAAATTATGCATTCTATGTCAGGTACAAGAGAGTGACATGTCACTCCTCCTAAAATTTTAAATTATGTACTAGATTGTGATCTTATTTAAGCAATACATGTACTTTTTTTTATAGAAAAAAACATATCTGCAGCGTTGTTGACGTTGTGAATATTTTTTTTATTGTTAATAAAAATTTGGTATATTACTCTTTAAAAAATTAAAAAATATTATGAGTATCAGTATTTTTTTACAGAACAGTATGGATAACTATGATATGTGATGGATAACTATGTTATGGTCGTTGATTTGGGTAAATGTGTATTTTTTTGTATAGAATTTGTACTTTTAATGAAACATTATAGTTATGTTTGTTGTTTCTAGTTAGCCAAAGAAAAGAGTTCGTTGTTTCTTCGTCACATACACTTGTAATTTAGACTATTTTTTTTGTACCAAATCGTAAGAATAAAAATTTAAGAAATCAATGAAATTTATCAGGTTATTCATAATATACGGTTAGGTTCTACAGAGTCTCTTGGAGTCCTTGAAATTCATATATATCTTGCAAATAAAATATAGTTTAAATTGTTGTAAAATGTATTATTTTTCAAATGATATTCTACAAATATCACAATTTTATTGAAAATTTTGCAAATTGCATAGATTTTACAAGTAAAACGTTACAAAATATATTATTCTACAAAACATACTTAGTTTGCAGAACATAAATGTTCATTGAGAGACTCTGATTAAAAGGTGGACTCTATATAAGTTTATTTTATATGTTCTATAATTAATTAATGAGTGTTGTTAAAAGTCTTATTTTTTTTTTAAAATATGAGCTTGATGATTCTCCCAGCAAAACATGAGCATTATTCTTGTCTTTTAGGGTCCTTTTTGGTTGATGATAAGCCCCCTTTTTTCTTAGTAATTTTATTTCATTTTTCAATAATAAAGTCTCCCTTTTTTTAGAGTGTTTGTACTCGTTGGTGGGTTTTTTCTACCATATTTCATTGCTAGATTTGCCTCAGACATTAAAATGCAAAGCTTACTAAAGAACATTGAAGTTTGGCAAAAAAAAGTTGTAATTCAGATTTTTGAATAAAGTTTGTATTTTTGTGCAAACTCTAACAATGATTATTGTACGAGTTGTGTTTTTTTTAATTATTTGAGATTTTGTAAGATGAATCATATTTATTGTAAAATAAGCAATGAGAATTTGGCACCTCACCAATACACAAACTCAAAATTCCGACTTACTCTACTGATGGTGAGTTGTTGACCGAGAATCGGGCAGAGTTAACGTGTGGAGAGTGCCAACTGCTGAAGAGAGGGATGTGCGATGCCATTGGTACAATTGTCTATTTACTTACCAACCCCCCCCCCCCCCCCCCCGTTTCACTGTTTTTATTCATCGCCTGCATATTTTATAATTGACATGTGTTTGATAAATAAATAGTAAAAGGTTTTTATTATTTTTTATTTATAACAGTTTTTGTAAGTTTAAGGTCATTTGTATGTGATTGGGCATGGATGAAAGTTTCATTCCTGCCAAGTTATGATCATGTATTTGATTGGCATAGGTCCTTACTTCCTGCCAGAAATTTTAAAAAATATTATAAGAAAGAAACGAAAGGAGAATATTGTTATTTTTCTTCTAGACATTTATTATAGGCTCAAGGAAAAATATTCTGTAGATATCCAATTATTACACGGTCCAATTAATTATTATAAAAGCCATCACCATGTCTTTTATTCCGCTTTCTTTCCAAATACAACATAGTAGTGTTTTAAGTTGCTCTAACGTTTCAAAATATTATCAAAATTCACACAGTAACTCACTCGCACACCATCTCTAAATATAAATACTACAATACACTTGAAAAATTGCAGGAAAAAAAAAAGAGAGTGGGTAGGGTAGGTGAGGTTGCTGGTGGGTGGACATGGCTTGTTGAGTCTATGAATAGTGGGGATTGAATTCCTTGGTTGATATAAATGTAAAATTAGTTTCATCTTTTTACTTGCTTGAGTCATCTCTAATAGTTGTGATTCAAAAATTCAAATATGATTCAAATACTGATTCAAATTTCTACTAACTCCAACAGTGTGATGCAAATATTTGATACAAATTACTTTTTAAATATAATAATATATAAATATCATATTAAGCAATTTTATCTTAAATTTATCGTTTAATCATTATTAACAATTTAAATAAAATTTCATAAATTAATTAAATAAAAAAATTAATACACATAAAAATATTAAAATTGTGCACTTAATTCACAAAAAACACATTTATTGCAATATTTAACATACAAAATATCATTCATACACAGTATTTTTCCGAATTAGTATATTCTTCCCACAAATACTCAATTAATGCATCTCTAAGTGTAATGTACTTTTATTTAAATTTTAATAAAATTATGTTTTCTCATTATTTTAAGTTTTATTTTAAAAATAAATTTTATCAACTATTAATTATATTATGTTATTAGTTATATAATTAAAAAATCAAAAATCAATTTAAAATCTCATAAATTACAAATAATAAAATCACTATTTTATATTAAATCAAGTGATCCAAATTTGGATCAATGAACTGGATCACTACTATTTACTGATCCAAATTTGGATCACTGTTGGAATATAATTTGGGTAATGTGCTTCAAATTTAAATTTTTGATCACGGTGATACTTTACCTAATAAAAATATGGTTCATCTGCATTAAATTAGAATAGAGAAACCATGCTGGGAGTCTGGTAGTCTATTCAACAAGTAGAGAGCCTCGATATTTCACTGAACCAATAATCAGTAGTAGACTTTTTAGTTATATACAAACAAATAAGTCAATACTGGTATAACTTAAATTGATACTCCACATTACAGGGCCACGTTCAAACTCATGAAAGTCTATTGAGAAGCATAAAGACATTGTGTCGGAACTCTGTACTACATTAGTTGAATCCAAACCAGATTTGATTTGAGATTCAGCTCAACACTTCCACTGCCAACTGCAGGACGCTAGAAAATACTAATATCCAACTGCAACTCAACACCACAAAGTCAGATATATTCCTTTTTTAGTTCCATGTTCTGCGATCACCGTCCCAAGTAACTTATTTAATTTGATAGTAGACAATTTTAATTAACTACAGAATTGCACATGAAAGAAAGTCATTAGGACATTACATCACTGGATTCATTACATGTTTGTTTTTTAAAAATGGGATCAGGATCTTACAACACTAGCATCAATACTTAAAAGTACCATCACTATAATTTTAGGAATGCAACAGGTACAATAGCTATACCACGGCCAATGCCATTGACTCATCAAACTTACTCCTAAGTGCTCTGGGGCGAACCTGATGCTTCTTTCTAATGTCCATGACGCGATCTTTCCCCTTTCCCAGTGACGATGAATTCAACTGATTACCACTTCCTTCTGAGACTAATTCATCTTTGGTTGCACCTCCATTTATTAAAATTCTAGTTACTCCAGAATATTGTAAAGATTCTGCAATTAGCAATGCGCTAACACCCTTGTTAGTCCTAACTTCAACATCAGCGCCTTTCTTGATAAGAAACTCAATGATTTCAATGTGTCCTGATTCCACCGCACATAACAATGCACTATAGCCATCTTCGTCTCTGGCATTGATGTCAATGCCTTTTTCAATTAGTATACGGACAGCTTCAAGTTGTCCCTTAAATGAGGCGCGATGCAATGTGGTCCATCCATGTTGATCGCGTCCATTTATTGAAGCACCACTCTGGAGGAGCCTTTGAATAGTCCTTACTTCGCCTTTTCTGGCAGCTATACTTAAACTCTCTCCTAGACGGAGCGCATCGAAAAGCCTAGTGTGACCATGCTCAGCTGCAACATCATAAGCAGTTTTTCCAACCCCGTTTCGAATATCTTTATTAGCTCCCTTTTGAAGCAAGAGCTTGACCATGTTTTCATCCCCTAGGGCTGATGCAATATGTAAAGGCGTATCACGGTCATCCGTGTTGCGAATATCGGGTTTAGCACCCTGGGCTAATAAAAGTCTTGCACAATCTCTCTTTCCCTTCTCAACAGCAGTGTGTAAGGCTGTATTACCGTCCTCTGTGAGCGCATCCACGTTTGCATTTTTAAGTAAAAGAAGCCGTAAAACCTCCAAGTAACCGCCTCCTGAGGCGAGATGGATGGGACCCCAAGTGGAAGATTGTGATTTTTCTACACTGGCTCCACGAGCCAGTAGTATTTCTACAATCAGGGCTTGCCCTGATGCTGCTGCAGCTTCCAATGGAGATGAGCTAGATCTGCCCTGAGCCTCAATATCGGGTTTAAATTCCAAAAGAAACTGCACAAGGTCAGCCCGGCTCTGGGTGATGGCCATGTGAAGTAAGGTCTGGCCATCGGAATCAACTGAATCTGCAGCCTTCCAAGTTGGGTTGCTCTTTTCTAACACATCTCTGATTTCATCCATTGCACCATTAGCAACAAGTTGAGCCAAAACAAGAGAGCCAACGAACATGATTTTTAAGCCACTGTCAATAAACACCTGTTTCTTTCTTGTGGTAAACCAATCATTAGGCACGGGATCAGATGTTGAAGTGAAATTCTTTGCTGCTGCGCCAGGAACCACAACACTATGCAGCAAGAATGAATCATCAGAGTACGGATATGATTCAGGGAGAACCATATTTGAACTGCATTCATATATGATCTCGACAGTGAGTGTATTTAACGGAAATATGATTCCTGTTTGCGGATGGATTGTGTAGCGAGACTTATTAACCGGTTGAAGCCTAAATGCCACAGGCATTGTGTGCATGACATTGCGTAATGTAAGGTCACCGTAGCATTTTTGGCCTTCTTCAATCCTAATTGCAACAAGATTTGATGGTTCCAAGCTTATAAGTCTATCCATTTCTTGACTTTGTAGCTACAATTTCTTATTAGTATAGTCTCTCTACCTCTCCTATATATGCTTTCGAAATAAATCTAGTTAAAGAAACAGCAAAAGCCATGGGAGAGTTTACAAAAAAAAACTGATGGGAAAATTAGTGAATATATAAGGGGAGTAAAACTAAGGCCGGCTATCACAGAGTCAACTTGGGTGTGCCATATGGTTGTGTTAAAATGGTGTGACAATCAATGAGACTAGTTCCATTCGGCGTAGGTTTCGGAGATTATTCTGAATTTTAAAAGGAAATTCTTGTGAGACTGTAAGTTATCTAACGTTTATGGCAAACTACATGAGCCAGGGGGGAAAAATCAAAATGAAAATCACTTTTCTTCAGGTGAAGTTGTTCATGAAAAAAATCGGACAGGTAAAAACACATTAGGATGCTTTCATAGGTTCGAACTGTGTAGTCAGTCCATACAAGACTCGGTCTTTATAATTTTGTTACTACTCCACTTAAACAACTAGAAGAAAGTGGGTGTATAGCCCAGAATTAATCACATTGAGGGCGTTTGGTTCATCGTTAATGAGTCTGGTTAAAAATAAAGTAGTAAGATATTATGGATGTCACTTTCGTTGATGTGTAATGTATTGTGACAAACTGTGCACCAAGAATCTTGTTATTGTTTCTGAAAAGGAACATGCTGCAAGAATATAGCATATTTTCAAATCATATTTTTAGATCCTGTTAACCAAGATTTACCAAATGTCGTTTTTAGTGTCCCCAACTTATAATCCGAAATCGATCAGCCATGCACAGCAGAAAGAAACAAGGTTTATGACAGTTTATTATAGAGTTTACTAGGCCAACTATGGTTTATCAATTTATTGTTTTCATTGTAGATTCTGGAAGAGAAAGTACAGTATAGCGGTAGAGTATATGCTTCAACCAGAAACATCGAAGAAGATTGGGGGGCTACGCAAAAAAGCAAGTGCCATGTAAACAACAAATTGTTATTAGAATAATTTAATTGGTATTAGTGTGAATACTAGGGTTAGATCCATTTTTATATTATCAATAAAAATCTGTCAGCGTGTTATTTTGTAATTATTTTATTTTTTTATATATATATTTTCAAAAAACAAGGGATTTAAATGTAAACCTTGGGACCAACAGTCCATTTAATTAAATTTAAATTACTATTTAGCCAAAAAATAAATAAATTAATAAATACTAATTATTTTTATTACTTTATTACGATAAATAAAACAAACTGTATTACATGAACTATTTTACTGATTTAGCTTTTAGCCACACAAAAAACAATATTTTTTAATGAATATATACAAGATCTACATTTTCATGGACAAAAATGGGAATAAAATATCTAAAACATGCATCCCTTCTGTATATAATAGGAGAATAAGAGTATAATATTCATGAGTTTAAAAAGTCTCGTTAAAAAGACTAAACTACCTCTGTTTTTAAAATTTATATAAAAAATGTGTTTTGTGAGAATCAAAGTCAAGATTTTCATTCACCTATACAACATGGTACCACTACCATATTGTCACATGTGTTTTTTATGATACACATAATATGTAAGTGTGATAAATGAATACTTTAATTAACTTTAAATATAGTTACTTGAATTCCGCAAAAAAAGATATTTACTTTGAATATTTATATAGTTAATTTTAAAGAATTGAATTCCAGATATAAAGTTAGGTATATTACATAAATGGATTATTATCTTATTTATTAATTATTTTTTAGTTTGAAAATATATCTCACATATTTTTAACATATTTTTTATTATAAAAAGTAATTAAAATGTACATATTTACTTTTTTATAAAATATTAAAAATAGCGCTTATATATAAATAATCGACATTGGTATTAAATATTTAGATAAGTTCAAATTATAATGAGTCAATCCATTTTAGTTTATTTCGAATTTAAAATCAGAATTTGGCCCATTATTCAAAAACTACTCAAAATTTGACTACATGGCTCGCCCGAAAAACATCCTCACATTCTACATTTAGTAATTTTAATTACAAGATCGGTGAAAATATCTTACCAATAATGTGAATTTTTTTAATATCTTATGTTAATATAAATTAATGTGTTTGAGGTTTTTATAGCATCAAGTCAATTGATTATTTATATTAAAATTACGAACTTAACTGATAACGCATTATTATTTTTGGAATTTGTCCTGGTTTTAAGAATATTCGAAATTTGATATGAGATCTCACGAGATTTGTTAAAATTATGATAATATACTAACTCGAGTTATTTTTCATTTTTCACTTAAAAAAATTAGCTTTTAAAAAAAATCCTTTTAGATAAATAATATTCATTGATCAAGATAATCATGTACAAATATTTTGAATTATTTTAATATCTTGAATTATTCTAATAAAAGTTATATCTATAGTATATTCTAGCATTTAATTCAATGTATTTTATATTATTTAAAGAAAAAAAATATATTGTTCAATTGGAAGGAATTAACCAGTTCAATTGATATTTATAAAACTTTACCGAATTCAAAAATATTTAATTTTAGAAGAATAGTATACAATGTTATTAAATTATTATACGAAGAAATATTAGAGTCGTAATGAAAGAAATTTAAAAATGGTTTAAATAACGATATAATTACAATTTTTCCTTCAAATTCTTGAAAAAAATCATGAATATCAATAATAAGTCTTAAAAATATATAATTTATTTTTATGTTGCGTAAAAAATAGATATGGATTATTTGTCGGTGATAATGTGAATACCATATATAAATTATAATAATTTATTTATTACATTATTTTAATTTAAATAATTATAAATGCATATTATTTAAGTAATCAAGCATCTCATTATATGTTAGTAATAATTATACATGTACATAAATCAGATATTGAGCATATAAATAATTGAAACCATCATAATTCACTAGGAAATGTAACATACAATAATTTACATGCTAACACACATACATATAACTTAATCTTACTTTGCTAACAGTAGTGTAAATAAAAAATTAACATTTTCCCATACATACATACGTTGAATTTCAAAAATTAATATTTTTTATTAAGATCAACTTTAATATTAGCAGTAATGTAAAATTTTCATTATTGTTTATTATGATTGCAAGTCATTCTGACTTCAATTATGTTTTTTTATCTATTTAAATTGAGTAAGTTAATTGTAAGTTAATAGTGAACTCAGTAATAATATAGACCAGTACATATAGTTTATTTAAATAAAATTCAAAAATTTTGGGCAACTCTGTATTCAACATATATGTTAATTTTTAGTTTTTTATTTGTAAACATACTAACAACATTCTATAAATTAAATTTAATCGTTTCGTTTTAAACGTACAATGACTACCCTGTTTATATTCATTTATTAAATAAAAATTATACAACAAAAACAAGAATATATATATATATATTGCTTAATGAGCTAAATTAGAAATGTTGTGTAATTTGGTAATGCATTGTATGAAAATAATACACATTGATAAATAATCAATTTGTATTTGATATACGTCAGACATTGTACAACATTTACAAATAAAAAAATAAATAAGAGCAACTCCAACGACCTCCAAATAATATAAATAAATGAGCTCCTAATTATTTAGAAGCCACAATCAAACAATTTCTATAACAATACTACTTAAACTCACTCACTATCTATCTTTTTACTCATTAAAGTCATCTGTGTTAAATAGACGGGTAAGAAAAATATAATATAATAATAGTTGAGGAGGGGATATTCACTCCTAAATATGAGGAAACATTCGAAACTCCTAATGTTATAGAGGGGGACATCGAACGTGTTGGAGAGAAATTTTATCCCCATTTCTTCAAAATTTGACTTAAGAGCCTATATAAGTATAGTGTTGTAGTTGCTCTAAGAATATTATAATTGCATGATGCATAAAAAAATTCTAGAAAATGACCCGTGCGAGGAACGGGTTATTATGCTAGTTTTAGTTGATAAACGAAGCTACATGAACATCCACGGAGAATGAAGAACACGAGTAAAAGTTATTTTAGAACATTACTAAAATAAGAAAATAAGTAAAAGTTGTCTTAGGACATTACTAAAATATTGGGTTTGTTATAATGTGTAGGTCCACTATTTTATACACAACATAATCTAGGGGCTCATTTGATAAATCTGAATAGTATTTTCTGAACGGTTAAAATTTCTGAATAAATCAAATTTCTGAATGATTGATTTGTGTCATTTGATAAACCTGAATCAAAAATTCTGAATGATCATTTTTATAAAAAATAATAATTAAATAAAATCTAAATTTAAATATCTATTAATACTCCTAAATAAATCATTTATTCGGTATGTACAAATATTTTATTAATATTTAATAACCCAATACAATATTAAAAATTTAAAATTATAAAATATTTAATAGTTGTTGTAAGTCATATGTCATAGCCTATTTGTATATTCGAGAATTCAACTCAACTCAAATAAGAATGTAATAAGTAAATAGTGGATCTACCGTCAAAAGAGATCTCACAGAGTAATATCTGTCAAAGGATTCAGAAACAAGGTTCATCTACAGACTTGAGGAATTAATCCACTGGAAGAAGTTCAAGAAATTGATCATGCCTCAGTGATATAAATCAAGAGTGTGGATTTAATCAAGTGACAGAGATCTCGTCAGAGTATCATTAATTACAAGGATTTAATCTGAAGAAAATCAAAGTGTCAAAGTCAAGACATGAAGAAACGTCACGGAAGTTAGTCACTCATGAACCAGACAATACATCGAGTGTCAACATTGAAGTGGTGGAATTGATTCATATATTTCAGTGATTTTCAGAAGATCTTCAGAAGAATGGTTGCTGCTCAAGATTAGTATTAATTCTCTATTAATTAATTAAGTCATATAATTTAATTAAGAAAATAAATTATATCTGCAAAGATTAATTTATTGATTAATTAAATTAATTGATTAATTAATTCTGAATTAATATTAAGGTTTTTCAGAATTTTAATTGGATTAAAATCTGCATTAAATCAGCAAGACAATTGAAAATGAACTAGCATGACAATCAGGATTGTCATACCGATTGTCATGCTAGGCCATTTTCAATAGTCTCACTGAATGTCCTAGCAGCTAAGAGGATTGTCTTGCTAGTTCATTCTGATAGTCTTGCTAGTTCATTTGATTGTCATTCCGAAAGTCTTGCTGAGCTCAGGATTGTCATTCCAGTTCAATTCAATTCTGTTGAATGAATTAAAAAGAAAAAGAAGCAGCAGAAAGCATATATCATCCAATACACAAGTCAAAAACAAGAACACAGAAAGAAAAAACAGCCGCCTCTGAAATATTTCATTTTTCATCTGCTTAATTCAAGATCACATTTCTAGCTTGTAAAGTTAAATTCAATCAACTAGAAATCATTCTCTTGTTCTTGTGTAACAATCTAGCGGATCAAAATCCCTAGAACTTAATCTCAAATTGCGTTTAGCCTTTGATTCTAATTATTACAAAAATAGAAAAAGTTCATGTCGAATTTATTCTAAATTTGTGATAATTAATTTGAGATTAATTCCTTGTAATCGATACAGTTGTTGTAACACCTTTCAAGTTTAATAATATTTTTATTTAACTTGAATTTTGTTTCACATTTTTTATTCCGCATTTATTCGATTATTTGGTACTGTTTGTATTCAACCCCCCCTTCTACAAACACATTGGGACCTAACAATTGGTATCAGAGCCTTCTGATTAACGAACAAATCAAGATCCTAGACTTTTGTGATTTTTCAACTCTTTGAATTTTTATTCATTCAAAAATTTATAATGACTTCACAAAAAGTTGGAACCGTTAAAATTCCACAATTTGATAAAGAGAATTATATTATGTGGAAGAAGAAGATGCTCTTGTTTTTACAAGTTGCAAATCCCAAATATTCAATCTTGTTAAAGAAGGGTATAAAAACTCCGATGGTTATTGAACCGGAGGTGATAATAGATGATGTGGTGACTACTAAAGCTAGAACCTATCCAAAAGAGCCCGAAGATTTTACTCCTGCTGAGAAGGAAGAAGCCTCCTTGGATGCCAGCCTTCAATTAATATTAATTGATTCCCTTGATCCCTTGATGAACAGACATGTGATGAACTGTAAAAATTCTAAACACATGTGGGAAACTATTGAGGTAATTAATGAAGGTACAGAGGAAGTTAGGGAGAACAAGTTGGAAATCCTAACCTCTGAATATGAACATTTCAAATCAAATCCAGGAGAAGGAATTACTGAAGTGTTTGAGAGGTACAATGCGTTGATCAACAACCTGAACATCAATGGAAAGTATTATTCAATCAGGGAGGTCAACAAAAAGTTCCTTTTAACACTGCCAGCTCATCTTGAACATGGAATCACTGCCATTAGAGAAGCTAGAGATCTGAGTGAGATTTCTTTGGACAGGCTCTATGGAGTGTTAAAAACCTATGAGTTGGAGCAGATTCAACAGAAGGAAGTCTACGGGAAGGATAGAATGGTCAGCACATCTACTGCACTTGTAGCTGAAGGTCAACCACAAGAACAATCTCAACAGTTAGAAATAATGGTACAGTTTTCCAAGGGTGAGGAAAATGAGTTAGTAGCAGAATATGATCCTCCTACTACAAAACAATCAAGTGATGATTTTTATTCCTTGGAAGAGCTGGAGCAATTGGAAGATGAATCAATGGCCCAAATTGTCAAGAGATTCTCTAATGTCAGATTCAGGAGGAATCCCAAGCTTAAGTACAAGTCCAACTACAACAAATTCCAGAAAGGTGGATCTTCATCCTCTAACACCAGCAGTGGTGGATACAAAACAGGGATGGTTGATCGGAGCACCATTAGATGCTATAACTGCAATGAGTTGGGACACTTTGCCACAGAATGCAGGAAGCCAAAGCAAGTAAGGAAGAACTCTTATGATTCCAATCAGAAGAGTAACTCTGAAAGGGCTTATCTGGCAAAGGGAAGAAGCTGGGATGATACTGATAGTGAAGATGAAGAAGAAGGGAATCTTGCTCTTATGGCTATTGAGGGAAAAGCTTCATCGTCAAGAAAAGAGGTAAAATATACTGATGCTGAATTAGTATATCATCTAGGAGGCAACTTAGATAATGCACGTCGTGATAATGAACTGTTAAGTTTACAGATCAAAGACCTTGAGAAAGAGGTCAATGAATTAAGACTTGTGCATATTAATCAAGACAAGTTAAAAGAACAAGTATCTTTTCTAGAGAATAGAGTTGACTGTTATAGAAAACTCGAAACTATTCTCAAAGACAAGATCACTGGTCTTGAGACTAAGGTTAGAGCCTACTTCAATTCTTGTTCGAAGGCTAAAGAGTTCTACAGTAAGCAAGCTGTTAATCAAACATCTGGAATAGGTTATGATTACAATGTTGCTATTGGAGAATTAGGCATAAACTCCCCTCCTCATGTCTGTGCAAAAGGGAGGGAAGTACCACATGTGCTTAAGGGTGTTAATGAACCCCTCTATAAACCATCAATTGCTGAACCATTTGATGCGGCCTCTTCTGTTATTCAAGAAGAAATACGTGCTGAGGATCATGCTTATGAGAAGATTGTTTCCAAGTCATGTGAGTCGAAAGTTCCAGTCAAAGTTGTGAAAGCAACTGAGACTAACTCAAACACACATGAGTTGGATAACAATAATGCCATGTCTACCATGCATAAATTGCCTGCTGTTAATCACTCTCATAAAGCATGTAGTGTTGCTAATTGTATGTCTTGTGCTTTTAATATGATGTATGCTTATTTTAATGGTAAGCATGTGTCTAATGATAAGACTACTCCTCGTCAGCATGTGAATAACAAGAAGCATGATAGGTCTAAGACTGCTAGTCCTTCTAAGGCTAGAAAGGAGACATTTGTGCCTAAGCCTTACAAGGTCAAATGTTCAGTCATTGAGGATGTTGACATCGTTAAAATTAAAAATGTTGTTTTTCCTGACAAAGGACAATTCTACAAGTATGTCGGACCCAACCAAGTTTGGGTTCCGAAGAAGGTCTAATCCATTTGTAGTGCAGGGCATTAAACAGGTGTAACCGGTAGTGTGGATTCTTGACAGTGGATCATCAAGACATATGACCGGAGATAGAGCCCTGCTATCAAATGTGGTTGAGAAAGCTGGCCCCCTGGTTACCTTTGGAGATAACAGCAAAGGTTTATCCGAGGGATATGGCTGTTTGCAAGCTGGTAATGTTATCTTGAACTTGTAAATAGTTTCTATATTTTTGCTTTATTTATTTAAGTTTTTATTTGTATTTTCTGTAATTGTAAATATTGTATGATATATGAAATTGAATGATGATATCTTGTTGATAGATATTTGGTATTTAATTCATTGATATTTGTTTTTATTATTATCATTTGTATTGTATTATTTTTTTTTATTTTTTTATTTTATATTTTATTTTAAATATTATGCAACATAACAATTAGTATCTAAAGTACTTGACAAGTATCGGTCAATGATATCTTGTTAACATTATGTTGCAGATATTTGTAAGCTTTTGACATGAATGAGAATTACTTAGACTTTACCCTTAGTGATCAATGTTTTATCAAAAACTCATTCATATTGAAAAACAAAATCAAACTTCTTTCTACATTAGTGATTTCTTATTTCATGTAAAATCTTTTGAAATCACTATTGTAAATCATTTTCTCTCTATTACCATATGTTCTGTGTTACAGGTTCAGTCTCCAATGACTTTCTTTCATTGACAGTCATGAGGTTGAAAACCCACAATGTCTATCCCAGACTGTAAAGACAAACACAAAAATAGAACCAACCAACACTCTCTTACCACTAAATGTAGTATGAATGAGCGTGAGGGAGATAGTGCCTTAGTGCACCACATAAGGAAGATTCTGTAGTCAACCCAGTAGCTCTGTCTCCTACATAGATGAGTAGTATTTAAACCGAGACAACTGCTAACCCCCATACATCTTCTTAAAAAGATGTAATGGTTGAAAAGGCATAAAAACAGTTACTAGATTCATTCTCTCAAAATGGTGCGTCTATTGAAATTTTCCTGTCGGCCAAGGTATCCGATGTAGTGTCACCACCTCAAATATAAACAATTCTTAATGCACAAGGAGAGGTTATACACACAAAGGATGAGTTGACGAAAACAAGAGTTTCGACCATTTTAAGGTCAGATTCGATTGTTCAAGGTTCGTTAATGGACCAATTGCCTTTATAGGTGTTAGGAGAGGATACTGATCCAAAAGCCATATGTCAGTGGTCAGTGTCTACCTCCCCAGGCTTAAATCCCCTGGATGCATCTGCGGATAGTGGATCTGACATAGGCGCAAATCGGCAACTTGTTGACAATGATTCAGATATTACCTGATGAGTCACAAGGAAATGTCTTCACAGACATTAGAAGGGAACTTTGATCTTTATGCTAAATTCGATGGATCATTGTTTACCTTCCCAGAATTCAAATCTGGAACCCTAACAGGGAAACTAGCAACTTGTAAATTATGACTCAGATTCATCTGACGAGTTTAATAAGGATGGGGATTTGCGAACTCCCATTGCACCACCTGTGACCTCCTTAAGGATGGCTAAGGTGATTTTCCTTGCAGGTACAGCTGGATTATGGAGCTATGAGAGAAGAGTGATACACTTGTGAGAATGAGTGTAAACACGAGTGGAGAGAAGAGTGAAACTCGTGTGAGGTACACTAAACAGAATCACACACTCACAGTGAGGAAGAAAGAGAAACTACTTGTTATTTATTTTCCAACCAAGTGAATATGAGAACTCCTTCAGATGACGGCATACATTCCTTCTTTAAGGGGGAGATAAAAGCTTAAGTAATAGTTTGGAGGATTCCTCAACTAAGGGGGAGAAATAGCAGGGAGGAAGAAAAAGATCATATGTACACTACACCACACCATTGTTGTTTGTAACTACGGATCCTATTGTACGGGAGAGGTGGTAAACACAAGGTGATTTTCTAGTAAGGGAAGAAGCTGTTTTCAAAAGGAGAGTACCATTGGTTTTTATCTGCGGATCCTATTGTACGGGAGAGGTGGTAAACGAAGGTGATCTTCTTTAATCAGTTGATTCTCATAGGGGGAGAAGCAAGAGAGATATGAGCTTCTCAACAGGAAATGTGGCTGTACAAATGAAGATGTAACTACTTGAAGATATGTTCAGTCTAGAGGAACATCTACTTGGAATCTGGAAAATGTTAAATCTGGTCCAGAACTTTTCTACTATTTACTTTGCATTTCTTTTTATATCTTTTTCTTATTTGTTAGTTGAGTTATCCTCTAGGTATTTGTGTGTTATTGTCTAACAAACAAATAGGGGGAGATTGTAAGTCATATGTCATAGTCTATTTGTATATTCGAGGATTCAACTCAACTCAAATAAGAATGTAATAAGTAAATAGTGGATCTACCGTCAAAAGAGATCTCACAGAGTAATATCTGTCAAAGGATTCAGAAACAAGGTTCATCTACAGACTTGAGGAATTAATTCACTGGAAGAAGTTCAAGAAATTGATCATGCCTCAGTGATATAAATCAAGAGTGTGGATTTAATCAAGTGACAGAGATCTCGTCAGAGTATCATTAATTACAAGGATTTAATCTGAAGAAAATCAAAGTGTCAAAGTCAAGACATGAAGAAACGTCACGGAAGTTAGTCACTCATGAACCAGACAGTACATCGAGTGTCAACATTGAAGTGGTGGAATTGATTCATATATTTCACTGATTTTCAGAAGATCTTCAGAAGAATGGTTGCTGCTCAAGATTAGTATTAATTCTCTATTAATTAATTAAGTCATATAATTTAATTAAGAAAATAAATTATATTTGCAAAGATTAATTTATTGATTAATTGAATTAATTGATTAATTAATTCTGAATTAATATTAAGGTTTTTCAGAATTTTAATTGGATTAAAATCTGCATTAAATCAACAAGACAATTGAAAATGAACTAGCATGACAATCAGGATTGTCATACCGATTGTCATGCTAGGCCATTTTCAATAGTCTCACCGAATGTCCTAGCAGCTAAGAGGATTGTCTTGCTAGTTCATTCTGATAGTCTTGCTAGTTCATTTGATTGTCATACCGAAAGTCTTGCTGAGCTCAGGATTGTCATTCCAGTTCAATTCAATTCTGTTGAATGAATTAAAAAGAAAAAGAAGCAGCAGAAAGCATATATCATCCAATATACAAGTCAAAAACAAGAACACCGAAAGAAAAAGCAGCCGCCTCTGAAATATTCCATTTTTCATCTGCTTAATTCAAGATCACATTTCTAGCTTGTAAAGTTAAATCCAATCAACTAGAAATCATTCTCTTGTTCTTGTATAACAATCTAACGGATCAAAATCCCTAGAACTTAATCTCAAATTGCGTTTAGCATTTGATTCTAATTATTACAAAAATAGAAAAAGTTCATGTCGAATTTATTCTAAATTTGTGATAATTAATTTGAGATTAATTCCTTGTAATCGATACAGTTGTTGTAACACCTTTCAAGTTTAATAATATTTTTATTTAACTTGAATTTTGTTTCACATTTTTTATTCCGCATTTATTCGATTATTTGGTATTGTTTGTATTCAACCCCCCCCTTCTACAAACACATTGGGACCTAACAGTTGTAATTAAATTAATTATGATAAAAGATAATTATTTTCGTTATATATAATATTATAAATGTGATAATTAGATAAATATATATTTTTTAGTTTCCACAATTACATAATACGTGGAATGTTAACATAAATTAAAAGAGAAGTTCATTAGATAAAAAAAGTAATTAATATAAAGAATGTGAACAAAATTTTTGACTGGAACACACATGGATACTAGCACGCACTTCATGAATAGTTCAGATGGAAAATTTTAGCCCACTCGTTCAGCTAATTTTTCAGTCATTCAGATTTTAATGTGGCTAAACAAACAATCTGAACAACACAAACTCACTCATTCAGTTCAAATTTACCCATTCACTTGTTATCAAATGGGCCCTAGGAGAATGATGTGTTGAGCTGTCAACTCTCCTCTAACTAACTACTATATCAAATACTTAACCACTAAGTTTCAATATCCCCCACAAGATGGAGTGAAAACACTCCAATCTAGGATAGCAACGAGTTGAAATGAGAAGAAGGAACTATTTTGGTAAGAACATCAGGTAATTGGGAACGTGTAGGCAAGTAAGTTGAAGTAAGCCTTCCAAGACTTTGTCACGAGTGAATTGATAATCAAACTCAATATGCTTTATTCGCTCATGTAAAATAGGGTTCTTGGTAATATGAAAAGCAGATTGATTATCACAATGCAAAAACATCTTCAAGAAAACGAACTACCCACGTTACCTCTGCATCAGCAGATGCCATAGCACGGTATTCTGTTTCAGCAGAAAATTGATAGATAATAGCCTGTTTCTTAGATTTCCAAGTAACAGGTGAATTACCAAGAAGTAAAATGTATGCAGTAACTGAATGCCTAGAATCAATGCACGATGCACAATCCGTATCTGAAAATGCCTTTAAAGTAAATTGGTCTGTAGGTTTGAGTAAAATACCCTGAGTAAGAGTACTAGCAAGATAACGAAGTGCATGATGTCAGGCTTGAAAATGAGTAGTACGAGGAACATGCATATAACTACAGCTAGTCTGATGGACAATAGCTTTTCAAAGAAACAATTCCTTTATTTGTCTAAAACAGAGTCCTGGTGTATTATCTGATCTCACCTTTTCAACTTTGGCCTTATATTGTGTTTCTATGTGACTTAGAAAATGTGCCATAACTTGTACATAATCAGTTCTAGATTGTAACATATGCACATAAGTAAACCGACTATAATCATCCATAATCGTTAAAAACTGATTACAACCAGTATAAGACTTGATTTTGTAGGAAGCCCATATATCAATATGTATCAATTCAAAAGTGGATTTAGTCTTAAAACTGCTGAGTAAAAAAGAAGTTCTAGTTTGCCTGGCTAACGAACAAATTTGAAAGATGAGCTTAGTTGGAGAATTTTGAACACCCGAGAGAGCAGAAATGGACTTAAGCTTATCAAAAGGCATGCACCCCAACCTTAAATGCCAAATACCGAGATCTTCTTTAACACTCAAACAAACTCTGCCATCAGATTTTGCTTCATTAACTCTAGAAGTACTGTAAAGTCTACTTTGAGAGCTACCAAGAAGAATGAGCTTCTCTTTTGTTGTGCAAGACACGCCTGTACTTCAACAAGACTAAGTCAAATTGACAGCCCTAAGTAAGTTGTATTGTGATCTTAGTTTGTATTTTGTATTGTAACATTTAAAGTCTGTAAAAATGATTAAGGCCAGATTGGAGTCTTTTTCTGTAAACAATATCAAGCCTAAGAATTCTATCTGGAAGAAGATCAAGAAGATCATGCCTCAGAAGAATTATGAAGAAGCTTGGAGTTGAATAAAACTATTTTGAGAAAAATATTCTAAGTCAAGATCTCTACAAGTCACAGATTTAGTGTTATAGAGAAGTCATTCGAGAACTCCATAATGACTTATAGAGAACTGAGAAAAGCTACTAGAGAACTCAGAGATACCGACAAGCCAAATTGAAGACATAAAGATTGGGTATATCCACAAGTCATTTCTTTACTAGAGAACTCAGAGTTATCGAAAAGTCAAATATCACTAGAGAATTCTGAGGTATCGACAAGTCAAATATCATTAGAGAACTCTGAGATATCGACAAGTCAATTATCACTAGAGAACTCTGAGATATCAACAAGTCAAATATCACTAGAGAACTATGAGTTATCGATAAGTCAATTAGTCACTAGAGAACTCAGAGATGTCTATAAGTCAAAGTGAAGACATGAAGTGGAGAGATCTCGACAAGCTAAATTCTCTTATAGAGAACTCAGAGACCTCTACAAGTTAAATCAACTATAGAGTAATGAGAGATCTCGATAAGCCAATATATTTACCGAGATGTCAAGTTCTCTACATACCAAACTGGAAATCTCAAGGTAAAACTCAAAGTACAAAGTGCAGACCAGTTCAATATCCAAGATTAATAATCAACAAACAATCCAACCAGTTGGATTGACAAGTCTATAAAAAGCAGCTTGAAGAGTGTGCAAGATCAAGGGTGAAAATTAACTGACAAATGAAGATCAAAGTTAACAAAATATACAAAGATATGTTAAGCCAAAAATGGAAGATATACTTTTCCTAAAATGGAATGCTTAGTGACAGCTTACTAAAGTGAATAGCATCTCTTATCACACACTGTGTAAACCAGTAGTTAACTATCATATAAAGTTAACACTGGTCCTTTGTTAGAAGTAACAATTAGATCAGCAAAATCTTGTATTCTCTCAAGGTAGAAGCTAAGCTCTTTATCAACAAAGAGCCTAGAAATTTTGTACCAAAACATTCTTAATTTTAATATAAAATTAAGTAAGTTTTGAAAGATCTGTGTTCTTTACTGTTATTGTCTAATTTCAATGTTAACATATTTCACTACAAGATTTGATTTACTTTGTTCACAACTATCAAAACTTCAAGAAAAGCAGAAAAACATAAAAACACATTCACCCCCGCCCCCATCTGTGTGTAATTCATTACCTAACAAGTGGTATTATAGTAAAATCTGAAAGCAAACAGATTCAAGATCTTGGAAGAATGAATACACAGAAAATCAGTAGCATCAAAATTCCTACTTTAGATAAAACTAACTACACTCTATGGAAGAAGAAAATGTTGTTATTTATCGGGATGGTCAATCCATTATATATTCAGATTCTTAAAAATGGGCCTTTCACTCCTATGGTTAGAGTTGAGGAATCTACAGACGGAGACATGGTCATCCCAACTCATTATGCTCCCAAAGATCCTTCTAAGTACACTGATCCTGAAAAAGAAAAAGTCCCCCTGGACAACGACTTGCAGTTGATCCTAATAGAGTCACTTGACAATGTTATGTACAATAACATTGTCAACTGTGACACTGCCAAGCATATCTAGGAAAAGATTGAAATACTATGTGAAGGAACTGAGTAAATTAGATCTAATCAAAGAAAGATACTGATTTCACAGTATGAGGGTTTCATGGCTAAGCCAAAAGAAAGTATCGCTGATGTGTTTGAAAGGTTTATCAAGCTGATAAATGACTTACAGCTCCATGACAAATACTATGAAGCTGAGGAAGTGAACTTGGAATTTTTGCTTACACTCTCTGATCATTTGGAACAAAAAATTTCAACAATCAGAAAAGGGAGAGACTTGAGCAGAAGTTCTGTATGGAATCTTAAAAACATATGAATTAGAGATGATTCAAAGGAAATCATTAAGAGCTGGTCAAGAGCATGTTGTAGATGGTTCAAGTTCTCTAATTGTCAATGAAAGCCAGACCTCTAATGATGAGCCAAGATCCCAGACTCTAGTTGCCTCAGCAAGTGAGCAAAGAAATAATGATTCACAGTAACAAGTCATACTGGAATTGGAAGAAGATGAGTTCTACACCTTGGATGAACTTGATGAGCTTGATCAGTCAATGGCCTACCTGGAAAGAAAGTTCTTTAATATTAGAGTAAAGAAGCCAAGATTCTTCAAGGGTAAAGGATAATCATTCAACAAAGACAGCAGCTGGAAAGGAAAAGGTAAGTACACATCTGATAGCAAAAATGGCTACAAAACTGGATCTGTTGACAGATCAAAGATAAGGTGCTTCAATTATGAAGAACTATGCCATTTTGCTACAGAATGTAGGAAAACTAAGAAAGCAAAGAAAAACAAAGTTTATCTTAAACTGGAAGCAAAGTATGAAGCTCTTCTGAAGATATAGCAAAACAAAGCTTATATTGCAGAGGGAAAGAGTTGGTATGGTGCTGATAATGATGAAGATGAGAAAGTTGGAAATTATACACTAATGGCCTTGGAGCAAGGAGAGTCATCCTCATCAAAATCACAGGTACCAACTCTTACTACCATTAATTTAAAAATGAGTCAATATAAGAAAACTGTATAAAAGATGAGCACAAAAATATTTCACATTCATACAAGTATGGGTTGCTGCTAATGAAAAAGTTAGTAGACTGACAAAGATAAATGAGAAGCTTGAAAATGAGAAACAAGAAGCTGAATTATTGTTGGTAGAGATTGAAGTTGTGAGACAAGAGAATGCATATCTGAAGAATAAGCTCAAGTGTGCAAGTGAAATTAAAGCAGTGTGAAAAGAGAAGCTGGAAAAGAATGAAGTGAAGTTGAAGTCCTTCAAGAATGCATTTGAGCTGGTTGGATAATACCATGAGAAAAATAAACCATGTGCAAATATTGCTATTGGTCTTGATTATGATGCCTTGAACAACAAGAAGAAAAATATAGGTGACAAAGGAAAAGCAACAGAAAATGGAAATGTTCCAGCAATGCTGAAAAATGTTGTTTCACCTATGTTCAAGGCATGTGAAATTAACTTCAGTGAAAAAAAGTTGATTATCAAGCAAGAAATTGTTGATGAAGACAATGAGAAGAAAGATGCAGAAGCAACTCAATCTTCCAAAGCTGAAGAGAATCTCATGGACAACTAAGGTTCCAAGACACCTGTCAAATAAATCAAAACTGAAGATGCAAGAAAGAAGAAGAAAATAGAAATGAAAAAATTGGGATAAACAAAAGCAACAATTTTTCTTATGTTGCAGATGCTCCAAGAAAGAAATGTGAGAAATATGGCTATGTGGCTCTGTGAATCACCTAACTCATGTTTATAAAAAAGGTTGTTAGAAAGCTAGTTGAAGGAGCCTACAAATACAATGAAGCAAATGCAAATGATCCTTACTCATTCTGTGACAAGTTTGATCGCATCCCTTGCAACTTGAAAGGAATGAAAAGTTGCCACAAGCTGAGAGTAGACCTAAAAAAAATAAAAAATTAGGTCTACAACAGACAGGGAAAATGCAAAATAGTCAAAGATTTTTTTTACTTGAAACAACTCATTCTACTTCTGTTAAATCAATTAACAAGAAGAAAGTACCCAACACTGCTTGGGTTTCTAAACACGCTTAAAACTCATTGTATGCAGGGCAAAATGAAGAAGGTCATATGGATAATAGACCGTGGATGTTCCAGACATATAACAGGTGAGAAGGCCCTGCTATCATAATTTGAGGAGAAGACTAGCTCTTTGGTGACCTTTGGAGACAACAACAAAGGATTCACAATGGAATATGACAAGATTGTTTCTGAAAATATTGTCATTGATGATGTAGAACTAGTAGCTGGTCTTGAAGTGAATCTTCTCAGTGTTAGCCAATTTACAGACAAAGGCTTCGAAGTTTTATTCAATAAAGAAGAATTCACTTTTATCAGCAAGAAAACTGGTGAAGTTGCTCTAAAAGGAGCAAGAAAAGGAAGCTTATTTGTTACAAACTTGGACTCAGCAAATAAGGATGAAATTTGTTGCTTCTACACCAAGACATTAGAAGAACAAAGCAAGCTATGACATAAAAAGTTGTCTCATTTGAATTTCAAGGCAATTAACACCTTGGTCAGAAAGGAGTTAGTAAGAGACATGCCTAATCTGGAGTTTGCTCAAGTTGAAGTTTGTGAAGCCTGTCAGAAAGGAAAAATGAAAAGATCAAGTCACAAGTCAAAAACTGTGAATTCTATAAGTGCACCTTTGCAACTTATTCACATAGACTTGTTTGGGCCAGTAAATGTCTTATCAATTTCAAGGAACAAATATGCACTTGTATGGTGGATAATTTCTCAAGGTACACTTGGGTAGAGTTCATGCAATATAAAGATGAGACTCCCCAAAATCATAATTGAGCACATAAAGAAGATAGAGAAATAAGCTGAAGACCTAAACTGTGTAAAGAGATTGAGAAGTGATAATGGAACAGAATTTATAAATGCAACATTAAGTGAATTCTGTAAAAATAAAGGCATTGTTTAAGAGTTTTCTGCTGCTAGAACACCTCAAGAAAATGGAGTAGTTGAAAGAAATAAAAGAACATTAGTTGAAGCTGCTAGAACAATGCTGCAAGATGCCAAGTTACCAACAAGTTTTTGGGAAGAAGCTGTTAACACTGCATGCTATACTCAAAACAGATTTCTCATTAACAAGTCCCATGTCAAATCACCTTACTCAATCATGTCTAAGAGAAAGCCTACTGTAAAACGTCTTCATGTGTTTGGAAGCAAGTGTTACATTTTAAAAGATAACTCTGAATATGTGGGAAAATTTGACTCAAAGGTTTTTGAAGCAATTTTTCTGGGATATTCATTGGAGAGAACTGCCTACAAGGTCTATGTGATTGATCAAAAGAAGATTATGGAAAGCACAGATGTGACTTTTGATGATGACAAGTGTCCAGGCTTGGAATGCCTTGATGATAATGAAGCTGAAGCCCTTGAATTTGAAAATCTCAACATTGATAGTGATTCTGATGGAGAAGATGAAGCTAATTCACAACAGATGATGAATGAAGAGACTACTGAACAGGAAAATTATGGTAATGGAAGCTCATCTCAAATACCTGATTTTGATAGCACAAACTCAGGGGGAGAAAGAGAAGAAGGATCTACAAGTCATACGAATGATGAAGAAAATGATGAAGGCACAAATCAACAAACTCACACAAGGAAGTGGGATAGAAGTCATACTAGAGAAGCAATTATTGGTGATCCTACTGCTGGTGTGAGAACTAGAAGTGCAACTGCTAATGAGTGCCTACATGCATGCTTCCTGTCTCAAGTAGAACCTAAGAAAACTGAAGAAGCTCTAATGGATCCTGATTGGATATCTGCCATACAGGAAGAGCTGAATCAATTTGAAAGGAAAAAAGTTTGGGAGTTAGTTTCTGCATCAAAGAGTAGAAGTATAATTGGAACAGGAACAAGATGGATAAAAATGGTATAGTTACCGAAAACAAGGCAAGGTTGGTTGCAAAAGGCTACTCACAGGAAGAAGGAATTGATTATGATGAAACCTTTGCTCCAGTTGTAAAACTTGAAGCAATAAGGATTTTTCTAGAATTTGTTGCACATTCAAATTTTAAGGTGTATCAAATGGATGTCCAGAGTGCCTTCCTAAATGGTGAGCTAGAAGAAGAGGTTTATGTGCAACAACCACCTGGCTTTGAAGATCCAGAATTTCCAGATTTTTTATTCAAGTTACTCAAGGCTCTATATGGACTAAAGCAGACATGTAAAGCTTGGTATGATACATTGTCAGAATTCTTACTTAAACATGGCTTTACTAGAGGCACTATAGACAAGACTCTCTTCTACAAGAAGTATGGTGATAATATGATCCTAGTTCATATTTATATGGATGATATCATCTTTGGTTCTACAAATGAAAAGCTTTGTCAAAGTTTCTCCAGGATTATGCAGAGTGAATATGAAATGAGTATGATGGGGGAATTAAGTTACTTTCTTGGACTTCAAGTCAGTCAAAGAAGTGGTGGAATCTCCATCATCCAAACTAAGTATGTCAAAGATTTATTGAAAAAGTTTGGTATGGTTGATTGTTCACCTGCATCTACACTTATGTCTACATTAACAAAGTTGGATGAAGATAAAAAGGGTAAAAGTGTAGATATTTCAAGCTATAAAGGGACGATTGAATCATTGCTTTACTTAACTGCAAATAGACCAGACATCATATTTGCTACATGTTTGTGTGCAAGATTTCAAGCCAATCTAAAAGAATCACATTTGATGGCTGTAAAGAGGATTTCTAGATACTTGAAGGGGACTCCGAACTTGGGATTATGGTATCCTAAGGGAACTGGTTTTGAAGTTGTTGGCTACACAGATGCAGATTTTGCTGGATGCAGGGTTGACAAAATAAGTACTAGTGGAAGCTGTCAATTTCTTGGTCAAAGACTTGTATCCTGTTATAGCAAGAAACAAGAATATGTATCAACTTCTACAACAGAGGATGAATACATAGCTACAGGATGTTGTTGTGCTCAAGTGCTTTGGATTAGAAATCAGCCAATGGACTATGACCTAGTGACAAAATTTTAATTATGTGTGATAATACTAGTGTTATATCTATAATGGCTAATCCAGTTAATCATTCTAGAACAAAGCACATTGATGTAAGGTACCATTTTATTAGAGAACATATTACAAATGGTACCATTGAGCTCATTTTTGTTCCAACAGAAAAACAATTAGCTGACATTTTTACTAAACCATTGGATGAAGCAACTTTTACTAGACTTGTAGGTGAAATTTGAATGCTTAATTCTTCATCCTAAGGCAAGAGCTCAGCTAATGTTTTGCATCAGATTAATTTCTAGTAAATCAAAATTAATTTAATTTAATTGGAAATTAACTGAAATATGAATTATAAATATTTCAGAAATCTCTGCATATTTATTTTTCAAAAACAAATTCAGCTTGGAATTTTTCAAATCCTAAGAAAACTGCCTAAATATTAATTTACATCTTCAATATGTAAAATAAACACAAGGAAGAATCAAATTGATTAAAAGTATATAGAGAACTGAGTTCTCGATAAGTCTAACTGACTTATTGACAAGTCATTTTAAGACTTCTCGAGTGAGTTCTCGATAAGTCTATTTACTGACTTCTCGATAAGCTTTATTATGACTTATCGATGAGTCATTGTAGAGTTCTCTATAAGTGTAAACTTATAGAGTTCTCTACAAGTATCTTTTTAGACTTATAGATAACTCAGAACTGGTAAAATAATTTTGGCAAAACTATTCTGATTTTATTTTAATTTATTCAAATAAAAATTGGAATCAAATTCAGCCCATTTCTGGACAAACTGGGTATTTATTTGACATCTCGATAAGTTAATTTTTAGTTCTCTAAAAGAGTAATTTAAAATGACTTCTGGATATGTAATTCTTTTTCAAATTGACTTCTCGATAAGTATAACCCAAACGTCTATTTTTGACTTCTCAATAAGTCATTTGCTTTTACTATAAATACCCAGACATCTCGATACATCTACATACTTACACCTTCGAGAACTCTAGTAACCTAGCTTTTCAATACAAAATCAATTTCTCTCTCGTTTTCACTCCTTTCTCAATAATTTCTTTTACCCACTAAAATTCATACTCATAACAATGGCAGCCAACAATATTGTACCCTTCATCCCAAATGAGACTAACTTTCTTGCATTCTTAGATGCAAACCAAGCACCTGAAATTTTCCAATGTTTTGTCAAGTTCCTGTCTGAGACCTACTTTGTAGGGGCTCTTACTGTTAATCCTGTGTTGTACTTGGATGTGTTAGGGGACTTTCGGAACACAGCTACAACAAGGACAATTGTGCATGAGAACCAAGCTGCAACAATTGTGATAAACTGCACAATTAAGGGCCAACATGTGGAGATATCTGAGAATGATATTAATATGGCATTGGGAATTCCTACTGACAAGATGGTGGAGGCTCCAACTCAGGATGAGCTGTATGAATTCATGGACTTCATCAATTACTCTGAGAAGATCAACCTGGCCAATATGAACAAGAAGCATCTAAAGAGGGAATGGTCCTTTCTGTTTGATTCAGTGATAAGAGCATTCACCTGCAAAAAGTCAGGATTTAACAACATATCAAGTGTTGTCCAGAAGCTGGTCTACTCAATGGCCCACAACAAACAGATCAATGTAGGACACTACATACTAGAGGAATTGAACATCAGGCTAACAATGCCATTGTAGTCAAGAGGTAAAGAAATTTTTCTACCTATATTCATTATGCCAACTTTATACCATAATGTATGTTTGAAGGAGTAAATAGATCACTAATTGACAAATGTAAGCAAGAATCCAAAATCTTATTTAGATCACATCTTACTAAGAATAAGGTTCCAGTGGGTCTTAAGTTAACACCTTTCATGATTGAAAGATTTAAGACCTACCCTTATTTTATGCCAGACATGAGAACCCGTGCAAGTCAACCTAAAGCAACAATGGTTCCTGAGCCTGTGGAAGTATAAACACAGGCACACCCACATGATCCTACCCATGTTGAGCCTATTCCTTCACAACCAATAGAATCTAGGGAACCAACCACTTCATCCTCTCAAAAGGGTGAAGTGAGTAAAAAGAAGAGAAAGGAGATAACCCTGAATGTTATGCATGAGAGTGGTGAGGAACAAACAGAAGCTGAGTCACCCTTGGTAAAGAGGACAAAGAAGAGTAAGAAATTTGAGTTGACCACTCAAACCACCTCTGTATCCTCCCAAAAGGATGCAGTTGTAAAACTGGAAACTAAATAGACTCTGGATACATTCTCTCAACATGATGTGTCTATTGAAAAGAGCATTCACCCCAATGCACCCTATATGGAGTCTGCACAGCCAACACCTGAAGAAATTCAAGTGTATGGTAGGAGAAATAACGATGGCAAACACTGTGAGCACATCTATTGAAGCTCCCTCATCCATTCAGGGGGGCTGCCAACACTCAATTTTGAGCACCAAATCTTAATCTCACAAATTTCTTCCTCTCCTACAACACTTGAATCCATTTCTCAAGTGCAAGCAAAATCAAGTGACTTGGTTCAAGAAACCTTGCTCACCACCCAGACACTACAATCAGATGGTGACAGGCTACTAGTTGGGGTAGACCTTGATAACACCATCAAAACCATGGGGGATTCATCAGTTTTTATTGAAGACCCCATGGATGTTACAAATGCACCTTTATGTGCAAATCTGTCTTCACAGACTGTTAGGTTTGAGGGTAGTACTCCTGAGGGGGAGCTATCTAAATCCTCTCCAATTCAATTGGAGGTTCCTCATGTAGAAACAACTCCCCTCAAAACTCTAATAGAAATTGCATTAGCAGTTGATGCTAGGAGTATAATTGCCAATTATCCTGTCATGGAGGAGGCAAGTATAGCAAATTCAGGTGATAGTGTGGTGCAAGACATACAAGGGTTTGAGACTGGTGCACATGACAGTAACCCAGTCAAATCCCCTCCAATTAAATTGGAGGTTCCCATAACTAGTGTGGAACAACAACTTGTCAAAAACACAGAGCAATCTGTGAGTAAAATTGTGACTTTTGTCACATGTGGTTCTGATCCTTTACAAAAACCATCAACCTCACAACCTCAACAACCACATCTTGTTTCTAATTGGCTCAACCTCTACAAATCTTCAAATCCAATCTCTTCAACAACAAGTATCAGACTTGCAGACCTCAGACGTTTCTTTAAATGCACAAGTCCAAGCCTTGACTTCTCTATTCAAGAGTCAATAATCAGATATCCAGACCCCTGGTAGACTCTCACAAGCATCTCCAAATACAAAATTCTGTTACTTTGGGGGCCATCATGGGGAAGCTCAATATACTACTGCCCTTACTACCTGAACAAATAAGGCCAGAAATTTCAACTCCCCTACTCATGCCTGTCACCAAGACTAAGGGGGAGATTGAGGCTATGATTCAACAATCTAGGGATGCTAAGGAAAAATCCAAAGAGCTTATTCAGGTTGGTCAAAGCTCTTCTCAAGTTGATGTTGGACAAGAAAGACATCTAAAGGCTGCAGAAGGACCCAATCAAGATCATGAATTCAATGGCCTTCTTGCAGCATAAAGATTATCTCTTCAAAATAACTATATGTCTTGCAAGAAAGCTTTGGCCAAGAAAATCAAATTCATAAGGGCAGTGGTGGTGGAAATTGATAGCTTTTTGGAGAAAATGATTGTCATGAACATCAATGATGGTGGTGTGGACAGGTGTCTTCAGGTGACTCTCATAAATCTTTAAACTTTATGAGCATCTGAACTGGATGTAATTGTGACGACTGAGAATTTTGCGACGTAATTAAGTCAATAAAGTATGTTTTATGTGATGTGATTATAATTGTATGACTAAGTGCTGATTAATTGTTTTTTCTGTATATTAGAATATAGGAGCGTAAATAAAAACGTTCCAATTTAAAGAGTTGGCTTAGGAGTTAAGCTGTGTCGTCGGGCCGTCAGGTAGAACGGAACCCGTCCTAATAAGGAGTTAAAGAATATAAAATGTGAATTATGTGTGATTGAATGAAATGAATGTGTAAATAAAGTATTTCTTCCTAAGTGACGTGTCGATCGATAATGATAATGAGAAGCGTAATCGAAACGCTGAGCGTCGGGCCGTCAAGCTGAACATGACCCGGTACGCGTAGAAAAGGATAAAAATTAAAGAGGGATAAAATCTATGATCAGACCTGAGTCGTTATGTGATCATATATGTGTGATTGCTTGTCTGTGTGCATGACTATGTGCTCTGTGACATTTTTTTAATGAATTTAAAGGAATTACTTGATTTAAATAAAGGTTTATTTAATCCTCGCGCATTTTTATAAAATTATCCGAGTAAGATAAAAATATGGGATTTGTTTTGTTATCTTCGTAATAGTCCTAGTGAATTTTTAAAAATGATGAAAGGATTTATTTGGTGGTCTTTGTATTTTAAATTGATTTTTAAGTAGAAAAGTGTTATTATAAGCTCGAACTTACGAAAATTATATAAAATTAACCGTTTGCTCAAAAATCTATTATGAGTAATGGTTGGAAAGCTAATTTTGAGATCTACGTTTCAAAATCGTCAATCGCTATAATTTCCAACTTTCTGAGAGAGATATATTTATTTTTCCACCAATAATCTATGGGAGTAAAAAGAGAAAGGAAAATCAATTTATAAAAGGGAATTAGAAATGTACTAAATTACCCTTGATTTTGATTGAGTATAAAACTCATCCCCCCCTTTTTTCTTTCTTTTTCCCGAGCACATCAATCTCTCTTCTCTCTTTCTTTCTCACACTCTCTCTCGGCTACTCTCTCTCTCTCTCTCTCTCTCTCTCTCTCTCTCTCTCTCTCTCGGTTCTTTTTCTTTTCTCTTGGTAAACTCCTTGTTTCTTTGATAACTCTCACCAATCCTTCTCAAAATCTCTTGATTAACACATATAAGTGATTATTGGAGTGTGCATGTGTGTGTTTATGCTTGCATGCGAAGTGTGTGTGTGTGTGGGTTCAGTTTTGAGCCGAGGCCCGGGGTTTGCTTGATCAATTCTTGTTTCTGTGATTATTGTGATGAAATCATATTGCATGTAGTGTTGCTGCATTTTTTTAGAGAATCGGAGGTTTTATGGTTGGATACCCTCGAATGAGGGGACCACCGTGAAGCCACCGCCACCGGTGATGAACTCCGGTGAACCGGTGGTGAGTCGTGATGTGAAAAACTGAACTCTAATACCATAAATTTGATTTTGGTGTTTGCATGCTTGGATCGTTTAAATTTCAAAAAGGGTTTCGATTTCTAAAGGATAAATTGATAAGTGTTTATTAGAAATGAGTTGTCGATTGGATTATGGGTTGATTTATGATTTAAGGATTAAGAGAAATCATTTGCATGTGTTGTTTTCTTGAAAAACCCGAATGGTTTTGATCCTTGGAGTGATTGATTTGATTTTTCTTGTTGAATAAAGTAATTATGGATTGTTATTAGAATGGTAAACGGATTAAAAGGAGTGAAATTGTTATTGCGTGCTAAGTTTTGGTCCGAGTTTTGTACTAATGAAAAGGGAATTAAAATTTTGTAACTTGATTCTTGGTTAATTAGCTAGTCTCGAGATTTGCATGTTGATTTACAAGAGGAATTAGTGATACATGTTAAAGTATAGCTTTGCATGTAAATGTCGAGTTAAAAATAAGCTAAAAGGATGAGTATTGGAATAATCTCAAGTTTTTAAGCAAATCTAATGCTTGCATGTCAATGTTCGACCTTTGAGTTGTGTTTTGTGAATATAGCCGAATGGAATGTAGGAATAAAAGGAATTGATTTGATGCTAAGTCAATGCATGAGTAATTCTAGAGATTATGTGATTTATATGTTTATTTGGGTTCGAATTTTGATGTTAAAAGAGAAGAGAATGATTCTTTTTATAGATTTTTGATTATGTTATATGTTTATGTGAGCTAAGGTGGAGATTGATTGATTTTGATAACCATAAGTGATAGTTATGGTCGTAAAGGTTTAGTTGTGAATAAATCAAGTACTCGTAAGAATTATATTAGTGTGATTTGAGAAATAGCTAAGATTAAGCAAGTACTTTCGATTGTTAAGTATATAAAGATATAAAGGTTACGAGAAATGAATATGTTATGTGTTATGTGCTTATATGTATAAGCTATATTCGTATACTCGAGTCAAGGATATAATCGAGTTATCGTAATTGAGTGATCGTTCCGGGAACGAGAGTTGAGAAACTGATTAAGGTTTTGGTTTTGGTTATAGATTCGAAGCGTGAGGGCATTCAGGCTAGGAAAGGAAAGGATATACTAGATGACAGTAGTTCAACCTTAAGGAAAGCAAATTCAGGCAAGTAACTCTGATTACTTGTGTAAATGGTTATAAAGAGAGTGTTGTTCATACCATGTAGAGTATTGAACTGTTTAATTGTGAAACCCTGATATTGATTTGAGACACCCTGCCTTTGATCTTGATAAACCGTTATTGATAAGTTTACTGATTCAACCCTTTTGATAATTTGTCCTTTCTGTTCAAGTTATTTCTTAAGCCATGAATTGTATTAAACCCTATAATTATCCTTGTGAACCCTGTTTAATGATACCTTATTTCCTGATCACCCTATTGATCCCTAAACAAATGTTGATCCTTCTAACTTAAGTGCCTTGTTATCCTTGATACAGAATCCTTAAGAATTGTTCCTTGCTTATCTTTGAATCACTCCCTGAACTTTGTTTATCTTAAGATTTGACTTAAGAATGAGTTTCGACTCGAAAGAGTCTGAATGATTTCATATTCTTGGTAATGATAAAATGGATTTTAGAAAACCTATTTGTTTATCCAACTCAAGGTTTTCCAAATGAATTCTTGATGGATTGGATTGGGACGTAAGAGGCTAGTGGGACTAGTCCAGTCATGGTACGAGGCTAGCGGGGCTAGTCCAACTTAAGGCTGAAATTATGCCAATTGGTACCTTAAAGACCGGATGGAGGTCGGTACGGGCTGATCACCCGTACTATAATGAAATGGAAAGATAAAGTGATCCAATCAAGGGTTCTAAATGATTATTTAAAAGGGAACTGAAACTTTCTGTTCAGTAAATTGATTCTTGAAAATGAAATGGTTTATATTGTTTTGAAAAGAGTTGATTATGTCAATGTGAAGCTTAAAGCTCGAGAACCCTGATTCTTAAATCTGTTGATCATATGATTGATTCCATATATTGAAATACTGTTGCTTTCCTCTTTTTGAAAGATCTATTCTGATCATTTAATGATTTGTGATGAATGTCGGCTTTCGACCTACGTTGAGCCTTGTTCCTTCAAAGCTCCATATTGTTCCTTCAAAACCTTTCCTTAACCCAAAAGCTGGAAATCTGCCACCTGGAACTAATAAAGTAGAATGCCCTGAGTTTGGTAAAGTATATTGTGATTTGATATCGTAGAACTGCTTTATAGTTACTTGCTGAGTTTTATACTCATATGTTTTGTTTTAATCTAACCATGGCAGTTAAGCAAGAAGATGGCCAGGCTTAGGCGCACTGCTCGTAAGAGCGTACCTGGTGGTCCCTACCTTGTTGAGGGCTTCCGGTTGCCATAACAGGTAGTGTCGTAAGAGCGTACCTGGTGGTCCCTACCGTGTTGAGGGCTTCCGGTTGCCACAACAGGTAGTGGTATTTTTGAGTGAGTACGCGCCTAGAAGGAAATCTGTAAAGATACAATGGGTTATCTGCCGGTTCCCAGCCGGAATCGATATTATTTATTTAATAATATTTTGGGGTTGTAAGTTATATCTTATGATTGGTAGTTGTAATCTTGTCTCATACTTTATCCTGTCGATCCTGTTAGTAGTTAATCGAGGTTTATGCTTATTTAATTATTAGATTAAAGGTGTGTGAGTCCTCATTTCCTAACCCCGAGATTGAGGGCGTCACAAGTTGGTATCAGAGCTATAGGATCTAGTCCCTGATATAAGTTAGGATTATAAAAAGGGTATTTTGGCTATATATCTATATCGCGAGAGAGTTCGACTCATATAGAGTTGAGTTAGACTATTGGGTATAGTCTAAGAAAAGTGTGTATCAGCTAGAGTGGAAACTAAAGTTAGGGTGTGAGTTAGCTGGAAGCTTTATTTAACCCTAACATTGTTTCTTGGTTGTTGTTTTGTGTTTTCTCTCAGGATCCTAGTAGTGGTAGTGACTCAGACTCAGAGATTAGTTTGACTGGTACCCCAGTGGACCCCATTCCACCCTCTCCAGAGGAGCCTGTGTATGTTAGTTCAGACCCAGAGGAGGAACCTTCTGAGAGTAGTGAGATCCCTATGCAGATTTCACCCTTGAGGCAAGATTCAGAGACCCCTGCCCCTGAGCCAGAGTTTGAGATGCCTAAGACTGTACCTGTCAGTGTTGGTGGCAAGTTAGCCCAGGATCGAGACTTTGTTTACTCCCACATTCCTGAGTTGGGAGCTTTGGTAGATAGGTTGATTCGAGATTCTAGGCAGAGGACTTCAGTAGTGATGGAGGAGTGGAGAGCTAGGATTCAGTTGGTAGAGCAGGTTGCCAGGAGGAGATTGGATGAGGGCCCATCCACTAGTGATGCTGATACTGAGGCCCGGAGACTGCATAAGATCATTCGCCGGATGTTGGTTGTGTTGAGAGAGATTCTAGATGATTAGACGGGACTGTTGGTTGAGCCCGTAGATTATTATTTTTCAGCGTTGGTAGGCTTTGGGATACTTGGTCAGATGTCGGGATCCCTTTTTCATTTATCTTGTTGTATTTCAGATCTGTGTTGTAGTAGTAGTAGTTGGAAGTTAGGGGTGGATAGGGGGATATTTTCCAGTTTTTTTTCCTCTGTTTAACCCTGCTATATTATTGTACCTTATTTCAGAACCTGTGATAGCCAGACTTATCTTTATGTACCCTTGTTTAAATAAATCCATTGTCTTGTTTTCCATTGTGTACCTTAAATATCTCATAAATTGTTCTCAATATCATGTTTCTATACAACCATGTTTTCTTATAACCATGTTTAAAGATAAAAAAAACCCTATTATGTGCCATGATAAAACAACACTGATATGAGAATTATGTAGTAATAGGATTGCATGTGCAAATTGGGTAAAACTTAAAACCCAAAAAAGAGATTTTATAGAAACTGTTGTTATATATATGCCATGCCATCGTATTGCTAACTAATTGCTCAATCAGGTTTGTAAGAAATGGCCAACTCACCAGATCACCAAGAAGAATAAATTCCCAGCCAAGACCCAGAAGTAAACCCATAAACCACCATGATGAGCAGACTTGCTCAGCTTTTGCAACAACCTGTGGTCCCTAAAGTTGGAAACTTTAAACACTTTCAATCTGTTCATCCCTCGGAGTTCTTAGGTTTGCCAGACCCGATTAAAGCGCAGTCATGGATGAGAGAAATGGAAAAAGCTTTTGAGTTAGCAGATGTTAAGGACGACAAGAAAGCTCAGTATGCAAGTTATTACCTGAAAGACGAAGCAAGTTTCTGGTGGGAGTCTTCTAAGGCGTTATTGGAAGGCAAAGACTTAACATGAGAGAAGTTCACTGAGATGTTTCTGGAGAAGTATTTGCCGAGCTATATGCAAGATTAATTGGAAATGAAATTTCTGGATCTTAGACATGAGGATATGTCAGTAGCGGAGTATGAAGTGAAATTCTCGGAGTTGTCTAGATTCGTACCTGAGTATGTGAACACAGAGGCAAAGAAGGCTAAGAGGTTCCAACAGGGACTTAAGCCATGGATTAGGAGTCAAATAGCAATGTTGGAGATCAAGAATTATGCTGCCTTAGTTCAAAAGGCAATGATAGTGGAAGGTGAGCGGGAAGCTGCAAGAAGAGAAAATGAAGGAAGAAAGAGGAAATTTGAAAGTTCAGAAGATCAAGGGAGTTCAAAGTTTAGAGGGAAGTTTGGCAAGAATGGTGGAGGTCAGAACCAAAAATTTCAGAAGTTTAAACCTGGCAACGGAGCTCAGAAGAACTGTTTCCAGAAAGCAGGACAACCGGGGAAGGACAACAGACCCCAGATGCAAGAATGCAAGAATTGTGGAAAGAGACACCCGTGAAGGTGTAATAAGTTGGATGTGACGTGTTTTAAATGCAAACAGAAGGGGGCATTACTCTTCAGAATGCCCAAGTGGAGCGAGGAAGCCTGATTTGGCTTGTTTCAAGTGTGGTAAAGTGGGCCATATGGCCAGGAATTGTAAAGAGCCTGTTCAGAAGGCTAATGTTCTCAGGATTGCTGGACTGCCGTCTCTCCCAGCACCATCAGCTCAACCCAGAGCTAGAACCTTTAACATGACGATGAAAGATGCGGTGCAAGATGTGGACGTGGTAGCATGTATGCTTGTTATTAACTCAGTAGAAGTAAAAGTTTTGATGGATTCTGGAGCAACTAGATCTTTTATCTTTGAAAGTATTCTTGATAAGTTAAACTGTGTTGCGTACCCTCTAGAACCTAATTTGATTATAGAGGTAGCCAATCAAGAGAAAGTTATTGCTAGCAAGATTTGTCCCGATTGTGAGGTGACTATAGAAGGTCGGCATTTTCTGCTGACTTAATTCCCTTTAAGTTAGGAGAATTTGAGGTCATACTAGGAATGGATTGGTTGTCAAACCATGAAACACAAATAGAATGTAGAAGTAAGAAGGTGAAATTAAGAACCAAGGATGGTGAAGAAGTGATATTTAAAGGAAAGAGGCAAGAGAAGAAATTTCTAACGGCTATTGAGGCAAGAAGATTAATACGTCAAGGATGCAAAATTTATTTGGCTCATGTCGTGGATGTGGAGAAAGAATCGGTAAAGATCGAGGATATTCCGGTAATAAGCGATTTTCCGGATGTATTTCCTGATGAATTTCCTGGACTACCTCTAGAAAGAGAGATTGAGTTTACGATTGATTTGGCTCTTGGAACGGAACCAGTGTCAAAAGCTCCCTATCACATGGCGCCAGTCGAGATGAAGGAATTGGCAGCTCAGTTGCAAGAATTATTGGACAAAGGAGTGATCCGACCGAGTGTATCCCCGTGGGGCACACCGGTGTTGTTTGTAAAGAAAAAGGATAAAAGTATGAGGTTGTGTATTGATTACTGTGAACTGAATAAGTTGACGATTAAGAATAAGTACCCTCTACCGCGAATCGATGACTTGTTTGACCAGTTAAAAGGAGCTTCGTGTTTCTCAAAGATTGATTTAAGATCTGGGTATCATCAATTAAAGATCAAAACGGAAGATATACCCAAGACACTGTTCCGAACGAGATATGGACACTATGAGTTTTTGGTAATGGCATTTGGCTTGACGAATGCGACAGCCGCATTTATGGATCTTATGAACCGAGTGTTCAAACAATATTTGGATAAGTTCGTTATTGTGTTTATCGACGATATACTGATTTACTCCAAGACGGAGGAAGATCATAAGGAGCATTTGAGGATTTCCTTGGAAATTCTGAGAAAAGAGAAGCTGTATGCTAAGTTTTCAAAGTGCGAATTTTGGCTAAAGGAAGTGCAATTTCTTGGTCATGTAGTTAATAAAGAAGGAATCAAAGTGGACCCAGCCAAGATAAAAGTTGTAATGAATTGGGAAAGACCCAAGACTCCTACGGAATTCAGAAGTTTTCTGGGATTAGCCGGATATTACAGGAGATTTGTGCAAGATTTCTCTAAGATTGTCGTTCCGTTAACAAAGTTGACAAGAAAGAATGAAAAGTTTGTATGGACAGAAAAGTGCGAGGATAGTTTTCAAGAGTTAAAGAAGAGGCTGGTAACTGCCCCAGTGTTGGTATTACCAGATGAAAAAGGGGAATTTGTGATATTCAGTGATGCTTCATATAAAGGACTTGGATTGTGTTAATGCAACACGGGAAGGTAATAGCATATGCGTCAAGGCAACTCAAGCCGTACGAGCAAAAGTATCCAACGCATGATTTGGAATTGGTAGCAATCGTGTTTGCCCTTAAGATTTGGAAGCATTATTTATACGGGGAAAAGTGCGAGATTTATACGGATCATAAGAGTTTAAAGTATATCGTTACTCAGAAAGAATTGAATATGCGACAAAGAAGGTGGTTAGAATTAATCAAAGATTATGATTGTGCGATAAACTATCATCCTGAAAAAGGCAAATGTGGTAGCAGACGCTCTAAGTCAAAAGGAAAGGTTGAATATGTTAACGACATCGGAAGAATTGATTAAAGATTTTGAAAAGATGGAAATAGAGGTGCAGACTCCAGAATTTGGAGGTGAAGCTATATATGCAATGTCATTTCAACCCAAAATTTTGGAAAAGATTCGACGTTGTCAGTAGCAATTGATGAATCGCGAAAGGGATAAGTTGACGGGAGAAGAAATTAAAGCTCAAAAAGATGGGAAAGGAATATACCGTATTAACTCACGTATTTGGATACCTAATGTCGTGGAACTAAAGCACGAGATTTTGCAAGAAGCGCATAACTCGAGATTTTCAATTCACCCTGGAAGTACGAAGATGTACCAAGATTTAAAAGAAAGTTATTGGTGGCCATACATGAAAAAGGAAATTGCAGAATGGATAAGTAAATATTATACGTGCCAAAGAGTCAAAGCAACACATCAAAGGCCGAGCGGATTGCTTCAGCCACTGAATATACCCGAATGGAAATGGGAGCATATAGCGATGGATTTTATGGTAGGATTACCTAAAACCAAGTCAAATCATGATGCGATTTGGGTGGTAATCGATCGGTTGACCAAGTCAGCACATTTTTTGCCGATAAATGAAAGGTTTTTGTTGGAAAAGTTGGTCAAATTGTATTTGGATGAGATCGTGATGCGTCATGGAGTTCCTAAATCTATCGTGTCTGATAGAGATCCAAGGTTTAACTCGAGATTTTGGCGACAATTCCATGATCATTTGGGAACTAAGTTGAAAATGAGTACGACATATCATCCGCAGACAGACAGACAAAGTGAAAGGACAATTCAGACAATTGAAGATATGTTGCGACCTGTGCAATAGATTTTAAACGAAATTGGGACGATAATTTGCCCTTAATTGAGTTTTCCTACAACAACAGTTATCACACGAATATTGGCATGCCGCCTTATGAAGCGTTGTATGGAAGAAAGTGTAAGTCCCCTACTTATTGGGACGAAGTTGGTGAGCGCAAATTAATTGGCCAAAATTTTGGAAAAGATTCGATGTTGTCAATAGCAAGTGATGAATTGTGAAAGGGATAAGTTGACGGGAGAAGAAATTAAAGCTCAAAAAGATGGGAAAGGAATATACCGTGTTAACTCACGTATTTGGATACCTAATGTCGTGGAACTAAAGCACGAGATTTTGCAAGAAGCACATAACTCGAGATTTTCAATTCACCCTGGAAGTACGAAGATGTACCAGAATTTAAAAGAAAGTTATAGATGGCCATACATGAAAAAGGAAATTGCGGAATGGATAAGTAAATGTTATACGTGCCAAAGAGTCAAAGCGGAACATCAAAGGCCGAGCGGATTGCTTCAGCCACTGGATATACTCGAATGGAAATGGGAGCATATAGCGATGGATTTTGTGGTAGGATTACCTAAAACCAAGTCAAATTATGATGCGATTTGGGTGGTAATCGATCGGTTGACCAAGTCAGCACATTTCTTGCCGATAAATGAAAGGTTTTCGTTGGAAAAGTTGGTCAAATTGTATTTGGATGAGATCGTGATGCGTCATGGAGTTCCTGTACCTATCGTGTCTGATAGAGATCCAAGGTTTAACTCGAGATTTTGGCGACAATTCCATGATCATTTGGGAACTAAGTTGAAAATGAGTACGGCATATCATCCGCAGACAGACGGACAAAGTGAAAGGATAATTCAGACAATTGAAGATATGTTGCGAACCTATGCAATAGATTTCAAACGAAATTGGGACGATCATTTGCCCTTAATTGAGTTTTCCTACAACAACAGTTATCACGCGAGTATTGGCATGCCGCCTTATGAAGCGTTGTATGGAAGAAAGTGTAGGTCCCCTACTTATTGGGACAAAGTTGGTGAGCGCAAATTAATTGGCCTAGAGCTAGTTCAACAAACAAAGGAAAAGGTAGAAATGATTCGAAAGAGGTTAATTACAGCTCAAGATCGACAAGCAAAGTACGCAAATCAAGAACGAAAAGATGTGCAATTCGAATCTGGAGATAAAGTCTTGTTAAAGATATCTCCTTGGAAAGGTTTAACCCGATTCGGAAAGAAAGGAAAGTTGAGTCCTATGTATATTGGACCATTTGAAGTATTGCGTCGAGTTGGGAAAGTGGCATATGAGTTAGCGCTACCTCCGCAAATGCAACATCTGCACAATGTATTTTATGTATCTCTTCTGAAGAAGTATAATGCTTATGCGAGCCATGTGATCGAGTTGGAACCAGTGGAAATCCAACCAGATTTGTCCAATGTGGAACAGCCAGTTCGAATTTTGGACCGAAAAGAGAGGACGCTTAGAAATAAAGTTGTACCTCTAGTTAGAGTGTTATGGAGAAATCCATTAGTTGAAGAATCGACTTGGGAATTAGAAAGCGAAATGAAAGAAAAATATCCCCATCTATTTGCTTAGATTAGATTCTGGGGACAGAATCTTTTTAAGGAGGGTAGATTGTGACGACTGAGAATTTTGTGACGTAATTAAGTCAATAAAGTATGCTTTATGTGATGTGATTAGAATTATGTGACTAAGTGCTGATTAATTGTCTTTTCTGTATATTAGAATATAGGAGCGTAAATAAAAACGTTCCAATTTAAAGAGTTGGCTTAGGAGTTAAGCTGTGTCGTCGGGCCGTCAGGTAGAACGAAACCCGTCCTAATAAGGAGTTAAAGAATATAAAATGTGAATTATGTGTGACTGAATGAAATGAATGTGTAAATAAAGTATTTCTTCATAAGTGACGTGTCGATCGATAATGATAATGAGAAGCGTAATCGAAACGCTGAGCGTCGGGCCGTCAGGCTGAACGTGACCCGGTACGCGTAGAAAATGATGAAGATTAAAGAGGGATAAAATCTATGATCAGACCTGAGTTGTTATATGATCGTATATGTGTGATTGCTTGTCTGTGTGCATGACTATGTGCTCTGTGACATTTTTTATGAATTTAAAGGAATTATTTGATTTAAATAAAGGTTTATTTAACCCTCGCGCATTTTTATAAAATTATATGAGTAAGATAAAAACATGGGATTTATTTTGTTATCTTCGTAATAGTCCTAGTGACTTTTTAAAAATGATGAAAGGATTTATTTGGTGGTCTTTGTATTTTAAATTGATTTTTATGTATAAAAGTGTTATCATAAGCTCGAACTTGCGAAAATCATATAAAATTAACCGTTTGCTCAAAAATTTATTATGAGTAATGGTTGGAAAGTTAATTTTGAGATCTACATTTCAAAATCGTCAATCGCTATAATTTTCAACTTTCTGAGAGAGATATATTTATTTTTCCACCAATAATCTATGGGAGTAAAAAGAGAATGGAAAATCACTTTATAAAAGGGAATAAGAAATGTACTAAATTGCCCTTGATTTTGATTGAGTATAAAACTCATCCTCCCCCCCTTTTCTTTCTTTTTCCCGAGCACATCAATCTCTCTTCTCTCTTTCTTTCTCACACTCTCTCTCGGCTACTCTCTTTCTTTCTCCCTCTCTCTCTCGGTTCTTCTTCTTTTCTCTTGGTAAACTCCTTGTTTCTTTGATAACTCTCACCAATCCTTCTCAAAATCACTTGATTAACACATATAAGTGGTTATTAGAGTGTGCATGTGTGTGTTTATGCTTGCATGCGAAGTGTGTGTGTGTGTGTGGGTTCGGTTTTGAGCCGAGACCCGGGGTTTGCTTGATCAATTCTTGTTTCTGTGATTATTGTGATGAAATCATATTGCATGTAGTGTTGCTGCATTTTTTTAGAGAATCGGAGGTTTTATGGTTGGATACCCTCGAATGAGGGCACCACCGTGAAGCCACCGCCACCGGTGATGAACTCCGGTGAACCGGTGGTGAGTCGTGATGTGAAAAACTGAACTCTAATACCATAAAATTTGATTTTGGTGTTTGCATGCTTGGATCGTTTAAATTTTAAAAAGGATTTCAATTTCTAAAGGATAAATTGATAAGTGTTTATTAGAAATGAGTTATCGATTTGATTATGGTTTGATTTGTGATTTAAGGATTAAGAGAAATCATTTGCATGTGTTATTTTCTTGAAAAACCCGAATGGTTTTGATCCTTGGAGTGATTGATTTGATTTTTCTTGTTGAATAAAGTAATTATGGATTGTTATTAGAATGGTTAATGGATTAAAAGGAGTGAAATTTTTATTGTGTGCTAAGTTTTGGTCCGAGTTTTGTACTAATGAAAAGGGAATTAAAATTTTATAACTTGATTCTTGGTTAATTAGCTAGTCTCGAGATTTGCATGTTGATTTACAAGAGGAATTAGTGATGCATGTTAAAGTATAGCCTTGCATGTAAATGTCGAGTTAAAAATAAGCTAAAAAGGATGAGTGTTAGAATAATCGTAAGTTTTTAAGCAAATCTAATGCTTGCATGTCAATGTTCGACCTTTGAATTGTGTTTTGTGAATATAGCTGAATGGAATGTAGGAATAAAAGGAATTGATTTGATGCTAAGTCAATGCATGAGTAATTCTAGAGATTATGTGATTTATATGTTTATTTGGGTTCGAATTTTGATGTTAAAAGAGAAGAAAATGATTCTTTTTATAAATTTTTCATTATGTTATATGTTTATGTGAGCTAAGGTGGAGATTGATTGATTTTGATAACCATAAGTGATAGTTATGGTCGTAAAGGTTTAGTTGTGAATAAATCATGTACTCGTAAGAATTATATTAGTGTGATTTGAGAAATAGCTAAGGTTAAGCAAGTACTTTCGATTGTTAAGTATATAAAGATATAAAGGTTACGAGAAAGGAATATGTTATGTGTTATGTGCTTATGTGTATAAGCTATATTCGTATACTCGAGTCAAGGATATAATCGAGTTATCGTAATTGAGTGATCGTTCCGGGAACGAGAGTTGAGAAACTGATTAAGGTTTTGGTTTTGATTGTAGATTCGGAGCGTGAGGGCATTCAGGCTAGAAAAGGAAAGGATATACTAGGTGGCAGTAGATCAACCTTCGGGAAAGCAAATTCAGGCAAGTAACTCTGATTACTTGTGTAAATGGTTATAAAAAAAATGTTGTTCATACCATGTAGAGTATTGAACTGTTTAATTGTGAAACCCTGATATTGATTTGAGACACCCTGCCTTTGATCTTGATAAACTGTTATTGGTAAGTTTACTGATTCAACCCTTTTGATAATCTGTCCTTTCGGTTCAAGTTATTTATTGAGCCATGAATTGTATTGAACCCTATAATTATCCTTGTGAACCCTGTTTAATGATACCTTATTTCCTGATCACCATATTGATCCCTAACAGATGTTGATCCTTCTAACTTAAGTGCCTTGTTATCCTTGATACAGAATCCTTAAAAAAATTTCCTTACTTATCTTTGAATCACTCCCTGAACTTAGTTTATCTTAAAATTTGACTTAAGAATGAGTTTCGACTCGAAAGAATCTGAATGATTTCATATTCTTGGTAATGATAAAATGGATTTTAGAAAACCTATTTGTTTTTCCAACTCAAGGTTTTCCAAATGAATTCCTGATGGATTGGATTGGGACGTAAGAGGCTAGTGGGACTAGTCCAGTCATGGTAAGAGGCTAGCGGGGCTAGTCCAACTTAAGGCTGAAATTATGCCGATTGGTACCTTAAAGACCGGATGGAGGTCGGTATTGGCTGATCACCCGTACTATAATGAAATGGAAAGATAAAGTGATCCAATTAAAGGTTCCAAATGATTATTTAAAAGGGAACTGGAATTTTTTGTTCAGTAAATTGATTCTTGAAAATGAAAATGGTTTATATTGTTTTGAAAAGAGTTGATTATGTCAATGTGAAGCTTAAAGCTCGAGAACCCTGATTCTTAAATCTGCTGATCATATGATTGATTCCATATATTGAAATATTGTTGCTTTCCTCTTTTTGAAAGATCTATTCTGATCCTTTAATGATTTGTGATGAATGTCGCCTTTCGACCTATGTTGAGCCTTATCCCCTAAAAGCTCAATATTGTTCTTTCAAAACCTTTCCTTAACCCAAAAGCTGGAAATCTGCCACCTAGAACTAATAAATCCCTTAAAAGCTCAATCAGTTATCTTTTCTTCCAAGTATGCTATTCTTCATAGAATTCTTCTTCATACATATCTCTTCTTGTTTCAGTCTCGATCTTCTTTCCTTTCAATCATCCGCCTTCCTTATCTGAATATCTCATTAAGTCCTGATATTATCTCCTGATAAATATCTCCTGATAACTTAAGTTCTGACAACTTAAGTTCTGATATCTTAAATCCTGACTTCAGTATAAGTGTTGATTTCCAGTTAAGTACTGATTTGTCCTGTTAAGTAAGATCTGAAAACTAAACATAAATCATATTAGACATGACATCAAAAATATATCTAACAAATATGTTGGATCAAATGGTGCATACAAAAACCTCATATAATCATGAAGGTTTGGGATATAATAAGAATTCTCCTCCTAAAGGAAATACTCGGAGATTTGTATCACCAATAAAGACTTCACCCGAATCACCATCTTATAAATGTTCTTATTGCAAAAAAATGGGACATACCATTCAATATTGCAAATTCAATAATGGTGAAATTAAGGGGAAGCATGTATGGATTCGCAAGAAATCATACAAGAAAGATGATAAACGTGTGCCTCATAAAAATATGGAATATAAGAATCCAAGACAACAATGGTCTCATCAACCAACTATGTTTCAAAATAGAAACATACAATATCATGTAAATGGTAATGCATTTAGAAGACAAGAACCTTTTAGTATAAATGCTTATGCTACTTACCATGCTAATAATTGATATAATGTTTATCATGCTCCATCAAGATTTCGTGATAGCTCTAGGTATTATCAACCTCAAACTAGGCCTTATGCATCTAGAAATATTTATATTGTTTAATGATGATTATACCATGCATAGATTCTTTCATAAATCAAATATTATATATGATGTACTAACCCCGGGACCCTCAAGACAAAGGGGTACCTATAAATTTAACTAATCAAGAAGAGATATGCATGAAGAAAAATTCTATGAAGAATAGAATACTTGGAAGAAAAGCTGGAAACCTTCCTAAAAACACCAATCACCTCAAAACAAACATCTCTCAAGAAAATCATAAACTTACCTTTAGACAAGCCTTCACTCAAAATTCACTACAAAACTGTTGGGAGGAAACCTAAGAAGGCTAAGGATGCTGAAAAAGTACAAGTCACTGAAAGGGCCATCTGGAACTGTTTCAAGTAAAATGACTTTCTACCTTTAAATTGGTGCATCTCAGATGAAGATTATTTTCAACAACTAGCTGAGGAAATAGTTAGAGTCTGGGATGTATCTCTAAGGGAAGTTAGAATTTACTATGAAGATGGGTCCTTTACATTCCTTGGTTGTGCTTTAATGGAATCTCTCTCTCCCACGGAAACCAAGAGAGTGATAAGTCTGCTAAAAGATAAAGTGACTGCTATAAGAGCATGAAGATCAGTTTTGGCTGAGTGATTGATTGAAAGAGATGAAAGAAGAAAAATGAATGAGGTTGAGTATGAGGAAAGAAAAAGAAAATATGATGAGGAAATTGAGATGTTCATTAAAAGATCAGAAGAACTCAAGGCCAAAGGAATGAGCAGAATCTCTAAAGATGGAAAGTTTCTAAACATTAAAGTTGGAAAATTCACAAGATTTAGGATTGATTTACTAGACAATGGCTATCCAAAGGCAGACAGACTCAAACTTGTAGAAGCTCTAAGTGGGACACCTATTATAGAAGAACTTGAAATTCTTGATTACTTAAAGGATCTCATTAAAAAAGAAGCACAAGCAAAAACAGTCTTTACCTGATGCTTGTAACCATTTAAACTCTGTAAATCTCCTAATGTATAAAAGTTGTAATTGTGTCAATTTTTATGTATTAATTTCATTTTCAATTATAACTTAAGGTTAGTCTTGTTAACAGGCATGAATTGTGTTAAGCAATCTTCTCACAAATTGGGGGAGATTGTTGTGCAAGACATGCCCGTAGTTCAACAAGACTAAGTCAAATTGACAACCAAGTAAGTTGTATTGTAATCTTAGTTTGCATTTTGTATTGTAACATTTAAAGTATGTAAAAATGATCAAGGGCAGACTGGAGTCTTTTTCTGTAAACAGTATCAAGCCTAAGAATTCTATCTGGAAGAAGATCAAGAAGATCAGCCTCAGAAGAATTATGAAGAAGTTTGGAGTTGAATAAATATGTTTTGAGAAAAATGTTCTAAGTCAAGTTCTCTATAAGTCACAAATTTAGTGTTATAGAGAAGTCATTCGAGAACTCCAAAATGACTGATAGAGAACTCAGGAAAGCTACTAGAGAACTCAGAGATATCGACAAACCAAATTGAAGACATAAAGATTGGAGATATCGACAAGTCATTTCTTCACTAGAGAACTCAGAGTTATCGATAAGTCAAATATCACTATAGAACTCTGAGTTATCTACAAGTCAAATATCATTAGAGAACTTTGAGATATCGATAAGTCAATTATCAATAGAGAACTCTGAGATATCGACAAGTCAAATATCACTAGAGAACTCTGAGTTATTGACAAGTCAATTAGTCACTAGAGAACTCAGAGATGTCTATAAGCCAAAGTGAAGACATGAAGTGGAGAGATCTCGACAAGCTAAATTCTCTTATAGAGAACTCAGAGACCTCTACAAGTCAAATCAACTATAGAGTAGTGAGAGATCTCGATAAGCCAATATACTTATCGAGATGTCAAGTTTTCTACATACCAAACTGGAGATCTCGAGGTAAAACTCAAAGTACAAAGTGCAGACCAGTTCAATATCCAAGATTAACAATCAACAAACAATCCAACACGTTGGATTGACAATTCTACAAAAAGCAGTTTGAAGAGTGTGCAAGATCAAGGGTGGAGATTAACTGACAAAGGAAGATCAAAGTTAACACAGTATGCAAAGATGTGCTAAGCCAGAAATGAAAGATATACTTTTTCTAAAATGGAATGATTAGTGGCAGTTTACTAAAGTGAATAACATCTATTATTACACACTGTGTAAACCAATAGTTAACTATCATATAAAGTTAACACTGGTCCTTTGTTAGAAGTAACAATTAGATCAGAAAAATCTTGTATTCTCTCAAGGTAGAAGCTAAGCTCTTTACCAAAAAAGAGCCTAGAAATTTTGTAGCAAAACATTCTTAATTTTAATATAAAATTAAGTGAGTTTTGAAATATCTGTGTTCTTTACTGTTATTGTTTAATTTCAGTGTTAACATATTTCACTACAAGATTTGATTTACTTTGTTCACAACTATCAACACTTCAAGAAAAGCAGAAAAACATAAAAAAACACATTCACCCTCCCTCTCTGTGTAATTCATTACGTAACATCTTTTTGCAAATGGTCATATATCATACAATATTGACCATCAAATATAACTGAATAATTCGTATCTCTGCACAATTTCTGAACATAAATTAAATTGTACTGAAAATTAGGAATATCAAATATGTAGAACATTGTGAAGAATCAGATCAGGGTTAAATTGTACGGAACCAGTATACAAAATTGGTACTTATATGCCATCGGGTATAACTATGTATTCATTGTTTTCAATCACGTGTTCATAAGTAAGAAACTTACTTAATGTGAGCAGATGTGATCAATAGCGCCAATATCTACCAACCATTCATGTTTAGCAAAATTTCCAACTAATAGATAAGTCTTACCAGCCAACATAGCATGATCCTGAGAAGTTTGTGAAGGGTTTTTAGCACAAAAATGCAGTGAAAACGTAAATTTAAATCTTAAAAAAAATGAAACCCTCCGCAGGATCCATGCGAAAAATAATATTTAATTCGTAGTTCAGTATGTTTACCTTAAGAAGCTTTACGTTAATGGAAAGATGGAGGTCTTTAATTGCGATCCAAGAACGATGAGCGGAGATCCCTAGCAGCTGCTCCTCAAGTGTGAAACACTCCACCGGTATCCACCAAGAGTACAATGTGATGGAGGAGGAAGAGGTTGAGAGAATTAGTTACCTCCCTCTTATTCTACTTTATAATTAGGGTTAATTATTTGGGTTAAGGCAAACAGGGTTTATAATAGTATATTTATAGGCAAAATTTTCAGCTGAAAATTTTCCATAAAATATTATTATTATTAACCCTTTAATTGATTATTCTTATTAACCAATTAACTAATAATTAAAACACCTTTTAATCATTAATCCCTTTTCTAAACACTTTAGAAAAATAATTCTCTCACTTGATTTAATTTCCAAAATTAAATTCTTAATTAATAATATTAAGAACTTTTCTTAATTAATTTATAATTAATTAAATCTCATTTAATCAATCATTAAATTTGCTAATTAATTATTTATTTCACAAATAAATAATTATCAGTCATTATTAATTAATTCCTCCACCATTAAATCATTCTCTTTTATGGTGTGACCTTGTAGGTTCAATATTAAGTCGGTAGTAGAAATAAATAATAATAAAACTATTTTATCATTATTTTTATAAATTCTCTAATTCATAAATATGATTAATTAATAAATTAATCATATTTATTCTACATCGTGAGAGATACTTCTCAGCATATCGCGACTATCCGGATAATACGAATTCACTACTTAGAATATCAAGAACCTATTCAGTGAGTAGTTACTGTACAATCAATTCCTTCTATCTTGCAATGTCACGATTAAATACAAGGCATGGAACTTGTGTCAAGCCTATCTTATTTAATCATTTGCTTTCCGATTCACTATGCTTAGTTCTATTTAATGTAAATTAGAAACTCCTTTCTAATTTCATTCACTCTGGCCAGAGATTCCTGAACTAGCATAAGTGGATCAGCATTGAACATTCTCTTCCTTTACTGGAAGGGGTAGATCCTTTATTGATCATACACTATCTTCGTGTACAAATTCCTATACCCAGTAGAGCCCTTATAATTGTCCCTGGAGACTAAGAACTAAACCAAAGCATAGTTCAGTGTACACAAGATGACTATGATGACCTCAAGTCTAAGGATACTTGTACAACTATCACTATATGAACAACTGCTGACACGTGAGTGAACTCCATCAGTTGTTCAGCCGTGTGAGTCATGTTCAGTGAACTTATTCTATAATAAGCACCTACATACTAGCTATAGTGTCACCACACAAATGTCTATGAGAACAGACATCCTTCATAATGAAGCAAGCATAGTATGTACCGATCTTTGCGGATTACTAATTACCAGTTAGTAATTCTACGACCAGGAAATATTTAAGTTTAGAGTTATCATCTTTTAGGTCTCATTATTATGATCTCATCATAATCCATAAAAAGCTTTACTCTAAACTATGGTATATCTTATTTAAACACTTAAATAGATAAAACCCGCAATAAAACCAAAACAAGTCTTTTATTAATATCAATGAAATCAAAACAAATTACATAAAAGTTATTCCTAAATCATCATACATGATTGGACTTAGGACACATCTCTTTCAGTTTGTGCAGTCTGAGTTCCAGAAATGCTACCAGTAGTAGATAAATACTGATAATTTAAAAGCTCAATGAGTTATTGATATTGAGAAACAGAATTTGAAGGACTAGTAGTAGTGTCAGATTTGTCATCAGAAGCATTAAGTGACATTGCTGCCATTCTCTTATCTCTTGCATTCTTAAAATTGGCCGGATAACCATGGATTTTGAAACATCTATCCACAGTGTGACCATTCATCTTGCAATGTGTACAAAAATAAGTTCCTCTTTTCTTGTCACCATTAGACCCATTAGAGTTGAACATTTTCCCTGTACTATCAATATTTTGTCTCTAAAAATCAGAATTACCACCAGTGTTACCAACTACTGACTTAAAATTTCTCATGTTATTAGCCATAAAAGCAAGGGACTCACCTTGACCAACGTTCTGAGACAACTCCTGATGCTTCTCTTCTTGAGAAAAAACTCTGAAAGCATTAGACAGATTAGCCAATGGTTGGTGCATCAAGCTATTACCTCTTATAGTAGCAAATTTGTCATTTAATTTCATCATGAATTGCAATAGCTTGTGATCATGTTGCATCTATAGAACCTTTTGAGTGACATTACAGGTACACTTATTGTAAGTGCAACAAGGCAGTTGACCAATATCACTCATTACATACCTCAATGTCTTAATTTCAGTTGAAAAATCAGAAACACTCTTTGATCATTGATACAAATCAGCCAATTATTGTTCAATGTAAAAGAATTTTGTCATGTATGCATATCCAAACCTATCCTCGAGGTCGAGCCAGATCTCTCTTGCAGTCTTGAAGAACAAAACACTTCTGAAAATAGAATCATCTAAATTGCAAAGTAGCCAAGAACACACTAGGTCATTGCATCTCTCTCAGGCTTTAAAATCAACAGAAGTCACCGGTGGCTTAACAACAATTACATCCACAAAACCGAGTTTGTTTTTAGCCGAGAGACTCAACTTAATTGACCTTTTCCAATTACTATACCATGTTCCATTGAATTTTACCGAAACAAGTTGTGATGTATTTGCATCTGATGAATGTATGTAATACACACTTGAAGAATCCTGATTTGAGGAAACTAGAGGTCAACTCCAAGGATTAGGACTACTACTAGACGCCATTATTATCGTTCCTTAACTAATTTTGATTCAAAATTAATATCAAAATAGATCGGTTAACAAGTAGTTTGAGAGATCGGTTGATAAACTGAGCAATAGATGATTTATCAAGCCAAAACAATGAAACTACACAGATCGAGAGAAATGAAACATGAATCTCGTGAACAGAGAGTTTAATCAAGTAAAAATAAGATGAATCTTCAAAAAAAAAATCAACAGAATCAACAATTTTAGAGATAAAACGAAAACGTATTTACGAAGAAAAATCAGCGAAACAAACAATTTCAAAGAGAGATATATGTATACACGAAGACTCGAATACACCTAAAATTACACGAGAAATGAACGGAGGATCGTTCGCCATTGAATCTCTGATACCATGATAAATGAAACTACATGAACTATGAATATCCAGAGAGAATGAAGAAGATAAGTAAAAGTTGTACTAGAACATTACTAAAACATTGGAAATATTAGGTTTGTTATAATGTGTAGTACTAGTATTTATACAGAACATAATCTACAGAATGATTTATTACTAAAATATTGGAAATTTTCTTTTCTTATCATTTTTCTTTCTCGCCAAAAAATTCGTCAGCACGTCTAGGAAGAAATTTTTTAAAATTATCTTTTTTTTTCTTCTCTTCTCTCCATTTTCAAAGGAGTACAACATAAGTGCTAATATATCAAATACTTAACCACTAAGTTTCAACATTAGTTATTATTTTATTAAAAAATATTTATCATTATTAAGTAGAAAACATAATCAAAATATAATGACGAGATTATATGTCAAAACTAAAACACAATTATAATATATATGTCCGTAGAAGTTAAATTAGGGCTTCTTACAGAACACAAGCAATCGACTAAACCCAACAGGAGTCAATCAATCAGTCTCTCTATCTATGGACCTGTAAGTAACTATACTTCTTACACATGATTTCTTGTTGGACTATGATGTCACTTGTGATTCATGTCTGTCTGTTTATTCTATTATTTCAAAGTGGGGTTTGTGTTGGATTTGCATTTTCTTTGCACATATATTAACACACTCATTTAATGTATATTTAAAATTATTTATGTGATTATGTTTGTAGATGTTGATGTTGATTAGCCCAAAACTTGGTTCCTTTTAGTGTTAGATCAATTTGTGACTATGTTTTCCAAGTCTTTATGGTAGTGATAGAATTTAGGGCGTGTTTGCGTAAACACAATTTAATCGAATTGTATGTGAAAAAACCAAATTGTATGGTGTATTTGTCAAACTATAATTTACGGCTTCAAACTGAATTATCACTGTAATGTTGAATTTATAAGGTATCTGTTTGTTTGAAATTTGTTATTGACTTAATGATTTTCACAAAAACGCATGTTACCCTTTTGTTTTTATAACATTCGAGTTGTACATTATCAATTGAACTATTGAACACATATAATAAGCGCAGTAAATAATTTACTTCTGGTTATAAGTTGTAAGATGTTTACCCCTTTTGCAAGCGTGAAGTAGATGTGTGTCATTTTTCTAAAGTATCTCTGTTTGTTTTAGTTCTTGAAAGAAAACTATTGGTTTTGTTTGATATGTGTACTTTGCAGTCGCCATCCAGAAGTTCTTTGGGCGCAGCGCTCTGATAAGGTGTACCTCACAATTGCTTTACCTGATGCCAAAAATGTTTCCATAAAATGTGAGCCTGAGGGGTTGTTTAGTTTTTCTGCATTGGGGCCGAAAGGAGAGTCCTTTAATTTTAGTTTGAAACTTTATGGGAATATCGTACCTGAGGTCAGTTTGGTTAATTTTCAGAAGTCTTTCTTATGTGTCCTTTATTTAAGATTAGCTGTCTTCTTATCTCTGTAGTTCATCTGGTGGTAATATTGATGCATTTACACTACTCCTAAATTGACTTTGCAACCCCACCATATATATTTAGGTGCAGTAACAAACCATCCCTAATTATAGTATTGAAAAATGAACAAGATTATCACTAACATGCCTCCAATAGGGAATTAATTTGTCCACAGATATTAAAATCATCATTGAATCAAAAACCCACTTCTATATCATCTCAAACCCTAGGGCCATGTTTGTTTAATGGTATTAAGTAGGGGATAGGATTATAGTCCTTTAAATTTTCCAATCCCATGTTTGTTTTATAAAAAATTAGTGAAGGATTATCCAAGGATTATAATCCTTTAAATTATCTTATCCCATGTTTGTTTTGTTGGAGTAGAGGATAGGATTATAATCCCATCTAATGCTTGGTGGGAGGAGGTATTGTTTTATCCCCTCCTGCAAGTCATTTTTTAAAAGATTATAATCCCCTCATTGTTATCCCATATGAAACAAACATAGGATTGGAAAATTTAAAGGACTATATTCCAATCCCAAGTACTATCCCACAAAACAAACATAGGATAAAATTTTAAAGGATTATATTACAATCCTATACTTAATCCTTTCAAACAAACTTAGAATAAGATTATTTAATCCGTAGGACTAATTTTGATAGGATTAGTTATTCCCGGATTATTATCCCGGGATTATAATCCCATTAAACAAACATGGCCCTAGGGCCATGTTTGTTTAATGGTATTAAGCAGGGGATAAGATTATAATCCTTTAAATTTTCCAATCCCATATTTGTTTTGTAAAAAATTAGTGAAGAGTTATCCAAGGATTATAATCCTTTAAATTATCCTATCCCATGTTTGTTTTGTTGGAGAAGAGGATAGGACTATAATCCCATCTAATGTTTGGTGGGAGGAGGTATTGTTTTATCCCCTCCTACAAGTCATTTTTTTAAAAAATTATAATCCCCCTCATTGTTATCCCATATGAAACAAACATAGGATTGGAAAATTTAAAAGACTATATTGCAATCCCAAATACTATCCCACAAAACAAACATAGGATAAAGTTTTAAAGGATTATATTTCAATCCTACACTTAATCCTTCCAAACAAACTTAGGATAAGATTATTTAATCCATAGGACTAATTTTGATGGGATTAGTTATCCCCGGATTATTATCCCGGGATTATAATCCCACGAAACAAACATGGCCTAGGTGTATATTGTCAAGTGCTCCCCTCTCTCCGTTGATAAAAAGAAGATTTAAAAACCTACATAAGCAGCATGTGTATCATTCAGCTTCTGTGGTCACTAGGCACCCATTATTTGTACTCAGCTGAGTTTCTTTGCATAAAAAGACTGCAACTAATAATATCTTTAGTTATTTTAAAAGATATATAAATAAATATATATATATATATATAAATATATATATATTATGAGCTATTGCTAAAATGCAAATACCCAAAAGAATTTCTGGGGATTTTTCTTCTCCATTTGTGTTTGATTTGAAATTTAATTTGACGCTATTTTTTTAGATTCTATCTTTCTATATTTTTTTCACTATTTTGTAGAAAAAAATCTCTCGCAAAATGTTACCTTTTCTTTCTTTTATCTATATTCACAAGCTTTCTTAAAGGTCTTCAGGTATTTGGAATAAAAAAGGAGGGTTTTAATAACAAAAAGGACTGAATTTTTTTTTGTACTAGGCCTCAGAATCCTCCTGGTGGTAGGCTCCTACTTAGGAACATAGTACCCTATTACAATATATGGATTGTCAAAATCTGATGCAACGTTAGCTTCCTGATGGAAGAACAGGGAATTTTTTTGATTACCTTTACCTTTTAAACAAACAAATAGAACTTTTGAAAAAATAGTTAGTTGCTTGATAATTCAGCCTAATTTTGTGAGACTCGTGCACGAGTACTTTCTGGGTCAAGAGGTAAATGGTAGAGATTTAATTATCTGAACATCTTGTCTGTTGGATGTCTGAAATGAATGTTAATGCTTTATTTTGTTTACATTTAGAATTTTAGCAATGAGGTCGTAACTTTAATGGTTTAATGGTGCTTTGTGGCTGTGACATATTGGAGTTCTCTTCTATTTGCAACAAGTGTTTTACCTGTTATGCAGGGCTGTAAAAGTAAAGTCGGGTTGAGGAACATATTATGCTCTGTTCAGAAGGAGAAGAAAGGATGGTGGAAAAGACTTTTGATGTCAGAAGAGAAACCTGCTCCTTACCTTAAGGTTGATTGGAACAAATGGTGTGATGAGGACGAAGAATCAGCAAATTGTAAGTTTGATCTAAATAATTCTAATAGTAACTTGATTAACTATTCTCATTTGTTATGATATGACATAAGGAAAATTGGACGTAGTAATTGAGTATTAACTGGGGCCTAAAAGGTCCGATGTAGGATTCATTTTGTTGCAGTGATCACTAGAGCAGCCTGCCTTTTTGTATTTAGCCTATATATCTCGGAGTTTCTACAACTTTATGTACATAGTCAAAGTACTTTGGACAATATAACTAAATATCAAGTTAATTGTATGTTTACTACTTTGCCTAAAATTCTGTCTAGTAATAAAGTGATGAGCGTTGATTAGAAACTTGGTCATGTTATGTGATCTGCTATGGAGACCCCTTACTATTTAGTTGATGAGGTAAGCATTTTAATTGCAGTTAAAGAAGAGTGCATTTTCTTTCATATTTGTTAGTTACTGACTTTATATAAATATTTTTATGATCTTGAATCACTTGAAACTGAAAACGTACACGAGTAAAAATAAAAATAATCTTTTGTCAAAAAAATAAATAAATAATAAGTGGACATATTGGGGTAGGATGGGTGAAGGTATGAAATAAACATGAAAATTAATAATTAATGTTCTGGCATAAGATTGATGTACATCAAATCATTAATTTTTCGTAGGTCACAGATTCTGGTTCCAGTAGTGGCTTGCTTTGAAATAATTGTTTGACTTCAAACTTGGTACCATGTAAAACATGAAATTTACATCATTGAAGCATTCAAGTTATCTTCACAGTTTTACCATATATACAAGTGCTTTATGTGGGACGATAATCTAAGCTAAATTTTAATATTTGTTTAGCGTCTCCATTTTATTCCTTGCATTCTCAAAACGATATCGACTTTTAAGGTGCTGAGAACCTTTCAAAGCTAAGTTGTCTTTTAGTAGATATGGAAGATTGGGATTCAGTGCGTTATTGCTTTCCTTCACATCGTCCAAGGATCTGCGGGTGTTCTATTTTTTTTTTACATGAGACAGCTATAATCCTTACAAAATAGCAAGTACTGCATATTGTGTTTGGGATGCAGGATTTAGAGCTTTTGTTTTCAACGTTTCTTGTCACTTACAAGACTGTCTGTTTTGCAGCTGATGTGGAGTCTGACGATAATGCTCTGGCAGTAAGTTGATCTCAGCTGTAATTATATTAAACCACGTGAAATCACTATGTACAATCTAAATATGAATACTATTGCAGTATAACGAGGACGATGGTGAAAACACTGATGATGATGATGACGGAATGCTCTGTGAGTTTCAATATAGTACTTTTATGTGAATTATTTATACGAAGAACTGCAACTGATACTGTGAACCAAGAACCTTTGAAAAGGAAAATTGATGACATCTATGCTTCTTTCTGTTAATTGCAGATCTCCCGGATTTGAAAAAGGCTGGGGCCCACTAGAAAAAAACCATAGCATATAAGGTGAATTTAGTACTAAGCCAGCAGACAACTAATTTCTGTTATGTACAGACCAGGCTTTAGTACTAGGTTTTAGCGAACTTCCATCGGGATTCATTTATTTTGTTCTGCATATTTTGGAAAATCTATTTGAGTGTTAAACAAGGTGATTTGTTTTCATCCTTGTTTGCAACTATTGTGAAGTTTGGATAGTTTGATTTTGCATTATGATGCACAGAATCAGTTTTTTTAATCGACCCCCGTGTCATTTTTCAGATATGTTCCTAGTATCTGAAATTTGCAATTTCAAGTATCTCTAATTGACTGCATTTGACGTTCTATATAAAATATTTTGGGCCAACTTAGATTAAGCTGCCTGAGCATCTCTAGTAGATGCTGCCTAAAGAGTTGTCGATCATTTAACGAATCAATTTCATATAACTTTTTTATTTACTATATTATCCAAATCATTTCCGACAATTTTTTTTAATTATCTGCTTCTATAGTTTACAATTCCAAAAGCTAAGGAATCAATTATAAAAATAAAAAAGAATCAATTTCATATAATGCCTTTTTATACCACTCCTGACAATTTATGTTTAATAATTACTTCAATAGTTAACAACAATTCCAAAATTTACATATATGGATGATGGAATCATGGAACCCCACGCAAATTATAAGAGAAAAGAGGTCCTGAAGTTGATCTCGGAGAAATTACACATTACCTGACATTAGAGTTTTTTTAGTACAAAAAGGTGGTGGCAGTTTTTGTAAATATGCTTAAGTGTAAAGGGGTCTTGGTTTTCGAGATTTACATGATTTTAATCTCGCGTTGTTAGGAAAATATTATTGGCATTTCATGCATCACCCAGACTCGTTAGTGGCTAGAATCTTTAAAGCCACATATAATCTCAATAGTTCGTTGTTTGAAGCGCCAAGAGGAGGTGGGGTGAGTTTTATATGGTCCGGGTTGTGGGAAGCTAAGGAAGAGTTGAAGCAGGGCTTTCGATGGGTGGGTGGTAGGAGATGGGAAGAAAATAAGAGTTTTTGAGGATTATTGGCTTAGAGGTAGAGATAATTGTAGGCTGGAAATACAAGTACCGATAGTGCAAGTACTGTTAAAGTAAGCGATTTATTTATTCCTGGTTGGAAAATGTGGGATGCCTCAAAGATTAGCAGTTTATTTTCAAACTATGATGCTCAGATGATTCTGGTAACACCTATCCCTCAAAATCAGGTAAGTGATCGTATAGTTTGGACGAGTACTGCAAATGGAAAGTGCAGCGTAAAGTCAGGGTACAAATACTGGTATATGCACAATTATATAAATGTTGCAGATGATCGAGAGCAAGGTTGGAAGAATCTCTGGAAAATAGAGGCACCTCACAAGCTTAAAATACATTTATGGAGAATCTGTAGGAATAATCTTCCTATGCGTAATCTGTTGAGAAGTAAAGGAGTGCAAACTACCATACTATGTCCTATGTGTGTATTTGATGTTGAACATCTTTTACATATTTTTCTGGATTGTAGTTTTGCTAAACAGTGCTGGAGATCTCCGGGTCTGGATTTTGATGCGTGGAGCGTGGAATCAACTCTAGAATGGTTGCTTGAACTTCTAGCCAGAGAAACTGAGGAAATGTGGGTACAGATTGCTACTGGTTTCTGGTGTATTTGGTATGCTTGCAATCTGGGAGGAAAAGCAGGTGACACTAGAGCTTGCGATGCAATGGAGTAGTAAGATGGTGACGCAGTGGCGACATCTCAGGAGGAGTAAAGCATTACCTCAGTTACATCATAGTGGGAGAGAATATAAAGTGGCATGCTCTCGAGGAAGGTAGAGTGAAGTTAAATGTGGATGCATCTGTAGTGACAAGAATGACCTCGTTTTCGATAGGGGAGGTTTCTGTATTTGAGGTTGAGACTTGGGGTGTTTTGGAGGCTTTGAAGTGGACTCGAGAATTACGGATTAGTACGGTGGATATTGAAACTAACTCATTGCTTATGGTCAATGCAAATATGCAATTACAAAGCGTCTGGAAAATTATTTAGAAGTAGGTAATGTGATCCAAGAATGTGTCTCAATTCTTATTCTTAGTAGTCACCCTGACATTTTTATTTCTTTCGTTAAAGGCCAAGTCAATAAGGTTGCCCAATTATGGACAAGGGAACCTTGTATGGTAAATTGTTCAAACACATTTTGGTCTCCTCCTGTACCGGAAACTTTGATGTATGATTCAATTTCGTGATTAATGAAATTTTGCTTAGTTAAAAAAAAATTATGTAAGGTTAGTTACTGTATGTTAGGCGACCCCAAGAACATTATTATAGATCTGAGTTCAAGTGATTATATATTTTTTAACTAGTCCGAAAATAATTAGAGTTAACAATCTTTGGTAACTATACAACTCTTATTACAGTATTAACTGCTAAGAATCATGATATGTGACAATAATCTTTTTATCTTGCTTGAGCCAAAACTAAACAAGAGAAAGTATAAACAAACAAAATTCCCCAAATCAAAACAAATTCCAGGCCGCATTTAGACTGTTAAGGTTGAACACAACAATTGATGTACTCATTTTTCATCTTGGTCCTTTTACATACCTACTGCATGAGAAGATATGTCCTTGCCTATTCTTCCGACAAAGTAGTACAATTACTTTTAGAAACCAATTACAGAGTTTACAATACAAAAATCCCGCGAACAAAAGAAAAAAAGAAAGAAAGAAAGGATATAGCATGCTATAAGCTACCACCTGATTTTTTATCTCTCCGGCTAGATACTCTATGCTGACATGTTGAATACACGTAACTTAATACATCAAATATCTTGCCTTGTGCTGTAAACAATAAGTCCTCTTCACCGGACCAGAGCAGGCTCCTTCACATAATTTTCTATGCTTGTCAGATCCCTTAATTGTTGTATTCGTAGCACATATTCATTCATTGCTGCAAAAAAATGACTGTTGCTTCATTCTGGATGAGCCACAAATGATCGGATAAGGTTTAGAAATAATCCAAATGGAGTTCTGCATCTTTTTTTTTTCACTTGGTACTAGTAGTCATGGCAGACTGATTTTGATGAGCCATCTTGCTGCTTCTCTACAATTTCAACGGGAATAACAGGAATGGAGTCCCACCACTCTTTCAATCGTCGGTTTCCCTGTTCATTTTCACCGTTTTTTCTCAATTTTGATGTTGTCGTGAAAATATACAAGATGAAGCCCATTATGATGAACTTGAATGGAAGTACTGCTAGTACAATTGCTAATGTGGTCATGCCCATCATCACCATATTCGTGTGCTGCCACCGAAACCAAGAATCTGGGATGAAGAAACATAAAACTAAAGGGAAAACATTGAATGAGGAATCAGATTAAGTTAAAAAAAATTCTAATTATATTTCAATAAGAATTAAAACCGTAAATGTACTGGTGTTTGTATTAGCAGGCAGTTTGGCTGGGTAAACATGTATAATTTATAAATCTCCAACCGAGTACCGGTTTCTTGTTTAAGAAATAAGTAAGCAGGTTTAACATAATAAAGAGAAAAGTATCTGCTTGATACGCAAAGGAAAGAAGATAAACTTGATCCAGGTATGTGTGTCTTTGTAGGCCACGCTCGTGCCAACAATATTGTTCTGTTATAGAACAATGCAACATTAAAATTATGAAAAAATGTGCAGAACATCTTCTTCCATGTACAAATCATTGGAAGAAGGCACATGAAAAATGTCCTATGATAGTTTTTATTTAAAATTTATAAATTTTTTGCATTTTTTTTGTGGTACCTCATAGTCTGGACAAATTCCTACAATGTACATGTTACTGAAGTTACCTTAGGCGCTTTCGAGATCAATATGGACCAAATTTTCAGCATTGAAATGTTTGCCAACTGCATTATTTCATTGAGAGTATTCAACCCATGTTGTGCTGATACCAGGCTTTCCAATGTCGTCTGATCAGAGTCAATACACACCACCAGTTTGGTATACTTTTCCCCAACTCTAGCATGTCTCGCCCATATCATTTTGCCAACTGTCCACAGTAGTAAAGTTGCCATTGTCTGGCAAATCCACTCCCTATACCACAAAGACAAGTTATTTCTGTTCTACTTGACAATTCAAATTTAGTAGATGGTTAGTGCCATATTAACAAGGGCAAGAGTTTCAGAACAAGAGAATGACAGTTCTTACATGTACACAATAAGTAGAGTAACACCAACCACCATGACAGTTGTTCCAGGTTTTTCCCATGTTAAAACCTCTTGCAACCAAGGTATAAATGCACTACTGAAAGATTTTAGTAGATCCTATACAATCAAATTAGGCAAATTACTGGATCTCAGCCATAACCGAAGGTGGCAGAGTAGGATATGAGATAATATTACAAGAATGTAAGAAAAAATCACATCATAAAGATAAAGAGTCGGATATAGTTTGATTGCGCTTTTACCTTCAGAACCGCATAACTATCAGATACTCCATCCTCCTTAAGTCCCTCAGTGGTAGCTTTGGCCATGTTAACCTCACGTGCTTCGTCTCTGATTTGATCAATAACGCTCTCCAGTGATGAGATATTCTCTGCTTGACCACTTAGAACTTCAGATTCCTCAGTTATTTCTTTTGTATCTGTGCATAGGCCACATGCTTGTGTGACATTCAAGTTCCTTAAAATTGAGCTAGCACTGCACGGATGTCCACTGTTGACATTCTTCAAGCTCTCGACCAGTGTATCTAGCACAAAATCTCCCTTAGGTAATTCCTCAAATAAGGTGAAGATCAAAAAAGTCTTTGGATTTGGTGGTGTTATTCGAAGCATTTCGCGAGCTGCATGGAGCCTGATAATTCCTAGTATTGTCCTTGCATGCATCTCCCAGACTTGCACCGGAGATTCTACCTTAAATTTAAATAAGAATTGGTGTAACAGCATGACCTCCTTTACAAGAGCAAGCCAGTGGTCTCGTCTGGTGGAGCTAGCCATCTCTGGAAACTCTAACACGATACTCTCTTTCCTGATGGAAAAATTCATTGATTACACACAGAACTATGATTAACTCAACTGAAATCACAACAATTGTTTTTAAAACTATGGCAGAGTAACATCTCCTTCACAACTTACGCGGTGGATTTGAAAGGTCGATACTTTAAGAAATGGTTTCAACTATGTTATTACCATATTATGTAAATATATTTTGACAACTAAATATGGTACTTGTTATAAAATATGCAAATTTGAATTCACCAAAAAGGAATTTATTAGGAAGACACGTAAATCTGCATCGGAAAGTAATCTTACAAGTCCGAGGACTCATAAATAATGGCCTTGTTATACAGAGGAGCGCCCCATGGTCCTGTGGCAGCTCGTTTCACATTTTGACCACAGCCCTTCGACAGGTCAAATTTTATAGCATCTTCATATGAGATTACGCCCGAAGCCTCAAAGTATAAAGCATAATTAGTCAGTGTAAGCTTACCTAGACAAACAACCATAGGTTAGAAGAGGAAAGACTTGAGTACAATTCTTTTGTACTAATAAAATATGAGTAAAGTTTATTCTCTTAATACTCCTATGTTTTATTCCATAAACAGACCACTTTTCGATGATACGATATAAATCAAAGTAATGACTTTGACAAATTTCCCTTACGTTTATTTCTAAGTTTATAATATACATATTTTCGGGATATAAATATTTTTTTAAAACAAACTAAAGAGGACTTGGGACAAACCAGGCCAACTTGTCACTCCAATATGGCGCACCACCCTCAAAGTGCTTGCAGTCCCCTCTACGTGTAGAATGAACTCATCATCAACTAGGTCCACTCCACTTGGTACTTCTTGCTTTTGCAAATGTTTTATGCATCTAATAAACAGGTCCAGAAAATGGTTTCAGGAATATGATTATGTAAAGCAGAATTGATGAGATTAGCATTCACTTGTTATTATGATGCATAGACTAATAATTAAGGCCCTATTAACTTCAAGTATAATCCATTATTGTCTTCTTAAGAATCACAATTTACAGAATAAACTGAAAAAAAGTTAAAAGTATGTTTGCCTTCAAATCTTAATGTCAATTCAGTTTTGACTTTTAAACAGTCCTGGCCATAAACTGCTGCAATATACTGCAAGAAGAATTTTCTGGATGAAATTGGATCATAGTTTTAGTAGTTCTCCAGCATCAAAATACAAATTCATATTTTTCTATTTAATATTATTTAACACGTATTTAAAAAATTTATAGATCAGCTATCAAGATTTTCTTACAAGCTAACTTCAGTGATTTCGTCACATTAGCCTATGTTGACCATACAAGTGAAGTTTTATATAGATTCAAGTAACAGTGCATAAAAGAGATCTTAAAAATACCCGTCAATTTCTTTTAGGAATTTATCATAAGCAGGGAAGTGAAGCCGATTGACTGTAGTGGCAGTCAGAGTCTCAAATGTAAATCTCCCATTAACGACATCTGCTATTAAAGGGACTACTGTCACCAACCACACAAATGCATCTTCTCCAACACTGGGTTCTCGGTCTACCTGATTGCCAAGTATCCACTTTCTCATAAGAATATGAACAGTCAGAAATAAGACCATACAAGAAAATATGCCACTAATAATCTAGGGCCCCTTCGATTCAACTGAATTAAGTTAACTGCATTCCTTGGCCCTTATGCAGCAAAAGAACCAAGATCAAATCATGCAACTTAACGTACTTAGGTCCCCTCATTGCTAGAATGCAGAAAGAACTAAAAGAAAAGGAGCTAGAGGAAATCATACTAGGAGTGGCATGATGTCCGAATAGAAAAGAGGAATCTGATCTTGTTGATTCGAATTTGTAAGGACTTTCGTCTCCTCTTTCTCCTTAGCCACATGTTCCTACTTCAAAAAATAATACAATTACAAATATTATAGGATTATGTTGACGAGAAAAAAAACTTTACCGCACCTGTTTAAGTCCCAAGGTTCAACAGATATATACAGTATTTCAAACACAGGTAAACCTGTCCAACTCAACTTGGACTCTAAGGGTAACATGCATGATATGTTAGATAATCTGAGTTGTCAAAAGGCACTGAAATCACAATTTTATTGCAATCCCAAGTTGCTCATCTAAGATCTTGCTAAGCTGAGAGTGCATAACTATTTTTCCTTCTTTCCACTAAATAAATTCAAACGTCTAACCATAGAAAAGCTTAAAGTACTTCTAGTTCTGGGTAGGGAAATTTTACTCCCTTGTGCACTCATTTGTAATTATTTGACTACATATATATAATGTTGTTGTCATAACGACTTATCAATATTTATCTGCAGTTTATGACAGAGTTACTTCACATTGGAGAACATAGAAGTTGGTAATATATTGTTACTTCACAACTGATTCATATGCTCCCAAAAGATTTCCACCCATTCAATTAAAAATATAGTAGAGGCAGGGACGGAACCAGGAAAAAAAACCGGGGAGAAGAAATTTCAGACAAATCTAAGAGATTGATGAATATATTCTAGGAGACTATCATATATTTTTAGTTGACGGGGGACCCAATATATCATATGATCAAAATGTATATATAAAAGTGAAAGAATAGAAGCTCTTGGGGGAGGTTTTGGGGGACCATGGCCACCCCATGCCCCCCTTGGATCCGTCCCTGAGTAGAGGACCAGAGGTAGTGTACCGGTCTATCTATCATTTTAAATAACATAATATAGTATTAGAAATTGTGCCACAGTGATACTCTCAAAATAGAAATTAAACATCAAACCTTAATTAAATTCTAATTCTGAAAAATCATGTAGAAATCCGCTAAGAAACACAATTTCAGGTTTGCAAAGAAAATATTTGAAAGCCAGAGAATACAATACAAACATATTTTATTATGACCATAAAATGCCTTGGAGCATGACAACTAGGATATATACTAGCAAAAAACCAATTTCATGTCACATTATGTTAGCATAAATTAAGCTAGATGAGCATAAACCGATTGTTCATCCTCAGCAGTGGAACTAGGTTTCTCCCAGGCCAGCATCATATCAAATGAGAGGCGGCTGAAATTTCTATCACTGATTAGTTCTTTAATGTTAGAGCACATGTCATTCAGAGCCCTGGAGCTGCAATATTCCACCAATTTCCTTGTATAGTCGCCTTTTTCGGGTTTCCATATATCGTCAAATTCTTCCACCAATGCATCAACTGAAGTATTAATTTTCCTAGCATGCACATACAAATTTCAATTATAAACATTTGATTGTATATGGTGCATATATATTATATGTAGTTATATAAATCGCTATTATCGAAAACTCGGCAATTAAGAACTAGGTTATTTTGAGAATTCGATTGTTAAATAAATCAGGTATATAGATGCAAAATTATCATTAAAATGATCCCTGTCAAAAAACCAACAATCTGTACGTAACGCATGAACATAAATAAAAATATACACACACAAAGAGGAGAGAGAGAGAGAGAGAGAGAGAGAGAGAGAGAGAGAGAGAGAGAGAGAGAGAGAGAGAGAGAGAGAGAGAGAGAACTGGGAACATCTTGTGAGAACGTCGTTGGCAATGGCTGAAAGATCATGTTTCCTCTCCGCAGTCGTCATAATAAATTTGGTGTGCGGATTTCTTAATCCAATAAGATCGAAATGTACATAAATATGTAAATGCTATAACTAAAGTTTGAGGCTTGGATCTTGGCAGGGAAGGAAGGGGAAGGGGAGAGAGAGGTGTATATCGCGTAAGTGTAACACGTGGCGGCGCCATGCAAATTGCAGTTTCTTGTCTTCCCGCTCCACATCTTCATCGGGCCGGGTCTCTGCACCCATTCAAATTTTAACCGCCCATTTGAAATATATTTATGATTCCAGCTTACTACATGTCCAGCCCAGGTGAAAATTTGAAAAGCCCTTTCTAGTAAAGACCTCCAGCCCATATTAAACAATAACTCTGATAAGATAATATAAAGGGCCAAGAGATTAATAAAAATTGGAAACCAATCTCTTCTGCTGTGTTTCCGAATCTAGGGTAGAAAATAAAAAAATAGAAAATAACTAATTTTCCTTTCTCTCCTAATCTTTTCAAAAGTGGGAAGAACATTTTGGAGACAAAAATAAAGAAAACTTCTTCCTAAATCTGCAGTTTTTTTTCCTTTTTTTTATAAAAGTTGTTCGGGAATAAGCTGAAAAAATGTATTCTTTATATTTTTTTTTCTTTTTTCTCCAAAAAAAGTTTCTTGGATCACATCGTTTAAGTCTTGTGGGTAACGAAACATAAGAACATTAATTACAGAGAAAAAGAGAAAAGAGAAAAATCATGCCTGCTAGTGCTCTGAGTAGGAAAAAAAGACGGAACCCTATTAAAGTATTAGGTCGCTGCTGTTCACGCCGGAGTCTTGATCAAATTATTCATACCATCCGACTTCTATTACTTAATAATGTAAGTTATTTAATTTTTTATTTCTTTTTGTCACATTTAATTTTGTTATTTGTTCAAAGATTAGTTCATTTATTCATCTTTGTCAAGTTTGTTAATTATTTATATAATATCTGTATAAAGTATGAATTTAATATAAATATTTAATTGTGAGTCACGATATATAATTAGATTAAATATGTGTATTTTTAATATTAATATATATATTAATAATGTAGATATAGTGCTTGTCAGGTTGGAAATTTATTTTTAATTTTCACATGTTATTTAAAATATATACTAATGTATTTTTTTTTTATCGTAGATAACCCGCAGCCGCTACCCTTCGGGTGCGCACTGGGTAAACCCTACGGGTTCACGTAATAGCCTGCAAACCACGTGAACCAAGGTAAACCGCATTTAAGCGACAGAGAGCTCAGGAGGCATAATCATAAATTCTCCTTCCGTGGGATTCGAACCTGTGACCAAGAGGTTAGTTTTCCTCTCTTTAACCAACTGAGTCAACCCTTGCGGGCACTAATGTATTTGATAATAAGGTAAACAAATATTTTTGATCTCTAAATGCTCTTTAAAATTAAGAACATTGAATTTATCTTATTTAAAATTTGTATTTTGGTTGCAGGAGTCAAGGTCGTAAAAGGAAGACATTATTATCTTATTTTTCTACTTCTCATGCTAGTCGTGCAACTACTCCCAGTGTCACTGCTACTTCTAATGTTACTCCTAGTGTTACCATTACTTCTTCAGTTATTTCTGGTGCTACAACGATTCCTAGTACTGCACATATTTCCGTTCATGATCCTTCTGGTGCTCCTACCTCAGCTACAACTAATCCTAGTGCTCCTCCTACAGTTACAACTAGTCCAATTGATCTTGCATCACTTGAATGCGATCCACGTCTGCGTCGTCCAATTTGGATGTATCCCCCTAACGTCTGTGATGATATTAGGCGTGAATACATTAGGCTAGGAGCATGTCAATAAAAATTAAAAAAAACAATATCCACCTACAGAGTTTGGAAATCAACATCGTCGATTTCAAGCATCCTGGTTCAGTTCATGGCATTAGCTTGAATATTCAATTTCGAAAGATGCAACATTCTGTTTTCCGAGTTGTTTATTTGAAAAGGACTCATCTTCATAACATGCATTTACTATTGATGGATTTAAGAATTGGAAAAAAGTTAATGTTAACGAGAGATATCCTTTCTTTGTGCATATTGGAAGGGATAATTCACCGTATAAAAATGCAATAAAATCTCTTGAGGGGTTGACCAATGTTACAAGACATATTGACAAGGTCATAAATCGCCAATCTTTGTAAGAGGTAAAGAAGAACATACTGCGGTTGAGAGTAACTACAGAGATTGTTCGATACTTGAGTTTGCAAGCATGTGTGTTATTCCCCAACAATCTAATAACTAGAATTACAGAATGGGGGTTGAATGTAATTTTAGGTTTCTTTTTTATTTCAAGAACTTTTTCACAACATTATATAACTGTGGTTGAATATGCTAAGTGCGGATAATAGAAATTGAAGTATTCAAACCACAAAGTAACTAAACACACAATATTTAAAACTTTCTGATGGATTTGTTGTTTTCACCAGAGATATATATTGTTGAAGATCTCGGTGATGCTATAAAGCACATAGCTGCTTACAAGAGAAAATTACAGAAGAAAGAACTCGAAATTCTTAACAGATCTGGCCTTTTCTATTTCTAAGTTATCTCTGGTGCTCGACTGATATTCTCAATTTATAATTCTACTTGCTACTCCTCGGTTTATATGTTACCAAGTTACATGTTAAAAAAATAAACAAATAAAATAAAACTATCGATGTTTAATCACATGTTTCTTCATTTCTCTATCCAACATATTTGCATTTCTCCAAATTAGCATGGAAATGGAAATATTTCTTGATCTTCATAATCCTGATTGCACGCTGCCAGATTCCTTTTGTGTGTAATCAACTCATGTGATTGTCAAGTCACTATCAACTCCTTTTTGAAATTCGTCATTCGTCGATATGTGACTTGGGTCATTCGTCGAAGCCTTGTGAAAAAATCTGTCGAAAGTGTTTCCATAGCAGTTGACTCAATTTCACTTATGTAAAATTACAAGACATATAATATATACAATTTGTCAACCTATTTTTCATATCATTCTTGCAGTCAACATTACTTAGAATGTCCTACAACTTCTAATTTTTTAAGGCATTACAGTACACAGGAATGTGCTACAAAATACTTATTAACATATAACCTACTCTTTCAAAGGATAACATATAAGATCATTCGTCGAAAACTACAAATACACTTAATCAAATCTATTAAGGTATTTTTACAACTTATCATCAAGCCCGTAACATATTCCTAATAATGTGCATTACGCGGTCATGATGAATCATCAACTTCTCGTAACAAAGGTAATCTTATTGAGATGATTACAGTTTTTGGTTGACTGAGTCTTGATATTTCAAATATTATTTTGGAATATAGAAGTGAGCCAACCATGCCTCTATAACTTGAAATATCTACATACTTTTCAGTAGTGTTCAGTTCAAGTTTAGTGGCATTGGTCATGGGAGTTTTTGGAGATGTGAAATCTATTAGGTCAAACTTCTTTAAAAGATCATTATTCTATTTGGTTTGACTTATGAATATTCCATCACTAACTTGCTTAACTTGTAAATCAAGAAAGTAAGTTAGTTCTCCCATCATGCTCATTTCAGATTTACTTTGCATCAATTTGATAAAAAAATTGCAAAGTTTCTCATCTGTAGAGCCAAATATAATATCATCTACATAAATCTGAACAAGTATGCTAGAGCCATTAACATTTCTAAAGAAAAGAGTTTTATCAACAGTGCCTCTTGTGAAATGATTTTCTAAGAGGAACTTTGACAAAGTATCATACCAGACTCCAGGTGCTTGTTTCAAATCATAAAGTGCTTTCAAAAGATAGTAGACATAATCTGGAAAATTGGAGTCTTCAAAACCAGGAGGCTGACTGACATAGACTTTCTTCTCCAAATCTTCATTCAGAAATGCACTTTTAACATCCATTTGATAGACCTTGAAATTGGCATGGGCTGCATAGGCTAGAAAAATTCTGATGGTTTCAAGTCTTACAACAGGAGCAAGTGTTTTATCAAAATCTATTCATTCTTGTTGACAATAACCCTGTTATTCCCAGTGGACTAACAATGAGATTTACAGAAGGGGGGTTGAATGTAAATCTCAAAACTTTTTCAAGTTTTGAGCAGTTTCTAAGGCTAAGTGTTTGAGTGATCAAATGTGTGTGAATTGCTTGAAGCTGATGCAGACAGATATATATTCAAACACAAATGTAATGAGCACAAAGAACTTAAAAACTTTTCTGGTGGATTTGTTGTTCCACCAGAGATGTGTTATTTCAGAAAATCTGTGATTCAAAGAATTAAATCACAGCTGCTTCCTAGTACAAACTAGATAATTTTCTCTTTTGATATTTCTAAACAGCTCAAGGAAAATTCATACCTAATTACTAGCTGCTACTTGGTTTATATATCACCAAGTTTACAAGTGAAGACAAACTGTAAAATACAATTGAAAAGATTCTTCACATGTTTCTTCTTCATTTCTCTATCCAATGCAATTTAGGATAATCTGTAAATCTTTGAATACTTCCTTGTTTACATCAGAATGGAAATGCTGCATTTTCTTGATTCCTTCTAGAGGCTTCCACATTCCAGTGTGTCTCTGTCAACCCATGTGCCTCTGTCAGCTTGTGAATTGTCACTATCAACTGCTAATGAACTAAGCATCCATTGAAGCTTTCATCCGTTGATGCCTTATCCGTTGAGGCTTTATCCGTTGAAGCTTTATCCGTTGATGCATTATCAGTTGAAGTCTTTATCCGTTGAAGCACTTATCCGTTGATGGATATTATCCGTTGAAGCATTAGAGACATCCGTTGAAGCTTTGTTTCTTATCCGTTGAAGGTCTTCAATATCCGTTGACACTTCTTCACTTATACAAAATTACAAGGCATGAAATATTTACACTTAGCCCTCCTATTTATACATCCATTAGTAGTCAACATGACTGATCATTTCCTAACAACGTCTAAGAATTACAGCTTGAAACCAGAGAGTGAAATGTGCTACAATACTAAACTTATTGCTAAGTAAAGCTACTCCTTCAACGGATAGCCAAGATGGTCTTATCCGTTGAGGCTACAAACACTAGATTTCTACTTAAGTGTTTTGCTTAACTTATCATCAAACTAATACACATATTCCTAACAATCTCCCCCTATTTATGTCTACTAGAACTGTAGGCATAAATTTGGGTTTAGCTTGATGATAACAAAATACTTAACAAATATATAAACTGTAATAAAGCAGAAATTCAAAAGTGCTACAAAAATGTATATGCTGAGATGGAATTGAAGAATTACATTGTTTCCAAGGGTGCTCCTTTAGCCTGAGCAAATTACTTTCTTTTCCTTTGATCCCTGGTTTTCTTTCCTAGCCTCCTGTCATTCTCCTCTATTTGAAGTTGAAGTTGTCTGTAGAATTCAGCTTCATCTTCTTCATTGATATCTAACTTAGATTGCATATCCTTGAGAGTTTCATTACTGGCAATCTTTAGTTGATCTTCAATTCTGAAAAATCTTCTGACTCCTTTGTTGTCTCTGAACTCCATCAACCAATGAGGTGATTTGTGAATTGTAATTCCTCTTTCTTGAATGAGTAAAGTTCTAGGCAAAGCATTGGGCTCCCTCCAAGTTTTCCTTATGTTGGCAATCTTGTTGAAAATCTCAGTCTTGGCAGTCCTGGTAAAGCCAGAATCCCTTTGTATGGCTGAGTAGACTCTAATCAAGGTAGAGTAGCCTTCATTCAGAATTCTGTGAAGAGGCCATGTTCTTTCCCCAGCTCCTTTGTATTTGAACACTAGTCTTTCTGGTAGCTGTCTGTAGGCAGCTATTCCCCTTACTTCCTCCAGCTCATCCAGATAGAGTTCAATGTCTGAAAATTCTTTTATGTCACAGATGTGAACATAATCATCTTTAGAGGTTTGAGGTTTAGGTTTAGGTTTCTGTGTGAATTTGGTTGAGGCTTTAGAGGGTGTTGATTTGATTCTTCTTTTCTGCTTCTTTGATGGTGGGGAAGAGGTTAGGAAGGTGGGCAATTTGATGGTGTCCCAATCAATTGGTTCCTCCTTGGGAATGATTGTTTCACCATGAATGTTCATGAAGGGGTCAGGTATAATGGGTTCAGGAATAGAGGGTAGTGGTTTGGATATTGATTGGGTTTCTTCAGTCTTATCTACCTTCTTTCTCTTTGCATTGACCTTCTTTCTTTTCCCTTTCTACCATTCTTCCTTACTTCTTTCCTCCATCTCAATACCAACCATGTCCCCCATAGCTTCATCTTCACCTTTGTCTTCAATTTCTTTCTATTCTTCAACCTGACTTGACTTTAGTTGTTTTTCAAGCTTTGCTTGTGCTCTTTTGTCAGCCTTTAGCTGTTTGGCTTCTTCCTTCAACCTTTTGGTTTCTTCCCTCTTGGCTATTGAGAATTTGGGATGTCCTTGCATCACACATATGCTTGTTGGGTCCCAATGTGTTTGTAGAAGGGGGGGTTGAATACAAACGTTACCAAATAATCGAGTAAAATGCGGAATAAAAAAATGTGAAACAAAATTCAAGTTAAATAAAAATATTATTAAACTTGAAATGTGTTACAACAACTGTATCGATTACAAGGTATTAATCTCAAATCAATTATCTCAAATCTAGAATAAATTCGACATGAACTTTTTCTATTTTTGCAATAATTAGAATCAAATGCTAAACGCGATTTGAGATTAAGTTCTAGGGATTTTGATCCGCTAGATTGTTACACAAGAACAAGATAAATAATTCTAGTGGTTTGGATTTAACATTAACAAACTAGAAATTGATCTTGAATTTAGCAGATGAAAAATGTAATATTTCAAGGCGGCTGCTTTTCTTGTTCTTTGTTCTTCTGTTTGAATGAATGATTAGTTGCTGCTTCTCTGCTTCTTTTTAAATCAACAAAACCAATAGAATTGACTTGGCATGACAATCCTATAGCTGGCAAGACTTTCGGTAGGACAATTGAATGAACTAGCAAGACAATCTGAATGAACTAGCAAGACAATCAGAATGAACTAGCAAGACAATCATCCTCCTAGAGTAACTTTCGGTGAGACAATTGACAATGGCCTAGCATGACAATCGGTATGACAATCCTGATTGTCATGCTAGTTCATTTTCAATTGTCTTGCTGATTTAATGCTTGAATTTAATCCAATTAAACTTCTGAAAATTCCTAAAATTCCTAGAATTAATTCAGAATTAATTAATCAATTAATTCAATTAATAAATAAATTATTCTTCGCAGATATAATTTATTTTCTTAATTAAATTAGATGACTTAATTAATTAATAGAGAATTAATTCTAGTCTTGAGCAGCAACCATTCTTCTGCAAATCTTCTGAAAATCACTGAAAATTATGAATCAATTCCACCACTTCAACGCTGACACTCGATGTACTGTCTGGTTCATGAGTGACTAACTTCCATGACGTTTCTTCATGTCTTGACTTTGATTTTCTTCAGATTAAATCCTTGTAATTAATGATACTCTGACGAGATCTCTGTCACTTGATTAAATCCACGATCTTGATTTATATCACTGAGGCATGATCAACTTCTTGAACTTCTTCCAGTGAATTAACTCCTCAAGTCTGTAGATGAACTTTGTTTCTGAATCCTTTGACAGATATTACTTTGCGAGATCTCTCTGACGGTAGATCCACTATTTACTTATTACATTCTTATTTGAGTTGAGTTGAATCCTCGAATATACAAATAGGTCTATGACATATGACTTACAATCTCCCCCTATTTGTTTGTTAGACAATAACACACAAATACCTAGAGGATAACTCAACTAACAAATAAGAAAAAGATATAAACATACATGCAAAGTAAATAGCAGAAAATTTCTGGATGAGATTTAACATTTTCCAGATTCCAAGTAGATGTTCCTCTAGACTGAACATATCTTCAAGTAGTTTCATCTTCATTTGTACAACCACATTTCCTGTTGAGAAGCACATATCTCTCTTGCTTCTCCCCCTATGAGAATCAACTGATTAAAGAAGATCACCTTCGTTTTACCACCTCTCCCGTACAATAGGATCCGCAGATAAAAACCAATGGTACTCCCCTAACAGCTTCTTCCCTTACTAGGAAATCACCTTGTGTTTACCACCTCTCCCGTACAATAGGATCCGTAGTTAGAGACAACAATGGTGTGGTGTAGTGTACATTTTTAGGATCTTTTTCTTCCTCCTTGCTATTTCTCCCCCTTAGTTGAGGAATCCTCCAAACTATTACTTAAGCTTTTATCTCCCCCTTAAAGAAGGAATGTATGCCGTCGTCTGAAGGAGTTCTCATATTTCACTTGGTTGGAAAAGAAATAACAAGTAGTTTCTCTTTCTTCCTCACTGTGAGTGTGTGATTGTGTTTTAGTGTACCTCACATGTGTTTCACTCTTCTCTCCACTCGTGTTTACACTCATTCTCACAAGTGTATCACTCTTCTCTCATAGCTCCATAATCCAGCTGTACCTGCAAGGAAAATCACCTTAGCCATCCTTAAGGAGGTCACAGGTGGTGCAATGGGAGTTCACAAATCCCCATCCTTGTTAAACTCGTCAGATAAATCTGAGTCATAATCTACAAGTTGCTAGTTTCCCTTTTAGGGTTCCAGATTTGAATTCTGGGAAGGTAAACAATGATCCAACGATTTTAGCATAAAGATCAAAGTTCCCTTCTAATGTCTGTGAAGACATTTCCTTGTGACACATCAGGTAATATCTGAATCATTGTCAACAAGTTGCCGATCTGCACCTATGTCAGATCCACTATCCGCAGATGCATCCAGGGGATTTAAGCCTGGGGAGGTAGACACTGACCACTGACATATGGCTTTTGGATCAGTATCCTCTCCTAACACCTGTAAAGGCAATTGGTCCACTAACGAACCTTGAACAATCGAATCTGACCTTAAAATGGTCGAAACTCTTGTTTTCGTCAACTCATCCTTTGTGTGTGTAACCTCTCCTTGTGCATCAAGAATTGATTATGTTTGAAGTGGTGACACTACATCGGATACCTTGGCCGACAGGCAAAATTCAATAGACTCACCCTGTTGAGAGAATGAATCTAGTAACTATTTTTGTGCCTTTTCAGCCATTACATCTTTTTGAGAAGATGTATGGGGGCTAGCAGTTGTCTCGGTTTAAATACTACTCATCTATGTAGGAGACAGAGCTACTGGGTTGACTACAGAACCTTCCTTATGTGGTGCACTAAGGCACTATCTCCCTCACGCTCATTCATACTACATTTAGTGGTAAGAGAGTGTTGGTTGGTTCCGTTTCTGTGTTTGTCTTTACAGTCTGGGATAGACGTTGTGGGTTTTCAACCTCATGACTGTCAATGAAAGAAAGCCATTGGAGACTGAACCTGTAACACAGAATATATGGTAATAGAGAGAAAATGATTTACAATAGTGATTTCAAAAGATTTTACATGACATAAGAAATCACTAATGTAGAAAGAAGTTTGATTTTGTTTTTCAATATGAATGAGTTTTTGATAAAACATTGATCACTTAGGGTAAAGTCTAAGTAATTCTCATTCATGTCAAAAGCTTACAAATATCTGCAACATAATGTTAACAAGATATCATTGACCGATACTTGTCAAGTACTTTAGATACTAATTGTTATGTTGCATAATTATGACGACTCTACTAGTTCATATAAAATTACAATTTCTGTTAGAGTGCCATACCATGTCCTTGACGATTGCTTGAGCAGTATACTAGTTCATACCAACCTGAAGTGAGATTGTGAAGAAGAAATTGCATAGTCCAATAGATCTGCAGCTGTAAAGTCCATGAACTGTGGTGCACTGACTTCCTCTTTTAACTCACCAACCAGGAGTACACTTGTACACATCTTACTAGAGTTCAATTCCAAGTGTAATGTGCAGCAGGTGTCTAATATGTCGTAATATTCTCAAGTCTCGTCACTGGTGCTATATGTTAGATACTGCTTCCTGATAATAACCTAGCACAGAATACAAAATTACAATGATAACATTCCCAGCTTGCAAACAGCCATATCCCTCAGATAAACCTTTGCTGTTATCTCCAAAGGTAACCAGGGGGCCAGCTTTCCCAATCCACATTTGATAGCAGGGCTCTATCTCCGGTCATATGTCTTGATGATCCACTGTCAAGAATCCACACTACCGGTTATACCTGTATACTGCCCTGCACTTCAAATGGATTAGACCTTCTTCGGAACCCAAACTTGGTTGGGCCCGGCATACTTGTAGAACTGTCCTTTGTCAGACAAAACAACATTTTTAATTTTAATGGTCTCAACATTCTCAATGACTGAACATTTGACCTTGTAAACAGCCTTAACAAATTTCTGTTTAAGCTTAGGCACAAATGTCTCCTTTCTAGCCTTAGAAGGACTAGCAGTCTTAGACCTATCATGCTTCATGTTATTCACATGCTGACGAGGAGTAGTCTTATCATTAGACACATGCTTACCATTAAAATAAACATACATCATATTAAAAGCACAAGACATACAATTAGCAACACCACATGCTTTATGAGAGTGATTAACAGCAGGCAATTTATGCATGGTAGACATGGCATTATTGTTATCCAACTCATGTGTGTCTGAGTTAGTCTCAGTTGCTTTCACAACTTTGACTGGAACTTTCGACTCACTTGACTTGGAAACAATCTTCTCATTAGCATGATCTTCAGCACGTATTTCTTCATGAATAACAGAAGAGGTCGCATCAAATGGTTCAGCAATTGATGCTTTATAGAGGGGTTCATCAACACCCTTAAGCACATGTGGTACTTCCCTCCCTTTAGCACATACATGAGGAGGGGAGTTTATGCCTAATTCTCCAATAGCAGCATTGTAATCATAACCTATTCCAGATGTTTGATTAATAGCTTGCTTACTGTAGAACTCTTTAGCCTTCGAACAAGAATTGAAGTAGGCTCTAACCTTAGTCTCAAGACCGGTGATCTTGTCTTTGAGAATAGTTTCAAGTTTTCTATAACAGTCAACTCTATTCTCTAGAAAAGATACCTGTTCTTTTAATTTGTCTTGATTAATGTGCACAAGTCTTAATTCATTGACCTCTTTCTCAAGGTCTGTGATCTGTAAACTTAACAGTTCATTATCACGACGTGCACAATCTAAGTTACCTCTTAGATGATAAACCATTTCAGCATCAGAAAGTTTTACCTCTATTCTTGATGATGAAGCTTTTCCATCAATAGCCATAAGAGCAAGATTTCCTTCATCTTCATCTTCACTGTCAGTATCATCCCAGCTTCTTCCCTTTGCCAGATAAGCCCTTTCAGAGTTCTTTCTTACTTGCTTTGGCTTCCTACATTCTGTGGCAAAGTGTCCCAACTCATTGCAGTTATAGCATCTAATGGTGCTTCGATCAACCATCCCTGTTTTGTACCCACCACTGCTGGTGTTAGAGGATGAAGATCCACCTTTCTGGAATTTGTTGTAGTTGGACTTGTACTTAAGCTTGGGATTCCTCCTGAATCTGACATGGGAGAATCTCTTGACAATTTGGGCCATTGATTCATCTTCCAATTGCTCCAGCTCTTCCAAGGAATAAAAATCATCACTTGATTGATTTGTAGTAGGAGGATCATATTCTGCTACTAACTCATTTTCCTCACCCTTGGAAAACTGTACCATTCTTTCTAACTGTTGAGATTGTTGTTGTTGTTGACCTTCAGCTACAAGTGCAGTAGATGTGCTGACCATTCTATCCTTCCCGTAGACTTCCTTCTGTTGAATCTGCTCCAACTCATAGGTTTTTAACACTCCATAGAGCCTGTCCAAAGAAATCTGTTAGGAATATATGTGCATTAGTTTGATGATATGTTTAACAAAATACTTAAGTAGAAATTTAGTGTCAGTAGCCTCAACGGATAAGACCACTTTGGCTATCCGTTGATGGTGTAGCTTTACTTAGAAATAAGTCTAGTATTGTAGCATATTTCAGTCTCTGTATTTAAAATGTAATTCTTAGAAGTTGAGAGAAACTATAAGTCATGTTGACTACTAGATGATATGCAGATAGGAAGGCCAATTGTAAATATTTCATGCCTTGTAATTTTGTATAAATGAAGTGGTATCAACGGATGACTTAAAGACCTTCAACGGATGAGAAGCTAAGCTTCAACGGATGTCTCTAAAGCTTCAACGGATAACATCCTTCAACGGATGAGAGCATCAACGGATAAATGCATCAACGGATGAAAGCTTCAACGGATAACATCCTTCAACGGATGAAGTCATTAACGGATGAAAGCTTCAACGGATGTTCTGCTAATTAGCCGTTGATAAGTGGTAGTTGTACCTACAGACAGAGGCACATGGGTTGACAGAGAAAACTGAGATGTGGTAGCCGAATTTCAGGATCAACAGAAAAAGCAGCCGTTCTTCTTTAGTACAAAGATGCAATAGTCAACAAAGTACTGGAGTGAACAGGAAAAGAAGCAAGTGAAGAACTTATTTTACTATTGTAATTTTATATTGTTTTTCACTTGTACACTTGGTAATATATAAACCAAGAAGAAGCTAGTAATTAGAGAGAGATTTTCCAGAGCTGTTAAGAAATATCTTGAGAGAAAATTCATCTAGTTTGTACTAGGATGCAGCTGTGATCAACATTGTTGAACACAGATTTTCTAATATACCATCTCTGGTGGAACAACAAATCCACCAGATAAGTTTTTAAAGTTTGTTGTGTTCTTTACATTTTGTGTTTGAATATATATCTGTCTGCATTAGCTCAAAGCAATTCATACACTTGTTCATCTAGAACACACTGCTTTAATAAACTTCTCAAAACCTGAAAAAGTTTTGAGATTTACATTCAACCCCCCTTCTGTAAATCTCATTGTTAGTCCTCTAGGAATAACAATTGGTATCAGAGCAAGCTCTTGACACACAAAGAGTTTAAAGATCTTGGAATCTAACAAAGATGAGTAAGAAGGATATTGGAGTAAAGATCCCAGTTCTTGACAAAGACAGTTATCACCACTGGAAGGTGAAAATGCACCTTCATCTACTCTCCCAAGATGAAGGTTATGTAAACTGCATTGAGAATGGTCCTCACATTCCCCACAAAGTAGCCACAGTTGCTACGGCCACAATTGCTGTTGGTCAATCCATTCCAAAACCTAGAGCAGAATGGACAATGGAAGACACAGAAGAAGTCCACAAGGATAAGAAGGCTATGAACATTTTGTTTAATGGTCTTGACAAGGATATGTTTGATAATGTGATAAATTGTTCAACTGCCAAAGAGGTTTGGGACACAGTTCAGTTGCTGTGTGAAGGTACAGAACAAGTAAAAGAGAACAAAATGCAGCTTCTCATTCAACAGTATGAGTACTTTCATTTTGAAGAGAATGAATCTTTAAATGACACATTTAATAGATTCCAAAAGCTGTTGAATGGACTGAAGCTGTATGGTAGAGTGTACCAGGTGAAGGATTCAAATCTTAAATTTTTGAGATCCTTACCAAAGGAATGGAAACCCATGACTGTTTCCTTAAGAAACTCTCAGGATTATAAGGACTTTACTCTTGAAAGATTATATGGAATCTTGAAGACTTATGAACTAGAGTTGGAACAGGATGAGGTATTGGAGAGGGGGAGAAAGAAAGGAGGTTCAGTTGCATTGGTAGCTGAAAATGAGAAAGAATGCAGAAAAGAAACTGTGAGATCTACATCAAGCTCCAAAGATGGTGTAAGAAATCCAGAATCAGACAAGGGTAAAGAGCAAGTTGCTGAAAATGAAGACAACTCCAGTCAAGATGACTCTGATGGTATTGATGAGCATCTTGCATTTCTGTCCAGGAGATTTGCAAAGATGAAGTTCAGGAAAAACACTAGAGCCACTAAACCCTATAAGAACATGGTGGACAAATCCAAGTTCAAGTGTTTTAATTGTGGTATAAGTGGACACTTTGCAAGTGAGTGCAGAAAGCCAACCTCTGAAAAGAAGAAATTTGAACAAGTAGATTACAAAAAGAAATATTTTGATCTACTCAAACAGAAGGAAAGGGCTTTCATCACTCAAGAAAAGGACTGGGCAGCTGATGGAGATGAAGAGGATGAAGATGTGGATTATGTCAACCTTGCTCTCATGGCTGATTCTGAAGAAAACGAAGTTAGTTCATCAAGCAATCAGGTAATCACTACTGATTTAACACAGCTTACTAAAGAAGAGTGCAATGATGCTTTCAATGACATGTCTACTGAATTGTATCATTTGCGTGTGTCTCTTAAATCTCTTGCTAAAGAAAATAGTAGGATCAAAGAGAACAATCTGTTTTTAAGTAATAGAAATACTGTGTTAGAAAATAAGTTGATTGACCTAGAGAAAACCAAATTGCATTGTATATCTGTTGAAAATGAACTAGCTGAATCTGTTAAGAAAGTAGAAATACTTTCCAATCAATTAGAGAAAGAGCAAGAGGTGATTAAAGCCTGGAAAACATCTAGGGATGTAAGTGCTCAAATTGCCAAAGTCCAAGGAATTGAATCATTCTGTGAAACTGCCTGGGATAAAAATAAAAAGAAACTGGAATTAATTGATGGACTGTCAACGGATGTGGAATCAACGGATGATGAAAGTTATCCGTTGAAGGAAGAAAAGGAACATCCGTTGAAGGTTCCTCAATTAAAACAGGCAGATGTTTCTAAAAGAGAAAATCTAAAGAAACTCAACAAAAAGTTTGGTTCAACTTCAAAGAACTTTGTCAAAGAAGGAGCAAGCACATCCAAAGATGTCAGAAAGGTGAATGTAGGGCACATGACCTTAGAACAGTTAAACAATAGGCTCAAGATGGTTGAGGATAAAAAGGAATCCAAAAGGAAATCCAACAGAAATGGGAAGGTAGGAGTTAACAAACATAACAATTACACACCTGACAAGTATGCTCCTAGAAAAAGCTGTGTGCATTGTAGTAGTGTTAATCATCTATCTGCTAACTGTAAATCTATTAAGAAATCTCCCATAACTGTACCCTCTTCCATGCCTAACATGTCTGTATCACCTCTACATGCTATGCCTGTTATGTCTCAACAAAATCCTTATGCACATTTTGCAAACATGCCATATTTTAACAATCCTTATCTTGCTGCATTCAGTATGCCTCAAATGCCATACAATATGCCAATGTGGAATAACATGTATGCACAATCCATGCCTAATAATTCTATAAATGTGATGGATAATGTTGTGACTAACCCTACACCTCAACCAACCACATCTAAGACCAAGGTTGACTCAAACTCACCTAAGTCTAAAGATGCAGGAGGAATGAAGTCTAGGAGAAAGGCTAACAAGAATGGACCCAAGGAAACTTGGGTACCAAAATCAAATTGATTGATTTTGTGGTGTGCAGGAAAATAGAAGAAATCTATGGTACTTGGACAGTGGCTGTTCAAGACACATGACTGGAGATTTCTCCCTGCTCACAGAGTTTAAAGAGAGAGCTGGCCCCAGCATAACCTTTGGAGATGACAGCAAAGGGTTTACTATGGGATATGGCTTGATTTCAACAAGGAATGTCATCATTGAAGAAGTTGCATTAGTTGATGGTCTCAAGCACAACTTACTGAGTATCAGTCAACTATGTGATAGAGGGAATACAGTTTCCTTCAATTCTGAAGCCTGTGTTGTCACTAGTAAGGAAGACAACAAAGTGGTTCTAACTGGAGTTAGAAAAGGAAATGTGTACTTAGCTGACTTCAACTCTACAGATGCAGAATCTATTACTTGTCTCTTCAGCAAAGCAAGTTCAGTTGAGAGTTGGCTATGGCACAAGAAGCTATCCCATTTGAATTTCAAAACAATGAATGATCTAGTCAAAAAGGACTTAGTAAGAGGAATTCCTCTTGTTGAATTCTCAAGGGATGGTCTGTGTGATGCTTGTCAGAAAGGCAAACAAAGGAAAGCATCATTTCAGAAGAAGCTTGAAACAACAATTGATGAACCATTACAGCTGCTACATATGGATTTGTTTGGACCAGTCAATGTATTGTCAATAGCAAGAAAAAGATATTGCTTAGTGATTGTAGATGATTTCTCTAAGTTCTCATGGGTCTGTTTTCTTGGATCAAAGGATGAAGCAAGTGAAATCATTATCAATCACATCAGGCAAGTCAACAATCATCCTGACTTGAAGGTTAGAAATATCAGGAGTGACAATGGAACTGAGTTCAAGAATTTGACATTAAGGCTGTTCTGTGAAGAAAATGGAATCATGCATGAGTTCTCAGCTCCAAGAACACCTCAGCAAAATGGGGTTGTTGAAAGAAAGAACAGATCTTTAATTGAAGCTGCCAGAACAATGCTTGAAGAATCAAAGTTACCAACATATTTCTGGGCTGAAGCTGTTAATTGTGCCTGCTTCACTCAGAATATTTCTTTGATCAATCAAGCTAAAGGCATGACTCCTTATCAGTTGTTCAAGAGAAGAAAACCAACTCTAAACTTTCTTCATGTCTTTGGATGTAAATGCTTTATACTGAGGAATCAATCTGACCATAAAGGGAAGTTTGATGCAAAGGCTGATGAAGGAATATTTGTTGGTTATTCAGCTGGAAAATCTTATAGGGTCTACAATCTAAGAACCAACATTGTTATGGAATCTGTGCATGTTGTGTTTGATGATAAAAAGATTGATGGACTAACAGATGAGGGACATAATGAGAGACTCAAATTTGACAATATTGAGATATATTGTGATGATAGTGAAGAGGAGACTGATGGAGATGACACTTCAAAAGGGATTCAAAACATGCCCCTGGATAATGCACAAAATACTGCATCCATTGATAGAAGCAATGCAGTATCCGTTGAAAGACATAGTGCACCATCCGTTGAAGTACAAAATGAAGCATCCGTTGATCATAGTTCATCAACGGATAATCGATTTACATCATCAGTTGATAGAACTCCAAGTTCCCTGCAAAGGACCAACAACTCAGGGGGAGTTTCAACTAGTCAACACTCTGTCTCACATCATGACAATACTGAGGCCACCTCATCTAGAGCACATCTTCCACCACAAAAGAAATGGACCAAGAATCATCCCTTTGAACTGATCATTGGTGATGCATCATCTAAAGTGCAAACAAGAAGAGCTACTCAAGATGAATGTCTGTACAGTAGTTTTCTATCTCAGGAGGAACCTAAGAAAGTGGAAGAAGCTCTATTGGATCCAGATTGGATATTAGCTATGCAGGAAGAGCTAAACCAATTTGAGAGAAACCAAGTTTGGAAGCTGGTACCCAAACCAAAGAACAAGAGTCCTATTGACACAAAGTGGGTATTCAGAAACAAGATGGATGAAAATGGCATTATCATAAAGAATAAAGCCAGACTGGTTGCTAAAGGCTATTCTCAACAAGAGGGAATAGATTTTGATGAAACATATGCTCCTGTTGCAAGACTTGAAGCCATCAGAATATTTCTAGCCCATGCAGCCCATGCCAATTTCAAAGTCTATCAAATGGATGTCAAGAGTGCATTTCTAAATGGGAAATTAGAGGAAGAAGTCTATGTAAGTCAACCTCCAGGATTTGAAGATCCAAATTTTCCAGACTATGTGTATTATCTGTTGAAAGCACTCTATGGACTGAAGCAAGCACCTAGAGCCTGGTATGAAACCTTATCAAAATTTCTTTTGGAGAATCACTTCACTAGAGGTACTGTTGATAAAACTCTCTTCTTTAGGGATGTTAATGGCTCTAGTATACTTGTTCAAATTTATGTAGATGATATAATATTTGGCTCTATAGATGATAAACTTTGCAAAAAGTTTGCTAAGCTAATGCAAAGTAAATATGAAATGAGCCTAATGGGAGAACTAACCTATTTTCTTGGTTTACAAGTTAAACAAGTTAGTGATGGAATTTTCATTAGTCAAACTAAATATATTTATGATCTTTTAAAGAAGTTTGACTTAATGGAATGCTCATCTGCAAAAACTCCCATGGCCACTGCCACCAAACTTGAATTAAATAAGACTGAAAGGTCTGTGGACATTACAAGTTATAGAGGCATGGTTGGTTCACTTTTATATTTAACTGCTAGCAGACCAGATATAATGTTTGCTACATGTCTGTGTGCTAGATTTCAAGCTGATCCTAGGGAGTCTCACTTAATTGCTATCAAGAGAATTTTCAGATATCTCAAGGGTACACCAAATTTAGGAATTTGGTATCCTAGAGAATCTGGCTTTGATCTAATTGGTTATTCAGATGCAGACTATGCAGGTTGCAAAATAGACAGGAAAAGTACAACAGGCTCCTGCCAATTCCTGGGAAACAAGCTTGTATCATGGTTTAGCAAAAAGCAAAATTCAGTCTCTACTTCTACAGCTGAGGCTGAATACATTGCTGCTGGAAGTTGCTGTTCTCAAATGTTATGGATGAGGAATCAACTCCTTGATTATGGACTTCATGTTGATAGAATACCTATCTTTTGTGACAACACAAGTGCCATAGCCATAACAGAGAATCCTGTACAGCACTCAAGGACCAAGCACATTGATATCAAGTACCACTTCATTAGGGAGCATGTCATGAATGGTACAGTGGAACTACATTTTGTTCCAAGTGAACAACAAATTGCTGACATATTTACCAAGCCACTTGATGAATCAACATTCACAAGATTGGTAAGTGAGCTAGGTATGCTTAATTACTCTTAAAATTCATGTCTTCTTTGCAATTTGATGAGAAGCCTGAAATATATTAGTTGCTAGAACAAATTTGACTTTTAACAAAGTTTATTCCATCAACGGATGTTCCCTATCCGTTGAAAGTCAAAATTGCTCTATCAACGGATATTCATTATCCGTTGAAAGACAAGTATATCTCTGGAACTTTTATCCGTCAACGGATAAAGCTGAAGTACCTTTCAACGGATGACAATTTACATTATCCGTTGAAATGTCACATCAGACGTTTGAGGTGTTTCACAGCCGTTGATTCTATTTTCTTAACCGTTGATACCATACATACATCTGTATGTATTGGTTTTAAAGGTAGTTATTAGAATACTTACAGTTTATTCTTAAACGGCTGAAATTCACTAACACCTACTTATTGATTAATCCTTTATTTATTTCTTTTTCTTTGAAAGCATATAAGCCCTTCTGATTGTTCATTATTACTTTACGCTTTCTTAGAATTTCAAGCATTTACCATTTTCTCTCTGCAAAACCTTCAAGTTATTCTCTGCAATTTCTACTCACAACAATGGCACCAGTCGTGAAGATTATGTCTCAATCTGGGTTCATCTACGAGAAGAACAATTTCATAGCTCTGGTAGAAAAGAATGAAGCCCACTCAGATTATCACAAAATGATGGACTTCATCAAAAACTGTAAACTTAGCTATGCAATGCTGGAAGCCCCAACGATTTTCTGTGAAGTAGTTGAGGAGATTTGGACAACTGCTGAGTTCAACTCCATGGATATGACTATCTCCTTCACTCTCAAAGGTAAAAATCACTGTATTAACTGTGATGACTTACAAGCATGTTTTAAATTACCTGAGAACAATGCCATGACACCACACACTGATAGTGATGTATCCAGCATGTTAGATTCCATAGGTTACTCTCTTAACTCTGCTAATTTAGGGGGTATTAGACGAAAAGGCCTTAGGAAAGAATGGAGTTTTCTTGGGGATGCCTTCATAAAGGTTTTCTCTGGGAAAATTAGTAATTTTGATGCCATAACTTCATCTCTTGTTAATATGTTCTATATGCTTGTTTCTGATAGGTACTTTAACTTTAGCAACTATGTGATGCTAGAATTAGGTACTAGATTAGGTAACAAAGCTAATAGACCTAATAACATCTATTATGCTAGATTCTTTATGTTATTGGCTAACCATGTTGATGAAGGTTTAGTCATAATCAATGAGAATAATAAACTCAAGTGCTGGGCACAAGAGAAAAGAGTTCTTGCAGACTTGAAGAGAATGGATCTAAACAACAGTGTGCAATTGGTATATTTACCAATCATGAATGCACCCCAGGTAGGTGAGGTAATTGCTTCTACAACTCCTACTTCTTCCAACCCCTCTATTTCTTTATCTTCTAGTGTGGCCATGAAATCTGTGTCAATGCCCCAACAGATTTCTACCAAGGTCACCAAATCTAAACTTTCAAAATCCAAGACAAAGAAAACCACCTCTGTTGTTTCTCAAAAGACAACAGTTGTAACAACAACCATTAACCCTGAGGGAAGTGAACAGGGTGTGAGTGGTGAGGGGAGGGGTGAACATCAAAGAAACCCCCAGGATAAGGAAGGAGAGTTGAGTGCTTCCCAAGCTAGCCAAGCCCCAGTTTCTCAAAAAGCTGTGGTGGTTGAAAAGGTTTCTAGCACATCCCTAGTAGCATCCTCCCAAAAGGATGTTACTATTGAAAAGAGTTCCCAACCAGGAACACAGAACAAAAGAGGGAGGGACACTAAAGCCAAACACTCACCTACAAAAGCTTTTATTAGAAGGAAGAAGGCTAGAACCCAATCTTCTACACAGGGTGCACACACTGCACAGATACATCCATCTGTCTCTGTGCCTTCTCAAACTCAGTTTGATGTGACTCCAATAAATGTGGAGTCACAGCCCCATTCTCTCACAATAACTACACATCAATCACCAAATACTTCTTCACCATCTCTGGATGTGGATATGTTATTCCCATCAATTCCTGATTCTCCCTCTTTACAACTCAGGGAGGAGCCCCACTCAAATACAGGTGATCATCATCTTTTAGATGATTTGTTGGATCACCCGCAAATTCTTTCAGATATAATTGAAGGATCTGTATCAACACATATCAAATCAATCTATACAGATTCAACAATTATATCACTTTCAATTTCATCTTCTTTTCCTTCTTCAACGGATATCACTCATCCGTTGACAAGTGGTTGCTCTTCAACGGATATTCCACATCCGTTGATAGTCTCTACACAAATAACTGAAATGATTCCAAGTGTAGAAGACATGAATACTGTGCAATCACTTTTAGGATTGAGGGCAGGGAGTGAAAATTTGAGTGAGAGGCTGGGTTGCTCCCAGGCAAAAGGAGAGATTGAGAGCACAAAAATGCATGCTATTTCTTCCAGCATGGCAAAAGTCAGTGAGTGGAGTACCACCTTAGAAGGTGAAGGTGAGGGAGTGAGATGTGTGAGCCAGGGGGAGCCCCTGATGCAAGAACATAGAGAAAAAGAGAGAAAAGCAGGTACAGTTGATACAAGGGTGGAACCAGCCATTGCTCATGAGTCAATGATTGTGGATGATGCTGAAAAGGAAAGACAATTTCAGCAACATTACAAAGCTGTAATTGATAACATTTCCTTGGATGCTGACACTTTTACTCATCCTGTGACAGCCTATCAACTGTTGGCTGCTCAGGGCAATGAGGAGGCAGAGAGGACACTACATCTAGTGCACTCAACAGAATCTCTTCAAAGGGATAAAGCTGCTATTAACAGGATGCCTTCTACAGCTGGTGAGCCATCTGAGGAATTTGGAGTAAATTCTGATGATGATGACTCTATTTCTTCTGATGGAAGCATGAACATAGGGGGAGATGAAGACCCTAATTCCATTCCTAATCTACCTGAATGGGCCTTGACTAAGGAGCATAGAACAGGTGAATTCAATGTCCACTTGGTCAAACAAATCATCACTATTCAACAGGCCATTCAGAACACTTCAAATGCAAATATCAAGGCTATCCTCCAAGCTCACCTGGACTCACTGCATCTCATGAAGTTGCAGAAAGTAAAGCAAGATATGAGTCTAGATGATCTCAGGAAAGATATTGCTGACTTGAAATCCTTCACTTCAGAAATATTGGATTCAGTCATGCCCTATGGTACTTTGCAGGACTTGGTTTCGAGATTGAAAAAGGAATCAGTTACTGAACAAAGGCTGGCCAAGTTGGAAGACAGAGTTCAAGGAATTGAAGATTCTGTGGCCACCCTTCTTCTCAACCAACAATCTCAAACCAATCTCCTAATGCAGCTGGCAAAAGCACAAGGCTTGACCCCTCTCCTTGATGATAACAAAAAGGGGGAGAATAAAAGGGAAGGGGAAGGAGAGCCCTCTACAAAGATTCAGATATCTAAAGTGCTAGTTCCTGCCATCACTACCTCTCCAATCATTCAAATCAAGGGAAAACCTGATGGAATTGATTTGATTCAGCTAGCAGCAGCTGAAATACAAATGAAAGAACAATGGAGGAGAATTGATGAAAGGTTGCAATTGGTGTTTGGTTCTACACAAAATAAATCAACATCTGTGAAATTTAGCACAAAGATTGAACCAATCAACATGGAGCTCAAGCCAGTAGGGAGAAATAAGGTTGGAGAGACTTCTTTCAAGAATTTAAAACCTATGGTTCTAAAGCCTAACACTAGATCCAGTATGGACTCCACAAAGAATCCCCTAGACTTTGCTCAGATGCAGGAAGTAGACTTTCCTCTTCCAAAACCTGATGGAGACAAAGTTCTAAGTGCAAGCATCATAAAGAAGAAGGAGACCAAGGACAAGGGTGAGAGAATGGACATGGCCTTTATCTATAGAGAGGGAAAGAGTATCTGTGTGATGCAAGGACATCCCAAATTTCTAAAGGCCAAAAGGGAAGAAACCAGAAGGTTGAAGAAAGAAGCTGTAAAACTCAAGGCTGACAAAAGAGCACAAGCAAAGCTTGAAAAACAGCTAAAGTCAAGCCAAGTTGAAGAAATGAAAGGAATTGAAGTCAGGGGTGAAGAAAAGATTGCTAACTTAGATGAGGTTCTTGGGAGCATATTTGGTGAAAATATGGAAGAAAGAGAGGAATGGCAGAAGGGAAACAGAAGAAAGGCCAAGGCACACAGAAGGAGTGAAGATAACCCTGAAGATACCAAATCTATATCTAAACCACTACCTTCCATACCTAAACCTTTTGTTGCTGATCCCTCTATAAATATCCATGGTGAACCAATCATTCCAAAAGAGGAACCTATTGATTGGGACAACATCACATTGCCTACCTTTTTAACCACTCTACCACTACCAAAGAAACAGAAAAGAAAATCTAAATCTACACCTCCCCTAACCTCTAAGAAATTCACTCAAAAACAAAAACCTAACCCTAAGCCACCCATTTCTAAAGATGATTATGTTCACATCTGTGACATAAAAGAAGCTTCAGACATTAATCTCTATCTGGATGAGCTGGAGGAAGTAAGGGGAATAGCTGCCTACAGACAGCTACCAGAGAGATTGGTTTTCAGATATAAGGGAGCTGGGGAAAGAACATGGCCTCTCTACAGGATTCTAAATGAAGGCTACTCTACCTTGATCAGAGTCTTTTCAGCCATCAAAAAGGATTCTGGCTTTACCAGAACAGCCAAGACTGAAATTCTCAACAAGATTGCCAACATAAGGAAGACTTGGAGGGAACCAAATGCTTTGCCCAGAACCTTACTCATACAAGAAAGGGGAACTAAAATTCACAAATCACCTCATTGGTTGATGGAATTTAGAGATGACAAAGGAGTCAGAAGATTTTTCAGACTTGAAGACCAACTCAAGATTGCCAGCAATGAAACTCTCAAAGAAATGCAATCTAAGTTGGATATCAGTGATGAAGATGAAGCTGAATTCTTCAGACAACTCCAACTCCAATTTGAGGAAAATGACAAAGGGCTAGGAAAGAAAACCAGGGAACAAAGAAGAAAATAATGATTTGCTCAGGCTAGAGGAGCACCCTTGGAAATACTGTAAATCTTCAATTACCTCCTAGTACATACACTTTTGCAGCACTTTTATATTTCTACTTAGTTTCAATTCAAATATTTGTTAAGTGTTTTGTTATCATCAAGTTAACCCTGAATTTATGCCTACAATTCTTATAGACATAAATAGGGGGAGATTGTTAGGAATATATGTGCATTAGTTTGATGATATGTTTAACAAAATACTTAAGTAGAAATTTAGTGTCAGTAGCCTCAACGGATAAGACCACTTTGGCTATCCGTTGATGGTGTAGCTTTACTTAGAAATAAGTCTAGTATTGTAGCATATTTCAGTCTCTGTATTTAAAATGTAATTCTTAGAAGTTGAGAGAAACTATAAGTCATGTTGACTACTAGATGATATGCAGATAGGAAGGCCAATTGTAAATATTTCATGCCTTGTAATTTTGTATAAATGAAGTGGTATCAACGGATGACTTAAAGACCTTCAACGGATGAGAAGCTAAGCTTCAACGGATGTCTCTAAAGCTTCAACGGATAACATCCTTCAACGGATGAGAGCATCAACGGATAAATGCATCAACGGATGAAAGCTTCAACGGATAACATCCTTCAACGGATGAAGTCATTAACGGATGAAAGCTTCAACGGATGTTCTGCTAATTAGCCGTTGATAAGTGGTAGTTGTACCTACAGACAGAGGCACATGGGTTGACAGAGAAAACTGAGATGTGGTAGCCGAATTTCAGGATCAACAGAAAAAGCAGCCGTTCTTCTTTAGTACAAAGATGCAATAGTCAACAAAGTACTGGAGTGAACAGGAAAAGAAGCAAGTGAAGAACTTATTTTACTATTGTAATTTTATATTGTTTTTCACTTGTACACTTGGTAATATATAAACCAAGAAGAAGCTAGTAATTAGAGAGAGATTTTCCAGAGCTGTTAAGAAATATCTTGAGAGAAAATTCATCTAGTTTGTACTAGGATGCAGCTGTGATCAACATTGTTGAACACAGATTTTCTAATATACCATCTCTGGTGGAACAACAAATCCACCAGATAAGTTTTTAAAGTTTGTTGTGTTCTTTACATTTTGTGTTTGAATATATATCTGTCTGCATTAGCTCAAAGCAATTCATACACTTGTTCATCTAGAACACACTGCTTTAATAAACTTCTCAAAACCTGAAAAAGTTTTGAGATTTACATTCAACCCCCCTTCTGTAAATCTCATTGTTAGTCCTCTAGGAATAACAAAATCTCACTCAGATCTCTAGCTTCTCTAATGGCAGTGATTCTATGTTCAAGATGAGCTGGCAGTGTTAAAAGGAACTTTTTGTTGACCTCCCTGATTGAATAATACTTTCCATTGATGTTCAGGTTGTTGATCAACGCATTGTACCTCTCAAACACTTCAGTAATTCCTTCTCCTGGATTTGATTTGAAATGTTCATATTCAGAGGTTAGGATTTCCAACTTGTTCTCCCTAACTTCCTCTGTGCCTTCATTAATCACCTCAATAGTTTCCCACATGTGTTTGGAATTTTTACAGTTCATCACATGTCTGTTCATCAAGGGATCAAGGGAATCAATTAATATTAATTGAAGGCTGGCATCCAAGGAGGCTTCTTCCTTCTCAGCAGGAGTAAAATCTTCGGGCTCTTTTGGATAGGTTCTAGCTTCAGTAGTCACCACACCATCTATTATTACCTCCGGTTCAATAACCATCGGAGTTTTTATACCCTTCTTTAACAAGTTTGAATATTTGGGATTTGCAACTTGTAAAAATAATAGCATCTTCTTCTTCCACATGATATAATTCTTTTTATCAAATTGTGGAATTTTAACGGTTCCAACTTTATGTGAAGTCATTATGAATTTTTGAATAAATAAAAATTCAAGGAGTTGAAAAATCACAAAAGTCTAGGATCTTGATTTGTTCGTTAATCAGAAGGCTCTGATACCAATTGTTGGGTCCCAATGTGTTTGTAGAAGGGGGGGTTGAATACAAACGTTACCAAATAATCGAGTAAAATGCGGAATAAAAAAATGTGAAACAAAATTCAAGTTAAATAAAAATATTATTAAACTTGAAATGTGTTACAACAACTGTATCGATTACAAGGTATTAATCTCAAATCAATTATCTCAAATCTAGAATAAATTCGACATGAACTTTTTCTATTTTTGCAATAATTAGAATCAAATGCTAAACGCGATTTGAGATTAAGTTCTAGGGATTTTGATCCGCTAGATTGTTACACAAGAACAAGATAAATAATTCTAGTGGTTTGGATTTAACATTAACAAACTAGAAATTGATCTTGAATTTAGCAGATGAAAAATGTAATATTTCAAGGCGGCTGCTTTTCTTGTTCTTTGTTCTTCTGTTTGAATGAATGATTAGTTGCTGCTTCTCTGCTTCTTTTTAAATCAACAAAACCAATAGAATTGACTTGGCATGACAATCCTATAGCTGGCAAGACTTTCGGTAGGACAATTGAATGAACTAGCAAGACAATCTGAATGAACTAGCAAGACAATCAGAATGAACTAGCAAGACAATCATCCTCCTAGAGTAACTTTCGGTGAGACAATTGACAATGGCCTAGCATGACAATCGGTATGACAATCCTGATTGTCATGCTAGTTCATTTTCAATTGTCTTGCTGATTTAATGCTTGAATTTAATCCAATTAAACTTCTGAAAATTCCTAAAATTCCTAGAATTAATTCAGAATTAATTAATCAATTAATTCAATTAATAAATAAATTATTCTTCGCAGATATAATTTATTTTCTTAATTAAATTAGATGACTTAATTAATTAATAGAGAATTAATTCTAGTCTTGAGCAGCAACCATTCTTCTGCAAATCTTCTGAAAATCACTGAAAATTATGAATCAATTCCACCACTTCAACGCTGACACTCGATGTACTGTCTGGTTCATGAGTGACTAACTTCCATGACGTTTCTTCATGTCTTGACTTTGATTTTCTTCAGATTAAATCCTTGTAATTAATGATACTCTGACGAGATCTCTGTCACTTGATTAAATCCACGATCTTGATTTATATCACTGAGGCATGATCAACTTCTTGAACTTCTTCCAGTGAATTAACTCCTCAAGTCTGTAGATGAACTTTGTTTCTGAATCCTTTGACAGATATTACTTTGCGAGATCTCTCTGACGGTAGATCCACTATTTACTTATTACATTCTTATTTGAGTTGAGTTGAATCCTCAAATATACAAATAGGTCTATGACATATGACTTACAATGCTCTTTCCCTCTCTGAAGATAATAGCCATGTTTCTCCTTACAGCCTCATCCATGGTCTCTTTGAGATATGCAATACTTCTACCTAAAAGCTTGTCCTCACCAGCTTTTGGAAGAGGAAAATCCACCTCTTTTAGAGGATTCTTTATAGAGTCCTTATTGGATCTGTTGTTGGGCTTGAGAACCATAGGTTGCAGATCTTTGGAAGAAGTTTCTCCATCCTTATGCCTCCCTACTGGCTTGAGTTCCATAATAATTGATTCCACTTTTGTGCTATGCTTCACAGATTGTGATTGAGAAATTGTAGAACCAAATATTAGTTGCATCTTTTCATCAATCTTCTTCCTTTGCTCTTTGACTTGCAATTCAGCTGCTGCTATCTGGATTAGATCAATTCCATCTAGCTTTCCTTTGACTTGAATAGTTGGAGAAGTTGTGATGACAGGAACTAGCACTTGAGAAATCTGAACTGTTGTAGATGGCTCTCCTTCCCCTTCCCCTTTATTCTCCCCCTTTTTGTTATAATCAAGGGTAGGGGTCAAGCATTGTGCTTGTGCCAGCTGCATGAGTAGATTTGTTTGAGTTTGTTGATTCTGAAGGATGGTGACCATAGAGTCTTCAATGATGTGAACCCTATCTTCCAATCTGGCCAGCCTCTTGTCAGCATCAGATGCTTTCCTCAGTCTCCCCAACAAATCTTGCATAGTACCATAGGGTATAACTGAATCCAATTTCTCAGCATTGTAGGATTTCAGATCAGCAATGTCCTGCTTGAGCTCATCCACACTTAGATTTTGCTGGTAATGCTGCAACTGCAAGAGATGCAGAGATTCCAGATGAGCTTGAAGAATTGCCTTGGTACTAGCATCTTGAGTCTCCTGAAGGGCCTTCTGAATTGTCATGACTTGTCTGACCAAAGTGACACCAAACTCTCCTGGTGTTGATGGTTTTACCCATGCCCATTCAGGAAGATCAGGAACAGAACTTGGGCCTGCTACTCCCCCTAAGTTCATGCTCTCATTCAAAGAATTAGAGTCATCATCATTAGAATTTACTCCAAATTCTTCAGATGGCTCACCAGCTTGAGAAGGCAGCCTGTTGACAGCAGCTTTGTCTCTGAGAAGAGATTCTAAAGTGTGTACAATGTGTAGTGTATGTTCTGCCTCCACATTGCCCTGTGCAGCCAATAATTGATAGGCTGAAACAGGGTGAGTAAAAGTGTCAACATCCAAGGAAATGTTATCAATGACAGCTTTGTAATGTTGCTGAAATTGTCTTCCCATGTCTGCATCATCCACTTTCATTAACTCACTAGCAATGGCTGGATCCACCCTTATAGCTTCTGTACCTGCCTTTCTCTCAATTTCTCTCTGTTCTTGCATCAGGGGCTCCCCCTGGCTCACACACACCCTCACACCCTCACCTTCACCTTCTAAGGTGGCACTCCTCTCATTCACTTTTGCCATGCTGGAAGAAATAACATGCATATGGTGACTCTCAACCTCTCCTTTTGCCTGGGAGCAACCCAGCCTCTCACTCAGAAGATCACTCCCTTCCCTCAAACCTAAAAGTGATTGTACAGTTGCCATGTCCTCTACAGTTGGAATTGTTTCTGTTAAGTGTGTAGAGACCATCAACGGATAGGGAATATCCGTTGAAGTGGAAACTGATGGCATCAACGGATAACTGCTGTTAAGCTTATCCGTTGAAGAACAACCACTTGTCAACGGATGAGAGATATCCGTTGAAGAAGGAAAAGATGTAGATATAGAAAGTGACATAATTGTTGAATCTGTGTGGATTGATTTTAAGTGAGGTGACACAGATTCTGCAACTACATCTGAAATAATTGGCTGATGATCCAACAAATCATCTAAAAGATGATGATCACCAGGTTTTGAGTGAGGCTCCTCCCTGAGTTTTAATGAGGGAGAATCAGGAATTGATGTGAATATCATATCCACATCCAGAGAGGGTGTTGGAGAGTTTGATGAATGGTGTGTTTCTATATTGAGAGAATGGGGCTGTGATTCCACATTTGCTGGAATCACATCAAGCTGAATTTGAGAAGGCACAGATACAGGTGGATGTATCTGTGCTGTGTGTGTCCCTTTTGTGGAAACTAGGGTCTTGGCCTTCTTCTTCCTTGAAAAGGCTTTAAATGGTGAATGTGTGGCTTCAGTGTCCCTCCCTCTTTTGTTCTGTGTCCCTGGTTGGGGACTATTTTCAATAGTTATAACCTTTTGGGAGGATGCAACTAGGGATGTGTTGGACTCCTTTTGAACCACCACAGTCTTTTGAGAGACTGTGGCTTGGCTGATTTGGGTACCACTCACCTCTCCCACCTTATCCTGGGGGGCTTTTTGATGTTCACCCCTCCCCTCACCACTCACACCATGTTCACTCCCTTCAGGGTTTATGGTAGTTGTTACAACTGTTGTCTTTTGAGAAACAACAGAGGTAGGTTTCTTTGACTTGACTTTGGAAACTTTAGATTTGGTGGCTTTGGTAGGAGCCTGTTTGGACAGAGACACAGGTTCCATAGCCATACTAGAAGGCAAAGAAACATTGGGGTTGGAAATAGTAGGAGTTAGAGGAGTATTTACCTCACTTACCTGTGGTGCATTCATGATTGGCAAGTATACCAATGGCACTTGGCTGTTGAGGTTCATTCTCAAAAGGTCTGCAAGGACCCGTTTCTCTTGTGCCCAGCATTTGAGTTTATTATTCTCATTGGATATAACCAAACCTTCAGCAACATGGTTAGCCAATAACATAAAGAATCTAGCATAGTAGATGTTATGTGGTCTATTAGCTTTGTTACCTAATCTGGAACCTAATTCTAGCATAACACAGTTGCTAAAATTAAAGTACCTATCAGAAACTAGCATATAGAGCATATTAACAAGAGATGAAGTGATAGCATCAAAATTGCTAATCTTCCCAGAGAAAACCTTAATAAAGGCATCTCCAAGAAAACTCCATTCTTTCCTAAGGCCTTTCCTTCTAATACTACCTAAACTAGCAGAATCAAAAGCATAGCCTATGGAATCTAACATAGCAGAGACTTCTTTATCAGTGTGTGGTGTCATGGCATTATTCTCAGGCAACTTAAAGCAAGATTGTATATCATCACAATTAATGCAATAGTCCTTACCTTTGAGAGAGAAGGCAATAATCATATCTGTGGAGTTGAACTCTACAGTTGTCCAAATCTCCTCAATCACCTCACAGTAGATGGTTGGGGCTTCCAGCATTGCATAGCTTAGTTTGCAGTTTTTGATGAAGTCCATCATCTTGTGATAATCAGAATGAGCATCATTCTTTTCAACCAAGGCAATGAAATTGTTCTTTTCATAAACAAATCCTGTTTGAGACATAATTTTGACTACTGGTGCCATTGTTGTGAGTAGAGGTTGCAGAGAAAAACTTGAGAATTTAGAGAGAAAGAGAATAAGAATTGCAAGAAAGCGTAAAGTGAGAATAAGAGTTCAATTGGGCTTTTATACTTTCTTGAATTAAAACGTAAATAAAATGATTAAATGATACTTTTAAGTAAGTTACAGCCGTTCAAGAATAAATAAAACTGTAGAAATTCTGAAAACTACCTTAAATACAAATACATACAACACTGTATATCTGTATCAACGGTTGAGTAAAAGAATCAATGGTTGTGACTCACTTATAGGAACTGACGTGACACTTCAACGGATAAGGGAAATAGTTATCCGTTGATGAACAACAGCATTTTATCCGTTGAAGGATAAAATTACCAGAAATGTATTTGTCTTTCAACGGATAATGAACATCCGTTGATGGAACAATTTTGGCTTTCAACGGATAGAGAATATCCGTTGATAGGATAAGTCTTAATTAAAGCCAACTTTGTTCTTGCAGCAAATTCATTTCAGGCTCCAAGGCAGATTATATAGATGGCATAAATTATGAATAATTAAGCATACCTAACTCACTTACTAATCTTGTGAATGTTGATTCATCAAGTGGCTTGGTAAATATGTCTGCAATCTGCTTTTCACTTGGAACAAAATGAAGTTCCACTGTACCTTTCATCACATGTTCCCTAATGAAGTGGTACTTGATATCAATGTGCTTGGTTCTTGAGTGCTGCACTGGATTTTCAGTAATGGCAATGGCACTTGTGTTGTCACAGAATATTGGAATTTTGTCAACAGTCAGACCATAGTCAAATAGTTGATTCCTCATCCATAGTATCTGTGCACAGCAACTACCAGCAGCAATGTACTCAGCTTCAGCTGTTGATATGGAAACAGAATTCTGCTTCTTGCTGAACCATGATACAAGCTTGTTCCCTAGAAATTGACAGGTGCCTGTTGTGCTTTTCCTGTCTATTTTGCAACCTGCATAATCTGCATCTGAGTAGCCAATTAGATCAAAACCAGACTCTCTAGGGTACCAGATTCCTAGATTTGGAGTCCCCTTGAGATATCTGAAAATTCTTTTAATAGCCACTAAGTGAGATTCTTTAGGGTCAGCTTGAAATCTAGCACAGAGACATGTAGAAAACATTATATCAGGTCTACTAGTAGTTAAATATAAAAGTGAGCCAACCATGCCTCTATAACTTGTAATATCCACAGACTTTTCAGCCTTGTTTAATTCAAGCTTAGTGGCAGTGGCCATGGGAGTTTTTGCAGGTGAACAATCCATTAAGTCAAACTTCTTTAAAAGATCATAAATATATTTAGTTTGACTAATGAAAATTCAACCACTAACTTGTTTAACTTGTAAACCAAGAAAGTAAGTTAGCTCTCCCATCATGCTCATTTCATATTTACTTTGCATTAATTTAGCAAACTTTTTACAAAGCTTATCATCTGTAGATCCAAATATAATATCATCTACATAAATTTGTACAAGTATCTTAGAGCCATTAACATTTCTAAAGAAGAGAGTTTTGTCAACAGTACCTCTTGTGAAGTGATTATCTAGAAGGAACTTTGACAAAGTCTCATACCAGGCTCTAGGTGCTTGCTTTAGTCCATAGAGTGCTTTCAACAGATAATACACATAGTCTGGAAAATTTGGATCTTCAAAACCTGGAGGTTGGCTTACATAAACTTCTTCCTCCAATTCTCCATTTAGAAATGCACTCTTGACATCCATTTGATAGACTTTGAAATTGGCATTAGCTGCATAGGCTAGAAAGATTCCGATGGCTTCAAGTCTGGCAACTGGAGCAAACGTTTCATCAAAATCTATTCCCTCTTATTGAGAATAGCCTTTAGCAACCAATCTGGCTTTATTCCTTATGACAATGCCATTTTCATCCATCTTATTTCTGAATACCCATTTTGTGTCAATAGAACTCTTGTTCTTTGGCTTGGGTATCAGCTTCCATACTTTGTTCCTCTCAAATTGGTTTAGCTCCTCTTGCATTGCTAAAATCCAATCTGGATCCAATAGAGCTTCTTCCACTCTCTTAGGTTCCTCCTGTGATAGAAAGTTACTATACAGACATTCATCTTGAGTAGCCCTTCTAGTTTGTACTTTTGATGTAGCATCACCAATGATCAGTTCAAAAGGGTGATTCTTGGTCCATTTCCTTTGAGGTGGTAGATTAGCCCTAGATGAGGTTGCCTCAGTATTGTCATGATGTGAGATAGAATGTTGATTTGTTGAAACTCCCCCTGAGTTGTTGATCCTTTGAAAGGAATTGGGAGCTCTATCAACTGATGAAGTGAATTGATTATCCGTTGACAGACTGTGATCAACGGATGCTTCATTATGAACTTCAACGGATGATGCACTTTATCTTTCAACGGATGCTGCATCGCTTCTTTCAACGGAAGCTGAATTATGACTTTCAACGGATGCAGCATTCTGTGCATTATCCAAAGGCAGATTCTGAATTCTTCTTGAGATGCCTTCTTCATCATTCTCATCTTCATTATTATCACCGTATATCTCAATATTGTCAAATTTGAGTCCTTCATGATGTCCCTCATCTGTTAGTCCATCAATCTTTTTATCATCAAACACAACATGTACAGATTCCATGACAATGTTGGTTCTTAGATTGTAGACCCTATATGATTTTCCAGCAGAATAACCAACAAATATTCCTTCATCAGCCTTTGCATCAAACTTCCCTTTGTGATCAGATTGATTCCTTAAGATGTAGCATTTGCAACCAAAGACATGTAGAAAGTTTAAAGTTGGTTTTCTTCTCTTGAATAATTGATAGGGAGTCATGCATTTTGCCTGATTGATTAGAGAAATATTATGAGTGTAACATGCACAGTTAACAGCCTCAGCCCAAAAATAAGTTAGGAGTTTTGACTCTTTAAACATTGTCCTTGCAGCTTCAATTAGTGATCTGTTCTTCCTTTCCACCACACCATTTTGTTGTGGAGTTCTTGGAGCTGAGAACTCATGCATGATCCCACTTTCTTCACAGAACAACTTCATGGTTGAATTCTTGAACTCAGTTCCATTGTCACTCCTAATATTCCTTACTTTGAAATCAGGATGATTGTTGACTTGCTTGATATGATTGATGATGATTTCACTAGCTTCATCCTTTGATCCAAGAAAATAAACCCATGAAAACTTTGAAAAATCATCTACAATCACTAGGCAGTATCTTTTCCTTGAAATTGACAATACATTGACTGGTCCAAAAAGATCCATGTGTAGAAGTTGTAGTGGTTCATCAATTGCAGATTCAAGCTTCTTACTGAATGATACTTTCTTTTGCTTTCCTTTCTGACAAGCATCACACAGTCCATCCCTTGTGAATTCCACTAGAGGCATTCCTCTAACTAAGTCCTTTCTGACTAGATCATTCATTATCTTGAAATTCAAATGGGACAGCTTCTTGTGCCATAGCCATCTTTCAACTGGACTTGCTTTGCTGAGAAGACAAGTTATGGATTCTGCATCTGTAGAGTTGAAATCAGCTAAGTACACATTCTCTTTTCTAACTCCAGTTAGAACCACTTTATTGTCCTTTTTACTTGTGACAATACAGGCTTCAGAATTGAAGGAAACAGTATTCCCTCTGTCACATAGTTGACTGATGCTCAATAAATTGTGTTTGAGACCATCAACCAATGCAACTTCATCAATGATGACATTTTCTTTTGAAATCAAGCCATATCCCATAGTGAATCCTTTGCTGTCATCTCCAAAGGTTATGCTAGGGCCAGCTCTCTCCTTAAACTCTGTGAGCAGGATGAAATCTCCTGTCATGTGTCTTGAACAACCACTGTCCAAGTACCATAGATTCCTTCTTTGTCCCTGCACACAACAAAATCAATCAAGTTGATTTTGGTACCCAAGTTTCCTTGGGTCCAGCCTTGTTAGTCTTTTTCCTAGACTTCATTCCTCCTGCATCTTTTGACTTAGGTAACTTTGAGTCAACCTTGGTCTCAGATGTGGTTGGTTGAAGTGTAGGGTTAGTCACAGAATCATTTAACACATTTGATTGAATTTGATAAGGCATAGGTTGTGCAAACATGTTATTCCACATAGGCATATTGTATGGCATTTGAGGTATACTAAATGCAGTAAGATAAGGATTGTTAATATATGGCATGTTTGCAAAATATGCATGGGGATTCTGGTGAGACATAACAGGCATAGCATGCAGAGGTGACATAGACATGTTAGGCATGGAGGGATTTGAAGGCATGGGAGCATTTTTAACAGACTTGCAATTATCAGATAGGTGATTAACACTTTTACAATGCACACAGCTTTTTCTAGGAGCATACCTATCAGGTGTGTAATTGTTATGTTTATTAATCCATACCTTCCCATTTCTTTTAGATTTTCTTTTAGTCTCCTTCTTATCCTCAACCAACTTAAGCCTATCTTTTAGCTGATCTAAAGTCATGTGTCCTATATTCATCTTACTAACATCTCTGGATGTGCTAGCTCCTTCTTTGACAAAGTTCTTGAGAGTTGAATCATTCTTTTTATTAAGATTATTTTTAAAAGAACTTGCCTGTTTTAATTGATGAGCCTTCAACGGATGCTCCTTTTCTTCCTTCAATGGATAACTTTCATCATCCGTTGATTCCACATCCGTTGACAATTCATCAATTAATTCTAACTCCTTTTTGTTTTTCTTCCAGGCATCCTCACAGAATGATTCAATTCCCTGAACCTTTGCAATCTGAACACTAACATCCCTAGATGTTTTCCAGGCCTTGATTACCTCTTGCTCACTTTCTAACTGTGTAGAAAGAATTTCTACTTTCTTAACAGCTTCTGCTAGTTAACTTTCAACAGTCAAGCATTTAAGTTTTATCTTTTCAAGCTCAATTACCTGATCCTCTAACATAGCATTCCTATCACTTAAAAACATATTATTCTCCTTGATCCTAGTATTTTCTTTTGCTAGTGATTTAAGGAAAACACGCAAATGATATAATTCATTGGTCATATCATTTATGGTTTCATTGCATTCATGTTTAGAAAGCTGAGAGAGATCAGTAGTAATTACCTGGTTGCTTGATGAACTGGTTTCATTTTCATCAGAATTAGCCATCAGGGCTAGGTTGACATATTCCACATCATCATCTTCATTTACCCCATCTCCTGCCCAATCATCTTGAGTGAGAAAAGCCCTTTCCTTTTGTTTGAGCAAATCAAAATACTTCTTTTTGTAATCAACTTGCTCAAATTTCTTTTTCTCAGAATTTGGCTTCCTACACTCACTTGTAAAGTGTCCACTAATGCCACAGTTGTAACATTTGAACTTTGATTTGTCCACCATGTTTTTGTTTGGCTTAGTGAACTTTGTGTTTTTCCTGAACTTCATTTTTGCAAACCTCCTGGACAGAAAGGCCAAATGTTCTTCAATATCATCAGATTCATCCTGACTGGAATTGTCTTCATCCTCGGCAACTTGCTCTTTACCCTTGCTTGATTCTGATTTGCTTGTGCCAATTTTCAGACTTGGCATTATCTTCTCCTCATTCCTGGCTTCCATCTTCTCACTGTCAGCTACAAGAGCAACTGTTCCTCATTTTCTCTTTCCCTTTTCCAACAGCTCATCCTGCTCCATTTCAAGTTCATAAGTCTTCAGAATTCCATATAATCTTTCAAGTGTGAAGTTCTTATAATCTTGAGAATTTCTCAAAGAGACAGTCATGGGCTTCCACTCCTTTGGCAGAGACCTAAGAAATTTTAAGTTGGAATCCTTGACTTGGTACACTCTACCATACAGCTTCAATCCATTCAACAGTTTCTGAAACCTGTTGAAGGTATCATTTAATGATTTACCTTCTTCAAAGTGAAAATATTCATACTGTTGAATAAGAAGCTGCATCTTGTTCTCTCTGACCTGCTCAATACCTTCACAGATGATTTGTACATTATCCCAAACTTCCTTTGCAGTTTGGCTATTGATGACATTGTCAAACATATCTTGATCTAAGCCATTAAACAAAATGTTCATGGCTCTCTTATCCTTGCGGATTTCTTCCATGTCTTCAATAGTCCATTCTGCTTTTGGCTTGGGAATGGACCGTCCAACAGCAACTGTTGCAGTAGCAGCTGTGGCTACTTTGTGAGGGATGTGAGGACCATTTTCAATACAGTTGATGTAGCTTTCATCTTGAGAAAGAAGATGTAAATGCATCTTCACTTTCCAGTGATGATAATTATCTTTTTCCAGGACTGGGATCTTTACACCAATATCCTTCCTACTCATGATGTTAGCAGGAGGATTCTTCTGTACACTCATGATGTTAGCAGAATAGATCTTTAAACTCTTTGTATGTTAAGAGCTTGCTCTGATACCAATTGTTATTCCCAGTGGACTAATAATGAGATTTACAGAAGGGGGGTTGAATGTAAATCTCAAAACTTTTTCAAGTTTTGAGCAGTTTCTAAGGCTAAGTGTTTGAGTGATCAAATGTGTGTGAATTGCTTGAAGCTGATGCAGACAGATATATATTCAAACACAAATGTAATGAGCACAAAGAACTTAAAAACTTTTCTGGTGGATTTGTTGTTCCACCAGAGATGTGTTATTTCAGAAAATCTGTGATTCAAAGAATTAAATCACAGCTGCTTCCTAGTACAAACTAGATGATTTTCTCTTTTGATATTTCTAAACAGCTCAAGGAAAATTCATACATAATTACTAGCTGCTACTTGGTTTATATATCACCAAGTTTACAAGTGAAGACAAACTGTAAAATACAATTGAAAAGATTCTTCACATGTTTCTTCTTCATTTCTCTATCCAATGCAATTTAGGATAATCTGTAAATCTTTGAATACTTTCTTGTTAGCATCAGAATGGAAATGCTGCATTTTCTTGATTCCTCCTAGAGGCTTCCACATTCCAGTGTGTCTCTGTCAACCCATGTGCCTCTGTCAGCTTGTGAACTGTCACTATCAACTGCTAATGAACTAAGCATTCGTTGAAGCTTTCATCCGTTGATGCCTTATCCGTTGAGGCTTTATCCGTTGAAGCTTTATCCGTTGATGCATTATCAGTTGAAGTCTTTATCCGTTGAAGCACTTATCCGTTGATGGATATTATCCGTTGAAGCATTAGAGACATCCGTTGAAGCTTTGTTTCTTATCCGTTGAAGGTCTTCAATATCCGTTGACACTTCTTCACTTATACAAAATTACAAGACATGAAATATTTACACTTAGCCCTCCTATTTATACATCCATTAGTAGTCAACATGACTGATCATTTCCTAACAACGTCTAAGAATTACAGCTTGAAACCAGAGAGTGAAATGTGCTACAATACTAAACTTATTGCTAAGTAAAGCTACTCCTTCAACGGATAGCCAAGATGGTCTTATCCGTTGAGGCTACAAACACTAGATTTCTACTTAAGTATTTTGCTTAACTTATCATCAAAGTAATACACATATTCATAACAAACCCTTAGCAACCAATCTAGCTTTGTTCTTGACTATTATGCCATATTCATCCATCTTGTTTTTGAAAACCCATGGGGTGTCAATAGGATTTTTTCCTTTAGGTTTGGGTACCAGCTTTCAAACTTTATTTCTTTCAAATTGGTTTAGCTCTTCCTACATAGCTAAAACCCAATCAGGATCCAACAAAACTTCTTCTACCTTCTTTGGTTCTTCCTGAGACAGGAAGCTGCTGTATAGACACTCTTCTTGAGATACTTTCCTAGTATGCACTCTTGAAGTTGCATCACCAATAATAAGTTCAAATGGGTGATCTCTAGTCCATTTTCTTGTTGTGGTAGATTAGCTCTAGATGAAGAGGTCTCATCGTTGTCTTGATGTGTGGCTGAGTTTTGATTAGAAGAAACTCCCTCTGAGTTTGTGGATCTTTAACTTAAAGTCATAGTTAAATAATTATAGAGGTACCAATACCAAATTTTTTTCTCAAAATCTTTACAGAGTTCTCACTTTCTTATTGGCCATATTTTGTAATAGACACACATGTATTAATATGAATTTTCTAATTAAAACATGTCATGTGTCATTTTTTGAAATATTTTAAATTATTTTTTTACCACGTAGCACTATTCATAATTATTATACACTTAGCGGATTTATTAGAAGTTATGTTCGTTAAAAAAAAATAGCCGTAAACACGCTATGTATAAACTAACTCTATAGCTCGTGCAATGCACGAGCATACTCTATATTACGTGAATTTATATTATTTTGACGGTAATTATTGATGATATATTCATGTTATTTCATGATGGATCGATTAACTATATACCTCTCTTAATGGAATTGAGATCGATGGCATAATTAATGTGTTTTCTCTCAAAATAAATTGAATGTGCCACAATGAATTCGAAATATACCATCAAAATATAATGCAAATGAAAGCACATATTTCTCACAAAAAAAATTACAACTCATAAGAATGAAATATTATAGAGTTAACTAAAGAATTAGTAAAGTTGTTTACATGGTACAATTAATGATACCATAAATATGAGGTAATTCTTACCTTTTTTAGCAGAAAATGTAATGAGTAAATATGAAAACCGACATATTGAATATAATATTGTACATTTGATAATATGAATATAATTTCAATATACTTCATTTTTATGATAAACATATTAATAGTTAGGCCAGTAATCCATGATTATATAAATTGAAAATTAGACCAAATCGGTTAAACTACCGGTTTACGATTTATCAAAAATTGGGAATTTATCGGAATGTTAAATCGGAATAAAATCAGACATATTTTTATATTATTATTAAAATATATAAATACAATAATTATACTTGAAATGTGTAAAATTGTCATGTTGTCATTTGTATATCCATATCAAGTTATAACATTGTTTTGTGTGCATTATTCATTAAAATAATAAAAAACTTAATGCATCTCTCTTCATATTCCTTAGAGCAACTCTAATAGAATGCTAGTTCATTCATTATATTTAATATAAAATATTGGATCTTATTAATTTAGAACATTAATAAGGACTTGGAGTTTCAACAATGTTCCTTATATTGGTTCCTAATTTGATATTATATTATTAAAAGTATTTTTCATACACTACATAATAAAAAGAGAAATAAAGTGTTCTAATATTATATTATTAAATGAAAGTTAGCACTTGCTAGGGAAAAAAGGAAAAAAGGGTAAGAGTATCTCGAACAGCTTACTTATAATGAATATTTGTCTAAAATTTTAAGTATTGAATTAAAATCGGCACTAGAACGGAATTCCAGTAATTACCTAAAAGTTTAAGATCCACTTTTGTTTCCTTAAAGATAAAAATGCATTACTATTCTTTATCTTATTTTCATTAATTAAATATTCATTTTCCTTCTTTTTCACCCTCCTTTTCTCACATCTTTTTCTCTCTTCTCTTTAAAAAATATGAATAGGATTTGAATTTATTATTATTATAATATTAAGGAACCAAAATAGGGATTGTTGCTGGAGTTGTCCTACCCTAAAATATTTTAAATAACTAAATTCTATTTATTTATATTATTTTTAAGGAATACTTAAGCACTCTGTTGGAGTTGCTCTATCCTCCCCCTTAAGTCATATTTTAACAAAACTAACACACAAATCATCTCCAACACTCTCCTTGTGCCTCCCTATATATTTAAGATCTTCAAAAGTTTTCTCTTTGTTGAGGAACATATAATGCTTCCTCAACCAATTTTATATTAATATATTGTACTTTCCCTCTAAAATATGATAGCCTTTCATTACTTGGAGCATAGTTAGTGTGCAATTAATTATTTTTAAAACAAATAGAGCTTAATTGAGGAGGATTGTTGGAGCTGGGTCATGATAAATGACTTAGGAGTGCATATAATAGTATTTTATTTAGGAGTTTGTCAAACAACTCTTAGAGTTACTCCAAGTTAGTTATTTATAAGTAATGAAGGAAGAATCTTAGTAAAATAAGGACTCATTAGTATTCTGTTGGAGCATAATTTTTAACCTCATTCCTTAACTTACACATTACGATAACAAATAAGGAATCTGCTGGTGTTGCTCTTATCTTCTTCCCTTATCTTTCCAGTTTTTCTTCGGTGATCATCTGATTTCTTTATTTAAAATCGCCGCTTTTCATCAACTCAAGATTGAGTATATTTTTCTTTCTTTTCTTCTATGCAGAGCCTAAAATCATATGTTTGATTCGTCAAATTTTGACCGTAAAATCGTCGATTTTGATAAGAAATTCGTCAATTTTGACCGAAAATGACAAAAATATTTCATCCTCCGATTTTGCTTTATAATATTGTTTGGTTGCCTTCCAGCAATTTATCGACGAAATTACCGATTTTTATAACGCTGTAGTAATCTTTTAAATCTTTTACTTCGACCTCTGAAAAAAATCTTTAAACTGGTTAATGTAAGAAATATGACTCATCTTGTAAACCATTGATGTAACCGCAATTAACTTGATATTTTAATATTTTATTATATATATTCAAAATCTTCAAACCAGTATTAATTTATATTTTATTTGGCCATATAATAAGAATCTCAATTTTATTATAAATTGAGAACATCTCTTATATTTCTTGGGTTTAATACTTGATATATTAACGTTGTCATTTTCAGATTAGGTAGCATATTTAATTTATTTGTTGAAAATAAATTTATTTTATATAGAGTCTTAAAAAAAGAATTTAGTATATATATATAGTCAAATATTATTAAATTTTAGATATTTAATTATAGGTTGTTAATATTCATAATAAATGGTAACATATGTAAAATTATTAATATTAATGAGTTAGATATGCCACATGAGCCAGAATCTGTCGTTTAAACGCGATTTACCTTGGTTCACGTGGTTTGCAGTCTATTACGTGAGTCCGTAGGGTTTACCCAGTGTGCACCCGAAAGGTAGCGGTTGCGGTTACCTACGATAAAAAAAATAGCATATGTTATTAATTATGACAATTATTTGTATTTATTAATATGGTAATAGTGACTTAAGTGTAATTAATACATGATATTTTCCGTCAAAAAAATTAAAAAAAATACATGATATTAAATTTGACAATTATTTGTATTCATTAATGAGGAATAATTTAATAATTTTAAGTGGAATAAATTATATATATAATAGATGTATAACTTAACCTCAAAATAGAAATTGAGGGCATAATTTCTATTTAAAAAAGTTATATTAATTAATTTGGTAAATGCTAAATAGGGTCCCGATCCCTGATAATCATGTGTCAGAAACCGTTTAAATAACACACTATTCCAGGACGTCAGATCTATATTTTAACGACCCATATTGATTTTTTTTTACCTACCGCTATAAACATCCGCGGAAAGGACTCTTTTCCGCTATAAATATCCGCGGAAATGAAAAAATCTTTTCTGCGAATATTTATATTTATAGTGGAAGGTAAAAAAAAATCCTTTAATTGGAATCTTGAAATAAAAATGTAAGAATTATGGAGTAGTGTGTTTAATAAAATTTATTTAACAAATGATTGTTAGGGATTAAAACCCAATAATATAAATTTTGTTGAGACTTATCCAAAAAAAATATTTAGCGGTGACAAATATAAAAAATGAGTCATTGATGACGTGTACTGAATAAGTTTGTATGCTAGTTTGTCAAATAGGAAAAGAAAAGGTCCTTTCGCATACTTTACTACTATGGGAAAACGGTGGGACGTTGTAAATCTCGTAAACCCGCCTGTTTCGATACAAACCTTGGGGCCGCCATCCACAAAACTAGAGAAAAACTATTATTTTTTTCTACTTTACACCTGTTTTTTTTTCTCTTTTTTCCAAATATCAACTGCACCAGGCAAAATTTTATTTATTTATGTGTATCATCACCCCCTGTATACGGATAGCCCATGGTTTACTCTCTCTGTCTTAACAGTGTTGTTGTATTTATTGTCCCAAAAAGATGACCATCTCTTGTACTTATACAGTTTCCTTTGTTGAAAAAACATAAGAGTACTACTGATAAGATATTAGAATCAGCCTGTGTTTATTTGTGAGAATGGAGATGAAGTTGATTAATGGATCAGGGAGGGAAAATAGGGTTGGATATGTGAGTGGCAGGCTTAACAGGAACAAGAGAATCAGCACCAAACGATGCAAGACACAAAAGCGTGATACTTGTAAAACAAAGAACAAGTCGCCCAAGAAGATATTGTTACAGAGACTGTTTGAATCATGTCAACAAGTTTTTAGAGGCCCTGGTACTGTTCCTTCTCCACCTGACGTCCAAATTCTCCGACAAATCATCGGTATGTAATTTGCTCACTGTTTATATCTACTAATTTATGTATATGTTATGATGTTCTTGTTGATCCATTAATTTAAGGTCTATGACATCTTATTATTTTTAAGGGTTTTAGATGGGTTGGTTACTTAATCTGTCGTTCATCATGGTTCTTAAGTTATGCTAATCAACAGATAATTGATATTTTCTTATCCATTTCATTAGAGTTGTATAGGTTTTCCTCAAAGCTACTGCTTTCTATAAAACTTTAAAAAAGATTAGAAGATGTAGCATGCATTTAGTGTAATATGATTTAAACACACCTCAAATAAATAATAGGTTATTTTGAATGATCTCTTTGTATTAAAGGATTTGTTTAATCATTGAGATATATAATGATAATAAAAAATATTATAAGTAAACGTGGTAGTACATTGAGGATGCAATTGCAAGGTACCAACCAAGAGATTGCAAATTGGGATTTGGGGGGTTGAGTGCATGAATAAGTTGAGATAAGGTGGTAGATGCATGAACATGAATCTGATGGGGGGTACAGTTTTGATGTACTACAATTTGTTTGATTAAAAAAAGATTATCCATATGTGGATCCCCTAGAATTACTATTCTGGTATTGTAGTTAAGCCCCTGGTATTTTCACTATTAAAGAATTCATGTACTATTCCACTGCTACTGCCTGCTGTTTGTTGGTTCTCAATTGGTGAGCACCCAAGCTGGTGGACCGTCTAACTCTTCTAGTCTCTCATCCAAAACAGCGAAATTAACTTTGCATGTCCCTCCTTTTCTTTTAGCCTAGTACTCACTATGTCCTTGTCTAGAACTACAACCCAATCCCATGTTTTCATTATTGATTATTTTGTACTCCTAACGAGTAAAACTCAGATAAAGTGATATCGTGGGTTCATATAAAGTACTTCCTATTTTCCATTATTTTTTTTATTTTTTTGGGACGTTACTCCCAATTGTAATCCTCATTTTATATATTTAATATTAATTGTTCACATCACTTTACCCAACCTGTTATTCTTAATTTTCACCACTAAATTATATTTTTTCTTAACCACCCTACCATACCTCCAATGTATATTAATCAATAATAAAACTCAGAGATTGTTGGGACCTAAAAAATCCATTTTAGACTTTAGAGAGGTTATTATATTTCGGGATTTATATATAAATACTCATTATCTCATGGACCAAGACCATGGATGACCACCTATAGGCGAGCCTACATTTAAGAGCTCCAAAAATTCTAACTTCGTTAAATAAATATATATAAATTGTATGGTATATATATGTAAGGGGCCCCTAAACTTATTTTGACTAAGAGCATAGACGGAGACTTGATATTATCAGTTTAGAAAATATAAATTTAGAGGGGCATTACCATAATGAAATTAGTTTTCATATCATTGTGACAATTGATTGTGTATTATTGTGTTGATTTGTACCAATGCGTAATCTTTAATGATTTTAACGTGAACACTGTATTGGTATCATTAATACTACACACCATAGGACCATTACGGTAGATTTTTGTACTGAATCCGTCGTAAATATTCAGTTACGTACCATAATTTTAGCCTTGGCACCTTGCACAAATTTATTATTAGCATGACTGAAGTTTTTTTAAATCATGTGTTTATGTAGATGGTATGCAACCTGAGGATGTAGGGCTTAGCCCGGAACTTCAGTTCTTTAATCCTCTTAGCAATGCAGCTAATGGGGTTCGCAGAGTCACACAGACTACCATTTACAAGTGCCAGAACTTTTCTGTACGTAAGATATATGTTTTGTATAATCATAATCTTTAATATTCTTAACATATGCTTTTAGGAACATAATAAAATTTAACGTAGTATGGCAACATTAGTATTTTAAATTTTATTGCATCAGCGCTATCAGATCAATGTACTGAATTTTAATTGCTTGCTTTCATAATGTTGCAGCTTTGCATCTTCTTTCTACCAGTAGGAGCAGTGATTCCTCTACATAACCACCCGGGAATGACTGTGTTTAGCAAGCTTCTACTAGGCACCATGCACATCAAAGCATATGATTGGGTCGATCCAGTAGACTCCTCTTCCAACGATAGTAAACCCTCCTCTAAATGTGAGTGCCTAATATACCTTAACGTGACTAGTGTATATTTTTAAAAGGAAAAATCTAAGGATCAATCGATAAATGATTTATCTTTTGTTGCAGTAAGATTAGCAAGGTTGAAGGCGGATAATGTGTTTACAGCGCCCTGTGATAGTTCAGTATTGTATCCTGCATCAGGAGGGAATATACATGCATTCACAGCTTTAACACCGTGCGCAGTGCTTGATGTTCTTGGACCTCCTTATTCTAAAGAGGATGGCCGAGACGGTTCGTACTACAAAGACTCTCCTTACACTCCTCTACCAAGTAAGCATGCAGTCAATACGTAGTATCACGCACATAAAGAACATTCTTTCTATTCGAGTATCATGTCATTTGAAAAAGATCATTTTTATATTGACCATTTCAATTTATAAATGCAGATGTAGATGGGAGTATGATCAAGGAAGAAGAGGGTAAGCTGTATGGCTGGCTGGAAGAGATTGAAATGCCAAAAGAGTCGGTGATGGATGGAATAGAGTACTTGGGTCCTCAAATCAGGGATTTCAGCTTTTAGCCAAGCTTTAGTACTTTTCTTTCTAGGCCTAATTAATTTAGTTTTTTGTCCCCTATATATGTTTATGTTCTCTTTTGTGTGCGCCTGTTAATCAACTTGTTTCCATCTTTTTTGGATTTGAAGATGCTCATGTAAATTCAAGGTTGCCCTTCAGAATCAGAAGTTTGGACTTGTTTTTTTTAATGTGTCTACAAAATCTTCATCTCAACTAGTTGTCACTGAATTTTTCTTTTCATCTGTGTTAAATTTTGAAGTACTAGATTTGAGGATGAGCTTGCGTTATAATATAGATTAAAAACAATTAAGTAATTAATCTCGCCAATTGTATTTACTATCAAACAGAATCTCATACTGGTCTTCATTATAAGTATAATTTTGATACAGGTATTCATCGTAACCTAACCTGTTTTACTTGAAATCTTTATTTTACTTCAGAGTATCTGTGTTGGATCCTTCATTTTATTTTCGAGGATTTGTATCAGATATTTGACACTCGAATATAATTACTTATTTTAAGTCAAAAATATGTATACTTTTCAAAATGTTACTGAGTTCGATATTTAAGTACATATTTATGTTCAAAATTTCGTCGAGTCCGCTACCTGGACACGTATTTTGAACTTGGAGACTTCTACCCTATTCTGAGTAATATAGATTATGAGTAATCAATACTAGACAAATAGGATATGATATCGGTGCTTAGACATCGGTTGATCAGGCGATCGATGTTACAATCACTTTAGACATCGGTTATTTTTAAAAACGATGTTGTTGCGTAGATTATACATCGGTCAAGAAAATAACAGTTATTGAGCATTATTTTTAAAAAATTGAAAATGCGTCTTAGACATCAGTTTAAAATAATACCCATTGTCCATCATTTTTAGACATATGTTCAAAATCTAACCATTGTTAATCATTATTTTTAAATAAATTAAAAAAATACAGGTATCAATTCCTCTCTTATGTCCAAATATTTTGGCCTTAATACCAAATTTATTTCCCCCCAACTAAAATCACATTCCCCCATTCCCCCCTCATTCTAATTTACACCCTCTCTCACCTCTCAGATCTCTCCCGTCTCTCTCTCCTCTCGCTTATCTTCTTCCTCTCCCGTTTCTCTCTCATAATCCATCTTAAATAAATCCTAATTTACATCATCACTCACATACTAGTACTCATCATCTCACAATTCATACTATAAACCCTAATTAAGCACAAACCCAACTTAAAATTGGTTTGATTTGTGCTAAATAATCATCAAAAAGAATCATTTGATTTTGAGCTTTGAAGCGGCTTTGTATTAGTAAAAGTCCTCTTTTTTTGAACTTTCTTTGAATAAAGTTGTAGTTTGCATTAGATAGATATACTTTTTAAATGATAGCCTATATTAATACAAGCCCAATAACAGAGGCCCAGGACCCAACAAGAAAAACCCAAGAAATACTCAGCTTTAACCCTGGAGAGCCCAGGACGCGTGGCAACATCACCACCGTCCAGGTACCCCGGATCCAGAACATTCCTACGGTCCGGATTCGATAGTACTTCGGCGCATCCCAGACGTCCACACGCCGTACAGTCCAAAAGACACGCCTACGGTCCAGATTAAAAGGTACAAACCCCTAAACCCTAGTAGGAGGCCTATAAAAGGCAGGACAAAAGGAAACACTCTCTCTCACATATACTTACATATACACACACGCGTACACACCATAAAAACACTTGCATAATTCCCGTTTTGCCCCTTTCCTCCTTCAAAACCTTTTCTCTCCGGGGACGTCACCCCCCTCCGATTCTGTTTTGTAGGTTCCCACCCTACAGTTACACCGCACGCCGCCGTCATTTCTGCCAAAACGAAGCTTAAGTTCGGGTCAAGCGAGGAGAGGACCCCGGGACGAATTGGGATTATCATTGGCGCTAGAAGGAGGGGTCGAACCTCCGACCTGTGGTGTTCATATCCGCAACTCCTACTCCACCCAACAACTCAAAATACCACTTCTCAGTAAGAACGCCACTTCCAATCTCTCAAATTCGTTTTTTACGAGTTATATTACAGTAAATTCGTGATATTGTTAAATAACCATGACTACAAGAAAGAGCAAAGCGGCTGTTTCTACTTCTTTCCTTCCACCTCCGCCCCAACCCAGGGACGGGGAGATGGAAGATGTGGATGAAGGGCCCCCATCACCTAGACTCCCTCTCAAAATCTCCCACCAGGAGACCAGAGAATAGTCATCGAGAGAGCATCCCACAAGCATACTGGGACCTCTGCCGACCCCTGGGGAAACATGACCCCGGATCAGATACGAACTGCGATGGACCTGTGGAAGGAAAAACATAACGCCGAGCTTGAGACCCGCCCAGGGGATCAGCAAGAACGGTCCGGGGAATCCCGGGGGTTCGTCTTTGATCGAATTGCAAAGAACTTGAAGAAACCATCAGAGGATGTCAGGGATGAAATAAAGAGAGTTGCCCTTCGAGAGAGAATCCGGAAGGAAGAAGAAGCCAAAGCCAAAGAAGCTATTGAAAAGTGAATCCGGGAGGAAGAGGCAAAGCTAAAAAGAAAGGCACACCGAATTCATGTTTCTTCCGATTCGGAGCCCGAAAGAGAGTCCAAGCAAGAACAAATGGCCCGGGCCCTTCGGGATCTCAAAAAGAAAGTAGAAGGCGATATGGAAGTGGGTGCGGCAGCCACCCCGTTCACCAAAAAGTTGGAATCTACCCCCAGAGAATCAGGGTTCAAACACTTCAATTTTGACTCTTTCGATGGGTTAGCCGACCCCGAGGAGCATCTGAACTATTTCGAGCAAATCTCCAATATTTATGATTATAGTGACCTAACCAGGTGCCGGTTCTTCGCATCAACACTAAAGGGGGGAGCTCAGAAATGGTTCAGCCAAATTTCATCCCGGAATGTGGACTCTTGGAGAGACTTTCGCGAGATATTTTTGAAAAGGTTCAGAGCAAACCGGATGAACGAGCTACAAATGTGTCATTTGGAGACAATCCAGCAAAGAAGCAAGGATTCCCTCCCCGAATTTATCAAGAGATTCCAGGAAGCAGTCAATCAACTCTCCAACTTAGAAGAAAAGGAAGCAGTAAACATCTTTTGGAGAAACTTGCATCCAATATCCTGCGAAGGATACGTAAAAGATTTGATTCACAGAGAACCCCAGATTCTGGCGTCTGCTTATGCCTTGACATCAAAGTTCATAAAGGAAAATGATTTCCTCAAGTCAATGAAAATGAATCGGAGAATACATGATGATGACGAGTCCCCGGAGCATCGCTCATCGTCCCGAAAAGACAAAAGATACAAACTGGACAGACATGCCAACTACATTCAACAATCCCGGGGAACCCCACCCCAGGAAAGTTACGCTGAACCGAGAAAGAATGAAAGAAAGCCTAAGGCTAAGAGAGAGCCCAAGCCGGAGCCCGAGTGGACCCCCCTCAACCGGCCCCGAGCCAACATTCTGCGCGAAGTCAAGGGTAAGCCATTTTATTATCCACCGAAACCTTTACTAGCACCTCCCGAGAATAGGGCCCGGGACAAGCATTGCGGCTACCATGAAGATCATGGCCATACCACAGAAAATTACTTCTCTCTCAAGATGTTCATAGAAGACCAGATCAAGAAGGGAAACATGAACCAGTATCTTCAAAGGAGGTCGAATGACAAAGACAGGGCCCCGGGAAGCGGCGAAAATGTGGTGAATGTTGTCTTTGGAGGCACAACTTCTCCGCCTCGGAGCCCGGACCCAATAAAGGATGTCATGATGATCCAGCCTTTGGAAGACGATCCAATCTGTTTCTCTTACTCTGATTATGAGGGACTAGATCCGGATCATAATTTGGTATTGGTGGTAACCCTGGATGTCGCAAATAACGAGGCAAAAAGAATTTTAGTTGACAATGGTTCCTCTGCTAATATTGTATTCGAGCACACACTTAACAGGATGGAGCTCGGCCACCTCCGAATGGACCCCTGTCTTGAAGATCCCTTGTACGGATTTGGAAACACAATGATTCAAATCCGGGGAGTCATTTATCTTCCTATTATCTTTGGAACTGCACCCCAGCAGGTCTCTCATATGATGAAGTTCTACGTGATAAGCGCAACCTTATCATACAATATGATCCTTGGAAGGCCCACCATCACCAAGCTCAGGGCAATCCCCTCAACTATTCACTTAAAGCTCAAATTCCCCACCCCGGGAGGCGTTGGAGAATTGAAAGGAGACAGGGAGATGGTAGGGAGATGGCAGGGAGATGCTATGGTCAAGCCTTGGTCATGGCGGAAACGGAACCGGAGAACAGGAAAAAGATAATGTCCCTACCCAAGGGACAAAGCAGAAAAAAGTATCGAGAACATCTTAATAAAAGGGCCAGATTGGACGTGAATATGATTGAAGACTCCGGGTACAGCGTGACCAACGCTGACGCCCGGATTCAGAAATTTGTGGAAAACAAGGAGAAGACAAAGGTCGAACCTGCCCAGTAGACAATTGAAGTAAAGTTGGAATCCGGAAGATCAAAGTCGGCAAAGGCCTGAAAACTACCTTCCAAAAAGAGCTTATTGATCTATTGAAAGAATACGCTGATATATTTGCCTGGACCCCGGAAGACATGCCGGGGATTGATGAATATGTGGCGATGCACAACCTGGATGTAGATCCAAAACAAAGACCAATCAAGCAAAAATGAAGAAACTTTGCCCCGGAAAGACAGCAGGAAATCGATCAAGTGGTTGAAAAATTGTTGAAGGCATATATAATCTGTGAAATTAAGTATCCGGATTGGCTAGCAAATGTGGTGCTAGTCAAGAAGCCCAATGGAAAGTGGCGAATGTGCGTTGATTATACCAGTCTCAATTCGGCGTGTCCTAAAGACTCCTACCCCTACCCAACATTGACCAGTTGATAGACGCAACTTTGGGCCATGTTATGCTAAGCTTCATGAATGCTTTTTCGGGTTACAACCAAGTCAAAATGAATCCGACAGATATCACGAAGACGACGTTCATTACACACCGGGCTGTGTACGCCTTCGCCATGATGCCATTTGGGTTATTAAACGCCGGGGCAACGTATCAGAAAATGATGAACACCATCTTCAAAAGTCAACTGGGCAGGAACATGGAATCTTACGTCGACAATATGATCTCTAAGTCAGTCACTATCCCGGATCATGTCAAGGACCTCAAGGATGCTTCGACAATCTGAGGAAGTATAACATGAAGCTGAACCCGGAAAAACGCGTTTTCGGGGTCCCCTCTGGGAAGTTTCTGGGTTTTCTGGTCAGTGAGCGGGGAATAGAAACCAACCCGGAAAAGATCAAAGCTATAATGGAAATGACAGTTTCCCAGACTCAAAAGGATATCTAGAAGCTCGCAGGATGCTTGGCGGCGCTTCGCAGATTTATCCCAAAATTGGCAGAATGGTGCTTGCCTTTCTTTGAGCTGTTAAAAGGAGCTTGGAACAAAAAGCTAATCTACTGGACCCCGGATTACCAAACAGCGTTTGAGGAAGTCAAACGACATCTGATGAATCGACCTATTCTCTCAAAAGCGAAGCCCGGGGAGCCTCTTTATCTCTATATTGCAGCCGGAGAAAGAGCGGTATCCTCTACACTCATTCGGGAGGAAAATGGTTCACAAAGCCCGGTATACTATGTAAGTCAAGTCATGAAGGACGCTGAAACCCGGTACCCAAACTTGGAGAAATTCGCCATGGCTCTTGTGCACTCGAGCATGATGCTAAGGCAATATTTCTAAGGCCGAGAAATCATGGTGATCACTAATCAACCACTTCGGAAAATCATCCATAAGCCAGATGCCTCAGGGAGATTGGTCAATTGGGCGATTAAATTGAGCCAGTACAATATCAAATGTGTCCCAAGGACAACTATAAAAGCCCAGGCATTGGCTGAATTCGTCATGGAATGCACCTTTCCCGAAGTCCCAGAGACACCTAAAATCCAATCCGGAGAAGAAAAAGAGACTAGCAACTGAAATTCTTGGACATTGTATGTTGATGGTTCGGCAACAGCCGAGAGGTCCAGGGTTGGCCTGATCCTTTCCAGCCCGGGCGGATTCACAATCCAGCAAGCCATAACCTTCACTTTCAAAGCAACAAACAACCAGGCTAAATATGAAGCTCTCCTCTCCGGACTCAGGCTAACCAAATCCTTTGGGGTAAGGCGTTTAACCATCTATAGTGATTCTCAAATTGTGGTAAGACAGACCAACGGTGAATATATTGCGAAGGACCCCAAGTTGGCTCGATATCAGGAAATGGTGAGGGCTATCCTGGAAACCATCCCGGACCTAACCATCTTGCAAATAAACAGAGAAAAAAACGCGAAGGCAGATGAGCTGTCCAAGCTCGTCCAGAATACTTCGGATTTAAGCATTCAGTCTACTTCGAGGAGCTCGGAGCACCCAGCACCGACTGGCCCGAAGTCTTGTGCGTCAGCAGCCTGGATAACTGGATGACTCCTTACATAGCTTATCTTAAGGATGAGACCCTGCCAGAAGACCAGAACAAGGCACGCTACCTCAAATATAAGGTTGTCGGCTTCTTTCTATAAGATAATCAGCTATACAGGCGAACCTTCTCTGCCCCGACTCTAAAATGTGTTGACCCGTACGAGGAAGATTATTGTCTTCGGGAGGTACACGAGAGAATCTGCGGAGACCACTTAGCCGTTAAAGCTCTAGCCTACAAAGTCATCAGATAGGGCTATTACTGGCCCACCATCCACGCCGATGCAGTTGCCTATGTGAAGAAATGTAGCAAATGTCAAAAGTTCAGCAATGTGCCAAAGCAAAATCCAAGCCTTCCCGGGTCAGTCCTCTCCCCGATCCCATTCGTAGTTTGGGGAATTGACATCATGGGTCCTTTCCCCCGAGCGAAGGGGGATCTGCTTTATGTGCTGGTGGCGATCGATTATATAACTAAGTGGGCAAAGGCCAATGTCATGAGAACCATCAATCAGCAAGACTGCATCAAATTTGTGGATTCAATTGTGATGAGGTTCGGGATTCCGATGGTTTTAATCTCGGATAACGGCCCGCAGTTTGTCGGTTCGGACTTCGAAGCATATTTGAAAGAGCTCAGGATAAAGCATAAGAAAGCATCCGTAGCCCATCCCCAGGGAAACGGACAAGTAGAGGTCACTAACAGAACCATACTCCGAGGTTTGGAAAAAAGGTTGGAAGAATCTAAGAAGAACTGGCCATACGAGCTCCCGAAGGTCTTATGGTGCTACAGAACCACCTCCCGGACCGGAACCGGTGAGACTCCATTTAAACTCGCCTATGACACCGAGGCTCGGCTACCAGTAGAAACCAGGTCCCCTTCTCATAGAGTGGTCAACTTTGATGAAGTCTCCAACATAGAAGGCCTTAAAACCAATCTGGAACTCTTAGATGAAGTAAGAGACCGGGCTGTGGAAAAAATGGAAAGTTACAAGGAAAAAATAAAGCTTTATTTTGCAAAGAAGGCCAAAATAAGGGAATATACGGTGGGAGATCTAGTACTCCGGGACACCGAAGCCTCGGACCCAACTAACCAAGAGAAACTGCAGTCGAACTGGGAAGGCCCCTACATAATCAAGGAAGTGCTCCGGACGGGAACTTACAAGCTGAACTACCTCAGCGGGACCGAGGTCCCCAACACCTGGCACGGAACCCGGTTAAGGAAGTTCTACCAATAAGAGAAAGATGCACATTCTGGGAACATTTCTACATCTATACTGTGATATTTTGATGTAAATGCTATTCTCATCCACCCCAGAATGTAATTTTTGCTTTCAATTTAAATGAAAAACTCTAATTTAAGCGTTCCATAGTTTGAATCAATTTCATTATGTTGCTTATCTATTTACCATCAAATTTGAAAACACAACCCATGTGTACTTAGAAAATTTCTATTTCACCCCATCCTGAGGTCCGCATAAGCACAACCCATGTGTACTTAAAAAATTTCTATTTTACCCAGTCCCGGGGTCCGCATAAACACATCCCATGTGTACTTAGAAAATTTCTATTTCACCCCGTCCCGGGGTCCGCATAAGCACATCCCATGTGTACTTAAAAAATTTCTATTTTACCCCGTCCCGGGGTCCGTATAAACACATCCCATGTGTAGTTAGAAAATTTCTATTTTACCCCGTCCCGGGGTCCGCATAAACACAGCCCATGTATACTTAGAAAATTTCTATTTTACCCCTACCCGGGGTCCTATAAAAACTCAACCCATGAGTACTTATAAAAGTTCTATAAGTTAAAATTTTACTCCATCCCGGGGTCTGTGTAAACGCAGCCCATGTGTACTTAGAAAATTTCTATTAAATGGAAATTTACCCCTACCCGGGGTCCTATAAAAACTCAGCCCATGAGTACTCAGAAAATTTTTATAAGTTAAAAATTTTACCCCACCCCGGGGTCTGCAAAAACACAGCCCAAGAGTACTTAGGAAAATTCCTAACTTCCTAAGTTAGAAATTCTCATATACAAGTCAATAAGAAAGGAAAGAAAGAAAAGCACAATCATATTAAATTACCCCGGGGAAACACACCCCGGGGGGCAAATCGAAATCATTCAGATTACAGACAAGTTAAAAATGCCAAAAGGCTCAGTTCAGAATTGCTTATACTAAAAACAAGGAAATGGAAATTACATGCCAAAAAATGGCAAAGCCTTCGAGCTTCTGCTGCAGGCTCGGCAGGAGGAGAGGGAGGTTGCTCCGGATCATCTTCTGGAATCGGAGGCTGCTGGGCGAGTGGAGATCCAGGAAAAGGAGGGGCGTTGCTGGAAGTTCCGGCACCAGAATCCCTTGCCAGGATGGCTTCTGCTTCATGTTCCATCCGAGTCTCCTCCTCGATGTACTTCTCTAGGAAGACATCAATCGTGCCATGAGGATTCTTACCGAGGTACTTAGAGGCAACCCTCCAGCAAATATGGATCTTCTCCAGAGCTTTGTCGTTCAGCTCCTCATAATACGCTGGAGTACCCCCAGAACCCAGCTAGAACCTCTTCGGGAGTGGGGCGGGCAGCAAGCTCGTCCTTCAGCTTTTTGTTTTCAACCCTCATTTCCCGGACGGAAGCCTCGGCCCGGTCCTGTCTCTCCCGAATCTCATCAAGTAGCTTCTTATGTGCTGCGGCCTCCTTCGCATTCGCCTCCTTCAAGTCCTTCACCTCCCGAGACAGCTTCTCGGTTTCAATCTTATAAACCTCGGCAGCATCAGCATCAGCCTTCGCCTGTAGGCTTCGGGTTATGCAAACCAATCCAGCAACCCGGGAGTTAGCCTGAAATTATTACACATCACGTTTAGATGATACGGATACAGAGAAAAGGCAAGTACAAAACTAAAATATTACAAGAAAAGAACTTACAAAGATAATCTCCTCCTGAAGTCCGACCAGGAAGTCGTCGAGGGGCTCCTTTATGTACTTCTTCCTTTCGGCTGTGCTGACGTAATTCTTAAAGAGCTCCTTCCGGCGAGTCTACGGAGTAAAGCTAGCCAGCAAGGCCTTCAGGGTTTCCGGGGTATCCGGGGCCAGCTCAACAGCAGCTCTCTTGGAAACATGGCCCTCGGACCCTTCTCCTCCTTTCTCCCCGGAACCTGCTTGGCACTCTTCCTCTTTCGGGGTGCTGGGACCCTTGTCGCATCCCCTTGTTGCACGTCCTCGGCCCAGGGTTCGTTGATCACAATCGTGGTCCTCCCCGGACGGGACGGCGCCGCCTTCCGGGCTACATCTTCGCCCTCACCAACCTTCTTCTTCCTGAGATCCACACTCGTCACTCCCCCAATCCTTCGCAGCTTGGCTGACAAATCCTTGAGCTGAGCAGACATGTTTGGGGGATAAGGAATTAACTTGGGAATACCTGAAAAAGAAATAACAAGATATCAGGCCCGAATACAAGCAGGCAATAAAGGTTAGAGCAACGAAATAAAGCTAAAACAAGAGACTTACAGCCGGCAGCATGCATATTTTCATTGCTATTAAGGTGTCTAGGGTCCATTGCGTCCCAAGTGCCCCACAGAAGGCATAAACCATCGCGAGAGCTGCTTGCCCGAGCCGCTAGACCGAAAATTTATTTGTTTTAATTTCGAGCTTATGGAGTGGCATGAACTCCAAATCCCCATCCGGAACAAAGATAAACTCCCGGTGCCATCCCTTAAGTGATGTCAACATGCTGGACGGGAGTACCATCTTATCTGAAGGATATCCGCAGTCCTCGATCCTAAACAAGAACTCACATATTGGTCGGGAGGTGGATCTCTTGATCTTAAAAATATGGTGGAAAAGTTTGAAGGTGGGGAGGTAGTTTTTGGCATGGAAACAGGCTAAAAACCAACTTATCCACTTCACGGAATTCGGGGCCAGTTGGGTGAAAGGAATCCTGTACACATCCCGGCATAGGGATTTGGTGAATTGATGTAATCCAAGGCGCATGCCCCGGAGGTGTTCTAAGGGAATCCCGACCGATCCTCCCTCTGGTCTATGATACACCCTCTCGTGAATCTCGGGCCATCTCCACTCATATTTATCCTCAAGTTTAAAGGCTAGCCTAAGGGCACTATCCACCTCGGCATCCGTATACCTATCCTAGATCTCTTTGTGAACCGCCCCACACTCGTACCTGCGGTGAAAAACTTCATGTTCATATCATCCTCGTCATAAGGCTCCCTACCGCCTAACCCATCCGGGCCCCCATACGCCTCAGATAAATCTCTGTAATAAAAGCCCAAGGGCTTAGGGTTCACTCGGCATTGGACAAAGTACTCATCTACATCCTCCCAAGACCCATCCGGATTAGACAAGGTACCCCGGGGCCTAAGACTAAAGTCTGGGTTAAAACTTGTTGAGACTGGTCAACTCGGGGAGGCATCTCTACAGAGCTACTACTGGAGGAAGAGGAAGAAGGGTAGAATGTGTTTAGTTCGCCTAAGTCGGTAGGCCGCTCGGAATACCGATTTCTAAGGGTAGCAGTACGTTTAAAGTGGCTACTTGGCATATACTATGTGTATCAATTTAAACGTACCCCGGAGTCAATGCCAAACCCGAACTCAATAACAAAAACAAAACAAAAATAGAAGAGTTTTAGAAACAGTTCGTGTACGAAACTAAACCCAAAAACAAGATCTACGACATATACGTACACATACAACCAAAAACACGTATCAAGAACACACCCCGGGCCCTTCAACTTTTTACACTACTAGAAACATATTTTTTCGCATGTTAAACTAGCAAAATCTATGCTGTTTACACAAAACAAACGTAAAACCACTGTGAAAAACATACAAAACCCCACACAACTCCACATATTCAAGGTCAAAAAAATAAGGCAGTTACGAAAACAATGAAAATAGCGAAGCAAAACTAGTACAAAGCAATGGCATGCATGGTGGAAGAACATGAAAAGTCAAGAAAGAATACAAGAACTTACAGAAAGGAAGGAGAAAATGTAGAGGCTTCACAAAGAAATGCTCCGATGATCTCCAATACAAATCTCTGAAAACTTTTTTTGCTCTCTCGACTAAATGTTGTGCAAAGAGAAAAAAGAGAAAGAAGGGAGGTAGTTATAGAAGGAAGAGGGGCAGGAGAAAGATGAACGGTTTTTTGAGGTAAAAATTAACCCCCCACCCCCCGTGGCACCCTCCGATTGGTCCCAGAAAGTAACTGCACAGCAGTTATTACACGACTTGTCACGTAATCATTACGTGTGCGTGACTTTTTAGGAGAAAATGGGGACATTAAAAAACTGGCACACTCAAAAGATACATATATTTATACGCGTGTATCTTTGACCCCGGCTGGAATCCCAACAGTCTTCTGCCACTTCGGATTTTCAGCTTCAGCTTTTCAGAGTCCGGTCAAATCAAAAGTCAGGATTGTCCTTATCCACCAAACCTTGCCCAAAATTCAAATTTCAAAATCATAATGACTAACCTAGTCAACCCCGGAGTCTCATTCCCATTTGACCCCGGCGTTAGGGGGCAACAAATCAAATAAGCCCCCAAAATTTTTCTAAGTACTTCAAGGAATCCCACCTTGAACTAAAATCAAATGACTAACCAAGTCAACCCCGGAGTGTCATTCCCATTTGACCCCAACGTTAGGGTGCAACAAATCAAATAAACCCCCAAAATTTTTCTAAGTACTTCAAGGAATCCCACCTTGAACTAAAATCAAATGACTAACCAAGTCAACCCCGGAGTCTCATTCCCATTTGACCCCGGCGTTAGGGGGCAACAAATTAAATAAACCCCCAAAATTTTTCCTAAGGCGTTGCGGCACAATGATAACTAATCTACTCCCCCATCCGGGCAAACCCGCATAAGGGAGTGGGGGGCAAATGATAACCTATATTAATACAGGCCCAACAACAGAGGCCCAGGGCCCAACAAAAAAAGCCCAGGAAACACTCAGCTTTAACACTGGAGAGCTCAGGACGCGTGGCAACATCATCACCGTCCAGGTACCCCGGATCCAGAACATTCCTACGGTCCGTATTCGATAGTACTTCGGCGCATCCCAAACGTCCACACGCCCTATAGTCCAAAAGACACGCCTACGGTCCAGATTAAAAGGTACAAACCCCTAAACCCTAGTACGAGGCCTATAAAAGGCAGGACAAAAGGAAGGTTACAGGTTACACTCTCTCTCACATATAATTACATATACACACATGCGTACACACTATAAAAACACATGCATAATTCCCGTTTTACCCCTTTCCTCCTTCAAAACCCTTTCTCATTCTCACACCGGAGGTGCCGCGGGGACGTCACCCCCCTCCGGTTTTGTTTTGTAGCTTCCCACCCTACAGCTACACCGCACGCCGCCGTCATTTCTGCCAAAACGGAGCTTAAGTCCGGGCCAAGCGAGGAGAGGACCCCGGGGCGAACTGGGATTATCATTGAATATACATTATGTCTTTGTTTGCGAAGATTTGGTGGGTTTGGATTGTGGCTGAGATGGTAAAAATGACAGAAATAGCCAATTTTTGAAGAAATTTAACCAAAATAGTCATTATGAAAAAAGTGACTAATTTTAACTAATTGAATACTGTCAGTTGGGTATCTCAATTTATATAGAATACTCCATTAGTTGGTATCTCATATAAAGTGAATACTAACAGTTGGGTATCCCATCGGTTCGAGTTCGCTAACTTTTTAGAAATTGGTCATTTTTGTTAATTTTATGTAAAGATAGGCTAAATGGACTATTGTTTTGGTGTTTTTTGAATATGAGTTGTTCTTAAATTCAAAGTCTTTCTTTTCAACTTCAGTTTCTTAAAGACATCTAGAGCTTGATGATTTATAAATTTGTTTGATTTTTATTTTTAGTTTTGGTGAATTTTATTTATGTATTTTATTTCATAATCTCATGTGCAAGATACTTATTTTAGTCAGAACCAGGAGACAGTGGCAAATTAATTTTCTTAAGAACGAAAACAACACATGAAAGTCAGGCCAACCTTCAGGTAGATCCACAGGTTGTTGATAAGAAACAGAAGTTGAAGTCCTTGGCAAAATTAAAGATGTCTCCAAAAGTCCTTGACAAAATTACAAGTCATTGACATTGATCAAAAACATGAAGAAGAATATTGACCAGCATGGAAGTCACAGAAGAAAGAATATTGACCAGCATGGAAGGGCTGACTTGAGCACTAGTAACATGATTGATTTTTACAGATTGAGATTAGTTGTACTTATTGTTGGAATAATTTTTTAAGAAAGATAGATGTCTTGGGTTAGAATATTTTTTTATTTTATTTGCTGATTTTGAATTCAGTCGGGTAATAATATGTACTAGTTGGTAACCGTTAGCACGGGTCCGAAATTATAAATAATATTATCACAATATTATTTGTATAAAACTCCAACTCATAATCTGTGTAAAATACAAATCTCAATATAATAGATAAAATGGTAGTAAAATATGTAGTTAAAAAAATTGAAGTTAAATGTAATTCTAAAATTTCACCTTATAGTTATAGTTATACATGCACCTAATATTTACTTATACAAATCTGACATATTAACTTATTAATACGATTATTTTAAGTAAAAGGACGCTTCGATGTTCAGATGTTCAGCAACAAATAAAAATTGAAGGAAAATAAAATTTACAGAGAGTAGAAGTTAATTTTTGTCAATTGAGATTTTATTACATTAAATTTTAAAAATAGTTGCATAATTTTTTAGTGAGTACTAAGATTTTGGACCTAAACATGATTTTCCTATTCTACTATAGATAGTTGATAATCCAAAACACGGACTGAGACTAAAAATATCGAATTAATATTTGTAGAGAATTATTCATAATTTGTGCGAAACACGAATTAAAATTAATATATTAATATCAAATATTAAATTGGTACTTGCAAAAAATAGTTATGTGGTAAAAAAAATCGAATCAGTTATAAAGTTTTCCACTATAATTCTAGTTTTGCATTGTTTTACTTGATATAAAATTCTAACATATTAGTTTTATTTCTGTGAAACGAATTGTATCTCTATCTTACGAACCAAATATATGTTCTTTAGATAATGTAATATTAATTAATATTATTTGATAATTATCTTATAATTAGCCTTTTCAATATAGTTTATTTAATATTACCTAATTATCGATAAGAATTAATTTACAAATTAAAGTAAATAGATGTTATTAAACTTAATTTAATATTACTTAATATAATCTAAATACAGCCCATAAATTTGTTATTCTTAAAATATCTTTTTTAATTTTAAGTAAATAAACGTTGTGATGGACAGTAACAAATACGATCGTTAAATCAATAATTTTCAGTTTAAAAGTTAATAAATGTTACTAAAGTCATTTGCTATTACTTAATTATTTTTAAAATAATATTATCCAATTTAAAAGTAAACTGACACTTGACACTAACTAATAGAAAATAAAGTTCACGACGAATAGAAGTCAATTAGTGTTAATAGTTTACTTTGTGGTTTGTAGTTTTTCAAAATAAAAGTAAATTTATGTTATTTTACTTAATTTAATGTAACTTTATAAATTTTTAATATAATTTAGAAATAAATAAAGTTTACAGAGAATATAAGTCAATTCGTGTTAGTAATTTACAAAGAATAGAAGTCATGTGTTAAAAACAAAGTTTATAGAGAATAGAAGTCAACTTATGTCAGGTAAGTACCAAAATTTGGTAATTTGGTACTTTTCGCACCAAATTATACATGGTTTTGCTTATTAATAAAGAGTATAAATTAGTCGAGCTTTGGAAATTAAGTGATTTGCAAATTAAGTTTTTTTAGTATTGTAGTTAGTATATTGTCTAATGGCATTAAAGGGATCAAAAAAGTTCAAATATTTCTTGTTAAAATATGTTTAAAACATAGGATTTTCTGCACTATGCTCATAGTCACACAATAATAAGAATATATGTGTCAAAATTTGATTGATTTTTCAATCATAAATGTTGATGGACCCCTGCATTTACATCAATTTCATCAATAAAAACAATAAAAATTCATAAAATTTAATATTTAATGTGTGTCCATGGCCACAGTAGATTAAACCCTTAAAAGATTAGTTAAAACCCAATAAATAATATGAATAGAGAGATATAATAACAAATTTCATTCAAATACTGATGTTAAAAAGCTCTACTACATGAATATCAACAACAGTTTCAAAGGAAAATTGATGTTAAACTGTGTTTTTTCACAACGGTTTCATATAGATAACAGGATGTCTCAACTACCAACTTACATCACAATGTTTTTAGAAATGATGTTAAATATACAATTGTTTATCAAGGATTGATGTTAATTTCTCTTAATAATTTGTGTGTTAAATATTTAAATAGGCTTAATCATCCTAATATAGCATTACTCAACTTGACATTGCTCCATTAATATTACAAAAATATCTTTCAAAAACGTTGTGTAAGACTGTTTTATCACATATCTATGTAAAAATACTTTAACATTACTTAGGAAGATATCGGTCATTTTTTACAAAGAATGTATAAGGCCTTATTTTTAGTAGTGAATATTAAATGATATTTTTTTTAATTTTTACTATTATATCATGTTAAGTAATATATGGTTCTATGCGTTCCCCGGTTTAAAGAACACATCTTCTTCAAAAATTGCATAAAAACTGGCATTGTGTAATTCGTAAAAGCCCACAATGCATGGTATCTGCAGCTTCATGCAATAGGCCCAACCTACATATTGGGTAGGTTGGCTCTTGTGTTTATTCACCTACACCAACCAGCCTTTCCTGTTTTAGCAGACTTGAAGAGTAATTAAGAGGAGATTAAAGAAAGCATTATCAAAATGGGATTATCTTAAAAGAAGACAACACCACAACAACCAATATTTAGCTATAATAATTCAGTCATATTGAAGGAAGAATGATAGCAACATGTCAACCTATATTCCCATAATGCTCCACTTGACTTTCCAAAATTTCTATGTAGCAAAGTTTATCTAGTAAAATTCTAGGTGATTTTTATAATTTTTTTAAAATTTATGATAATGAAAAAACATAAAATTTTATTTACAAGGGACACGTGTCCCCCGTGCCCCTTACTAGATTCTCTTTTGGCTGCAATGTTGAATCATGTATACTGCAGAACAAGATTGAAACGAACTTTTTTTTTCTCCGTCCAGAAGTTTGAAACAAAACTTGATTAAACTGAAAGAGAGAAATTTAAGATGAGCCCCAAAAGTTGATTAGGATTTATTAATTGGTCTGAATTCAATGGTAAGATATATCAAGCACAATAATGCATTTGCAGGAAAAAGGGTCACAAAATGCCTTTGGAATTGGGCTCCATAATTTTTTGGCTTGTATGCAAATTAAGTCTGTGTTAGCATGCACTGAGGTAGCTTGTAATATCAATCATTTTCTTTCAATTTTGTGATTTGATTGGGTGTAACAATTGAAAATGATGTTATGTTGCACTATATTAACTATACACTAGTTACATAACATAGTTTACAAGTTACACTAGTTGTATAAATCTCTCATTGTTATTTGTTACAGGTACTATATATGCTCTTCAAGCTGCATTAACCATATCTGTAAAATTAATTATACACACCGCCCAAAGGCCCAAGTCTATGTTGTATGATGTATAGTGAGGCCGTGAAGGTGTAGAATACAGAGGCAACAGCAACTGCATGCAATCTCCCCACTCTATTTATCTTTATCCGTGACTGTGTGGTCCACTTTCAATCTATCATGACCAACACAGAGGAAAGGCAACTCTATTCCCAATTATATTTTCAACATTCAACTATTTCCTCATTTTCCCCTTTTTTTACTAATGATGCCATGCACAAACGGTTGCGGAATCAGGATTTCAACGATCATGAGATATAGTGTTTTCGATATTAAATAGACCAATTTTTTTTGTTTATTAAACTTTAGCTATTCAACCTGGACTTGAAATAAATTCTACTAATTTTCAACTAATGAAGCCTAGACAACCACTTCCCTCAAGTGTGATTAAGTAGAAGAATTATAGACTTTGAAAGTACATAGTGCCAGCAGTAAAAATGAGACCTTGTAAGAGGGTCACAGACTCACATGCTCACTGTTCCCTGGAAGAAACCATGTCATGTCTACTTATAAATAATATTATAAATAATAAAGTTAAATATATGGCGCCAGGTTCAACTGCTATCTGCTTATAATGAACCCGTGTCACTAGTTTGTCTCTCTTGTCACTCACACTCGTTCCTTGTTTTCATATATTTCTCCACCTTATTCCTAGCCTTTTCACACAAAACATCTGGTATCACCAATCTTCAGGTCCAAATTCTATACATTTTTCTTCACTTTTGTGCTGGGAAGAAATTAGCTTGGTAAATAATCTTTTTTCTTGTGCATGTGTGTGTTTAAGGATAATGCTACTGGTAGCTACTTTTTCTTTGTGGAAGTGTGAGCAGAGTACTTTTACTAGAAATTAAGCAAATTAGATGCACAAGTGTAATTAAATTAGTTGGTATAGCTATTACTTCATTTTTAAGTACTACTCTACCTCCAATTTTTTGGTTTCATCTGGTGTCACATGTTACACACACATACACCAAACTAAAGTTTAATCTCCAATACAGGGCTTTTGTGTGTTTCTGCATTTAGATAGAGGTAAGATTGTTATAGAGTTGGATTCGAGAAAGTCCTTGCATATCATCTCTTGGTAAATGCTATATCCGTTTCCAGATTGTTGGAGTTCTTCTTTACTAGCAATGTGCTTAACTCCACAATTAAGCAACACATTTCTGCATAATTTATAAATCTGAAGTGTTTTGACAGTGCTTAGAATGTTTTCTAGTGTTAAAATAATGCAAATCCTACCGTCCAAACATGTGGTTCGATTTATCTTACATTCTACAATTGCAAGTGATCATAGTTTTTGTTCTTCTGCAGAGCAGCTGCAATATTATATTTTGCATATACTTTGTTTATACATCAGTTTAGTACCTAAGGAATCTTTAGGTTGTAATGTATTTTGAGGCTTCCATTTATCCTCCCAAATGCTAATATTATTTATTTTAATTGCCAACATTGTGTTGTAGTTTCTGCGATGACTGCAAGTTTTAGCAATGCAATACTTCTGGTCCTCCTTATGTTTACAAGCTCGATCTGCTACTCAGAGCAACTATCCTCATCGCAAGCGCAGACTCTTCAAAGAATTCAGGGCCTTCTAAATTATCCAAGTGAACTAAGCAGCTGGACTAACAACACAGATTTCTGCAATAACGAACCAACTCCATCGGTTACCGTTATATGCTATGAAGATAGCATAACACAGCTGCACATTATTGGGGAAAAAGGAGCTTCTCCATTACCTCGAAATTTTTCTATTGAATCTTTTTTTACTACCCTTGTGAGGCTTTCTAACATAAAGGTCCTTACATTGGTTTCCCTTGGAATGCGAGGTCAATTGCCTAGTAAGATTGCACGTTTAGGGTCGCTGGAAATACTAAATATAAGCTCAAATTTCTTTCATGGAGCAATTCCTCAAGAAGTCTCATCCTTAAGAAACCTCCGCACACTTATACTTGATGAGAACATGTTTCAAGATAGAGTTCCGGATGGGCTCAGTAAGTTGTCACTTTTGGCTGTTCTAAGTGTTAGGAAAAATAAGCTAAATGGATCTCTTCCAGAATTTTTAGGAAACTTGGAGAATCTGAGAGTTCTTGATTTGTCGCATAACAAGTTAACGGGAGAGGTGCCTGATATGAGCAGCTTGAGGCACTTGCAAGTGCTTGAGTTGGAAGATAACCTTCTTGGACCTCAATTTCCGAATATTGGAAGCAACACATTAGTTACTCTTATATTGAGGAAGAACAAGTTCATGTCTGGCATACCAGAAAAGGTGAACTCTTTTTATCATCTTCAACGGCTCGATATATCTTTCAATAGATTTATTGGACCCTTTCGGTCTTCTTTGCTCTCTCTGCCATCAATCACTTATCTGAATATAGAAGGAAACAGATTCACTGGAATGCTTTCAGAAAATATGTCTTGCAATCCCCAACTTGAACTTGTGGACTTAACTGGAAATTTGTTGACCGGAAAACTACCTAGCTGTCTCCAGTATGAAACCAAAACCAGGATTGTGTCCTATGCTAGAAATTGTTTAGTTGGTGAGGATAAAAGCCAGCATGCGGTGTCCTTTTGTCGAAATGAAGCTCTGGCTGTGGGAATTTTACCTGATCGTCACAAGTCAAAACAACACTCCAAGACTGCGCTTGCCTTGAGCATGTCAGCAGGGACTGTTGGGGTAACTATAGTGGTTGTTATAGTCTTCTTGGCTGTTAGAAGAGTGCACACAAAAAAAATGGTCAAGTCACCTTCAACAAGATTAATACAAGAAAATGCATCAATAGGGTACACCTCAAAGTTTCTTCAAGATGCAAGTAAGCTCATCTTCTAGATTAATTATTACTTTCTCTGGTTTTTATTAAATGTCTAATTTGTTGCTAAGTAGTACATTTAAGCCAGTCAATAAATCAAACACTAGTTTTCTCTTTGGCTAGAACTCTTTGTGATCACTTCAATGTAACTAAAAAAATCTTGATGTTTTACCTATTGTTCTTGCAGGGTATATATCTCAAGCAATGAAGCTTGGAGCACTTGGTGTTCCAGCTTATCGAAATTTTTCACTGAAAGATATTGAGGATGCAACTAATAACTTTGATACAACAACTTTATTAAATGAAGGTTCATACAGTCAGGTGTATATCTTGTCAAGTTGTCCTGTCATGTTATGCGCTATTGTATTTCTTCATGTGTTATTTTCTGCTTCTCTAGCTTGTGATACATATATTAAGCACAAACAAATTGATTACTATGCTTCTCGAAAGGCCGTGTTTTCATGTAAAAGCCCCTTCTTGGTGATAGTTGGATAGTGTATATTAAACATGCATAGAGAATTCTTGTTCCAGCGCAGCAAGAGGCTGCCTGCTAAAATTTATGTGCCTCATCTTTAGTCTGTGACATTTTCTCTCGTGACTAGTAGACTATGTTATTCTTGTTACAAGAAATAAGCATGGATTTCTTCATGATTGCAGATGTACAGAGGTGAGCTGAGGGATGGTTCCCTCATTGCTATTAGGTGCCATCATATGAACAGAAGGGACAACAGTCAGAGTTATATGCATCATCTAGAAATATTATCAAAACTAAGACATCAACATTTGGTTAGTGCTCTTGGTCACTGCTTTGATTATCAGTTGGATGATTCAAGTGTCAGCAGAATATTTCTCGTATTTGAATATGCACCAAACGGGACCCTAAGGGATTGGATATCTGGTAGGTATCTACGAAATTTTACATATTTATTAGCCTCTTGGTGGAACAAGATTTCAAATATCAGTCTCTGCCTTCACTCAGCGTGTCAATTTTAGGAAATCAGTTTTGTTTTAGGAAGTCACTTAGTTGTGTTTTATATGCAGAGAGACGCGGTAACCACAAGTTAACTTGGTCCCAGCGTATAGCAGCTGCAATAGGGGTTGCTAAGGGTCTTCAATTTCTTCATGCGGGAATTGTGCCAGGTGTATTCTCAAATAAATTGAAGATAACAGATATTTTACTGGATCTGAACCTTGTAGCAAAAATCAGCAGTCACAATCTGCCTTTGTTAACAGAATTTATGGGGAAGGTATGAGAAAAGGTTATATATGCTATCTTAACCGTATTTTTGAAGGTGTGCTTTTAGTTAATGTCGTAATCAACGTGCAACAGGTTGCCAGCCAAATTTCATCTGCTGGACCTAAAGAAGTTGACAGTGCAAGGTCTGTTTATACTTTCAAGCGTTATGATTTGAATGTTCGATCAAACTAAATTCAAATGAAGTTCTAGTTTTATGTTAAATATATACTAGTCTACTACTGATTAAGATAAAAGAAATGTGCCTATTTCTACAACTGATTAACTTAAATATCTGTTGTTTGTCAGGATTGCATATCAGGAGAAATCTGATATATATGACCTTGGAGTAATACTACTAGAGATCATTGTGGGGAAACATATCAATAAAAAAGATGAAGTTGATATTTGTCGACACCAGGTAAGACTTAAGAGCATTCCCATAATTAGGCATACCTTTGGTTTTAGTCTTTAAATGGTTAAAATTGAGGATTCAACCATGGCAACAGGGCTCTATCCAACCTCCCCCATTGTTTAAAGGTCATGAGTATGGATCTTTACTCCCCATGCAATAAAAATCCAATGCATTCAAAAAATTGAACATATTAATTACTAAAAAAAGGATGAATTAAACAAATGTTTCCTTCATTGCTGATGCATGCAGTTGGAAGCAAGTATAACAGCTCATATCGCAGCTCCAAACGGCGTGGTGGATCCAGAAGTTCAAGATTCATATACTAACGAGTCACTGAAGACAGTGATGCAAATATGCAATAGGTGCTTACTCGAAGATCCAGCAGATAGACCTTCTATCGAGGATGTTCTGTGGAATTTACAGTTTGCAGCTCAAATTCAAGACTCCTCCCAGAGCAATGAAGGGTCCCCATCCTCTCCAAGTACTCAACCTCAACGTTTACAAATGACTGTTAAATAGCTGCAGATTTAAGGTACTGCTCGTTGTTTTCATTATAATTGCAAACGACATCCATGCATGCTTAAAATCATTGAAATATGATATCATTTCGATTAGCACAAAAAAAAGACTTATTTTCCTCCGCTTTCTTCAGTCCCTAAACATTGAGTATCTTTCTTAATACCTTCCTTATTTCTGTGTAACAGATGTATAGAGTATGCCTACAGAAGAGGAAAAGAGAGGAAAAGCATCACGATAGCACAATTAACTCAAAAATGTTGCTCAGATAATAATTATTCACATCACTCCCTCCCCTGTAATATATGCAGCAGTTGCAAACTCGGCTAGTTCTCCAAATTTTTAATGTTTGTTAGTACTTAGTACTGTTGTAGAACTAGTCACTAGTGTGCAAGTATGCGCTTGAAGCAGGGTATGTTGGTTTGGTTTCGGATCGGATTTACTTTCAAATTATGATATATTTGGAGACCATTCGGATCGGATCGGATATGATTCGGTTCTGATCTAATTCGAACTAAAATTGGATGAAATTCGGATTAAGATCGGACAAAATTCGGTACAAATATTTTCGGATCATAACTTATTAATTATTTCAATTTGTAAGACTTTAATTTTTTTTATATTTAATTTAGTATTTTTAATATAATTTAATGTATTTTTGCAAAAGAATATGATTAAATAAGTATGTTATCATAAAGATAAAATTGGTTAAAGTATGAATTTTACTTATTTCGGGTCATATTCGGTTCATGTAATATATTATTCGGTTTTGATCTTTTCCAAGTTATAATCAGATATTGTTTTTCAAATAATTTTCAGGTAATTTTTAGTTTGTGTAATTTTCAGATCAGTTTAAATCAATTTTCGATTTTTGAATAATTATTAAATATATGATTCGGACTGATCAAATATCGATTTCATGAATTTTAATTTAATTTTTCGGATCCAGACTCATTTTGCTTGTATAATTCACTGGTATATGTGCATGAAGTAGGGTATGTTGGTTCTTCTTCAGGATCCTAGGAGCTTCATAAAAAGTTGAAACCATACAAAGTTGTCTTTATTCGTTGAACTCAAATGTGTGGCAAAGAATAACAAGTAATCGGGTTTGTTCATGGACACACGTTAATTTCTAAAATCATATGAATTTGTAGTATTTTTATTGGTGGAATTGATGTAAATATAAGTGAGTCTATCAATATTTACGATTGAAAAACCAATCAAATTTTGACACTTATCTTTTTATTGTGTGCTCATGGGCACACAACAGAAGAAGCTGATCAATGACTTGCAGCTGCATGATAAATATTATGAAGCTGAAGAAGTGAACTTGAAGTTTCTGCTCACACTCCCTGACCATTTGGAACAAAAAATTTCAGCAATCAGAGAAGGAAGAGATTTGAGCAGATTGACTCTGGAAGTTTTATATGGAATCTTAAAAACATATATATTGTATATGATTCAAAAGAAATCATTAAGAACTAGTCAAGGGCATATTGTAGATGGTTCAAGTGCTCTTATTGTTAATGAAAGCCAGACCTCTAATGATGAGCCAAGATTCCACACTCCAAGTGTCTCAACTAATGAGCAAAGAAACAATGATTCACAAGAACAAGTCATACTGGAATTGGAAGAAGATGAGTTCTACACCTTGGGTGAACTTGATGAGCTAGATCAATCAATGGCCTATCTGGCAAGAAAGTTCTCTAACATTAGAGTAAAGAAGCCAAGATTCTTCAAGGGAAAAGGACAATCATTCAACAAAGACAGCAGTCGGAAAGGAAAAGGGAAGTACACATCTGATAGCAAAAATGGCTACAAAAATGGATCCATTGATAGATCAAAGATAATGTGCTATAACTGTTGATAACTCCTGGTGGCGGGGCTTTTCCTTCGACATCTTGCCTGGATCCTTCACCGCGGCGGTGGTGTAGCTGTGGTGGGGTTCCTACAAAATAACACCGGAAGGGGGGTTTGGGTCCCGCAGCGCCTCTGGTGTGAGAGTAAGAACTCGCTTTTGGGGAAGATGAAGATAGATAGGAATGCAAGGTGACTGTGTGTGTATATGAGTGTAAGAGAGTGATTAACCCTAAAACCTTTCCTCCTTTGGCTATTTGTAGGCCAAGGGTAGGGTTTAGGGGTTGGTACCTTTTAATCATAGTCGTTGGTTCTAGGAGCGAAGGACACCTGGCTGGAGCGGATGCTTTACACGTATCGAGACGGGACTGGTTGGGAAATGTTCTGAGGATCTTCTGACACGTGCCTTGATTATTCCCATGATTGATGGGTGACAGTTGTCCCTATCATGCGTTTCGGCATGTGCCTCACGTGCTGGGACCTCCCAAGGTTGGGCTTGCGGAACTGGGCCAGTTAGGACTAGTAGTGTGCGGGACTGGATTAAGTTAGGAGTCCGGGCCTGGTCCTTGCAGGAGCTACATGTATTATCATGTGCCCTCACTCCCTTATGCAGATTTTCTACATGGGGGAGTAAGGTTGGTTTGTCTTATGAATTTGAGTTGTGCTTGCCCCCCAGTCCAGATTGTGTTGAGTTCAGCCAATCAGGACTAAGGTGAGTTGTCTTTAGAAGAATTTGAGCTTTTATTTCCCCCCAGTCCGGATTGTGTTGAGTTCAGCCAATCAGGACTAAGGTTAATTGTCTTTAAAAAGATTTGAGTTTTGCTTGCCCCTCAGTTCGGACTATATTGAGTTCAGCCAATCTAGACTAAGGTGAGTTGTCTTTAGAAGAATTTGAGTTTTGTTTGCCCCCCAGTCTGGATTATGTTGAGTTCAGCCATTCAGGACTAAGGTTAGTTTTCTTTAGAAGGATTTGAGCTTTTCTTGCCCCCCAGTCCGGACTGTGTTGAGTTCAGCCAATCAGGACTAACGTGAGTTGTCGTTAGAAGAATTTGAGCATTGCTTTCCCCCCAGTCCGGATTGTGTTGAGTTCAGCCAATCAGGACTAAGGTTAGTTGTCTTTAGAAGGATTCGAGCTTTTCTTGCCCCCAGTCCGGACTGTGTTGAGTTCAGCCAATCAGGACTGTGGTGAGTTATCTTTGGAAGAATTTGAGCTTTGTTTGCCCCCAGTCCGGATTGTGTTGAGTTCATCCAATCAGGAGTAAGGTTAGTTGTCTTTAATATGATTCGAGCTTTTCTTGCCCCCCAGTCCGGACTGTGTTGAGTTCAGCCAATCTGGACTAAGGTGAGTTGTCTTTGGAAATTTTGAGCTTTTCTTGCCCTCCAGTCCGGGTTGTATTGAGTCCTCGGCTCTGGACTGGAAGTTGAAACGGTTTTGGGTCTTTCCCCCCAATAATTTAAATTATTACTGTTGTCTTTTTTCAAAAGACGTGCAGTAATAATTACTTCAATTAATAAATGTGTATATATATATACTACTGTGTATATATAATGCTTCTTGATGATCGGCCTAGATTTGGCCACGTGGGCGGCCCATTCATTTTTCACCGTGCCTATAAAAGGCACCATCCCCCTTCTTTTCCTTTTTTACCTTTGCTTTTCTCTCTTTTGCCTTTTTCTTTTTCCTGTGAACCTTTTTCAACGTGTTTTCATAGGAGATTCCTGAAGTTTTTTGTTCGTCGATCGATCGTCCCCAATCACTCCGTAATCTCTGACTTGTAAGCTTTCTTTTTGCTTCTTTGCACTTTTCCTTTTGTATCTGTTTTCTGGGATACATTTGTTTTCTTTTGTTTTGGATTTAAGTTGTTCATTTGTTTTGTGTTTGTTTGAATGTGTGTGTGTATATTTGTATGTATATGTGTTTGTGTTATGTTTTGGTTTTTGATTTCGTTTAGGTAGTGTTTCTGGTTTTAGGGTTTGTAGATTGGTCCGGACTTGTAGAATGAGTCTGGACTTGTATTGCATATGTTGTTTGTTGTTGTTTTGGCTGGTTGTGATTAGAGTCCGGACTATGCTTCTGGTTTGGTTGGGTTATTGGTTATGAGTAGTCCGGACTCGTGTTTGGGGTTATTCTGTCTGGGGTTTATGGATTGATAGTGGATCTTGTAGTCCGGGTCTCCGGACTGGTTGCTTGTAACTTTAATAAAATTGAACTTAAGGTAGTCTGTACCACTAGGATTCAAGATAAATAAATTGTAGGGATTTAGACTAACCTTTATCATGTGTTTTAGGTTTATGGTCCGGACTAAAGCTCGTGCAAAGGCTTACATCTCCTGCTACCCGGGCCCGTCAGATTCAGATTTGTCTTCTGATTTTGAGCACATTGAAATGGGGAAGAAGGCATCTACATCTGGTGCCAATTCCATTACTAAGTTGACCGTAGGAAAGATTTCTCCTAGGAGGGTGCCATGTACTCCGGAGGGGTTATGGGTCGATGTACCGAACTATTTCATCACCAAGAGTGAGGAAATAGAAAGTAGCTGGTATTATAGGAGTATCTGGTCCGGCTATGCAGGGCAACCCAATGCTGGTCCGGGGCCGTATGACCGTGAAGAGTTTGATAGGTGGTTTGCGGGTAGTATTGTGGCCAAGGAGCCTTATGAGCTAAAAGATGAGTATGTTGCCTTGGATCATGCGGCGCAAGACCCATCCATCCGGGCTACCTTTCAGTTGGATTCCCGGATTGAATGGAGGTGGTCGGAGCCCGGTGAGCGGATCTACCATAGACCGGCGGATGGCTTCGTTTCGGTGTGGTTGGAGCATCTGCGCTCCGGGTGGAATCCGCACTGGCACCTCTTTCTTAAACATCTTTGTAAATATGAGTACCAGTTGTCTCCGATGTAGATAACCCCCAATGGGATAAAGTGGATGACTTGGTTCATTGTTTGCTGCAATCAGTTCATGGTGCAGCCTACATTCAGGTTGTGGCACCATATATTTAGTTTGCTTAGGTCTAGCCAGATGCCACTGTATGAGCTTCGATTCCGGGCTTCGGAGTGTGGCTATGCTTCTTCTTATAGGCCGGTTATCCAACAGTCCTCCCTGAAGCACTGGAATGGGGAGTTGATTATGCTGAGGGGTCTAGATTTGCGCTATCTCCCTCATATTGTTCATGAGAGAGTCCGTACTAGGTTCCCTCGAGCCACTCTCCGGGGGGATGCAATCTGGATGGCTTTCACTTTCTGTGAATGTTTGGGTATTCAGCTGACCCGAGACACCTTCATGGTTCATAAGACTATGCATCGGTTAGGATGTAAGTTTTTTGTTTTTATCCGGACTAGGTCTTTTTTCTTGCTTGTGATGTTTTGTGGTCATGTATTTGTGCTTATAATTTTTCTTGTTGATTCTTTGGCAGGTTTACCTCACTTCAATCCGGACATGTCATTTTCTTCTTACAGTGATGCTTTGAAAGGGCTGGGAATTGCCTTTAAGTTGAAAAGGAAGACTTATGTTACAGGCTCCGGATCCAATCCTGCTCCGGAGGAAGGGTCTCAAAGTAATGTTTTTTCCAGACCAGAATCTGGGGAACAGGAGAGGGCTCCGCATAAGGAAGATGATGTTGAGCTCGGTGACGAGTTTGAGAATCTGGAGGAGATAGAGCCTTTGGGGAAGGTTCCTGAGGTGGATGTCACTCGGAGGAGGAAGAGGCTTCAGAATATTGGTTCGAAGCCTCCCCGGGGTGGGAAGGTTGATCTTGGTGCTGAGTCCGGAGCGGACAAGGGTAAGGGCTTGGCAGGCGAGCGTCCGGAGAGGAGCAGTCTGGGGTTGGATATTAAAGTTGCCCATTTTATGGTTGAGATTCCCTCGGCCGCCGACTGGAAGGAGATGAATGCCTCCGTATTCGATTCCACGATGAAGGAATGTACTCGTCTCTGGGGCCAGCTATGCAATTTTTTCTTTTCTTGCTCCGTTTCTTCTATTTTTGCTTTGTGAATTTTTCTTAGATTTGTAACTTTTTCTTTGTAGCTTGGTGGGTACATGGCCTGAGCTGCTTCTCTTGCATACAATAAATTGAAGAATTCCCGGACCACAATTACTGACAAGGATACAAAGATTGGGGAATTGAGGGATCAGATTATCGTGAAGGATACTTCTTTGTTGGGGCTGAACAAACATCTCAGCGAGGTTACAACCCGCGCTGAGAATGTTGAGAAGGAGGCTGTGGATCTGAAGTCCGAACTAGCTAAGCTCCGGAAGCAGATATCTGTTGTGAGGCCAGAGGCTGAAGTTATTGTAGCTTACAAGAATTCTGAGGAATATGACAGGGCTATCGCTAACATCGATGCTCTGGAGATTGGTCGTTGTTGGGTAATTGCCGAGAAGCATATCAAGACTAATCTGGAGGCGAACTGGGATAGCTTTGTTGAAGAATTCATTAAAGCCAAGCAGAATATCGAGGCTGGGCTCGGGGATCCGGAGCCTTTCGACGGTCCATGCCCTAGTTTCCTTCCTCCAAATGCTCCGGATTCTTAGTTTTTTGTGTGCATTATGAACTTGTTGTGGTTTTAAGACTTCTAATTGATTTGTAATTGTAATATCGTACTTAACTCCGGGTTTTATTGGCCCGGTTAACTTTTGATGTGATTGCTGTTTGATTTTATTTTTGCTTTGCTGCTGTGTTTGCTTTAGAATATTTTTTTCTAATTTTATATGTTTGCTTCAGTCCTGGCCCAGTTTTGCTTAGAAAATTAATTCTAAGTATATATGTTTGCTCTAGTCCAGACTACTATTTGGTCCGTACTGGTGGTGGCCTCTTTACTTAGAAAATTAATTCTAAGTAAATGTGGTTGCTCTTAGTCCAGACTAATATTTGGTCTGGACTAGTGGCTGCTTTTTTACTTAAAAAATTAATTCTAAGTGAATATGAGTGCTCTAGTCCAGACTAATCTTTGGTTCGGACTAGTTGTTGCTTTTTTACTTAGTAAATTAATTCTAAGTATATATGTTTGTTCTAGTCCAGACTAGTAATTGGCCCGGACTAGTGGTTGTTCTTTACTTAGTAAATTAATTCTAAGTAGATATGTTTACTGTAGTCCATACTAATAACTAGTTCGGACTAGTGGTTGCTTTTTTTTCTTTTTTTTTGCTTAGAAAATTAATTCTAAGTACATATATTTGCTCTAGTCCAGACTACTATTTGGTCCGGACTAGTGGTGGCCTCTTTACATAGAAAATTAATTCTAAGTAAATGTGGTTGCTCTTAGTCCAGACTAATATTTGGTCCGGACTAGCATTTACTTTTTTGCTTAGAAAATTAATTTCAAGTGTATATGTTTGCTCTAGTCCAGACTAATATTTGGTTTGGACTAGTGGTTGCTTTTTGCTTAGAAAATTAATTCTAAGTAAATGTGGTTGCTCTTAGTCCAGACTAATATTTGGTCCGGACTAATTTTTGCTTTTTTTTACTTGGAAAATTAATTTTAAGTGAATATGGTTGCTCTAGTCTAGACTAATCTTTGGTCCGGACTAGTGGTTGCTTGTTTTGGATAGATTTAATAAATGTAATGTAGAGAAATGTTTTTCATTAATCCGTAGTTTCATTCATACAAAATATAAGGAAAAGCAAACTGGTTGTTTGCCATATTGGCTACAATATTTTGGTTACTTTGTTTGCTTTTTTCTATTGGTAGAACTTCCTTAGTCTGAGTCCATGCCATGTATTGGGGACTTCTGAGCCATCCATGTTCAGGAGTTTGTAGATTCCTGATCTCAGGACTTCTTTGACCTTGTATGGTCCTTCCCATTTGGGCATTAGCTTTCCAATATTTGTAGGATCTAATGCTTCCGTGTCTCGAAGAACCAGGTCTTCAACTTGGAAGTTTTTGACTCTGGACTTCTTACTGAAATGCTCCATGGTCTTCTCCTTGTATCTTTCCATTTTTTGTACAGCTTGGTCCCGGACCTCATCGATTAACTCCATATTTGTTCTGAGCCCTTCTTCGTTGGCTTCTTCATCAAAGTTTATCGCTCTGTGAGAATGAGACCCCAACCTCAATAGGAAGCATCGCTTCTGTACCATAAGCTAGTTTGAATGGAGTCTCTCCGGTGCTTCTCCTGGGACTTGTCCTGTAGGATCATAGTACGCTTGGCAGCTCTTCTGGCCATTTGCTCTTGCTTTCTTTGAGTCTCTTCTCAATACCCCGGAGTAGGATTCTGTTGGTGACTTTTATTTTCCCATTTCCTTGGGGATATGCTACTGATGACTTTTTGTGCTTGATCCCGCACTCCTGGAGGTAGGACTCGAATTCTGATCCAATGAATTGTGGTCCGTTATCTGATACTAGGACTCTTGGAATCCCGAACCTCATCAGAATATTGTCCATGAACTTTATACAGTCCTGCTGGTTTATGGTTCTCATTGCTTTCGCTTCAACCCATTTGGTCATGTAATCAATTGAGACTAACAAGTACCTGAGATCTCCTTTGGCCCGGGGGAAGGGTCCCATAATGTCTATACACTAGACAACAAAAGGGATTGGTGATAGAACTCAGGGGGTAGGACTGAGCTGATCCGGGACACGTTGCTGAAGAGCTGGCATTCCTTGCATTTTTTTATGAACTCTATTGCATCCTGATGAATAGTTGGCCAATAGTAGCCTTGTCTTATGATCTTATGAGGTAGGGCCTTTGCGGACATGTGATCTCCGCATATCCCTTCATGGAATTCCATTAAACAGTACTTTGCTTCTTCTGGGCCGATGCCTTTTAGAACAGGAGAGGAGAAGGTCATGCGGTATAGTAGTCCTTTTTCAAGGAAGAACTTGGCCGCTTTTGCTTTTAGTCTTTGGGTCTTTCCTTTGTCTTCTGGGAGTTCTCCTTTTTCTAAGTAGTTGATGAAATGAGTCATCTAGTTTTGGTTGCTTTTGATCTAGAAGACTTCTCTGGAATCAATAGATGGTTTGTGGAGTTCTTTAAAGTAAACTGAGCAGTCCAGATCTGATGAGTTCCGGACTAACTTGGATAGAATATCCGCTTCTTCGTTTTCTTCTCGACATACCCGAAGGACCTGATACATTGGAATTGAGGCTAAGTAACTTTGAACCAGTACTTGATACTTTTACAGAATAGGGTCATTTGCTATGTATTCCCCATTTATTTGTTTGACCACTATCTGGGAGTCGCTGTAGATTTTTAAGTCCTGGACCCTCAGAGTCCTGGAGAGCTTTAGTCCTGCAATCAGTGCCTCATATTTCGCCTAGTTGTTGGTTGCCTGAAAACCGAAAGATATAGCTGTTTGAATGGTGAATCCCTCGGGATTTTTTAGTATAAGTCCAGCTCCCGACCTCTCGGTTGTTGAAGAACCATCTACTTTCAATATCCAGGCTCCTGGATGTGCATTTTGGTATGTCTCTGGATCTATGTTCGGTGGCTCCTGTACTTCTTCCGGGAAGTTGCATTCGATTATGAAATCTGCAAGTGCTTGAGCTTTAATGATAGTCCTAGGAATGAAGCTTAAATTGAACTGGCTTAACTCCACAACCCAATTGACTAGCCTTCCCGAGATATCTGGCTTGTGAATTATCTTTCTAAGAGGTTGATTTGTGACCACCCTGATTTTTCTTCTTTGGAAGTAGTGCCTGAGTTTTCTTGAAGTTGTTACTAAGGCGAAGGCAAACTTCTCCAGCTTTTGGGTATCTAGTTTCCGCATCTTTAAGAACTTGGCTTACGTAGTAAACTGGTTGTTGTTTTCTATTTTCTTCCCTGATTAGGGCAGCTCTGACTGCTTGTGCTCCCGCTGATAGGTATAGATAGAGAGGCTCTCCTGGTTGAGCTTTAGTAAGGACTGGTGGCTTAGAGAGATAAGACTTGATTTCCTTAAATACCTTTTGGCACTCCAGACTCCAGTTTACCTCTTTTTTGTTGCTTGCTCCCTTGAGTAAATCGAAGAATGGTAAGAACCTCTCTGCTAGCTTTGAGACAAACCTCCCGAGTGCTGTTAGGGATTCTGCTAGCTTCTGCACATCTTTTTGGGTCCTGGGAGCCCTCATCTCCTGGATTGCTTTTATTTTCTCCGGATTAAATTCTATTCCTTGGTTGCTGATCATGAATCCTAAGAACTTGCCTGCTCTTACTCCGAAGGTACATTTCTCCGGAATCAGTTTAAGTTGGTTCTTTCTCAGGTTGTGAAAGCACTCCTTCAGATCTTCTACGTGTCCTGATATAGTTATTGATTTGGAAATCATGTCGTCGACATAGCACTCCAAATTCCTCCCGATTTGGGACTTGAATATCTTGTTCATTGTTCTTTGGTAAGTGGATCCTGCGCTTGTCAGTCTAAATGGCAACATCACATAAGCGTAGACTGCTCTGTGAGTTATGAATGTTGTCTTATGTATGTCTTTCGGGTTAATCTTGATCTGGTTTTATCCGGAGAAGGCATCCATAAAACTTAGCATAATGTGTCTGGAGGTGGCATCTATCAACTGATCAATATTGGGGAGGGGTATGGGTCCTTCGGGCATGCATCATTCAAATCAATGTAGTCCACACACATTCTCCACTTGTTGTTCGACTTCTTTACCATGACAACATTAGCTAGCCACTCCGGGTACTTGATTTCTTTGATGATTCCCTCTTTGAGTAACTTCTCTACTTCTTTGTCTATGGCTTTTTGCCTCTCCGGGGCGAAGTTCTTTCGCTTCTGCTTGACTGGTTTACTGTTGGGGTTGACATTTAAGCTTGCATTGCTATGGACTCATGTAGTCCGGGCATGTCTCTTGGACTCCAGGCAAACACATCTTTGTACTCCCGGAGCAAGGACACTATTCTTTCTTTGAAGGACTCCTCGAGTCCTTACCCAACTTTCACCTTTTTGTTAGGACTGCCTTCTGAAGGGTTTTTAGCACATAAACGCAACGAAAACATAAATTTAAATCTTAAAAAAAAACGAAACCCTCCGCAGGATCCATGCGAAAAATAATATTTAATTCGTAGTTCAGTATGTTTACCTTAAGAAGTTTTACATTAATGGAAAGATGGAGGTCTTTAATAGCGATCCAAGAACCACGAGCGGAGATCCTTAGCAGCTGCTCCTCAAGTGTGAAGCAATCCAGCGGTATCCACCAAGAAAACGATGTAATGGAGAAGGAGGAGGTGGAGAGACTTAGGGTTTTGTAAAAAATTTAGGTTGAGGCAAAAATAGGGTTTATAATAGTATATTTATAGGCAAAATTTTCAGCTGAAAATTTTCCAATAAAATATTATTATTATTAACCCCTTATTATTCTCATTAATAATTAAAACACCTTTTAATTATTAATCCTTTTTCTAAACACTTTAGAAATAATTCTCTCTCTTGATTAAATTTCCAAAAATTAAATTCTTAATTAATAATATTAAGAATATTTTCTTAATTAATTTATAATCAATTAAATCTCATTTAATCAATTATTAAATTTGCCAATTAATTATTTATTTCATAAATAAATAATTATCAGCCATTATTAATTAATTCCTCCACCATTAAATCATTCTCTTTTATGGTATGACCCTGTAGGTTCAATATTAAGCGGGTAGTAGAAATAAATAATAATAAAACTATTTTATCATTATTTATATAAATTCTCTAATTCATTAAATATGATTAATTAATTAATCATATTTATTCTACATCGTGAGGGATACTTCTCAGCATATCGCGACTATTCGGATAATACGAATTCACTGTTTAGAATACCAAGAACCTATTCAGTGAGTAGTTACCGTACAATTAATTCCTTCTACCCTGCAATGTCATGATTAAATATAAGGCATGGAACTTGTGTCAAGCCTATCTTATTTAATCACTTGCTTTCCCATTCACTATGCTTAGTTCTATTTAATGTAAATTAGAAACTCCTTTCTAATTTCATTCACTCTGGCCAGAGATTCCTGAACTAACATAAGTGGATCAGAATTGAACATTCTCTTCCTTTACTGGAAGGGGTAGATCCTTTATTGATCATACACTATCTTCGTGTACAAATTCCTATACCCGGTAGAGCCCTTATAATTGTCCCTTGAGACTAAGAACTAAACCAAAGCATAGTTCAGTGTACACAAGATGACTATGATGACCTCAAGTCTAAGGATACTGTAAATCATATGTCATAGCCTATTTGTATATTCGAGGATTCAACTCAACTCAAATAAGAATGTAATAAGTAAATAGTGGATCGACCGTCAGAAAGATCTCGCAAAGTAATATCTGTCAAAGGATTCAGAAACAAGGTTCATCTACAGACTTGAGGAGTTAATTCACTGGAAGAAGTTCAAGAAGTTGATCATGCCTCAGTGATATAAATCAAGATCGTGGATTTAATCAAGTAACAGAGATCTCGTCAGAGTATCATTAATTACAAGGATTTAATCTGAAGAAAATCAAAGTGTCAAAGTCAAGACATGAAGAAACGTCACGGAAGTTAGTCACTCATGAACCAGACAGTACATCGAGTGTCAACATTGAAGTGGTGGAATTGATTCATAATTCTCAGTGATTTTCAGAAGATTGTCAGAAGAATGGATGTTGCTCAGGGTTAGTATTAATTCTCTATTAATTAATTAAGTCATATAATTTAATTAAGAAAATAAATTATATCTGCAAAGATTAATTTATTGATTAATTGAATTAATTGATTAATTAATTCAGAATTAATATTAAGGTTTTCAGAATTTTTATTTGGTTAAAATCTGTTTTAATTCTAAAAAGACAACTGATTGTACTAGTATGACAATCGGTATGACAATTGATAGTCATACCGAAAGTCATGCTAATTCAGTTGAGTGTCTTGATAGAATTATTATTTAGATTAAAATCACTTATTAATTCAGCAAGACAATTCATTTGAATTAATATGACAATCGGTATGACAATCAATAGTCATACCGAAAGTCTTGCTAGTTCATTCTGATTGTCTTGCTAGCTCTAAAGATTGTCACACCGAAAGTCATGCTAATTCAGTTGATTGTCTTACCAGAATTATTATTAGATTAAAATCACTTATTAATTCAGCAAAAACAATCTGCTTGAACTACTATGACAATCGGTATGACAATTGATAGTCATACCGAAAGTCTTGCTAGTTCATTCTGATTGTCTTGCTAGCTCTAAAGATTGTCACACCGAAAGTCTTACTGAGCAAAGGATTGTCATATCAGATCAATTTTCCATTCGGCTGTTTGATAAAAGAAGCAGAAGACCAATCCATCCAAAAAATAAGTCAAAAACAAGAACACAGCAGCCGCAGCAAATATTTCATTTTTCATCTGCTTACTTCAAGATTAAATTTCTAGTTTGTAAAGTTAAATCCAATCAACTAGAAATCATTCTCTTGTTCTTGTGTAACAATCTAGCGGATCAAAATCCCTAGAACTTAATCTCAAATCACGTTTAGCATTTGATTCTAATTATTGCAAAAATAGAAAAAGTTCATGTCGAATTTATTCTAGATTTGTGATAATTGATTTGAGATTAATACCTTGTAATCGATACAGTTGTTGTAACACCTTTCAAGTTTAATAATATTTTTATTTAACTTGAATTTTGTTTCACATTTTTTATTCCGCATTTATTCGATTATTTGGTACTGTTTGTATTCAACCCCCCATTCTACAAACAAATTGGGACCTAACAATTGGTATCAGAGCCTTCTGATTAACGAACAAATCAAGATCCTAGACTTTTGTGATTTTTCAACTCCTTGAATTTTTATTTATTCAAAAAGTCATAATGACTTCACATAAAGTTGGAACCGTTAAAATTCCACAATTTGATAAAGAGAATTATATCATGTGGAAGAAGAAGATGCTATTATTTTTACAAGTTGCAAATCCCAAATATTCAAACTTGTTAAAGAAGGGTATAAAAACTCAGATGGTTATTGAACCGGAGGTAATAATAGATGGTGTGGTGACTACTGAAGCTAGAACCTATCCAAAAGAGCCTGAAGATTTTACTCCTGCTGAGAAGGAAGAAGCCTCCTTGGATGCCAGCCTTCAATTAATATTAATTGATTCCCTTGATCCCTTGATGAACAGACATGTGATGAACTGTAAAAATTCCAAACACATGTGGGAAACTATTAAGGTGATTAATGAAGGCACAGAGGAAGTTAGGGAGAACAAGTTGGAAATCCTAACCTCTGAATATGAACATTTCAAATCAAATCCAGGAGAAGGAATTACTGAAGTGTTTGAGAGGTACAATGCGTTGATCAACAACCTGAACATCAATGGAAAGTATTATTCAATCAGGGAGGTCAACAAAAAGTTCCTTTTAACACTGCCAACTCATCTTGAACATAGAATCACTGCCATTAGAGAAGCTAGAGATCTGAGTGAGATTTCTTTGGACATGCTCTATGGAGTGTTAAAAACCTATGAGTTGGAGCAGATTCAACAGAAGGAAGTCTACGGGAAGGATAGAATGGTCAGCACATCTACTGCACTTGTAGCTGAAGGTCAACAACAACAACAATCTCAACAGTTAGAAAGAATGGTACAGTTTTCCAAGGGTGAGGAAAATGAGTTAGTAGCAGAATATGATCCTCCTACTACAAATCAATCAAGTGATGATTTTTATTCCTTGGAAGAGCTGGAGCAATTGGAAGATGAATCAATGGCCCAAATTGTCAAGAGATTCTCCCATGTCAGATTCAGGAGGAATCCCAAGCTTAAGTACAAGTCCAACTACAACAAATTCCAGAAAGGTGGATCTTCATCCTCTAACACCAGCAGTGGTGGGTACAAATCATAGATGGTTGATCGAAGCACCATTAGATGCTATAACTGCAATGAGTTGGGACACTTTGCCACAGAATGTAGGAAGCCAAAGCAAGTAAGAAAGAACTCTGAAAGGGCTTATCTGGCAAAGGGAAGAAGCTGGGATGATACTGACAGTGAAGATGAAGATGAAGGAAATCTTGCTCTTATGGTTATTGATGGAAAAGCTTCATCGTCAAGAATAGAGGTAAAACTTTCTGATGCTGAAATGGTTTATCATCTAAGAGGTAACTTAGATTGTGCACGTCGTGATAATGAACTGTTAAGTTTACAGATCACAGACCTTGAGAAAGAGGTCAATGAATTAAGACTTGTGCACATTAATCAAGACAAATTAAAAGAACAGGTATCTTTTCTAGAGAATAGAGTTGACTGTTATAGAAAACTCGAAACTATTCTCAAAGACAAGATCACCAATCTTGAGACTAAGGTTAGAGCCTACTTCAATTCTTGTTCGAAGGCTAAAGAGTTCTACAGTAAGCAAGCTGTTAATCAAACATCTGGAATAGGTTATGATTACAATGCTGCTATTGGAGAATTAGGCATAAACTCCCCTCCTCATGTCTGTGCTAAAGGGAGGGAAGTACCACATGTGCTTAAGGGTGTTGATGAACCCCTCTATAAAGCATCAATTGCTGAACCATTTGATGCGACCTCTTCTGTTATTCAAGAAGAAATACGTGCTGAAGATCTTGCTAATGAGAAGGTTGTTTCCAAGTCAAGTGTGTCGAAAGTTCCAGTCAAAGTTGTGAAAGCAACTGAGACTAACTCAGACACACATGAGTTGGATAACAAAAATGCCATGTCTACCATGCATAAATTGCCTGCTGTTAATCACTCTCATAAAGCATGTGGTGTTTCTAATTGTATGTCTTGTGCTTTTAATATGATGTATGCTTATTTTAATGGTAAGCATGTGTCTAATGATAAGACTACTCCTCGTCAGCATGTGAATAACAAGAAGCATGATAGGTCTAAGACTGCTAGTCCTTCTAAGGCTAGAAAGGAGACATTTGTGCCTAAGCTTAAACAGAAATTTGTTAAGGCTGTTTACAAGGTCAAATGTTCAGTCATTGAGAAAGTTGAGACAATTAAAATTAAAAATGTTGTTTTGCCTGACAAAGGACAGTTCTACAAGTATGTCGGGCCCAACCAAGTTTGGGTTCCGAAGAAGGTCTAATCCATTTGAAGTGCAGGGCAGTATACAGGTGTAACCGGTAGTATGGATTCTTGACAGTGGATCATCAAGACATATGACCGGAGATAGAGCCCTGCTATCAAATGAGGATTGAGAAAGCTGGCCCCCTGGTTACCTTTGGAGATAACAGCAAAGGTTTATCTGAGGGATATGGCTGTTTGCAAGCTGGGAATGTTATCATTGTAATTTTGTATATTGTGCTAGGTTATTATCAGGAAGCAGTATCCAACATATAGCACCAGTGACGAGACTTGAGAATATTACGACATATCAGGCACCTACTGCACATTACACTTGGAATTGTACTCTAGTAAGATGTGTACAAGTGTACTCCTGATTGGTGAGTTAAAAGAGGAAGTCAGTGCACCACAGTTCATGGACTTTGCAGCTGCAGATCTATTGGACTATGCAATCTCTTCTTCACAATCTCACTTCAGGTTGGTATGAACTAGTATACTGCTCAAGCAATCGTCAAGGACATGGTATGACACTCTAACAGAAGTTATAATTTTATATGAATAAGTAGAGTCGTCATATTAATAACTATCTTATCACTAAGCGCAATCATATTGTTTTATATGTGCAGTGGTATATTGATTATGCAACATAACAATTAGTATCTAAAGTACTTGACAAGTATCGGTCAATGATATCTTGTTAACATTATGTTGCAGATATTTGTAAGCTTTTGACATGAATGAGAATTACTTAGACTTTACCCTAAGTGATCAATGTTTTATCAAAAACTCATTCATATTGAAAAACAAAAATTAAACTTCTTTCTACATTAGTGATTTCTTATTTCATGTAAAATCTTTTAAAATCACTATTGTAAATCATTTTCTCTCTATTACCATATATTCTGTGTTACAGGTTCAGTCTCCAATGACTTTCTTTCATTGACAGTCATGAGGTTGAAAACCCACAACGTCTATCCCAGACTGTAAAGACAAACACAAAAACAGAACCAACCAACACTCTTTTACCACTAAAAGTAGTATGAATGAGCGTGAGGGAGATAGTGCCTAGTGCACCACATAAGGAAGGTTTTGTAGTCAACCCAGTAGCTCTGTCTCCTACATAGATGAGTAGTATTTAAACCGAGACAACTGCTAGCCCCCATACATCTTCTCAAAAAGATGTAATGGCTGAAAAGGCACAAAAACAGTTACTAGATTCATTCTCTCAACAGGGTGCGTCTATTGAATTTTGCCTGTCGGCCAAGGTATCCGATGTAGTGTCACCACTTCAAACATAAACAATTCTTGATGCACAAGGAGAGGTTACACACACAAAGGATGAGTTGACGGAAACAAGAGTTTCGACCATTTTAAGGTCAGATTCGATTGTTCAAGGTTCGTTAGTGGACCAATTGCCTTTACAGGTGTTAGGAGAGGATACTGATCCAAAAGCCATATGTCAGTGGTCAGTGTCTACCTCCCCAGGCTTAAATCCCCTGGATGCATCTGCGGATAGTGGATCTGACATAGGTGCAGATCGGCAACTTGTTGACAATGATTCAGATATTACCTGATGAGTCACAAGGAAATGTCTTCACAGACATTTGAAGGGAACTTTGATCTTTATGCTAAATTCGTTGGATCATTGTTTACCTTCCCAGAATTCAAGTCTGGAACCCTAAAAGGGAAACTAGTAACTTATAAATTATGACTCAGATTCATCTGACGAGTTTAACAAGGATGGGGATTTGTGAACTCCCATTGCGCCACCTATGACCTCCTTAAGGATGGCTAAGGTGATTTTCCTTGCAGGTACAGCTGGAATATGGAGCTATGAGAGGAGTGATACACTTGTGAGAAAGAGTGTAAACACGAGTGGAGAGAAGAGTGAAACACATGTGAGGTACACTAAACAGAATCACACACTCACAGTGAGGAAGAAAAAGAAACTACTTGTTATTTCTTTTCCAACCAAGTGAAATATGAGAACTCCTTCAGACGACGGCATACATTCCTTCTTTAAGGGGGAGATAGAAGCTTAAGTAATAGTTTGGAGGATTCCTCAACTAAGGGGGAGAAATAGCAGGGAGGAAGAAAAAGATCCTAAAAATGTACACTACACCACACCATTGTTGTTTGTAACTACGGATCCTATTGTACGGGAGAGGTGGTAAACACAAGGTGATTTCCTAGTAAGGGAAGAAGCAGTTAGGGGAGTACCATTGGTTTTTATCTGCGGATCCTATTGTACGGGAGAGGTGGTAAAACGAAGGTGATCTTCTTTAATCAGTTGATTCTCATAGGGGGAGAAGCAAGAGAGATATGTGCTTCTCAACAAGAAATGTGGTTGTACAAATGAAGATGGAACTACTTGAAGATATGTTCAGTCTAGAGGAACATCTACTTGGAATCTGGAAAATGTTAAATCTCATCCAGAACTTTTCTACTATTTACTTTGTATTTCTTTTTATATCTTTTTCTTATTTGTTAGTTGAGTTATCCTCTAGGTATTTGTGTGTTATTGTCTAACAAACAAATAGGGGGAGATTGTAAGTCATATGTCATAGCCTATTTGTATATTCGAGGATTCAACTCAACTCAAATAAGAATGTAATAAGTAAATAGTGGATCGACCGTCAGAGAGATCTCGTAAAGTAATATCTGTCAAAGGATTCAGAAACAAGGTTCATCTACAGACTTGAGGAGTTAATTCACTGGAAGAAGTTCAAGAAGTTGATCATGCCTCAGTGATATAAATCAAGATCGTGGATTTAATCAAGTAACAGAGATCTCGTCAGAGTATCATTGATTACAAGGATTTAATCTGAAGAAAATCAAAGTGTCAAAGTCAAGACATGAAGAAACGTCACGGAAGTTAGTCACTCATGAACCAGACAGTACATCGAGTGTCAACATTGAAGTGGTGGAATTGATTCATAATTCTCAGTGATTTTCAGAAGATTGTCAGAAGAATGGATGTTGCTCAGGGTTAGTATTAATTCTCTATTAATTAATTAAGTCATATAATTTAATTAAGAAAATAAATTATATCTGCAAAGATTAATTTATTGATTAATTGAATTAATTGATTAATTAATTCAGAATTAATATTAAGGTTTTCAGAATTTTTATTTGGTTAAAATCTGTTTTAATTCTAAAAAGACAACTGATTGTACTAGTATGACAATCGGTATGACAATTGATAGTCATACCGAAAGTCATGCTAATTCAGTTGAGTGTCTTGATAGAATTATTATTTAGATTAAAATCACTTATTAATTCAGCAAGACAATTCATTTGAATTAATATGACAATCGGTATGACAATCAATAGTCATACCGAAAGTCTTGCTAGTTCATTCTGATTGTCTTGCTAGCTCTAAAGATTGTCACACCGAAAGTCATGCTAATTCAGTTGATTGTCTTACCAGAATTATTATTAGATTAAAATCACTTATTAATTCAGCAAAAACAATCTGCTTGAACTACTATGACAATCGGTATGACAATTGATAGTCATACCGAAAGTCTTGCTAGTTCATTCTGATTGTCTTGCTAGCTCTAAAGATTGTCACACCGAAAGTCTTACTGAGCAAAGGATTATCATACCAGATCAATTTTCCATTCGGCTGTTTGATAAAAGAAGCAGAAGACCAATCCATCCAAAAAATAAGTCAAAAACAAGAACACAGCAGCCGCAACAAATATTTCATTTTTCATCTGCTTACTTCAAGATTAAATTTCTAGTTTGTAAAGTTAAATCCAATCAACTAGAAATCATTCTCTTGTTCTTGTGTAACAATCTAGCGGATCAAAATCCCTAGAACTTAATCTCAAATCGCGTTTAGCATTTGATTCTAATTATTGCAAAAATAGAAAAAGTTCATGTCGAATTTATTCTAGATTTGTGATAATTGATTTGAGATTAATACCTTGTAATCGATACAGTTGTTGTAAAACCTTTCAAGTTTAATAATATTTTTATTTAACTTGAATTTTGTTTCACATTTTTTATTCCGCATTTATTCGATTATTTGGTACTGTTTGTATTCAACCCCCCCTTCTACAAACAAATTGGGACCTAACAGATACTTGTACAACTATCACTATGTGAACAACTGCTGACACGTGAGTGAACTCCATCAGTTGTTCAGCTGTGTGAGTCATGTTCAGTGAACTTATTCTATAATAAGCACCTACATACTAGCTATAGTGTCACCACACAAATGTCTGTGAGAACAGACATCCTTCATAATGAAGCAAGCATAGTATGTACCGATCTTTGCGGATTATTAATTACCAGTTAGTAATCCTACGACCAGGAACTATTTAAGTTTAGAGTTATCATCTTTTAGGTCTCATTATTATGATCTCATCACAATCCATAAAAAGCTTTACTCTAAACTGTGGTATATCTTATTTAAACATTTAAATAGATAGAGCCCGCAATAAAAACAAAACAAGTCTTTTATTAATATCAATGAAATCAAAACAGATTACATAAAAGTTATTCCTAAATTCTCATACATGATTGGACTTAGGACATATCTCTTTCAATCTCCCACTTGTATTAAAGCCAATCACTCTGGTATCTAATACTCATCTTATCTTTATGACGATCAAAGTGACTTTGAGAAAGTGGCTTTGTGAGTGGGTCTGCTACGTTGTTATGTGTGTCAACTCTCTCGACGTTGACATCTCCTCTTTCAACAATCTCCCTAATCAGATGAAAGTGCCGCAGGACATGTTTGGAATTTTTATGAGACCTAGGTTCCTTGGCTTGTGCTATTGCTGCGTTGTTATCACAATACAACACAATAGGCTCTTCAATGTTAGGAACAACTCCCAACTCAGAAACAAATTTCCTCATCCAAACGGCTTCTTTTGCAGCCTCACTTGCAGCTATATATTCTGCTTCCGCTGTGGAGTCAGCCGTTGTAGACTGTTTGGAACTCTTCCAACTAATCGCACCACCATTCAGAGTAAACACGTACCCTGACATGGATTTGCTATCACTTTCTGATTGAAAACTAGAGTCATTATAACCCTCTATTTTCAACTCAGATTCACCACCAAAAACAAGAAAAATGTCATGAGTCCTTCGCAAGTACTTAAGGATGTTTTTCACTGCTTTCCAGTGGTCTTCACCTGGATTGGACTGATATCTGCTCGTCACACTAATTGAATAAGCAACATCAGGCCTTGTATACAACATCGCGTACATGATAGATCCTATTGTTGAAGCATAAGAAATCTTACTCATACGCTCTCTTTCCTTAGGTGTCTTAGGAGACATTTTTTCCGGAAAGGGACACTCCATGGCTCATCGGTATGAGACCTCTTTTCGAGTTTTCCATGCTAAACCTTTTAAGCACTTTCTGGATGTATGTACCCTGGGTAAGACCTATCATTCTTCTAGATCTATCTCTATAGATCTTCATACCGAGAATGTAGGATGCTTCTCCCAAGTCCTTCATGGTGAAGTTCTTTGATAGCCATACTTTAACTGATTGTAGCATCGGTATATCATTTTCTATAAGAAGTATGTCATCCACATACAATACAAGAAATGTTACCGCGCTCCCACTAACCTTCTTGTAGACACATGGTTCATCTATGTTTTTGGTAAAATAAAACTCTTTGATTGTCTCATCAAAACGGATGTTCCATCTACGAGAAGCTTGCCTTAAACCATATATGGTTCGCAGCAACTTACACACTAGGTGTTCATTTACCTTGGAAAGAAAACCCTCTGGTTGTGTCATATACACTTCCTCCTCAAGTTCCCCATTGAGGAAGGCCATTTTCACGTCCATTTTCCAGATCTCATAGTCGTAGTAAGCAGCAATCGCAAGCAAAATCCGAATTGATTTGAACAGGGCTACAGGCGAAAAAGTTTCATCAAAGTCAATCCCTTGCCTTTGTTTGAATCCTTTTGCCACGAGCCTGGCCTTATAGGTCTCCACCTGGCCATCTGCTCCAATCTTTCTCTTGTATACCCACTTGCACCCAATAGGCTTAACACCTTCAGGCGCCTCAACCAGAGTCCATACTTGGTTGGTATACATAGATTCCATTTCGGATTTCATGGCACTATGCCATTTCTCTGAGTCAACACTACTCATAGCCTCATTATAGGTCACAGGGTCGTCATCATCAATGATTGACAACTCATTGCCATTCTCAATGACAAGGCCATAATACCTCTCAGGTTGGCGAGACACTCTCCCTGTCCTATGAATGGGCTGTTCCACAGAAGGTTGTTCAGTCTGAACAGGTGTTTCCACTTGATCCGTAGTAGTTTGTGCTTCTTGAACTTCATCAAGTTTAATTTTGCTCCCACTGTTTCCTTCAAGGATAAACTCCTTTTCCAAGAAGGTAGCATGTCTGGAGACAAACACCCGATGATCGGTGTAAAAGTAATACCCCAAAGTCTCTTTATGATATCCCACAAAATTACATTTTACGGATCGAGATTCCAGCTTATCTGGGTCAACTTTCTTGACATAAACTGGACATCCCCAAATCTTAACGTGTTTAAGACTCAGTTTCCTTTCTTTCCATATCTCATATGGTGTTTGAGGAACAGATTTGGAAGGCACCTTATTCAGTAAATATGCTAAGGTTTCCAATGCATAACCCCATACTGGAAGATTCGCATAGCTCATCATGGACCAAACCATGTCTAACAAAGTTTGATTTCTCCTTTCAGATACCCCATTCAACTGTGGAGTATATGGAGGAGTCCACTGGGAGACTATACCATTTTCTTTGAGATAATCTAGAAACTCTCCATTCAAGTATTCACCACCTCGATCTGATCGAAGAGTTATAATACTATGTTTGGTTTGTTTCTCCACTTCATACTTATATTCTTTGAACTTTATAAAGGCTTCGGACTTGTGTTTCATCAAATACACATATTCGAATCTAGATCGATCATCTATGAAAGTAATGAAGTATGAAAATCCACCCATGGCTTGCGTAGACATTAGTCCACATACATCTGTGTGTATCAATCCTAGCAAATCTGCAGCCCTTTCTTCATGTCCACTAAATGGAGATTTGGTCATTTTACCCAATAGACAAGACTCGCATGTAGGATATGATTCAAAATCAAAGGGGTCAAGTAACCCTTCCTTATGCAATGTCCGCAGTCTATTTTAACTAATATGACCTAGCCTACAGTGCCATAAATAGGTCAGATTTTCATCATCTCGTTTTCTTTTATTAGTTTGTTCAATCTGAAGTAAATCATGCTCTACGTCACATACATACAGACCATTATTTATAATACCACGTCCATAAAGAACATTATCTCTAAGGATAGAACATTCGTTATTCTTAATAATAAATGAAAAACCATTCAAATCCAACATAGGAATAGAAACAATATGCCTCAAAATAGAGGGAATTTAATAACAATTATTCAGAATAATAGTCTTGCCCGTAGGCATATGTAAACTAAATGATCCTACAGATATGGCCGCAACCCTTGTTCCATTGCCCATACGTAGAATCACCTCATCTTTTTCAAGAGTCCTACTTCCCTATAGTCCTTGCAACAAATTGCAAATATGAGAACCACAGGCGGTATCTAATACCCAAGTAGAAATTTGACCTAGTGACATATTAACTTCGATCATGAACATGCCTGAATCAGAAGCGGTAGTCTTGCTACCCTTCTTCTTCTTCAATTCTGCAAGGTAAACCTTGCAGTTCCTCTTCCAGTGCCCCAACTTGTTACAGTGAAAACAAACAGCTAAATTAGGACCATTCAACTTGTGAGCATCTAGTATGCTCCGGAGTGATAGTGCAGAAGACATGATGAATATAGTAAATCTATAATGATAAACACATAACAACACTTAGCAAATATTCAATTTCATTTCAAAACACTATATGAATTGGGTCTTTATTGATAAGTGTCTCCCACTAGTTTATCTAATTTTTTTCAACCCCCTAAGTGAAAATTAAGCATTCATAATGCTAGTGGGAATAGGGATCCTACATTCCATCACACAACCTCGGCTGTGGCACGAAACGTCATGTGATGTTCAATAGGCAGACAACTCTTTTCAATTACATCTTATGTTATTTCCTAATATAAGTTTAGCCTCTTGAATAATTGAGTCACGGCTGTGGCACGACAAACTCAATATTCTAAGTCAAGTCTAACCCAACATTTCGTACAATTGAATCAGTCTCCAACGGCCCACGGCTGTAGCACGTACCGACCTTTAGATTCTAATTCAATGTACACATCTCTATGTAATAGACAAGTATTTCTTATTTCGAAATTAAAGCCCTCGGCTATAGCACGAAACGATAATGATTTAAAAATAAGAACCATTTTCTACCATGTTGGAAGGCTATGACCGACACAAGCCCGTTGTGTCATTGGCCAATTACTACTTGATATTATTTAATTTTAGAGGGATTATATTACGTTACGATCATAATCATATTATAAAGAGATTCTTCCTTTTAAATTAAATATTTCAAATCAATAATCGATAATCAGATGATTCCCAGATCGGGTGGAGCATTGTCAAGAGGCGCCACTTAATAACCCTTTCTTACAGATAGAAATCTGTTGTTGACAGAATCATCCTTTCTCTCAATATTGAAAATTCATATTCAATTACGTGTTTCATAAACACAAGAATCTCATGATCGTGTTCATAATATTCATTGTTAAGGCAAAAAACGATTCCTATTCTAGATTTTCTAGAGCACGCCTTATATTGATTTAAGTTCACCTAAATCTATCATCGCATGGTAAATATAGGCATATATCTCATATATAAAATTAAATAAACAAGTAAATGTAAAGTGCAATAAAGTAAATGTGTTTGGTTATGGCCCCATCCTATGTGATCTTTATCAAGCTCATGATAAAGATCAAGGTCAATCTAATATGGTGATGGAAATAAATACAACTACTTATTACATAAGTCTTCTTCTTTGTATCACCTCCATTGGATAGCCTTCTTGAGTCTTCAATTACATTACATGATTGAAAGTAAAACTAATCTAATGAACTTACAAGAATAACTCGAGTTACATTCGAGATTTATGATTACAAAGATTGACGACATGCAAGTCGTATTTAAAACCAAAACCAAAACCATTACACTAAGGTCGAAAGGCCATAATCATCCACCATGCTCATACAACACATAAAAGCATGTTAAAACACATAATTTGATCTTAACATATCAATTTATCCATGATCTAATCATAAAAAGAAAATATGACAAAAATCAGAAAAATCAGAATCAAATCAGAAAAACAAGAATCACTGTTTACGGGCAGTAAACGACGTTAAACGCCTTACAGACGAGTCGTTGATAGCTTTAGCTATCAGTTTTGTTCAGACACTCGTTTACCTGGAATAGGGTATTCGTTTGGGTAAATCGGACACCAGACCCAGATTTCAGCAAATCTGCAGCAGCCAATTCAGAATCCGTATCTAATATGATTCTCATAATTAAAACAAACATAAATCATGTATATATCAGTATATATACAGATTACATAATCATCTTATGATTATACAACTCACATGAATATCATATATTCAAAACCATACATATATAAGCATATTATATCAACATCAAATCATGGCGAATCACGTACATGCTCATATGTCGAAAACAGTTAAACACATAAACGAATTAAAAACTTTTCGCAAGTAGCTCTGATGTCATTGAAGGGTTTTTAGCACATAAACGCAACGAAAACGTAAATTTAAATCTTAAAAAAACGAAACCCTCCGCAGGATCCATGCGAAAAATAATATTTAATTCGTAGTTCAATATGTTTACCTTAAGAAGCTTTATATTAATGGAAAGATGGAGGTCTTTAATAGCGATCCAAGAACAACGAGCGGAGATCCTTAGCAGCTGCTCCTCAAGTGTGAAGCACTCCACCGGTATCCACCAAGAAAACGATGTAATGGAGAAGGAGGAGGTGAAGAGAATTAGGATTTTGTAAAAATTTTAGGTTGAGGCAAAAATAGGGTTTATAATAGTATATTTATAGGCAAAATTTTCAGCTAAAAATTTTCCCATAAAATATAATTATTATTAACCCTTTATTATTCTCATTAATAATTAAAACACCTTTTAATTATTAATCCTTTTTCTAAACACCTTAGAAATAATTCTCTCTCTTGATTTAATTTCTAAAAATTAAATTCTTAATTAATAATATTAAGAACCTTTTCTTAATTAATTTATAATCAATTAAATCTCATTTAATCAATTATTAAATTTGCCAATTAATTATTTATTTATGAAATAAATAATTATCAGCCATTATTAATTAATTCCTACACCATTAAATTATTCTCTTTTATGATGTGACCCTATAGGTTCAATATTAAGCCGGTAGTAGAAATAAATAATAATAAAACTATTTTATCATTATTTATATAAATTCTCTAATTCATTAAATATGATTAATTAATTAATCATATTTATTCTACATCGTGAGGGTTACTTCTCAACATATCGCGACTATCCGGATAATACGAATTCACTGCTTAGAATACCAAGAACCTATTCAGTGAGTAGTTACCGTACAATTAATTCCTTCTACCCTGCAATGTCACGATTAAATATAAGGCATGGAACTTGTGTCAAGCCTATCTTATTTAATCACTTGCTTTCCAATTCACTATGCTTAGTTCTATTTAATGTAAATTAGAAACTCCTTTCTAATTTCATTCACTCTGGCCAGAGATTCCTGAACTAACATAAGTGGATCATCATTGAACATTCTCTTCCATCACTGGAAGGGGTAGATCCTTTATTGATCATACATTATCTTCGTGTACAAATTCCTATACCCGGTAGAGCCCTTATAATTGTCCCTTGAGACTAAGAACTAAACCAAAGCATAGTTCAGTGTACACAAGATGACTATGATGACCTCAAGTCTAAGGATACTTGTACAACTATTACTATGTGAACAACTGCTGACACGTGAGTGAACTCCATCAGTTGTTCAGCTGTGTGAGTCATGTTCAGTGAACTTATTCTATAATAAGCACCTACATATTAGCTATAGTGTCACCACACAAATGTCCGTGAGAACAGACATCCTTCATAATGAAGCAAGCATAGTATGTACCGATCTTTGCGGATTATTAATTACCAGTTAGTAATCTTACGACCATGAACTATTTAAGTTTAGAGTTATCATCTTTTAGGTCTCATTATTATGATCTCATCACAATCCATAAAAAGCTTTACTCTAAATTGTGGTATATCTTATTTAAACATTTAAATAGATAGAGCCCACAATAAAAACAAAACAAGTCTTTTATTAATATCAATAAAATCAAAACAGATTACATAAAAGTTATTCCTAAATCCTCATACATGATTGGACTTAGGACATATCTCTTTCACCTTCATCAACCTGGACTTCTTCTATTTCAACCGCTGCTTCGATTTTTGCTTGTTCTTTGGTTGAGACCATTTGATGGATTCGGGCTTTTGAGTTCTTCTTCAAATAGAATTTGACTTGTTCTGATCCTTTGTCTTTGGTTGCTTGCATGGTAGGGCTAGCTCGGTCTAGGACTCGATTTGCCTTATCGACTACCATGACTTGGTTATTTGTCGGTCCCTCTAGACTTGGTTTATTTTCTTTTGGTTTCGGACTTGATTCAATGAGTTGCACTTGTTTTGTTGTTTTTGTACTTGGTCGGGGTCGGTGCTTCTTTATGCTTTGCTATTTACGAAGGACTTGTCCCTTCTTTTTGTTGTCCTGATGGGTTTCTTCCATAACTAACCCGTGGTTATAGCATGTTTCAGCAACACCATAATCTCCTTTTATCTCCCCGACTCTTGTCGGGGTTGGGAACTTGATTTTGAGATGGGAGATTGAATTTATCGCTTGTATCATGGTTAGAGCTGACCTGCCAATGATTCCATTGTATGATGAATGATTGTTTACGACGTAGAACTTGATGGCATGAGTTACTTGGTTAGGAGCAGTTCCAAAAATGACAGGTAGATATAAGGTCCCTTGAATCGGGACTAAGTTGTGTCCGAATCCATAGAGTGGATCCTCCCGACAGTTATTTGAGCGGACGCTCCCTAACTGCATTCGATCCACTATGTGCTTGAAGAGAATATTCACCGAGGAACCATTGTCTATCAGCATTCTTCTTACTTCATTATAAAAAATGTCCAAGGTGACAACCAAAGCTGTATTGTGATGTGGGTTGACTCCTTCATAGTCCTTACTGCTGAAGGATATCACCAGATCTGGGAGTAATTGTATTGAGAGCACTTCTTCGCCGAAGTCCGGGTTCCGAGGTGGGGAGTGGGAGCCTCCTAGGACTACATTAATTACGTTCTTTTCTCTCTTATGCACCTTCCCTCTGTTATTGTTGTACCAGACCAAGTACTTGTTCATATTTCCTTTCTTCAGTTGGTCCTAAATGAAGTACTTGAGTGATAAGCAGTTCTCAGTCTTGTGGCCATGGGTCCCATAATAATCGCACTGCCTATTGTAAGGCCTGCTCCTCGGAGGAGTTTGCATTGGCTTCAGAGGATAATATAAAGGTTTATATTTTACCTCCTTCAAGATTTATTCCTAGGTCATATTGAGAGGAGTCCAGTCCGGCTCCTGCTTCGGCTCTCGGGGCTGCTTCCGGGTCCTGGATCGCTCTTGGACTCCGGCTTAGGACCGAGTCTCTGAAAAACTGGAGTAGTTTATCTTTCTTTGTTCTGTTGGTTTTGCTTGAACTTTTTGTCCTGATGGTAACCCCTTTCGGCCGGTCATCAGTGTTCTTACTCCTGGATCCCCCCACTCCGGGTCATCCTCATTGCCTGGAGTACATCAGTTTCCTTTATAAATCTGGCAGCCATGGAGTAAGCTGCTGTCAGACTTTAAGGCTCCTTATTGATCAGTTCCACTATGTATCTTTTATTGTGCTCTGGATCTAAGTTCCTCCTGAAGATGCTCGGAGCTTCGCGCTCATCCAATTTCGAGACCTTATGAATTGCTTCCTGGAACCGGCACATATAGGCTGATAGGGACTCATTGTCGTGCTGGCGGATTGTGTCCAGGTGACACATATGCATTTTATGTGTTTTGTTTGCTCAAAATCTTCGAAGAAAAGATGCGCGAAACTCCTTCCAACTATGGATGTTGCGGGAAGGGATCCTGTTGAACCATCTCTGGGCCCCTCCCTTAAGGGTTGATGTGAAGAACCTTGATTTTGTCATGTCATTGTAGTAATATATTTGCACGATCTTCTCAAAGTAGTTCAAGTGTTCTTCTGGGTCTCCCAGACCGTTAAAAGAATCGAAATTGTAGTGCTTCAGGTCCCGCTGCCGGGGAATAGCCTCCAAGGAGTGGCTGAAGGGAGTTAATATTTCCCCAATTTCTACTCCCGAGTCTCTTTCCATCTTTCTTTGCAATTCATAAATCATATTTTTTAGGTCCTTCTGCTTCTCTTCTTTTTCGTTATCAGAAATCAGCTCCGCAGTGGGATCTCTCCGGGCTCTCTTGATCCTGGACTTGGCCAGTATCTTTTCTTCTTCTAACTGCATTCTTTTCTGGGTATTTAGTTCGAGCTTTGCTTCTTCTTCCTTTCTGATTTGTTCCCGCATCTCTTCTGGCCTTTTTTGCTTGGCCGCTTCTATTTCTTTCTTGTTTCCTTGATCCTTTTTGTTCTTCTTACCCTTAACTCCAATTCGGTCACAGACAGATCTGTTAGATTGTTGGGAGTCCCCGGACTCCTCTAGCTCTTCATCAAGTTCGGCTTCTTCCTGGAGCCGGGTTTGCTCCTGCCTGTAGAGCCGGATTGCTTCTGCCAACTCATTACTTGTGAGGTTGACCATGTGCTCGCCAGCCACCAGGACATTAGTGTACTTGTATTGTTTCAGTTCAATGAGGGTCCTGGCATCCTGAATGTTGATAATCCTCTCCATAATTGGAGTGTGTTGCAATGGTTGCTCCTGGAGTGTTTCTTGGTCGGCTCCCGGGTCCTGAGCCTGGGAGTGGTCCGGCTCCTGGACCTGAGTGCTAGCAGAGGGTCTCCCAGAAGTATGTTTTCCTGCTCTTGCCATTATCTCAAAAATACCAACAACAACTAACAAAAATTTCCAACTAACAATATTGATCCAAGGCTGCTTTTTAAAAATTACAAAAAACTATCCAGAACAACTACAAGCAGTAATAAACAGCTTTCTGGGACAAGTTTAAATAATCTTCTGGGACTACTCAACAATGTATTAGAATGAGTGCAGTTGGGTTCTAGAACACAAAGGCAATATGCAAACTAGAGCAAAATGAGGGTGCTAAAACAATCAAAACTAACAATAGCACACACAAACGTGGCTTAAATCAATAAAACAGGGCTCACACAAACGTGGCCTAAAATAACGAGCACACACAAACGTGGCTTAAATAAACAACATTCATATTTATGAGAGAGTTTGGTTGCTTGGGTTCTTACAAGTTAAATAAATGGACTCCTAAAAAAGTTTGCTGATGAAGGTGAATCCAAGGGCACCGAGACCCAAGGATAGAGAGCCCGTCCTTCTAGCGCCAAATGATAACTCCTGGTGGCGAGGCTGCTCCTTCGACGTCGTGCCTGAATCCTTCACCGCGGTGGTGGTGTAGTTGTGGTGGGGTTCCTACAAAATAACACCGGAAGGGGGGTTTGGGTCCCGCGGCGCCTCCGGTGTGAGAGTAAGAACTCGCTTTTTTGGAAGATGAAGATAGGCAGGAATGCAAGGTGGTTGTGTGTGTATATGAGTGTAAGAGAGTGATTAACCCCAAAACCTTACCTCCTTGGGCTATTTATAGGCCAAGGGTAAGGTTTAGGGGTTGGTTCCTTTTAATAGTAGTCGGCGGTTCTAGGAGCGGAGGACACCTGGCTGGAGCGGATGCTTTATACGTGTCGGGACGGGACTAGTTGGGGAATGTTCGGAGGATCTTCTGACACGTGCCTTGATTATTCCCATGATTGATGGGTGACAGTTGTCCCTATCATGCATTTTGGCATGTGCCTCACGTGCTGGGACCTCCCAAGGTTGGGCTTGCGGGACTAGGCCAGTTAGGACTAGTAGTGTGTAGGAGTCCAGGCCTGGTCCTTGCAGGAGCTACATGTATTATCAACTGTGATGAGCTAGGCCATTTTGCTATAGAATACAGGAAACCCAAGAAAACAAAGAAAGATAAAGCTTATCTTGAACTGGAAGCAAAGTATGAAGCTCTTCTGAAGAAACGGCAAAGCAAAGCCTATATTGCATAGGGAAAGAGTTTGGATGATTCTGACAATGATGAAGATGAGGAAGTTGGAAATTATACATTTATGGCCTTGGAGCAAGGAGAGTCATCCTCATAAAAAATACAGGTACCAACTCTTACCACTATTAATTTAAATGTGAATTAATATAGGGAAACTGTTGAAAAGATGAGCACAGAAATGTTTCACATTCATACAAGTATGGTTGCTGCTAATGAATATGTTAGCATATTGACAAAGATAAATGAAAAGCTTGAAAATGAAAAACAAGAAACTGAATTTTTGATGGTAGAGCTTGAAGTTGTGAAATAAGAAAATGCATACATGAAAAACAAGCTCAAGTGTGCAAATGAGATTGAAGCAGTGTTAAGGGACAAGCTAGAGAATAATGAAGTTAAATTGAAGTTCTTCAAAAATGCATCTGAGTTGGTTGGACTGTATCATGAGAAAACAGCAAAGGATTCATAATGGGATATGGCAAGGTTATTTCGGGAAATATTGTCATTGATGATGTAGCATTGGTAGATGGTCTTGAAGTAAATCTTCTCAGTGTCAGCCAGTTTGCAGACAAAGGTTTTAAAGTCCTATTTGACAAAGAAGAATGTATCTTCACCAGCAAGAAAATCAATGAAGTTGCTCTGAAAGGAGCAGGGAAAGGAAGCTTGTTTGTTGCAGACTTGGACTCAAAAAATGAGGATGGAATTTTTTGCTTCTACACCAAGGCATCCATAGAGTAAAGCAAGTTATGGCATAAGAAACTCTCACATCTAAACTATAACGTAATCAACACTCTGGTCAAGAAAGAGTTGGTGAAAGACATGCCAAAATTAGAGTTTGCTCAAATTGAAGTATATGAAGCCTGTTAGAAAGGAAAAATGAAAAGATCAAGTCACAAGTCAAAAACTGTGAATTCTATAAGTGCACCATTGCAACTTATTCACATGGACTTGTTTGGGCCAGTAAATGTCTTATCAATTTCAAGAAACAAATATGCACTCGTGATGGTAGATGATTTCTCAAGATATACTTGGGTAGAATTTATGCACTCTAAAGATGAAACTCCACACATCATAATTGAGCACATAAAGAAGATAGAAAAACAGGCTGAAGATCAAAACTGTGTAAAGAGATTGAGAAGTGATGATGGGACAGAATTCAGAAATGCAACATTAAGTGAATTTTATGAAAACAAAGGCATTGTTCAAGAATTCTCTGCTACTAGAACACCTCAACAAAATGGGGTAGTTGAGAGAAAGAACTGAACATTAGTAGAAGCTGCAAGGACAATGCTGCAAGATGCCAAATTGCCAACTAGTTTTTGGGAGGAAGCTTTTAATACTGCATGCTACACTCAAAACAAATATCTCATTAACAAGATTCATGTCAAATCACCTTACTCAATAATGTCTAAGAGAAAGCCTATTGTAAAGCATCTTCATGTGTTTGGAAGCAAGTGTTTCATTTTAAAAGACAACTCTGAATATGTGGGAAAATTTGACTTAAAGGTTTTTGAAGTAATTTTTCTGGGATATTCATTGGAGAGAACTGCCTACAAGGTCTATGTAATTTTAAAAGAAATTCATGGAGAGCACATATGTGACTTTTGATGATGACAAGTGTCCAGGATTGGAATGCCTTGATGATAATGAAGCTAAAGCCCTTGCATTTGAAAATCCCAACATTAGCAGTGATTCTGATGAAGAAGCTGAAGTCAATGCACAACAGATGATGAATGAAGAGTCTACTGAACAGGAAAATCATGGAAATGGAAGCTCATCTCAAAAACCCGAATTTGATATCACAATCTCAGAGGGAGAAAGAGAAGAAAGATCTACTAGTCATACAAATAATGAAGAAAATGATGAAGGCACCGGTCAACAAACTCACACCAGAAAATGGGATATGAGTCACAATCCAAATGCAATAATTGGTGATCCAAATCCTGGTGTAAGAACTAGAAGTGCAACTCCTAATGATGCCTACATGCATGCTTTCTGTCTCAAGTAGAGCCTAAGAAAACTGAATATGCTCTAATGGATCCTGATTGGATATCTTACATGCAAGAAGAGCTTAATCAGTTTGAAAAAAACAAAGTTTGGGAGTTAGTTCCTGCACCAAAGAACAAAAGTGTATTGGAACAAAATGGATGTTCAGGAACAAGATGGATGAAAATGGTATAGTTACCAGAAACAAGACAAGGTTGGTTGCAAAAGGTTACTCACAGGAAGAAGGAATTGGTTATGATAAAACTTTTTCTCCAGTTACAAGACTTGAAGCAATAAGAATTTTTCTAGCTTTTGCTACACATATAAATTTCAAGGTGTATCAAATGGATGTCAAGAGTGCCTTCCTAAACGGTGAGTTAGAAGAAGAAGTTTATGTGCAACAACCACCTAGCTTTGAAGATCCAGAATTTTTAGACTTTGTGTACAAGCTACTCAAGGCTCTATATGAACTAAAACAGGCACCTAGATCTTGGTATGATACATTGTCAGAATTCCTACTTAAACATGGTTTTACTAGAGGTACCATAGATAAGACTCTTTTCTACAAGAAACATGGTGATGATATGATCATAGTTCGGATTTATGTGGATGATATTATCTTTGGTTCTACAAATGAAAAGTTTTGTCAAAGATTCTCTAAGCTTATACAGAGTGAATATGAAATGAGTATGATGGGGGAATTAAGTTACTTTCTTGGACTTCAAGTCAATCAAAAAAATGATGGGATCTTCATCAGCCAAACTAAGTATGTTAAAGATTTATTGAAGAAGTTTGGTATGGTTGATTATTCACTTGTTCCTACACCTATGTCTACAGCAACAAAGTTGGATCAAGTTAAAAAGGGAAAAAGTGTAGATATTTCAATCTATAGAGGAATGATTGGATCATTGCTTTACTTAACTGCAAGTAAACCAGACATCATGTTTGCAACATTTCTATGTGCAAGATTTCAAGCTAATCCAAAAGAATTACATTTGATGGCTGTTAAGAGAATTTACAGGTATTTGAAGGGGACTCCAAACTTGGGATTATGGTATCCTAAGGGAACTGGTTTTAAAGTTGTTGGATACACTGATGCAGATTTTGCTGGATGCAGGGTGGACAGAAAGAGTACTAGTGGAAGCTGTCAGTTTCTTGGACAAATAATTGTATCCTGGCATAGCAAGAAACAATAATCTGTGTCAACTTCCACGGCTGAAGCAGAATACATAGCTGCTGGAAGTTATCGTGCTCAAGTGCTTTGGATTAGAAATTAGCTAATGGACTATGGCCTAGTATTACATAATATTCCAATTATGTGTAACAATACTAGTGCTATATCTATTATGGCTAATCCAGTTAATCATTCTAGAAAAAAACACATTGATGTAAGATACCATTTTATTAGAGAACATGTTACAAATGGTACCATTGAGCTTATTTTTGTTCAAACAGAAAAATAATAGCTGATATTTTTACTAAACCTTTGAATGAAGCAACTTTCACTAGACTTGTAGGTGAACTTGGAATGTTATATTTTTCATCCTAAGGCAAGAACTCAGTTAATGTGTTGCAGCAGATTAACTTCTAATAAATCAAAATTAATTTGATTTAATTAGAAATAAAGTGAATTATGAATTATAAATATTTCAGAAATCTCTACATATTTATTTTTCAAAATTCAAAATTCAGCTTGGAATTTTTCAAATTATAAGTAAACTGTCTAGGTGTTTATTTACATTTTCAGTATGTAAAATAAACAGAAGACATAATCAAAGTAATCAAAAGTATATAGAGAACTGAGTTCTCGATAAGTTTAATTGACTTATCGACAAATCATTTTAAGACTTCTCGAGTGAGTTATCGATAAGTCAATTTACTGATTTCTCGAGTGACTTCTCGATAAGCTTTATTATGACTTATTGATAAGTCATTGTAGAGTTCTCTAATAGTGTTAACTCACAGAGTTCTCTACAAGCATAATTATTAAACTTATAGATAACTCAGAATTGAAATATTTTAATTCAATAAATTATTTTGATAAAATACTTTTGATAAAATTATTCTGATTTTATTTTAATTTATTCAAATAAAAATTAGAAACAATTCAGTCCATTCTGGACAAACTGGATATTTATTTGACATCTCGATAAGTTATTTTTTTTGTTCTCTAAAAGAGTAAATTAAAATGACTTCTCGATATGTAATTCACCTTCAAAATGACTTCTCGACAAGTATACTCCAAACGTCTATTTTTGACTTCTCGATAAGTCATCTGCTTTTACTATAAATACCCAGACATCTCGATACACATATACTTACGCCTTCGAGAACTCTAAGAGACCTAGCCTTTTCAATTCCAAACCGATTTCTCTCTCATTTCAAACTCTTTCTCACTATTTTTTCTTACCCATTCAATCTTACTCAATAACAATGGCCCTCAACAATGTTAGAGCTGTAATCCCAAAGAAAGGAACCAACTATATTGCTTTCACTGATGTTAACCAAGCCCCTAACAGTTTCAAGGGGTTTGTGAAATTTTTGTCTGAATCCTATCTTGCAGGTGCTTTAACAGCTAACCCAAGCCTATACTTGGACGTTCTGCATGAATTATGGACAACAGCAGTGGCGAGAACTGTTATGCTTGACAACTCTGTGTCCTTGGTAGTGACATGCTCAATTGGAGGCCAACAGATAGAGTTCAATGAGAAAGATGTGAATGCAACTTTGGGTCTTCCAACTGAAAATCTAGTGGAGGTGCCAACCCAGGATGAACTAGATGAGTTCATGGACTTCATCAACTATGGTGAAAGAATCAACTTGGCAAGTTTGAACAGAACAAACCTAAGGAAGGAGATGTCTTTTGTGTTTGATTCTGTAGTAAGGGCCTTCACATACAGGAAGACAGGATTTGACATCTCAAGTGTGGTGCAGAAACTGGTATTCTAAATAGCCCACAACAGACACTTGAATGCTGGTCTCTTGATCCTGGAAGAACTTGCAACCAGGCTGACCATGCCCCAATCTGCTAGAGATAAGGAAATTTTCTTTTCTAGATTTATTATGTCTACTTTAAATCATAAAGTATCAGACATACATTTATTGAATGGTATAGAAAACACTAAAATAGGAAATTGTAAGCAAGTGTCCAAAATTATATTTGGTTCACTTACTATAAAGAATAAGGTAAATGTGAGTCTGAAAATCACTCCATTCATGATGGAGAGGTTTAAGACTTACCCTTACCCTATGCTTGAAAGGAGATCAAATGCTCAATCTAGTACAACTATGGTACATGAACCTGTAGAAGTTCAAATACAAGAAAACTAATAGGGGCCTTCCCAAGCTGAAACCACTTCTTCAAACCAAATAGCAGCTAAAAAACCAACCACTTCATTCTCTCAAAAGGGTGAAGTGAGTAAAAAGAAGAGAAATGAGATAACCCTTAATGTTATGAATGTGAGTGGTGAGGTTCAAGTACAACCTGAGTCACCTTTGGTCAAAAAAAAAGAAGGCTAAGAAAACTGAGTTGACCCCTCAAGCCACCTCTGTATCCTCCCAAAAGGATACAGTTGTACAAATGGGGCCAAAACACACTCTAGAGACATCCTCTCAACAAGGCGATTCTATTGAAAAGAGCATACTCCCAAATGCACTATGTAAAGAGTCTGCACAGCCAACACTTGAACAAATCCAGGTGTATGGTAGAAGAAATAAGGATGGCACACACAAGGAGAGCACATCCCTTGAAGCCCCCTCATCCATTCAGGGGGAGCTGCCAACACTCAGTCATAAACTTCAAACTCTTATATCTAATATTTCTTCTTGTTATACTAAAACACTTGAATCACATCCTCAAGTGTTGCCCCATTCAAGTGACTTGGTTCAAGAAACCTTGCTCACCACCCAGAAACCACAATTAGTTGTGAGATGCTACATGCTGGGGTAGACCTTGATTGCACCAACACAAACATGGGGGATTCATCAGTTTTTACTGAAGACCCCATAAAAATCACAAATGCACCTTCATGTGCAAATCAGTCTTCACATACTGTAAGGTTTGAGGGTAGTACTCCTGATGGGGAGCTATGTAAATCCTCTCCAATTCAATTGGAGGTTCCTGTTCCAAGAACAACTCTCCTCAAAACCCTAGAAGAAAATGCATTAGCAACATATGCTAGGAGTACAATTGCCAATGATCCTGTCATAGAGGAGGCAAGCATATCACATTTAAGTGACATTGTGGTGCAAGACACACAAGGGTTTGAGGTTGTTGCAAATGATAGTAGCACAGTCAAATCCCCTTCAATTCAAATGGAGGTTCCCACTACTGGTGAGGAACAACAACCTGTCATAACCACAGTGCAAATTGTGAGTTCAACTGTGACTCCTGTCACAGGTGTTTCTGGCTCCTCACAAATCCAAACAACTAAACCCTCAATTTCTCAACCAATTCATCTAGTCTCCAACTGGCTACAAGAAGCTGCACCTCAATCAAATCTTGAATATTTTAGGGTTGATCAGTTAGCTGGACTTGCACAGATCTTTCAACAACTTTTAAACTCAGATATGTCTAATCAGGATTACCAAGCCATAATGCTCTCATATCAAACAGATGTCCAAGAACACAAGATAAAATTGTCAATGAAGCTGAACAGGATGGCAACTGTGATGCTTGGCTAAACAAGGACTACAATCTGGAGATGGAGGGTGTTTTAGCTAAATTCAGGGAAGACTATTTGACTATTTTGGGAAGCAATGCTAAAGCCTTAACCCCTACTGAAGTCTATTATGCAATCAATGAAGTTTCCAAAGCACAACTCAAAGCTTTCCATTTCTTTGGTAGAGCTCTAGAACTCAAGATTATTGGTCATGAAGACAAAGTAAGGAAACTGATAAATGAAAAGATGGATGAGATTATACCTTCACAAGTCAAGATCACTTCAAAGTTTAAACATTTTGTTGATCAAATGGCAAGGATGGATCTAAATACTATGGAAAAAGATATCAAAAATCTCATACAGTCTTTCATTGCTCTTCATGAAGTGGTTCAACAACAAATCACAAACACAAATGAGACAAAGCTCAAATTGACCCAGCTTCACCAAAGCAGATATGAGCCTTCTGCATTACTAATGGAGGGTATCAAAAAAGCTGTGAAAGACATATTTGGAGCTTCCACTTCTTCCAGCTCTCATCAACCTGTCTCAACATCTACAAATCTTCAAATTCGGTCTCTTCAACAACAAGTCTCCAACTTGCAGTCTTCAAATGACTCCCTCACAGCTCAAGTGCATGTTCTCACCTCATTAGTGCAGAGTCAACAGACAGATATTCAAACCTTAGTAGACTCCCACAAGCACCTCCAAATGCAAAATGTTGTGGCTTTGGGAGCTATCATGGGCAAGCTTAACATACCTCTGTCTGCACTTCCTAAAGCTGTGAGGCCTAAAATTTCTACTCCCCTTCTCATGCCTGCCAACAAGACTAAGGGGAGATAGAGGCTAGGCTATCAAGATCATCTACTCAAAATGTCCAAGTTGCTTAAAAGAGCAAAATTCAAGAAGTGGATATTGGAATGGAGAGACTCATTAGGGAAGCTGAGGGACCAAGTCTGAGCAAGGAATTTGATGAATTGCTTAAGGCTCTTAGGGATTCTCTCGATAACAATTTCTTCACCTACAAAAAGGCCTTGAACAGGATAATAAACTCTATAAGGGTGATCTTGGTGACTAAGGATAGCTTTAAGGAGAATAGAATCGTGATCACCATAAATGACTCAGGGGTATACAGGTGTTTGTAGGCGTCCCTTAACTATCTTATCTCTAGAAGGGCATCTGAGTTGGACATCCTGATAAACAAAGTCAGAAGAGTGATTCCTGAAGACACTCTCTTGCTAACTGAACTGTAAAATGAATAAGTGGCTGCTTTTCCTGAAGCATATCTACATCCAAGTAAGGGAGTGGCATACATCTATTGTAACGCCCCATATCCGGGGTCAGAGGATTTGGTCGTCACGATGAAACCTCAATCCAAATTAACCTGTTTAATCAAAATACAAATGCCAGCGGAAGATATTTAATATAAATGACCCCAACTAATCCAAGATCTTTTAAGGTTACAGTTCTAGAAACAAGATATCCAAATTCCACAAATAAATTTTTCACTTTCTTTTAAAACTCTTTGCAACAATTCTCAATCTCAAAACTTAACCCGCTAGTATAACTTCGAAAAGAAGTATACTAGGCCCTACTATAAAATACATAATTATAATATAATATAATATAAACAACTTTATACAATAAAACTTACACTAGTTCGCAAACCCTGGACCAACCACCTTCCAAAAGCTTCTTCTTTGCTTCCTCGAATTACGCAGCTAAACAGCGCAAGCTAATCCTCACTGGAGGTTAAATTTGAAAACAGGCAAGTATGAGCGAAAGAAATGCTCAGCAAGATCATTATAGCGAATATAGGGTCGTGTTGATATAAAACCGACATCTGCATCAGCGCAGAACATTTAAAAATCATAATTGCTGAATCATAAAATTTTAGTTGAGGAACCCCAAAATTGATTCCTTAATTGTATTCAAAACCATTTTGATATTTTTTGAGCGAAATGCTTTAGCAATACTTTGAATCTTGACGAGAATAAAACTCGTAAAACTGTGTTTACGGAAATATCGTAAACAATAATAACATGAAACAATGATTATGGACTGAATCATAAACCTTATTCAAAACCGACTCTTGAAATTAATACTTATTTTGTTTTCATATCAAATTAGATATCACTACGAACTTTGATGCTCACAACCTACCCGCGCTAAAATAGGAAAGTCAACATCAGTCATCTGCATTAATACCGCCTTTGATATTTAACAACAAACTAAGTATCCACAAAATCAGAAACTGAATCAAAACTGCATTTCACCTTTAATCCAAAACAGAACAGTTGATAAATCATTTATTCTATGATTATCAAAATAATAAAGAATTTTAGATATCAATTTAGATTAGAACCAATTATGCACTATGCTGTTCCTGATGATCAGTCACGAAACAGCACCGGTATCCCGCAGTCATACCGTAAATATAGGTACTACCCGTATTCCGCAGCCATACGGTACCTATAGGGCGCCAGAAAAGGCATAACTAGACTTGAAAGATATTACATTCCGTATAATAGCTCACGCTGGACCGGTGCCTCGGCCTCTTACGCAACCAGTAATCATCCAATCTTAAAACATTTTCTTGAAAAGGGGTCATAATACTCGACACCCGAAATAATTTTATTCCCCCATTCACTTGGGCAGGAATACTCGCAACCAAATCATTTTTCTCAAAATCCAAAATATTTATAAATCCAGTAATTTGCTAAGTAAAGACATTTAACTATTCTGAACATAGAATAGCAGAGAGTACTTGCATAATAATCATTTAATTTAGCGATATGTAAAACATTTATCTATTCCGAACTGAGAATAGGGAAATCAATACTTGCATAAGAAGATTTAAAATAAATATCACTTGAACAATAAGTGATGATAGGGATACATGCCTTTGGGTTTTAGTAGTTAATCACACTCGCAACGACACATCTAATCTGACATTCTGTCTCAAAACGTCTGCGTATTTCTTTTCAACACTTCACCGATATGCTGCTCCTGCGATTGCTAGAAGCCAGATATCTAATGCCATTCCATTCCATTCTTTATCCAATGTCTTGTCCTGATCAACTCGAATGATCCGCATCTATAATTAAAATATATAACTTTAATCGTCTAAACGATAATCACTCAACGAATTGCGCGTCGAAAGCCTATCGTCTACCCACACAATAGCCCACACATAAATATAACAGACAAACACAGGACTCTTGATCCACATACACACATAATTCACATAGCACATAAGCACATAACTAATGTATCACATAATTCATATCACATATGACTCAGTTCGTCAAAAGGTTCGACTAGGTACGTTTAAAACTGAAATCGGGTCAAAATAGGATTTATCGATCAATAATTGACTCAGAATAACTTGTAAAATAAGCGACCTTTCGAAACAAAAGGATTTGGGTCTCGAAAGTATTTTTATTGAAAGCGGAATATTTTTATGAGTCTAGAGGTGTTCGTTTCGTATTAAACGGAAGAACGGTTGATTTAATATGAATTTTTAAACATTTTTCGGAATTAAAAACGGTTTCCGAATCATTTAATAATTAAATAATAGGGCTCGAAGACCCGAAAATAATTTTATAATAATTACCGAGCCTGGAAAATAATTTAAAATAATATTTTAAATCTCGAAACTATTTTTCGGGATTTTTAAATCAATTTTAAATAACTAAATCCAATTAAATAATCAATTAAAATTAATTAATAACTAATTAAATTAATTAATCATTTAATATTTAAATTAATTGACTAATTAAATAATCAATTATCAACTAAAATTAATTAATTAAATAATTAAGATTTTTTTTAGAATTAAAAATAATTTTCAGAATCAAAAATATTGAATTTTGGAATTAAAATAAAATAAATAAATAAATACAATTTCTAAAAATAGAAATTCCAGGGGGTAAAGTGTAAGGTTTTGAAACTTTATTTGCAGGGTGTAACTGTAAAAATTATAAAGTTCAGAAAATAATTAAAAGTTTTTGAAAATCAAGGGGTTAAACGGCAAAACTGCCGTCTCCTCCGCCGGTCACCGGCGGCGATTTCGCCGGCCAACTTCTACAGGTCCAGAAGTGCACAGAAATGTGCAGAATGATACTCCCCAGTTCCAGGAATTCATATCTGCAATTGGTTTCTAACAATAAGCAACGGAGTGGCCGGAAAACCTGCTCGAAAAACGCCGTCGCCGCCGAGTTCAAGAACTCCGGCGACGCGGTTCAGACCTCCTCCATCGAATCTAATTATACCCCATGAATCCTCATACGAAACCAAACATCATGATAGCATTAGTTTTTACCCAGATTCAGCCAAATGAAAACGCCCAAAATGGGATTAAGAACATTCAAATATTAAAAAAAAAACCTAATTTCGAATTATCAAAATTAAACCACAATCTACACATGTTACTGAGCTCCAAATATGAAGTATTACATATGAAAATGAATGGCACAACATGCTCTATATCATGGAATCATCAAATCACATCAACAATATCAAGAACAAAAATTCATATTTTAATCCCTATTTAATTTGAATTAAAATAATTAAATCAGAAAAATACCTTGATTTCTGGGTTAAAAAGGATGATTGATTCAGAAAGAAGATTTCGAGAGCTTCATTTTGATATGCTGCACGCCCGAATCGGAGTTCGATAACGCCTTCGTTCGTGTGTTTGATTCTCAGGAACGTATCGGTTTTATAGGGTTTTCTCTGTATTTATGGTATTTTTACGGGTTGGAAAATGAATAAACGAGATAAATGAAATAAGAAATAAGCTATATATATTTATGGAATATTGGATTGTTCTAGATCATTTTGGATCGATAAATTAGTTGCTTAGCCGCTAAGTAACTGTAAAACGATCCAAAAATAAATTACTTAGCCGTTAAGTAACTATAAAAACGATACAATTAAATACCAGAATTGGATAATTATCAAAACCGAGCTTTTTATAAAACACCATATATGAATATAATGTAAAAATATCCTGTATCTCGAGAATGCGGGTTTTGTTGATTTACCGAAATGGTTATCATATCGAAAATCTTGCGCCGGGCCGCGCACGGGTCAAACCGTAATCCGGATCGAAAAAGTCAAAATACGGAAAATGTCCGAAATTACCAGATTAGGTTAGGAAGGAGTTTTTGGAAAAGTTTCGGGTTGTAAAAACGCAAAAACGGTTGAGGTTAGACGATTCCCGGCTTTATAAAATAATTTTATAATTATTCAGAAAATAATTAAAAAATCCATAAATCATTATAAAATTATCTAACGGTCCAAAAATTACCAGGAAAATATCACAATTATCTATATTTTATTCTGAGCACATAAAAATTAAAGTACTCAAATAATATCATATATAAACACCCAAACATCAATTCCAATTATCAGATAATTCACCAAAATTCATATAAAAATCACATAATAATTATAATAATAATATTTGAAAATATGGGATATTACATCTGTCCTACCACCAAATATTTCAAATATTTTCATGTCCCTAAGCAACGTGTCATGACAAACAAAAAGCTAATCATGATTCTGGAGACTGAGTTGAAAGTCAAGCAAAACAAAACTGTTGAAGATGAAGAGATGATTAAGCTATTGGGGAGATACTTGAGAAATCTTGAAGCCAACTTGCCTAAAACTCAAATCAATAAGGATAACTTAGATGATAATGAGCAGAGGAAAGATGATCAAAAACCTGCTGGCTCAAATCCAAGTCAATCCTCTAAGGCAGCTGGAAGCAAGGATAAGAAGAAAGATGAGAAGAAAGGAGATGACAAGAAGAGAGATGAAAGGAGGAAGAAAAATAAAGAGGACAATTCAAGACCACAACAACAAACCCTAAAAATCCAAACAAATCAAGCTCAACCTTCAAAGCCAACAAACTCAAACATCAAACCACCTCAAACCTCAAAGCCTAAATTCCTATACAAACAAACTTCCAACACCTTTCTAAAAATACCAATCATCTCAAGCCAAATATTTTTCAAGAAAATCACAGACCTACCTTATGTCAAGCCATCACTCAAAATTCACTACAAGTCTGTTGGGAAGAAACCTAAGAAAGCTAACTATACTGAAAAAGTACAAATTATTGAGAGGGCTATACGGAATTGTTACAAGCAAAATGATTTTCTACCTCTAAACTAGTGCAACTCATATGAAGACTACTTTCAACAACTATCTGAGGAAATAGTCAGAGTTTGGGTTGTAACACTAAGGGAAATAGTCAAAGTTTGAGGGTAGTACTCCTGATGGGGAGCTATGTAAATCCTCTCCAATTCAATTGGAGGTTCCTGTTCCAAGAACAACTCTCCTCAAAACCCTAGAAGAAATTGCATTAGCAACAGATGCTAGGAGTACAATTGCCAATGATCCTATCATAGAGGAGGCAAGCATATCACATTTAAGTGACAGTGTGGTGCAAGACACACAAGGGTTTGAGGTTGTTGCAAATGACAGTAGCACAGTCAAATCCCCTCTAATTCAAATGGAGGTTCCCACTACTGGTGAGGAACAACACCCTGTCATAACCACAATGCAAATTGTGAGTTCAACCGTGACTCCTGTCACAGGTGTTTCTGGCTCCTCACAAATCCAAACAACTAAACCCTCAATTTCTCAACCAATTCATCTAGTCTCCAATTGGCTACAAGAAGCTGCACCTCAATCAAATCTTGAATATTTTAGGGTTGATCAGTTAGCTGGACTTGCACAGATCTCTCAACAACTCTTAAACTCAGATATGTCTAATCAGGATTACCAAACCATAATGCTCTCATATCAAACAGATGTCCAAGAACACAAGATAAAATTGTCAATGAAGCTGAACAGGATGGCAACTGTGATGCTTGGCTAAACAAGGACTACAATCGGGAGATGGGGGGTGTTTTAGCTAAATTCAGGGAAGACTATTTGACTATTTTGGGAAGCAATGCTAAAGCCTTAACCCCTACTGAAGTCTATTATGCAATCAATGAAGTTTCCAAAGCACAACTCAAAGCTTTCCATTTCTTTGGTAGAGCTCTAGAACCCCTACTAAATTTTGTATTCTCTCAAGGAAGAAGCTAAGCTCTTTATTAACAAAGAGCCTAAAAATTTTGTAGCAAGACATTCTTAATTTTAATATAAAATTAAGTGAATTTTGAAAGATCCCTGTTCATTATTGTTATATGTTTAAATTTCAATATTAACACATATTACTACAAGATTCAATTTATTTTGTTCACCACCATAAACAAATCAAGAAAATCAGAAAAACAGAAAAACACATTCACCCCCCAGTATGTAATTCATTACCTAACAAACACGCATGCGACACATGGGTGTTACAAAATTTTAAAAAGTTGAATACACACTTCCTAAATGTATATTTCATAGGTATTTTGGGCGGACCGTACCGCCAATCAGCATTTTGGGCAGTTACAGCCGGAAAGTAGTGTATTCTGGATATTCTTTCTTTATGATTGGGGTCGGGTTGTTCTTCGACGATTATACTAGATACGTTTGGTTGTTTAACATGTTTAATGGTTTTTTTAAAAAAAATATCCATGTTCAAAAAATATATCTGTAAAAATATAATCATTTTTTTAAATAATTGCATAATACTTTTTTTTTTATTTTTATTTGAAAAAATATGTTTTGAATCTTTTTTTTTTTACAAAAATACGAGTTTTCTGCAATTAGATGCAATCTCCCCAACGTAATAAAAAATAATCTCTAATGCAACCAAAAAATTCGATACAACTAGTTGCATCCATAGTTGATTTTGATTTCATCGTATTTTTGCCAATAATTTCACAAAACAGTAAAATCGTAATTTTTTTTAAACTATAATATTTTTTTCAATAATTTCACTATATTCATAACCAAGACTATTATTTATTTTTCACAATTAGGTGACTATAGGGGTGTAAACGAGTCAAACTGTTCGTGAGTTACTCGCGCTCGGCTCGTAAAAAATTTGAATTCAGCTCGAAAATAATCGAGCCGAGCTCGAGCTCGAGCTTTTCGAATTTTTAACCGAGCCGAGCTCGAGCTTCAAATTATTCGGCTTGTAAGATTCGCGAGCCTTATAAAGCATCTATTATTTTTAATTTTTAATATTATCTTTTTTTATGTAAATATTTAATATTTTTATATATTATTTATTTATTATCGAGTCGAACTCGAGCCGAACTCGAGTCGAACCGATCATATTCGAATTTATGTTAATATTTAGTGAATTAATTCGAGTTTTCGAGCCGAACTAGAGCCTACCGAACTTTTTACGAGCTGAGTTTCGAGTTTGAATTTAAAGGCTCGGTCGAGGTCGAACTCGAACCCGGACTATTTTAATCGAGTTCGAGCCGAGCCTGACAGTATTCGACTCGCCTCGACTCGGCTCGATTACACCATAAGTGACTGATTTAATATATTTTAGGAGTCTATATATGAACATATTGTACAATTCAAATGTAATATGCAATATATATATATATATATAATAAGGGAAAAAGCATGTTTTAAGTTCAATTTCTGTTTTGAAAAGTTTTTATTCAAATACAACTTTAACTAAAAATAACAAATTACATATTGAATTTTCAAATATAATTACAACACATAAAAAAATCAAGTTTTTTACATCAAATTTTAAAATATGTGAAGAAATAATAAAATCTACTTTTTAGTTCCAAAAAATAAATAAATCATGTTGTATGGCATAAAAACATAGAAAAATTATTTTAGTTTTTTTAGTAACTAGCACAGTTCTAAAAATTGCTGAGGCGACCCAGTATTCGACCAGAACACTCATTTTTAACCCCTCATTCCATTCGGGTTTCTAGTAATTATGTTCAAAATTGATTTTATAAAATATCGGTCAAAATCAAGTTTAACTCAACATAGTTTTATTATTTTATTTTACAACTATCCTAATAAAAGACCAAATGTGAAATTATATATGTTTCATTTTTTTCCCTAAAATATTGATTAGGGGTGATCGCGGTGCGTGTGGTGCGGCTTTTTGCTCAAATCGCAAACCAAACTTTATGTGCGGTTTGATCAAATTTACGAACTGCATCTACACCGCGTAATAAAAAAATATCATAAATCACATCACGAAAATGTGGTGTGGTATGGTATAGGGCGATTTGTGCGGTTTATTTATTTAAAAAATTAATATTTATATTCAAATATAATAAAAATGTAGCTAATGAGAAGGTTAAAAATAATATATTTTTTGATTAAAAATAAAAATTTGTCGGTAATTTGTAATATTAAACTAGTATTTATAAACAAAATTATAGTAAATAAGAACTAAATCTATAATATATAAATATATATATGTATATTATATACATATTATAAATTGTAAATAAATTTATATATATATATATTAAATTGCGGTAGGGTGCGGTTTGAACGACATTGTTAAAATGTCAAATCGCAAACCGCACCACACGGTTTGTCATAAAGTTAAATTGCAATCGCACCATAAAAAATTAAAAACCGTATTTTGCGGTGTGGTGCGGTATTGACGGTTTGTGCAGTTTGATGATAACACTTAATATTAATATTTATTAGAAATGTTATGAGCTTTATTATTAAAATTTATGTTTGATTATTTTATCAAAAATTATCAAATAATTTCTAGGGTGTTATATTCAGTATTATTAGATATTTTTATTATTTACCATTATGTAACTATTTATATGAGAAAAATTAATTAAAAAGATAATATTAATTTGTTATCGGAATACTATATGAGTTTGGAGTACTTATGAAATAAAATCGAGTAGAAGCAATTTCCGATTTTTACGAAGTTGGTAATTAAAGAAATAAAATAAAAAGAATACGGTACCAAAATTCAAAAAAAGAGAGAAAAGGGGGGCAGAAACTGGAAGGCGTGTTTGGCTGAATCGAAAACCCAGCAGTCGCAACTCAACGCGACGCGCAATTTTGAAAAGAGAGACGAGTACGCTACTACATCTACGTCTGTCTGTATATATACCCTGCTTCTACAAATTCACAATCTCCCCCAATTACCTTGTACTTTTAAACTATAGTGATGAAAATCTCGTGGACTTGTTGTGTTCTCTTCGCTTTCTTCGCCGCGCTTTCGATCTCCACTTGCTCTTCACTTAAAGGTACTCTCTTTATTTTCAATGCCCCCTATTTTACACGCACTATTAACACTTTAGTATTTCAAATATTGTTCCTTTAAGTTCAAAACCCTAAATTTATGTTTATTTTGGATTTTGTTTGTAACTGATGATTTACAATGAGGCTTTCTTTAGAAATTGGTTTAAATTATGTGTTAAAAATTTAGTGAATTGTTAGTTTTCTAATGTAGCTGAATTAGGGTTTTAAGTTTTGTTTGAATGTAAAGTTTGGGGTGATGACTCGGTGCGAGTTTGTTTGCTTTGTGAAAATGTAGGAATATTTACACTGCGTATTTCGTTCTATACTACTGCTTATAGTTTAGGACATGCCTAGGTAAATTAGCCTGATTACTAAATGCGCAATTCAGGTTCATCCACAACTAGAAACCCAGGATTGCCATCTGCTGCCCTAATTAGGTCTATGTTTGAGGTGATTAAAGTTACATTGCCGATGGCTCTTTCAGAAATTACCCTAAAGTGCTCGTATTTCTTATTAGCCTTTTTAAAAGCCTAAGAGCCTTGTATTCACTCAATTGCTAAACTATGATAGTTGACTCATAGTTCACCCTTGAGAAGAGGAATCCACCCATTTCTTTCTAGAAATTCTTTTCCTTAGTTATATTTAAGCAATTGTTGAGTTATTTTAGCGAAAAATTATGTAAAGTACCAGAGTTTTCTTATATTAGATTTATGAGTTGGGTTGGGTGACATTTTAATACAGTTTTAATATTACAGATACACCCCTGTTGCTGTGAAAAGGATTTATATGGACAATGTTCTGAATGTCGTTTTTATCTTCTTCGTAGTAACTGACCTTACTGAAACAAATTGAGCAAGTCCATATTCCTATCTTCGCTTTTCTTATTTCTACTCTTTTTTTGTAATGTATTGATGGTAGTTTTGTTATCCTTCCATGGAAACACAAAGTTAATTCAAAATTTAGTTCTGGTTAGTAGTTCAACGTAAACAAGACAAGGAAAGTTGACATATCCTTTTAATTTGATATATTGCAAATAAGTGCTTGTTGCGTGAGTTTTAGTAATAAAACTAATCATATACAGTGTCTCATATTGCAGGTCTTGATGTGGAGAATCCGATTGTAAATTTTACTCCTTCTCTCCTGGTTCGACCTTCTGGAGGATCTAAAGATACTATATCTTGTGAACGTATCCAGATATCTGGTAAATCGAGAAGAGAGCTTGAGAGTTATGCCAATGTGTATCGGCTAACTTTGGTCCCATCTGTAGTCATCCCTGAGAGATTGCATTCTAGAATTCAGATATGTTTTCACAAGTAAGAACCAACCTTCTGCTGCTTTTGCTTCTTTGTAGGAATCATCTGTTAACAACAGCCCCTTTATCCCAGAGCTCTCCAATTGCAATATTTTTTAGTTGAAAGTTTTAGGTTTCAGTATTCAGGAGAAAGTTTTAATATAGGTTTTTTTGTGCAGGAATGCTTCGCTTGGGTCATGTCATTGTGAAAATGATAATTGGAGAGGTATCCAAAATGGGCTGTGGACCTCTGTCATGTCACCTTATGAGGACAGATACCTTGATGTAAAATTTACCGGTGAAGTACTTGGGTCCGTTACAGTTACCCTTGAAGAAGGTTGGACACCTTTTATGATTGATTACGTTTAACTAATCTATTTGGTTTAAGTGTTAACTTTAACTCGTTTGAATCTTTCACCTTGAACTTCTTATTTTGCAGATTTTCAGCAATGGCGCGTTGTTTGTCTCGCACTGGGAATCGTGTTACAAGTGTTGGCACCTATTGTCAGCAGTTGGGTTCCATTTTACTATAGCAGTTCAATGGCTATAGGGGTTTTTCTTGTTGTCATTATTCTACTTTTTCAGGTATTGGTTTTATAACACATACATGGAAATTATTTTTCTATTGCTCTGTGTTTCTGACCTTTACTTCTTTACGCGTTGTCTGTAACTTCTGTATATAATATTATTCGCTTGTATAGTTTTATTATGTAACAAAAATTGATAAACCGATGTTGGTTTGGTGATATGTTTTACTATAAAATCCACTTTCCTTGTTGCCAATAACATGTCCATGTCAGTAGAGTAGTTAAATGACATACTGGGATGAATTGTATGTATATATTGTATGCTTATATATTATATTAATTTTATGCAAATCTATGAAAGTAGCCAGTTTGATTCTAATTTTGTAAAACTCCTAAGTACTCTACATGTGTTAAGATGGGGTCGTATAGGATTTGAGGTTTCGTATATGTGAGAATTTTGAATATATATATATATATATATATATGCAGTCAACCCAGTTCCACATAAGGTATTTTCTGTGAAAAATATAAAGCAACATATTTTTTGAGAATTCAGTACTGTTTTGGATTATATTTGATGATTTTATGTGACGTTACAGTCTGCCAATAGAGTATAGGTACAGCGGAAAACCATGTTTAGAGAAACAAGTAACAGCAGTTCTTATTGATCCTTTGACAAAAAAAAAGATTAGTCATTTCATATTCTTATCATAAACAAAACTTTGCATCTTGATGTACTTGTGTTTGCTTCACTGTTTAGGGAATGAAATTATTACCTACTGGGCGGAAGAATTTCTTATACCTCTCCATATACACATCAGTTGTAAGTGCCTTCTGCATTGACTTATTTATTTGTTTAGTTTTTAGTTGTCAAATATTTACTTATGCTCTGTTTCTAATTTATTTTCATCTAAATATCAGTTTGGAGCAGGATCCTACTTACTACATCAGTTTTCAATGATGATAAATTCTATTCTTCTTAATTTTGGATTCAGCGAGGAGATGCACAACCCTGTAAGTCATTTAACATGCTTATCTTTTACTTGTGCTTACTTTTTACAATTTATTCTTCTTGCACAATAGGCAACAATCTTGGTACAGAAACTTTAGAGGCAGAAGAAAATTTTGAAACCTTTGATCTGCATGCAGAGTGACAATATTGTATATTTGAATAATATATATCCAGAAGGCGTCACTTGTGGAGTGGAGTGTAGTTTGATCTCAGGAAAAAATATATTAGTGAACTGACATCATGATCCCCATGTCATGGAACTTTGAAAGTAATAGTTAATTCCTTAAAGAGCTGGTTCTGTATTTGAAGGAAACTATAAACAGGACCTTTTATGAATTTCATACACGGGTCAATTTATTGATTAGAGGGTCTTAAGAGGACCTTCCCTAATGATCCAAGTATGACAAGGTGGAGACATTACAACTAAGAAAATGCAACAGATCAGTGAACTTAGGTTCCAGTATTTAGTTAAAAAAATGAAATAAGTGTCTGTGCATATTCCTTTTATTGATTTTTATTTGTAATTATTTTTTTTCTGTAAACTGTTTTCTAGTTTTCAAAAGAGTTACAATTATAAGTTTTTTTAATTTTTGCCTGTTGGGCTACAGGTTTCTGTCCTTGTGGGGCTTTTGATTGTTCTTGCTGGAGCTGCTCTAGGGTACTGGCTTGTGCGGAAGTTTGTAATATCAGAGGATGGAAGTGTGGATGTTGGCGTAGCTCAGTTTGTGAAATGGGCCATGCGCATTGTTGGCTTTACGTGTGTATTCCAGGTGATTTACTTGTGCATTCTATTTTTTAATATTATTTGCAGTAAATATATTAGATATCATGTAGTTCCCGGTGTAACTGCATTATTATTTAACTTAGCTAGAGTATTAAAAAATTCTTCATAGTTATAGAAGGGCAAGATGTTTGCTTTCTCCTTGTTAGGGTTTATATTATCACAGTGATTGGAAGTCCTGGTATCTTTTTATGGTGTTGAGAAATGATATTATTAGGACTTACAATTGACATACAACCTAATAATTACATATATTTATAGTTCTAATATTATTAGTCAGATTCCTAAATAGATTCGCTAAAATAATTAAATATGATGCCGTGCTATATCTGTATCTCCTTCAAAAAAAATTAAACAGAAGCTTTACTTGCAGGTTAATATTCATTGCAGCAAATTATAATTACCCTTTTGGACATAGATCCATATAGACTACCAGCACCATGAAATACTTGTAAATATTTTGTTACTTTGTACTCAGTGATGGTTAATTGTGCATTCTATTTGACATGCATAAATTATTGCAGCCTTGTATGTCTCATATTTTTTGTTGACACATTTAAGAAAAATTGAAGTACATTTTCAGTATTAAGTGATAATCAGTTTTTATTTCTTTCCAGAGCACACTGGATACATATTTGGCATTGACAGCACAGGGAATCTCTTTAATGATCTGCTTTGCATTGACTCGCTTCAAGTGGAAGAACATAAAGTAAGTTCTATATCGATCTGATTTAACTTCTCCCTGATCTGTGTAAAAAGGTGTGTAATACCATTTTAATAAAAAAGTGGATATTCAATCCTTATTTGGCAAAACCTTCGAACTCTATGATTAGTCTGAGTTGTATTCCTATGTGGCATATACTCCCTTTGTGCTCATGAGATTGTCTAAAGCATAATCCCCCCCCCCTTCAAAAAAAAGGGTCCTCCTTTGTATCTCTGCATGTATGGGGGACCTTGCATTAGTTGCCGATAAGTGAGTTCTTTTAGTACTTGTTCATGAAACAAGTATAAAGCTTGCATTATAACACTCCCGGGCTGACCAATTTTGGGGTAAGGGGTTTTTCTCTGGGCGGAGTGAGGCTGCAAGGTTTTTATTTATTCAAATTCTAAATTCTAGTGTTTTAATATTTAATGAACGGACCAGTATAACTTGAAAATCAATTTAATGTATTTTAAACTTGTTTGTTAAGCTGAATAATTTATTCATTCCCTGACAAACTTTAAAATCTATAGCTATTTTTCAGACGTGTAAATATCTACTCGTTCAATAAAACAAAATGATTTCTGAAATCATCTCGTCTTCAGATTTTGTGTGTTTCTAATGTGCTTGCAGGCATCTTTTATTTCATGGATATAAAAGCCCTCAGGAGTCAACTCGTGGACGCGCAACTGCCAAACATACTCGTGCAGAATTCTTAAGTAGGCCAGGAATGACGAATCGTCATCAAAATCTCTGGAATGGCCCGAATAGTCCAAGAAGTTCAGCTAAATGGATCGATTCTCCGGTGAAAGGTATTGCTTTGGCACAAGCCCGTCTTTGATTTACCTTCTCAGGTCCCTTGCATATATTTTGTTATAAACTGCAAAATTATTGTGCAGGTTCAATATGCTGTTTTAAATTAATGATTTTATACCTCGATGCCCCTAAATATGGTTCATGACCTATCCTTTTGTTTGATCATGCTGTATCAGGTTTGGTTTCCCCTCCAACAAAGACGAAAAATCAGCAGGAATATTATTCAACCTTTCACAAGACGCCAGAGAGAAAGAAGTTCTCTAAGCAAGAATGGGAAGATTTTACAGAGGAATCTACGCGGCAGGCTCTTGGCGATTGGGCATCTTCTCCGGAGTTCACAGAATGGATTGTTAAGAATGCTGATAGAGTGAATGTTCTTCCAGATGAAAGTTCTGATGAATCAATAGGTAGTGGATCAGACTCTACTGATGAGGCTGCTGTGGAAAATAACAATAATGGATTTGGGTTCTACAAATGGCAGCAGCGCAAGTAGATAATTTTAGTAAAGACCTCTGAACATACTTTAGTTCATTTAATCCCTTTGGTGAGCCAAATACATCCGATCATTCAACATTCCGTAGTATTTGAGGTGGTAATAGGGTGGTAAAGAGCTTTAAATGCAAGTTAATCCGTTCCATGGGCCAAATACCTCCAATTTTTCATCATTCCTTAGTATTTGAGGCGATTATAGGTTGTTAAATGACATAGAAGTAGAGGTGTAGAATATTTTAGGTGGGTTGGTAATTTGTCTTTACTAGTGTTGCTCATTCGGACAGATCCACGAATCCCTTGTTGAGGCTGCAGGCCAGTAACAAAAGATGAGAGCGAACCATGCTAGCAATGATGCAAATGTGCATCTATGCTGAATTCATTGTAAAACCTGCATTTTCAATGCCTGTAAGTAAAATTTACCTTGTTTAATTCTAAACCTTGATCGACACCGCATGAATATGTTGTACATTATATATGTAATTGTATTTAAAATATTATTGTTCAAGAATGGGCAAATTTTAATAAACATGAAATAGTAGAAATGACAGAATACGCAATATGTCAGTCGAGCATTTTAATGTGGTGGTTGTATTGCCGCCAAACCGTTGTTAAATTTCCAACACTGAGCTGGACACATATATGTTGTATTGGATAGGTAGAGTCAATTATGAATGTGTACAATTTAATACTCCTACTGCTCGAGTTCAACTCTATCATCTTCCAAATCCAAAGTATGGTTCTTCACTCTTGTCGCCATTATTTCTATTAATTGCCATCACTACTGCTCTAGCTGGCTGGATATCTTTCTTTCTTTTATTCCTTTTCCCCAATCTTTCTATACTTTAGTCCAATTGCTGATGAGAAACACAGAAATAGAATCTGATAAATTTGTGGAACTTCACGCCAAATTTAGGATAATCACCATGAAATAAAAGCACCAAGTAATGTTGATTTGGGTTTCGGAATGAAGTAATTGCATGCTTTCGGAATTTTTGTAGTATATATTCATTAGTCATTAACATATAATTTTGGGACCAGTGTATCATGATATTTAATTTTGTCCACTCGCATCAAATGAAATGAGTAAAGAATGTCATAAAATTGACCTTCTTAAATAACGACATTAGCGGGACATATTTAATAGTAACCATCATTATTTCCTTAATTTAATCTTCCTTACATTCAAATTAGAAATTTAATCCATAGTTTTGGACAAATGATGCCCCATTTGCTCTTTTTCCCAATTGTCTATACAATTTTCATGATACCAGATTTCCATTTTTTAATAATTGTACTCCATTCATCCATTTTCGTTGTTACATTTGACTTTTATCCAGTTAAATTGATTAAAATTTGACTAAAATTTATTAATATTTTATAACTGAATAAAATTAAAAAATTACATCACTAGAAAATACATTTAATCTAATTAGTGTTTGTTTGGGAAATTTTAATATAAGTAACTTATGGATTAAAATGAATAAGAGACTTATAAGTGATAAATAGGTGGATATTTATAAGTTAAATAAGTTTTTGGTTAAATGTCAACATATTTTTTACTTAACTGAACTAAAATAAATAAATTTTAAATATAATTATCTTAATTCGTAAATTTTAAAAATTAGAAAGACATGTAAAAACATAAATTTGAAAAACAAAAATTAATAAAAAACGAAAAATCAAAATAAGTTGAGAAAAAGTAAGTCGTTGCAAACATTCAACTTATCAGCTTATAAGTTATAAATTCGACTTATGGGTCGACAAACACTAATCGAACAGTAATTATTGGCTTATAAGCGAATAAGTAACTTATACTCTTAATGTATAATTTTCAGTTTTTTAAAATAATATAAGAATAATATTTAATTTTTAACTAAAAAGAAGTCAAAAGATATCGAAAAAGTAAGCGTTACATGTCATAAATATTATATAATTTTTAAGCAGCCTAACCTGGATTCTCTAATCTCTTCGAATCACAAGTGATCGTAGCTCAGACGCAATGTGTTTTTGGTCTGCACAAGTTAAATCACTTGAAAGCCCCGTTGACTTTTTTCTTTAAATACAAGTTTTAGTGTTTTAGTCATGTTCATATCCTCGATGTCTGTTCAATATTAGTAGTATATATTTTAGGTTAATTATTATGTGGGGGTTTTAGTATATTTAATTTAAAAATTGATGGGTGACTCCACCGGAGTTGAACGTCAAAATAAGCATAATTTGAGTCTCTAATTCCGTGTGCTGCAGTGCTTCAAAAACTTGTAACTTTTCGTAATCAGGCATACAATATTTATTAGTAGTAGTATTTTAAGACCTACAAGTTATTGATTAGCTGTTAATGCTTAAAATTATAATTTTAGTTCGAACGTGCATGCAACTGTGAAAGCAAGCAGTCGTATCAAGGACAGCTTTGGCTACAATCTTAAACAACGAATTCCATGGAGCTCCATAACTTACAAGACAGCTGTAAAAATAGTATCGATCAATTAATTAATCAATAATACCCAATAATATCGCCTACGATGTGTAAAAAGGATATATTATACGCAGTCTTAATTTCATTCCAAAAAATGAAAAAACTGTTTTCTCAAAAGACCTCTGTACACAAATATATGTATAATAGGTGAATGATCCATAAAAATAAGTACAGTAAGCGAGACAACCATAAACAATGATACAATAATTTAGCCCATGGTCTTCTTCACATGGACTTAAAAAAATTTGTTCATTGCTCCATTGTCATAATCCCCTTCAATTTCTCATTTTGCACTACTTTTGATGTCTCAAAAACTGTAAAAAAATAGTATAAAGGATATTATTAATGTCACCACAAAAATGTTATTAGAGCATCTCTAAAATTGTGCCAAAAAAGGTGCATGTCACTCTTGTTGTCTATTAATCTGAAGACTTTTGAGTGCCAATTAAAATAATTAATTTTTGACATTATTTGACACTATTCATAAATGAAAATAATATTATATATCTTACTAAATAGATGTACAATCATATTTATTTTTAATTATATTTATTTGACAATTTTAAATACTAATCGTTGGAGTAAATTTTGATAAAAAAATGAAAAGAATAATTGAAAAAAGAAAAAGTAATATATTAATATCATTGATGAGTCGAAAATTTTGACAAATTTAGAGCATCTCCAACCATAATTTCCTGCTAGCTAAAAATCCCGCATAATACTTAGATAGGTAAAAAAAGGGTGTTGGCCATAAATATCACTTTAGGGTTAAAAATAATTCAAAATATAGCTTTTGAAAAAAATGGCCATGAATGTCACTTTAAAACGGTACATCATGTAACGTTAATGCATCAGATTCAAAACGGTACCTCGTGCTCCGTTTTGACACTTTGGTTTTTTATATATGCAAAACTGTAGATAAAATAGTGTTTTGGTACTTTGATTTTTTTATATATGCAAAACAGAAGATAAAGTGACGTTTTGGTATAAAAGCAACAAAAAAAATTATTATAACCTCAAAACGTTACTTCGTGTGACGTTTTTGTACTATTTACAAAACGGTACACGAATACCCGTTATCAAGTGACATTTTGGGACTTTATTCTGAAAAGTGATATTTTGGGCATTTTTTTCCTTGAATAGAGCTATTTTGATCCAATTCTAAAAACAACACTTCTTACCAAAAAATTTAGATATGCTTTATCTCGTGTTCAATGTTTGTTGAATATGTTAATTGATGTTTAAACCTAAATCTACACATTAATACATACACATTAATACAACATATATTTATATAATATTTAATACATAAATATTAGAATTATTATTTATATATAATATTTTTAATTTCTATAATATTATGTGTGAAAATATTATTCTCTTATTAACAAAATTTATACAAACAATATATATATGTTAATATATATATATATATATATAATACAATACAATATATATTAGTAACTTTTTATTAAATATATTCTTTTTATATTTATATGTTATTAATAATAATTATTAAATTACAATTATATATTTTTTCATGTATTGAATTAAGTATAAACTAAAATTATTTTAATATTCAAAGTTTATGTATATATATACTTATAAATCTGAAAAATAAAAATAAAATAATATTTTTGAATATAGCCCGTGGCTGTAATTTAACACTCCAATCGGAGATGACGTTGAGCGAGAAATGAGCTGCATAAATGTAGAAACCATGCACAGATAGGAAAAGGACACAGCTTGTTTTATGTGGAAAGAAAGTGACAAATATGTTATGGGAAGTCGGATCTCAAACACAGTCCCCTCAATAATTCTCCACTTTACCCGAGGACCCAATCTTACATTTTCTTGAAAATTTATTAAAACATGGACATATTTTTTTTTATATTTTTTAAAACACGTTCATACACCCGAATTGTATAACTAACATAAATTTAAGTTTTATTTATTCTGCATTATACATTTTATAGATTGCTTTATACCGTAATATCATATTTTATATTTCATTATAATAAGATGTAATATATAAATCTGAAATATATTTATACTATAATATATAATTTAACAGTCTAAAACGATTTAACTTGTAAATAATATACACAAAACATTTGTCTCATGTATCATCAACCACCTTACTTTTAACAAGATTCAAATTCTTAATTTATTACTATAAATTTTTATAAAATTTCAAGAAATTTTACAAATAATAAAATTTTAAGCCGAGGATAAATATAATCACATTAAACATAAAATAAAATTATTTCAATTTTAGCTTGAGGTCAATTTCATGGACTACTAAATTAGTTATATTTTTTCTTTGGTCTCTCAATTTATGTTAAGAGAAAACCAAACACACGCCAACTCCCAGAAACAAATTTCATTAAAAAGTGTTTTATTTCCTTCAAATATCACTCACAATTGACATCGACACCAAAAAATGTATCTATTTTTATATATCTAAATGCTTCTTCGCTCAATCTGCCCGCTTTCTTCAAGGCCATAAAAAGATTCAATCTTCAAGAATCTTTCTTATTCCCCAGGCCTTAGATTCCGCGGGCAGCTCAAGAACCTTGTTTTTTGTAATCTATCTTTGTGTATTTAAATAATTATATTGTTATATTTATATGAATATCTGAAATTTGCAAACTTTTTGTGTTGGGTAATTAAAAAAGCTGAAATCTTGAGTGACCCAGTTGTTGAATTGTGATGGGGTTTCTCTCAAATCCTCAAAAACGTAGCAAAAGTGGTGTAGAAGAAAAGGGTTTATTTGGGTTTCAAAGCTTGATTAGAAGAAAACAGGTTGACTCTATTCATTCCCAGTCTTCTTCTAATGGTGATCATCAATTAGCTAAGGAGTTATCTATTGCTCATCTTATTGCCATTGGTATTTTACTCACCCCCCTTTTGACTTTTTTTGTCGATTTTGTGTTTTTATGATTGTTGTTGATTGGTTATCATGTGGTTCTTTTGTATTGGTTTTTTTTCCCGCAATTTTGTTTGTTAGAGATGTGTATGAGACAATTAAGTAGTTATGCTAGTACTTGCGATTTTGGGAAATGGTAACTCTACGTGGTATTATAATTAAGTTTAGAAGTGGAGTTATTGGATGGTAATGTTTAAAAATGTTAATTTGGACACTCGGGTTAGAATATACTGGCTGGAGGGATGGATCTGTGGAATCCTATTGAGTAAGTATTTGATCCGGAAAAATGATCTTTTAAGTGAGGGAGTGTTAAAGATATATAATTTAGTTAAGACCCTTTGTGGAACCTCAAGGTGAGCGGGTAGCTTAACATGTTGTCATGTTCCTACCTCCCCTTATGGATATGGTTTGGATAGATGTCTCAACTTGCTTGTTGTAGTTTTGCTAGCCCATTTTGCTTTCTTGTTTATTACACTTTTTTTTCCTTGTGAATGTGCTTATTTGTGTTGCTTGTTTAACAAATTATTAGGTGTTGGTTCGACTATCGGAGCCGGGGTTTATATATTAGTTGGCACAGTTGCTAGAGAGCATGCCGGACCAGCTCTGGCTCTTTCCTTCTTAATTGCTGGAATAGCAGCTGCTCTTTCTGCTTTCTGCTATGCGGAGCTTGCAAGCCGTTGTCCATCTGCTGGCAGTGCCTATCATTATTCTTATATATGCGTAGGAGAAGGGTAAAGTTACAAACTTTTCAGACTACGATTCCGCATGGGATTAGATTACAATATTTTGATCATGTTACAGTATGAGCAATTAAGCAAATAATACCATGATATTTCACATTAATAATAATTTATCTGTGCTCTATTTTGTTTGTGGCCGACCCATTATTGTCATACTCAAGTAATTTCATATATGAGGAGGTCGAGTGATCATTTTGTTCATCTTCTGTTTCAAATATAGCATTACGCCCTTTTATATACTGATCCATATCACCCTTTTATATACTGATCCATATCAAACACATTAATATTCATACTAAATAAAACAGTCGTTGCAATGGGTTACATTACATTATGATTTATGCCTACATGAACCGAACTAGATCTAACATTATGTTCTCCCCTCCCCCAATTACCTGCTTATAATTCTTATGCTATGGTATACTATGAAGTCATCATTTCTTAAAAAACCCATGTCTGAAGCTACTACTGACTACTGAGATAAGGGTATGAGTGTTGGTTGCTGCCTTTTAAGTATACAATTAGGCAACACTAAGGAGAGCCCCTGTTAGATTAATTTTATATGTCCTTTCAGGCTATGCTCCAGTCCTAGAACATGTAACATACAGTCTAAACCTTTATAATTGAAAACCTCTGGACCAGAGAATTTTGGTAATTTATAGAGAGTTTTATTTTAATGAAGTTAAAAATACACTATCTTAACTATGTTTATCAATTTATTAAAATTATTACTTTATTGAGTATTCATTTATCGAGGTTCTACTGTATACTAGATAACTAATAGAATTAACCCATCTTATCACCTTCAGTCTAGCTTGGATTATTGGGTGGGCTCTCATACTGGAATATACAATTGGTGGTTCTGCAGTTGCTCGTGGAATATCCCCAAATCTGGTGAAGTGTTCTCGCTCATGTGTTTGGCTTTCTTACTTCGGGCTGTTATAAATTTACAAGTACCGTAAATTCAGTGATACGTTGCTTATTTTTGCTTGTTCATTTATATAATGCTGGTCATCCCTCATAGCTTTTCTTAAACATATATATTATTCATTCCTGTGCATGTATTTCTACAAAGTTGAGTTTGAGGTGTTCTAAGAATTGTTTTATCGACAAAATCTGACAAAAATATTGTGTGTAGATATATATGTATGTATACATATATATATTTGAGTTGCTTGGTTAGCAGAAACATTGATATTTTTTGAAGAGCATATGGAGAGCAATATAGAATTTACTTGTTCTGTTTAGATGGTTTTATGTTTGTGCCTAAAGGATTCCAATACAGTACTTACAAAATGGTATCTGATTCTTTCCTTGGTTTTTCCCGATGCATAACAATTTCGGTCTGACATTTAATAAGTGTACTAGTCTAGGTACTTTGAGTCATTCCTATGATATCAGAGAATTACCTCTTTATGCGGGTCTTCATTTTATTCCATTTGACGTGACCTTTAGTAACCCTTCTCCATTTTGTTTATATTGGACTGCATGGTTTAAATTCTCTGCTTCTTGGTTTCTCATCTTTATTCTTTGGTTTAGGCCTTGATTTTTGGAAATGCTGACAGCTTGCCAGTTTTTCTAGCCCGCCATCATCTTCCTTGGCTTGATGTGGTTGTGGACCCATGTGCAGCAATTTTAGTTTTTGTTGTCACTGCGCTTTTGTGTGTGGGAATCAAAGAGGTGAAGCAAGTTCTTGTTGTTTCTTTGCAATTTCCCGAAAGCAACCCTTTTATGCTTCTAGATTGTGTGATTTTTGCTCATTCATAATTGAACTTGTTATTGCAGAGTACATTTGTACAATCTGTTGTTACAGTAGCAAATATATGTGCCATGATCTTTGTCATAATAGCCGGTGGATATCTGGGTTTTAAGAGTGATTGGCCTGGTTACGAACTTCCTGTTGGGTAATCACGTTGTGTAAAATCGTCTGTTGGGGTTAGTTCGTCATATCATATTGTTTATCTTCTTTAGTTAATTTATAGGTATTTCCCCTTTGGAGTAGATGGGATGCTTGCCGGGGCTTCAACTGTTTTCTTTGCCTACATCGGATTTGATTCGGTTGCCAGTACAGCTGAGGAGGTCTGTGAAACTACATTTTGTTGCTACAGAATCTATATAATGTCATGTCGACGGAATCTTAAATGGTGAAAATCTAATTTTCCAATTTGTGCAGGTGAAGAACCCTCAAAGAGATTTACCTTTAGGTATTGGGGCTGCGTTGTCTATCTGCTGCACATTATATATGTTGGTCTCTGCTGTCATTGTCGGTCTGGTACCCTACTATGCTATGGATCCTGATACCCCCATCTCCTCAGCCTTTTCTAGTCATGGACTTCAGTGGGCATCGTAAGTAGATGCTTGGTTGTTAAATGAGATTATTGGTTGTTAGTGATTCTTCTCTAGTATTTGAGCAATCGATTTGTTTCTTTGTCTTTCGCCTCTTCTTTCTTTAAGCCGTAGATCTGCTTACGTTGCAGGTATATTATAACTGTGGGAGCTTGTACTGCTCTCTGTTCAACATTGATGGGTTCACTTCTTCCTCAGGTAAGTTACAGAGTTGGTGAATTTACTAGTTTCATTGTCTATCAATTGTTTCCTACCTAATTTTCTTCGAGAAATAGTGTAGTTGTACCAACTGTGTAGACTTAATATGCTTACAAATATTAGAAAATTTACACGATACTTATATTTTTATAACGTGTCAATGGAATTTGAGTTCAATAACAAAGGGTTTCTGTGCAGTGTAGGAAGTTTTTTGTTTTGATATTTCATTGTAGAAGTCTCGTTGTAGACAGACCTCTTAAGTATAATATTTGTTTTTTGTAACTTGTAAAATGGATGCTATATTGAAGAATAAATCTATCAGTTAAAAAATAGACATCTCTTAATACAGTATCATAGATTTAGAGATGATCAGAAAACTGATCTCACTCAACCTTGTTGAGCAGCAATCTGTAGGAAAGTTGAAAGATTTGGTTCAGTGGTGACTGGTGAGAGAAGGGCATGCTGTAAATTGTAATGGTGTGCATCCCTTGCAGTTTAAAACTGTTATGTCCTCTGGTTTCTTGTTTTTCCTGTGCTTTTTCCATTTTAAATCCAGGGTCATTGTATACATATCTGTCCACTGCTTAATGTTTGCTTTGGTTGTTATGAACCAATACTACTCTGTTGATCTCATCCTTTGTTGAACTCTATGAGAACCAGTGTTAAAATTGGCAGGAATTTATTTGATGCATCACGAGGTTTATATACATTTTGTTGTGACCTCTTCTTATGTGGCTGTTACGGGCTTTTGCTAGTCAACCTGTAAATCTGTTTCTAAATAATATCTCGTGGAGATGCTTTGGATTTTTGGTTATGTTTTAGGTTGCTTTTAAATTGTCCAGTATATGAAATCATCCTACCCTTTCTTTTTTTTATGGATTATTATTGGATCCAACTTTCTATAGTATGAATGTGATCTCTTTTCTGATACCTTTAAAGATGTAAAATATATTCTGACAATCCTTTATTTGTGTGTTTCTCAGCCACGAATTCTGATGGCAATGGCTAGAGATGGATTATTGCCATCGTTCTTTTCAGAGGTTAACAAACGCACACAAGTTCCTGTCAAGAGCACTATACTGACTGGTATAATAGCTGCAATCTTGTCATTCTTCATGGATGTTGAGCAGTTGGCAGGAATGGTATGCCCATCTTGTATATAGTCCACATAGTAGTCGATATGTTGAGAAACTTAGATATGCACACTTGTGCATGCACATAAGTCGAAAAGTTTAATAATGGATTTAATAGTTTGTTATGAATCCAGTCCTGAAATTTTCAACTAGCGCAAGTAAATATAGAACGTACTCACATGACCTCAATTGAGATAGGGAATAGGGATTTAAAAAAGAAGTTCAGAAAAGATTAATATGCGTAAAATTGTAAAGTTTCTACTATTTGCTACAGTTGACGTATATGCATTAAACTGTGCAGGTTAGTGTTGGTACCCTTCTTGCTTTTACAATGGTAGCAGTTTCTGTATTGATCCTCCGTTATGTCCCACCAAATGAGGTTCCACTTCCATCATCACTTCAGGAAGCAATAGACTCAGTTTCATTGCGATATAATAGTGTTGCGCAGGAAAGTGATGTGGAAACCAATAAAGATCAGGTTAGAAAACATGGTGAAGATGCTCCTCTTATACATGGAACAGTAACGGCACTAGCTGACCATCCTCTCATACTTAAAGAAGAATCTGAAGGTAAGTATGGTTTTCTTTACTTCGTAATGAGCAGATTGTAAATAAATATTTTCAAATAGACACACTGACCCAGTATATCCTGCTCTTCGAGCAGGGTTTGGGGAGTTTTAAATGTGCACATACCTATCCCACGCGGTAAAAGGCTCGATAGTACATGGATTTATTAAATTGCTGGATGTAGCAAGTAATTAGTCTGCCTTGTTATGATACGTCATAGTAAGTTAAGAATTTTGGTGGCACCTGGACAGTAGCAAGTAGTAACACCCATTCTCATAACACATTTCTTGCTCAGCAGAATTCTTGGGATATTATTCAGTAGTCACTACTATTACGTGCATCCAAATCTCACGTAGCTAGTATATCTCAGTAAAAGTTTTTTTAAAAGTTTATCATATGAAAATATGTTGGAAGATTGTCTAAGAACTCAACTGAGAGTTGAAAGAATACATATTAAACTATAGATTGCCTATATAGGCTGACGAAGAAAAGACACACGGGTGTATAGGCGATGCTTATACGAGACATAATTTTTATTAAGCTCCGCAAATTTGAAAGCAAGTTGCAGTGGTTATTAATGTGCTTTATTTTTCTCGTATATGGAACATTGTATATAGATATTGCTTTTGATCCTTGGTTTAATTTTAGGCAATGATATATGTGGAGTTTGTGTTGTTTTGTCTTGGGCCTTCAATGGAACCTGGCAAGTGGAAATCAGGATAATGATTTGATGGAGTAGGTATATGGATGAAATACATAAGAAGAAATTAGGTTGATTATTATATATTAATATGTTAAAATAAATGAAGAACACAGAATGAAATAAGAACGCCAATGAGCCAAGTAACTGTAATTATTATAAACATGAACTCTATACTAGTTTTAACTTCTAAATAACAAGTTACTGGAACTTAATAAAAAAAAAGTTACTGGAACTTTATCAGATGAAACACCTTTAACTAGTCTAACATCCGTAACTTAACCGGATGAAACATCTTTCCTATAGCTTATGTTTGAATTCTAATGAACTATTTAGATGGAAGATGGGTTTTGTTCTAGAAATTGGTATTTCTACTCTTGTTGTTGCAGGACTTGAGAAGGTACCTTATTTTTGTTACTTGTTGCAGTCACCATAAGTGAAAAGAACAGGAGGAAAATTGCTGGATGGACAATATTGCTTATATGTGTTGGAGCACTTGTCCTTACATCTGCTGCTTCAAGTGTACGCTTACCCGGGTAGGTTTTATCCATTGTTTTAGTCAATTGAGTCAGGCTTCTTTGATGCTTATGTGCATGCGTGATAGAGGAAGGGAGAGAGGGGAGATAGAGTAGAGGAAGGGGGAGGGGGGGGGGGGAGAGACTTACTGGCTTATCGCCCTTGAATATGTTGATTTATGTACAATTACTTATTTGAGATACTTTAATTTACATGATAAGGATTCTCACGTGCCTAACTTTAGCTTGTTAATCTGTGTGAAGTTATCTGCGGCTGACCCTCTGTAGCACTGGTGGCATCCTTCTCTTAAGTGGGCTGGCAATACTCAGCATTATTAACCAAGACGAGGCGAGACACACTTTTGGCCACACAGGAGGTATTCTTTTAAGTATAATTTTTTAGTCCTGGTTTTTTGTGAATTATTATCTTAACTGTGAGTGGAGAATTAGCTCAGTGGTTCCTATCTGTTGCCCGCTTACCAGTTGGATTTAGCACTTCATTTTTTCATATGTTAAACACCTTAAATCATAAACTATAGAAAAACACCTTCAACCATATCATTCAGCATCTATTTGAATTTTTACAAATAAGTTATTCTTTTGTTTTTCATTTACTAAGCATAATTATTAGTGGTATGTAATAAAGCTATTTTAAAATTTGTCGATCATGTATATTTATAATATGATATATCTCTTATTGCAGGGTTCATTTGTCCGTTTGTTCCTCTCCTGCCTATTGCTTGTATCCTTATTAATGTCTATTTGCTGATCAATCTTGGGTGAGTCCTTTATCTAGCAAAAACTAATTTTTATTATTACCATGCTTGAAAGTTGTATAACAACATCGTTGTATGCAATCTTGGAGGGGTCGGGGTTTATGTGTAAACAGTAAACACTATGTTTGAATTTAGTAAGATTATAAGGTCATACTATAAGACTCCCTCATCGGCAGAGTTTTGGGATTTCAATCGGCCTAGCCAGTTAGCCTTATTATAAATTATTAAATTAAATTATACAAATCACTATGGGTACAGCCTTGCAGGGAATCACACAATTACTCATCCTTTCTTATTGCCCTGTCTAGTTATTACAAGCAATTTGTTAATGTTTCTTTTCATCTTATTATCCCTGACTTGGTAATTGTTTAAAACTCCCAGTGCTGCTACTTGGATCCGTGTATCTGTATGGCTTGCTATTGGAGTATTAGTTTATGCTTTCTATGGTCGCACCCACAGCTCATTGCAGCATGCAGTTTATGTTCCTGCATTACATGTGGATGAAATCTATCGTAGCTCTGCTAGCTCCTCGGTTTAGCCATTGCACCATCCTGGCTGACATGAGAGATCCAAGTTATACGGGCAAATCATAGAAATCGTTGTACACTACACATCGTAGTGATTCCTTTAATCATCACCTGTAATCTGTAATATATTAGTCAAATATCTATATTGTTTGTAATACGTCTCTGCTGGCAGAGAACCAAAGAAGAATGTATAGAGGAAACGGATGAAAACAGTGAATGTGGTTGCCCCTTCTGCACCAAAAACACTTGAACTTGGGCAGGAATGTAGCCTGTACAGGATAGCGACAATGTTTATATTTTTCATGGAATATGAATACGAAAGCAATGTTGGTGGCATTCAGCTTTGTAGTGTATATTTCTTCCTTCCTCTGTGGTAAATACAATTCTTCTCTCCCGGCGTGTTTGTAAATGGTGGACGGAAATGTAGTTTTAATATAGGGGATTTACATGCATAGATAATCAAATTCTCTGAAGTGAGTAGATAACCATGATCACACTTTTTTTTTCTTTTTTGCTAAGTGAGCATCACGCTCTAAAAATCAGTGTTACCATATTTTATGATAGAAGATATAAATTTATGTAAAATAATAATAATAATAATAATAATAATAATAAAGTAATTTTTTTATTATTAAAAAAAAGAGAAAAAAAGAGGGCGTTAAAAACAATAATGGGGGAGGGTGAAACAAGAAAAACTGGAAAGTGTAAACTGCAAACAGCAGCATTGGTATCATCGATTAGCAAAATAACAAGCTTAATTGATCAAATATTCATTTCATTTCATTTCATTTCATTACAGTTGAAGCTTATCTTGATTCATTTGCACCATGATTTATTCTACTAGCTTCAAGACTTCATCATCTTTTTCATCAATTTCTCTGCCCTTCTGTTCATCATCAGCACACTCTGTTCATATTCACACCAATTCAAGCTTTAGTTTGAGGACTATACACCACCACCACCAACCCCTTTTCATTGTAGCCTCATCTTCCCTCAATGGTTCCATTTCTCCTCAGGTATGTGTTATTCTGTGTGTGTGTGTGTGATTCCTTATGTATTATTTGGTTGAATTTCATAAAGTTGGGAACTTTACTGGCCTAAATTCCAAGAATTGAAAAAGAATAATATCCAAATGTTTCGGAAACCTTTTAGGCCAGTGTTTTCTTGGTATTACCCTCCCTCTCCACGTTTCTACTGAATTTATATGATTGTTTTCGAAATAAGATTAGGATGAGCAGTTGAGTTAATGCTTCATACATTCCCATATTTTGAATTGCTCAGAATCTTAAGGTGTTAGTTACCGTTTATTTTGAGACTAGATTCTCAATTCCTGGAAAGATTCCCAACCCTTTGTTTGCCAGAATCTTGATTTTAGTTAGTACTAGCTTTAGTCAAATTTGGTCCTGAAGTAAAATTCTTTATCCAAATTATAATGTCAGTAATTTTACAATGTTCAGTTGTTTTTTTACTAATCTGGTTTTACATATAGTTATTTGCCTTTGTGAGTGCATTGCAGGCTGACTCACATGCTGTAGATGATTCACATAGACGTAGAAGCAGTTTGGAGTCTTTGTTCTGTTATGACAAAGCCATACCGGAAGAGATAATTGAGAAGCCAACTGGCTTATCTTTAGCTGAGAAGAACATTGGAGATAAGTTGCGATGTTCTGAGTGCCAAGCAAAAGGTGCTGTCCTTTGTGCCACTTGTTCTGGTTCCGGTCTATATCTGGACTCTATATTGGAGAGTCAAGGAATCATGGTCAAAGTTCGCTGCCTAGGTATTCCCTTTTCATTTCCTATCAAATTCGAGAACTACACCAGCTATTATCAAATGTCGGTTTATGTTCACGCATTTGACTTCTTATTTAATAACCTGGCCCCTTTAATTTTCTGGAATTCTCTCGAAACTTAAAACCAATATATTGATATCCATATAATGGTATTAGATATAACTGGGAAATATTTATAGTAAGCATTGAATTAGAATTGGGATGAAGTTCCTCTTCACTGGTAGGTATCAAACATAAAAGCAAGTATTGTTTCCAGTTTTCCGTTTCTTGCAATCATTCCCTGAATCTTACTCAGATGCAAGTTATAAAAAAGCCCTCGTGGTTTCGGAGGGGGGAAGGAGGTGGGCTGTGGGAAGCAAGATAGTAAACGACTATAAAGACAATAATGATACTTAAAATTAAAGACAGGATAAAAGTTGTCCCTAAATCAATGGTTAGGATAAAGACATGCCATGGCCTGATGCCACAGCTCAGTAGCTCACCACCCGCTCCCTTCGTCTATGTTTACTCATTAATTTTTTTTTTGCTTGCATAAAGCCACATGTAAAGTTCACTTTTGAAATGCTCAATATTCTTATGCAAGTATCATTAAAGGGCTGTGTTTAGTAAGCTCTCTAGAGGGCAAGCTTACATTTCTATTCATAATCTTTGATCACTCTGTGCTTTATTTACATCGTTGCACTATATTATATTAATGAATGTCTTAACTTGTAGTGTTTGTGAAAGACATTTACAATTTGCTTACACTCACTGGCAGGTTGTGGGGGAAGCGGTAACATAATGTGTTCAGATTGTGGTGGTAGAGGTCACGTTAAAGTTGTTTAGTTGTAAGGCTTGAGTTATTCCTGCACCAGTGTATTTTATCCTTGATTTCTGTAATCATCAATACATAGTGAAATGTTAATTTAGGTTGCAGTAATCAATATAATGGTTATAAGAAGAGTGGACAAAACGTGTTCGCAAGGATCTGTACCCTTCATTTGTCTTCAATATATACCCTTTACCTAGATTATAAGAAGAGTGTACAAGTATAAATTTGGTTTGTAGTATTCTTTGAATTGCTTTTTCCAATTTTTAGTTAAATTAAATTGTTTTGATTCGGGACTGGATGAATTTATTACTTGTTTGGGCCGGTGGTGCTTATGATGGTTGATGCTGGCGTTGGTTTGCAGTATATGGTACCAGGTGGAAGGTAGAATAGTGGGAAATGGTACGTGTTCATAGCTAGTTTTCTACTAATTTCTGAATGTGGTATCAGGCGGATTGTAGAATAATAGTAGGATAGGTACGAGTTTATAGCTAGTTTTCTTCTAATTTATACATGGTTAGGTGGTGGATGGTAATTTTGTGATGGTGTTAGGGGTACACAGGGTTTGTTTTCTTAAAAGGGTAATTAAAAATATTTACATATATCTGTTTAATATTTAATTAGATAGTATGTTCCATTTTATGAGTAGCAAAGTCTAAACTGCTTTCCATCAGATAAGTAGAAGAGTGGTATTTCTAAGTGCCCGTCTGGAAAATCTTAATGTAAGTAACTTATAACTTAAAATGATTAAATGCGAAATAAGTGATAAGTTGATAAATACTTATAAGTTCTATAAGGGTTTGGATAAATTTACTTATAAGTCAGAAGTTTTTTTAACTTGAATGAATTAAAACAAATAATTGTTAAATAAAATTATCTTAGTTCATGAATCTTAAATTAGAAAATATTTAAAAAATTTATATTTTAAAACCAAAACTTTAGAAAAAAGTGAAAAAATAAAAATAAGTTGGATAAAAGTACGTCACTGCCAACTTTCAACTTATCAGCTTATAAGTTGTAAATTCAGTTTATAAGTTGGGTCGACAAACACTCATCGATAAGCTGTTACGGGCTTATAAGTCATAAGTGACTTATAAGTATATTGACAAACAGGCCCTAAATATATATTTGAACTAAAAACCCTGATTTAACTAGTTTTATTGTACATAGTCATTAGTTATATTATCTATATCAGTTCTTGTGGTTAAGGTAGATTCGTTTCCTGTGGCTATGCTGGTGGTTAAGGAACTATGACCAGATTTCATCAGCTTTTAATAATTTGTGGTTTGTGTATATTGCACAAGACTCTCGCATAATCATGATCACTTTAGATATTAAGAAGAGATCAATAACAGGGCCAACCACACTAATGAAATATAAGTGATAAATTGTCGAAGAGATCAATAACAGTGCCAACCACGTTACTGCAATATAAGTGATAAATTGTCGGTGAGAGTTTATATTTAGACTTTATAGTTAAAAGGGGGACAGAGTACACGACTGTGTGCCGGTTCTTTTATTACGTTTATTTCCTCGTGCACAAATTTTAGAGGGAAACAATAACATTTTTAAAAATAAAATGAAATGATTCATGAAATGGCATTCAATAGTGTACAGTCCACGGATAAAGATCCATATTCGAATCAATCAATTCAAATATTCTAGGGAAAAAAGCGAACATCTCGGGCCCCCAAACCAGTGCCTTTCTGTTAACCTTAAGATATTATTTATGATATAATTTTGTAAATTATGAGTAATTTGTTTCCTCACTTGAAACTAACAAAATGGTAATACATAAATAAATCAAACTACTCTAGAACAAGAGATTCATATTAATCTAGCCCAATTTGTGGATTGTGGGTGTATCTTCAAATAAGCAATGATAAGATTTACAACTACTTCAAACAAAAAAGTGAAAAAAAAGGTTTGAAATTTAGTAATCAAGTAGTTAAATGACAGAGATGTGGCTGGATGTAAGAAAATTAACAAATACTCCAACAAGCTTCTAGCACCAATCTAAAACAGAGACACATGGGGACCTTCTCTTCCAAGAAAAGCACCCAAAGATTTACTCTTTACTCTACCTCCCATTAATTTTCCATCTTACTAATCACCCCATCTACTTCAATCCACACCTCTCTTCTTCTATGTCCAAATTTCCAAGAAATGGGAGTTAAACTCTACATTATTTCCTTCTTGATCACTTCACTTATATTCTTTCTTCTTTACATACCAACCCAACTCACAGCATTCAAAAATACCACAAGATTCAAGCCCCCCAAATCTTTTCTCATTCCAAAGTCTAGCAACTTATCTTATCCTGTCACATTTGCTTACTTGATATCTGCTTCAAAAGGTGACAACTTGAAGCTAAAAAGAACACTTCTTGCTTTGTATCACCCTGGTAACTACTATTTGATTCATTTGGATTCTGAGGCCAGTGAAGCTGAGCAACTAGAGATTGCAGATTTTGTTTCTGGGCATCCAGTTTTTGACCAAGTGGGGAATGTTTGGATTGTTGGAAAACCAAATTTAGTGACTTATAGAGGGCCTACAATGTTGGCTACTACTCTTCATGCAATGTCTATGCTTTTGAGATCTGCAGATTGGCATTGGTTTATTAATCTCAGTGCATCTGATTATCCATTGGTTACTCAAGATGGTATGGTGAGTGCCTGTTTCTTTATTATTTCTTGTATATAGTAGCATTTTTATGTTTTATATTGTCAGTCACAACATTTTTTGAGATTGGCACTGACCATTTTCCCATAACTGCAGATCTAATCCATGCCTTCTCTGATTTGCCAAAAGATCTTAACTTCATACAACACAGCAGTCGTCTGGGTTGGAAGATGTAAGCAATGTAGATACTCCATTTGTTAATAGTTTCTTGAAAAAAGTAAACAAATAAATAATTAGACATACACTAATAATAATGATATCAAATCAAATGAGTCTGATTTATTAAAATTTGCAGGAACAAGAGAGGAAAACCAATTATAATAGATCCAGGTCTGCATAGTTCAAATAAATCAGATATCTGGTGGGTAATCAAGCAAAGAAGTCTTCCAACAGCTTTCAAACTCTATACAGGTTTATCTTCTCTTCTGTCTCTTTTGGTAATTTGATCTTGTCAAATTGTCAACTGTTTAAGTCTTTGTACAAGCATGTAGCATCTTTACTTTTGGACCATTAACTTTCAAGATAATGTGAGAAAAAATACCAGTAAAGTAAAATATTGCCACCTAGTTAAAAAGTTGATAGCGATACAAATTACTAAGATCTATGTTGTAAATGTGTTTATCAAATGTAATTATTGCTAGACTTAACTTTTTTTCTTCATCTACATCTTAATGGAGAAGAGTGAATATAGCATTTCTTTTAGTTCTCTATACTGTGCCTGACCATGTGGGTAGCCAAGATAAAAGGTTCAACTTTAGCATTTTCCTTGAAAGAATAAATATGGTTTGAGTAAAATTTCTGCAAATATATAAGATGCTACTCGGTGATAAGGTTGATTAAAGTCAACTCATAATGAGCTCTGATAACGTTAGTTATCTAGATCTACTATGTTCATGCTATTTACCGTTTCGGACAAAATTGTTTGTAGACAGAAGGTTTAACAAAGTTCTCTGTTTTCAAATAAACTATATTACTAATGTAGGCAAGTGTTACTTTACTAATGTATGTAATTTCTAGTATGTAGTAAATAATTATATCTATAGGCTAGTATGTTTGTAAGAATTCCCAGTAAATTTTCTGTTTCTCACTTTCCTTCTTTTAAATAATTCAATCCACTGTCAGAATATAGAGATTTATTTTTCATATGAAATGATAAAAAACTCGTGTTTTGAAGTAATGAATATTTTCTCTTATTGTTCTGTGTCCATTGCCCTGTGCTGATTAAACTATAGGAATTTGATAAAAAGGTAAGAAAAGAATACAAATCATACGATACATGAGTGTCAGGGAGTTAATGGCACAAACAATTATAGTTACATGTAGGGCTATGCGATTGTGATGGGAAGCTAAAAGTTTTCGAAGTAGATGCCATTTTACGCTGTTTAGTGCCACTGTATGAGAAGTTCTTGGTAGGTCACAATGATATTGCACATCAATTGCTGACCCTCCTTGTTAATTGTATTAGCCATACTATCTTATGTAGTTTAACTGTTGTTTTGGCTTTTATGGACCCTGAGTCCCTGATTCAGTATGGAGTTAGCCGTTAGGACTAGTGTCATACTGTCATGTATGTGATCTTTCAATGCCAGAACAAAATTACGTTAGATGGAATTGGATGGAAGTGTCCATTTTAAATACACAGCCAAGTGTCAGACTTATAAATATTTTAACTTTTGCATAATATTGGCTCAAAAGGTGTTCGAGGCCATATCCATGTCAGAGTATATTGGTGCATTATAATTTCTTAACTTGACGCTTATCCCTATTTGTTGTATTCCAAAAAAGCAGAAATATATTGATTGTTAGATTAAGTTATAGATATATCTTACTATGAGCAACAGGCCAAATGTCACATATAGATATTTCTGATTTGGGAAAATGCATGTAACGGCATGATTTGTATTAACACCAACGAAGAGCACATCGTATCTTGTAGAACATCCAAATCTACAAATCTGAATCCAAGACTCTCCTATAACAATTAGTTTAATCATTGCTGATAGAATCTCGGAAGTGCACTGGAAATAGATATGTTTTTTCTTTCTGATAATTTTTTTTCTCAGTTAGCACCTTGGACTTTTTTTTCTTTTCATGTTCTCAATGCCTAAAAAGAGGAATCATCTTCCGTAACAAATTCTAATTGCAGGTTCAGCTTGGACAATTTTATCTAGGTCGTTTGTAGAGTACTGCATTGTGGGCTGGGACAACTTGCCAAGAACCCTACTGCTCTACTACACAAATTTTGTCTCATCTCCTGAAGGTTACTTTCAGACTCTTATATGCAACTCACAGGACTACAAGAACACAACAATAAACCATGACCTCCACTACATTTCATGGGATACACCTCCGAAGCAACACCCAAGATCTCTCGGAGTCAAAGATTACAGAAGAATGGTCTTAAGTAATCGACCTTTTGCTAGGAAGTTCAAGCAAAGTAACCGTGTTCTTGACAAGATTGATGCTGATCTTCTCAAAAGACGCCACAGAAAATTTACTTATGGAGGATGGTGTTCTAAAAGCAATGACACGAACGACGTATGTGAAGGCCTGCAGAGTGAGAAATTTGGTATTCTACGGCCTGGAACTGGTGGCAGGAGATTAAAAACATTGCTCAAGAAACTGGTATCTGCTGATAACATTAAGAAAAGGCAATGTAAATGATATCTCGTCTTTACAGAAGCACATACAAACAATAATTATAGTAATTGGTAAACCAGCAAGAAATAGAAATAGTTACTACACTATTCATTGAGATGTAAGGCGATCTATGCCAAAGTTGTTGTAAACCAGCAAGAAATAGAAATAGTTACTACATTATTCATTGAGATGTAAGGCAATCTATGTCAAAGTTGTTAATCTATCGATACCATTTTTTTTGTTCTTCACATTTCTAATCTGTGCATTTATGACGTATAATGCTTATTCTGTTCTAGATCTATTAAATATTCTCTCAAACAAAAATATCAAATACATTTCTTATGAAAATTTTAAGTACAAATCTCTCTCTCTCCCTCTCTCTCTCCTCTCTCTCTCTCTAGATTATTTTTATATATAACATACTCAACGAATCCAACACTAACAACTAACAAGTAAGAGTATTTTTATATATAACATACTCAACGAATCCAACACTAACAAGTAAGAGATTAGTTTCATATGCGTCTGAGATGGTATCTGTCTGTACATACATATCAAAAAATGCCACTTAGCAATATTTTTTGTCAGTTCTCTGAACCGAAGTACAAAACGCACGAACGTTTTCAACATAATTAAAAAAAATCGCAATTGGGATTCTCTAAAGCCCTAACCCCAATTCTCGAACATCCATATCACTTCATTCAACAACCCCCACTTCACCTTTCGACTCCAAATGGGGTAAATCTTTATACATTCATATACACATCTTTCTTGCTTATATGTTGTCTGAATTATTGACTAACTTCATTACTTTGTGTAGACTTTTGTGTTTATATGTTTTTCTTGGGGTTATGTAATGACTTATGATCAAGAATGAGAGTCTAAATTGGCATGATATTTACATTTTTTTGCTAGTTACTGATTGAGTTACTAAGTAATGTAGTTTATGTTGTTTGATTCAGGTCGAATGGCTTCTGGTGCAACAATTGTGCAATGTTTCACATGACCCAAGTTACTGATGATGCCAAAGTGTGAGTCCTTTTTCTTCAAACAGTACTTGTATCAAAGTGTAATTGGTGTTTTGCTTGTGATGTGCATTGTTTTGTATTTGCAATTCGAGTCTTTTTTAATGCATGACATATCTCATGTATTATATCAGATGTTGCTCTTTTTGTGGAAAGGTTCTCATTGAGTACAATTGTTTAGAAGAAGTACCGTTTGCCAAATATGCAGCACAGGTTTGCTCCTGGTTGATGTTTATTTTTTTTATTCCTGTTAATTTATTGGCATACTTTAATTCTGTTTTGTTGATAATATTCTGTGTTTGTAAGAGAACCCATCTAGTATCACTGATAAAACATTTGTCAACCACATGAAAATACTTTCGATAGTACATTTTTAAAATATTCTCCCTCTCATTCTTGTTTATCATTTCTTGCCATGCTAACATTCAGTGTAATTTATTTTTGGTGAGCACTCATCATCTATTCATCTCTAGCAAATATTCAAGTCATCCCATCCTAATGTTTTTTCTATCTCTTCGAAATCTTTTTATGGTGCATTAAATCATCTATTCGATTTTTTTCTACAGTTGTCCATGCACAACACTATTTTGTTTCAGAACATAGTCTTATACACTTATACATTTGGTACACACATTTTTAGATCTTTTATTTATAATGAAAATCAAATGGATGTGAGAATAAAAGATAATGGTGTTTGGATATACAAGTGACATCATTGGATGATTATTGACATTTGGTAAAATTGCCCAAATAGAAGAGGAGGGTGAATGATGTTTAGTGGATTGCGTGTATTTTGCTAATGTATTTTTTGAGAGAGTGAAAGATAAGCGGAAAATGAGAGGAAACTGATGTGTTGGTGCTATATATATGAGCTGTAAAAAGAATGTGTATATTTGAACCAGTAGATTACATTTATTTCAATGGTAGTTTAAGAGGTCTCCAATTTAGACCAGTCTCTATAAAATCCAACTAATTATAGGGTTAATTATCAAGTAGGTCACTTACTGCATTCAAATGTATCAAGTGAGTCACCGATTACACAACGGACTCAAATGAGTCACGTATTTGAAAATTTGTATGAAAAATATCACTCTATCGTTAGTCAAAATTTTTAAAGGTATTATATATTGAGTTTTGCATATTTTTTATGAATAATATTACATCCAAATGAAAGGTTCCGAGTTTACTATTTTAGATAATATTGTTAGATTTTTAAAATTTTATCAACTATTTATTTTTAATTTTTTGATTGTTTTATTTGATTTAATTAAAAATAAATATTAGATAAATTTTAAAAATCTAAAAATATTATCTAATATACTAGAACTCAGAATCTTTTATTTGGATATAATATCATTCATAAAAAATATGTGAAACTCAGTATATAATACTTTTAAGAATTCGACTAACGATAGAGTGATATTTTTTATACAAATTTTTAAATGAGTGACTCATTTGAGTCCGTTTTGTAATCAGTGACTCACTTGATACATTTGGACGGAGTAAGTGACCTACTTGATAATTAACCCTATATTAGTTTAATATATTTAGTTGTTACATGTGGGATTTAGTTGGATGTGGAATTAGTTATTTTAATTGTAATGAGGTCAATTGTTTATGGGTCTTAGTTTATTAGGCTTTTCTACTACTAGGTTTTTTTAATCTTTGAACAAGTGATGTGATCTCAATCTCGCATATTATTCTAGAATCGATCATTGAACTAAATATTTTAAATTTCTTTGTTAATGGATTGCGATCCTTATTTTTTCCCTTTTGCGGTTGGCAAACCTTAGAAATAGTGACTATTATGCCGCTAAATCATCTAATTTATTTATGTTCTTGTTTTACTTCTTTTGACTCAACTTGATAATTCTTGTCACATCATGTTGGCTTATATTTTGGATGCGAGCATAATAACAATGGCATTTATAATCATAACACTACGATGCCATTAAGGTTTTTATGGCTCTGCCGCCAACCTTCGCTCTAGCTTCACATATGTGTAGATATTACTATATACAATTATAAGTTAAGACTTATTTCTTTGTTATGCTTTCACTTCAAGACTTATCAACCATCAATTATCTTGCAAACGATATACAATTGATACGTTTTGATATAAACAATCAATCACATACACATTTGTCCCCTTAAGACTATAACATTGAAGTCTTGTTACCACGAGTAAAAGGTTATTTGCGAAAATAATTCTAAATAACATATATTTGTGTGATTAGGAAAATCATTTTTACAATTTTGTAAGATTAAAAAGTTACCTATTAATTGCATATGATTGATGCCATTTACGATATATATGACATATTATGTACATTTCATGTCCAAGACCGTCCACTAAGATGGCGATTAATAAAACAGAGAATTTCCAAAAAAAAAGATAGAAGGAAAATCGACTTCGAGTGTAAAAGAAGGCAAAGTTGTCTTGGTCCATTAAATGTGAAGTCCATTTAACAAACATAGAAAATGAATGGGATTAGGTTTTTACTACCGAGCTTGGATCCAAATATAGATCCCATTTACTATGTTCTTTCTTAGAAAGACGTTACTTTATTTTCTTTAACTATAAGATCAGAACCCAAATTCATGCAACGATAAGGCATTGTCGCATTTGTGACGTTGATGCGCCGTCTTTGGTGCCCGCCATTTAATGTGATGTTAGAACGATAATGTCTTATCCATGTAAGAATAAAAACCTTAATGGCATCGATAGTAGTTTGCCATCTGTCTGCCTAATCCTCTAAATTTGGTGTTTGCAATTATTTATCGCAACACTTCCTTTCAATTCCTTGACCCCTTAATTTGATGCCCATGGATGGTTGGATCCTTTTGTAGTATATATATATTTTCTCTACAATTAGATTGAGGATTTCTAAAACAGGCAATCATACTTGCACTTGCACCAGAGCGTGGGTCGATAAAACAATCATCCACTAGCATAAATCCTCATATGGTTTTTACCAATTTGATTTGGAGTTGTGCCTACTACAAATAATTGACAAAGTTCATGAAATTTTTTAGAGGATTGGGTGAAAGGATTAGAACCCTAGCTTTTCTGTGTGCAATATTGGAGCGGGGGGAGAAAGAGTGTGAACCAAATGTTAGTGACTAAGTTACCATACCAGAGGCAAGGCAAAATCGTAGTTATAGACTATACAAATGAACTTAACCTAAGTTCTTTCAATGTCCAAAAATAACATGACAAAAGAGTATTTGAGTTCGTGTGATGGGGAACGGAAGTGTAAAATTCTTATATGCATTTGTTAATTAGTTTATATATTTTTATTGTAGAAGGAAAATGTGCGAATTTCTTAAAAAAATAGTTATTTTATGATAAAGCTGAATTGTTTACATGTTTGTCCAATATGTTGTATTTTAAGGTTTCTACGGTATTCGCCGCAATAACATTAGGACAAGAACCTTCTCAACTTTAGGCCGTTATGTAAAAAAGATATCAAAAAGAGTTATGCCTTCCTTGTATAATTCATGTATTTCCCGTATTAAATAAGACTTGATTATTGGAATACTGTTGAATATTGAATTGAGTCTCTTTCATGGATTGCGATCTATTATAATAATCTAATATTAATTGATATACTGAAGATCGAAACTAGTGCCATAAATCTTGCATCTAGGATTTTTCAATTATTTGTTTCACACATAAAATATATTATATGTTAAAAATCGATGCGGTAAGTCTTCTTTAGCATCACTAGAGAACTCAATTGGTAAAGTGTAAACACAGTGGAAGGACAATTTATAACGTCTAATTAAAATTAGTTGGCACTGTATATAAGATCTCGTTATCTTTTCTCTCTCACGTATTTTATTGCCATAATGCCTTCGAGTAGTAAGTCATTATTGATTCAGAGACATCGTTATACGCTTAATGACTTGTGAGTCAAAGATTTGTATTGTGTGCACTTTTTATTTTTGAACTTTTTCCCTAGAAGTTTTTTCGTTGTCTTGATTAAAACAATTGAACTAATAAAAGATGATATCATTTGCTTCAGTAATTAACTTTAAGTGCAGAAACAATATAGGATAAACGTGATATATCCTTAAAAGGCTTTAGACAATGTCCCGCTTTCATACATGAAGATGATTCCATATTTTCATGTAAGACTTGCTAAATCAAAAAGCAAAATTATAGCTAATTAATCACATTGTTTTTTCCTTTAATATTTTGATTAAAGATGGAGTGAGTTAAAAGGTATAGAAACACAATTCTTTATCTCTTTTTATGTTTTTCTCATTTGTTTCATCTTAATTTGTACAAGAGAAAATCGGGTGTTCGAGGAATCAACAGAGATGAGAAAATGCATATCAAGGAGAATGTTAAGACTGGTAAACTTTATCTTTTTAATTTTAGGCAAGTAATATGCTTTATACGTGGTACATATTATATCTACCTCTGCATCTTAGAATGTTGGTTTTTGAAAAAAAAATATAGGAGCCAAGCATGTAGTCGTCGATGATAGTGATTCTTATGAATCGCATGGGAGTAATAACGAACATGGCGATTCGGGTGAAGAGTTAGACACCTTTTCTGATATCGATGATCGTGAGGTATGTAATGAAGTTTTTGTATTTTTATTACTTGTGTTTATTTCTTTGTTGATTTTTAAGGTTGTCTTGAGTGGGATTAAGAATTTATAAGTTTCTAGGATGTAGAATCAAAAACTGGTCAAGATAAGGTAAAGTCAATTTGAAAAAGGCTAATAATTCTGAACTTTTAATCATTAAAGTTAGTTGAGATAAAGTAGGGTTATCAGTGACAAATTTAACATATAGTAATTAATTTAATTCTTAAATATTATATTCAACTAATCGAACATGTAACTATGGGAATTAGGACATTACAATTTATGTTGGGAATCGTAAATAAACCAAATATAACTCCATATGTTCGTTGATAATCGCATTTACTTGCATGGTTTCAGTTTAGATAAGTTATTATTAAGCTTACATAATTTAAACCAATCATAGACAACTTATTGTATAGTATTTATTTAAAGTTTCCTAGGAAAACAATAAGAATACAGATGTTCTAAATGTTAAATTTACTTACTATTAAAAAATAAATCATATAATTAAAAGATGAGACTGAAGTTCGATTTTTCATTACTATAATAGATAACATACTCCTTCTATCCTAAATTAGTAGTCAAATTTTGAAAATTTTATGCACATTTCGAAATTTTAAATGTTATGTTTATTTTTCAATCGTATATATAAAATATTATTTTAACTCGGTGTGTAGGATGAATAAGTCAACATTGGAAATGACAAACAATATAGGGCTCCATCGGAAAAATGGTCACTAATTTGTGTTGAAAATAGAGATGGACAACTAATATGAGAGAAACCTTTTTTCCTAAAAAACTACTAATTTGGGACGGAGGGAGTAATTGTTTTCTTATAATTTTGCGAAAAAAACAAGAATATGATTACTAATGAGTACAATAAGTAAGATCATGTTTTTTGTATTATAAATGGGATATAAAGTGTCCGATTTCTTGCGATTACAGTTAGTTAGAATATTTATTTGTTATCAAAAGTGTCTTGAAGTAAATAAATTATATAATTATAATGAAAATATAAAATACGGGAATATATATGCTTTAAGTAGTACTAGAAATTATTTTTCGAAAACATCAAGTCTTATTAGTAAAAGAGGAGAATTTCGTTCAAAATCTAATGATTACAATTATATATGATAATCTTTATTTATTTATAAGAGAACATCTAGGGGTTCAATTCTCAATAATTTTGATAAAGCGAATGGTATCTAATTTTAAGCAATGCCTTATAGTTATTACTTATTACTTGGTACTTAATAATATAAATACAATATAATTTAATTATAATAAAAATTAGATAACGAAAGGCAAAATAATATTAGCTTAAGTATGATCTTTTTATGATTATTCTGGGGGGATCTTCGGTCATTTTTCATTTGGACCTTACCCCTCCAAAAATTCAAAGAAAATTTCAAAGTTTGATTCCCGACTTTCACATAATAAAAATATATTTACTTTTATTAAAAGAAGAGACCTAAATTTAATAAATAAATTAATATTTTCTTTTTATTATAAGATGACATTAAAATTTCTATTCCTAATTAATACAATATATAAAATAATATTTATTTATAATCAAGAAAGATCTATAAATAAATCTGGTGGTCCAAATCCATGGTAATGACTAATGGAAATCGGAGGTCATGGACTACTTACCCAACATAGTACTCCCCGGCCGTTTTCGAAGAATAGATGACTTAGATTATTAGAAAAGATTAAAGATGCCATGCTAAATTATTGCCACTCATTAGCGAGCCTCAGTAATTAAACATGGCTTGTTCCTAGCCAAGATGCAAACTTCTTTTTCATAAAAACTTATGTTTTACAAAGTGTTTGAATAATATTTTTCAAAAATATCAAGACATAATTTAAAAAATATATAAAATAATTATTTATTAATATACTTAATAAAAATTTAAATAATTTTAAGATAAGAACATAAAAATATTCGTATTTCTGCAACAGAGGGGATATAAGTTAGTATACTTAAATTACTTAATGATAAATGAGTAAACATAAAGAGATGATAGCTAATTGTTGTATTGTTGCTCATTGTTTCGCATAGATTGATAGCTACATTCACAGTGAAAAGGAGAAGCATTACAAAAAGATCATCTGGGAGGAACTGAATAGAGAATATATTCAGGTGATTTGTATAAATACTTTCTTGCTTTAACATTTGCCCAGAAATTGATGCGATAGTGAATTAGAGATAGAAATGAGAGTGACTAGTTTTGTTAGATGAATAAGTGGACTAGAATTTTATGTCTTGTACATGGAAACACCGGTTGATATAAAATGTGTACCGATTTTTTCTGGATCAGCTAGTGCTAGATCTTGGCAATGTTGTTTGGCACTACCAATAGAAACAGTAGAAAATATTTATATATGTAACATGACCTTGATAAGGTAATAGACATGTTCATGCATCTATTATTGTAATTACTATATTAAATTTATTTTAATTGTTGCTTACTCTTTGTATAATTATATAATGAGAATGATATTGTACATATAGCTTGTTTATATTTAGTATGTATTCAATACTAATATTTTATTTAAATAATTATATCTTTATTTGTAATATATAATAAATTCACATAACATATGAAAATTATTTATGTTCTTGATATTCATTTTCAATGCTACGTTGTTGAGAAAAACCAATGCTTGAATATTTGTTTTTTTTATTCGAAACAAAGAATTGGGTGTGATGCATATATGGTTTTTTGAAAAAATAAAAATTAACTGAGTGTTGAAAGAATTAATAAAAATTATATTTTACTAATGTTTAATGTATTAGTTTTTTGACTCACTTTATTTCGTGGCATTATTCGTTAGTTTCTTTGTAGTAGTATTTCTTACTTATGGTAATTTTAAATTGTCATTTCTTATTCGGTATTAGGAATTTTCTAAAAGCGAATGATGACTTTCCTAATTGGACACATCTTTTTTTTTTGGTCATAGAAGTAGAGTATTCTAATAGTGAGATATTTTATATTAATCTATTGGAGTTTTCGTTTGCAATCCTATACTAATTAAGCTTTAGATTAAAGAGTATGACCATTCTTCCGGTTATCTTGCCAATAACCATAGTTTATAGAGTTGGCCATCAACTATCGACCCGACAAAGCACTGGTTCATTTTTAGCAGTTCAACCGGTTAAAGCCAAACTTATATCATGGAATATTTGAATATGTTATAATTATTTTAAGATATTTAATGTCAACTAATTATGTACCTTATAAAAAAAATAACTTTGTATACTGTCTTATTCATAAATAGTAAGCATGATTATGACTTATTCATAAATAGTATTCATGATTCTGACATAGAAAACAATCAAGTACAGATGACAACTCACTCTCACTATGTGTGTTTGTGTGTATGATTTGGATACTTGAAAATCTTTTTGCTTATTCTTCTGAAGGCAATAACTATTTTCATGTGTAGGAACATCTTCAGGTCAGGTCATCTGTCATCTGACCCCTATAGTCTTTTTACGATCTAATATGTGCTATATATATATTGTACGTCTACAACCATAATTTCTCATTCCATAACGTCATATTACAAAAATTCAGAAGTACGTCTTTTTGTTATATATATTTTTCCTCCTATAAATTCTCATCTTCATTCTCTGGTTATGAGGTACTAATTTCTTAACTTAATTTTTGTGTTATATCCTAGGTGTTTATCTGTTAACTCCCTTGTTCTTTAATGATATGCTAACTGATATTTTAGGTATTAGTGATATGCTAATTGATTTTTAGTTATTAATGATATTCTAATTGCTGCTTCTTTTTCTTGCTTATTTCTCTTTTTTTTTTAAAATTAATTACTTCAAAATTTAATCTAATTTTCATAAAATTGTATTTTTCTCCTAATTTTTGAATTAAGATTTTAAGTTAAAGTTTATATATGTCATTTTGTTAGAAAAGTTAAAGAAAACATTACCCGCTGCATTGCTGAGCGCTTGAGCTGGCTGTGCCACTGCATTTTAATGTGTGTGTAGGTGATTTTTGATAAAATTATGCTTGGTAACATAGCATATATAAATTCCATGAAATTGTAAGCATGTAAAACCTGTAGTTGACCTAGCTTGCAAGTCATCGTTCCAATACAGAGGTCTGAAGTTCAAGTTTTTGTGGGAGCATTGAAGTTTGAAAAATACAATCCAGAACTATTCAGTTTGATTCAGCTAAATCAGCTTGTAATTTTAGTCCTATTTGCCTTTGAATGTCCATTTACAGGGGCAAAAAAGAGCAAAAGAGGCTAAGGCTAGAAATGCAGTTCCCAACCGAACTGCTGCAGAAGCTGCACGAAGAATGCTGGTGAAAAAGGTTTGTTCAACGTAAAAAAAGAAAAAGAAAAAGGTTTGTTTTTATAGATGCTTGAACGCAAGAACCAGCGAGTTTTTCTCGACTCTCATTTAAAGTTATGCTTTTTTTAGTAATTACGGTGTGCATAAAAATGACATATACTAAGTGTGGAGGTTTCAACTGATATAAATTAAATAATTTTCGAAAACAAAACTGAAAAACAAATAACTTATCGGTTTTTCTATGGTGTGCCCATGGGCACACAATAAGCAAAAACTTTTATAATTTTGGCTTGTTTTGATTGGCTTCTACCTTCTTAATAGTGGTGGACACCAATTACACCAATCAAAATGCTCCAAATTTAGAGATTTTAGTGCTTAGCATGTGCCCATGGGCACACACTAGACAAACCCATAACTTATTACATGTATTAAACCTTTGGACATATTTTTGCAGAGCAACCCTTACAACTTGAAGTTTTACATTTTATACTTGAGTTTAGAAATTCGAGTCCTACTATGGTATAGATAAATGCTTTCAGGATTAAGTGAATAGTGCACCTTACTGATTCATCTATCTTGTTATACGCGAGAAACACTTCTTAAGATACTCATAAACTGTATACCTCATTACATTTTGAAATTTAAGTGATTCAGGGATGCATGTTCTTACTGGTGTCTTGTATGTTACGTATTTAAAGGGATTCTGATGTTAAATTATTTCCTTTATCTATTGTCATCTACTGATTTTTTTTGGTTTATTTCTGTCTACAGACACTCGAATCGAAAATCAATCATGCCGTACTGGATGAACTTTTCAACGAATCTGTATGTGATCATCCTTTCATCTTTGTAAACTTGAATAATTGTTAAGTTAGATCCTTGTTATGGGTTTTAGAGAGAATCAAGATATACATGGGAAGTAGGAAAAAGAGTGAGAAGATGAACATTTGATAGCATAGACTCGTAATTTTTTTTATTCTCATTATTTATAGCTCGTACAACTTAGTGCTGACTTTCTGTAAAAGAAACATTGCGCTTAGTTAATATATCCATCAACGTCTTATAATTATACAAGTAACTCATAATCTACAAGACTACAGCATGATAGAAGATTCTATATATCTAAGCCAAACTGTTTGCTGTTTCAATTAATTTTATCATGAGGAAAAATGTAACTGACCATTTGTCGGACTCTGTTACTGCTGGACATATAGAAAAGTGCAGGTTCAGAAGTCCCAAAACGGACCAATAGTTTTTTTACATCTTGAAGGATCTCAAGCCTCGAGGAATTAGTGTTGCTCACACATACCACTAGTACAATTTTTATAATGAGTACATGTTTATGGTCAATAGATTATATAATGCTTGAATAGCAGTTTTAGAATGGCGACTACTTGAAATAATTAATATAGACTCGTAAGTTTCCTGATATACAGTATTTTGTGCAAGTCCACTTGCACCCACTGTATGTTTACTGCAGAAGATGTTTGATTTAGTTGCCTGCATACTCAAATTGATCACTTTTTGATGAATCCTTCTCCTGTTATTTGTAATTTAAATACTTCTGTACATTTATGTGCTAAGAATATACGATGCCAATAAAAACCATTTGTAGGAGTTTAATATAGCCTTCACGCAGCAGTGCAAAATGTAATTTGCAAAATCAGTGCTATTTGTTTGTTTTTTTGCTGCACCTGCATGAATTCTCTTTCAATACTCATAGGATGGATGTGCAATACAGGTTATTCACTTTTTATTTCCAGTTTCTTCAGAAAATGATATTTAAATTGGTCAAGAGCTTTTGTTAGTCTGTCTCACACTCACTTGTGGATCTTTACTGGGTGTAAATTCACTTATCCTATCAGCTTTCTCCCCAGAACGCCAAGAAAAGCCGTTCTGGTGAAGGGGGCCGTTCTGGTGAAGATGGTCATTCGGGTGAAGGGGGCACAAAGGCAAAACGGAAGATTGAGGGGAGGACTTCAAAACTGGGTTCAGATTCTAAATAAGATGCAACAGAGGATTTTGCAGAATGATATGCTTGGAGCCTGTGTACATGAAATGAAGAGAAATGATATAATTACAATGTTCATGGTGGATCTGAAGATTCTTAAGCAACCTGAGGTAACCATTAAATCAATATATAAAGATTACCTACAAATTCACCTTCCAAAGGTGCTGAAGTGATGGATGGCTAGTGTCTGTGTTTTGAATGTTGTAACATGTTTAATTAGTTGTCGAATTATTAAAATGCAGAAATAATCTCAAAATAAAGTTAATACTAGTTAGTATGTCATATACATGTCCATTTCTATCTCTAGCATACTTGCTCTTTTATTGCTCATGAAATTTGAAATCTAATACCAGATAGAAATTTTCCGTAATCTGAGGATCTTGTGGCAACTGTGATTGCTGGGTTGCAGTCTTGCAGATATATAACGACCAAAAAAAATGGTGAAAAAGTGGCTTCATAATTTAAGTTTGTTCTGGTGACCTGTTATCCTCAGGGTGAAAATAGATATCAAGTATAATGTTACATTATGCTGGTTAGAGAAATAGGACCATTTTAATGTAGTTTATGCATGAAAAGCCAAAAACTGGGTGTGAGGAGAATTTTATTAGTTTTAGCGTTTGTGAAACCTAATGCTAGAAACCACTATCACTATTGTGTAAAGTAGAAAAACTTCACCCTTAAACACTGAGTTATCTTAGTAGAGGATGTATGTGCTTGGGCTAGTACTTGAAATTAAACTCTTTCTTGGTTATGTTAAAATGATTAGCTAGTGTTGTTAATGAGTATCTACTCCAAGCTTTTGGTTAGAATAAAACATTAGTGCTGACTTGTATCCATGGATTGAACTTGTATTATTTTCAAAAGTAAGGAAAAAGAAGTTTTATTAAAAAAAAGGGCAGTTGACAAATGTTAGAACATAATAATAGCAGAGCAAAAGCTGGCCTCCCTCCACTATGATATAGCAGATCTTTAGTTACCCCCACAAATATCTGTAATAATAGTGCGTTGCATTTGCACACTACACTATTTAATCTGTAACCACTATAGAAGTACGTTATCGATGTTGTGCCATATAACTACGTGTTTCGTTAAACTTTTCGTAATATAATATGTAACAACATACGTTTGTTTCTGACCCGATATTCTTATTAAAATATATAATAAAATTAGATCATCTGGGCTGTTGTTCACTCTAGGATAATCACCTGAAATTATGTTCCTAATCTCACATAGTAGTACATATTCCGATAATTACACATGAAGAAGAGATAAAGGGGATGAGAGAAAATGGGTGGGGAGGAAGGGATAGTCATAATCAACATAAAAATAGTGGGTTGGAATATTCTGAGATGAAACATGAGTCATTTTCATAATTGTTTTGGGTGAATGGGAAACACCACTTCGGCTGGGTGGTCTTTCACTTTCCATCTGTCGGTGTCTGTGTGTTTTGTGACATAAATTACAAATATTGTATCAACGTTGCTATCGCCTCGTGAACTAACTTTCATATATTCTCTTCGATCCACTTCCGATACGTCAACATGAAATATAAGTTGTTTTCAAATGCCTGATTTTTTTTAACCTAAAAGATTGCCAAATCAAACCATTGTCCGGCAAATGGCCTACAGCTTCAAGACGATTCTTTGGATTAACAATTAAGAAATGCGTATTGTGTATTGTTAATTACTTAATACAATCAACATTCGGTAAAGTAATTGAACTACAGTTTGCATGTTTTATATCCCCCCAACAAGACTCGGAGATAATCTAAATACAACAATTTCGGCATATACATGTAATTTTAATGCCTAAAATTTTATCATGCTAACTAGATACTAATGAATATCTAATAATACTCTTCCAGTCTAATAATACTCTGTCCGTATGAGGTGGAGCCGGGCACAATGTGTAGTGGGGGCCAATATTTTCTTGAAACATTATGAAAGTAATAATTTATAACTAAAAATAGTAGATTTCACATATTTTATGATTAATAGTTGCATTTGTAAGTTCTTATTAAAATCTAGCAAATTGAAATAATTTTTATTTGTAAAAAATTATGGTTGAATCCCAGGGATCATCAAAAAATTAATTTTCTGAGTATTACTAGACTAAAGTTCGGTCCGTTTTGTTATTATTACAAAATTATTTATGTCTAATACATAATTATTTAGTTTCATGGATGGAAGTTTTTTGAATCAAATTAAAGGTTTGATCAATATTAATATTTTATAGTTAGTTTTTCATGCCCAAAAAGAACTAATTTTGAAAAAGCTTATAGGAAGATTTTATTCAAGTAAATAGTACGAAAAATTGAATAATATACCTATTTATCAAATAGTTTTATTCCAAACATTTAAATTCCATTGAGTCAAAGCAACTAATTCAATTGGGTAGTAATAATTATTTTAAATCACAGCAGCTAGTTAACCTGCTAATAAGTGTCAGTATATGTCAATTTATGGAAGCATCAAGTGTTCTCAATTAGATTTTTCATTTCCATGTAGCAGAAACTGGCATGTAATACACACACGCACACAGTTTAAACAAACATGCACGTATATAATGCACGAATGATTAATTAGCAGGTAAGATGCCGGGTAAGATTAAAAAAAACAATTATTAAGAGTTAATTAGGCCGATGCTTGGAACTTAAGAGGTAAGTTGCTCGTAATAATAATTAAAAATCAACCCGAGTTTATGTTATTTTACTAATTTTTCAGATATTTCACATTCCATTCTACATAAAAATTATTGAACATATAATCATCAAAATTACATTATAAAATTTTAGATGACCACTAAAATTGCATATACACACTAAAATATAAACAAAAAACAATATATTGGATTAACAAAAAATGAAACAATACATTTGAAATTATTTAACAAGAATCAAGCAAAAATATAAATGGGTACATACCTGGATGAAAGAGCATGGACTTGAAAGACAAGCAGATGGATTACTCGTTGATATATTTATTCTTTGACAGCAGAATAGAATTTCATACAAGATGATTTAACTTATTTGTGTAGGCTAGGCTGGTAGAGCTTGTTTGGGGAGAATTGAGAAAGTGAAAAGTTATAGAGAATAATATCACGAGAAACTAAACAGTCATAATAGAATAGATTTAGTTTAATTAGTAAATTTTGAATACAAATATTTATGTTTATTTTCCTTTTTTTAACCTGATTAAATTTTGTAGTTATTTTGTTTTTTTTATACTTAAAAACAAGGTTAAAACCTTATCAGATTACATAATAATGGTTAATAAAGTAGTAATTATATTTACTTTATTTTATTGAAGTACTAGTAGTCAAATATGTTATTATTTTATTTTAATGTAGTATAATAAAATAATTTAAATATATAGTTATAAAAATTTAAATTAATAAGTTTAACATGATCTTTATTATAAAAATAATAAGAATGGTACATGAATTTAAAAATGAAAATAAATGAAAATAGAAAGTAAAAATAAAATAAAATAAATAGAAAGATAGTGACCCCAGATTATTTAATGCAGTGTACGAGTCACGTGTACACGTCATTTTGTAAAAACTTAGAATTACTAGGAACTTAATTAGGAGCCCCTGACCGTTTGAGAAATTTGAGAGAAGTCCATGGCCCGTTTGGGGTTTCATAAAAAAATCAATTTATAATTTAAAATTAAAAAGTGACTTATAAGGGATGTGAATACACTAATTTATTTAGGTGTTTGAATAATTTTAAATATAAATTAATTATAAGTTAATAATGTGTTTGATAAATTATAACTTATAAATTTATAATTTTTTTAAAATAAAATCAAAATGCAAATTAAAAATTAAATGAGCTAATAATTTTAATACATGAATATAAAAAAAAACAATGATAATGACATCGGGATATTACTATAATCCTATTTGGGGTATCTTAAAATAAAAAGACTTACAGTTTAAATTAAATAAGTGTCACATAAAATGATAAGTAAATTAATTTAGGTGTTTGGATAATATTATTCATATCGACTTATGTTTAATAAAATCACAATTTATAAGTTTAAAAAAATTGAAAAATTAACATTTTAATATAATAACTTTGATATTTAAATATAAAATTGAAAAAAAAAGTTATGAGAATTATAATTATCAAGCAGGAAAGGAGAGAAAATAATATATGCAAAATGTGGGCAGCTCAGAACGGGAATGTACCCATTAGCCAAGATTAAGTTTTCCCTCATTTATCCTGTTATATGGCCATTCATCTTGGTTGGCCAAACACTCTAGTAAAACAGTTAATGAGCTTTTCGCCCTCATAAGGTGAAATTACCAGTTGTCAAACAGGCGTTATGTGCCGAATTTATAACTTAAAATTAATAAGTAAATTATAAGTGATAAGTGGATAAATATCTATATGTTATATAAGTATTTGAATAATTTTATTTTAAAAATATATTTTAAAATTACACTTAATTAAAAAGTAAAAAATCAAAATAAGTTAGGAAAAAATATTACTATTTTTTTTATGAAATAATCTGTATTTTTTCGTATTTTGTATTCAATTATATTTCAAAGTGGAATAATTTTTTTAATAAAAGGGTTAAAATGGAATTTTTTTATAGTTGAAAGTCGAAATTGTTAAAAAAAAATGTTTAGGGGTTAAGATGAAAAATCTGTTGAACATCTGCTCAAAATGTAATTAAGTATTGGCAAATTACTATTTTAGCCCTGACCTATTTAAACTATTGGTATCAAATTGATAATGATCTAAACTAAATGATACACTATATAATTAACCCTTCTATAAATTAGAGACATGATCTAGAAACTAATACATTTACTTGATACGCACTAAAAGCAAGTCCAATAATATCCTACTATCAACACACTAAAAACAAGTCCAATAATATTCTACTAAATGTCAATGTCCTATGTCTTATAAATATAATAATATTTATAAGTTACAAATTTCACTTATAAATTAGGTAAATAAACTTTACATAAATTAACTTAACAGCCAGTTGACAACAGGGTTTTGATGATCTCTTTTTAAGACGGACGGATCTTGTTGTTGATACGTGTTGAGTGTCAATGGAGCTTAATTTAAGATAAGAAAAAGGAGGAGGGGATAATGATGATAGTGTTTGGCAAGTGCGCGGCCCTCTAAGACGCCAATAATTTGAGGTTTGACATTTTATGACATGTTACCAGAAGTTGACAATCCATTTTTTGTGCTCCATACCATTAAACAATTACTCAATATATACATGCATCCTCTATATAAAGGAATAATTTACACCTTAGTTTTGCATATGTGCTCCTCACCAGCCTTACCTCCCTCTAATCTGTAATTATCAATAATCCTTTCTAATCAGATCGAACGTATTATAGTTTGGTTTTTGTACGTAGAGGTTAAATTCACCATCGATCCTTGTAGGTGGATATGATCAATATGATGAACAAGTCATGTTTGCTGCATCTGTTCCTCCTATTCCTCACTTTCTCTCTTCTTCTCTCTACCACTGCTGCAGTTCCCACTTCCAGTAAGTACTATACACCACTCTCATTCTAGCTTTGATTATAAGTTCAAAGAGGATATATTTTGTAACACAATGTATAATATTAAGCAAGAAATGATGGTATATATATAATTGTGCTTCATCGACAGGAAGCCTTAAATCGATCAAGGATACATCTCCACTTGAAGGCTTACATGCCGAGGTCTCTCTCTCTCTCTCTCTCTCTCTCTCTCTCTCTCTCGCCCTCCCTCTCTCGCCCTCCCTCCCTCCCTCTCTCTCTCGCCCCCCCTCCCTCCCTCTCTCTCTCTCAAAATAATTAAGTAGTATTATTAACAACCTCTCTCTCTCTCTCTGTGTGTGTGTCTGTACGGGATTTACATGTTGACTTTGATCTTTGTGACTCATCTAAACTAGTACTGTATTAATGTAGTTTACATAAAATTTTGTCCAATATTCAACTTACAATGCAGTTTATGCTTTTAACTTTACGAATCAGTTTCTAAAAGAATTTGGAGGAAAATTGTATTCACGGACCTCTTACTCCAAAACAAACCAACTCTCACTCTAGATATGCATTGTAATTATGAAAAACATATATTAGTATATCTTACTATATTGAATACACCAAGGATAATAAAATATCTGGTTACTCAATGGCTGAGCCCCTGCTGCTTGTGCAGGTAATGGCAGAGAAGGAAGAGCTATTAGTGGTTGAAGAATTTGCAGTGGAGGGAAGAATGGATTTGCAAAATACAGATTACCCAGGAACAGGTGCCAACAACCGTCATGACCCAAGGTCCCCTGGCAGATTCTAATCCAAACCATGCCAACTCCATTAGCTGCGCAGCCATTAAGCTTTCTTATAATTTCATGATAATGTTGTGTTATATTATCTATGTGCATGTATATTAAGGTTCTAATATTTGTTCCCTCCTAATTTACTTTGCTACCTGCATTTTGTAGATCGTTTTATCAAATTTATTGCATATTTGTATTTACGTACCTTGCTGTATATCTACACTCAGGTAATAGATAGTTTACATATTTTTTCGATAGTAACAAATTCGTACCAGAATAGGATTAATATAAAAATGTCAATGATATGCTATCTTACAAATAAATAACTAACTAGCATATAACTTACGCCAAACACGGGCCTGGCAATATATCAAATTTGATGTATAAAGTTTTTAAAATTTCTTTTTTTAAAGATCAATAAGTAAAGTATATTTTCTAGTGATTTCATTAAAATGTACCGTTCGGGAATGAACTAACGGGAGTTTCTCCTTTGAATGGATTTGTGAATGAATCGTTTGTAGTTGGTCAGATGGCTACAAATGGGGCAAAGGTGCGTAAACTTGATCAAGCATGCAAAAATAATCAACATCATGCCTTTTACTTTTGACATATTTGGAATATTGACATCTAATGCGGTTGAGTTTCTAAGAAGAGTGCAGAAAATCATGAATAAAATTTTTATGACTACAGGCTCGACTGAATATGTTTTTCGTATGATATGATTTACAATTCAACGAGATATTGCGGCGCAGTTTGTTGTTCGCTTATCTTGTACACTTGTACAAATTTTTTTATCCCAATAATTTATTTCATTAAAAAAATGTACAAAAAATAACATTGTAGATAGTTTATGTTCAATGGATATTTGAACTTTAAATTGATTATTTATAGTTTTACAATTTGTTTTAGATAACAAATATTTTGATTATTCATGATCTCTACGTCAAATAAGTTGTTTTTATTCAAATTTGTGTAGTTCATATATGAGTGTAATGTGATTTTGCATTTGATGTAGAAGATGTCTCAGCCTAATCATAATTTTTTTCGTGTTGAAGTGTCTGTATAATATTGTTAAATTATTTATGACCATGTTTAGTTAATAAATATATGCATATCTACTACTATATGTATTTTAGAATATGTTATTGTGTGTCATAAGGTTGTTGTTACACTACATACTATTTCTACTATAGAGACTAATGTAGCAATATTTTAGTCATTGTCATTTTTTAATGTATTAATTCAACCCTTTTTCATATACATATTCAGTAATCATACATACTGGCTTGATATGCCAAACTATTTATAAATCAATAAAATATTCATAAATATTAGTAATTAAATTTCTAATGCTTTAAGTTATTATAAAATAGAGAATACGATAATTTATATGATCAATATATTTACTTTTCATTTTTAAAATAAAATAAATCAAATTAAATCACAAATTTTTATGTGTATAAAAGTTTCATTCATTAATTATAATTTCAAATTTGAAAAAATAAATTAGAATATCAAATTTTCTCTTTAAGAATTTTCCTGTATTAAAAAATTACGAACATATAATTTAAATTATAATATTACTCAATATTTTGTTTTAACAAAGTGAAAATAGAAAAAAACAATTGGTCGAGTATAACGCCCATAATTTTATCTGATCGTGCGATAATCATGTTAAGTCCACAATAAATCAATCTTACAATTTTGATATATTATTTATTAACCTCGTCTTATAAAGGTCTCGAGTACATTAATCCATGTGAATGTAAATTGATACAAATACCTTATTTCATTGATATAATTTTCTCAACAATCCAATAAACAAACAATCTAAATCTGCTAATTGAAAAATGCACTTCAATTCGACCGAAATTTGATACATTTGTGAAAAATAGTCAAATTTTGTATTTTTTTAATGATCGAGTAGATTCTGATGCTATGTTCGAAATAAGCCAAAATACACAATCTAAATCAAAAATCGAATTAATTTATGAATTATGTATACATATAACACTACTCCACTTACAGCATAATTGTTAAGTTATTTAATTTTTAGTGTCAATTTGATTAAATTACTAAAATTTTAGCATTCAATTTTTTCTAAAAAATATATATCATATATTTTTTAACTATATAAATTTTATTGAATAAACACGCAGCAAAAAGTTATTTATTTTCCCTATCGTTGCGAACACAAATATTTGACATTGTTAATTAATTATTATATATACTATCGTAAATTTTAATAAGATATTTATTTAAAAACATATTACATTATTTACTTAATACATGCTATATCTTAATTTATTTATATTTTTTTTCGTATAATGACTATCGTTATATGTTAAATATTGATCAACATCATTATCTTAATTGCAACTTTAACTATTTAAAAATATATAACTGACTAAATCAATATATAGATAATGTAAACACATGACTAAAAATGTTATTTCATGAATTGTAATAGAAAAATGAAATTTAACTCTCTAATGACACACACATATTAATGGATAGACCGGGGTTCGATTCCCGCCAACAATTTTTTTTTATTATAGTAGATATATGGGCAAATCCGTCATTTCACTGAAATTAAAAAATCTCACTAATATTATTCATTTGTTCTCCTATTATATATAGAAGAGATGATTGATCTACTAATAAAAATGAAATTCATCATATTCTATTATTTTTCTTGCCTAAATTAGAAATTTTGACTTATTAAACTTTTTCTGAATTCAACTTATATTACTATTGTAGTTAACAAAATTTTAATATCCTTATATATATATATATACTAATATATAACCCGTGCGATACACAGTTGTTTTTATCATATATATTGTAAATTCTAATTTTGATTATACCTCTTAAAAATACTATTTTTTTTATAATTTTAATATGTTGCCGGTAAGATTCGTACTTTATAACTCTTAAATAATACTAATTTTTAAGAATAAATCTAATGGTCAACAACGACCGACAACCCAACTTTCAATGTTTCGTCTTTAATATAATAATAATATATATATATATATATATAATATAAGTCTCCTATTTTAAATATAATAGAATTGATAGACAATTAATTTTAGGTGTCATGTTTTAAATATGATATTAAGTGTCATAATATAGGTGTTCTATTTTAAATATTAGAATTGATAAAAGAGTAATTTTAGGTGTCTTATTTTAAATATAATATTAAGTGTCCTATTTTAAATATAATAGAACGACCAATAACCAACAACAAAATTTTTAATATTTCGTTTTTAATATAATAGTATAGATATAATAAAATATATTAAAAATATTATTAAAAATTATCTCAATTTTTTATTTAATTTTAATATTTTAATTTATAAAAATTATTACATTCGTGCATACCACACGAACTAATTTACCTTTATATATAAAAAATTATCGTGATAGCAAACGATTTAGACTCTAAATTTTAGAGTGATGAGCAGTGTCAATTTTTTTCGTTGACACGAAATGATGAGCAGTGTCTAGGTACAAAAATAAGATAAAGACAGCTGACTTTTTGAAGAAGAAAATTGGGAATGTAAAAATGTATCAAATTTAATATCAAAAGTTAGATACTCCGTCCTTTTATAATTGATTGTAATTTCTAAAATAATGGTCAAATAGTAAATCTAGTGTTTGGTGTAGAAATTTTAATAATGCATTAAATATTTTTTTTCTTCACCTTGGTTATAAATACATGGTTTTAGGGAATGTAAAACTTACACAAAATATTTCTAATATATGCTCTATACCTCCCTTTATTAATATTCTTTTCATCTTAGATTTAGTAGCCCCTTCTAATCTATACTATATATACTATAATAGCCGGAATAAAGATAATTTGGTTCAACGGTTTGGTTCAACGATAATTCCCTAATTTTGATTATTACAAAATAGATAAATAGTGTTATATATCTAATAAACTACTAAATTATTAAATTACTACTAAATAATAAATATAGTATACTTATCCTACTAAACTACGAATACAATTTATCCTATTATTAAAAGATATAAATAATAATGTTATATATATGCTAAACTACTAAATTGTTAAACTACTAGAAATAATCTATTTATTCTACTAAATTACGACCACATGTTATTCTATTATTTTTATTATAAATTTATAATCATTATATATTTATACAAATATTTTAAAAATATAATATAACTGGATAAATAAAAATTTAAAATATTAATGGAAACCCGTGCATCGCACGGGATTTATGCTAGTATTATTAAAGCTAGTATATTACAATACGTTATCAGCACGAAGCCCTGCTGGGTTGACGTGGTTACATCCTCTACATATAATTTAAATATAATATATGATCGGAGTAGACGTGGGTACACCCTCTACTAATAATTTAAATATATATGGTCGGAGCACCACCTATTAAAATTATTTTACGGTACTATTTAATTTTGGGTAATGCCAAATTATAGTGGGAAACTTAATTTATAAATTGCATACTTATCGGAAAATAACTTTTGTGCCCCAATTAACTTATACATGATTTTTTCACTTAAATTTATTATTTTTCGGAGATAACCTGAATACACAGACGTCCGTATGACGGGTAAAAATCCATTTGTCATTCTATATATAGATATGTTCATAATATCAATGATAATAATGATATACACAATGATTATTACGTATTTGTTAACATACTCGATTAACTAACATTTATGTAATATTTACCTTGATGAATTAAAATTTAATAATTTTCGTGTTAATTCAGATTTAGCATGACAAATATTACAAGCTTGTCGTTCGTTGCCTTGGACATTTCTAGCGATAATTATTTATCATTGGTACAAGATGTAAAGTTGCACTTGAGTTCAAAGAAATTAAGCGATACAATAAAGGCAGAAAATAAACTCACGGCTGAGGAAAACTTTACCTCTATAATTTTTCTCCGACACCACATGCATGAAGATTTAAAATCCGAGTACTTAGAAGTCGAGGATCCCTTTATTTTATGGGAAAATCTAAGGGATAGGTTCGATCACCAGAAACTAGTTTATCTACCTGCAGCTAAAAATGATTGGGCTAATTTAAGATTTCAAGATTTTAAGAGTGTCTGAGCATATAGCTCTACTTTGTTCAAAATATGTTCTAGTCTTATTATGTGTGGTGAGAAAGTTACGGAGAAAAGAAAACTCGATAAAACACTATCAACTTTTCACCCCGACAATATCAACTTAGCAGAGATGTACAAGGAGCGCAAATTTACTAAGTTCGGGGATCTTCTATCAACTCTCCTTGTTGCTGAACATAATCATGAATTGGTGATTAAGAATCATCAATTTCGTCCAACAGGACTCGTCCCATTACCTGAAGTAAATAACATGTCATTCCAGCAGAATGTACGTGGAAAAGGGTATAGAGGTGGACAGGGCCAAGGTCGGTATCGTGGACGAGGTCGGAGCCACGAGCATTTTCGTCCATATAACAACTCTGGTCACCGTAAGTGGCAATCTGAATCACAGGGTAAAAGAAAGGCACCACAAGGAGGAAAAACTGAAAATGTTTGCTATAGGTGCGACATGGATGGGCACTGGACACGTAATTGTCATGCCCCAAATCATCTTGTTAGTCTATACCAATCTTCTCAAAAACCAAAAGAGAAAATGGTAGAAATAAATTTCGCCAACAACAACATAGATGATTTCCCGAAAATCAAAATTGGAGGAATAAGCATTAATGGTCCGAATGAACCTAACAAAACTCCTATATGGGAGGCTGAAGATTAGTTTCATATAATTATTATAGTAGTGTATATTGTATGCTTTATTTTGTTTGAACTATATAGTGTGTTATGTTCTTATCAAATAAATTATGTTTCTTAATTATATACAGAATGTATTCTGAAGATATACGCATTGCTTATTGTGGTACAAGTCATATGATTCTACAGATGCGAAAATATTTTACCCATATAACCAAAACGAAGCTCAAGTTGGAACAATTTCCGACGTATCTAATTTAATCGAAGGTTTTGGAAAAGCTAGTTTTGTCCTCCCTTATGGTACCCGCATACACATTCCAAATGCATTATATTCCAGTTAGTCTACTAGAAATCTTCTTAGTTTTAAAGATATCCGACTCAATGATTTTCACATCGAAACTACCTCTGAGACTGATAGAGAATATCTTCTTATTACTTCCGCTAATCCTAGAAACAAGAAAATCTTAGAAAAGTTTCACTCACTTTTCTCAGGATTATATATGATAAAAATTAGAACTATTGAGTCACACATTGTCATTGCTTCCAAACTCGTAGATCCAAAATCTTTTGCACTTTGGCATGAAAGAATAGGTCATCCTGGCGTCTCTATGATGCATCGTATTATAGAGAATTCTATTGGACATCCTCTTAAAGATTTTAAAGTTCTTAAAGTTCTTTCCAACAATGACCTTCCATGTTCAATATGTTCTTTAGGAAAATTGATTACTCGACCATCTCCTACTAAAGTTCAGCTTGAAAGCCCAACTTTTCTAGAAATGATCCAAGTCAACATATGTGGACTTATACACCCATCATATGGCCCATTTAGGTACTTCATGGTATTAATCGATCGATGACTCAACTAGATGGTCTCATGTTTGTCTTCTCTCAATTCGTAATGATGTTTTTGCAAAATTACTTTCCCAAATAATCAAATTATGAGCTCAATTTCCAGATCATTGCATTAAGTCAATTCGTTTAGATAATGCCGGTGAATTCACATCTGTAACCTTTTTCGACTATTGCATGTCTGTAGAAATCTCAGTTAAACACCCAGTTCATCATGTACATACACAAAATGGGTTATCCGAGTCTTTTATCAAAAGACTCCAACTTATTGCAAAATCGCTGTTGTTGAAAGAAAAATTACTTACATCTATTTGGGGTCACGCAATACTTCATGCTGCTAATATTATTAGTATTAGACCAACTTCCTACAACCAACATTCTCCGCTACAACTAGTACTTGGTCAAGTTCCTAATATTTCTCACTTCAAAATTTTTGGATGTGTTGTATATGTACCGATTGGTCCACCACAAAGATCGAAGATGGGAGCTCAAAGAAGAGTAGGTATATACATTGGTTTTGATTCCACATCTATAATTAGATATCCGGAGCCTCTAACTGGAGATTTATTTACCGCGAGATATGCAGATTGCCATTTTGACGAGTCTATATTTCCTCCCTCAGAGGAAGATAAATATTCGAATAAAGTTAATCCTGACATAACATGGAATGCATCAGGATTATATTTTCTAGATCCACGTACCGGTTAGTGCGAACTTGAAGTTTAAATAATTATCCATATGTAAAATATCGCAAACCAAATGCTTGACGCATTTAACGATTCTAGAAATAAAACTAAATCTTATATACCTGCAGTAAACACTCCAGCTAGAATAGATATACCAATTCAAAAATCAAATACAAAAGAATTGATTACAGAATCAAAGCCATGCCTGAAGCGTGGTAGACCGGTTGGTGCAAAAGATGTTGCACTACGAAAAATAAAAATAAAAAAAATTGCCCCAGAAGTGGCACATGCTCCAGAAGAAGCAAATATCCGTGAAGTGGTATTATCTCCTGAAGAGATTCCAGTCCCCGAAGATACGAAATTAAACAATCATGAAATTTCAAATTATATGCATGATATGAAATTATGGGATCAAAGTATAGCCATAATCGATGATGTATCGTGTATTTTGCGGCATTGGGTGTTGACATAAATTGTGATCCTGAACCACTAATTGTAGATGAATGCCGTCGAAGAAAAGATTGGCTAAAATGGAAAGACGCAATCCAAATAGAATTAAATTCATTGCATAAAAGAGAAGTATTTGGACCTGTTGTCCAAACACCAATCGGTGTGAACCCTGTTGGGAATAAATGTGTATTCATAAGAAAACGAAATAAAAAGAATAAAATAATGAGATATAAGCCCGACTTATAGCACAAGGGTTTTCTCAAAGGCCTGACATTTATTATCAAGAGACATACTCGCCAGTGATGGATGAAATTACTTTTCATTTTATAATAGGTTTGGCTTCTAAAGAAAATTTTAAACACGTCTTATGGACGTCGTTACTGCATACCTGTATGGTTCACTTGATAGTGAAATTTTAATAAAAATCTCAGAAGGGTTAAAAATGGATGATTTCAATAAACCTCGCATATATACTCCATTAAACTTCAACGATCATTGTATGTACTGAAACAATCTGGTCGTATGTGGTATAACAGACTTAGTCGTTATTTACAAAAGAATGGGTATATTAGTAACCAAATTTCTCCATATGTTTTTATCAAATAAATCATAATATGGTTTTGTGATTATTGTTGTATATGTGGATGATTTAAATCTTGTAGGAACAGCTACGGAGGTTAATGATGTTGTCATATACCTAAAGACATAGTTTGAAATGAAAGACATTGGAAGGATAAAATATTGACTTAAGATACAAGTCGGACACTTGTCAACGGGAATTTTCCTCCACCAATCCACATATACATAAAAGGTCTTAAATAGATTTTACATGGATAAATCTCATCCATTGACTACTCCAATGGTAGTTAGATTTTTAGAACCTGATAAAGATCCATTTCGACCATAAGAAGATGGTGAAGAGATTCTTGGTCCTGAAATCCCATATCTTGGAGCAGTTGGTGCACTTATATGTCTTGCAATTAATACAAGGCCAAATATTGCATTTGCTGTGAATTTATTAGCTAGATTTAGCTCTGCTCCGATAGATAGACAATATAATGAGATCAAGCATATATTTCTTTATCTTCGTGGAATAATTGATTTTGGGTTATTTTTCCCGAAAAACTCAACATCTCAGTTGATTGGATATGCAGATGTTGGATATTTGTCAGATCCTCGTTTTGGCAAATCACAAACTAGATATGTATTTACATATTGCGGTGTAGCAATTTCCTAGAAATCTACGAAGCAAACTATATTGGAAAATTAGTCGGAACTAATTGCAGTTCATGAAGCCAATAGAGAACGTATTCGGTTGCGGTCTATCATCAAGAATATTCAAGAATCATGTGGATTACCAGACATCACAAGAAATCCTACTGTCATGTATGAGGACAACACTGCATGCATTGATCAACTCAAGGAAGGATATATCAAATGAAACAGGATAAAACACATTTCACCAAAATTCTTCTATACTCATGAGCTTCAAAAGAATGGTGAAATTGATGTTCAACAAATTCGGTCATGTGACAACCTTGCTGATTTATTCATGAAATTATTACTGAATTCAATATTTGGGAAGTTACGACATAACACTGGAATGCGTCGACTCAAGGATTTGTTACAACAAAATTCAGAAAATGATTAGTTTTTCCAAAGGGAGGTTGTACTCTTTTTCCTTCGTTAAATTTTTATCCCACTGGGTTTTTTTTTGAACAAGGTTTTAACGAGGCAATCTATGATCAATGTTAAATGACAATCAAAGGGGAGTGTTATAATTGATTGCAATTTCTAAGTTAATGGTAAAATAGTAAAGCTAGTCTTAGAAGTATAAATTTTGATAATGCATTGAATGCTTTTGTTCTTCACTATTGAGTGGCATTTATGACACTTTATTATGCTCTAATAAGCTTTGAATTGATGCATTTCTGCTCAAGTTGTTAAGTTTTTTAACGTGTTTTCGAGTGTTTGTGCATTTCAGGCATTATCTAGGTAATCAGGTGAATTAGCATTGTTTTGGTGCTAATTTGATGTCAAGGTGCTGTTGGAATAAAAGCTCGTTGAAGCCGGCTCGAAGCTGCAAGAAAAATGGAGAAAATAATTTCTGGCAGAAGCCCAGCGCGCCCGCGCTGATCAAGCGCGCGCCCGCGCCCGAAGTACAGAAATCCAGCGCGCCCGCGCTGATCAAGCGCGCGGCCGCGCCATGTCGGGATGACAGATTCCTGTTTCTACTTGGTTTCTGAGAGAAAGAATTCTACACTGCATGAGGCTACTATATAAACATCTTTAGGTCATTTTTATTAATATATCAAGATATATCAAGTCAGAGACGAATCAAGGAGAGCCGTGAGAAGACCGTATTAGCACGATTCAACGAAGACGAAGAAGATCTTGTTTTTACTTGTGAATCTTTATTTTAAGTTGTATTTGGATGCTAGTTTTCTTACTTATGAACCTTACTCTTGTTTCGTACTTGGTTTTATTTATTCGTTATAAAGACTACGTTTGTTATACCATATTTTCATCGGAACCCACGTTGATGATGAGTCCGATTATGGGCTAATCGTTTCCGTGGGGTTCCAACGGGTTTATTTTTGGATTTCTTTAGTTAAATTGTTTGATGCCTTAGTATGTGGTGATTGTATGATATCCTAGTATTGGTTGTGCGTATTCGTCTTATGAGCGTCGTGAACTTATAAGATAGTGTGTTAATTCTTAATGAAGCGAAAGTGAATTTAAGGATTTAGAACTTGCCATGCTAGCATAGGTTCATGTATTTTTTATTCATGATGTGTAGGTAATTTTAACCTGTTGTGAATATGTTGTGCACTTGATGATTACCTAAACAAAACATCTAAGTAGATTTTACTTAGTGAAATAATGTAGCACTCGACGGATAAGAATTATAGTCCCGACGGATAACTCAGTTTGAGTACCGACGGATGAGTAATTTATTATCCATCGAGTGAGTAGCTTATATAATGATAAGTTTGTAGCACAGTGTTGTATGCACCTTTGTATAGAATCTGTAGTAGCATATAAGTCATGTTGACTTTAACTAGATATGCAGAATAGGTTGATTAACTGTACATAAACAATGTCTTGTAATTCTGTATAAGTGAAATGAAGTCAAGTGCCAAAATAACTATCAACGGATGCTTAACAAAGCTTCGACGGATGATCAAATGACTTTCAACGGATGTTCAAAATAGCAGTCGACGGATGATCAAGTAAGTCATTGACGGATGATCTGAAAGTCGACGGATGATAATATCAAGATTCAAACATCAGTTGAACAGTGAAAGCTGACACACAGCCGTCGAGATTGGATACAAACACTGTGGAAGCCCATTAACTGGGTAATAAAGGACGAAAAGCAGCAAAGATCAAGACTGTTAGATTTTATATTTATTCAGTTCTTTTGACTTTGTAATCTTGGTAATATATATACCAAGAGAGTAGCAAATATAAAATAACTAAGAAAACTAAGTGAGCTTAGAAACAAACACAGAAAAATCTTTGTAAGCACTATCTTTAGCATTTCCCAGTGTTCTTAGTTGTTCTATCTTGTAAAAGCAGCTGTGAGCATTTCTGCACACAGAGTTCTCTCGATATATTAATATATATCTCTGGTGGAATTGTTTAAATCCACCAGAAAGTTTTTAAAGACTCTTGTTTTGATTCATTAAAGTTTATATTCCACATTGTGCTAATCAAAACAGATATATCTATGATCGAGTTGAACATTTTTATTTCAAGAAAAAGATAAAGAATTCCATTCAACCCCCCCTTCTGTAATTCTTGCTATATTGTTAAGGGACTAACAATTGGTATCAGAGCAAGCTCTTAATCTACAAAGAGTTTAAAGATCAAAACAATTCAGCAAGATGAACAAGAAAGATGTTGGAATCAAGATTCCTTTTCTGGATAAAGATAATTACCATCATTGGAAGGTAAAGATGCATCTTCATATGCTTTCTCAAAATGGGGCCTATGTGGACTGCATAGAAAGAGGCCCTCATGTTCCAATGAGAGCTGCAACAGGAAATGAACCATCAGTTCCAAAGCCAAGGCATGAATGGTCTGATCCTGATCTTGAACAAGTCAGGAAAGATAAAAAGGCCATGAACATTCTGTTCAATGGTGTTGATGCAGATATGTTTGATAACATCATCAACTGCAAGACTGCCAAGGAAGTTTGGGACACAATACAGATAATCTGTGATGGTACTGAGCAAGTAAGAGAAAATAAAATGCAGCTCCTGATTCAGCAATATGAGCATTTTCACAATGAAGAAAGTGAGTCACTCACTGACATTTTTAGTAGATTCCAAAAGCTACTAAATGCTCTTAAATTGCATGGAAGAGTCTATCAGACTAAAGACTCCAATCTGAAATTTCTCAGATCTCTTCCAAAGGAATGGAAACCAATGACAGTCTCATTGAGAAACTCACAAGATTATAAGGAGTTTACTTTGGAGAGACTGTATGGCATTCTGAAGACCTATGAGCTTGAAATAGAGCAGGATGAAAGAATGGAGAGAGGAAAGAAGAAAGGAGGATCCATTGCACTAGTTGCTGAACTGGAAAAGGAGAAGGAAGTGAAGATGGAAGCTGTGGAATCAACTTCAAAGGCCTGTGAAAGCAAGGGTAAAGGGCTAGCTGCAGAAAGTGAAGATTCTTTGAGTCAAGATGACATGGAGGACATTGATGAGCACCTAGCATTCCTTTCAAGAAGATTTGCCAAGCTCAAGTTCAAGAAGAACTTTGGAGCTGCCAAGCCAAATAGAAACATGGTGGATAAGTCAAAATTCAAGTGTTTCAAATGTGGCTTGGCAGGGCATTTTGCAAATGAGTGTAGAAAGTCAGATTCTAGTAAGAAGAGATTTGAGTCTGTGGATTATAAGCAAAAATACTTTGATCTACTCAAACAGAAGGAAAGGGCTTTTATTACACAAGAGAATGACTGGGCAGCTGATGGTTTGGATGAAGATGAGGAGATCAGCTATGTCAATCTAGCCCTTATGGCCAAGTCTGATGAAACAGAGACAAGTTCCTCAAGCAATCAGGTAATTACTACAAACCTTGCACATTTATCTAAAGCTGAGTGTAATGATGCAATAAATGACATGTCTACGGAATTGTATCATTTGCGTGTTACACTTAAGTCCCTCACTAAAAAAATGCTAAAATCAAAGAAAACAACTTGTTTTTGAGTGAGAGGAATAATGTGCTTGAGTCTCAGTTTGTTGAGTTTGAGAAACTAAAAATTGAGTGTAGAATTGCTAAGGAGGAATTAACTGAGTCCTTGAAAAAGGAAGAAATTTTAAAGAAGCAGCTCGATCGTGAACAGGAGGTGATTAAAGCATGGAAAACATCCAGAGATGTTCATGCTCAAATCACCAAGGTTCAAGGAATTGAGTCCTTTTGTGATGAAGCCTGGAAAGAGAATAAGGAGAAACTAGAACCTATTTTGGTAGATGGATTGCTGACAGATGTAGACTCGACGGATGATGAGGACTATCCGTCGGATAACAAAATGTGTTATCCGTCGAATGATAAAAATCCTCATCCGTCGGCTGTGAACAAACCCATTAGTAAAGCCAAATTAACCAAGCTAAATGAAAAGTATGGGTCTGTTTCCAAGAACTTTGTTTCAGGGGAGTCAAGTCAAGCCAAGAAAGGGAAAAAGGCTAATGTTGGTCACATGACTGTCAAACAGTTGAGTGACAGACTTGAGATGATAGAGGTAAAAACAGAAACTAAAAGGAAAAACAATAGGAATGGTAAAGTAGGGATTAACAAATATAACAACTACACACCTGACAAATATGCTCCTAGAAAAATCTGTGTCAAATGTGGTAGTGTAAATCATTTGTCTGTTAATTGCAAATCTGCCATGCCTACTCCCATGTCTGTTCAGCCTCAATTCTCTAACATGAATGCCATGCCTCCTATGCCTGTTAATGCTATGCCTACACAGAACATGAATGCACAGTTTGCTAATATGCCATTTGCACCTAATCCATATTATGCTGCATACAATATGCCTCAAATGCCATTTAGCATGCCTTACTGGAATAACATGTTTGCACCAAGCATGCCATTTCCTGTTAGCCTTAACATGCATAATAATTCTGTAGCATCTAGTGGTTTCAAAGGCCCAACCCAAATGACTAAGGAAGAATCTGAAATTCCTAAGTCAAATGAGTTAAAACCTAAGAAACAGAAGAAGAAAGCTAACAAGGCAGGACCCAAGGAAACTTGGGTACCAAAATCAACTTGATTTGATTTTGATGTGTGCAGGGAAACAGAAGGAATCTTTGGTACTTGGATAGTGGTTGTTCAAGACACATGACTGGTGATTCTACCCTGCTCACAGAGTTTGAAGAGAGAGTTGGCCCAAGTATCACTTTTGGAGATGACAGCAAAGGTTATACTGTGGGATATGGCTTGATTTCAAAGGACAATGTCATCATTGAAGAGGTTGCCTTAGTGGATGGTCTCAAACACAATCTGTTGAGTATCAGCCAGCTTTGTGATAAAGGCAACTCAGTAACCTTCAACAAAAAAACTTGTGTTGTGATTAATAATCAAAACAATAAAGTGGTTCTCACTGGTGTGAGAAGAGGAAATGTGTATCTAGCTGACTTCAACTCAAATAAAGCAGAATCTGTAACTTGTCTTCTCAGTAAAGCAAGTCAAGATGAAAGTTGGCTATGGCACAAGAAGCTATCCCATTTGAACTTCAAGACCATGAATGAGCTGGTAAAGAAAGAGCTAGTTAGAGGCATTCCTCTGGTGGAGTTTACAAAGGATGGACTGTGTGATGCCTGCCAAAAAGGGAAGCAAATTAAAGCATCATTCAGGAAGAAACTTGATTCAACAATTGAAGAACCTCTGCAACTGCTTCACATGGATTTGTTTGGACCAGTCAATCTCAAAGAAAAGATTTTGCCTAGTAATTGTAGATGATTTCTCTAAGTTCTCTTGGACCTATTTCCTAAAGTCCAAAGATGAAGCTAGTGAAATCATCATCAATCACATAAGGCAAGTTAACAATCATCCTTATTTCAAAGTTAGAAGAATCAGGAGTGACAATGGAACTGAGTTCAAGAACTATGTCATGAGAGCATTCTGTGAGGAAAATGGGATCTTACATGAGTTTTCAGCAGCAAGGACTCCACAACAGAATGGAGTAGTGGAAAGAAAGAATAGATCTCTTATTGAAGCTGCAAGGACAATGCTTGAAGAATCAAAATTACCAACATATTTCTGGGCTGAAGCTGTCAACACTGCATGCTACACCTAGAACATCTCTCTGATTAATCAAGCAAAATGCAAGACACCTTATCAATTATTCAAGAACAAGAAGCCAACTCTGAACTTTCTTCATGTCTTTGGCTGTAAATGCTATATTCTGAGAAATCAAACTGATCAAAATGGGAAGTTTGATGCTAAAGCAGATGAAGGAATTTTTGTTGGATATGCTGTTGGTAAAGCATATAGAGTCTACAATCTAAGAACCAACATTGTTGTTGAATCTATACATGTTGTGTTTGATGATAAAAAGATTGAAGGACTAAAAGATGGAGATTACCATGAGAGCCTCAAATTCGACAATGTTGAGATGGTCAGTGAAGAAAGTGATGATGAAAGTGATCAAGAAACAGTGTCTAAGGATAATGCAGACAAATTTACTACAAATGAAGCACAAAACTCAACATCCGTCGAGTTACATAATGCTTCATCCGTCGGAAGGCAATCTGTATTATCCGTCGGAAGACAACCTGCCTCATTCGTCGATACTCAAAATTCACCATCCGTCAGGTTATCAAAAGGAGCAGGAAGTCAAGGCAGATCACCCATGGAAAGCACCCCAATTTCAAAGCAAAGATCCACAAACTCAGGGGGAGTTTCTAGCAATCAAAACTCAATCACGCATCAAGACAACATTGAGGTCTCTTCATCTAGGGCTAATCTACCTCAACCTAGAAAATGGACAAAAGATCACCCCTTTGAACTGATTATTGGTGATGTTTCTTCCAGAGTTCAAACCAGGAGAGCAACTCAAGAAGAATGTCTATACAGCAGCTTCCTGTCTAAGGAAGAACCAAAGAAGGTAGAAGAAGCCTTATTAGATCCTGATTGGATTTTAGCTATGCAGGAGGAGCTAAACCAATTTGAAAGGAATAAAGTATGGAAGCTGGTACCCAAGCCTAAAGGAAAGAATCCAATAGACACCAAATGGGTATTCAGAAACAAGATGGATGAAAATGGCATAGTAGTAAGGAACAAAGCAAGATTGGTTGCTAAAGGCTATTGTCAGCAAGAAGGGATAGATTTTGATGAAACATTTGCTCCTGTTGCAAGACTTGAAGCCATCAGAATCTTCTTAGCCTATGCAGCCCATGCCAATTTCAAGGTCTATCAAATGGATGTCAAAAGTGCCTTTCTGAATGGAGATTTGGAGGAAGAAGTGTATGTAAGTCAACCTCCTAGCTTTGAAGATCCAAATTTCCCAGAGTATGTCTACTATCTATTGAAAGCACTTTATGGACTGAAGCAAGCACCTAGAGCCTGGTATGATACTTTATCAAAGTTCCTTTTGGAAAATCACTTCACAAGAGGTACTGTAGATAAAACTTTATTTTTCAGAAATGTGAATGGCTCTAGCATACTTGTTCAAATTTATGTAGATGATATTATTTTTGGCTCTACAGATGAAAAACTTTGTAAAAATTTGCCAAACTGATGCAAAGCAAGTATGAAATGAGTATGATGGGAGAACTAACTTACTTTCTTGGTTTACAAGTTAAGCAAGTTAGTGATGGAATATTCATTAGTCAAACTAAATATATTTTTAATCTTTTAAAGAAGTTTGATCTGATGGATTGCACATCTGCAAAAACTCCCATGGCCACTGCAACTAAGCTTGAACTAAACACTATTGAAAAGTCTGTGGATATTTCAAGTTATAGAGGCATGGTTGGCTCACTTCTGTACTTAACAGCCAGTAGGCCAGATATAATGTTTGCTACATGTTTGTGTGCTAGATTTCAGGCTGATCCTAGAGAGTCTCATTTGATAGCTATTAAAAGAATTTTCAGATATCTCAAAGGAATACCAAACCTTGGCATTTGGTATCCTAGAGATTCTGGGTTTGATCTAACTGGTTATTCAGATGCAGATTATGCAGGTTGCAGAATTGATAGAAAAAGCACAACAGGAACCTGTCAATTTTTAGGAAACAAGCTTGTGTCCTGGTTCAGTAAAAAGCAAAATTCAGTTTCTACTTCTACAGCTGAAGCTGAATATATTGCTGCTGGCAGTTGCTGTGCACATATTTTATGGATGAAAAATCAATTGCTAGACTATGGTTTGCAAGTTGAAAGGATTCCTATTTTCTGTGACAATACAAGTGCAATTGCCATCACTAAAAATCCAGTGCAACATTCAAGGACAAAGCATATAGACATCAAGTACCATTTCATAAGGGAACATGTAATGAATGGTACTGTAGAGTTACATTTTGTTCCAAGTGAGAAGCAACTTGCAGATATTTTTACCAAGCCACTGGATGAATCCACCTTTTCTAGGTTGGTAAGTGAGTTAGGTATGCTTAATTACTCTTGAATTTATCTGAATTATTCTTGCAAGTTGAAAAGAAGCCAGAAATTTAGTTGATTTTTAGTCTTGGATGAAATTTTGGCTGAGTCAAAATTTGTCTCTCGACGGATGACCATTATCCATCGGGTTGAGTCATCCGTCGATATACAAATTGTAAATAAAAATTAATTACTTTTCTGGAATATTTTAAAGCTCGACGGATAATATTTTATCCTCATCCATCGAAGTGTCTAAATCTTAACCGTTAATTCCCTGAACATTATCCATCGAGTATACTTACAGTTTATAAGCATTACACGACGGATAATGGGTGGAATTTTTAAAGTTTATTTTAAAACGGTAATTTTAGGCAGTTTCTATTGGGTAATTTATTTCTCTTTATTATTTTTATCCGTTGAGTTTGAGCAAAGTATAAAAGCCTATTTCATTCTAATCATTTTCTTTTATCATTCTCAAATTCAACTGTCTTATTTCATTCTCTCTCAAGCAAAAATCCTCTTTCTCTTCAAGCTTTTCTTCCCTAACAATGGCACCCGTAGTAAAGATCATGTCACAGACTGGGTTCATCTATGAGAAGAACAACTTCACTGCCTTGGTCAATAAGGGGATTCAGCAATCTGAAGACTATCATAAGATGATGGACTTCGTGAAGAACTGCAAGTTAAGTTTTGCTATGTTGGAATCACCCACAATTTATTGTGAAGTTGTTGAGGAGATGTGGACAACAACAATCTACAACTCTACTGACAAAACCATCACTCTGACCATCAAAGGTAATGTTTTCTGTATCAATAGTGATGTCATAAAAGCATGTTTCAAGATTCCTGATAACAATGTTACTGCATCACACACTGACACTGATATTGTCAATATGCTAAATTCCATTCATTATGCACTTCCTACTGCAAAACTAAGTGAAATTAGAAGACTAGGTCTTAGGAAGGAATGGAGTTACTTGTGTGATTTAGTAACTAAGGTCTTTTCTGGAAAAATCAGTAATTTTGATTCTGTGAACATTTCCATGCTTAACATGCTATACATGCTAGTTACAGACAAATATTACAACTTAAGTGATCTGGTTGTGTATGAGTTAGGTTATAAACTAGGTGACTCAGCCAAAAGAGGAAAGAATATTTACTATGCTAGATTTTTTATGCTTTTGGCTAACCATCTTTGTGAAGAGATTGTACTTGAGAACCCAACCAACAAATTAGCGTGTTGGGTTCAAGAGAGAAGAATCATTGCAGATCTGAACAGAGCCAACCATCACAAGGATGTGCCAATGTTCTATTTTCCTGTAATGATGGCACCTCAGGTAAGTGAGGTAAGTTCATCTACACTCTCAACTATTCCAAACCCTTCTATTTCTTTGACTTCAGGCATAACTATGACAACTGTGACAATGACCAAACAGTTGCCTACCAAAGCTGCCAAAACAACTGCAATTCTTAAATCTAAATCAAAGAAAACCCCCTCTGGTATCTCTCAAAAGGTACCAGTTGAAAATTCTACCAAACACAAAGAGGGGAGTGTGAAGGAGGGTAAGATAGGTGAGGGAAGGGGTGAACATCAAAGAAACCCCAAGGATAAGGTTGGAGAGATAAGTGAATCCCAGCCTAGCCACACTGCAGTTTCCCAACAAACTGCATTGCTTAAAAAGGACAGAAGCTCACTTCTAGCTGCATCCTCCCAAAAGGATGTGGCTATTGAACAAAGCTCTCATCCAAGAGCACAGGCCAAGAGGGTTAGGGACACAAGCCTACACCAAACTTACACTAGAAAGAAGAAATCCAAAACAACTGGGGATGCACAGGACACACACTTAGTGCAAACTGGTGCTAAAGACACAGTCCATGCACCTTCTCAAATTCAGATTGATGTGGCTCCAATAAATGTGGAGTCACAGCCAAAATCTCTCTTGATAGAAGCCACTGAAACACAATACTCACCAACCAACTCACTGGAAGTGGACATGATAAACACTTCAATTCCTGATTCCCCTTCTTTAACTCTGTTGGGGAAGCCAAAATCTAGTGCAAGTGAGCATCATCTTTTAGATGATTTGTTGGCTCACTTGCCAATTCTTTCTGATTCTATTGTGACATCTGTGCCTCAAATAACTTCAATCAACACAGAGTCAACAATAGTTTCTCTTCCCACCTCATTCATTTCTACTCTCTCGATGAATATTGCTCATCCGTCGAGTAGTGATTGTATCCCGACGGATAAGCTTAACAGCAGTTATCCATCGGATAGCTTTACCACTCACCCGACGGATATCATTTATCCGTCGAGTGTCTCTGCACAACTTCAAACTTCAATAATTTCAAGTGCAGAAGATTTGGTGGTAATATAATCACTCTTAGGACTGAGAGAGGAGAGTGTATTGAGTGAGAGGCTGGGTTGCTCCCAGGCAAAAGGAGAGGAAAAGAGTGAATCTCAGCAATCCATTCATTCAGGATTGGCAAAAGTGAGTGAGAGGAGTCCCACCTTAGTAGGTGAAGGTGAGGGTGTGAGGGTGGGGAGCCAGGGTGAGACCCTGATGTAACAAAAGAGAGAACATGAGAGAAAAGCAGGTACTGGAGCAATAAGGATGGAGCCAGCCATTGCTAGTGAGTCAATGATTGTGGATGATGCTGAAAAGGAAAGACAATTTCCGCAACATTACAAAGCTGTAATTGATAACATTTCCTTGGATGCTGACACTTTTACTCACCCTGTTTTAGCCTATCAACTGTTGGCTGCTCAGGGCAATGTGGAGGCAGAGCAGACTTTACACTTAGTGCATACCACAGAATCTCTTCAAAGAGATAAAGCTGTTGTCAACAGGATGCCTCCTCAAGCTGGAGAGCCATCTGAAGAATTTGGAGTAAATTCTGATGATGATGACTCTAGTTCTTTGAATGGAAGCATGAACTTAGGGGGAGCTGAAGGCCAAAGTTCTGCTTTAAGTTTACCTGAATGGGCATGGGCAAAGGACTTTACACCAGGACAATTTGAGGTGTCTTTGGTAAGACAAGTAACAGCTATTCAGCAAGCCCTTCAGGAAGTTTCAGATGCTGGTACCAAGGCTGTTCTTAAAGCTCATCTAGACTCCTTGCACTTAATGAAGATCCAACACTCCAGACAGAATATCAGTGTGGATGAATTGAAAAAGGAGATAGCTGACTTAAAGACATACAACTTTGAGAAACTGGATTCACTAATGCCATATGGTACCATGCATGATTTATTACAAAGGTTGAGAAGAGAATCAGAATCTGAAAAGAAGATAGCCAAGCTGGAGACCAGAGTTCAAGTTATTGAGAATTCAGTGGCCCTACTTCTTCAAAATCAACAGACTCAGACAAATCTTCTCATGCAACTGGCTAAAGCACAAGGCCTAACTCCTTCACTTGATGATAACAAAAAGGGGGAGAGAGAATCAAGTAAGGGGGAGAAAGGACCAACTAAGGGGGAGAACATTATAGTTCAAATCAGCAAAGTAATTGTACCTTCAATTACTATCTCCAAGCCACCAGTTGCAGATGGTATAGATCTTATAAATGCAGCAACAACAAGTTTGAAAGATGCTGATAAAGAAGAGTTGACTCTGATCAACTGGAAAAAGATTGATGAGGAAATACAGAGAAAGTTTCAATTAGTCAAGGAACCAGATCAGTCAGCAATCCATCACTCTCATGTCAAGCCAATCAATATGAATGAGATGAGCATGAACTATCTGGAGAAAGGACAATCTTCCTGCATCAAGACTACAAAGGCTGAGATGATTCTTAAACCAAGGGCAAACTATCCAAAGTCATCTTTGAAGAACCCTATGGATACTGTGTATAAGACACCCAAGCCTGATGAAAAGAAGCTTCTGTCAAGATCTATTCTTCTCTACAAAGATCCAGCTGATTCAGCCTCAAGAGAGAGAATTGCAAAGATATTCAGAAATGGGAAGGAAATTTGTGTGGTAGCTGGACATCCACAATTTGCTCAAGCAAAGGAAGAAGAAAAAGCCAGATTGAAGCAGGAAAAGAGGCAAGCTGCTCTAGATGCAAAGAAGTCTAAACAAAAGAAAGAACAGTTTGCTATCTTGACCAAGCTACAAGCTGTGAACTCTTCTCAACAAATTCCCTCTCAACCAACTCAAGCTACTGGATCAAAGAAGAAGATTGAAGAACAGAAGAAATCTCCAAGAAAGAAAGAATTGGCTAAAAGAATAAAAAGAAAGTTGGATATTGTTAACAAGGAATTGGAAGATCAATTTCCAATGGAATCCACTAAAGCTGAAACTCAAGCATCAAAGCCCTCTGTGGTATTTGAAGACATAAGGGTGGTAGACCCCTACAGGAACATACATGGAGAGCCTATTGTGCCAAAGGATGAGCCAATAGAGTGGGATAAATTACCAATTCCTGACTTCAATTTGCCAATTCTCACCAAGCCAAGAAGGACAAAATCAAGGGCAGTCAAGAAAGTGAAGCTGTCACCTCTCAAATCCAAGGCAGTAGTCAAAGCTCAACCCAAGATCAACAAGGAAGACTACTTGTACTTGTGTGACATCAAGGAATTTTCAGACCTAAACCTTTATCTGGAGGAGCTGGATGAGGTAAGGGCAATTGATGCATACAGAAACCTACCTGAAAGGTTGGTATTCAAGTACAAAGGAGGAAGGGAGATTCAGTGGCCTCTTCACAGGATACTTCAAGAAAGCTAAGCTGTGTTGATCAAAGTCTATTCATCCTTCAAGAAAAACTTTGGGTTTAATGTAACTGCAAGAAGATTAGTATTGAAGAAGATTGAAGAGCTAAGGAGTGTTAGAGCCAAAGATGCACTACCCAAAACTCTTATCATCCCATACACAGGGAGAAGAGTGCATCTAAGGCCCTACTGGCTGATGGAATTCATGGATGACAAGGGTGTGAGAAGATTCTTCAGACTAGAAGACCAATTGAGTATCTCTAGCAATGAGACTCTTTTGGAAATGCAAGAAATGTTAGATCTCTCAGAATCTGATGAATTAGAATTCCACAGACAGCTCCAGAATCAAATTGAAGAAAACAACAGAAAGCTTGGAAGAAGATCCAGACCTTCAAGAAACTAGAAAAATTGGCTCAGGCTAGAGGAGCATCTTGAATTGACTGTGAGCCAAACCTTGTATACCTTGTTTAAATTGAAGCACTTTCAGTTTTATCTACTTATCTTTAAAGATATATGTTTAGGATGTTTTGTTATCATCAAGTGTCTCTTAATTTATGGCTACAATTCCAGTAGACATAAATTGGGGGAGATTGTTGTGAATATGTTGTGCACTTGATGATTACCTAAACAAAACATCTAAGTAGATTTTACTTAGTAAAATAATGTAGCACTCGACGGATAAGAATTATAGTCCCGACGGATAACTCAGTTTGAGTACCGACGGATGAGTAATTTATTATCCATCGAGTGAGTAGCTTATATAATGATAAGTTTGTAGCACAGTGTTGTATGCACCTTTGTATAGAATCTGTAGTAGCATATAAGTCATGTTGACTTTAACTAGATATGCAGAATAGGTTGATTAACTGTACATAAGCAATGTCTTGTAATTCTGTATAAGTGAAATGAAGTCAAGTGCCAAAATAGCTATCAACGGATGCTTAACAAAGCTTCGACGGATGATCAAATGACTTTCAACGGATGTTCAAAATAGCAGTCGACGGATGATCAAGTAAGTCATCAACGGATGATCTGAAAGTCGACGGATGATAATATCAAGATTCAAACATCAGTTGAACAGTGAAAGCTGACACACAGCCGTCGAGATTGGATACAAACACTGTGGAAGCCCATTAACTGGGTAATAAAGGACAAAAAGCAGCAAAGATCAAGACTGTTAGATTTTATATTTATTCAGTTCTTTTGACTTTGTAATCTTGGTAATATATATATACCAAGAGAGTAGCAAATATAAAATAACTAAGAAAACTAAGTGAGCTTAGAAACAAACACAAAGAAATCTTTGTAAGCACTATCTTTAGCATTTCCTGTGTTCTTAGTTGTTCTATCTTGTAAAAGCAGCTGTGAGCATTTCTACACACAGAGTTCTCTCGATATATTAATATATATCTCTGGTGGAATTGTTTAAATCCACCAGAAAGTTTTTAAAGACTCTTGTTTTTAATTACTCTTGTTTTGATTCATTAAAGTTTATATTCCGCATTGTGCTAATCAAAACAGATATATCTATAATCGAGTTGAACATTTTTATTTCAAGAAAAATATAAATAATTCCATTCAACCCCCCCTTCTGTAATTCTTGCTATATTGTTAAGGGACTAACATAACCATCTTACTTGTCCTGTGTAATTAGGATAGATAACTTGTGCTTAAACCGTTATGTTGTCAAATTCTATAGAAATATAGGGTCTCAATATAATCGGTGTTTATTTAGCTTCTATCTCTTTTGTGGATGTCTGGTAGTATGATACTCGTGTAACGAAAGTTGGCGTTTATTAGTTTCGTGTTGTCTGATTAGTGTCATCACCATTGCATGCTAAGGTTAAGAATAATAAGGCTATTGAATGAAGTATTTAATGAAGTTAGAATCTCATGTTTGTCATATATATTAATTTAATCAATCTTATTCTCTTAGTTATAACTGTTAGTTTAATTCTTAGTTATAAACAACCTCAATTTGTTATCGTCTTAGCATTGAATAATAACCATACATTATTGTTTAAGTGCGTGAATTAATTACTTAACCGATACAGTCTCTGTGGGAATGAACTAGAAAAGATTCTATACTACTCGTGAACTCGTATACTTGCGTGTATTATTAGCGCATGTTTAGCGACTAACAAGTTTTTGGCGCCGCTGTCGGGGACTGCAGTGTTAATTTACAGTTTATGTGCTTTCCATCAGTGGTTGTTAAAGTTCATTGACTCGGACATTGTTACTTATCTGTTTCCTTGTCTTATTTCAGGTACTCTAGTGAGGGTATATGCATACGCGTTCGCGTACTCGTAAGAGAATATTGGATAAAGCCGAGGAAGAAGTTGTGGTAGTTCGAAGGGAAGTTATTGAGGAAGAAAAGAAGGTAAAAGGAGAAGAAAAAGTCGAAGAACCAGTTGTAGTAGAGATGGGAGATCAAGCAGAAAATACGAAGGCTTTGATGGACTATTCTCAGCATAAGATTAATGACATTAAGTCAAGCATCATCAGACCAGCCATCAGGGCTAACACTTTTGAGATTAAGTCAAGTACGATTCAGATGATACATAACTCAATTCAGTTTGTGGGTTCTCCTACTGAAGACCCCAACATGCACATCAGGGATTTCATCGAGATCTCCGACACTTTAAAGTTCAATGATGTGACTGAAGATGCTATCAAGCTACGCCTCTTCCCATTCTCTCTGAGGGACAAGGCTAAGTGCTGGTTACACTCTCTGCCAGCAGGATCTATCACCACTTGGGAGGATCTTGCGCAAAAGTTTTTAACTAAAATTTCCCCCATGGCGAAGACTGCTGCAATCAGGAATGCTCTTACCTAGTTTGCTCAGCAAACAGGAGAATCTCTGTGTGAGGCTTGGGATCGATATAAGGAGATGCTAAGGAAGTGCCCACACCATGGCATGCCTGATTGGATAATTATCAACTATTTCTACAATGGATTGGGTGCTACTTCTAGACCCATGCTTGATGCAGCATCAGGAGAAGCCTTGTGGGTTAAGAGCTACGATGAAGCTTATGAAATTATTGAACTGATGGCTGCTAATGAGTACTAGAATCCTTCCCAGAGACTGACTCAAGGAAAAATCGCAGGAATTCTAGAGTTGGATGCAGCAACTGCTATCGCTGCCCAACTTAAGGCTTTGACGATGAAGGTGGACACTTTGGCTAATTATGGAGTTAATCAAATTGCTAGTGTCTGCGAGCTTTGTGCTGGTGCCCATGAGATTGATCAATGCGCAATTTCTAGTGAATCAACTCAGTTTGTGAGCAACTTTCAGCGATCGAAACAACCAGTGCTAGCCACCTATCATCCCAACAACCGCAATTATCCTAATTTCAGCTGGAGCAACACTCAGAATATGGTTCAAAAGCCTTATCAGCAGTATCCAGCTAAACAGTACAACCCTCTGGTTTTCAGCAACCGCAGTATACACCAAGACAACAACTCTAGCTGCAACAAACTAATGAAAAATCTGAATTAGAGGAGTTGAAGCTTATGTGCAAAAGTCAAGCTGTTTCTATAAAGACCTTGGAAAATCAAATTGGGCAAGTTGCCAATGCCTTGCTAAATCGTCAGCCTGGTACACTACCTAGTGACACCGAATTCCAGGAAAGAGGGAAGCTAAGGAGCAGGTAAAGACAATCACTTTAAGGTCTGGAAAGGTTGCGAATCCCGAACAAACTCAAGAGTTGACTAAAGAAGCTGGGGCTGAGAACGAAGTATAGCAGCAGGATGAAGAAGTGGAACCAAGGAAGACTAATGTTGAGCACACTCCGCCTGAGGGTAATACAGGGGAGAAATAGATGTATCCTCCACCGCCTTTTCCTAACCGGCTACCGAAGAAAAAGATGGACAAACAATTTGAGAAGTTTCTAGAGGTGTTCAAGAAACTTCATATCAACATACCTTTCATCGAGGCTCTTGAGAAGATGCCTAGTTATGCAAAGTTTATGAAAGGTATTCTCTCTCGGAAAGTGAAGCTAGATGATTTAGAGACAGTCGCTCTTACGGAGAAATGCAGTGCTATGCTGCAACAGAAGTTGCCTCCGAAGCTTAAAGATCCAGGCAGCTTCTGTAACGCCTGAGAAATTTACGTCTGTACTATATCATATTTATAATAAATTATGTGGGTTAATGTGCCATTTATGTGAAATTATCTGTCAAACCCTAGTTGTTATGTCGTCCCGGTAATTTTAAGATATTTTTTAGGTATTTTATTTTTCATTTATAGCTTTCATTTCAAATGTTTTACGACCCGAATCATGATTTTAAAGCAGGTATTTCAAATAAAATAATGGGCCTTATTTTTCATCAAACGACTTTTACCATCGCATTATTCTGAACATCTAGGTATTTTATAAATTTTCTTGTTTTGCGAAAAATGACTTTTACGGGCCTCATTTGGTGTTAAAAATCCCACAAAAATCACATTTTTATTTTTCTAAAATTATAGGAATTTTATTTATACTATTTCTTTGTATTTTTGTATTATTCACAATTTTTGGGAAATTTTGGCATATATATTGCACATATAAAATATTTATAAATTAAATTTTAATACTCAAAAATTATAAAATTAGGGGCCTATTAATTTTAAAATATGTATAATTAGGGCCTTAATTTTATTTAGGAGTATTAATTTTACTACTATAAATAACCTAATTTTTATTTAATTAACTATAATTATTAATTAAAAATCAGAAATTAATCAAAATTCTCTGCAAACCGGGCCGGGTAGAACCAAGTCGGGTCGAAGAATCAATCAAGGATTTGCAGCTGATTTCTTCATCAAATAGTGTGATTCAAGTACTGAAATTGAAGAAGCTAAGCCAGCAAGGCAGGTTGAGTCGGTGATAGACGAAGGTGACATATTTGCAGTGAGTCACGCAGAAGGCAAGTTTTTCCCCTATTCTAAGTTAGAATAGTGATATTTCTTCAGATTCTTATCATGCTTGCACTCTTTTGATTTTTGTTCATATTTTATTTCGATTCTTGATTTCTCCTTTTTCATTTGAATTCATTGTTCATATTCCAATTGTTACTCTTAAATATTGATATATTCTGGTGATTAGAATATATCAAAGCATACTGATTGTTCCGGTTGCTACTCCATAGACTGGATAGTGATACTTTTGGGGATTAAGTTTACTTAACCCTAAGGACCGGGACATAACCGGGTCCTTGAGATGGGCCGTAGTGCCTGGGTGCCCCACATGATCTATATAGTGGGATATAGATCTGCACTGTATCCTGGCTGATCAGCAGGGTATAGATGCGAACTTGTGTCCAGTTTAGTTTATTTGTACTCGCCAGTAATGGCCTTCTTTCTATTCTCGCGGGGTTATATCTTTGCAGATATACCCAGGTTACCGATTCACTTAAACTGCTTAAACACTGTTTATATTTTATAGACTTGTTGAGCAGTTTTTGGCTCACCCCTTTTTGTTGTTATTCACCTTATTGTTTTTAGTTAAGAAGGAATATGAAACCCATCAGGAATCGAGTGGTAAAGAAGTGGGTCAAGCCTCGGGATCCTCTCATACCCAAGGTATTGATCCCAATCCAGGAAGAAAGCTTTGAGTTACCCGAACAGGTGGAGTGTAGATAGTTAGTGTATGTATTTGAATAAAAAGATGAAATTAGTATAAAACTGGTTAGACAATGGTTTGTAATAAAGAGAGTTGTAAGATTTTGAATTTGGTTTGTAATAAAGTAGTTAGTGGTTCTTGTTTTCATACTTCAACCTAAAAAGATCCTGGTTAGTGTTAAAGGGGTTTAAAGTCATTTCTTTATTATTCGTTATAACACCCTCCAAATCCGGGATATAGATTTGGGGCATTATTAACATTAACTACAAACTAAACCTGCACAAGCGAAATATAAATATAATATTTACCCCGAACTACTGCTACTCAGGATCTTTTAAGGTTAAGAGTTAAAAATAAGAACGACACACTAACTTTATTACAAACCAGTTTAAAAACAATCTATCTCAAGAACTCTCTTTATTACAAAACTTTATTCTATCTACATTCTCACCACACAACTTTTATTCAAACCAACATTACTACTTATCCTGTTACACCTGATCTGGTAACTCAAAGCTCTCTTCTGGGATAGGGATGAACACTCTTGGTATAAGAGGGTCCCGCTGCTTGACTCGCTTCTTGACTATGCGGGTTCTGATGGGTTTCATTCTCTACCTTAACTGTAAAACAATAGGAATAACAATAAAAGGGGATGAGCCAAAATTGCTCAACAAGCCTGCAATAATATATATAGTATAAAGAGAGAAGAATAAATGAATCGATAAGCTGCTGGTTTGAACAACCATCTATTTATGTATAGAATAATAATTTGCCAATACTGGCGAGTTCCAAATGAACAATACTGGAAACAAGAACCAACATATGCACTATAACCTGCTGATCAGTCATGATACAGTGCGGATTTATACCCAACTGCATAGACCCAACATCAGGATATATCGGAGTATATATAACATGGGTAAAAGTATTGTAATATGAATAGGGATTCAATAAATTGGGAGAAATCAAGAATCGAAATGAAATAGAAACAAGAATCAGTAATTGCGTAACAGTGTATATGAACAAGAATTATCAAAGTATAACTGATATGGAAAATGGGGTATAATTCACTATTCTGAATTTAGAATAGGGGAAAAACTTGCCTTGCGCGTACTTAACCTGGTTCAACTCACCGCCTTCGGTCTCCTGCTTGATCAGCCTTGCTGATACTGAATCAATCATAGAAAGATAGTCGTTTAGATAACTTACTACATACGCGTATCTCGAATTGATACCATATAACCCTATCAATCTACCCATGCGTTCCTAACTGACTCGCATATATACACATATAATTATCTAGCACATAAGGTTCACATAATCACGTAAAGCACATAGCACATAAAGCACATAATTGGTTTTTGGGCTTATAAATATTTTTAGAATCGATACTAGACTCATACCTATATTAACTAACCCTATTTGATTCTATTATAATTTTTCGGAATTTATTTGGCTCAATTCTACCCCTATTAGGGCATATGAACAGTTAAATAACACAATACGACTCTATTCCGGAAGAAATTATGATTTACAATTATTTTTATTGGATTCGTTTCATTTTTCCGAGTCTAGAGGTCTTCGTTTCCCTCAAAACGGACTAACGATTTAATTACTACGAATTAAACAAGATTTAATTAATTAATAATTAATTATAAATAATTAATTATAATTAAATAATCCTTAATTTTATTTTTAAATAATTATTTAATAATTATTGTATTTTAAAATAATTAATCCCTAATTTTTAGGATTAATTACAATTTATTACAATTATTTATAAATTATTATTACTTACTCGATTAGATCGATTATTTACAAATAATCAATCCATATAATTAACTTATAGCTATTTATCGGATAAATAATTATTATTCGCACCATAATCTGACTCAACGATTAACTACCCGTATAAATACGAGCTACTCGCATTTCTCGTATAATTATCGAACTATTATTATTATGATTATAACTTATACGATTAATTAATTAATTAATTAATTATCTGTATTTAATTATTCGATACGAATAATTATTACGACACTCTTCGAATGAATTAATTATCGCTCGAATACTAATTCTAACTTATCGAAACACTACTCATATAAATACGAGTTATTCACAATAATCAACTAATTAACGAATTATTATTCATATTATTCGATTAGTTTTAATCCTTATTTATTAATTAATTAACTAATTAATTAATTAATTAAATAACTAATAAATAATTAGATAAATGATTAAATACTTAACTAAATAACTAATTTTGAATTTCTAATTTATTAAAATAATTATAAAATTATTAATAATATTTTTCAGAATTTAAAACTGGTTTTTATTTAATTTTTAGAATTATTAAAAACTGATTTTGATTTTTTTATAAAATATAAATAATTAACTAAAATTCAGAAACACAAAACAGAGACAGAAATTGGGGGTTGGGGGATCAAAGCCGGGTCGTTTCCCGGGTCAAACTCGGGTCGATCAAGAACAATGCCAGGCTGCCCAGAATCCGACGAATACTCCGACACCGGCGGCCGTTTCCGGCGATTCGACGGCGAGCCCGTTTCGAGTTCTCAGACCATCCTCTCCTCTCGATTTTGGTACCGTTCGATCCCACACGACTGCAGCAACACTCCTACCGCACCACCGTCGTCCCGCTGTCGCCCCTCCCCCTTCTCAGGCGAAACCCGAAGCTTTTCCCATAGCTTCATCGGAAAACGCTTCTCCCCGAAATCGTTAACCATACTCAATGATTTGTACACGGAATTAAAGCTAATGAGTTCTACAATAAATCTCAATACCCAACAACAATCGAAACATCACCAATATCACAGAAAAACGAATTCAAAATTGCTAAAAACTTAAGAACTCGAGAACTACTTTCCCGGGGTTATACGATCAAAATAAATATATGAAATCACTCCTAAACTCGAGATAAAGCTATCTGAATCAACCAAAACATCAAACGATTCCTAAATCATGAACCCCTAATTTCGAGTACAAACCCTAAAAATCGGATGGAAAATCAAATCAACAAAACATAAAATTAATGGTATGAACAGAAAGTAGAGATCAAGAGGATCGTTTTGGTTACTCACATGATTAAAACGGGTAACAGAATCACTATGAAATCTGCAGTTGAATTCTCTGATTGTTCTTCACCAACACTGATTATTTCTTGATATCTGATTTTTAGTTATAATTAACTAATCAATTATCCATAAATCAGCTATTTATATTTATGAAAATACTACCCCTAAATAAAATTAAGGGGCTAATTACACTCCTAATAAAAATATTTGGCCCCAATTTTTATAATTTTTGGGTATTAATAATGAATTTTTAAATATCCAATAAATACAAAGTAAATGCTGAAAATTCTTAAAATTTATGAATATTACAAAAATGCAAAAAAAAAATGATGTGTGATATTTTCATGATCATATAAAAATAAAAATGTGATTTTTGTGAGGTTTTTGGTACCCAAAGGGGTCTGGAAAAATCATTTTTCGCGAAAAAGGTAAATTTGTAAAACGTCTAGGGGTTCAGAATAGCGATATGGTATAAGTTGTTTTTGGCAAGATAGGGCCAATGATTTTGTTTGAAATACGGGCTTTTAAACCACTGTTTGAGCTGTACGGGGTTTAATATAAAACATATAACTTAGGATAAAACACTCAATAAATATCCAAAACACGTTCGGATCAAAACAGACAACACGTAGCACATAGCAATTAGGGTTTTACGACTCCACACATTTAATCACATATTAATACACATAATTTATCTTTATTATAATATAATACAAGCGTAATTTCTCGGTTATTACATTCGTTAATCAGATTGTACAGGTTGGGTGATTAGCTAGTAACCCCCAGACTTATACCCCGGGTCTGGAGGGCGTTACAGCTTCACTATTCCGTGTACTATTGGAAAAGTGTCTTTTGATAGATGTTTATACGACTTGGGAGCTAGCATCAATCTGATGCATTTGTCAATCTTCAAGCAGTTAGACTTGCCTGATCCAAAACCGACTTATATGACCTTGTAGTTGGCCGACCGTTCTTTTACATATCCGCGAGGTATTATTGAGGATGTCTTGGTCAAGGTTGATAAACTCATCTTCCCTGCTGATTTCGTAATTCTTGATTTCGAGGAGGATAAGAAAATCCCCATAATCTTGGGAAGACCTTTCTTGGCGACTGGCCGAACCTTGATAGATGTGTAGAAGGGTGAGCTCATAATACGAGTTTTGGATCAGGATGTTTCTTTCAATGTGTTCAACGCTATGAAATTTCCTACTGATAATGAGGAGTATTTAAAAGTGGATTTGGTTGATTCGGTGGTCACATCGAAACTTGACCAATTGCTAAGGTCTGATGCCTTAGAAAAAGCCTTATCGGGGAATTCAGATAGTGAAGATGACGAAGGTGAAGAACAATTGGAATATTTAAATGCTTCTCTCTGGAAGAGGAAGATTGATATACCTTTTGAATCTCTTGGAATGGAGGAATTGAACAAAGCTCCTAAACGCCTCAAGCCATCTATTGAGGAAGCTCCCACGCTTGAGTTTAAGCCTTTACCTGAGCATTTGAGGTATGTGTTTTTAGGGGATGCATCTACTCTGCCTGTTATTATTGCATCTGACCTTTCAGGTAGTGATGAGGAAAAGCTTTTAAGGATTCTGAGAGAGTTCAAATCGGCAATTGGCTGGACTATAGCAAATATAAAGGGAATCGACCCTTCTTACTACATGCATAAAATTCTGCTAGGGGAAGGTAGCAAGCCTACGGTTGAGCAGCAAAGAAGACTTAATTCGATCATGAAGGAGGTAGTGAAGAAGGAAATTCTTAAGTGGCAAGATGCAGGGATCATCTACCCTATTTCTGACAGTTCATGGGTAAGCCCAGTTTAATGTATGCCAAAGAAAGGTGCAATTACTATAGTAGCAAATGAGAAGAATGAGCTTATTCCTACTAGAACAATCACGAGGTAGAGAGTTTGCATGGACTATAGGAAGCTGAACAAAGCCACTAGGAAGGATAACTTCCCTTTGCCTTTTATTGGTCAGATGCTCGACAGGTTGGCTGGTCATGAGTATTATTTTCTTCTGGATGATTATTCGGGTTATAATCAAATCTGCATCGCTCCAAAAGATTAGGAGAAAACTACCTTCACCTGTCCATTTGGTACTTTCGCCTTCAGACGAGTTTTTTTGGTCTTTGTGGTGCACCAACCACATTCCAGAGATGTATGATGGCCATTTTTCTGACATGATTGTCCAGAATGTGGAAGTGTTCATGGACGACATCTCAGTCTTTGGTGATTCGTTTGATGAGTGCTTGCAAAATCTTGGACACGTTCTCAAGAGGTGTGTTGAGACCAATCTGGTTCTCAATTGGGAGAAATGTCACTTTATGGTGCGACAGGGCATTATTCTTGGGCACAAGGTTTCTAATAAGGGTCTTGAGGTGGATAAGGCCAATGTGGGGGTCATGGAGAATCTTCCTCCACCTATTTCTCTTAAGGGAATTCGCAATTTTCTTGGTCATGCGGGGTTCTATAGGCATTTCATCAAAGACTTCTCTAAGATTTCGAAGCCATTGTGTAGTTTGCTAGAAAAGATGTTCCTTTCAGATTTGATGACAAGTGCCTCACAACTTTCGAGACATTGAAGAAGAGTTTAATCACAGCACCGATCATAATTGCACCTGATTGGAATGAACCTTTTGAGATGATGTGTGATGCAAGTGACTATGCAGTTGGAGCAGTTCTTGGGCAGAGGAAGAACAACATATTTCATGTGGTCTACTATGCTAGTAAGACCCTAAATGGTTCCCAACTTAATTATACTACTATGGAGAAAGAGCTTTTAGCTATTGTCTATGGTTTTAAAAAATTTCGATCTTATTTACTTGGGACTAAGGTGACAGTTTTCACTGATCACACTACAATTTGATATCTCATCTCGAAGAAGGACTCGAAGCCTAGATTGATTAGATGGGTTCTTTTGCTTCAAGAATTTGAACTAGAGATCAAGGACATAAAAGGAACTAAAAATCAAGTCGATGATCATCTCTCGCGTTTAGAAAATCCTAATGCTACTTCATTGGATAAGACATTGATAGATGAGTCTTTTCCTGACGAGCAGCTGTTTGGAGTGGAAGAAGAAGAACCGTGGTTTGCGGACATTATGAACTACCTTATGAGTAATATCATGCCTCCCGACTTAGCTTACGCTCAAAGGAAGAAGTTTCTACATGAAGTAAAGTGGTATATGCGGGATGAGCCGTTTCTTTGTCGACAAGAAGCTGACCAAATCATCAGGAGATGTATTCCTTACAACGAAATAGGGGGGGATCTTGTGAGATTTCCACTCAACGGCTTATGGAAGACATTATGGAGGAGAAAAGACAGCAGCTCGTGTTCCCCAAACATGTTTCTTTTGGCCGACATTATTTAAAGATGCTCATCAGTTCGTTTTGAAATGTGATCGATGTCAACATGTGGGTACTATGTCTAAAAGGGATGAGATGCCTCTTAATGTGCTTCTTGAGGTTGAAGTCTTCGATGTTTGGGGAATTGACTTCATGGGGCCATTTGTCTCATCTTGTAACAATCAGTATATCTTGTTGACAGTTGATTATGTGTCGAAATGGGTTGAAGTTAAGGGGTTGCCAACGAATGATACAAAAGTGGTGCTTAATTTTTCACAAGCAGATATTTACAAGGTTTGGAACTCCAAGAGTCATAATCAGTGATGAGGGGTCGCATTTTTGCAATCGCAAGTTCACTGCTATGATGAAAAGGTATAATATGAATCATCGCATTGCTACGGCTTATCATCCTCAGACGAATGGTCAAGCTGAGGTATCTAACAGAGAGATCAAGCGCATTTTGGAGAAAGTCGTATGTCCATCAAGGAAAGATTGGTCTTTGAAGCTTGATGAAGCTGCTTAGGCTTATAGAACAGCTTAAAAACCACCTTTGGGAATGTCATCATTGCATTTGGTTTATGGTAAAGGGTGTCATTTACCTGTGGAGCTCGAACATAAAGCATACTAGGCTTTGAAGAAGCTCAATCTGGATTTGGATGCGGCTGGAAAGAAGAGGATGCTTCAATTGAATGAACTCGATGAGTTTCGACTTCAAACTTATGAGAACAACAAAATGTACAATGAGAAAGTCAAGAGGTGGAACGATCGAGGTCTAGTGCTCAAATCATTTGTGCCGGGGAAATAAGTTCTTTTGTTCAAATCTCGTCTCCGTCTTTTTCCTGGAAAGTTGAAGTCAAGATGGTCAGGGCCGTTTATTGTCAAAACTGTGTTCCCACATGAAGCGGTGGAAATTTTTTAGAATGATCCAGGCCAAGCATTCAAGGTAAATGGTCAGAGGTTGAAGCATTATTATGGTGACACGGCAAACCGCGAGGTGGTTAGTGCCGTTCTATTGTCCATTTGATCTCGAGATTCTACGTCAATCTAGCGACATAAAAGAAGCGCTTTTTAGGAGGCAAGCCAAGTATGTTGTACATTAGTAGGTAGATGAAAGAAAAAGAAAAGAGAAAAACACAAAAAAATCAGAAAAAGAAGAAAATTCAGGGCAAACTCCAGTGACCAAGCGCGCCCGCGCTAATCCAGCGCGCGGCCGCGCTGTTTTTCCAGTAAGTGAGCGCGCCCGCGCTGATCTAGCGCGCGGCCGCGCCGGTTTTCCAGAGAAGCGCGGCCGCGCTGGGTCCCTGTTCGAAAAAAAATAAAAAAATAGCAGTTTTAAGAAAAAATCAGGGTTTTAACCAAAAAAATCAATTCTAACCCAATTTTTACTCTTTCACATCCCATAATTCCCTCTCCTAATCAATTCCATTATTCCCATGATCCCACAATCAATTCCCACTTCTATTCCTTATAGAATTCACACCTTTCCACCTATAAATACATACACTTACACACAACTTCTCCACCACATCACAAACTTTCAAACACAAAATTCTCTCTAAACACTTAAGATTTTATTCTCTCTTATGCAATCTCGATGGCACCCAAGAGGCAAAGAACACAAGTTGGCAGCAGCACCTCCGATTCTTCATCTGCGGGTGGTGTGAGGCCCAGGTTTTCTACTCTTGAGGCTGAGGAAGAGTACACGAGGCTTCTCTCGAAGCCTATTGCTAAGGAGCGAGGTTTTCTGCCATTAGGGAAGGATGGTAAGCTGTTAGAGATGATTCTCGAGATGGGATGGTTTTTTTTTTGTGAGGCACCCGCTGATGTGCCCATGAGTATTGTGTGGGAGTTCTATGCGAACGCCAAGGCGGAGAAAAATGGTTTCACGGTGGTGAGGGGGAGGACTGTAGAGTACAGTGCTAATGCTATCAGGACGGTGATTGAGCAGCCTGCGAGGAAGGTGGGTTAGGACACTTGGAATGATAAGACTCCGGAGGACTTTGATATGGATCTCATCATTACTACTCTATGTGTGTCTGATACTCATTGGAAGTTCAAGAGGGGCACTACTGATTACTCCACGTTACCTGCTTCGTGCATGAACAGGTTTGCACGGGCTTGGAACTCGTTTATTTATGCTAACATCATGCCATCTTCGCATGTGCATGAGATTACTATGGAGCGTGCTCGTCTGCTATGGGGTATTCTTCCGGGTGATTACATTGATTTAGGGATGGTGATATATTAGGGGATTTTGAGATTTTTGAGAGGAGGTACTACAGGTGCTATTCTGTATGCATCCGTTGTGATGAAGTTGTGCGTGGCGGTTGGTGTTCATTGGCCAGCACATGAGCAGCTGCAACTTCCCAGTTCTCCTATCGACAGTTCTACACTGTTGAGCATGCAGGAGTGGTATGGAGGGAAGCCCGATCCTAAGGGGCTTGGGTATTCATATGATCATCTGCCAGGTGGTGTGCCTATGGAAGCAGCTACAACGGGAGGTTCTTAGCATGCCCTGTTAGGTATGGATACAACACAGAGGGAGGGGGGTGAATGTGTTTTGGCTTAAATGTTTGATTTTTGATCGACTTAGGCTTTAACAGTTGGTTGTTATCAATGATTTAGTAGAATAGATGTTAAACACAAATAACTGTGCAAATATGTAAAACAAAGATCTTCAAAACTCACTTAATTTTATATTAAAAATCAAGCAGTGTTTTGCTACAAAATCTCTAAGTTCTTGTTTTAGAACTTAGCTTCTTTCTTGAGAGAGAACACACAATTTTCTATCTTGATTGTTCTTCTTAACTAGAGGACCAGTGTTAACTTTATAACTCAGTTAACTGCTGGTTTACACAGTGGATAATAAACATGCTATTAGCTTTTCTAAACCATCACTTGTCATTTCTATTTATAGAAAAGCAAATCTTCCATTTCTAGCTTAGCATATCTTTAGCATCCTGTGTTTACTTTAATCTCCTCTGTCAGTTAATCTTTGTCATTGATCTTGCACATCTCTCAAGCTGTTTTTGTAGACTTGTCAATCCAGCTATGTGAATTGTTTGTTGATCTGCAACCTTGGGTATCAAACTGTTCTGCAATTCTGTACTTAGAGAAATTTCTTCACTTCCAGATCTCCAATTAAGCTGTAGAGAACTCGACATCTCGATAGGCATGTTGGCTTGTCGATATCTCTGAAACTTCATTATTGCCTTGACTTATCGACAACTCTGAGTTCTCTATTGAATTTTGATTTATCGATAACTCAGAGTTCTCTAATGGAATTTGGCTTATCGTTAACTCGGAGTTCTCTAATGAATGTATACTTGTCGATATCTCTGAGTTCTCGAATGGGTATCTGACTTATCGATATCTCTAATAGCATTTCCTGAGTTCTCGATAAACAGTTCCTGAGTTCTCGATAGGCAATTCCTGAGTTCTCGATAGGCAATTCCTGAGTTCTCGAATGACTTCTCTATAACACTAATTCTGTGACTTGTAGAGATCTTGACTTAGAATGTTTTACACCAAACAGATTTATTCAACTCCAAGCTTCTTCATAATTCTTCTGAGGCATGATCTTCTTGATCTTCTTCCAGATAGAATTCTTAGGCTTGACACTATTTAGATAAAAATGCTTCAGTCTGCTCCATTTACATTTTACATACATTAAGTGTTACAAGTATGAATTACAGATTAAGGTTATAATACAACTAATCTCAGGGTTGTTAGTATGACTTAGTCTTGTTATGATACAGGCATGTCTTGCACAACAATCTCCCCCAATTTTTGAAAAGATTGCTTATCACAAATTCATGCCTGTTAACAAGACTAACCCCAAGTTAAAGAATGAAAATAAGATAATACAAAAGCTGATACAACACTTGTACATTGGATATTTGACAGTTTACAATAATTAAGTAAAGACCGAGCTGTCTGATTCTTTCTCAATTATGTTCTTAATTTGCACAAGTATTTCCAATTCTTCTAGGATGGGGGTGTCAGTTAGATCCTCTATTAGTTTCAGCAAATCTGGCTTAGGATATCTAGCTAACATCCCTATCCTGTAACTTGACAAAGAGCCAGCTTTTATATTTAGAAATCTTCCATCCTTTGATATTCTGCTCTTGCCTGCTGCCTTCAATTCTTCTGATCTTCTAATATACTCATATCATAGATGTTGATGACATTATTAGCTCCAGTAATCTTTGACATCATCTGTTATATATTACAATCTCCCCCAACTTGTTCATTATGAAATTATGCACAAGTTCTGATTGATGATGTCAAAACTTTATTCAAATGCAGAAATCAAAACCAATCTTCCCATCAGGTCTTCTTTTGTTGAGTTGCATTTATATTTATTCAATATCCATTAGATATTTTGGCATTTAGATATATTCTCCCCCTTTTTGACATTATCTCCAGGAAGAAAAATCCAGATAAATGCACATTGTTCAAGCTGCTGTCATTGTCCATTTGGAACACTGTCTGCAGCTTCAAGCTTCATCGAGATTCATGGTGATGAATTTAAAAAAAAATAGAAATTTCACTTAGATTTGCAAAAAAAGTCTGTTAGTGATAAAAGTCCTAAGCTCTCTGTTCTTTTGAATAAGTAGTCTCACCAATTCTCACTGCACTAGTCTCATGACTTTTGAGAGTCAGAGTTCCCTCACAAGGATTACTAATTCCATACATTCATCTACCTCTCCTTTTGCCAGGAAGGATCATGCCTCTCTTATTTTTGTTTTGTTTTTCACTCAATCTTTTCTCTTATTCTCACATGAAAGGCTCAAATGTTGTTTGACCTACAGAAATAATAGGTGGCTGAGAAGAGGTAATCTGTGATCATATGATTAGAGCAAGACCATATAGGGCTAATCATACTCATTTCACCAGAAAAATGAGTGCATAAGCAACTATGCCTGGGGTCACAGTTTGACTCACAGATTGCTCTGTGGTTGTGACAGTGTGTTGTCCTCCACTTGTAGTGGGAACCTCCATTGGAATTGGAGAGGATTTGACTGGGTTACTGTCATGTACACCAGCCTCAAACCTTTGTGCACCTTGTAGAGCACTGTCACATAAATGTGATAAGATTGCCCTTCTTATGACATTGTCATAGGCAATTGTTCTTCTAGCTTTGACTCCTAAGACAGCTTTTGCTAGAGTTATGAGGGGAGTTGTTCCTTCTTGAGGAACCTCCAATTGAATTGGAGAGGATTTAGATAGCTCCCCCACAGGAGTACTACCCCTAAACCTTTCAGTCTGTGAAGACTGTTTGTGAACATGAAGGTGCAAGAGAAACACTCATGAAATATTCAGTAAACTGATAAACTTTCATGTTTGGTGGATTCTTTTCTCAAACAACAAACAATCTGAAGATCATCATGAAATTGTTGTCCTTTTGTCAAACATGTGGCTTTTGAGAGTCACCTGAGTGGGATTGTGTTTGAGTTTGTGTTTGTGATGTTGTGCCTGGGTAAACCACAGTTTGGTTTTGAAGTGTTTTAGCTGCAGTTTTAGCACTAATACCTGTGAATTGATTATTTGAATTCCCTGTTGATGTCTTGTGTTAGACCTGTAATGCATTGAACAACTGTATCTTTTTGGAGTTCATTTAGACAAATACATTGCAAGATATATTAGTTGCAAGCTTTATTGCAGAGAAGACAAAATTTAATATAGATATGAGCACATAGTAATTATTACACAAACAAAAGATTTCAAGACAAGAATCAGAACTTTCAGACAAGAATCAGAACTTTCATTTAAAAAAAACATAGTACATTAAGACATAGATTTAACAAGTAAATCCTAATCCTAACTACTCTAATTCAGACTCCTTCTTCTCGGCCTCCAACCTCCTTGCCTTGCGCTGGTAAGCTCTGGACATGGAGTGTGCAAGAGAGATGATCCTCTCCTGCAACTCCAAAGCAGCAAGGCGTTGCTGCTCAGCCACCCTGGCTCGTCTCTCTTGCTCGAAAGAGGCTTCCATATCAAAGAAAAGAATGTTGATTTGATCATTCCACGAGAGTTCGTAAAAGACCTCAAGTGGAATATCAAAGGGACTGTAAACAATCCCCTTGAGACGGACACGAAGTCCGATAGGATAAAAATACACTAGATCATCATCCAAATGATGGACCGGTTGATAAGCTCCATTAACAAGTCTGTAGAAGACTGGGGCATCCATTTGAATGAGAGAGAGAGAGAGAGAGAGAGAGAGAGATAAATAGGAGGTGAGTTTAAAATTTGATGTTTGTTGAGAGTAGGAGAGTGGTGAGTGATAAAGAGTGAAGCGTTTTAATTTATAGAGGGAGTAAAGATAGAAACCAAGAGACTCTTGAGTTGCCCGGATAATAGGAGTAATAATCACATAAGCCTACTAGACAACTAGAAATGACTAGTGACTATTCCACATGCAAGTACTCAAGAATATTAGTTTATTTTAAAGAGTAACTATTCCCCATGCAAATAAGCACGTACTTCCTACACAAAAAGTAACTCACCCTATCAGCAAGCAATCAGATAAATTTATCATTATCAGCATACTCAAAACAACACAAATAATGTACTAGTCTACTAACATTGGACTAACATATTTCCACGTAAGCAAGAAATCATATAAGCATGTAAATGTGTCAATAAGTCAGAGAAATTTAGAGACAAAGTATGTCAAAAGTATTTTTATGAACAGGATTTATGAATTAAATTTGTTCAGTTTTTCATACTTTTTGTTTCTTTTGATCTGTTATTTATTAAGTTCATATACTGAAGATATGAAGTAATAAATATTCAGTTTACTTAGAATTTTGAGAAATTCCAAGTTAAGATTAATGGAGAAGTCTAGGTATTTATAGAAAAAGTAAAATACTTATCGAGAAGTCAAATAAATGTTTGATATTAAACTTATCGAGAAGTAATTTTTGAATATGAAAAAGGTACATTCGAGAAGTCAAATGACTTATCGAGAACTCTGATAAATGCCCAATTTGTCCAAACAGGACTGAAATAATTGTAATTTATTTGAATTAAATCAAATCGAAATCAGAATAAATTTTCCAAAAGTATTTATCTAAAATAATTCATTGAATTAAATTATTTTAGTACTGAGTTATTGATAAGTCTCAAAATATCCTTGTCGAGAACTCTACATGGTCTTATTGATAAGTCATAATAGAGCTTATTGAGAAGTCATTCGAGAAGTCATTCGAGAAGTCTGTAAATAGACTTGTCGAGGACTCACTCGAGAACTCTAAAATGACTTGTCGATAAGTCATTTTGACTTATCGAGAACTCAGTTCTCTATACCTTTGAGTACTGTAATTCTGCCTTGTGTTAATTTTACACATTTAAGATGTAAATTAACAACTAAGCAGTTTACTTAGAATTTTGAAATATTCTAAGTTAATTTATGAGTTTTTAAGAAAGATAAATATATAGAGATTCTAAAATATTTATAATTCATATTTCAGTTAATTTCCAATTAAATCAAACTAGGTTGATTTATTAGAAATTAATCTGCTGCAACACATTAGCTGAGTTCTTGCCTTAGGATGAAGAATTGAGCATTCCAATTTCACTCACAAGTCTAGTGAAGGTTGCTTCATCCAAAGGTTTAGTAAAAATGTCAGCTAATTGTTTTTTTGTTGAAACAAAAATGAGCTCAATGGTACCATTTGCAGCATGTTCCCTGATAAAATGATACCTAACATCAATGTGCTTTGTTCTAGAATGATTAACTGATTTAGCTACTATAAATATGGCACTAGTATTGTCACACATAATAGGAATTTTGTGTAACACTAGACCATAGTCCATTAGCTGATTTCTAATCCAAAGCACCTTAGCACAACAACTTCCAGCAGCTATATATTTAGCCTCAGCTGTGGAAGTTGACACATATTATTGTTTCTTACTATACCAGGATACAAGTCTTTGACCAAGAAATTGACAGCTTCCACTAGTACTTTTCCTATCAACCCTGCATCCAGCAAAATCTGCATCTGTGTATCCAACAGCTTAAAAACCAGTTCCCTTAGGATACCATAATCCCAAGTTAGGAGTTCCCTTTAAGTATCTGAAAATCCTTTTTACAGCCATCAAATGTGATTCCTTTGGATTGGCTTGAAATCTGGCACATAGACAAGTAGCAAACATGATTTCTGGTCTACTAGTAGTCAAATAAAGCAATGATCCAATCATCCCTCTGTAGCTTGAAATATCCACACTCTTGCCTTTCTTGTCTTTATCCAACTTGGTTGCAGTAGACATTGGTGTAGATGCAGGTGAGCTATCCACCATACCAAATTTCTTCAATAAGTCATTCACATATTTGGTTTGGCTGATGAAAATACCATCACTTCTTTGACTAACTTGAAGGCCAAGGAAGTAACTCAATTCTCCCATCATGCTCATTTCATACTCACTCTGCATTAGCCTAGAGAATCTTTGACAAAGCTTTTCATTAGTAGATCCAAAGATGATATCATCCACATAGATTTGAACTAGGATCATATCTTCACCATGCTTCTTGTAGAAGAGAGTCTTATCAATAGTACCTCTGGTAAAACCATGTTTGAGTAGAAATACTGACAGTGTGTCATACCAGGCTCTAGGTGCCTGTTTCAGTCCATATAGAGCCTTGAGTAATTTGTAAACAAAGTTAGGGAATTCTGGATCTTCAAAGCCAAGTGATTGTTGCACATAAACTTCTTCTTCTAGTTCACCATTAAAAAAAGAACTCTTGACATCCATTTGATACACCTTGAAATTTGAGTGTGCAGCAAATGCCAAAAAAATTCTTATTGCTTCTAGTCTTGCAACAGGAGCAAAAGTCTCATCATAGTCAATTCCCTCTTCTTATGAATAGCCTTTAGCAACCAGCCTTGCTTTGTTTCTAGTAACAATTCCATTTTCATCCATTTTGTTCATGTACACTGTTGGGTATATCCAGCATCTTGCCTATTCGAAACGTGGCGCTGGCTGTTCCCTTTAAGGGAATAAAGTAGCACCTCACTAACACTCCGGAGTTTTGGTGCAAGTGGTAAGCGCTGAGGTCCTAAGAAGTGGTATCAGAGCAGGTCACGTGTTCGAGTCCCAACGTAAGGCATTTGCTTGGTGGCAATATACTGGGGGGGGGGATTGTTGGGTATATCCAGCATCTTGCCTATTCGAAACGTGGCGCTGGCTGTTCCCTTTAAGGGAATAAAGTAGCACCTCACTAACACTCCGGAGTTTTGGTGCAAGTGGTAAGCGCTGAGGTCCTAAGATACACCCACTTAGTTCCAATTATGCTTCTGTTCTTTGGTGCAGGGACTAATTTCCACACTTTGTTTCTCTCAAACTGATTCAGCTCCTCCTGCATGGAATATATCCAGTCAGGATCCAATAGAGCTTCTTCAGTTTTCTTGGGCTCTACTTGAGACAGAAAACATGCATGTTGGCGTTCAGTAGCAGTTGCACTTCTAGTTCTCACACCAGCTGAGGGATCACCAATAATGGCTTCTACAGTATGACTCATATCCCACTTTCTAGTGTGTATCGGTTGACTAGTGCCTTCATCATTTTCTTCAGTATTACCATGACTGTCATTTCCATTCTCTTCTTCTCCCCCTGAGTTTGTGCCATCAAATTCAGGTGTCTGAAGAGAGCTTTCATTCCCATGATTTTGTTCAGAGGTCTCTTCATTTGTCACTTGTTGTGCCACAACTTCATCTTCCTCATCAGAATCACTATCAATGGTTAGATTTTCAAATGCAAGGGCTTCAACATCATTTACATCAAGGCATTCCAAGCCTGGACACTTGTCATCATCAAAGTCACATCTGTGCTTTCCATAATTTTCTTTTGATCAATCAAATAAACTTTGTAGGCTGTTCTTTCCAATGAATATCCCAAAAATTTGCTTCAAAAACTTTAGAGTCAAATTTTCCTACATATTCAGAGTTGTCTTTTAGAATATAACACTTGCTTCCAAACACATGTAGATGCTTCACTGTAGGCTTCCTGTTAGACATGATTGAGTAAGGTGATTTGCCATGAGCTTTGTTTATGAGATATCTGTTTTGAGTGTACCATGCAGTATTAACAGCCTCTTCCCAGAAACTGGTTGTCAACTGAGCATCTTGTAGCAAGGTTCTAGCAGCTTCAACCAATGTTCTATTTTTCCTCTCAACTACTCCATTCTGTTGAGGTGTTCTAGCTGCTGAAAATTCTTGAACAATACCTTTGCTTTTGCAGAATTCACTTAATATTGAGTTTCTGAATTCTGTTCCATTATCACTCCTCAATCTTTTCACACTAACTTTTCCTTCAGCTTGCTTCTCAATTTTCTTGATGTGCTCAATTATAATGTTTGGAGTTTCATCTTTAGAGTACATGAACTCAACCCAAGTGTATCTTGAAAAATCATCAACCATTACAAGGGCATATTTGTTCCTTAAAATGGACAAGACATTTACTGGCCTAAACAAGTCCATGTGAATAAGTTGCAGAGGTGCACTTATAGAATTCACAGATTTTGACTTGTGACTTGTTCTTTTCATCTTTCCTTTCTGACAAGCTTCACAAACTTCCAGTTGAGCAAATTCCAGACTGGGCATGTCTCTCACAAGCTCATTCTTGACTAAGGTGTTGATTGCTTTGAAATTCAGGTGAGATAACTTCTTATGCCATAATTTGCTTTGCTCTTCTGATGCCTTGGTGTAGAAACAGCACACTCCATCCTTATTTGTTGAGTCTAAGTCTGCAACAAATAAACTTCCCTTTCTTACTCCTTTAAGAGCAAATTCACCAGTCTTTTTGCTAATAAAAACACAATCTCCTTTGTTGAAAACAACTTGAAAACCCCTGTCTGCAAATTGACTAACACTTAAGAGATTTACTTCTAGTCCAGCAACTAGTGCTACATCTTCAATGACAACATTTCCTGAAACAATCTTGCCATATCCCATTGTGAATCCTTTACTGTTGTCTCCAAAGGTCACCAAAGGGCCAGCCATCTCCTCAAATTGTGATAGCAGGGCCTTATCACCTGTCATATGCCTGGAACATCCACTATCAATGATCCACATGACCTTCTTTCCTTTGCCATGCACACAATGAGGATTAATTGTGTTTAGTTACCCAAGCTGTGTTGGGCACTTTCTTCTTGTTAACTGATTTTGCAGAAGTAGAATGAGAATTTTCAGATAAAATGGAATTCATAGACTGTTGAGCATTTTCCCTTTTAGATATAGAACCAACTTTTGATTCTATGAGATCAATTCTCAATTTGTGGCAACTCTTCATCACTTTCATGTTGCTGGGAATGCAGTCAAACTTGTCATAGAATGAATAGGGATCATTAGCCTTAGCTTCATTGTACTTGCAGACACCTTCAGGTGGATTGCTAACAATTTTTTACAAAGATGAGTTAGGCGATTCATTGATCCACAATTCTCACACCTCTTTCTAGGAGCATCTGCAATATAAGCAAAATTATTGCTTTTGTTTATCCCAATCTTTCCATTTCTATTCTCCTTTTTCTTTTTGACCTGTTCAGCTTTAATCTCCTTCACAGGCTCCTTAGTTTCTTGATTGGCTTTTGATGTTTCAACAGAGATGGAAGACTGAGTTGTCTCATCATTTATCTTTTCCTTGTCCTCATCAGCTATCTCCTGTTTGATGATCAACTCTTCTTCACTGAAGTTCACTTCACATGCCTTGAACAAAGGTGATTCAACTTTCTTCAAAATAATTGGAACATCTTCAGTTTCAGTTGATTTTCTTTTGTCACTAACAGTCTTCTTTTTGTTGTTCAAACCCTCATAATCAAGACCAATGACAATGTTTGCACATGGCTTGTTCTTTTCATGATATTGGCCAATCAAATCAGAAGCATTTTTAAAGGATTTCAGCTTCACTTCATTCTTCTCCAGCTTTTCTCTCAATACTGCTTCAATTTCACTTGCACACTTTAATTTGTTCTTTAAGTATGCATTTTCTTGCTTAGCAGTATCAAGCTCAACCAGCAACAATTCAGTCTCTTGTTTTTCACTCTCAAGTTTTTCATTGATCTTTTTCAATCTGCTAACTTCCTCATTTGCAGCAATCATGCTTGTATGAATGTGGAACATTTCTGTACTCATCTTTTCAACAATTTCCTTATATTGACTCACATTTAAATCAATTGTGGTAAGAGTTGGTACCTGTGATTTAGATGATGAAGAGACTCCTTGCTCCAAGGCCATGAGTGCATAGTTTCCAACTTCTTCATCTTCATCATTATCTGAATCATCCCAGCTCTTGCCCTCAGCAATATAAGCTTTCCCTTGTTGCTTCTTTAGAAGAGCATCATACTTTGCTTCCAATTCAAGATAGGCTTTGTCTTTCTTTGCCTTCTTGGGTTTCCTACATTCTGTAGCAAAATGGCCCAACTTATCACAATTAAAGCACCTTATGTTTGATCTATCAACAGATCCAGTCTTGTAGCCATTTTTGCTGTCAGGAGTGTACTTCCCTTTTCCTTTCCAGCCGCTGTCTTTGTTGAAGTATTGTCCTTTGCTCTTGAAAAATCTTGGTTTCTTCACTCTAATGTTAGAGAATTTTCTATCCAAGTAAGCCATTGATTTGTCTAGCTCATCAAGTTCATCAAGAGTGTATAATTCATCTTCTTCATCCAATTCCAGTATGACTTGCTCTTTAGTGTCATTGGCTCTTTTCTCACTTGTAGAAACTTCTGAAGTTTGAGATCTTTGCTCATCATTGGAGGTCTGGCCATCATTCACAATTAGTGCACTTGAGCCGTCCAGTACATATCCTTGACCAGCCCTTAATGATTTCTTTTGAATCATTTCAAGTTCTTAAGTTTTCAGAACCCCATAAAGCACTTCCAGTGTTATTCTACTCAAATCCCTTCCTTCTCTGATTGCAGAGATCTTTTGTTCCAAATGGTCAGGGAGAGTAAGCAAGAACTTCAAATTCACTTCTTCAACATCATAAAATTTATCATGAAGCTGCAAGTCATTTATCAACTTATTAAACCTTTCAAACACATCAGTAATTGTTAGGAATATGTGTATTAGTTTGATGATAAGTTAAACAAAACACTTAAGTAGAAATCTAGTGTTTGTAGCCTCAACGAATAAGACCATCTTGGCTATCCGTTGAAGGAGTAGCTTTACTTAGCAATAAGTTTAGTATTGTAGCACATTTCATTCTCTGGATTCAAGTTGTAATTCTTAGATGTTGTAGGAAAGTATCAGTCATGTTGACTACTAGTGGATATGAAAATAGGAGGGCTAATTGTAAATATTTCATGCCTTGTAATTTTGTATAAGTGAAGAAGTATCAACTGATATTGAAGACCTTCAACGGATAAGAAACAAAGCTTCAACGGATGTCTCTAATGCTTCAATGGATAATATCCATCAACGGATAAGTGCTTCAACGGATAAAGACTTCAACTGATAATGCATCAATGGATAAAGCTTCAACGGATAAAGCCTCAACGGATAAGGCATCAACGGATGAAAGCTTCAACGGATGCTTAGTTTATTAGCAGTTGATAGTGATAATTCACAAGCTGACAGAGGCACATGGGTTGACAGAGACAAACTGGAATGTGGAAGCCTCTAGGAGGAATCAAGAAAATGCAGCATTTCCATTCTGATGTAAATAAGGAAGTATTCAAAGATCTACAGCCAAGCCTAAATTGCATTTGATAGAGAAATGAAGAAGAAACATGTGAAGAATCTTTTTAATTGTATTTTACAGTTTTGTCTTCACTTGTAAACTTGGTGATATATAAACCAAGTAGCAGCTAGTAATTAGATAAGAATTTTCCTGAGCTGTTTAGAAATATCCAGAGAGAAAATCATCTAGTTTGTACTAGGAAGCAGCTGTGATTTAATTCTTTGAATCATAGATTTTCTGAAATAACACATCTCCGGTGGAACAACAAATCCACCAGAAAAGTTTTTAAGTTCTTTGTGTTCTTTACATTTGTGTTTGAATATATATATCTGTCTGTATTAGCTTCAAGCAATTCACACACTTGTTCTCAAAAACACTTAGCCTTAGAAACTGCTCAAAACTTGAAAAAGTTTTGAGATTTACATTCAACCCCCTTCTGTAAATCTCATTTTTAGTCCACTGGGAATAACAATTGGTATCAGAGCAAGCTCTTAACATACAAAGAGTTTAAAGATCTATTCTGCTAACATCATGAGTAAGAAGGATATTGGTGTAAAGATTCCAATCCTGGAAAGAGATAACTATCATCACTGGAAGGTGAAGATGCATTTACTTCTTCTCTCTCAAGATGAAAGCTACATCAACTGCATTGAAAATGGTCCTCACATCCCACACAAGGTGGCCACAACTGCTACTGCAATAGTTGTTGTTGGACAGTCTATTCCCAAGCCAAAGGCAGAATGGACTGTTGAAGATATTGAAGAAGTCGACAAGGACAAGAAGCCATGAACATTCTGTTTAATGGCCTGGATCAAGATATGTTTGACAATGTCATCAACAGCCAAACTGCTAAGGAAATTTGGGATACTGTGCAGCTTATCTGTGAAGGCACTGAGCAAGTTAGAGAAAATAAAATGCAGCTTCTCATGCAACAGTATGAATATTTTCACTTTGAAGAAGGAGAATCATTGAATGATACCTTCAACAGATTTCAGAAACTGTTGAATGGATTGAAGCTGTATGGGAGAGTGTACCAAGTCAAGGACTCCAATTTAAAATTTCTAAGGTCTCTACCAAAGGAATGGAAGCCTATGACTGTTTCTCTAAGAAATTCTCAAGATTATAAGGACTTCACACTTGAAAGATTATATGGAATTTTGAAGACATATGAACTTGAGATGGAGCAAGATGAGCTGTTGGAAAAGGGAAAGAGAAAAGGAGTATCAGTTGCACTTGTAGCTGACAGTGAGAAGGTTGAAGCCAGGAATGAGGAAAAGACAATGCCAAGTCTCAAAATTGGCACAAGCAAATCAGAATCAAGCAAGGGTAAATAGCAAGTAGCTGAGGATGAAGACAATTCCAGTCAGGATGACTCTGATGATATTGATGAACATCTGGCCTTTCTGTCCAGGAGGTTTGCAAAGATGAAGTTCAGGAAAAATACAAAATTCACTAAGCCAAACAAAAACATGGTGGACAAATCAAAGTTCAAATGTTACAACTGTGGCATTAGTGGACACTTTGCAAGTGAGTGTAGGAAGCCAACTTCTGATAAAAAGAAATTTGAGCAAGTTGATTACAAAAAGAAGTATTTTGATTTGCTCAAATAAAAGGAAAGAGCTTTTCTCACTCAAGATGATTGGGCAGCAGATGGGGTCAATGAAGATGATGATGTGGAATATGTCAACCTAGCCCTGATGGCTAATTCTGATGAAAATGAAACTAGTTCATCAAGCAACCAGGTAATTACTACTGATCTCTCTCAGCTTTCTAAACATGAATGCAATGAAGCCATAAATGATATGTCCAATGAATTATATCATTTGCGTGTTTCCCTTAAATCACTAGCTAAAGAAAACACTAGGATCAAAGAGAATAATGTGTTTTTAAGTGATAGGAATGCTGTGTTAGAGAATCAGGTAATTGAGCTTGAAAAGATTAAACTTAAATGCTTGACTGTTGAAAGTGAACTAGAAGAAGCTGTTAAGAAAGTAGAAATTCTTTCTAAACAGTTAGAAAGTGAGCAAGAGGTAATCAAGGCCTGGAAAACATCTAGGGATGTTAGTGTTCAAATTGCCAAGGTTCAGGGAATTGAATCATTCTGTGAGGATGCCTGGAAGAAAAACAAAAAGGAGTTAGAATTAATTGATGGATTGTCAACGGATGTGGAATCAACGGATGATGAAAGTTATCCGTTGAAGGAAGAAAAGGAGCATCCGTTGAAGGCTCACCAATTAAAACAGGCAAGTAATTTTAAAAATAAAAACCTTAATAAGAAGAATGATTCTACTCTCAAGAACTTTGTCAAAGAAGGAGCTAGCACATCCAAAGATGCCAGTAAGGTGAATATAGGACACATGACTTTGGATCAGCTGAAAAATAGGCTTAAGTTGGTTGAGGATAAGAAGGAAATTAAAAGAAAATCTAAAAGAAATGGGAAGGTAGGGATTAATAAACATAACAATTACACACCTGATAGGTATGCTCCTAGAAAAAGCTGTGTGCATTGTAATAGTGTTAATCACCTATCTGATAATTGCAAATCTGTTAAAAATGCTCCCATGCCTTCAAATCCCTCCATGCCTAACATGTCTATGTCACCTCTGCATGCTATGCCTGTTATGTCTCATCAGAATTCCCATGCACATTTTGCTAACATGCCATATATTAATAATCCTTATTTTATTGCATTTAGTTTGCCTCAAATGCCATACAATATGCCTATGTGGAATAACATGTTTGCACAATCCATGCCTTATCAAATTCAATCAAATGTGCTTAGTGATTCTGTGACTAACCCTACACTTCAACCAACCACATCTGAGATCAAGGTTGACCCAAAGTTACCTAAGTCAAAAGATGCAGGAGGAATGAAGTCTAGGAAAAAGACTAACAAGGCTGGACCCAAGGAAACTTGGGTACCAAAATCAACTTGATTGATTTTGTTGTGTGCAGGGAAAAAGAAGGAATCTATGGTACTTGGACAGTGGCTGTTCAAGACACATGATAGGAGATTTCACCCTGCTCACAGAGTTTAAGGAGAGAGCTGGCCCTAGCATAACCTTTAGAGATGACAGCAAGGGATTCATTATGGGATATGGCTTGATTTCAAAAGAAAATGTCATCATTGATGAAGTTGCATTGGTTGATGGTCTCAAACACAACTTATTGAGCATCAGTCAACTATGTGACAGAGGGAATACTGTTTTCTTCAATTCTGAAGCCTGTATTGTCACAAGTAAGAAGGACAATAAAGTGGTTCTAACTGGAGTTAGAAAAGGAAATGTGTACCTAGCTGACTTCAACTCTACAGATGCAGAATCCATTACTTGTCTTTTCAGCAAAGCAAGTGCAGTTGAAAGTTGGCTATGGCACAAGAAGCTGTCCCATTTGAATTTCAAGACAATGAATGATCTAGTCAAAAAGGACTTAGTTAGAGGAATGCCTCTAGTGGAATTCACAAGGGATGGACTGTGTGATGCTTGTCAGAAAGGAAAGCAAAAGAAAGTATCATTCAGTAAGAAGCTTGAATCTGCAATTGATGAACCATTACAACTACTACACATGGATCTTTTTGGACCAGTCAATATATTGTCAATTACAAGGAAAAGATATTGCCTAGTGATTGTAGATGATTTCTCAAAGTTTTCATGGGTCTATTTTCTTGGATCAAAGGATGAAGCTAGTGAAATCATTATCAATCATATCAAGCAAGTCAACAATCATCCTGATTTAAAAGTAAGGAATATTAGGAGTGACAATGGAACTGAGTTCAAAAATTCAACCATGAAGTTGTTCTGTGAAGAAAATGGGATCATGCATGAGTTCTCAGCTCCAAGGACCCCACAACAAAATGGTGTGGTGGAAAGGAAGAACAGATCACTAATTGAGGCTGCAAGGACAATGCTTGAAGAGTCAAAACTCCTAACTTACTTTTGGGCTGAGGCTGTTAACTGTGCATGTTACACTCAGAATATTTCTCTAATCAATCAAGCAAAAGGCATGACTCCCTATCAATTATTCAAGAGAAGAAAACCAACTTTAAACTTTCTGCATGTCTTTGGTTGTAAATTTTACATCTTAAGGAATCAATCTGATCACAAAGGGAAGTTTGATGCAAAGGCTGATGAAGGAATATTTGTTGGTTATTCTGCTGGAAAATCTTATAGGGTCTACAATCTAAGAACCAACATTGTCATGGAATCTGTGCATATTGTGTTTGATGATAAAAAGATTGATGGACTAACAGATGAGGGACATCATGAAGGACTCAAATTTGACAACATTGAGATATATTGTGATGATAGTGAAGATGAGAATGATGAAGAAGGCATCTCAAGAAGAATTCAGAATCTGCCTTTGGATAATGCACAGAATGTTGCATCCGTTGAAAGTCATAATTCAGCTTCCGTTGAAAGAAGCAATGCAGCATCCGTTGAAAGACAAAGTGCATCATCCGTTGAAGTTCATAATGAAGCATCCGTTGATCACAGTCTGTCAACGGATAATCAATTCACTTCATCAGTTGATAGAGCTCCCAATTCCTTTCAAAGGATCAGCAATTCAGGGGGAGTTTCAACCAATCAACATTCTATCTCACATCATGACAATACTGAGGCAACCTCATCTAGAGCTAATCTACCACCTCAAAGGAAATGGACCAAGAATCACCCTTTTGAACTGATCATTGGTGATGCTACATCTAAAGTGCAAACTAGAAGGGCTACTCAAGATGAATGTCTGTATAGTAGCTTTCTATCACAGGAGGAACCTAAGAGAGTGGAAGAAGCTCTATTGGATCCAGATTGGATTTTAGCAATGCAAGAGGAGCTAAATCAATTTGAAAGGAACAAAGTATGGAAGCTGGTACCCAAGCCAAAGAACAAGAGTTCTATTGACACAAAATGGGTATTCAGAAACAAGATGGATGAAAATGACATTGTCATAAGGAATAAAGCCAGATTGGTTGCTAAAGGCTATTCTCAACAAGAAGGAATAGATTTTGATGAAACATTTGCTCTAGTTGCCAGACTTGAGGCCATCAGAATCTTTCTAGCCTATGCAGCTCATGCCAATTTCAAAGTCTATCAAATGGATGTCAAGAGTGCATTTCTAAATGGGGAATTGGAGGAAGAAGTTTATGTAAGCCAACCTCCAGGATTTGAAGATCCAAACTTTCCAGACTATGTGTATTATCTGTTGAAAGCACTCTATGGACTAAAGCAAGCACCTAGAGCCTGGTATGAGACTTTGTCAAAATTCCTTCTAGATAATCACTTCACAAGAGGTACTGTTGACAAAACTCTCTTCTTTAGAAATGTTAATGGCTCTAAAATACTTGTTCAAATTTATGTAGATGATATTATATTTGGATCTACAGATGATAAGCTTTGTAAAAAGTTTGCTAAGTTAATGCAAAGTAAATATGAAATGAGCATGATGGGAGAGCTAACTTATTTTCTTGGTTTACAAGTTAAACAAGTTAGTGATGGAATTTTCATTAGTCAAACTAAATATATTTATGATCTTTTAAAGAAGTTTGACTTAATGGATTGTTCATCTGCAAAAACTCCCATGGCCACTGCCACCAAGCTTGAATTAAACAAGGCTGAAAAGTCTGTGGATATTTCAAGTTATAGAGGCATGGTTGGCTCACTTTTATATTTAACTGCTAGTAGACCTGATATAATGTTTTCTACATGTCTCTGTGCTAGATTTCAAGCTGACCCTAAAGAATCTCACTTAGTGGCTATTAAAAGAATCTTCAAATATCTCAAAGGGACTCCAAATCTAGGAATTTGGTACCCTAGAGAGTCTGGTTTTGATCTAATTGGCTACTCAGATGCAGATTATGCAGGCTGTAAAATAGACAGGAAAAGTACAACTGGCACCTGTCAATTTCTAGGGAACAAGCTTGTGTCATGGTTCAGCAAGAAGCAAAATTCTGTTTCTACATCAACAGCTGAATCTGAGTACATTGCTGCTGGTAGTTGCTGTGCACAGATACTATGAATGAGGAATCAACTATTTGACTATGGTTTGACTGTTGAGAAAATTCTAATATTCCGTGACAACACAAGTGCCATTGCCATTACTGAAAATCCAGTGCAGCACTCAAGAACCAAGCACATTGATATCAAGTACCACTTCATTAGGGAACATGTGATGAAAGGTACAGTGGAACTTCATTTTGTTCCAAGTGAAAAGCAGATTGCAGACATATTTACCAAGCCACTTGATGAATCAACATTCACAAGATTAGTAAGTGAGTTAGGTATGCTTAATTATTCATAATCTATGTCATCTATATAATCTGTCTTGAAGCCTGAAATGAATTTGCTGCAAGAACAAAGCTGGCTTTAATTAAGACTTATCCTATCAACGGATATTCTCTATCCGTTGAAAGCCAAAATTGTTCTATCAACGGATGTTCATTATCCGTTGAAAGACAAATACATTTCTGGTAATTTTATCCTTCAACGGATAAAATGGTGTTGTTCATCAACGGATAACTATTTCCCTTATCCGTTGAAGTGTCACGTCAGTTACTATAAGTGAGTCACAGCCGTTGATTCTTTTACTCAATCGTTGATACAGATATACAGTGTTGTATGCATTTATATTTAAGGTAGTTTTCAGAATTTCTACAGTTTTATTTATTCTTGAACGACTGTAACTTACTTAAAAGTATCATTTAATCATTTTATTTACGTTTTAATTCAAGAAAGTATAAAAGCCCAATTGAACTCTTATTCTCACTTTACGCTTTCTTGCAATTCTTATTCTCTTTCTCTCTAAATTCTCAAGTTTTTCTCTGCAACCTCTACTCACAACAATGGCACCAGTAGTCAAAATTATGTCTCAAACAGGATTTGTTTATGAAAAGAATAATTTCATAGCCTTGGTTGAAAAGAATGAAGCCCATTCTGATTATCACAAGATGATGGACTTCATCAAAAACTGCAAACTAAGCTATGCAATGCTGGAAGCCCCAACCATCTACTGTGAGGTGATTGAGGAGATTTGGACAACTGCAGAGTTCAACTCCACAGATATGACTATTGCCTTCTCTCTCAAAGGTAAGGACTATTGCATTAATTGTGATGATATACAATCTTGCTTTAAGTTGCCTGAGAATAATGCCATGACACCACACACTGATAAAGATGTCTCTGCTATGCTAGATTCCATAGGCTATGCTTTTGATTCTGCTAGTTTAGGTAGTATTAGAAGGAAAGGCCTTAGGAAAGAATGGAGTTTTCTTGGAGATGCCTTCATTAAGTTTTCTCTGGGAAGATTAGCAATTTTGATGCTATCACTTCATCTCTTGTTAATATGCTCTATATGCTAGTTTCTGATAGGTACTTTAATTTTAGCAACTGTGTCATGCTAGAATTAGGTTCCAGATTAGGTAACAAAGCTAATAGACCACATAACATCTACTATGCTAGATTCTTTATGTTATTGGCTAACCATGTTGCTGAAGGATTGGTCATATCAAATGAGAATAATAAACTCAAATGCTGGGCACAAGAGAAAAGGGTCCTTGCAGACCTTTTAAGAATGAACCTCAATAGCCAGGTGCCATTGGTATATTTGCCAATCATGAATGCACCACAGGTAAGTGAGGTAAACACTTCTATAACTCCTACTATTTCCAACCCCATTGTTTCTTTGCCTTCTAGTGTGGCCATGGAATCTGTGTCTTTGTCCAAACAGGTTCCTACCAAAGCCACCAAAACTAAAGTTTCAAAACTCAAGTCAAAGAAAACTACCTCTGTTATTTCTCAAAAGACAATAGTTGTAACAACTACCATAAACCCTGAAGAGAGTGAACAGGGTGTGAGTGGTGAGGGGAGGGGTGAACATCAAGAAACCCCCCAGGATAAGGTGGGAGAGGTGAGTGGTACCCAAGCCAGCCAAGCCACAGTCTCTCAAAAGACTGTGGTGGTTCAAAAGGAGTCTAACACATCCCTAGTTGCATCCTCCCAAAAGGGTGCAACTATTGAAAATAGTCCCCAACCAGGGACACAGACCAAAAGGGGGAGGGACACTGAAGCCACACATTCACCAATTAAAGCCTTTTCAAGGAAGAAGAAGGCCAAGACCCTAGTTTCCACACAAGGGGCACACACAGCACAGATACATCCACCTGTATCTGTGCCTTCTCAAATTCAGCTTGATGTGATTCCAGCAAATGTGGAGTCACAGCCCCATTCTCTCATAATAGAAACACACCAATCATTAAACTCTCCATCACCCTCTCTGGATGTGGATATGATATTCACATCAAGTCCTGATTCTCCCTCATTAAAACTCAGGGAGGAGCCCCACTCAAAACCTGATGATCATCATCTTTTAGATGATTTGTTGGATCATCAGCCAATTCTTTCAGATGTAGTTGAAGAATCTGTATCACCTCACTTAAAATCAATTTACACAGATTCAACAATTATGTCACTTTCTATATCTACATCTTTTCCTTCTTCAACTGACATCTCTCATCCGTTGACAAGTGGTTGTTCTTCAACGGATAAGCTTAACAACAGTTATCCGTTGATACCATCAGTTTCCACTTCAACGGATACTCCCTATCCGTTGATGGTCTCTACACACTTAACAGAAATAATTCCTACTGTAGAGGACATGGTTACTGTACAATCACTTTTAGGTTTGAGGGAAAGGAGTGATCTTTTGAGTGAGAGGTTGGGTTGCTCCCAGGCAAAATGAGAGGTTGAGAGTCACCATATGCATGCTATTTCTTCCAGCATGGCAAAAGTGAGTGAGGGGAGTGCCACCTTAGAAGGTGAGGGTGAGGGTGTGAGGGTGTGTGTGAGCCAGGGGGAGCCCCTGATGCAAGAAAATAGAGAAAATGAGAGAAAGGCAGGTACAGAAGCTATAAGGGTGGATCCAACCATTGCTAGTGAGTCAATGAAAGTGGATGATGCAGAAAAGGAAAGACAATTTCAGCAACATTACAAAGCTGTAATTGATAACATTTCCTTGGATGCTGACACTTTTACTCATCCTGTTTCAGTCTATCAATTATTGGCTGCTCAGGGCAATGTGGAGGCAGAACAGACATTAAACATTGTACACACTTCAGAATCTCTTCTTAGAGACAAAGCTGCTGTTAACAAGCTGCCTTCTCAAGCTGGTGAGCAATCTGAAGAATTTGGAGTAAATTCTAATGATGATGACTCTGATTCTTTGGATGAGAGCATGAACTTAGGGGGAGTAGCAGGCCCAAGTTCTGTTCCAGATCTTCCTGAATGGGCATGGGCAAAAGCATCAACACCAGGAGAGTTTGGTGTCACTTTAGTCAGACAAGTCATGAAAATTCAAAAGGCCCTTCAGGAGACTACAGATGCTGGTACCAAGGCAATACTTCAAGCTCATTTGGAATCTCTGCATCTCTTGCAGTTGCAGCATTTCAAACAGAATCTAAGTGTGGATGAGCTCAAGCAGGATATTGCTGATCTAAAATCCTACAATGCTGAGAAGTTGGATTCAGTCATACCTTATGGTACTATGCAAGATTTGTTGGGGAGACTGAGGAAAGAATCTGATGCTGACAAGAGGCTGGCCAGATTGGAAACCAGAGTTCAAATCATTGAAGACTCTATGGTCACTATTCTTCAGAATCAACAAACTCAAACAAATCTACTCATGCAGCTGGCAAAAGCACAAGGCTTGACCCCTACCCTTGATGATTACAAAAAGGGGGAGAATAAAGGGGAAGGGGAAGGAGAGCCATCAACAACAGTTCAAATATCTCAAGTGTTAGTTCCTGCCATCACCACTTCTCCAATTGTTCAAATCAAAGGAAAGCTTGATGGAATTGATCTAATCCAGATAGCAGCAGCTGAATTGCAAGTCAAAGAGCAAAGGAAGAAGATTGATGAAAAGATGCAACAAATTTTTGGTTCTACAACTTCTCAATCACAATCTGTGAAGCATAGCACAAAAGTGGAATCAATTATTATGGAGCTCAAGCCAGTAGGGAGGAATAAGGTTGGAGAGACTTCTTCCAAGGATCTGAAACCTATGGTTCTCAAGCCCAACAACAGATCTATTAAGGACTCTACAAAGAATCCTCTGAAAGAAGTGGATTTTCCTCTTCCAAAGGCTGACGAGGACAAGCTTTTGGGTAGAAGTATCTCAAAGCTCAAAGAGACCATGGATTTGGCTGTAAGGAGGAACATGGCTATTATCTTCAGAGAGGGAAAGAGCATATGTGTGATGCAAGGACATCCCAAATTCTCAATAGCCAAGAGGGAAGAAACCAGAAGGTTGAAGAAAGAAGCCAAACAGCTAAAGGCTGACAAAAGAGCACAAGCAAAGCTTGAAAAATAGCTAAAGTCAAGTCAGGCTGAAGAACAAAAAGAAATTGAAGACAAAAGTGAAGATGAAGCTATGGGGGACATGGTTGATACTGATATGGAAGAGAGAAGTAAGGAAAGAAAAGAATGGCAGAAAGGGAACAGAAAGAAGGCCAATGCAAAGAGAAAGATGGTAGATAAGACTGAAGAAACCCAATCAAAATCCAAACCACTACCCTCTATTCCTGAACCCATTGTGCCTGACCCCTTCATGAACATTCATGGTGAAACAATCATTCCCAAGGAGGAACCAATTGATTGGGACACCATCAAATTGCCCACCTTCCTAACCTCTTCTCCACCATCAAAGAAGCAGAAAAGAAGAATCAAATCAACAACCTCTAAAGCCTCAATCAAATTCACACAGAAGCCTAAGCCTAAGCCTCAAGCCTCTAAGGATGATTATGTTCACATCTGTGACATAAAAGAATTTTCAGATATTGAACTCTATCTGGATGAGCTGGAGGAAGTAAGGGGAATAGCTGCCTACAGACAGCTACCAGAAAGACTAGTGTTCAAATACAAAAGAGATGGGGAAAGAACTTGGCCTCTTTACAGAATTCTGAATGAAGGTTACTCTACCTTGGTTAGAGTCTACTCATCCATACAAAGGGATTCTGGCTTTACCAGGACTGCCAAGACTGAGATTCTCAACAAGATTGCCAACATAAGGAAAACTTGGAGGGAGCCCAATGTCTTGCCTAGAACATTACTCATTCAAGAAAGATGAATTACAATTCACAAATCACCTCATTGGTTGATGGAGTTTAGAGACAACAAAGGAGTCAGAAGATTTTTCAGAATTGAAGATCAGCTCAAGATTGCCAGTAATGAAACTCTCAAGGATATGCAATCTAAGTTGGACATCAATGAAGAAGATGAAGCTGAATTCTACAGACAACTTCAACTTCAAATAGAGGAGAATGACAGGAGGCTAGGAAAGAAAACAAGGAATCAAAGGAAAAGAAACTAATCTGCTCAGGCTAAAGGAGCACCCTTGGAAACAATGTAATTCTTCAATTCCATCTCAGCATACACATTTTTGTAGCACTTTTGAATTTCTGCTTTATTATAGTTTATATATTTGTCAAGTGTTTTGTTATCATCAAGCTAAACCCAAATTTATGCCTACAGTTCTAGTAGACATAAATAGGGGGAGATTGTTAGGAATATGTGTATTAGTTTGATGATAAGTTAAACAAAACACTTAAGTAGAAATCTAGTGTTTGTAGCCTCAACGGATAAGACCATCTTGGCTATCCGTTGAAGGAGTAGCTTTACTTAGCAATAAGTTTAGTATTGTAGCACATTTCATTCTCTGGATTCAAGTTGTAATTCTTAGATGTTGTAGGAAAGTATCAGTCATGTTGACTACTAGTGGATATGCAAATAGGAGGGCTAATTGTAAATATTTCATGCCTTGTAATTTTGTATAAGTGAAGAAGTATCAACTGATATTGAAGACCTTCAACGGATAAGAAACAAAGCTTCAACGGATGTCTCTAATGCTTCAACGGATAATATCCATCAATGAATAAGTGCTTCAACGAATAAAGACTTCAACTGATAATGCATCAACGGATAAAGCTTCAACGGATAAAGCCTCAACGGATAAGGCATCAACGGATGAAAGCTTCAACGGATGCTTAGTTCATTAGCAGTTGATAGTGACAATTCACAAGCTGACAGAGGCACATGGGTTGACAGACACAAACTGGAATGTGGAAGCCTCTAGGAGGAATCAAGAAAATGCAGCATTTCCATTCTGATGCAAACGAGGAAGTATTCAAAGATCTACAGCCAAGCCTAAATTGCATTTGATAGAGAAATGAAGAAGAAACATGTGAAGAATCTTTTTAATTGTATTTTACAGTTTTGTCTTCACTTGTAAACTTGGTGATATATAAACCAAGTAGCAGCTAATAATTAGATAAGAATTTTCCTGAGCTGTTTAGAAATATCCAGAAAGAAAATCATCTAGTTTGTACTAGGAAGCAGCTGTGATTTAATTCTTTGAATCACAGATTTTCTGAAATAACACATCTCTGGTGGAACAACAAATCCACCAGAAAAGTTTTTAAGTTCTTTGTGTTCTTTACATTTGTGTTTGAATATATATCTGTCTGTATTAGCTTCAAGCAATTCACACACTTGTTCTCAAAAACACTTAGCCTTAGAAACTGCTTAAAACTTGAAAAAGTTTTGAGATTTACATTCAACCCCCCTTCTGTAAATCTCATTGTTAGTCCACTGGGAATAACAGTAATACCCTCCTTTGGTTTAACCATAAAACCCTCATACTGAGAAATCAATATCCTTCTTTGATTTGACCTAACCTCCTCAGTTCCTTCACAAAGTATTTCAATCTTTTCCCAGATTTGTTTAGCAGTGTCACAGTTGACAATGTTATTATACATTACATTATCAAGTGACTCAATTATTATCAGTTGCAAAGCACTGTCTAGGGAAACTTTCTCTCTTTCAGGTTCAGTGTACTCAGAAGGATCCTTGGGAGCATAATGAGCTGGAATAACCATATCTCCATCTGTGGTTTCCTCAACTCTAACTACAGGAGTTAAGGGCCCATTCTTGAGGATACCAATGTAAAGATGATTGGCCATTCTTATAAACAGCAACATTTTCTTTTTCCATAAAGTGTAGTTGGTCTTATCAAAGGGAGGAATCTTGATACTACTAATTTTCTGTGTATTCATTTTTCCAAGATCTAATCTGTTTACTTTCAGATGCTGCTCTGATACCACTTGCTGGGTATGAATACAACACAGGGGGGTGAATGTGGTTTGGCTTAAATGTTTGATTTTTGATCGACTTAGGCTTTAGCAGTTGGTTGTTATCAATAATTTAGTAGAATAGATGTTAAACATAAATAACTGTGTAAATATGTAAAACAAAGATCTTCAAAACTCACTTAATTTTATATTAAAAATCAAGCAGTGTTTTGCTATAAAATCTCTAAGTTCTTGTTTTAGAACTTAGCTTCTTTCTTGAGAGAAAACACACAATTTTCTATCTTGATTGTTCTTCTTAACTAGAGGACCAGTGTTAACTTTATAACTCAGTTAACTGCTGGTTTACACAGTGGATAATAAACATGCTATTAGCTTTTCTAAACTGTCACTTGTCATTTCTATTTATAGAAAAGCAAATCTTCCATTTCTAGCTTAGCATATCTTTAGCATCCCGTGTTTACTTTAATCTCCTCTGTCAGTTAATCTTTGTCATTGATCTTGCACATCTCTCAAGCTGCTTTTTGTAGACTTGTCAATCCATCTATGTGAATTGTTTGTTGATCTGCAACCTTGGATATTAAACTGTTCCGCAATTCTGTACTTAGAGAAATTTCTTCACTTTGAGATCTCCAATTAAGCTGTAGAAAACTCAACATCTCGATAGGCATGTTGGCTTGTCGATATCTCTGAAACTTCATTGTTGCCTTGACGTATCGACAACTCTGAGTTCTCTAGTGAATTTTGATTTATCGATAACTCAGAGTTCTCTAATGGACTTTGGCTTATCGATAACTCAGAGTTCTCTAATGAATGTATACTTGTCGATATCTTTGAGTTCTCGAATGGGTATCTGACTTATCGATATCTCTAATAGCATTTTCTGAGTTCTCAATAGACAGTTCCTGAGTTCTCGATAGGCAATTCCTGAGTTCTCGATAGGCAATTCCTGAGTTCTCGAATGACTTCTCTATAACACTAATTTTGTGACTTGTAGAGATCTTGACTTAGAATGTTTTACACCAACCAAATTTATTCAACTCCAAGCTTCTTCATAATTCTTCTAAGGCATGATCTTCTTGATCTTCTTCCAGATAGAATTCTTAGGCTTGACATTATTTAGAGAAAAATCCTCCAGTCTGCTCCATTTACATTTTACAGACATTAAGTGTTACAAGTATGAATTACAGATTAAGGTTACAATACAACTAATCTCAGGGTTGTTAGTATGACTTAGTCTTGTTATGATACAGGCATGTCTTGCACAACAATCTCCCCCAATTTGTGAGAAGATTGCTTATCACAAATTCATGCATGTTAACAAGACTAACCCCAAGTTAAAGAATGAAAATAAGATAATACAAAAGCTGATACAACACTTGTACATTGGACATTTGACATTTTACAATAATTAAGTAAAGACTGAGCTGTCTAATTCTTTCTCAATTATGTTCTTAATTTGCACAAGTATTTCCAATTCTTCTAGGATGGGGGTGTCAGTTAGATCCTCTATTAGTTTCAGCAAATCTGGCTTAGGATATCTAGCTAACATCCCTATCCTGTAACTTGACAAAGAGCCAGCTTTTATATTCAGAAATCTTCCATCCTTTGATATTCTGCTCTTGCCTGCTGCCTTCAATTCTTCTGATCTTCTGATATACTCATATCATAGATGTTGATGACATTATTAGCTCTAGTAATCTTTGACATCATCTATTATATATTACATGCCCGTCGAGCAGCTTGGAGAGCTCAGTATGGAGAGGAGATTGGTTCGTCATAACAGCAGCAAGAGGCAGCAGGAGCAGAGATGTGAGCTGGTTTGAGTTCGACGCAGTATAGGCGTCTCGCGAGGAGGATGGATGTTATGTATCCATAGTCGGTTTGCACACGATCTCACCCAGGCACTTGGGACAGCTTTCAGAGCCACCGGTGTTAACATTTAGTGGCCAGTTTTTGGTGAGGATTCCGTGTATCCGCCTCCAGACACGCCTGACACTCCATCCGTTGAGGGTGAGGATTCTGATTCGCAGTAGGTATGCCTGATTCCTTACTATTACCTTCACTGATGATAGTGAATATTTTAAGTTTGGGGGTAGTAGTTGAAGGAATATAGTTTTGTGTGAGTCTCATATAGTTGCATATTCATGATAGTTTAGTTCATATAGTTTGCATATTTTTCCATGTAGTATTTTTTTTTAATTTTTTAATTTTTGATAGTTTTGATGTTAGTTTGTTCATATAGTTCATGCAGTGCATTATAACATGATCTCTTAGATAATTTTTCCAGTTGACTTGTGATATTGATGCTAGTGTAGTAATGTCGTATTTAGTTATGTTGAGTCTTATTGGATTGATTTGCATGCTAGAGACACTTATATTTTTGACTAAGTCTTATAGGTTGCTAGAGTGCTAGATCTTAGTCATGGTTTGTTTGTTTATCGAGATTTAATCGCTTGCTTATATTTAGGATATTCTCTTAATAATAAAAGACATGGATATTTAAAAATTGGAGAAATTTGGATTTCATTGCTAGTTGTGGCTAGGTGTCAAATGGCTAGTAGCCGGCTCATATTTATATGAGTAGTCTAGGGTTGAACGAGATGGAGCGAAACACACTCGTTCAGAAATTCGTTGAAAAAGAAAAAAAAAGAAAAAAAAGGAAAAGAAAAAAAAAGAAAAAAAAAGTGTTATGCATAATTGATCACAAGTGGGCTCTTTAGTACTCGAGTTATTAAGTTCTTAGGGGACTTTGTGCCTAGTGACCTAAGGCTTTTATAGTCTGGGATCCGCTAACCTAACGCTCGCTACATGGGTACTATTATATAAGTCTTTTGTGGACCTCACTCATTGCACGATCAAATAAGCATACTTATGTTGTTTTATTGTGAATAAAAGCATGAATCCATAAAAAAACTCCGATATAAGAATTGAAGTGTTATAAGTTTTTTTGAGTCTAGCTTTTATTCTATTTATAAGCTTGTGATTGTTTTGATAAGTAGTGAGTCATGATTGTCGATCTAGTTGCGATAGTATATCTATAAGCATCTGCACACACGCAAGTCTCTGGTTTGTAAGTTGATTTGTATGATTCAATTGATCTTTATGCGAGTAGCTGCATTTGTTGATATGTTGCTTGTTGAGTGGTTGAGTTATTCTATGGGGATCGTTAGTATTCATATTAGTTACATTCATTCATTTTTATTTTCTTGTTCTTTGAGTCAGATTATACTCGAGGACAAGCATTGATTCAAGTTTGGGGGTATGTTGAGTGGCATTTATGACACTTTATTATGCTCTAATAAGCTTTGAATTGATGCATTTGTGCTCAAGTTGTTAAGTGTTTTAATGTGTTTTCGAATATTTGTGCATTTCAGGCATTATCTAGGTAATCAGGTGAGTTAGCATTATTTTGGTGCTAATTTGGTGTCAAGGTGGTGTTGGAATAAAAGCTCGTTGAATCCGGCTCGAAGCTGCAAGAAAAATGGAGAAAATAATTTCTGGCAGAAGCCCAGCGCGCCCGCGCTGATCAAGCACGCGGTCGCGCCCGAAGTACAGAAAGCCAGCGCGCCCGTGCTAATCAAGCGCGCGGCCGCGCCGTGTCGGGATGACATATTCCTGTTTCTACTTGGTTTCTGAGAGAAAGAATTTTATACTGTATTAGGTTGCAATATAAACATCTTTAGGTCATTTTTATTAATATATCAAGATATATCAAGTCAGAGATGAATCAAGGAGAGCCGTGAGAGGACCGTATTAGCACGATTCAACGAAGACGAAGAAGATCTTGTTTTTACTTGTGAATCTTTGTTTTAAGTTGTATTTGGATGCTAGTTTTCTTACTTGTGAACCTTACTCTTGTTTCATACTTGGTTTTATTTATTCGTTATAAAGATTACGTTTGTTATACCATGTTTTCATCGGAACCCACGTTATGATGAGTCCGATTATAGGCTAATCGTTATCGTGGGGTTCAAACGGATTTATTTATGGATTTCTTTAGTTAAATTGTTTGATGCCTTAGTATGTGGTGATTGTATGATATTCTAGTATTGGTTGTGCGTATTCATCTTATGAGCGTCGTGAACTTATAAGATAGTGTGTTAATTCTTAATGAAGCGAAAGTGAATTTAAGGATTTAGAACTTGCCATGCTAGCATAGGTTCATGTATTTGTTATGCATGATGCGTAGGTAATTTTAACCTTCTTACTTGCCCTGTGTAATCAAGATAGATAACTTGTGCTTAAACCGTTATGTTGTCAAATTCTATAGAAATATAGGGTCTCAATATAATTGGTATCTATTTAGCTTCTATCTCTTTTGTGGATGTCTGGTAGTATGGTACTCGTGCAACGAAAGTTGGCGTTTATCAGTTTCGTGTTGTCTGATTAGTGTCATCACCATTGCATGCTAAGGTTAAGAACAATAAGGCTATTGAATGAAATATTTATGAAGTTAGAATCTCATGTTTGTCATATATATTAATTTAATCAATCTTATTCTTTTAGTTATAATTGTTAGTTTAATTCTTAGTTATAAACAACCTCAATTTGTTATCGTCTTAGCATTGAATAATAACCATACATTATTGTTTAAGTGCGTGAATTAATTAGTTAATCGATACAGTCTCTGTGGGAACGAACTAGAAAAGATTTTATACTACTTGCGAACTCGTATACTTGCGTGTATTATTAGCGCGTGTTTAGCAACTAACATTCACCTTGGCTATAAATACATGGTCTTGCTGAATGTAAAACTTGCACCAAGCATTTCTAATATATGCTCTCTACCTCCCTCCGATTATCATTCTTTCCTTCTCAGATTTAGTAGCCCCTTCTAATATTATTAAAACTAGTATATTACAACACTCCTGTCTTTTTTTATCATGTTTTAATTTTTGATGGTTAAGTTGAACAAATTTTAACAAAAATTTATGTATATTATATAATTAATTTTTTTTTAAAATTATATCATTAAAAATTACTCGCTCCATCGCACTCATTTATTTACATACTCATTCCTCATATTTAACACGCATTTTAATGCTGGTATAAAGTGTAGTTCTATAATTTATTTTTAAAATATTCTTTTCCATATAGAAGTTTAAAGAATATATTTTTATTTTGAAAAAATATTTAAATTATTTAGGGAACCATACTCTACGGAAGCTTTAAAATATATGTCGATCACCCGTCCCCCAATATAAAGATCATGAAGGAACAGAGGGAATACAATAATTTATTTTACTATATAATTTTTGGCTTTTTTAAATCAATAAATGAAATTTTTTAATATTTGATTAAAATTTAATCAATTTAACTATTAAAAATAAAAAATGACAAATAAAAAGGGACGAATGTTATATGAAAGAGGCATTAAATTAGATATGGAAAATCATTCCACATGAAATCTCTCTTGCTTATTTCTATAGAATGTCGAAAATTTGAAACTTGTCAAAAATAAATTGGGCACGCGAGTCTGTAATCAACGGTAAAAAACAACCAAATGACACATGATTTCTGAAAATGGATGGAAATTTTATCGACCCGACGGATATCCGATCCATTCCGAACCGTTTAGATTTATCCGGAGTCGATTTTTTTGATTTAGATCCAGATCTAGATATTATTTTTAAATCCGAAAGAGTTTGAATCTGGATTTGGATCTTAAGTATACCAAACTGATACCCGACCTGAAACCCGAAAGTTCCAAATCCGATCCGAACCCGAAACCCGAAAAAAAATCCGAAGGCATGTTCTTATCTTACATAATTTATAACAATAATACATGATTTATATACATTAAATATTTAAATCTAATTTTTATAACTAGGACGTTAGATTATTACTAGTAATTAAATTTATTATATTTGACACTTATATTGAATTAAATAAATATACAAAGTAATATTTTTTCAGTTAAACAAAGGCACACACATGAGTGAGTCGAACTTTTAACGGAAAGTAAGAACTCAACTACTGCAACAAAAGTTGACAATATATAAATCACTACTTTTATATTCTTAACATTTAAAAAATATGTAACCTACAATTATTTGTATAGTAATATAAAAAAAATTATTTGATTACTTTTAAAGTATCTGATTTTAACCCGAAATCGACTCGAAACCCGAAAAATCTCGATAGATCAAATTTGGATCTTTGTTTTCAATGTCTGGACCCGAACTGAACCGAAATATAACAGATCGGATTTGGATCTTACAAAACCTGATCCGACCTGTTGCCATATGAACTTGTTAATAATCGTTATCCTAGCGTGATAAATTTCACAAATTAAATATATAAACAATACCAACCATTATATATAATTTTAAGAATATAATATTTAAATTAATTTGCAAGTAATATTTTTCACATATCCTTTACTAATAACTTTATAAAATCAACAACAGTAAAAGAATATCAAGCTAACCACATCTGTTAATCGGCCAAAATATACATTTTGGTAAAACGAACACATACAGATTTTGATATCTCTTTGTTTTCATGCCGCTCAATAATAAAGAGAAATAATTTTATTGCGTTAAATGTATATATATCGACCTCAAACTCCATCATTTATTATTGTTGTAGTCGGAGCCGGAGCCGGATTATTTATTGTTTGTTCTGCACTTGGATGTTGATGGTGAACATGATGATCTATACCATATCGATCATGTGATGGAACAATGTCATGGGACGGGTCAGTCTCACTAGGAGGGGCAGTCGGACTGGGCGGTTCAGCCTGAGGTGGTGGATCCACATGAGGGTTCAGATCAGGGTCATGTCTGTGATTGGCCTCCACTGGAGTATAATCTTTCGTATTCTCAACATTCATTCTCCGTGTCACCTCCATTTCTTCTTCTACTTCCAACAATTTCCTGCCACCTATATGATGTTTAAACATGAACACAAAAACTTGAAACATGAACCTCAATACACCAAAAAAATGTAGTAGTGATTTGTGTGTGTGTATTTTATTACCTGCGACAGTGGAGAGAAGGACATAAGAATGAATTAGTAAGACTGTGAAAAGTAATGTTGCGCATGTTTTTTGATCCATGTCTAGACCTTGTGTTCAGACCCTAGAAGGAGATTGAATAACGTGGGTGTGAATGAGATCGTAAAAAATTTATTTGGATATGCTCTTTATATACACAAAAATATAGCATAAAATATAATATGTTACTGCCTACTAATTTCAATTGCATTTATTTTATCCACCGTTGTCTGATGTAGATAACAAATATATCTTTGACATTTTGTTCAAAATGCATTTATAGACGACCAATGTGATTAAATAACTTATTTTTGCAGTGTTGGTCAAATTCTAGTTAGTAGTATGGTGGCTTAGATATATTATTAAATATTTTAATGTATAAATTGAGTTACCAGTTAGATTCATTTTATTAATTATCAATTACAGTTAAACCTGGATAAAATAATAATCGATAAAGTAATAATCTCTCTAATATAATATATTTTTCGTTTCCAACGTAATGGACATATTATATTTTTACTTCTGATAAAGTAATTTTTTTCTTGCTCTCAGCCATATTAATTTAAAAGGTTTAATTGTATATGGCATATATATCTATTTACAATCAATTGAATAAATTCATTTTCAAATTAAAAAAATTCAATTTCTTATCGATTAGAAGTTGTGAGCGTCTCGAAATAATAAATATCGCAGTTCAAATATTCAATATTACGAAAAGTAGTTGGCAACAGTAGCAGCTAACAGGTACGAAACTGCAATAAATGCAATCAAAAAATATAAAAGATGATTGTATGGAGTTTAGTTGGTTAAGTGGTACAGTATATTTCAATTTCAATTGCATTAAAAGTCAAATATCTGGGCGTTGGATGACTGTTGTTGAAAGTTGCAGATCTTGTATTAAATATTCAAATACTCTTGATGGATGTTTTTAATGCAGGTAAAGTTGTTAGCCGTGCTTTTTTCTCAATAATATGAAATCTTATTTTCTATATAGGAGAGTTTGAACCATACTTACAACTTTATCAAATAATTTTTTCAACTATTTTTGGGATTCACCAATGCAAAATTAGATTACAAAACTCTAAAAAAATTATCAAGTTAGTATGATTCTCTTAATGATATCAATATAAAACTATTTTATGTACTTCAATACAAGTATAATTATTGTCCAACTCAAATTATACATTTGTTCTTTTTCAAAAAATTGTAAAAATGTTTTTTTAATAAACTGAAAAATGATATAAATAAGTGTTCGGTATAAATTATGTGTATTCAATAAAATTTAATTTATTATTTAATAATTGATACTGAAACTAAGTTGTACATATACTTAAATAATTTAAAATAGAACACAACCTGATATATATATATATATATAAATATATATCGTTATATATAATCTATTTTATATTTATGCAATTAAAAATTACAATGTGAATTTTTATAAATGTTCAATTCAACTCTAAGAACATATTTCTTGTTTATAAGATTTATGTGAATGTTCTTGTCTTTTGTTTATGACATATATCAACTTTTATACAATATTACAAGAGCTATTAAGGAGGTTTGTGATAACAATAAAAAGATAATTATCAAATATATTTCCTGATTATTCGTTCAAATCTAAAAATTTATTAAAAATTATAACAACTTTCTCTTCAAAATATGATTTGCGATATCATACGGTTTCCACTTATACCCGAGTTAGAACTTGTAAATCTTGAACGCCCATTTTGCGTAATAAAAACTTGAGGTTTTCTTTTCAGAACTTTATTGAAAGTGTTTGTCAACTGGTTGTTAAAATATATATAGATACTATTACGCATTCTTAATTATATCTTGAATGACATTCCATTTTTATATATTTTGTCATTTCGTGAAATACTGACTTATGTGCTATATATAGCTTTATATAAGGTATATTAACTATCAAGGTAGAAACTCATTCTTAGTCATGATTTTTCGGATTGTTGTTATAGTCGTTCTAATTCACACGTAATAACAACCATTGACCGGCATTCCACTTCAGTCAAAGAACGTCAAAATATTGATTATTTTATCATTTTTAAAGCAACGTGAGATTGTTGAGAATAGTCAAATAACCACAAAATAACCAGTTAACGACCTTGTATTGATACAGAAACTTGCTCAATCTGAATCATGCTAACCTTTTACAAACTTAAATCACTATCAGATCTGAATAAATTTCCTTGACTTAAATCTTTCTATAAATTTAATACAATTTGCAATGTCACATTCCGGCATACAACTCACTATTGTTGCATAAATCGACACAAAATATGAACACAATATGTCAGAACTAGACGAGTTACACTAAAATATATAAGTCGTTAATCAACTTTCTATATTGTTCTAAATTACTCAAAAAATTCTTCATTTGCAAACGTCAATTTTGTTTTTTTAATTGAAAATTTGTTGATTTATCTCTTAGCATTCATGTTTCAAAATGACGTGTAAAGTAAATTTCTTGCATATAACATTTTTTTGCTTTGCATGTTATGAGTAATCTCTAATTCAAATAAATATTTTAACACTTTCGAATCTTTCATTTGATTTGGTTCCAAAATAATCCTTAATCATTGACATCTTCATCGAATTATTGCTTGCAATTATCATATAATCAACATTTAATAAAATATTAATTTATATCTTTTTTCAGTGAAAGCAAATATTTAATAGAACGCTCTCTCTTCCTGAGAGCTTCTCTCTTTATTTGAGAATTCATCTTCCAAAATGAAAAACCCTTAATCCTCATGATTATAGATATCTCACTAATTCATATTATATAATCAATCATACAATATCTATAAATGTTATATACCTCTCTTTAGTAATCAATTGTATATATTTTATTTTTGTATGAAGTTGAAAGAATTCCCTCAAATCCTATTTTTAAAACTTTGCTTTATATGTAATATTTAGGTAAAATATAAATCTATTAATAAACAGGGTATCGTAATTGTCATCAAAATACATGAAAGATAAAAAACCCTTCCACTATTTATCAATGGGATCGTACACATTTTCTTTTTAAGTTTAGTAGTGTGAAAGATAAAAAAATTCATCTTACAAAGGTACAGTTTAATAGTTCTCTGCAAAATACACCTTATCAACATTGGGACTACGTGATTTTCTTTTTGGAGCTGAGATCATAAGGATTTATCATATCAAAAAGCTATTATTATATGTAGTTATACTGTGTCATAATACAACTGTGACCATGTACGATTTTTCAAAATAACATGGTGTCTTGCTCTAGATGTTAATAAAGTTTTTTTCTAAGTGGGTTAAAAGGTGCTGCAAAGCCCACTACATAGAAATACATGCATAAATGCAGTTTAATATCCACGTATAATCAAAATATACAACAAGATACTCAAATGAATTTTATTTTTCCATACTTGTGGTTTGTATGGAGAAGACAAAATTATGTGAAGATGAGTTTGCAATATTTGGAGATTGATTCCGTTGTGATCCACTTGTGCGTGTTGACTGCGACGTTGCTTTCTTATTACTATTTCAAAAAATTGTATTAACATTTGGACTATAAATCATGAGCTTCAAATCTAATAAAGCATAAATAATAATCAAAATTTATTTGAAGTAAATGGTAAGACGATATAAATCATATAAGAATTACCATCTTGTCTTATACTTGAAGTTGTGTTAGTTGATCGACCACATAACGGGTAGTTCATACAAGAGTATTTCCTTCAACAACAAAAATTATTTATGAACTTGTATGTTTAGATGAAGTGGGATTGGATGCATTTACTTATTAAATTAAGATCTGGCACATTATTTCTTAAAACTTTTTAATGTTCAACTAACTAAATTTTATCAAAACTACAAATCCTCAATGCAAGAATCTGGTGTTTGCAGAACACAATCATTTTTATCCTCAAAACCTAACACATCTTCTATTGAACATATTCATTCAAAAACCGAGTTTAAAAAAGAACAAGCCGGTAGCTATAGTTGTTAATAAAGTTCTAAAAGAGAAATCTGCTCTAGACTCTGTTATTCCCAGTGGACTAACAATGAGATTTACAGAAGGGGAGTTGAATGTAAATCTCAAAACTTTTTCAAGTTTTGAGCAGTTTCTAAGGCTAAGTGTTTTTGAGAACAAGTGTGTGAATTGCTTGAAGCTAATACAGACAGATATATATATTCAAACACAAATGTAAAGAACACAAAGAACTTAAAAACTTTTCTGGTGGATTTATTGTTCCACCAGAGATGTGTTATTTCAGAAAATCTGTGATTCAAAGAATTAAATCACAGTTGCTTCCTAGTACAAACTAGATGATTTTCTCTCTGGATATTTCTAAACAGCTCAGGAAAATTCTTATCTAATTACTAGCTGCTACTTGGTTTATATATCACCAAGTTTACAAGTGAAGACAAAACTGTAAAATACAATTAAAAAGATTCTTCACATGTTTCTTCTTCATTTCTCTATCAAATGCAATTTAGGCTTGGCTGTAGATCTTTGAATACTTCCTTGTTTGCATCAGAATGGAAATGCTGCATTTTCTTGATTCCTCCTAGAGGCTTCCACATTCCAGTTTGTCTCTGTCAACCCATGTGCCTCTGTCAGCTTGTGAATTGTCACTATCAACTGCTAATGAACTAAGCATCCGTTGAAGTTTTCATCCGTTGATGCCTTATCCGTTGAGGCTTTATCCGTTGAAGCTTTATTCGTTGATGCATTATCAGTTGAAGTCTTTATCCGTTGAAGCACTCATCTGTTGATGGATATTATCCGTTAAAGCATTAGAGACATCCGTTGAAGCTTTGTTTCTTATCCGTTGAAGGTCTTCAATATCAGTTGATACTTCTTCACTTATACAAAATTACAAGGCATGAAATATTTACAATTAGCCCTTCTATTTGCATATCCACTAGTAGTCAACATGACTGATAATTTCCTACAACATCTAAGAATTACAACTTGAATCCAGAGAATAAAATGTGCTACAATACTAAACTTATTGCTAAGTAAAGCTACTCCTTCAACGGATAGCCAAGATGGTCTTATCCGTTGAGGCTACAAATACTAGATTTCTACTTAAGTGTTTTGTTTAACTTATCATCAAACTAATACACATATTCCTAACAATCTCCCCCTATTTATGCCTACTAGAACTGTAGGCATAAATTTGGATTTAGCTTGATGATAACAAAACACTTGACAAATATATAAACTGTAATAAAGCAGAAATTCAAAAGTGCTACAAAAATGTGTATGCTGAGATGGAATTGAAGAATTACATTGTTTCCAAGGATGCTCCTTTAGCCTGAGCAGATTAGTTTCTTTTCCTTTGATTCCTTGTTTTCTTTCCTAGCCTCCTGTCATTCTCCTCTATTTGAAGTTGAAGTTGTCTGTAGAATTCAGCTTCATCTTCTTCATTGATGTCCAACTTAGATTGCATATCCTTGAGAGTTTCATTACTAGCAATCTTGAGCTGATCTTCAATTCTGAAAAATCTTCTGACTCCTTTGTTGTCTCTGAACTCCATCAACCAATGAGGTGATTTGTGAACTGTAATTCCTCTTTCTTGAATGAGTAATGTTCTAGGCAAAGTATTGGGCTTCCTCCAGGTTTTCCTTATATTGGCAATCTTGTTGAGAATCTCAGTCTTGGCAGTCCTGGTAAAGCCAGAATCCCTTTGTATGGCTGAGTAGACTCTAATCAAGGTAGAGTAGCCTTCATTCAGAATTCTGTAAAGAGGCCAGGTTCTTTCCCCATCTCCTTACTTCCTCCAGCTCATCCAGATAGAGTTCAATGTCTGAAAATTCTTTTATGTCACAGATGTGAACATAATCATCCTTAGAGGCTTGAGGCTTAGGCTTAGGCTTCTGTGTGAATTTGATTGAGGCTTTAGAGGGTGTTGATTTGATTCTTCTTTTCTGCTTCTTTGATGGTGAAGAAGAGGTTAAGAAGGTGGGCAATTTGATGGTGTCCTAATCAATTGGTTCCTCCTTGAGAATGATTGTTTCACCATGAATGTTCATGAAGGGGTCAGGCATAATGGGTTCAGGAATAGAGGGTAGTGGTTTGGATTTTGATTGGGTTTCTTCAGTCTTATCTACCATCTTTCTCTTTGCATTGGCCTTCTTTCTGTTCCCTTTCTGCCATTCTTCTCTTTCCTTACTTCTCTCTTCCATATCAGTATCAACCATGTCCCCCATAGCTTCATCTTCACTTTTGTCTTCAATTTCTTTTTGTTCTTCAGCCTGACTTGACTTTAGCTGTTTTTCAAGCTTTGCTTGTGCTCTTTTGTCAGCCTTTAGCTATTTGGCTTCTTCCTTCAACCTTCTGGTTTCTTCCCTCTTGGCTATTGAGAATTTGGGATGTCCTTGCATCACACATATGCTATTTCCCTCTCTGAAGATAATAGCCATGTTCCTCCTTACAGCCACATCCATGGTCTCTTTGAGCTTTGTGATACTTCTACCCAAAAGCATCTCCTCATCAGCCTTTGGAAGAGGAAAATCCACTTCTTTCAGAGGATTCTTTGTAGAGTCCTTAATGGATCTGTTGTTGGGCTTGAGAACCATAGGTTTCAGATCCTTGGAAGAAGTCTCTCCAACCTTATTCCTCCCTACTGGCTTGAGCTCCGTAATAATTGATTCCACTTTTGTGCTATGCTTCACAGATTGTGATTGAGAAGTTGTAGAACCAAAAATTTGTTGCATCTTTTCATCAATCTTCTTCCTTTGCTCTTTGACTTGCAATTCAGCTGCTGCTATCGGGATTAGATCAATTCCATCAAGCTTTCCTTTGATTTGAATAATTGGAGAAGTGGTGATGACAGGAACTAGCACTTGAGATATTTGAACTGTTGTTGATGGTTCTCCTTCCCCTTCCCCTTTATTCTCCCCCTTTTTGTTATCATCAAGGGTAGGGGTCAATCCTTGTGCATTTGCCACCTGCATGAATAGATTTGTTTGAGTTTGTTGATTCTGAAGAATGATGACCATAGAGTCTTTAATGATCTGAACTCTGGTTTCCAATCTGGCCAGCCTCTTGTCAGCATCAGGTTCTTTCCTCAGTCTCCCCAACAAATCTTGCATAGTACCATAAGGTATGACTGAATCCAACTTCTCAGCATTGTAGGATTTTAGATCAGCAATATCCTGCTTGAGCTCATCCACACTTAGATTCTGTTTGAAATGCTGCAACTGCAAGAGATGCAGAGATTCCAGATGAGCTTGAAGAATTGCCTTGGTACCAGCATCTGTAGTCTCCTGAAGGGCCTTTTGAATTGTCATGACTTGTCTGACTAAAGTGACACCAAACTCTCCTGGTGTTGATGCTTTTGCCCATGCCCATTCAGGAAGATCTGGAACAGAACTTGGGCCTGCTACTCCCCCTAAGTTCATGCTCTCATCCAAAGAATCAGAGTCATCATCATTAGAATTTACTCCAAATTCTTCAGATGGCTCACCGGCTTGAGAAGGCAGCTTGTTAACAGCAGCTTTGTCTCTGAGAAGAGATTCTGAAGTGTGTACAATGTTTAATGTCTGTTCTGCCTCCACATTGCCCTGAGCAGCCAATAATTGATAGGCTGAAACAGGATGAGTAAAAGTGTCAGCATCCAAGGAAATGTTATCAATTACAGCTTTGTAATGTTGCTGAAATTGTCTTTCCTTTTCTGCATTATCCACTTTCATTGACTCACTAGCAATGGCTGGATCCACCCTTATAGCTTCTATACCTACCTTTCTCTCATTTTCTCTATTTTCTTGCATCAGGGGCTCCCCCTGGCTCACACACACCCTCACACCCTCACCCTCACCTTCTAAGGTGGAACTCCCCTAACTCACTTTTGCCATGCTGGAAGAAATAGCATGTATATGGTGACTCTCAACCTCTCCTTTTGCCTGGGAGCAACCCAGCCTCTCACTCAAAAGATCACTCCCTTCCCTCAAACCTATGAGTGATTGTACAGTAACCATGTCCTCTACAGTTGGAATTGTTTCTGTTATGTGTGTAGAGACCATCAACGGATAGGGAGTATTTGTTGAAGTGGAAATTGATGGTATCAACATATAACTGCTGTTAAGCTTATCCGTTGAAGAACAACCACTTGTCAACGGATGAGAGATATCCGTTGAAGAAGGAAAAGATGTAGATATTGAAAGTGACACAATTGTTGAATCTGTGTGAATTGATTTTAAGTGAGGTAACGCAGATTCTTCAACTACATTTGAAAGAATTGGCTGATGATCCAACAAATCATCTAAAAGATGATGATCATCAGGTTTTGAGTGGGGCTCCTCCCTTAGTTTTAATGAGGGAGAATCAGGAATTGATGTGAATATCATATCCACATCCAGAGAGGGTGATGGAGAGTTTGATGATTGGTGTGTTTCTATTATGAGAGAATGGGGCTGTGACTCCACATTTTCTGGAATCACATCAAGCTGAATTTGAGAAGGCACAGATACAGGTGGATGTATCTGTGCTGTGTGTGCCCCTTGTGTGGAAACTAGGGTGTTGGCCTTCTTCTTCCTTGAAAAGGCTTTAATTGGTGAATGTGTGGCTTTAGTGTCCCTCCCTCTTTTGGTCTGTGTCCTTGGTTGGGGACTATTTTCAATAGTTACATCCTTTTGGGAGGATGCAACTAGGGATGTGTTAGACTCCTTTTGAACCACCACAGTCTTTTGAGAGACTGTGGCTTGGCTGGCTTGGGTACCAATCACCTCTCCCACCTTATCCTGGGGGGTTTCTTGATGTTCACCCCTCCCCTCACCACTCACACCCTGTTCACTCCCTTCAGGGTTTATGGTAGTTGTTACAACTGTTGTCTTTTGAGAAACAACAGAGGTAGTTTTCTTTAACTTGAGTTTTGAAACTTTAGTTTTGGTGGCTTTGGTAGGAACCTGTTTGGACAAAGACACAGATTCCATGGCCACACTAGAAGGCAAAGAAACAATGGGGTTGGAAATAGTAGGAGTTATAGAAGTGTTTACCTCACTTACCTGTGGTGCATTCATGATTGGCAAATATACCAATGGCACCTGGCTGTTGAGGTTCATTCTCAAAAGGTCTGCAAGGACCCTTTTCTCTTGTGCCCAGCATTTGAGTTTATTATTCTCATTTGATATAACCAATCCTTCAGCATCATGGTTAGCCAATAACATAAAAAATCTAGCATAGTAGATGTTATGTGGTCTATTAGCTTTGTTACCTAATCTGGAACCTAATTCTAGCATGACACAGTTGCTAAAATTAAAGTACCTATCAGAAACTAGCATATAAAGCATATTAACAAGAGATGAAGTTATGGCATCAAAATTGCTAATCTTCCCAGAGAAAACCTTAATAAAGGCATCTCCAAGAAAACTCCATTCTTTCCTAAGGCCTTTCCTTCTAATGCTACCTAAACTAGCAGAATCAAAAGCATAGCCTATGGAATCTAACATAGCAGATACATCTTTATCAGTGTGTGGTGTTATGGCATTATTCTCAGGCAACTTAAAGCAAGACTGTATATCATCACAGTTAATGCAATAATCCTTACCTTTGAGAGAGAAGGCAATAGTCATATCTTTGGAGTTGAACTTTGCAGTTGTCCGAATCTCCTCAATCACCTCACAGTAGATGGTTGGGGCTTCCAGCATTGCATAGCTTAGTTTGCAGTTTTTGATGAAGTCCATCATCTTGTGATAATCAGAATGGGCTTCATTCTTTTCAACCACGGCTACGAAATTATTCTTTTCATAAACAAATCATGTTTGAGACATAATTTTGACTACTGTGCCATTGTTGTGAGTAGAGGTTGCAGAGAAAAACTTGAGAATTTTGGGAGAGAAGGAGAATGAAAATTGCAAGAAAGCGTAAAGTGAAAATAAGAGTTCAATGGGCTTTTATACTTTCTTGAATTAAAACGTAAATAAAATGATACTTTTAAGTAAATTACAGCCGTTCAAGAATAAATAAAACTGTAGAAATTCTAAACTGCCTTTAAAACAAATACATACAACAGTGTATATCTGTATCAACGGTTAAGTAAAGAAATCAACGGCTGTGACTTATTGAAAGTAACTGATGTGACACTTCAACGGATAAGGTAAATAGTTATTCGTTGATGACCAACACCATTTTATCCGTTGAGGGATAAAATTACCAGAAATGTATTTGTCTTTCAATGGATAATGAACATCCGTTGATAGAACAATTTTGGCTTTCAACGGATAGGGAATATCCGTTGATAGGATAGGTCTTTCTTAAAGCCAACTTTGTTCTTGCAGCAAATTCATTTCAGGCTTCAATGCAGATTATATAGAGGACATAAATTTATGAATAATTAAGCATACCTAGCTTACTTACTAATCTTGTGAATGTTGATTCATCAAGTGGCTTGGTAAATATGTCTGCAATCTGCTTTTCACTTGGAACAAAATGAAGTTCCACTGTACCTTTCATCACATGTTCCCTAATGAAGTGGTACTTGATATCAATGTGCTTGGTTCTTGAGTGCTGCACTGGATTTTCAGTAATGGCAATGGCACTTGTATTGTCACAGAATATTGGAATTTTGTCAACAGTCAAACCATAGTCAAATAGTTGATTCCTCATCCATAGTATCTGTGCACAGCAACTACCAGCAGCAATGTACTCAGCTTCAGCTGTTGATGTAGAAACAGAATTTTGCTTCTTACTGAACCATGACACAAGCTTGTTCCCTAAAAATTGACAGGTGCCAGTTGTGCTTTTCCTGTCTATTTTACAGCCTGCATAATCTGCATCTGAGTAGCCAATTAGATCAAAACCAGACTCTCTAGGGTACCAAATTCCTAGATTTGGAGTCCCTTTGAGATATCTGAAGATTCTTTTAATAGCCACTAAGTGAGATTCTTTAGGGTCAGCTTGAAATCTAGCACAGAGACATGTAGAAAACATTATATCAGGTCTACTAGCAGTTAAATATAAAAGTGAGCCAACCATGCCTCTATAACTTGAAATATCCACAGACTTTTCAGCCTTGTTTAATTCAAGCTTGGTGGCAGTGGTCATGGGAGTTTTTGCAGATGAACAATCCATTAAGTCAAACTTTTTTAAAAGATCATAAATATATTTAGTTTGACTAATGAAAATTCCATCACTAACTTGTTTAACTTGTAAACCAAGAAAATAAGTTAGCTCTCCCATCATGCTCATTTCATATTTACTTTGCATTAACTTAGCAAACTTTTTACAAAGCTTATCATCTGTAGATCCAAATATAATATCATCTACATAAATTTGAACAAGTATTTTAGAGCCATTAACATTTCTAAAGAAGAGAGTTTTGTCAACAGTACCTCTTGTGAAGTGATTATCTAGAAGGAATTTTGACAAAGTCTCATACCAGGCTCTAGGTGCTTGCTTTAGTCCATAGAGTGCTTTCAACAGATAATACACATAGTCTGGAAAGTTTGGATCTTCAAATCCTGGAGGTTGGCTTACATAAACTTTTTCCTCCAATTCCCCATTTAGAAATGCACTCTTGACATCCATTTGATAGACTTTGAAATTGCCATGAGCTGCATAGGCTAGAAAGATTCTGATGGCCTCAAGTCTGGCAACTGGAGCAAATGTTTCATCAAAATCTATTCCTTCTTGTTGAGAATAGCCTTTAGCAACCAATCTGGCTTTATTCCTTATGACAATGTCATTTTCATCCATCTTGTTTCTGAATACCCATTTTATGTCAATAGAACTCTTGTTCTTTGGCTTGGGTACCAGCTTCCATACTTTGTTCCTTTCAAATTGGTTTAGCTCCTCTTGCATTGCTAAAATCCAATCTGGATCCAATAGAGCTTCTTCCACTCTCTTAGGTTCCTCCTGTGATAGAAAGCTACTATACAGACATTCATCTTGAGTAGCCCTTCTAGTTTGCACTTTAGATGTAGCATCACCAATGATCAGTTCAAAAGGGTGACTCTTGGTCCATTTCCTTTGAGGTGGTAGATTAGCTCTAGATGAGGTTGCCTCAGTATTGTCATGATGTGAGATAGAATGTTGATTGGTTGAAACTCCCCCTGAATTGTTGATCCTTTGAAAGGAATTGGGAGCTCTATCAACTGATGAAGTGAATTGATTATCCGTTGACAGACTGTGATCAACGGATGCTTCAATATGAACTTCAACGGATGATGCACTTTGTCTTTCAACGGATGCTGCATTGCTTCTTTCAACGGAAGCTGAATTATGACTTTCAACGGATGCAGCATTCTGTGCATTATCCAAAGGCAGATTCTGAATTCTTCTTGAGATGCCTTCTTCATCATTCTCATCTTCACTATCATCACAATATATCTCAATGTTGTCAAATTTGAGTCCTTCATGATGTCCCTCATCTGTTAGTCCATCAATCTTTTTATCATCAAACACAACATGCACAGATTCCATGACAATGTTGGTTCTTAGATTGTAGACCCTATAAGATTTTCCAGCAGAATAACCAACAAATATTCCTTCATTAGCCTTTGCATCAAACTTCTCTTTGTGATCAGATTGATTCCTTAAGATGTAACATTTACAACCAAAGACATGCACAAAGTTTAAAGTTGGTTTTCTTCTCTTGAATAATTGATAGGGAGTCATGCCTTTTGCTTGATTGATTAGAGAAATATTCTGAGTGTAACATGCACAGTTAACAGTCTTAGCCCAAAAGTAAGTTGGGAGTTTTGACTCTTCAAGCATTGTCCTTGCAGCCTCAATTAGTGATATGTTCTTCCTTTCCACCACACCATTTTGTTGTGGGGTCCTTGGAGCTGAGAACTCATGCATGATCCCATTTTCTTCACAGAACAACTTCATGGTTGAATTTTTGAACTCAGTTCCATTGTCACTCCTAATATTCCTTACTTTGAAATCAGGATGATTGTTGACTTGCTTGATATGATTGATAATGATTTCACTAGCTTCATCCTTTGATCCAAGAAAATAGACCCATGAAAACTTTGAGAAATCATCTACAATCACTAGGCAATATCTTTTCCTTGAAATTGACAATACATTGACTGGTCCAAAAAGATCCATGTGTAGCAGTTGTAATGGTTCATCAATTGCAGATTCAAGCTTCTTACTGAATGATACTTTCTTTTGCTTTCCTTTCTGACAAGCATCACACAGTCCATCCCTTGTGAATTCCACTAGAGGCATTCCTCTAACTAAGTCCTTTTTGACTAGATCATTCATTGTCTTGAAATTCAAATGGGACAGCTTCTTGTGCTATAGCCAACTTTCAACTGCACTTGCTTTGCTGAAAAGACAAGTAATGGATTCTGCATCTGTAGAGTTGAAGTCAGCTAGGTACACATTTCCTTTTCTAACTCCAGTTAGAACCACTTTATTGTCCTTCTTACTTGTGACAATACAGGCTTCAGAATTGAAGAAAACAGTATTCCCTCTGTCACATAGTTGACTGATGCTCAATAAGTTGTGTTTGAGACCATCAACCAATGCAACTTCATCAATGATGACATTTTCTTTTGAAATCAAGCCATATCCCATAGTGAATCCCTTGATGTCATCTCCAAAGGTTATGCTAGGGCCAGCTCTCTCCTTAAACTCTGTGAGCAGGGTGAAATCTCCTGTCATGTGTCTTGAACAGCCACTGTCCAAGTACCATAGATTCCTTCTTTTTCCCTGCACACAACAAAATCAATCAAGTTGATTTTGGTACCCAAGTTTCCTTGGGTCCAGCCTTGTTAGTCTTTTTCCTAGACTTCATTCCTCCTGCATCTTTTGACTTAGGTAACTTTGGGTCAACCTTGATCTCAGATGTGGTTGGTTGAAGTGTAGGGTTAGTCACAGAATCACTTAGCACATTTGATTGAATTTGATAAGGCATGGATTGTGCAAATATGTTATTCCACATAGGCATATTGTATGGCATTTGAGGCAAACTAAATGCAATAAAATAAGGATTATTAATATATGGCATGTTAGCAAAATGTACATGGGAATTCTGATGAGACATAACAGGCATAGCATGCAGAGGTGACATAGACATGTTAGGCATGGAGGGATTTGAAGGCATGGGAGCATTTTTAACAGATTTGCAATTATCAGATAGGTGATTAACACTTTTACAATGCACACAGCTTTTTCTAGGAGCATACCTATCAGGTGTGTAATTGTTATGTTTATTAATCCCTACCTTCCCATTTCTTTTAGATTTTCTTTTAATTTCCTTCTTATCCTCAACCAACTTAAGCCTATTTTTCAGCTGATCCAAAGTCATGTGTCCTATATTCACCTTACTGGCATTTTTGGATGTGCTAGCTCCTTCTTTGACAAAGTTTTTGAGAGTAGAATCATTCTTCTTATTAAGGTTTTTATTTTTAAAATTACTTGCCTGTTTTAATTGATGAGCCTTCAACGGATGCTCCTTTTCTTCCTTCAACGGATAACTTTCATCATCCGTTGATTCCACATCCATTGACAATCCATCAATTAATTCTAACTCCTTTTTGTTTTTCTTTCAGGCATCCTCACAGAATGATTCAATTCCCTGAACCTTGGCAATTTGAACACTAACATCCCTAGATGTTTTCCAGGCCTTGATTACCTCTTGCTCACTTTCTAACTGTTTAGAAAGAATTTCTACTTTCTTAACAGCTTCTTCTAGTTCACTCTCAACAGTCAAGCATTTAAGTTTAATCTTTTCAAGCTCAATTACCTGATTCTCTAACACAGCATTCCTATCACTTAAAAACACATTATTCTCTTTTATCCTAGTGTTTTCTTTAGCTAGTGATTTAAGGGAAACACGCAAATGATATAATTCATTGGACATATCATTTATGGCTTCATTGCATTCATGTTTAGAAAGCTAAGAGAGATCAGTAGTAATTACCTGGTTGCTTGATGAACTAGTTTCATTTTCATCAGAATTAGCCATCAGGGCTAGGTTGACATATTCCACATCATCATCTTCATTGACCCCATCTGCTGCCCAATCATCTTGAGTGAGAAAAGCTCTTTCCTTTTGTTTAAGCAAATCAAAATACTTCTTTTTGTAATCAACTTGCTCAAATTTCTTTTTATCAGAAGTTGGCTTCCTACACTCACTTGCAAAGTGTCCACTAATGTCACAGTTGTAACATTTGAACTTTGATTTGTCCACCATGTTTTTGTTTGGCTTAGTGAATTTTGTATTTTTCTTGAACTTCATCTTTGCAAACCTCCTGGACAGAAAGGCCAGATGTTCATCAATATCATCAGAGTCATCCTGACTGGAATTGTCTTCATCCTCAGCTACTTGCTCTTTACCCTTGCTTGATTCTGATTTGCTTGTGCCAATTTTGAGACTTGACATTGTCTTTTCCTCATTCCTGGCTTCAACCTTCTCACTGTCAGCTACAAGTGCAACTGATCCTCCTTTTCTCTTTCCCTTTTCCAACAGCTCATCTTGCTCCATCTCAAGTTATATGTCTTCAAAATTCCATATAATCTTTCAAGTGTGAAGTCCTTATAATCTTGAGAATTTCTTAGAGAAACAGTCATAGGCTTCCATTCCTTTGGTAGAGACCTTAGAAATTTTAAATTGGAGTCCTTGACTTGGTACACTCTCCCATACAGCTTCAATCCATTCAACAGTTTCTGAAATCTGTTGAAGGTATCATTCAATGATTCTCCTTCTTCTAAGTGAAAATATTCATACTGTTGAATGAGAAGCTGCATTTTGTTTTCTCTAACTTGCTCAGTGCCTTCACAGATAAGTTGCACAGTATCCCAAATTTCCTTAGCAGTTTGGCTGTTGATGACATTGTCAAACATATCTTGATCCAGGCCATTAAACAAAATGTTCATGGCTTTCTTGTCCTTGTGGACTTCTTCAATATCTTCAACAGTCCATTCTGCCTTTGGCTTGGGAATAGACTGTCCAACAGCAACTGTTGCAGTAGCAGCTGTGGCCACCTTGTGTGGGATGTGAGGACCATTTTCAATGCAGTTGATGTAGCTTTCATCTTGAGAGAGAAGATGTAAATGCATCTTCACCTTCCAGTGATGATAGTTATCTCTTTCCAGGATTGGAATCTTTACACCAATATCCTTCTTACTCATGATGTTAGCAGAATAGATCTTTAAACTCTTTGTATGTTAAGAGCTTGCTCTGATACCAATTGTTATTCCCAGTGGACTAACAATGAGATTTACAGAAGGGGGTTGAATGTAAATCTCAAAACTTTTTCAAGTTTTGAGCAGTTTCTAAGGCTAAGTGTTTTTGAGAACAAGTGTGTGAATTGCTTGAAGCTAATACAGACAGATATATATTCAAACACAAATGTAAAGAACACAAAGAACTTAAAAACTTTTCTGGTGGATTTTTTGTTCCACCAGAGATGTGTTATTTCAGAAAATTTGTGATTCAAAGAATTAAATCACAGCTGCTTCCTAGTACAAACTAGATGATTTTCTCTCTGGATATTTCTAAACAGCTCAGGAAAATTCTTATCTAATTACTAGCTGCTACTTGGTTTATATATCACCAAGTTTACAAGTGAAGACAAAACTGTAAAATACAATTAAAAAGATTCTTCACATGTTTCTTCTTCATTTCTCTATCAAATGCAATTTAGGCTTGGCTGTAGATCTTTGAATACTACCTTGTTTGCATCAGAATGGAAATGCTGCATTTTCTTGATTCCTCCTAGAGGCTTCCACATTTCAGTTTGTCTCTGTCAACCCATGTGCCTCTGTCAGCTTGTGAATTGTCACTATCAACTGCTAATGAACTAAGCATCCGTTGAAGCTTTCATCCGTTGATGCCTTATCCGTTGAGGCTTTATCCGTTGAAGCTTTATCCGTTGATGCATTATCAGTTGAAGTCTTTATCCGTTGAAGCACTCATCCGTTAATGGATATTATCCGTTGAAGCATTAGAGACATCCGTTGAAGCTTTGTTTCTTATCCGTTGAAGGTCTTCAATATCAGTTGATACTTCTTCACTTATACAAAATTACAAGGCATGAAATATTTACAATTAGCCCTCCTATTTGCATATCCACTAGTAGTCATCATGACTGATAATTTCCTACAACATCTAATAATTACAACTTGAATCCAGAGAATGAAATATGCTACAATACTAAACTTATTTCTAAGTAAAGCTACTCCTTCAACGGATAGCCAAGATGGTCTTATCCGTTGAGGCTACAAACACTAGATTTCTACTTAAGTGTTTTGTTTAACTTATCATCAAACTAATACACATATTCCTAACAGACTCTGATAATGAATTAGTTTAAAATTAGTGAAATATTGTTAAATTAAAAATTGGTTAAAGCATGCCAAATGCATATAGAGAGCATACAACGCACTTTTGCAATATTAAGATCACAAACTCTAAGCTTTCTTGCAGTTTTAATTTTGTTCATGTGAAGATTCAAACAATTTTATCAACATGACAATGCAATTGGATGCTAAAAAGACGTGTTTGAAACAGTTATCGCCTTCGTTTACAGCGATGGATTTTTATTTTCCATGGGAGTTGCAAATTCAATTGAATGTTTAAAGTAGACAGTACATTAACATGTGTAGTCATATATACAAATACTTAATTATGTTCATTACGACATGTGGAAAATGGCGTTTTTGAGTTTTTGGGTTATATTCATCATTTTTTCACCTACCCATTGTTGCTGAATTTTCCGTGCTTGAAACCTTTTTTTTTTTTTTTGAAAAGAATCCAAATATTAAGATATAATACACCGAAATCATAAATTTGAAATATACTGAACATAATAAAAAATCGGGAGATCTTACTCCATCTACAACGCATTAGTGTCTTGGAGACGTGAACATATATTTGGATCATGATTTTCATCATCACGATTGCAAGGATCCCTCATATCAATACAAACATGGATGGTATCAATACATAAAATGATAGAAAACAAAAAAGACAATCCTGTGAATAATGTCTGAGAAGTGAAAGATATATCTCGCAAGGCTGAATCCATATTGCTCCTCTAATAATTTAAAGCATTAACATCTTTTTCATTCAAATTGAGAGCAATCCAGTCCATATGTGCAACACGGAAAAGAAACAGGCCATAACCAAATATGCCTACAGTGATATGACAACATTAAAAAAATTGAATATATTAATAAATTTAATAATCTTGGAGAAGATATTGTTTGATTGGATGATAATATATATCTCTTAAAGTGTACTCCCAAATTTAAAATTTACCCAATGGTTAAATAAATTTATCTGATGGATCTTCCTAACACGTATCTCCCATAAAAATTCTCAAGATCCACGGTCTATCCATTTTTTTGGCCCGTTTATTAATTAAGTTGGATTTTTTTTTAAATTTAAATTAGTTACATAGGGAAACTCGAACTCATTCAAATCTTCCTTAATTTTCTTAAATATATTAAAATTTCAAATTTTAAATTACTTATAGATTGAATGTATGACTTATTCAGAATCATTAATTACAATCAAAAAATTTATTCCAACTAATATAAAATATGCTTCAATACAAATATACATATTTCTTTCTGATAGTCAAGCAAATTTCATATTCAAATTCTAAATTTGAAGTTACGGTCTTTAATTCCTCATCAGTCTCTAATTCAAATTTATCATTATTCTCAAATTGAAATTAATTTTGTAACCGTCAATCTACATATTTCATTCATTTTTTTAGACAAATTATTTCCTGATATGAATTGTGTGATCATTATTGTTATGCAAGACATTCCTGTATATAACAAGACTAAGTAAAATTGACAACCCTAAGTAAGTTGTATTGTAATCTAAGTTTACATTTTGTATTGTAACACTTAAGTCTGTAAAAATGAAAATAGATAAGACTGGAGTATTTTTCTGTAAACAGTTTCAAGCCTAAGAATAAGCTCTGGAAGAAGATCATGAAGATCATGCCTCAGAGAAAGTGTGAAGAAGCTTGGAGTTGAATAAATCTGTTTTGCAAAAAAGTCAAGAAGTCTACAAGTCACAGATAATGTGTTATAGAGAAGTCATTCAACTCTAGAATGACTTCTCGAGAAGTCAAGAAAAGCTACTAAAGAACTCAGAGATATCGACAAGCCAAATTGAAGACATGAAGATTGGAGATATCGACAAGTCATTTCTTCACTAGAGAACTATGAGATATCGATAAGTCAAAATATCACTAGAGATCTCGACAAGCCAAATTCTCTTATAGAGAACTCAGAGACCTCTACAAGTCAAATTTGCAATGGAGTATTAGAGATCTCGATAAGCCAACATACTTATCGAGATATCAAGTTCTCTATAGACCAAACTGGAGATCTCGAGGTAAAATCTCAAAGTACAAAATTACAGACCAGTTCAATATCCAAGATTCACAATCAACAAACAATCCAACCAGCTGGATTGACAAGTCTACAAAAAGGAGCTTGAAGAGTGTGCAAGATCAAGGGTGAAGATTAACTGACAAAGGAAGATCAAAGTTAATATAGTATGCAAAGATATGCTAAGCCAGAAATGGAAGATATACTTTTCCTAAAATGGAAATAACAAGTGACAGTTTACTAAAGCTAATAGCATGTCTTATTATACACTGTGTAAACCAGCAATTAACTAAATTATAAAGTTAACACTGGTCCTTTGTTAGATGTAATAATTTTAGATCAGGAACTCTTGTATTCTCTCAAGAAAGAATCTAAGTTCTTTATCAACAAAGAGCCTAGAAATTTTATAGCAAAACATTCTTAATTTTAATATAAAACTAAGTGAGTTTTCAAAGATCTGTGTTCTTTATTATTATATGTTTAATTTCTGAATGTTTATTACTACACTCTTTGGAAAAAGAAAATATTGTTGTTTATCAGAATGGCCAGCCAATTCACTCTATATTCAGATTCTAAAAAATGGGCCCTTCACTCCTATGGTTGGAGTTGAAGAATCAATAGATGGCAATATGGTCATTCCAGCTCATTTTGCTCTAAAAGATTCTTCTGAGTACACTGAGCCTAAAAAAAGAAAGTTTCCCTGGATAGTGGCTTGCAACTGATATTGATAGATGAAAGGCATATGACATAGCTTATTTATTTATTTGAGGATTTAACTCAACTCAAATAAGAATGTAACAAGTAAATAGTGGATCTACCGTCAAAGAGATCTCTCAAAGTAACATCTGTCAAAGGATTCAGAAACAATGTTCATCTACAGATTTGAGGAATTACTTCACTGGAAGAAGTTCAAGAAATTGATCAAGCCTCAGTGATATAAATCAAGATTGTGGATTTAATCAAGTGACAGAGATCTTGTCAGGGTATCAAATAATTACAGGGATTTAATCTGAAGAAAATCAAGTTATCAAAGTCAAGACATGAAGAAACGTCACGGAAGTTAGTCACTCATGAACCAAACAGTACATCGAGTGTCAACATTGAAGTGGTAGAATTGATTCATAGTTTTCAGTGATTTTCAGAAGATTTTTAGAAGAGTGGTTGTTGTTCAAGAGTAGTATTAATTCTCTATTAATTAATTAAGTCATATAATTTAATTAAGAAAATAAATTATATATTGCAAAGATTAATTTATTGATTAATTAAATTAATTGATTAATTAATTCTGAATTAATATTCTGAATTTTTAGAATTGGTTTTGAATTTATATTCAATATTAATTCAGCATGGCAATCAATTGAACCAGTATGACAATCAATTATCATACCGAAAGTCATACTAGTTCAAATGGATTGTCATACCAAAAGTTCTACCAGCTATGGGATTGTCTTGCTTGTTCAAATGATTGTCTCACTGATTGTCTTGCTAGTTTAACAGATTGTCATGCCGATTGTCTTGCTAGTTCAACAGATTGTCTCACCGATTGTCTTGCCAGTTCATTTGATCTCTGTTGATTGAATTATTAAAAGACAATAGCAGCAGACATTCAACACACAGTGAATACACCTCATCTACTCAAGAACAAAAACAACAGCAGCCGTAGAAGCATATCATCTCTCACTACTGCAAATTCGAGACCATTAATTTCTAGCAATTAAAGTTAAATCTAAACCACTAGAAATCATTCTCTTGTTCTTGTGTAACTATCTAGCGGATCAAAATCCCTAGAACTTAATCTCAAATTGCTTCTAGGATTTGATCCTTTTTATTGCAAAAATAGAAAAAGTTCATGTCGAATCTATTCTAGATTTGTAATAACTTATTTGAGATTAATCCCTTGTAAACGATACCGTTGTTGTAACACCTTTCAAGTTTAATAATAGTTTTATTTAACTTGAATTTTGTTTCAATTTTTTATTCCGCATTAAATTCTATTAAACGGTAAAGTTTGTATTCAACCCGCCTTCTACAAACATATTGGGACCTAACAGAGTCACTTGACAATGTAATATACAACAACATTCTCAACTGTGACACTGCCAAGAAAATATGGGAAAAGATTGAAATACTCTGTGAGGGAACTGAGGAAGTTAGATCTAATCAAAGAAGGATACTGATTTCACAATCTGAAGGTTTCATGGCCAAGCCAAAAGAAAGTATCACTGATGTGTTTGAAAGGTTTAATAAGCTGATAAATGACTTGCAGCTCCATGACAAATACTATGAAGCTGAAGAGGTGAACTTGAAGTTTTTGCTCACACTCCCTGATCATTTGGAACAGAATATCTCAGCAATCAGAGAAGGGAGAGATCTAAGCAGGATAACACTGGAAGTTCTTTATGGAATCTTAAAAACTTATGAATTAGAAATGATTCAAAGAAAATCATTAAGAACTGGTCAAGGGCATGTTGTAGATGGTTCAAGTGCTCTAATTATCTATGAAAACCAGACCTCTAATGATCAGCCAAGATCTCAAACTCCAGTTGCCTCAACAAGTGAGCAAAGAACAAATGATTCACAAGAACATGTCATTCTAGAATTGGAAGAAGATGAGTTCTACACCTTGGATGAACTTGATGAGCTTGATCAGTCAATGGCCTATCTGGCAAGAAAGTTCTCTAACATTAGAGTAAAGAAGCCAAGATTCTTCAAGGGTAAAGAATTATAATTTACAAAGTCAGCATCTGGAAAGGAAAAGGGAAATACACATCTGATAGCAAAAATGGTTACAAAACTGGATTTGTTTACAAATCAAAGATAAGGTGCTTTATTTGTGATGAACTAGGACATTTTGCTACAGAATGCTAAAACCCAAGAAAGCAAAGAAAGATAAAACATATCTTGAACTGGAAGCAAAGTATGAATCTCTTCTAAAGAAAAAGCAAAGCAAATCTTATATTGTAGAGAAAAAAAGTTGGGATGATTCTGATAATGATGAAAGATGAGAAAGTTGGAAATTATGCACTAATGGCCTTGGAGCAAGGAGAGTCATCCTCATCAAAATCACAGGTACCAACTCTCACTACCATTGATTTAAATGTGAGTCAATATAAGGAAACTGTAGAGAAGATGGGCACAAAAATGTTTCACATACATACAAGTATGGTTGCTGCTAATGAAGAAGTTAGCAGACTGAAAAAGATAAATGAGAAGCTTGAAAGTGAGAAACAAGAAGCTGAATTATTGTTGTGGAGCTTGAAACTATAAGACAAGAAAATGCATATCTGAAGAACAAGCTCAAGTGTGCAAGTGAAATTGAAGCAGTGCTAAGGGAGAAGCTGGATAAGAATGAAGTTAAATTGAAGTCCTTCAAGAATGCATTTGAGTTAATTGGACAGTACCATGAGAAAAAGAAGCCATGTGCATACATTGCTATTGCTCTTGACTATGATGCCTTGAACAACAAGAAAAAAGATATAGGTGTCAAAGGAAAAGCAACATAAAATGAAAATATTCCAACAATGTTGAAAAAGGTTGTTTCACCTATGTTCAAGGCATGTGAAGTTAACTTCAGTGAAGAAGAGTTGATTATCAAGCAAAAAATTGCTGATGAAGATAAAGAGAAGAAAGATTTAGAAGCAACTCAATCTTCCAAAACCGAAGAGAAGCTCATTGACAAACAAAGTTCCAAGACACCTGTTGAAGAGACCAAGACTGAAGATGAAAGAAAGAAGAAGAAAAATAAAAATGGAAAAACTGGGATAAATAAAAGCAATAATTTTTCTTATGTTATAGATGCTGCAAGAAAGAAGTGTGAAAATGTGGCTCTATGAATCACCTAACTACATGTGTAAAAAGGTTGTTAGCAAGGCATCTGAAAGAGCCTGCAATTACAATGAAGCAGATACAAATGATTCTTACTCATTATTTGACAAGTTTGACTGTAACCTGCAACTTGAAAGTGATAAAAAGTTATTACAAACTAAGAGTAGACCTCAGGGAAACAAAAATTGGGTCCACGGCAGATATAGGGAAAATGCACAACAATCATTGAATTCTATTTTTTCTGAAACAACTCATTCTACTTCTGCTAAATAAGTTAACAAGAAGAAAGTACCCAACACTGCTTGGGTTGCTAAACACACTTAAAACTCATTGTGTGCAGGGCAAAATGAAGAAGGTCATATGGATCATAGATAGTGGATGTTCCAGACATATGACGGGTGATAAGGCCCTGTTATCACAGTTTGAGGAGAAGGCTGGCCCTTTGATGACCTTTGAAGAAAACAACAAAGGATTCACAATGGGATATGGAAAGATTGTTTCTGAAAATGTTATCGTTGATGATGTAGCATTGGTAGCTGGTCTTGAAGTGAATCTTCTCAGTGTTAGCCAATTTGCAGACAAAGGTTTTAAAGTTTTATTCAAAAAGAAGAATGTACTTTTATTAGCAAGAAAACTAGTGAAGTTGCTCTGAAAGGAGCAAGGAAATGAAGCTTGTTTGTTGTAGACTTGGACTCAACAAATAAGGATGGAATTTGTTGCTTCTACACCAAGGCATCAGAAGAACAAAGCAAGCTATGACATAAGAAGTTGTCTCACTTGAACTTTAAGGCAATTAACACCTTGGTCAAAAAGGAGTTAGTAAGAGACATGCCTAAACTGGAGTTTGCTCAAGTTGAAGTTGGTGAAGCTTGTTAGAAAGGAAAAATGAAAAGATCAAGTCACAAGTCAAAAACTGTGAATTCTATAACTGCACCATTGCAACTTATTCACATAGACTTGTTTGGGCCAGTAAATGTCTTATCTATTTCAAGAAACAAATATGCACTTGTAATGGTGGATGATTTCTCAAGATACACTTGGGTAGAGTTCATGCATTCTAAGGATGAGACTTCATACATCATAATTGAGCACATCAAGAAGATAGAAAAACAGGCTGAAGATCACAATTGTGTAAAAAGATTGAGAAGTGACAATGGAACAGAATTCAGAAATGCAACATTGAATGAATTCTGCAAAAACAAAGGCATTGTTCAAGAATTCTCAGCAGCTAGAACACCTCAACAAAATGGAGTAGTTAAAAGGAAGAATAGAACATTAGTTGAAGCTGCTAGAACAATGCTGCAAGATGCCAAGTTGCCAACAAGTTTCTGGGAAGAGGCTATTAACACTGCATGTTACACTCAGATGAAATATCTCATTAACAAGGCTCATGGAAAATTACCTTACTCAATCATGTTAAGAAAAAGCCTACTGTAAAGCATCTTCATGTGTTTGGAAACAAGTGTTACATTTTGAAAGACAACTCTGAATATGTGGAAAAATTTGACTCAAAAGTTTTTGAAGCAATTTTTCTGGGATATATATTGGAGAGAACTGCCTACAAGGTGTAATATCCCGTAATTTTTAGAATTCGATCAATAATAGAATAATAGAAAAAAATATATTAAAATTAGAAAAGGACTAGGATTTAAAATTGGATTAGACTAATGGGCCTAAAATTTGGATCCAATTCTATTATGGATAACTTGTAGATAAAGATATAGGGTTTGGTATCGTTATAAATACACCATATTCATCTTCCTCGTTTTTTTATATAAGAATTCGTAGGGCTCTTCTCAGCAAAAATCAGCAGTCTTGTAAAATTCGTAGAAAATTCATCGTAAGTCGGAATTCAGTGATTCTGGACTTTTCGGAGAGGTCTTTTCGTTATCTTCAACTTTCGTGTTTCGTGTTTTCCAATATAACATCGTTTAATGGGTCAAAAAGGCTATATTCAGATCTGGTCAGGTTTTGAAGTAAGTTTTCGATCGGTCTTACTAGTGTTTTCAAAATTATATGTTACGTGTTTATATTTGATTATCAAAATTTGGGCTAAGTGATTATATATTTGAAAGTATGATGTGTTACGGTATATGTATTATTGTGTATATGTGTGATGTCTAGACGATAATTTTGGATCTCTGATTTGTGCCATAGTTTGTGAAAATATCGAATAAGAACTTAGGACCGCAGTCACCGGATTGTAGTGACAGTTTTATGAAAATTTAGGACCGTTATCACCGGGTTGTAGTGGTCGTGGCATGGATTAAGGATTTTGAATTATTGTTGTTTATGTGGTATGTGTATTGTGTGTATCGAATAAGAATAAGAATAAGAATATATCGCGAAAGTGTGTGTTTCGTATATCGTATCGTATAAAATATCGTATTTTGTTATATATGTATAAGTTGCTTGGCCTACTAGTTGGATCGATTGGTTTCTTGCTGGGCTGTATAGCTCATTCTTACAATTTCAGGTTTCGCCTAAGAGTTCGAGTTGGATAGCATTGGAGTTCGAGGATCTTAGTATGGGAGTAGATTGACTTTTGGACCGCTTCCGTTAGCTGCGCTTTTGTAATAGACACCTTTGTAATAGATTTTCGTATTAGTAAATTGTATTTTGTTTTAGTTTTGATTTAGATTTAATCGTCCGGATGCGCGGGCTGATACAGTTGGTATCAGAGCAGGCTGTCTTTCGGAGTGTATTAGGTATGAGACTAATACATTCTCTAGGATTCGATCTTGTGGACCATAGTTTGACCATTGGTAGATCAAGGGGTAGACGTGTCACGAACTTTAGGATTGTTGTGAATTTGGGGACCAAATTCTTTTTAAGGAGGGTAGTATGTAATATCCCGTAATTTTTAGAATTCGATCAATAATAGAATAATAGAAAAAAATATATTAAAATTAGAAAAGGACTAGGATTTAAAATTGGATTAGACTAATGGGCCTAAAATTTGGATCCAATTCTATTATGGATAACTTGTAGATAAAGATATAGGGTTTGGTATCGTTATAAATACACCATATTCGTCTTCCTCGTTTTTTATATAAGAATTCGTAGGGCTCTTCTCAGCAAAAATCAGCAGTCTTGTAAAATTCGTAGAAAATTCATCGTAAGTCGGAATTCAGTGATTCTGGACTTTTCGGAGAGGTCTTTTCGTTATCTTCAACTTTCGTGTTTCGTGTTTTCCAATATAACATCGTTTAATGGGTCAAAAAGGCTATATTCAGATCTGGTCAGGTTTTGAAGTAAGTTTTCGATCGGTCTTACTAGTGTTTTCAAAATTATATGTTACGTGTTTATATTTGATTATCAAAATTTGGGCTAAGTGATTATATATTTGAAAGTATGATGTGTTACGGTATATGTATTATTGTGTATATGTGTGATGTCTAGACGATAATTTTGGATCTCTGATTTGTGCCATGGTTTGTGAAAATATCGAATAAGAACTTAGGACCGCAGTCACCGGATTGTAGTGACAGTTTTATGAAAATTTAGGACCGTTATCACCGGGTTGTAGTGGTCGTGGCATGGATTAAGGATTTTGAATTATTGTTGTTTATGTGGTATGTGTATTGTGTGTATCGAATAAGAATAAGAATAAGAATATATCGCGAAAGTGTGTGTTTCGTATATCGTATCGTATAAAATATCGTATTTTGTTATATATGTATAAGTTGCTTGGCCTACTAGTTGGATCGATTGGTTTCTTGCTGGGCTGTATAGCTCATTCTTACAATTTCAGGTTTCGCCTAAGAGTTCGAGTTGGATAGCATTGGAGTTCGAGGATCTTAGTATGGGAGTAGATTGACTTTTGGACCGCTTCCGTTAGCTGCGCTTTTGTAATAGTGACCTCTGTAATAGACTTTTTAATCAAGAAATTGTATTTGCTTTTAGTTTTGATTTAGAGTTAATGGTCCGGAAGTGCGGGCCGTTACAGTTGGTATCAGAGCAGGCTGTCTTTCGGAGTGTATTAGGTATGAGACTAATACATTCTCTAGGATTCGATCTTGTGGACCATAGTTTGACCATTGGTAGATCAAGGGGTAGACGTGTCACGAACTTTAGGATTGTTGTGAATTTGGGGACCAAATTCTTTTTAAGGAGGGTAGTATGTAATATCCCGTAATTTTTAGAATTCGATCAATAATAGAATAATAGAAAAAAATATATTAAAATTAGAAAAGGACTAGGATTTAAAATTGGATTAGACTAATGGGCCTAAAATTTGGATCCAATTCTATTATGGATAACTTGTAGATAAAGATATAGGGTTTGGTATCGTTATAAATACACCATATTCGTCTTCCTCGTTTTTTATATAAGAATTCGTAGGGCTCTTCTCAGCAAAAATCAGCAGTCTTGTAAAATTCGTAGAAAATTCATCGTAAGTCGGAATTCAGTGATTCTGGACTTTTCGGAGAGGTCTTTTCGTTATCTTCAACTTTCGTGTTTCGTGTTTTCCAATATAACATCGTTTAATGGGTCAAAAAGGCTATATTCAGATCTGGTCAGGTTTTGAAGTAAGTTTTCGATCGGTCTTACTAGTGTTTTCAAAATTATATGTTACGTGTTTATATTTGATTATCAAAATTTGGGCTAAGTGATTATATATTTGAAAGTATGATGTGTTACGGTATATGTATTATTGTGTATATGTGTGATGTCTAGACGATAATTTTGGATCTCTGATTTGTGCCATGGTTTGTGAAAATATCGAATAAGAACTTAGGACCGCAGTCACCGGATTGTAGTGACAGTTTTATGAAAATTTAGGACCGTTATCACCGGGTTGTAGTGGTCGTGGCATGGATTAAGGATTTTGAATTATTGTTGTTTATGTGGTATGTGTATTGTGTGTATCGAATAAGAATAAGAATAAGAATATATCGCGAAAGTGTGTGTTTCGTATATCGTATCGTATAAAATATCGTATTTTGTTATATATGTATAAGTTGCTTGGCCTACTAGTTGGATCGATTGGTTTCTTGCTGGGCTGTATAGCTCATTCTTACAATTTCAGGTTTCGCCTAAGAGTTCGAGTTGGATAGCATTGGAGTTCGAGGATCTTAGTATGGGAGTAGATTGACTTTTGGACCGCTTCCGTTAGCTGCGCTTTTGTAATAGACACCTTTGTAATAGATTTTCGTATTAGTAAATTGTATTTTGTTTTAGTTTTGATTTAGATTTAATCGTCCGGATGCGCGGGCTGATACAGTAAGCGCAGCTAACAGAAGTCTAAAAGTCAAACAACTCCAATTCTAAGTCCTCTAACTGCAATGCTATCCAACTCGAACTCTTAGGCGAAACCTGAAATTGTAAGAATGAGCTATACAGCCCAGCAAGAAACCAATCGATCCAACTAGTAGGCCAAGCAACTTATACATATATAACAAAATACGATATTTTATACGATACGATATACGAAACACACACTTTCGCGATATATTCTTATTCTTATTCTTATTCGATACACACAATACACATACCACATAAACAACAATAATTCAAAATCCTTAATCCATGCCACGACCACTACAACCCGGTGATAACGGTCCTAAATTTTCATAAAACTGTCACTACAATCCGGTGACTGCGGTCCTAAGTTCTTATTCGATATTTTCACAAACCATGGCACAAATCAGAGATCCAAAATTATCGTCTAGACATCACACATATACACAATAATACATATACCGTAACACATCATACTTTCAAATATATAATCACTTAGCCCAAATTTTGATAATCAAATATAAACACGTAACATATAATTTTGAAAACACTAGTAAGACCGATCGAAAACTTACTTCAAAACCTGACCAGATCTGAATATAGCCTTTTTGACCCATTAAACGATGTTATATTGGAAAACACGAAACACGAAAGTTGAAGATAACGAAAAGACCTCTCCGAAAAGTCCAGAATCACTGAATTCCGACTTACGATGAATTTTCTACGAATTTTACAAGACTGCTGATTTTTGCTGAGAAGAGCCCTACGAATTCTTATATAAAAAACGAGGAAGACGAATATGGTGTATTTATAACGATACCAAACCCTATATCTTTATCTACAAGTTATCCATAATAGAATTGGATCCAAATTTTAGGCCCATTAGTCTAATCCAATTTTAAATCCTAGTCCTTTTCTAATTTTAATATATTTTTTTCTATTATTCTATTATTGATCGAATTCTAAAAATTACGGGATATTACACAAGGTCTATGTTATAGATCAAAGGAAGATTATGAAAAGCACATATGTGACTTTTGATGATGACAAGTGTCCAGACTTGGAATGCCTTGATGAAAATGAAGCTGAAGGTCTTGCATTTGAAAACCTCAACATTGATAGTGATTCTGATGGAGAAGATGAAGTCATACTAGAGAAGCAATTATTGGTGATCCTACTGCTGGTGTAAGGACTAGAAGTGCAACTGCTAATGAGTGCCTACATGCATGATTTCTGTCTCAAATGGAACCCAAGAAAACTGAAGAAGCTCTAATGGATCCTGATTGGATATCTGTAATGCAAGAGGAGCTTAATCAGTTGGAAAGAAATAAAGTTTGGGAGTTAGTTCATGCTCCAAAGAATAGGAGCATTATTGGAATAAAATGGGTGTTCAGGAACAAGATGGATGAAAATGGTATGGTTACTGGAAATAAGGCAAGGTTGGTTGTAAAAGGCTACTCACAAGAAGGAATTGATTATGATGAAACTTTTGCTCCAGTTGCAAGACTTGAAGCAAAAAGGATTTTTCTAGAATTTGCTGCACATTCAAATTTTAAAGTGTATCAAATGGATGTCAAGAGTGCCTTCCTAAATGGTGAGTTAGAAGAAGAAGTTTATGTGCAACAGCCACCTGGCTTTGAAGATCCAGAATTTCCAAATTTTGTGTACAAATTACTCAAGGCTCCATATGGACTAAAGCAGGCACCTAGAGCTTGGTATGATACTTTGTCAGAATTCCTACTAAAACATGGTTTTACTAGAGGTACTATAGACAAGACTCTCTTCTACAAGAAACATGGTGAAGATATGATCCTAGTTTAGATCTATGTGGATGATATCATCTTTGGTTCTACAAATGAAAAGATTTGTCAAAGATTTTCTAAGCTTATGCAGAGTGAATATGAAATGAGTATGATGGGGGAATTAAGTTACTTTCTTGGACTACAAGTCAGTCAAAGAAGTGATGGAATCTTCATCAGCTAAACTAAGTATGTCAAGGACTTATTGTTGTGCAAGACATGCATGTACTTTAACAAGACTAAGTCAAATTGACAACCCTAAGTAAGTTGTATTGTAATCTTAGTTTGCATTTGTACATGTAACATTTAAAGTCTGTAAAAATGTAAAAGAGCATACTGGAGTCTTTTTGTTTAAACAGTATCAAGCCTAAGGATTATATCTGGAAGATGATTAAGAAGATCATGCCTCAGAAGAATTTTGAAGAATCTTGGAGTTGAATAAATCTGTTTGGATAAAAATATTCTCTAAGTCAAAGATCTCTACAAGTCACAGATCTCTACAAGTCACAGATTTAGTGTTATAGAGAAGTCACTCGAGAACTCCAAATGACTTATCGAGAAGTCAGAAAAGCTTATAGAGGATTCACAAAGAGATATCGACAAGCCAAATTGAAGACATGAAGATTGGATATATCGACAAGTCATTTCTTCACTAGAGAACTCAGAGTTATCGACAAGTCAACATTCATTAGAGAACTTTGAGTTATCGATAAGTCAAATTCCACTCGAGGACTCAGAGATATCGATAAGCCAAAATTCACTAGAAAACTCTAAGTTATCGACAAGTCAAATTTGACTAGAGAACTCTGAGTTATCAATAAGTCAATAAGCCACTAGAGAATTCAGAGATATCGATAAGTCAAAGTGAAGATATGAAGACTAGAGATCTCGACAAGCCAAATTTTCCTATAGATAACTCAAAGACCTCTACAAGTCAAATTTATTATGGAGGATTAGAGATCTCGATAAGCCAATATACTTATCGAGATGTCAAATTCTCAATAGACCAAATGGAGATCTCGAGGTAAAATCTCAAAGTACAAATTGCAGACCAGTTCAATATCCAAGATTCACAATCAACAAACAATCCAAACAGCTGGATTGACAAGTCTACAAAAAGCAGCTTGAAGGATGTGCAAGATCAATGGTGGAGATTAACTGACAAAGAAAGATCAAAGTAAATACAGGATGCTAAGATATGCTAATCCAGAAATAGTAGATACACTTTTCCTAAAATGGAAATGACAAGTGATAGATTACTAAAGTTAATAGCATATCTTATTGTACACTGTGTAAACCAACAGTTAACAAAATTATAAAGTTAACACTGGTCCTTTAGTCAGTGGTAACAATTTAGATAGAAAATCTTGTAACTCTCTCAAGAAGAAGCTAAAATCTTTATTAACAAAGAGCCTATAAATTTTGTAGCAAAACATTCTTAATTTTAATATAAAAATGAGTTTTGAAAGATCTGTGTTATTTACTATTGCATGTTTAGTTTCAGCAGAAATACATTTAACTACAAGATTTAATTTACTTTGTTCAACAATAAAAAGCTCAAGAAAAGCATAAAAACAGTAAAACACATTCACCCCCCTCTATGTGTTACTCCCTCCATCCCAATTTATCTGTCTTGTTTGACTTTTTATGGTCAAATTGACTTAACTTTGACCGAAAATTTCACATACTATAATATCAAAAATACTTATAAAATTTATATCATTAGAAAGTATGTTTAATCTACTTTTATACGTATATTTTAATTTTTCAAAATAATGAAAGAATGAGTTTTTATTTACGGTCAAAGTTGAGTCAATTTGACCATCAAAAGTCAAACAAGACAGATAAATTGGGATGGAGGGAGTATTCATTTCCTAACAAGTGGTATCAGAGCAAAATCTGAAAGTAAACAGATTTAAGATCTTGGAAGAATGAACACAGAAAATCAGTAGCATCAAAATTCCAACATTTGACAAAGCTAACTGCACTCTTTGGAAAAAGAAAATGTTGTTTTTTATCAGGATGGCCAATCCACTCTATATTCAGATTCTCAAAAATGGGCCCTTCACTCATATAGTTAGAGTTCAAGAATCAACAGATGGTGATATGGTCATTTCAGCTCATTATGCTCCAAAAGACCCTTCTGAGTATACTGCGTTTGAAAAGGAGAAAGTTTCCCTGGATAGTGGCTTGCAATTGATATGGATAGAGTCACTTGACAATGGGATGAACAACAACATTGTCAACTGTGACACTGCCAAGAAAATCTGGGAAAAGATTGAAATACTCTGTGAGGGAACCGAGGAAGTTAGATCTAATCAAAGGAGGATACTGATCTCACAATATGAGGGTTTCATGGCCAAGCCAAAAGAAAGTATCACTGATGTGTTTGAAAGGTTCAATAAGCTGATAAATGAATTGCAGCTCCATGAAAAATACTATGAAGCTGAAGAGGTGAACTTGAAGTTTTTGATCACACTCCCTGATTATTTGGAACAGAAAATCTCAGCAATTAGAGAAGGGAGAGATTCGAGCAGAATAACACTGGAAGTTTTTTATGGAATCTTGAAAACTTATGAATTAGAAATTATTCAAAGAAAATCATTAAGAACTGGATAAGGGCATGTTGTGGATGGTTCAAGTGCTCTAATTGTCAATGAAATCCAGACTTCTAATGATGAACCAAGATCTCAAACTCCAGTTGTCTCAACAAGTGAGCAAAGAACAAATGATTCACAAGAACAAGTCATTCTGGAACTGGATGAAGATGAGTTCTACACCTTGGATGAACTTGATGAGCTTGATCAGTTAATGGCCTATCTGGAAAGAAAGTTCTCTAACATTATAGTAAAGAAGTCAAGATTCTTCAAGGGTAAAGGACAGTCTTTCAACAAAGACAGCAGCTGGAAAGGAAAAGGGAAGTACACATCTGATAGCAAAAATGGTTACAAAACTGGATATGTTGACAGATCAAAGATAAGGTGCTTTAACTGTGATGAACTAGGCCATTTTGTTACAGAATGCAGGAAATCCAAGAAAGCAAAGAAAGACAAAGCTTATCTTGAACTGGAAGCAAAGTATGAAGTTCTTCTAAAGAAACAGCAAAGCAAAGCTTATATTGCAGAGGGAAAAAGTTGAGATGAGTATGATAATGATGAAGATGAGGAAGTCAGAAATTATGCTTTAATGGCCTTGGAGCAGGGAGAATCATCCTCATCAAAATTACAAGTACCAACTCTCACTACCATTGATTTAAATGTGAGTCAATATAAGGAAACTGTAGAAAAGATGAGCACAGAAATGTTTCATATTCATACAAGTATGGTTGCTGCTAATGAAGAAGTTAGCAGATTGATAAAGATAAATGAGAAGCTTAAAAGTGAGAAATAAAAAACTGAATTGTTATTGGTTGAGCTTGAAACTGTAAGACAAGAAAATGCATATCTATAGAACAAGCTCAAGTGTGCAAGTGAAATATAAGCAGTGCTAAGGGAGAAGCTGGAAAAGAATGAATTTAAATTGAAATCCTTCACGAATACATCTGAGTTAATTGGACAGTACCATGAGAAAAACAAGCCATATGCAAATATTGATATTGGTCTTGACTATGATGCCTTGAACAAAAAAAAGAAAGACATAGGTGACAAAGGAAAAGCAACAGAAAATGAAAATGTACCACCAATGCTGAAAAAGGTTATCTCGCCTATGTTCAAGGCATGTGAAGTAAATTTTAGTGAGGAAGAGTTGATTATCAAGTAAGAAATTGATGATGAAGATAAAGAGAAGAAAAATGTAGAAGCAACTCCATCTTCCAAAGCTGAAGAAAAGCTCATGGATAAACAAAGCTCCAAGGCACCTGTCAAAGAAACCAAGACTAAAGATGCAAGAAAGAAGAAGAAAAATAGAAATGGGAAAATTGGGATAAACAAAAGCAATAATTTTGCTTATGTTGTAGATGCTCCAAGAAAGAAGTGTGAAAAATATGTGTTAGGAAATGAATAACACACAGAGGGGTGGGGGGTGAATGTGTTTTACTGTTTTTGGGCTTTTCTTAAATGTTTATGGTTGAACAAAGTAAATTAAATCTTGTAGTAAAATGTGTTCATGCAGAAATTAAGCTTGCTGAAAATAAAGAACACAAATCTTCAAAACTCACTTAATTTTATATTAAAATTAAGAATGTTTTGCTAAAAAATTTCTAGGCTTTTTGTTGATAAAGAGCTTAGCTTCTCTTTTAGAGTGTTACAAGAAATTTGATCTAAATTGTTACAACTGACTGAAGGACCAGTGTTAACTTTATAATACAGTTAACTGCTGGTTTATACAGTGTACAATAAGACATGCTATTAGCTTTTCTAAACTGTCACTTGTCATTTCTATTTATAGAAAAGTAGATCTTCTATTTCTGGCTTAGCATATCTTTAGCATCTTGTGATAATTTTAATCTTCCTTCTGTCCGTTAATCTTCACCATTGATCTTGCGCATTCTTCAAACTGCTTTTTGTAGACTTATCATTCCAGCTGTTTGGATTGTTTATTGATTGTTAATCTTGAATATTGAACTGGTCTATGATTTTGTACTTTGAGAATTTTACTCGAGATCTCCAATTAGGCATATAGAGATCTTGACATCTGGATAAGTATAATGACTTATTGAGATCTCTAATGCTCTAGTGAATTTGACTTATAGAGGTCTCTGAGTTCTCAAATGAAACTTTAGTTTGTCGAGATCTCTCAGCATCATGTCTTCACTTTATCTTGTCGACAACTTAAAGTTCTCTAGTGAATTTTGACTTATCGATATCTTTGAGTTCTCTAGTGGACTTTGACTTATCGATAACTCAGAGTTCTCTAATGAATATAGACTTGTCGATAACTCTGAGTTCTCTAGTGAAGAAATGACTTGTTGATATCTCCAACCTTCATGTCTTCTTGACTTGTCGATATCTCTCTGAGTTCTCTAGTAGCTTTCCCGACTTCTCAATAAGTCATTTGGAGTTCTCGAATGACTTCTCTATAACACTAAATCTGTGACTTGTAGAGATCTTGACTTAGAGTATTTTTATCCAAACAGATTTATTCAACTCCAAGATTCTTCAGAATTCTTCTGAGGCATGATCTTCTTCCAGATAGAATCCTTAGGCTTGATACTGTTTCAGGAAAAAGACTCAAGTCTGCTCCTTTGCATTCTTACAGACTTTAAAGTATTACAAGTACACATACAAACAAAGATAACAATACAACTTACTTAGGGTTAATAAATTATCTTAGTCTTGTTAAAGTACATGCATGTCTTATGCAACAATCTCCCCCAATTTGTGAGAAGATTGCTTAACACAAATTCATGCCTGTTAACAAGACTAACCCCAAGTTTAAAATGATGGAAAATAACATTTATACACAAAGCTTGATGAAATTACAACTTTTGTTCAACATAAGATTTACAAGATTCAATGGTTACATTTATCAGGTAAAGACAGTTTTTGTGTCTGCTTCTTCTCTAAGTTGATCCTTTAAGTGGTCAAGAAGTTCAAGTTCTTCTATAATAGGTGTTCCACTTAGAGCTTCTACAAGCTTTTGTCTTGCTGCTTTAAGTTAACCACTGTCTAGAAATTCTATACAGAATCTTGAGAATCCATCAGCTTTGATGTTTAAAAATCTTCCATCTTTGGAGATTCTGCTCATTCCTTTTGCTTTCAACTCTTCAGATATTTTATGTACATCTCAATCTCTTCATCATACCTTCTTCTACTTTCTTCAGCTTCAGCCTCATTTCTTTTCTTTGTTTCCTCTATTTCAATCAATCATTCAGCTAGAACTGATCTCCATGCCCTTGTAGCAGTATCCTTGTCCTTCAACAAACTTATCACTCTCTTAATTTATGTTGGAGACAAAGAATCCATTAAGCCATTGACAAGAAAAGTGAAGGTCCCATCTTCAAAAAGAATTCTAAGTTTTCTCAGGGATACAACCCAGACTCTAACAATTTCCTCAGCTAGATGTTGGAAATAGTCTTCATCTGAGGTGCACCAATTTAGAGGTAGAAAGTCAAACTCTTTAAAGCAATTCCAGATGACCCTTTCAGTGACTTCTTCTTTCTTTGTAGACTTGACTTTCTTAGATTTTCTCCCAACAGATTTGTGCTTGAATTTTAGTGAAGGTTTGGCTAAAGGTAGGGTTATCATTTTCTTGAGATTAGTTTGGCTTGAGGTGATTGAAATTTTAGGAAGAAGTTGGTTGTTTGTTTGTACAAAAATTTTGGCTTTGAGGTTTGAGGTGGTTTGATGTTTGAGATAGTTGATGTTTTAGGTTGAGCTGAGATTTGAGCTAGTTGTGTTTGGATTTTTAGGGTTTGATGTGGTTCTGAGCCATCATGAAACTTTTTGCTTTTCCTCTCACTTCTTCTCTTCTTTTCTTCATCTTTCTTGTCATATTCCTTCTTCTTCTCTCCACTCTTGCTGCCAGATGGCTTACTGGATTGACTTGGATTTGATCAAGAAGGATTTTGATCATCTTTCTTCTGTTCATCATCATCCAAATCATCCTTGTTGATCTGTGTTCTGGGCAAGTTGGCTTCTGCATTATCCAGATATCTCCTCAGTAGCTTTATCATTTCCATATCATCATTGTTCTTGTTCTTCTTGGTTTTTAAACCAGTTCCAAGGATCATGATAAGCTTCTTGTTACTCATGACACACTGTTTGGGGATATTGAAATGTTTGAATTTTTTGGTGTTTGGACATATGTATATACCTTTGCTTGGCTGTAGATATGCTTCAGGAAAGGCAGCCACTTGAGCATCTCTTAAATCAGTTAATAATATGGTATCTTCACGAGTTACAACTTTAACTTTGCTGATGAAGATATCTAACTCAGATGCCCTCCTTGAGACAAGGTAATTGACGGACACCTGCATACATATGTCTGTCTCTGAGTCATTTGCATTGATCATTATTCTCTTGTGTAAAAAGTTGTCCTGATTGACCATAATCACTCTTATGAAATTAATTGTCTTGTCCAGGGCCTTTTTGTATGTGAAGTGATTGTTGTTGAGAGAAGCTTTTAAGGCTTTGAGTAGTTCATCGAACTCTCTGCATAGACTAGGTCCTTCAGCAGTCCTAATAAGTTTCTCCATGTCAAGATCAACTTCTTTAGATAATTTCTTTTCAGCACACTGGACTTGTTGTTGAGATGACCTTGATTGTGCCAATCTAGCCCCTATCTCCCCCTTAGTCTTGCTGATAGGCATGAGGAGGGGAGTAGGAATTTGTTAGGAATATGTTGTGAACTTGATGATAAATTAAACAAAACACCTTAGTAGATTTAACTTAGTGTATTTTGGAGCACTCGACGGATGATCAAATATAGTCCCGACAGATGGTTTAATATAGTCCCGACGGATGACAATTTGACATCCACCGGGAGAGTAGCTTATGTAACAAATAAGTATTGTAGCACATTTCTACAAACAAATTTGTGTAGATTCTGTAGGAGCATATGAGTCATGTTGACTCCTAGTGGATATGCAGAATAGGTTGGTTAATTGTAAATATGAGATGTCTTGTAATTCTGTAAACTTTACTCCTTGTATATTTTGTAGATTGGTTTTGGCATCATTGAGAATGGAATTTATGCTTCATTGCATTAAGCATAAATTGGGGGAGATTGTTATATATTGAATTCTCAATGATCAAAAGAAGCTCAGGATCTGGCTGTTCAGATGTCATCATAATCTAATGTACCATCAGGATTTGGTTTGTCATCAGGATTGGTATGACATCAATATTTGAAGATAGTCAGCATTAGAGGATTTGTTCTGTTCCTTATAATGTAGAGCAGATATCTGTTACGTCTGAGTTATAGGACTTTATCTGTTTAGTTTAAGATATGTATTAGTTTCAGTTAGTTTTTGATAATGCATATCTTAGATTAATTTGTTGTAGCTGTGTAGTAAATAAACACAGTTTAGGTCATCACTTAGTGAACAACACTCGAGGATCATTCGACCTAGCAGCTCTCAAGAACATCAGTATTTCTTGAGAGGATTTTGTAACAGTTTTTATCAGATATATAAAAAGTTGTTATATTTTATTACTTGTTCGAAATATTTATACAATTATATCCACCCCCCCCTAAATAATTGTATCTTTACTGGACAACAAAGCTACCTGACGGATGATCAACAAAGCTACCCGACGGATGACAAGTATGTACCCGACGGTTGATCAAATTCAAATATCTGTTGATAGTGACAACACAGTCACATGCGTCGAGTGTTTGCAAAAGGAATATGGCAACCTGTTTATCATGGAGTTAGACTAGATATGTTTGTTTTATTATCTTGTCTTATTGTCATGTAAAATTGGTGATATATAAACCAAGTGTAGCTAGTAGAACATTCAACTAAGCAAACATATTTTTAAGAGAGATATAAAAAGTTGTACTTGTCAAGAATTTCTCTGTAGTCTGTTTGTTCTACTTGTAAGCAGCAGTGAGCTATTCAAGTTTCATAGGGTTCTCATTCTATATATATATACATCTGGTTGATACTTTCAAATCCACCAGAAAGTTTTAAAAGCTTGAGTTTTTATTACTTTGTGTTTTGATTTATATAATTCTTTTATTCGGGACTCTGCAAATTAAACACTCAAATATTTATCGAGTTAGAACTGTTTTAAAATCTTGAAAAAGTAGCCAGAATTACATTCAACCCCCCTTTTGTAATTCTTATTGTATTGTTAGGGAATAACAATTGGTATCAGAGCAAGCTCTTGAAGTACAAAGAGTGTAAAAATCACAACAAATAGCAAGATGAACAAGAAGGATGTTGGAGTCAAAATTCCATTTTTGGACAAAGATAATTATCACCACTGGAAGGTGAAAATGCACCTACATCTTCTTTCCCAAGATGAGGCCTATGTGGATTGCATAGAGAGAGATCCTTATGTACCAATGAGAGCTGCAACTGGCAATGAACCGTCTATTCCCAAACCTAGGCATGAATGGTCAGATCCTGATATTGAGCAAGTCAGGAAAGATAAGAAGGCCATGAACATCTTGTTCAATGGAGTTGATGGTGATATATTTGATAACATCATTAACTGTAAAACAACCAAAGAGGTTTGGGACACAATCCAGATTATGTGTGACGGTACTGAGCAAGTAAGGGAGAACAAGATGCAGCTATTGATTCAGCAATATGAGCATTTCTACTGTGAAGAAAGTGAGTCTTTCACTGATATTTTTAGTAGATTTCAAAAGCTACTAAATGCTATGAAGTTGCATGGAAGAGTCTATTAAACAAAAGACTCTAACCTCAAGTTCCTTAGATCTCTTCCAAAAGAGTGGAAGCCAATGACAGTCTCATTGAGAAATTCTCAAAATTATAAGGAGTTCATCTTGGAGAGACTGTATGGCATCCCAAAAACTTATGATCTTGAAATAGAGAAAGATGAGAGGATGGAGAAAGGAAGGAAGAAAGGAGGGTCCATAGCACTGGTTGATGAGTTAGAGAAGGAGAAAGAGATGAAGATAGAAGCTGTTGAGTCTACATCAAAGGTCTGTGAAAGCAAGGGTAAAGGGCTGGTAGCTGAAAATGAAGATCACGTGAGCCAAGATGATATGGATGATATTGATGAATATCTAGCATTCCTATCCAGAAGATTTGCCAAGCTTAAATTCAAAAAGAATTTTGGAGCAGCCAAGCCAAATAGAAACATGGTGGATAAATCCAAATTCAAATGTTTCAAATGTGGCTTGGCAGGGCATTTTGCAAGTGAATGTAGGAAGTCTGATTCTAGCAAGAAGAAGTTTGAGCCTGTTGATTATAAACAAAAATACTTTGAGTTACTCAAACAAAAGGAAAGGGCTTTCTTCACACAGGAGAATGACTGGGCTGCAAATGGTTTGGATGAAGATGAAGAAATAAACTATGTCAATCTAGCCCTAATGGCCAAGTATGATGAAATAGAAACGAGTTCTTCAAGTAATCAGGTAATCACCACTAACCTAGCACATTTATCTAAAGCTGAGTATAATGATGCCATAAATGACATGTCCACAGAATTATATCACTTGTGTGTTACACTTAAGTCCCTCACTAAGGAAAAGGCTAAAATAAAAGAAAACAATTTGTTTTTAAGTGAGAGCAACAATGTGCTAGAGTCTCAGTTTATTGAATTTGAAAATTTGAGAATTGAATATAATATTGCTAAGGATGAATTAACTGAGTCCTTGAAGAAAGAAGAGATTTTAAAGAAGCAGCTTGAACGAGAACAGGAAGTGATTAAAGCATGGAAATCATCCAGAGATGTTCATGCTCAAATCACTAAAGTTCAAGGTATTGAGTCCTTTTGTGATGCAGCCTGGAAGAAAAGTATAGAGAAGCTAGAATCCAATTTGGTTGAAGGATTGATGACAGATGTGGACTCGACGGATGATGAAAATCATCTGTCGGATAATCAAAAGGATTATCCATCGAGTGACAAAGAGCCACATCCTTCGGCTGTGAGTAAACCTGTAAGCAAAGCTAAGCTTGCCAAGCTGAATGAGAAATATGGATCAGTTTCCAAAAACTTTGTTCCAGGAGAATCAAGCCAAGTGAAGAAGGAGAAAAAAGCTAATGTTGGTCATCTGTCCATCAAGCAATTGAATGACAGATTAGAAAAGATTGAGGTTAAAGCAGAAGCTAAACAGAAAAATAATAGAAATGGGAAAGTAGGAATTAACAAGCATAACAATTATACACCTGATAAATATCCACCAAGAAAAATCTGTGTTAAGTGTGGTAGTGTTAATCACCTGTCTTTTAATTGTAAACTTGTCATGCCTACTCCTATGTCCGTACCTCTCTCTTTTCCCAACATGACTGCTATGCCTACCATGCCTGTGAATGTTATGTCTTCTCAGAATATGAATGCATAATTTGCTAATATGCCATTTGCACCTAATCCTTATTATGCTGCATTTAATATGCCATAAATGTCATTTAGCATGCCCTACTAGAATAACATGTTTACAAATAGCATGCCTTTTCCTGTTAACCAAAATGTGCATGATAATTCTTTACTAATGATTGGTTTCAAAGGTTCAACTCAAATGACTAAGGATGAATCAGAATTCCCTAAGTCAAATCAGATCAAACCTAAGAAATCAAAGAAGAAAGCTAACAAGGAAGGACCCAAGGAAACTTGGGTACCAAAATTAACTTGATTTGATTTTGATGTGTGCAGGGAAACAGGAAGAATCTTTGGTATTTGGATAGTGGTTGCTCAGGACACATGACTGGAAATTCTACCCTGCTCACTAAGTTCAAGGAAAAAGCTGGCCCAAGTATTACTTTTGGAGATGACAACAAGGGTTATACTGTGGGATATAGCTTGATTTCAAAAGACAATGTCATCATTGAAGAGGTTGTCTCAAGCACAATTTGTTGAGTATCAGTCAGCTTTGTGATAAGGGCAATTCAATAACCTTCAATTCAGAAGCCTGTGTTGTGACAAACAAAAGGAACAACAAAGTGGTTCTCACTGGAGTGAGAAAAGGAAATATGTATTTAGCTGACTTCAACTCATCTAATGCAGAATCTATCACTTGTCTTCTCATTAAAGCAAGTCAAGATGAAAGTTGGCTATGGCACAAGAAACTGTCCCATCTAAACTTCAAGACCATGAATGAGCTTGTCAGGAAAGAACTAGTTAGAGGTATTTCTCAAGTGGAGTTTACTAAGGATGGATTGTGTGATGCCTACCAGAAAGGTAGCAGATCAAAGTATCATTCAGAAAGAAGCTTGATTCAACAATTGAAGAACCTTTGCAATTGTTACATATGGATTTGTTTGGACCATTCAATGTGTTGTCTATCTCAAGGAAAAGATTTTTCCTAGTAATTGTGGATGATTTCTCAAAGTTCTCTTGGACATATTTCCTAAAGTCTAAAGATGAAGTTAGTGAAATCATCATCAATCACATAAGGCAAGTCAACAATCATCCTGATTTTAAGGTAAGAAGAATCAAGAGTGTCAATGGAACTGAGTTCAAGAATTCTGTGATGAGATCATTTTGTGAAAAGAATGGGATTATGCATGAGTTTTCTGCAGAAAGAACTCCACAACAAAATGGAGTAGTGGAAAGAAAGAAAAGATCTCTTATTGAAGCTGCAAGGACAATGCTTGAAGAATCAAAGTTACCAACATATTTTTGGGCTGAAGCTGTGAATACTGCCTGCTACACTCAGAATATCTCCTTGGTTAATCAAGAAAAGTGTATGACACCCTACCAATTGTTCAAGCATAGGAAGCCAACTCTAAATTTCTTCATGTATTTGGCTGCAAATGTTTTATCTTGAGGAATCAAACTGATCAATATGGGAAGTTTGATGTTAAAGCAGATGAAAGAATTTTTGTTGGATATGTTGTGGGAAAGACATATAGGGTCTACAATATAAGAACCAACATTATTATGGAATCAATACATGTTGTGTTTGATGATAAAAAGATTGAAGGACTGCAAGATGGAGATTTCCATGAAATCCTCAAGTTTGATAATGTGGAGACGGTTAGTGATGACAGTGATAATGAAAGTGATCAAGAAATAGTGAATAAGGATAATGCAGAAAAATTTACAACTAATAAAGCATATAATTCAACATCTGTCGAGTTACAAAATGCTTCATCCGTCGGGAGACAATGATCCGTCGGGAGATAATATGCCTTATCCATCAAGAGACAATCAGCTTCATCTGTCGGGACATAAAGTGCATCATCCGTCGGAACATTAAGAGAAGCTGAAAGTCAGAATAGATCATCTACAGAAAGTTCCCCTTTCTCAAGTCAAAGATTCACAGACTCGGGGGGAGTTTCTTGTAATCAAAACTCAGTCACACATCAAGACAACAATGAGGCCTCTTCATCTAGAGCTAAGCTAATCTACCTCAATAAAGAAAATGGACTAAAGATCACCCTTTTGAGCTCATCATTGGTGATGCATCTTCTAGAGTTCAAATAATGAGAGCAACTCAAGAAGTCTATATAGCAGCTTTCTATCTAAGGAAGAACCAAAGAAGGTAGAAGAAGCTTTGTTGGATCCTGATTGGATTTTAGCTATGCAGGAGGAGCTAAATAAATTTGAAAGGAACAAGGTATGGAAGCCGGTACCTAAACCTAAAGGAAAGAATCCAATTGATACCAAGTGGGTATTCAGAAACAAGATGGATGAAAATGGCATAGTGGTCAGGAACAAAGCTAGATTGGTTGCCAAGGGCTACTGTCAACAAAAAGGAATGGATTTTGATGAAACCTTTGCTCATATTGCAAGACTTGAAGCCATCAGAATCTTCTTAGCCTATGCAGCTCATGCCAATTTTAAGGTCTATCAAATGGATGTCAAAAGTGCTTTTCTGAATGGAGATTTGGAGGAGGAAGTCTATGTAAGTCAACCCCCTAGTCTTGAAGACCCAAATTTTCTAGAATATGTCTACTATCTTTTGTAGGCAGTTTATGGACTGAAGCAAGCACCTAGAGCCTGGTATGATACTTTATCAAAGTTTCTTTTGGAAAATCACTTTACAAGAGGTACTGTTGATAAAACTTTATTCTTTAGAAATGTTAATGGCTCTAGTATACTTGTTCAAACCTATGTAGATGATATTATATTTGGCTCTACAGATATAAAACTTTGCAAAGAGTTTGCCAAATTGATGCAAAGTAAGTATGAAATGAGCATGATGGGAGAACTAACTTACTTTCTTGGTTTACAAGTTAAGCAAGTTAGTCATGGAATATTCATTAGTCAAACTAAATATATTCATGATCTTTTAAAGAAGTTTGATCTAATGGATTGCACATCTGCAAAAACTCCCATGGCCACTACAACTAAGCTTGAATTAAACACTACTGAAAAGTCTGTGGATATTTCAAGTTATAGGGGCATGGTTGGCTCACTTCTGTACTTAATAGCTAGTAGGCCAGATATAATGTTTGATACTTGTCTTTGTGCTAGATTTCAGGCTAATCCTAGAGAATCTCACTTAGTATCTATTAAGAGGATTTTCAGATATCTCAAGGGAACACCAAAACTTGGCATTTGGTACCCTAGAGATTCTGGTTTTGATCTAACTAGTTATTCAGATGCAGATTATGCAGGTTGTAAAATAGACAGAAAAAGTACAACATGAACCTGTCAATTTATAGGGAACAAGCTTGTGTCCTGGTTCAGTAAAAAGCAAAATTCAGTTTCTACTTCTACAACTGAAACTGAATATATTGATGCTGGTAGTTGCTGTGCACAGATTTTGTGGATGAAAAATCAATTGTTGGACTATGGTCTACAAGTGGATATAATTCCCATTTTATGTGATAACACAAGTGAGATTGCCATCACTGAACACCCAGTGCAGCATTCAAGAACAAAGCACATAGACATCAAGTACCACTTCATAAGGGAACATGTGATGAATGGTACTGTGGAACCTCATTTTGTTCCAAGTGAAAAGCAACTTGCAGATATCTTTACCAAGCCACTTGATAAATCCACATTTTCAAGGTTGGTAAGTGAGTTAGGTATGCTTAATTACTCTTGATTTATTTCAGATATTTTTGCAAGTTTTAAAGTAGCCAGAAACTTAATTGATTTTTATGTTTTGGATGAAATTTTGGCTGTCAAAATTTACATCCCGGCGGATGTTCATTATCGATCGAGTTTGATCATCCGTCGGAATATCATTTGTTAATAAAAATCAATTACTTTTCTGAATTATTTTATAACCCAACGGATAACTGATTTATCCTCATCCGTCGAATAATCTCAATCTTAGCTGTTAAAACTCTGAACATTATCCATCGAGTATACTTACAGTTTATAAGCATGACACGACGGATAAGTGAGATAATTTTTACAGTTTATTTTTTAAAAAATGGCTATTTTGATTGGTTACTTTATTTCACTTTATTATTTTTGACAGTTTATTCCTGAGATAGTATAAAAGCATAATTCATTTTTATTCTACTCTTTTATCATTCTCAATTCAATTGCTCTAACTTCATTTCTTCTCCAAAGCAAATATTCTCTTTGCAAATTTCTCATTCTCTAACAATGGCACCAGTCGTCAAAATCATGTCTCAAAGCGGATATATCTATGAAAAGAACAACTTCACAGCTCTTGTGAACAAGGAGATTCAATAGTCTGGAGAGTTTCACAAGATGATGGATTTTGTGAAGAGCTGTAAACTCAGTTATGTTATGCTGGAATCACCCACAATCTACTGTGAAGTTGTGGAGGAGATATGGACAACTATAGTGTACAACTCTACTAACAAGACCATAACTTTCACTCTCAAATGTAAGCAGTTTTGTATTAATAGTGACATTGTCAAAGCATGTTTTAGAATTACATATAATACTGCTACTGTTCCACATACAGACACTGATATAGTTAACATGCTAAATTCCATGGCCTATGCACTTTCTACCTCTAAATTAAGTGAAATTAGGAGGTTAGGTCTTAGAAAAGAATGGAATTATCAGTTTGATGTGATAACTAAAGTTTTCTCTGGTAAAATTAGCAATTTTGACTCTGTTAACATTTCCATGCTTAACATGCTTTACATGCTAGTTACTGATAAGTACTTTAATTTCAGTGACTTTGTCTTGTTTGAGTTAGGTTATAAGTTAGGAGAACTGAATAAGAGAGGTAAAAGTGTCTATTATGCTAGATTCTTTATGATACTTGCTAACCATCTTATTGAGAACATAACAATTGAGAATCCAACCAACAAGCTAAATTTTTAGGGTTTAAGAAAGGAGGATTATTGTATATCTTAATAGAGCTAATCACCGCAAAGAGGTGCCCTCTTCTATTTTCCAGTCATGGAGGGTCCTCAGGTAAGTGAGGTAAGCTCTACTGTCTCCACACTTCCAACCTCACACATTTCTTTGCCTTCAAGTGTAGCAATGGCATCTATGTCAATGACCCAACAGATTCCTACCCAAGCTACCAAAACAACAATTTCTAAACCTAAAACTAAGAAAGCCCCCTCTGGTTTCTTTCAAAAGAAATCAATTGCAAAATCTACTAAACACAAAGAGGGGAGTATGAAGGTGAGTGAGCAAGGTGAGGGACAGGGTGAAAATCAAAGAAACCCTAAGGATAAGGTTGGTGAGGTGAGTGTACCCAAGCCTAGCCACACCACAGTTTCTCAACAAACTGTGGTTGTAATAAGGAAATAAGCTCAATTCTAGTTTCATCCTCCCAAAAGGATGTTACTATTGAAACAAGCTCTCAACCAAGAGCACAGATCAAGAGGGCTAGGGACACAAGTTCACCACAAACTTATGCTAGAAAAAAAAGATCAAAAACCCTTGGGGATGCACAGGGATCACACACAGTGCAAACTGGAGCTAAAGACCCAGTCATTGCACCATCTCAAAGTCAGATTGATGTGGCTCCAATAAATATGGAGTCACAGCCAAAATCCTTAACAATTGAAGCACCTGAAACACCAAATTCATCCACACACTCACTGGATGTTGACATGATCAATACATCACTTCCAAATTCTCCATCTTTAACTCTTGTGGAGAAGCCAAAAATCCAAGCAAGTGAGCATCATCTTTTAGATGATTTGTTGGCTCACTTGCCATTTCTTTCTGAGTCTGTTGAGACATCTTTGCCTAAATTTTCATCAATCTGCACAGAGTCTACAATAGTCTCCACTCCAAATTCATTCATTTCTTCCATCCTGATGGATATTCATCATCCGTTGAGTAGTGATTGTATCCCGACGGATAAGCCTAACAGCAGTTATCCGTCGGATAGCCATACTACTGTCCCGATGGATATTCATCATCCGTCGGGAGTCTCTGCACAACTTCAAATTTCTTCAATTATCACTAGTGCAGAAGACTTAGTGGTAGTGCAATCACTCTTAGGACTGAGGGAAGGGAGTGAACTGGGTGAGAGGCTGGGTTGCTCCCAGGCAAAAGGAGAGAATATGAGTAAAATGCAGTCCATTTCTTCAGGACTAGCAAAAGTGAGTGAGGAGAGTCCCACCTTAGATGGTGAAGGTGAGGGTGTGAGGGTGGGAAGCCAAGGGGAGCCCTTGATGCAAAAAGAGAGAGATATTGAGAGAAATGCAGGTACTGGAGAGATAAGGATGGACACCATTGCAAGTGAGTCAATGAATGTCAATGATGTAGAAAGGAAAAGACTATTTCAACAAGAATATCAAGCTATCATAGATTCTATTTCCCTAGATGCTGAGACATTTACTCATATTATTACAGCTTATCAAACATTAGTTGTACAAGGCAATGGGGAGGCAGAAAGAATTCTTAATTTGGTGCATACTACCCAATCTCAACAAAGAGCAAAGGATTCATCACTGTTATGCCTTCAACTACTGGCAGTGATTTTGAACTGGCTGAAGACTCATTTGGGGATGTTGGTGGGGATGATGAGGAAGGAAACATGAGCATAGGGGGAGATGCAGATGTCCCTGCCTGGATGCAAATAAAAGAATGTTCCTACTCACATCTTCAATCAACACTATTAAAGCTGATTTGTTAGTCACTTAACAATATGACAAGAATTACAGAAGGGGGGTTGAATGGAATTCTTGAAACTTTTTCTTGAAATAAAATGTTCTAACTCAAATATAAAAATATGTGTTTTGATTAGCACAATGCGGAATAAAAACTTAAGTGAATCAAAACACAAGTAATTAAAAACAAGAGTCTTTAAAAACTTTCTGGTGGATTTGAATGATTCCACCAGAGATATATATTATATATCGAGAGAACCCTATGTGCAGAAATGCTCACAGCTACTTACAACAATTGAACTTCTAAGACTACAGAGAAATGCTAAGAATTCTGCTTACAAATGTTTCTCTGCTTTCTTGCATAGATCGATATATCTTAGTTGCTACTTCTTGGTTTATATATCACCAAGATTACAAAGTAATAAGACAAGATAATAAAACAAAAATTATCTAGTCTATAACAATGCTACTTCATTACTCTATTCCAACATCTTTGAATATCTTCATAATAGCATGAAAATGGCATTGCTTCTTTGTTCTCGAAAACCCAGTTGAATAGGCTACCACATTCCATTTGCATCCACTCGACGCATGTGATTGTGTTGTCACTGTCAACAGATATTTGAATTCTTTATCTGTCGGGTTCATGATCATCCGTCGAGTTATTGATCATCCGTCGGGTTGTTGATCATCCGTCGGGTTGTCTATTTGATCATCCGTCGACTTCATTGTAGGTTATCCGTCGGGTAGCAAACTGGCACTTGACTTCATTTCATTTATGTAGAATTACAAGACATCATCTTTGTACAATTAATCAACCTATTCTACATATCTAGTTAAAGTCAACATGACTTGAATACTACTTACAGAATCTATACAATGGTGAATGCAGAAATGTGCTACAGACTTATTGTTACATAAGCTACTCACTCGATGGATAATAAGTCATCATCTGTCGGGACTATAATGAGTCATTCGTCGGGACTATAAGTCTTATCCGTCGAGTGCTACATTATTTCACTAAATAAAATCTACTAAGGTGTTTTGTTCATGAAATCATCAAGTACACAATATATACACAACAATCTCCCCCAATTTATGTCTACTGGAATTGTAGCCATAAATTAAGAGATACTTGATGATAACAAAACACCCTAAAAATATAACTTTAAGAGAAAGTAGATATTACTGAAAAGTGCTTCAATTAACAGAAATGTACCAAGTTTTGCTCACAGTCATTTTTCAATATGCTCCTCTAGCCTGAGCAGATTTTTCTAGTTTCTTGAAGGCCTGGATCTCTTTCCAAGCTTTCTGTTGTTTTCCTCAATCTGATTTTTGAGCTACCTGTGGAATTCCAGTTCATCAGATTCAGAGAGATTTAGCTTTCCTTGCATTTCCAAAAGAGTCTCATTGCTAGAGATACTCAATTGGTCTTCCAATCTGAAGAATCTTCTCACACCTTTGTCATCCATGAACTCCATCAGCCAGCAGGGCCTTAGATGCACTCTTCTCCCTGTGTAAGGGATGATTAGAGTCTTTGGAAGTGCATCTTTAGCTCTAACACTCCTTAGTTCTTCAATCTTCTTCAATACCAATCTTCTTGCAGTAATGTTGAACCCAAAGTTCTTCTTGAAGGATGAATAAACTTTAATCAGTACAACTTGGCTTTCTTGAAGGAACCTATGAAGAGGCCATTGAATCTGCTTTCCTCCTTTGTACTTGAACACTAACCTTTCAGGTAGGTTCCATATGCATCAATTCCTCTCACTTCATCTAGTTCATCCAGATAGAGATTTAGATCAAAAAATTCTTTGATGTCACACAAGTACAGATAGTCTCCCAGCTTACTGACTTTAGATTGAGCTTTGACTTGAGACTTGGATTTGAGAGGAGATAGCTTCACTTTCTTGACTGCTCTTGACTTTGTTCTTTTTGGCTTGCTAAGGATTGGTAGATTGAAATCATGAATTGGTATGTTCTCCCATTCTATTGGCTCATCCTTGGGCACAATAGGTTCACCATGAATATTCCTGTAGGGATCCACCACTATGATATCTTCAAATACCACAGAGGACTTTGATGCTTGAGTTGTAGATGGTGTGGATTCCTTAGGAAATTGATCTTCCAATTCCTTGTCAACAATATCCATTTTCCTTTTAGTTCTTTTAGCCAATTCCTTCTTTCTTGAAGATTTCTTCTGTTGTTCAACTTGCTTCTTTGATTCAATAGCTTCAGATGGTTGAGAAGGAATTTGTTGTGATGAATTTACAGCATATAGTTTGGCCAAGATTGCAATCTGCTCTTTCTTTTGTTTAGTCTTTTTAGCATCCAGAGCAGCTTGCTTCTTTTCCTGCTTCAATCTAGCCTTTTCTTCTCTCTTTGCTTGAGCAAATTGAGGATGTCCAGCCACCACACAAATTTCTTTCCCATTTTTGAAAATCTTGGCAATTCTCCTTCTGGAAGCTGAATCAGCTGGATCTTTGTATAAAGCAATTGACCTTGACAGAAGCTTCTTCTCATCAGGCTTAGGTGTCTCATACACAGTGTCCAAAGGGTTCTTCAATGATGATTTTGAGTAATTTACCCTTGATTTAAGAATTATTTCAGCCTTTGGAGATTTGATGCAGGAAGATTGTCCTCTTTCCAGATAGTTCATGCTCATCTCATTCATACTAATTTGCTTGACTTGAGAGTGATGGATGGCTGACTTAACTAGCTCCTTGACAAGTTCAAATTTCTTCTGTATTTCCTTATCAATCTTCTGCCAGTTGACTAAACTCAACTTTTCCTTATCAGCTGCTCTTAAGTTGGTTGTTGCTGCATTGATCAGATCTATACTGTCTGTAACTGATGGCTTTGAGATAGTAATTGAAGGTACAATTACTTTACTGATTTGAATCTGAAGTTCCCCCTCACTTGATCCTTTCTCCCTCTTTTTGTTATCATCAAGTTGAGTAGAGGAGGGGGTTTGAGCAGCCACCAATTTTTGCAGAAGATCAGTCTGTTGGGCTTGATGGAGATGAATGGAAGTTAAAGATGCTTCCATGGCTGACATTCTGGTGTCCAAGGCATCTATCTTGGTTGACAGATCAGAATTTTTCCTTAATTACCTCTTGATGTCAAGCATTGTAGCTTCTGGAAGTTTAGAATCTATCATGTCTGAAATAGCCTTCTTCATCTCCTTAATATCACCCTTCATGGTGTTCACATCCCTAGCATGCTGGAAGCCCTGGATTTGTTGAAGTTGCAGGGAGGCTAGATGTGCCTGAAGGAGCTTCTTGGTGCTAGCATTGGTAGTGGTTTGAAGAGCAGTATTTGTTTGATTGACTAATTAGATCAGGGTTGTCTTGAAGTAATGCTCATCGCAGTGCTTTGAGAATTCCCATGATGGCATACTTGACCTTGAATCTCCCCCTATGTCCATTGCTTCATCTTCACTATCCCCACTCTCATCTCCAAAGAAATTAGCTGAACCACCAGTCTCATAGTCCACATCACCAGCTGTAGAAGGCAAAGCTGTGATGGCATCCTTAGCTCTCATTATAGACTGTGTGGTATGCACCAGATTTAGCATCCTTTCTGCATTGTCATTGCACTGTTCAGCTAGAAGTTGATAAGCTGGAACAGGGTGAGTAAATGCTTCAGCATCAAGGGAAGTGGAATCTATAACAGCTTTAGGATGCTGAGATAGTCCTTCCCTGTCTACATCCTGGACATTCATTGACTCACTAGCAATGACATCCATCCTTATTGCTCAAGTACCTGCATTTCTCTCATGTTCTCTCTTTTGTTGCATCAGGGTCTCACCCTGGCTCCCCACCCTCACACCCTCACCTTCACCTACTAAGGTGGGACTCCTCTCACTCTCTTTTGTCAATCCTGAAGAAATGGATTGCAGAGTTTTTTCCTCTCCTTTTTCCTAGGAGCAACCCAGACTCTCACTCAAAACATTCTTCTCTCTCAATCCTAAGAGTGACTATACAACCACTAAATCTTCTGCACTTAAAATATATGAAGTTTGAAGCTGTGCAGAGATACTCGACGGATGAGTGATATCCATCGAGTGAGTGGTTTTGCTATCCGACGGATAACTGCTGTCAAGCTTATCCGTAGGGATACAATCACTACTCAACGGATGAGCAATATCCGTCGAGAGAGTAGAAATGAATGAGCTGGGAATAGAAACTATTGTTGGCTCTGTGCTGGTTGAAGATATTTTGGGCACAGATGATACAATAGTTCCTGAAAGAATTGGCAATTGCACTAGATTTTGGCTTCCCCAACAGAGTTAAAGAAGGGGAATCAGGAATTGATGTGTTTATCATATCCACATCCAGAGAATTTATTGGTGAGTTTGGTGTTTGAGGTGCTTCTATAACTAGATATTTTTGCTGTGACTCCATATTTATTATAGCCACATCAAACTGAATTTGTGAAGGTGCAGTGACTGTGTCTGTTGCACCAGTTTGCACTGTGTGTGTATCCTGTGCATCCCCCATGGTTTTTGATTTCTTCTTTCTGGCATAAGTTTGGGGTGAGCTTGTGTCACTAACCCTCTTAGCCTGTGCTCTTGGTTGAGAGCTTTGTTCAATAGCTACATCCTTTTGGGAGGATGCAGCTAGAAATGAGCTTTTGTCCTTTTTAAGCACTGCAGTTTGTTGGGAAACTGCAGTGTGGCTAGGCTAGGATTCACTCAACTCTCCAACCTTATTCTTGGGGTTTCTTTTATGTTCACCCCTTCCCTCACCTAACTTACTGTAATAACCCCAATTTTTGGGAAATTTTTGAAACCCTTATGAATAGTGTTTTTGCTGAATGAGAAAACTTTTCATGCCACACTATGTAGGGGTTCTGATATGGATATTCTGAGATTTTATTAGTACTTTATATGGGATATAAGTGTATGTAAAGATCGTCAGAATCCAAATCCGAACACTTTGATTTTTCCCGGAAATCTAATAGATACGGAAAGAATTGAGTATAAGGTAACAGGATAAAAAGGATTTAAATTAAAGAATTATAAGAGAGGATCATAGAAGGAATACAATATATTGAGAAAGGTTAAGGGAACCTAAGTAATAAGATCCCGGGTATGATCCCTCAAATGATAAACGAAAACGAAAGTTAAGCGAACCGTATAACAGATCAGCGGTTATTAGGCAAACAATTAGGAAGTTAATCAAAGGGATTAGAGAGGATGATGTCACCCAACCAATGAGAAGAGGACAAGGAGGGGAGGATGACATCATGAGGATGACACAAGCATGACATGGGAAGGAAGGAGATGTGGTGACTTTTTAACCACACAAAACCAAGGGCAACTAGGTAATTCACTAAAGCAAACAACAAAAATCAACCAACCAAAAGCAAATCAAGCCAAAACACAAAAATCTCTCTTCTTCTTCTTCATGCTCTCGGGTGCTTTTCTTAAAAAATGAAAGTCCAAGCTCCTCCACTTACTATTTAGCAAGGTAATTATCTAAGCTTCCCCATGGATAGTTACATACTTCCTATAAGTTTAAGCTTCTAATTCCAAGCCAATCTTTTTCTATAAATCATGAAAGAAGATGGTGAATAGTGTTTTCAAGAACTAAAATTTGTGTTCTTGAAGTTTTGTTTAGATTAAGCTTGGATAAGGACTTTAAAGGTGATTCCAAGCCATTCTCTTGATTCTCCACTCTCCAAGGAAGGTATAACTTCTCAAACCCTTAGTATTAAGTTTTGTTGGTTTGGATTTCATAATGTTAGATGATGGGTTAGTGTAATGAGTGTGTACTCATGATAGAGCTTTGTTTAGTAAGTGGTTTTGTTGATTTTGGAGTTAGGAGTGACGCTTGTTAGATTTGAAGTTCTTGGTCACATTTTTTTTGACTTGGTTTAGATGAATAAATTGGTAATATTGAGTTGATTTGGGACTGTTGTAATGTAGTTTAGATGGAGGTTTGATTGGGTTGTGAATTGGAGTTGAAATTGTGGTTGTTGGAATTGGTTTAAATTTGGGAAATCGCGTAAACATAGTCGTCGTAACGTCCGATTTTCTTTGGACTGTTTTTGTGCATAGCATTAGGACCCGAGAACCCCCTGCTAGATTATGACCACTGCCATGTTTAGATAGCTCATGTTACGAGCTTCATTTTGATATATAGTTCGTTCGATTCCGATGCACGGTTTAGGAGAAACGACCATTTCAAGTAACGGCGTTTCGCGAACGAAACTTTTCCCCTCGCCTTACTTTGAAACATAGGTTAAAGACCATAAAGGGTTAATTAATGTATGAAACATTTATGGTAAGTGTGTTAGGCAGTTGGTAAGACACTCGCGAAGGAATCGCTTTAAAACTCGTAAAGGTTAAATTATTAAAAATGGTGGAGCCGAGGGTACCCGGGTGACTTAAGCAAATCAGTAAGCGCAAAACAAGCGTTAGAGTCTAAGTCAGTTAAAGTATAGATTTACAAGTGACTTTGGTTTAATTCCAACTTACTTGTTGTTTATAGGTTACCAGACTCGTCCCGAGCCTTTTATCACCCCAAGTCGCTCGGGCAAGTTTTCTACCCGTATAACTGTTGTTGTGATGTATATGTGTATATGCATGATCTTGCGATAAATGCATATTGGTTATTAGCAAATTCTTGCGTTATATTGTAGCATGTGATATGGTATATATGCATGCCTGTCTCATATTCTTGAGTTATATATCTGTTGGTTCAAATGCTTATAGTTGCATAATACCTATGCTAGAGGATAGCGGTAACTTGCATATACCCTTAGTATAGGGACCCAAAGGTGAAAATATTTTCTAAAACCGGGAGTCGAGGATCCCGAGTAGATTGTGTATATATGGATATGGATATATATATATATATTTATATATATATATATGGTTATAGTTTTCCAAACTATTAATCGAATAAGGTTTATTCGATAACTTTAACTTTATTTTATTATTGAATATTATTTCGAATATTCATCCGAGGACTTATGACTCCTTTATTTTATTATTGAATATTATTTCGAATATTATTCGAGGGCTTATGACTCCTTTATATTATTATTGAATATTACTTGGATATTCAATCGAGGATGTATGACTCCTTTATTTTATGAATATTATTTATAATATTCATTCGAGGTATTATGACTCCGCTTATTACTGAAATATATTCTTTATTTTATTAAAGAATAAGTTGTCAATAATCAAACTTATTTCGATTATTCAAATAAAGATAATACTTTCATATAAGTGTATCTTTGGTTATTTAATACTCGTTTCAAGTATAAGTTTTAATACTTCTACTTCAATTATTTTTATAAAGATAATTCTTTGTGGGAATATTATTTAAATAATAATATTCAGATATTTTCTAATATATCGTGACTGATTTATTTCATTAAATCAGTATTACTCCAAACACTCTTTAAAGTGTTTTCGAGTCTTCAAAATGATTTTTAAAAGTTAGAGCGGATCCCAAAACTCATTTTTATATTTAAGATCTTCCTTTTTAAGGGGATTTAAATACTCGCTCAAAACCTGGGGAATCCGGCTCTGTGGTGTGTTTTATATTCGCAACGAGGTTGCGGTTTTGGTAAATGAATTGATTACTTGCCCAATGTTCGGGAAGTAAGCCCATCTAATTGAGTCGGCATAAGCGACAGGCCGGGGTACGGTCTATCAAAGTGTAAGTGGCTGGATGGCAGTCCATCAACGCGTAAGAGGCCGGGTGGCGGTCCAGCACAAGGTCCTTATGTGGCCAGGGTGATGACCGGTGGGGGATTCATCCATCTACTAGTAGAAAAGGTTACTTATTGGTATCTTTGCCTGATCAGCAAGATATCTGGTTTATGCCAAAATTCTTTTCCTTTCCAAAATTCATTGGATGTTTCAAACTCTGTTCATACTTTACATAACAGAGGTTCCAGGAAATGTTTAAGAGATATATATATGTGGATATATATATATCGGGACTAAATAAAGTATCTCGTAACTTTATTTCATTCAATAATATTTCAAAGATTGAATCTATTCAAATCTTGTCTTGTAGTCTCATCTATGTGATGAACTTTTGAAACTGATTATAACTTGAACGGTGGTAGTTCAAGTAGTATTGGGAAAGATATAAGTATATTGGGGTATTTGGTAACCTCATCTTTTAAACTTATATCTAATTAATAAGTGTCTTATGAATGACAAAGATTTTCAGAAAAACGTTGAGACAAGGTTAGATATATGAGATCACCTTGCAACGATATTTTTTTATACAGTTATACACTGGGACTTTGTGTATATTATGCATGGAAGAGGACTTCTAATATTTTGAAAAGTATATATGTATATATACTGAATATTTTGCGACTTCATCACATTAAGATATCAAACTTGGTTCATTTCTTTTGACCAAGACTTTCATGAGTATTATGAGTAGGCTCATATACTATTAATCTTTATACATATTATTTTGGTGGGCTTGCTGCTCACCCTTGCTTTCTTCTTTCATCACACAACAACAGATAGAAAAGATGAACAGAACCAAGCTCCCGATTCGCAAGCGATTAGGAGACGTTCCGCAGTTTTCTAGAAGCATTGATGCCGCCGTAGCTGAGGTAGGAACTACCAATAGGCTAGGCTTTCAACTTTTGATGGACCAGATTTATTTATATTTATAAATTGTAATAATGGCAAAGAAATGTAAATTTATTCAGAAAACCTTTTAAGGTGTATTGGCAGATAATTGTGGAATAAAATGACTTGTGGTTATTTTTTTGGATGTTCATCTCTGAGACTATAACGTGTGGTGTGTGTGTTTATTGTGGGGTCACAGTACAGAGTAGTTGAGTAATTATTAAGATTGGGTGTTATTAAGGGAAATGGATCTCGTGACGACCCGGATCCCCGACCCCGGATCTGGGGGTGTTACAGAAATGGTATCAGAGCCAGGTTATAAACCTCAGAGATGATGGGACGTTAAGATAATAAGTTCACTAAGATAATAAGAACTCTTGCCAAGTTCATAGTTGGGCTACCTAACGTAGTACTGACAGTTAAAACCCTTATGGGAACCCTTATAAATATCGTGATAGGAGCGTAGTTCGTTATCGTATATGGTAGCGGGACTCCGAACCCTGAGGTTGAGGAGCAACATCGCGATGATATTTTATTACTAATTGGAGATCGAATTGTGGATCCGATAGAGTGTCCTAATGCAGGACCGGATGATGTTGATATTGAGAATGTAGCGGTTGAGGATGTTGTCCTAGAAGGGATAGTTGCTGAGAAGGATCCCATGGAGGATCCTGACAAGAATGAATAAAGGACCACTGATGAATTGATGACCATGGTTAGGTCGACTACCAGAGGTAGGATTGGTCGGTCACTACCGGAGGTTCGTTCAAGTTGTAAAGATAGTAGCCCCTTTAACGCGGCTTACTCGTAAGACTGAGAAGTTCGAATGGACAGAGAAATGCGAGAACAGCTTTCAAGAACTGAAGCAGAGGTTGGTGATGGCCCCTATGCTGGCGTTGCCGGATGGAAAAGGAGATTTTGTGAAGTGTAGTGACGCTTCGCACAAGGGCTTAGGGTGCGTGCTTATGCAGCACGGTAAGGTAATCGCGTACATGTCAAGACAATTAAGGTAATATGAAATTCGATATCCCCGCTCATGAGCTTAGGCTCGTGGCAATAGTTTACCCTAAAGATTGGAGGCACTACTTGTATGGAGAGAAGTGCGAGAATTACCTAAGCCATAAGTGCTCTAGTACAATTTCGCGTAGAAAGAGCTCAACATATGCCAGAGGAGGCAGTTAGAGCTAATCAAGAATAATGATTGGGAGATTCTTTATCATTCGGGGAAAGCCAATATGGTGGCTGATGCCCTTAGTAAAAAGGAGAGACTCAAGATGATAATGTCTTTTGGAGAGTTTATAAGAGATTTTGAGAAAATGGAAATAGAAGTGAAGGTAACCGGAGCCGGTACCGAAAAGCTGTTTGAGGTTGCAATACAGCCCGAATTATTGGAAAAGATCATATTGTGCCAGAAAAAGTTATGAATGAAGGCAGAGAGCCAACAATTAGATAAAAGATTAATATCGAGAAAGATGATAAGGGAATAATGAGGTATTCCTATAGAATTTGGGTTTCGAAAGTTCAAGAGCGTAAGGATGAGAACTTAGATGAGAGCCATAGTTTGAGGAATAAGATTTAGAGCAAACCCTGAACATGATAGTCAGGGAGGTCGCCATCAAGATAGAAGGAACCCATGACATAATGGAGTGGAAAATGAGGATTTTAAATTAAAAGATGACCCCAATTATGGGGAGTAGGATGAAACATTTCATACTAAGGAAACAGAAAGTCGAGTAAGGAAAGGAGACCCGAGACGGTACTCCTATACGGTAATTCATGGACCTGTCTAAAAAGAACTTAGACTATTATCCCCAACCACCACCCTGAGGAGACAGTGCGGTGAGAAATTCTTTCAGGACCTTTAAGTCGCTAAGCTCTCAGAGTTCCATGGAACAAGCTGACCCAGCCGAGGCAAGAGCCTGGCTAAAGGAAATATAGGAATTATTTGAGATTCTAAATGATTGACGAATCACAAAGGACTATTTTTGTCACTTACCCTCCTAAGAGAGAGACCACCCGCTGGTGAAAGACCAAGAAAGGCACGGAGCAAGAGATTATAATAAACTGATTTAAGTCCAGTCAATTGTTTCCGGGAAAGTAATTCCCAAAGATAAGGAGATAGTGTAAAAGCTTTGGAGCTAGAACAAAGGCAGACGAGTATGATAAATTATGAATCTAAGTTGTAAAAGTTGTCAAGATTCGTTCTGAGGACACGAATCCAGAATGACGGGATGTTTGAAATCAATGCTTATGTTGTGTTGGTTCATGAAATAACGATAAGAGAAAGGAAAATAAAAAGAAACTGAAGTGGAAAGGAATATAAAGGCAATAGAGTTTGAGGAATGATAAAGGAATTGGGTATGAGGAAACCCTAAAGACTCGTAGCAATAGAAATAGAAAAAGTATGTAATCGTCAGGATGAGGGTGATTCACCATGAGTTAAAATTGCTGGGTGAAGGCATAAGAGATACATATATTTTATTCCCTGTAAGTTGGGAGGATGTGAGGAAAACTTGAGATAGTTCGAAGGTTAAATATGAGACGCGGATAGACTGAGGAGACAAGGAAGTAAGAAATTAGGAAAATTGGATGAAGGAAGTGACCTTCAAGAATGTGAAGTGTAAGACCGGTGGCTTGATACCCAGAAAGGGAGATGCCGAGTATGAGAGATATCCCAACATTGAGGTGACTGTTGAGAAACAACAAAAGTAAATAAGGAATTATTAAGAAGAAGTTCACGTTGAACACGACCAATATCTTCCAGAAAATCCTTGTTATCGTTACCAAATTAGGCAAGACAAGCGGATGACCATTGTTATCTTTTGGAGGCCATATGGATTGACCTCAATTTGAATAAGGATGCTATTATGAAGTTAGGTATAGACTATCGAGGTGGGAATGATTGAATAAGATACCCCTATCAGGGATATATGATTTTATTTATCCATGGAAGGATGCTTGTACCTTTTTAAAGGTGGAATTAAGGATAGAACATCGGTAACTTAAAACGAATCCTAGGGGAATGCATAAAGGTTGGCATTTCACCCTTAATAGGGATAGTATGAGTTTTGACAGTATGAATTGGAAAGGATTAAGGTAATAATAACCTTTAAGGATTAGTGGAGAAATTTTTCAGAAGTATATAGACAATGGTTATAGTATTAGTAAATGGTATTTTGATATGCCCTGTATATAGGGAATACAGGAGGAACGATTGAACGATAACCTTAGAGGTTTTACAAGGAGAAAGGAAATATTCGAAATTCTCAAGAATAAAAATGTTGATAAAGGAAATATGACATAATTATAATGATGCCAAGTGGGGCACGTGTTAAACCACGAGAAAGTATGGATCGAACCAGTAAAGGTCGAAATTGTTCAGGGCAATTAGGACCTAAGATAAAAGATGTTCTAAGTATGATTGAGAGTCAGTCGTGACAGTGATTAACCTCTAAAGATTGAGGCAATAACTTATGGAAAAAATGGTGATATTTTTTTACTTATCAGATTTTAAGGAAAACATCTTCACATAAGCTGTGATTGAAATGAGGTAGAAAATTTAGTTGAAGGTGGTTAAAAGACATTGACTGTAAGGAACTATTACTATCAGGAAAGGCCAAAGAGGTGGCCGACACTTTAACGGTAAAAGGAAAATTGTAGGCGCTTGTGCCAAAGGAATACAGTGATGATGGTTAAAGCTGTGATGGTTGTATTTTGGGTTGGAAGATTGTCATTCCTTCTGATGACTGTGCAATACCCAACCGGAATAGTAGTTAGTAAAGGTTTAATTCGTGTAATCGCCATGAGCGGGCTATCTATCTTAGAAGGTACTATCTTGAGAATGAGCCTGGACCATGTTTCAAAAGGACTAAACGAACCTTTGAGTAAGTCTTCTATTTAAGGCATATGATTAAGAATGGTATTAACCTGCTATCGTTGCTTTGATTGAAACTCTTCTGCAATTTTATCTGCTTCATGTCATGTATGTATGTCAGAATCAGGAGTGTACTCCATGAATCATGAATGGTGATTATGTTACCTCCTTAGAAGGATTTGATACGACATGTATGGACTCCGTATGGTTAGCTATTAAGACTTCATGGAAAATGAATGACTACAGTGGGTCAGTGGTGGACCATAGTAAGGCAGCAATGATTCTGCGAGTAGTGAGCTGATTACAACCATGAGAGTTGTATTGGAATGGGTGTTGAGATTGAGTACCCCTAATCAGGTCGTGTTAGTGTATAAGTTATCATTGATAGACTAATTAAGTAGAGTATCTACCTAGTGAATAATTATTCTTTCTTATCAATAGAGAGTCGTATTATTATACGAGGAAGGTTACGGTGCGAGCATAGAATCCTAGTAACGGTGATATATAGAATGAGATCCCAAATTCGATTTTCGATGTCGAGGGAGTTTTAAAGGTGATTGTGTATAAGCTCGAGGAAGAGCATGGGTCCATAGAATGATGGACAGGATAGCGAAAATATTTAGGCACGTGAAATGCGATGCTATAATACTTGATGTTGATATAAATACATATATGTTTTGTTCTTCTATGACAAACCTCTATAGTTCAGAGGTAGATTCCAAGCCAGATATTTTATGGCAATAAAATTTTTTTATGAATATACAATTCTCTTCAGTTCGTTCTTTTCTCTTCTTTTCATTTCATGTAAGCTGAGAAGAACAACCCTTCCAGAAGGGGAGGTATTACCGAATGACTATCTATCTGTGTGATAGAAGCCGAGTAGGATACCAGCTATTGTTTAATTGCTTGTCAAGTACTAATACTAACTATGCGATATAACAAGTGTTCATGATCATAGTGATCTCTCAACAAATTCCTTTACTTCTATATGATTAATCAAACTTTGGAAAATAGAAATAACTGAAAAAGGAGTAATAAAGTGGTGGTAGTATGCGGAATGGGAACACATTCGTGATACTAAGGTTGACGTGGTTATTAAAAGGTTATAGAATGCTAACGAGCAAAAGTATAACCAGTATAATATTAGGAACGGAAGGTAGTAGCGATTACGAACTCGAAAAGAATGGGTATTGAGAAGCAGAAGCTCTAATGCTAAAAGCTATAATGAGAGTCTGTGAAATAGACTTGAAAGAAATTGGAATGATCACTTAATTCGGATTGAGTTATCTTACGACAATAGATCATATGTCATTATCGAGATGTCGCCTTATGAGATCCTTGAGGGAAGACAATGTCGATCTCCCTTATGTTAGGATGAAGTTGTAGAGCGCAAGATGCTCGGACCCGCAGTAGTCCAAAGGACCAAGGATATGATAGATCTAATCAGAGGACGGCTGGTAGTAGCCCAAGATGGACATGATAAGTATGTTGATTTGACACGAAAGGATAAAGAGTATGAAATAGGGGACCTAGTAATGATATAGGTATCCCTTGGAAAGGATTGATGAAGTTCGGAAAGAAAGGAAAGCTAAGACTACAATTTGTTGGACCCTTGGATATATTAAGACGTTTGGGAAGTTAGCATATGAGCTAGCCCTAACCCCGAACATGTAGCAGGTCGTAACGTGTTTCACGTATCAATGTTAAGGAAGTGTAATTCAGATGCCAGATAAATAGAGGCATGTGAGCGCATAGATATGCAACCCGACGTAACCTATATGGAGCAACCAGGAAGGGTTATAGAGTGAAAAGGAACAAGTGCTTAGGAGAAGGATTATCAAACTAGGCAGAGTTGGTGGTAGGACCACAATGTCGAAAATTGACTAGAGAGTTAGAAGGCACAATGCTAGAAAAGCATCCCCAACTGTTTTCTATCTGATTCCGGGACGGAATCCTTTTAAGGAGGGGAGACTGTAATAACCCCAATTTTTGGGAAATTTTTGAAACCCTTATGAATAGTGTTTTTGCTGAATGAGAAAACTTTTCATGCCACACTATGTAGGGGTTCTGATATGGATATTCTGAGATTTTATTAGTACTTTATATGGGATATAAGTGTATGTAAAGATCGTCAGAATCCAAATCCGAACACTTTGATTTTTCCCGGAAATCCAATAGATACGGAAAGAATTGAGTATAAGGTAACAGGATAAAAAGGATTTAAATTAAAGGATTATAAGAGAGGATCATAGAAGGAATACAAAATATTGAGAAAGGTTAAGAGAACCTAAGTAATAAGATCCCGGGTATGATCCCTCAAACGATAAACGAAAATGAAAGTTAAGCGAACCGTATAACAGATCAGCGGTCATTAGGCAAACAATTAGGAAGTTAATCAAAGGGATTAGAGAGGATGATGTCACCCAACCAATGAGAAGAGGACAAGGAGGGGAGGATGACATCACGAGGATGACACAAGCATGACATGGGAAGGAAGGAGATGTGGTGACTTTTTAACCACACAAAACCAAGGACAACTAGGTAATTCACTAAAGCAAACAACAAAAATCAACCAACCAAAAGCAAATCAAGCCAAAACACAAAAATCTCTCTTCTTCTTCTTCATGCTCTCGGGTGCTTTTCTTAAAAAATGAAAGTCCAAGCTCCTCCACTTACTATTTAGCAAGGTAATTATCTAAGCTTCCCCATGGATAGTTACATACTTCCTATAAGTTTAAGCTTCTAATTCCAAGCCAATCTTTTTCTATAAATCATGAAAGAAGATGGTGAATAGTGTTTTCAAGAACTAAAATTTGTGTTCTTGAAGTTTTGTTTAGATTAAGCTTGGATAAGGACTTTAAAGGTGATTCCAAGCCATTCTCTTGATTCTCCACTCTCCAAGGAAGGTATAACTTCTCAAACCCTTAGTATTAAGTTTTGTTGGTTTGGATTTCATAATGTTAGATTATGGGTTAGTGTAATGAGTGTGTACTCATGATAGAGCTTTGTTTAGTAAGTGGTTTTGTTGATTTTGGAGTTAGGAGTGACGCTTGTTAGATTTGAAGTTCTTCGTCACATTTTTTTTGACTTGGTTTAGATGAATAAATTGGTAATATTGAGTTGATTTGGGACTTTTGTAATGTAGTTTAGATGGAGGTTTGATTGGGTTGTGAATTGGAGTTGAAATTGTGGTTGTTGGAATTGGTTTAAATTTGGGAAATCGCGTAAACATAGCCGTCATAACGTCCGATTTTCTTTGGACTGTTTTTGTGCATAGCATTAGGACCCGAGAACCCCCTGCTAGATTATGACCACTGCCATGTTTAGATAGCTCATGTTACGAGCTTCGTTTTGATATATAGTTCGTTCGATTCCGATGCACGGTTTAGGAGAAACGACCATTTCAAGTAACGGCGTTTCGCGAACGAAACTTTTCCCCTCGCCTTACTATGAAACATAGGTTAAAGACCATAAAGGGTTAATTAATGTATGAAACATTTATGGTAAGTGTGTTAGGCAGTTGGTAAGACAGTCGCGAAGGAATCGCTTTAAAACTCGTAAAGGTTAAATTATTAAAAAATGGTGGAGCCGAGGGTACCCGGGTGACTTAAGCAAATCAGTAAGCGCAAAACAAGCGTTAGAGTCTAAGTCAGTTAAAGTATAGATTTACATGTGACTTTGGTTTAATTCCAACTTACTTGTTGTTTATAGGTTACCAGACTCGTCCCGAGCCTTTTATCACCCCAAGTCGCTCAGGCAAGTTTTCTACCCGTATAACTGTTGTTGTGATGTATATGTGTATATGCATGATCTTGCGATAAATACATATTGGTTATTAGCAAATTCTTGCGTTATATTGTAGCATGTGATATGGTATATATGCATGCCTGTCTCATATTCTTGAGTTATATATCTGTTGGTTCAAATGCTTATAGTTGCATAATACATATGCTAGAGGATAGCGGTAACTTGCATATACCCTTAGTATAGGGACCCAAAGGTGAAAATATTTTCTAAAACCGGGAGTCGAGGATCCCGAGTAGATTTTGTATATATGGATATGGATATATATATATATATATATATATATATATATATTTATATATATATATATATGGTTATAGTTTTCCAAACTATTAATCGAATAAGGTTTATTCGATAACTTTAACTTTATTTTATTATTGAATATTATTTCGAATATTCATCCGAGGACTTATGACTCCTTTATTTTATTATTGAATATTATTTCGAATATTATTCGAGGGCTTATGACTCCTTTATATTATTATTGAATATTACTTGGATATTCAATCGAGGATGTATGACTCCTTTATTTTATGAATATTATTTATAATATTCATTCGAGGTATTATGACTCCTCTTATTACTGAAATATATTCTTTATTTTATTATAGAATAAGTTGTCAATAATCAAACTTATTTCGATTATTCAAATAAAGATAATACTTTCATATAAGTGTATCTTTGGTTATTTAATACTCGTTTCAAGTATAAGTTTTAATACTTCTACTTCAATTATTTTTATAAAGATAATTCTTTGTGGGAATATTATTTAAATAAAAATATTCAGATATTTTCTAATATATCGGGACTGATTTATTTCATTAAATCAGTATTACTCCAAACACTCTTTAAAGTGTTTTCGAGTCTTCAAAATGATTTTTAAAAGTTAGAGCGGATCCCAAAACTCATTTTTATATTTAAGATCTTCCTTTTTAAGGGGATTTAAATACTCGCTCAAAACCTGGGGAATCCGGCTCTGTGGTGTGTTTTATATTCGCAACGAGGTTGCAGTTTTGGTAAATGAATTGATTACTTGCCCAATGTTCGGGAAGTAAGCCCATCTAATTGAGTCGGCATAAGCGACAGGCCGGGGTACGGTCTATCAAAGTGTAAGTGGCTGGGTGGCAGTCCATCAACGCGTAAGAGGCCGGGTGGCGGTCCAGCACAAGGTCCTTATGTGGCCAGGGTGATGACCGGTGGGGGATTCATCCATCTACTAGTAGAAAAGGTTACTTATTGGTATCTTTGCCTGATCAACAAGATATCTGGTTTATGCCAAAATTCTTTTCCTTTCCAAAATTCATTGGATGTTTCAAACTCTGTTCATACTTTACATAACAGAGGTTCCAGGAAATGTTTAAGAGATATATATATATGTGGATATATATATATCGGGACTAAATAAAGTATCTCGTAACTTTATTTCATTCAATAATATTTCAAAGATTGAATCTATTCAAATCTTGTCTTGTAGTCTCATCTATGTGATGAACTTTTGAAACTGATTATAACTTGAACGGTGGTAGTTCAAGTAGTATTGGGAAAGATATAAGTATATTGGGGTATTTGGTAACCTCATCTTTTAAACTTATATCTAATTAATAAGTGTCTTATGAATGACAAAGATTTTTAGAAAAACGTTGAGACAAGGTTAGATATATGAGATCACCTTGCAACGATATTTTTTTATACAGTTATACACTGGGACTTTGTGTATATTATGCATGGAAGAAGACTTCCAATATTTTGAAAAGTATATATGTATATATACTGAATATTTTGCGACTTCATCGCATTAAGATATCAAACTTGGTTCATTTCTTTTGACCAAGACTTTCATGAGTATTATGAGTAGGCTCATATACTATTAATCTTTATACATATTATTTTGGTGGGCTTGCTGCTCACCCTTGCTTTCTTCTTTCATCACACAACAACAGATAGAAAAGATGAACAGAACCAAGCTCCTGATTCGCAAGCGATTAGGAGACGTTCCGCAGTTTTCTAGAAGCATTGATGCCGCCGTAGCTGAGGTAGGAACTACCAATAGGCTAGGCTTTCAACTTTTGATGGACCAGATTTATTTATATTTATGAATTGTAATAATGGCAAAGAAAGGTAAATTTATTCAGAAAACCTTTTAAGGTGTATTGGCAGATAATTGTGGAATAAAATGACTTGTGGTTATTTTTTTGGATGTTCATCTCTGAGACTATAACGTGTGGTGTGTGTGTTTATTGTGGGGTCACAGTACAGAGTAGGTGAGTAATTATTAAGATTGGGTATTATTAAGGGAAATGGATCTCGTGACGACCCGGATCCCCGACCCCGGATCTGGGGGTGTTACACTTACCCTCCTTCACACTCCCCTCTTTGGATTTTGTGGAATCTTTCAACTGGCATCTTTTGGGAGATACCAGAGGGGCCTTTTTTTGATTTGGATTTTGAAATAACTGTAGATTTGGCAGCTTTGGTAGGCAACTGTTTGGTTATTGACACAGTTGCCATAGCCACACTTGAATTCAAAGAAATTGTGGAGGTTGGAATAGTTGTAGGGATAGATGAACTTACCTCACTTACCTGAGGTGCTTGCATTACAGGAAAATAGAACATTGGCACATCTTTGTGATGATTGGCCCTGTTCAAATCTGCAATGAGCCTTCTCTCTTGAACCCAACAATCTAGTTTGTTGTTAGGGTTCTCAAGCACAATCTCTTCACAGAGGTGGTTAGCTAATAACATAAGAAATCTAGCATAATACACATTCTTACCTCTTTTATTTAACTCTCCTAATTTAAAACCTAACTCAAACAAGACAAGGTCACTGAAATTATAGAATTTATCTGTAACTAGCATGTAGAGCATGTTAAGCATGGAAATATTCACTGAATCAAAATTGCTGACCTTTCCTGAGAAAACTTTTGTAACTACATCACACAAGAAACTCCACTCTTTCCTAAGACCCATTCTCCTAATATCACTCAGTTTAGAAGTAGGAAGTGCATAGTGCATGGAATTAAGCATATTGATTATATCAGTGTCAGTGTGTGTCATATTGTTATCAGGAATTTTGAAACATGCTTTTATCACATCACTATTGATACAGAATTCTTTACCTTTAATGGTTAGAGTGATGGTCTTATCTGTAGAGTTGTAGGTAGCAGTGGTCCACATCTCTTCAACAACTTCACAGAAGATTGTGGGTGATTCCAGCATGGCATATTTGAGCTTGCAACTCTTCACAAAATCCATCATCTTGTGATAGTCTCCAGATTGCTGAATACCCTTGTTCACTAGTACGGTGAAATTTTTCTTCTAATAAATGAACCCAGTTTGAGACATAATCTTTACAACAGGTGCCATTGTTAGAGAATAAGAGCTTGAAGAGAAAGAGAGTAAGTGCTTTGAGAGAGAATGAAATTAGAGCAGTTGAATTGATAATGATTAAAGAAAAGCAATTGCAATGAAATAAGCTTTTATACTATCTCAAAAATAACTGATAAAAATAATAAAGTAAAATAAAGTAACCAATAGAAATTGCCTAAAATAGCCATTTAAAAAATAATCTGTAAAAATTCCACCCATTATTCGTCGTGTTATGCTTACAAACTGTAAGTATACTCGATGGATAATGTACAGGGAATTAACGGCTGAGATTAAGATAATTCGACGGATGAGGATAAACTGTTATCCGTCGAGACATAAAATATTCCAGAAACATAATTGATATTTGTTAGCAAATAATATATCGACGGATGATCAAACTCGATGGATAAAGATCATCCGTCGAGATGTCAATTTTGACTTAGCCAAAATTTCATCCAAGACTGAAAAATCAATTAAGTTTCTGGCTGTATTTTAACTTGCAAATTAACTCAGATAGATTTAAGAGTAATTAAGCATACCTAACTCACTTACCAACCTTGAGAAGGTGGATTCATCCAGTGGCTTGGTAAAAATATCTACAAGCTGCTTCTCACTTGGAACAAAATATAGTTCCACAGTACCATTCATTACATGTTCCCTTATGAAATGGTACTTGATATCTATGTGCTTTGTCCTTGAATGTTGAACTGGATTTTCAGTGATGGTAATTGCGCTTGTATTATCACAGAAAATAGGAATCCTTTCAACTTGCAAACCATAGTCTAGCAATTGATTTTTCATCCATAATATATGTGCACAGCAACTACCAGCAGCAATATATTCAGTTTCAGCTGTAGAAGTAGAAACTGAATTTTGCTTTTTACTGAATCAGGACACAAGCTTGTTTCCTAGAAATTGACAGGTTCCTGTTGTACTTTTTCTATCAATTCTATAACCTGCATAATCTGCATCTGAATAACCAGTTAGATCAAAACCAGAATCTCTAGGGTACCAAATGCCAATATTTGGTGTACCCTTGAGATATCTGAAAATTCTCTTAATAGCTACTAAGTGAGATTCTCTAGGATCAGCCTGAAATCTAGCACAAAAACATGTAGCAAACATTATATCTAGCCTACTAGCTGTTAAGTACAGAAGTGAGCCAACCATGCCCCTATAACTTGAAATATCTACAGTCTTTTCAGTAGTGTTTAATTCAAGATTAGTTGCCGTGGCCATGGGAGTTTTTGCAGATGTGCAGTCCATTAGATCAAACTTCTTTAAAAGATCAAAAATATATTTAGTTTGACTAATGAATATTCCATCACTAACTTGCTTAACTTGTAGGCCAAGAAAATAAGTTAGTTCTCCCATCATACTCATTTCATACTTATTTTGCATCAATTTGGAAAACTTTTTGCAAAGTTTCTCATCTGTAGAGCCAAAAATAATATCATCTACATAAATTTGAACAAGTATACTAGAGCCATTAACATTTCTGAAAAATAAAGTTTTATCTACAGTACCTCTTGTGAAGTGATTTTCCAAAAGGAACTTTGATAAAGTGTCATATCAGGCTCTAGGTGCTTGCTTCAATCCATAAAGTGCTTTCAAAAGATAATAGACATGTTCTGGAAAATTTGGATCTTCAAAACCAGGAGGTTGACTGACATAGACTTCTTCCTCCAAATCTCCATTCAGAAAGGCACTTTTGACATCCATCTGATAGACCTTGAAATTGGCATGGGCTGCATAGGCTAAGAAGATTCTGATGGCTTCAAGTCTTGCAACAGGAGCAAATGTTTCATCAAAATCTATTCCTTCTTGCTGACAATAGCCCTTAGCAACCAATCTAGCTTTGTTCCTGACTACTATGCCATTTTCATCCATCTTGTTTCTGAATACCCATTTGGTATCTATTGGATTCTTTCCTTTAGGTTTGGGCACCAACTTCCATACATTATTGCTTTCAAATTGGTTTAGCTCCTCCTGCATAGCTAAAATCCAATCAGGATCCAACAAAGCTTCTTCTACCTTCTTTGGTTCTTCCTTGGAAAGAAAGTTGATGTATAGACATTCTTCCTGAGTTGCTCTTCTTGTTTGAACTCTAGAAGAAACATCACAAATGATAAGCTCAAAAGGGTGATCTTTTGTCTATTTTCTTTGTTGTGGTAGATTAGCTCTAGATGAAGAAACCTCATTATTGTCTTGATGTGTGATTGAGTTTTGATTGTTAGAAACTCCCCCTGAGTTTGTGGATCTTTGATTTGAGAAAGGGGAGCTTTCTATAGGTGATCTACCTTGACTTCCTGCTCCTTTTGATAACCCGACGCATGGTGAATTTTGAGTACCGACGGATGAAGCTGGTTGTCTCCCGACGGATAACGCAGATTACCTTCCGACGGATGAAGCATTGTGCAACTCGATAGATGTTGAGTTTTGTGCTTCATTGGTAGTAGATTTATCTGCATTATCCTTAGACATTGTTTCTTGATCACTTTCATCATCACTGTCATCACTAATCATCTCCACATTGTCGAATTTGAGGCTCTCATGGTAATCTCCATCTTGTAGTCCTTCAATCTTTTTATCATCAAACACAACATGTATTGATTCCACAACAATGTTGGTTCTTAGATTGTAGACTCTATATGCTTTTCCAACAGCATATCAAACAAAAAATTCCTTCATCTGCTTTAGCATCAAACTTTCCATTTTGATCAGTTTGATTTCTCAAAATATAGCACTTACAGCCAAAGACATGAAGAAAATTTAGAGTTGGCTTCCTGTTCTTGAACAATTGATAGGGAGTCATGCATCTTGCTTGATTAACCAGGGAAATATTCTGAGTGTAGCATGCAGTATTTACAGCTTCAGCCCAGAAATATGTTGGCAGTTTTGATTCTTCAATCATTGTCCTTGCAGCTTCAATAAGTGATATGTTCTCCCTTTCCACTACTCCATTCTGTTGTGGAGTCCTTGCTGCTGAAAACTCATGCAGAATCCCATTTTCCTCACAGAATGCTCTCATGACAGAATTCTTGAACTCAGTTCCATTGTCACTCTTGATTCTTCTAACTTTGAAATCAGGATGATTATTGACTTGTCTTATGTGATTGATGATGATTTCACTAGCCTCATCTTTAGACTTTAGGAAATATGTCCAAGAGAACTTTGAGAAATCATCTACAATTACTAGGCAAAATCTTTTCCTAGAGATGGACAATACATTGACTGGTCCAAACAAATCCATGTGAAGCAGTTGCAAAGGCTCTTCAATTGTTGAATCAAGTTTCTTCCTGAATGATGCTTTAATCTGCTTCCCCTTTTGGCAGGCATCACATAGTCCATCCTTAGAAAACTCCACTAGAGGAATGCCTCTAACCAGTTCTTTCTTTACTAGCTCATTCATGGTCTTGAAGTTCAAATGGGAAGCTTCTTGTGCCATAGCCAACTTTCATCCTGACTTGCTTTACTGAGAAGACAAGTTACAGATTCTGCATTAAATCAGCTAGGTACACATTTCCTTTTCTCACACCAGTGAGAACCACTTTGTTGCTTCTTTTATTAGTCACAACACAGGCTTCTGAGTTGAAGGTTACTGAGTTGCCTTTATCACAAAGCTAGCTGATACTCAACAAGTTATGTTTGAGACCATCCACTAAGGCAACCTCTTCAATGATGATATTGTCCTTTGAAATCAAGCCATATCCCACAGTATAACCCTTGCTGTCATCTCCAAAAGTGATACTTAGGCCAGCTCTCTCCTTAAAATCTGTGAGCAGGGTAGAATCACCAGTCATGTGTCTTGAACAACCACTATCCAAGTACCAAAGATTCTTTATATTTCCCTGCACACATCAAAATCAAATCAAGTTGATTTTGGTACCCAAGTTTCCTTGGGTCCTGCCTTGTTAGCTTTCTTTTTCTGTTTCTTAGGCTTTATCTCATTTGACTTAGGAATTTCATATTCATCCTTAGTCATTTGAGTTGGGCCTTTGAAACCATTCATTGCAACAGAATTATCATGCATATTATGACTAACAGGAAATGGCATGCTGTGTGTAAACATGTTATTCCAGTAAGGCATGCTAAATTGCATTTGTGGCATACTATATGCAGTATAATAAGGATTAGGTGCAAATGGCATATTAGCAAACTGTGCATTCATGTTCTGGGTAGACATAGCATTAACAGGCATGGGAGACATGGCATTCATGTTAGGAAATTGAGGTTGCACAGACATGGAAGTAGGCATGGCAGATTTGCAGTTAACAGACAAATGATTTACACTACCACACTTAACACAGATTTTTCTAGGAGCATATTTATCAGGTGTGTAGTTATTGTATTTGTTAATCCCTACTTTACCATTCCTATTTTTTTTCTTTTTAATCTCTGTTTTTACCTCAATCTTTTCAAGTCTGTCACTTAACTGTTTGACGATCATGTGACCAACATTAGACTTTTTCCCTTTCTTAACTTGACTCGATTCTCCTGAAACAAAGTTCTTGGAAACAAACCCATACTTCTCATTCAGCTTAACAAGTTTGGCTTTACTGATAGGCTTGCTCACAGCCGACGGATGAGGATTTTCATCATTCGACGGATAACCCTATTTGTTATCCGACGGATGATCCTCATCATCCGTCGAGTCTACATCTGTAAGCACTCCATCTACCAAATTTAGTTCTAGTTTCTCTTTGTTCTTTTTCCAGGCTGCATCACAGAAAGACTCAATTCCTTGAACTTTGGTGATTTGAGCATGGACATCCCTGGATGTTTTCCATGCTTTAATCACCTCTTGTTCACGCTCGAGCTGCTTCTTTAAAATTTCCTCTTTCTTCAAGGACTCAGTTAATTCCTCCTTGGCAATTTTACACTCAATTCTTAATTTTTCAAAATCAATAAACTGAGACTCAAGCACATTATTTCTCTCACTTAAAAATAAATTGTTTTCTTTGATTTTAGCATTTTTTTTAGTAAGAGACTTAAGTGTAACACGCAAATGATATAACTCTGTAGAATGTCATTTATGGCATCATTACACTCAGCTTTAGTTAAATGTGCAAGGTTAGTAGTAATTACCTGATTGCTTGAAGAACTTGTTTCTGTCTCATCAGACTTGGCCATTAGGGCTAGATTGACATAGCTGACATCTTCATCTTCTTCCAGACCATCTGCTGCCCAGTCATTTTCTTGTGTTATGAAAGCCTTTTCCTTTTGTTTGAGCAGCTCAAAGTATTTTTGCTTATAATCCACTGGCTCAAACTTTTTCTTACTTGAATCTGACTTCCTACACTCACTTGCAAAATGCCCTGCCAAGCCACATTTAAAACATTTGAATTTTGATTTATCCACCATGTTTCTATTTGGCTTGGATGCTCCAAAGTTCTTTTTGAACTTGAGCTTGGCAAATCTCTTGGAAAGAAATGCTAGGTGTTCATCAATGTCTTCCATGTCATCTTGGCTCAAAGAATCTTCACTTTCTAATGCAAGCCCCTTGCCCTTGTTCTCACAGACCCTTGAAGTTGATTCAACGGCTTCCATCTTCACTTCCTTCTCCTTTTCCAACTCAGCAACTAGTGTGATGGATCCTCCTTTCTTCTTTCCTCTCTCCATCCTTTCATCCTGCTCTATTTTAAGCTCATAGGTTTTCAGGATGCCATACAGTCTTTCCAGAGTAAACTCCTTATACTCTTGTGAGTTTCTTAAAGAGACTGTCATTGGTTTCCATTCCTTTGGAAGAGATCTAAGAAATTTCAGATTGGAGTCTTTTGTCTGATAGACCCTTCCATGCAACTTTAGAGCATTTAGTAGTTTTTGAAACCTACTAAAGATGTCAGTGAGAGACTCACTTTCTTTATTGTGAAAATGCTCATATTGATGAATCAAGAGCTGCATCTTGTTTTCTCTAACTTGCTCAGTGCCATCACAGATTATCTGTATTGTATTCCAAACATCCTTGGCAGTTTTGCAGTTGATAATATTTTCAAACATATCTCCATCAACTCCATTAAACAGGATGTTCTTGGCCTTTTTATCCTTCCTGACTTGTTCAATGTCGGGATCAGACCATTCCTGCCTTGGCTTGGGGACTGATGGCTCGTTTCCTGTTGCTGCTCTCATTGGAACATGAGGGCCTCTTTCTATGCAGTCAACATAGACCTCATCTTGAGAAAGCAAATGAAGATGCATCTTTACCTTCCAATGATGGTAATTATCTTTATCCAGAAAAGGGATCTTGACTCCAACATCCTTCTTTTTCATCTTGCTGTATTGTTTTGATCTTTAAACTCTTTATAAGTTAAGAGCTTGCTCTGATACCAATTGTTAGTCCCTTAACAATATGACAAGAATTACAGAAGGGGGGTTGAATGGAATTCTTGAAACTTTTCTTTGAATAAAAAAAATGTTCTAACTCGAATATAAATATAAGTGTATTGATTAGCACAATATGGAATAAAAACTTTAGTGAATCAAAATACAAGTAATTAAAAACAAGAATCTTTAAAAACTTTATGGTGGATTTAAATGATTCCACCAGAGATATATATTATATATCGAGAGAACCCTGTGTGCAAAAATGTTCACAGCTGCTTACAACAATTGAACTTCTAAGACTACAGAGAAATGCTGAGAATCCTGCTTACAAATGTTTCTCTGCTTTCTTGCTTAGATCGATATGTCTTAGTTGCTACTTCTTGGTTTATATATCACCAAGATTACAAAGTAATAAGACAAGATAATAAAACAAAACTATCTAGTCTATTACAATACTACTTCATTACTCTATTCCAGCATCTTTGAATATCTTCATAATAGCATGGAAATGGCAATGCTTCTTTGTTCTTGAAAACCCAGTTGAATAGGCTTCCACATTCCATTTGCGTTCACTCGACGCATGTGACTGTGTTGTCACTGTCAACAGATATTTAAATTCTTTATCCGTCGGGTTCATGATCATCCGTCGAGTTATTGATCATACTTCGACTTCATTGTAGGTTATCCGTCGGGTAGCAAACTGGCATTTGAATTCATTTCATTTATGCAGAATTACAAGACATCATATATGTACAATTAATCAACCTATTCTGCATATCTAGTTAAAGTCAACATGACTTGAATACTACTTACAGAATCTATACAATGGTGAATGTAGAAATGTGCTACAGACTTATTGTTACATAAGCTACTCACTCGATGGATAATAAGTCATCATCCGTCGGGACTATAATGAGTCATCCGTCGGGACTATAAGTCTTATCCGTCGAGTGCTACATTATTTCACTAAGTAAAATCTACTAAGGTATTTTGTTCATGAAATCATCAAGTACATAACATATACACAACAGTGGTTCTGATTCACAATCCTCCACATCTCAATCACACCTCATCTCTCAGTGGCTCCAGGACACTGAAAATCAACTATATATAATTGAAGATCTTAGGGTTGATCAACTTGGTGGCCTTGCTCAAATATCCCAACAACTTCTCATATCAAACATGTCCAACTAGGACTACCAAGCAATCATGATCACCTACCAGGCTGATATTGAAGAAAATCAAGCAAAGATTGTTGATGAAGCTGGTCAGGATGCTAACTGTGATGCTTGTTTGGAAAAGGAATTTACAATTGAGATGGATGTTGTGTTAGAAAAATTCAGGGAGGAATACATTACAATTTTAGGAAGCAATTCCAGATCTCTCACTCCACAAGAGGTATATGATGCCATCAATGAGGTCTACAAGGCTTTCGACAACTTTGGAAAAGCTCTACAAATAACATTGAATGGACATCAAGACAAAGTCATGAAGATGGTCAGGGAAAAGATGGACCAAATTATCCCCTCTCAAACTGAGATAAAAAAAATTCAAAATCTTCTCAGAATAAATTTCAAGATATGATCTCAGTGGGATTGATAAAAGTGTAAATCAACTAAGAGAGTCCTTTGTAGCCTTTCACAAAGTAGTTCAAGATCACATTGCTAAGTCCAATGACACAAGGTTGAAGTTGGATCAAATGCACACGGCAAGATACACTCCTTCACCTCTAGTCATGGATGAAATTCAGAAAGTTGTGCAAGCTACCTTTGTACAATCTACTGCTATCTCTACTACAAAAACCTCTTCACAAGACATTCAAGACCTCAAGACCCAAGTAGCTTCTCTGGAAACATACAATGCATCTCTTGTAATAACCCCAAAAATTTGGGACTTTTTGTAATCTTATAAATAGTAATTTTGCTGATTATGTTGATTAAGGAAAATTTTCATGCCACACTATGTAGGAGATTTTTTATTGATATTCTGAGATCTTATTAGTACTCCATAAAGTATATGAGTGTATGTAAAGATCGTTAGAATCCAAATTCGAATACTTTGATTTTTCCTGAAAATCCATCAGATACCGAAAGAATTGAGTATAAGGTAACATGATTAAAAGGATTTTAATTCAAGGATTATAAGAGAGGATCATAAAAGGAATATAAAAAATTTGAGAAAGGTTAGGGAAACCCAAGTAATAAGATCCTAGATATGATCCCTCAAATGACGAACGAGAACGAAAGTTAAGCGAACCGTATAACAGATAAGCGGTCATTAGCCAAGTAATTAAGGGTTAATCAAAGAGGTTAGTGGATGATGATGTTATCACACCACAAAGGGAAGACATATGTTAAAATATGACACAACCATGGTGACATAAGCATGACATGTAGTTATGTTTTGTTGGTTGATTTATAGCCAAGTAAAACTTATCATAGTAAATCCTAAAGTAGCCAAGCTATAAAGAGAAACAAACCAACTAATTCATTTCACAAAAAAGCAAAGTTTACTTTGCTTTCCAAGAGAAAATATCTCGGCCTCCCCCCATTTCAAGAAGAAGAAAATTCAAAAATCAAGATCTAAGCCTTGTTAATTTGTAAGGTAATTATCCTAGGTCCTTTATGCTTAGTTATGGCTATCTTAGGAATCTAAGCCACAAATTCCTTCACAGTATTTTTCAATAAATCATTGAAGAAGAGAGTGAATAGTGTTTTCAAGAATTTCAAATTGTTTGATCTTGTGTTTTTGGTTAGATTTAGCTTTGGTAAGGACTTTCAAGGGCTATTTCAAGCTTCTTAGTTACTTCTACTCATCAAGGAAGGTAAAACCTCATACCCTAGCTTTACTTTGAGTATTTAAGAGTGGTTTTGATTAATATAGTTTATGAGAAGCATGATTCTTGTTTGTTTAGAGTTTGATTGGATTTGTAGTGATTTTGAGTTATGAATCTTGGTTATTGGTTAATGAAACTTAAGTATAGTTAGTAGCTCTTGTTTGTGATTGCATCAGTTGGAAAATCTTGAGGTTATGGACTGATGTAATAAGGTTTAGATGAATTTTGGTTGTATTGGTGGTTATGAGTTGGTTTGTGGTTAATTGGAGTAGTTTAAACATTGGAAATCGTATAAACATAGTCGTCGTAATGCCCGTTTTCATTCAACTGCTTGTTCTTAGTGTCCAGGACAGAAAGATAACTGACTAATCTCTAACTTTGCCATGTTTAGCTAGATCGTGTCGTAAGCTTCATTTTGATATGTGGTTCGCTTAGATCCGATATACGGTTTAGGAAAAACGACTGTTTTAAGTAACGGCATTTCGCGAACGAACCATTACCCCTCGCTTTACTTTGAAACCTTGATTAAAGCCCTTAAATGACTAATTGGAGTACGAAACAATTATGTAAGACTAATTGGTCAGTTGGTCGAGTATTCGCGAAAGAGTGGCCTTAAAAAGTTAAACGGTTAATTTTATAAAAATGGTGGAGCCGAGGGTACTCGAGCGACTTATGTGAATCATTAAGCGCAAAAGCAAACGTTAAGGTCCAATTGGTTAAAGTCTAGTTTCTTAAGTAACCGTGGTTTAATTCCAACTTATATATTATTTATAGGTTACCAGACTCGCCCCAGGTCTTTTACCACCCTCAGTCGCTCAATCAAGTTTTCTACCCGTTATAATGTTGTTGTGATGTATATATTTGTTTGTGCATAATCTTGTGATAAGTGCATGGTTGTTATTAGCAAGTCTTGCGATATATTGGAGCATGTTGTATGATATATATATATATATGTGCATGCCTGTTTCGTAATCTTGATATCTCATTGTTGATTCAATTGATTATGAAATGCATAATATATATGCTAGAGATAAGCAATACTTGTGTATACCCTTAGTATAGGGGACCTAGAGTTGAACATTTTTCTAAACTGGGAGGCGATGTTCCCAAGTATATTATATATATATAATATTTTTCAAAACTATTAATCAAATAATATCGATTCGATAGTTTTATATTAAAAATGAATATTATTTTGAATATTCATTCGAGGACTTATGACTTCGCTTATTTTATTTAATGAATATTATTTTGAATATTCATTCGAGGACTTATGACTCCGCTTATTATATTTAATGATTATTATTTTAAATATTCATTCGAGGACTTACGACTCTTCTTATTTTATTAAATAATATTCTTTATTTTATTAAAGAATAATATTTTGATATTTGCTAAGTATTCGGAAAATGATTGATACGATCAAATCATTCTTACTTTAAATATTTTCAGAGATTATTTTCAAACTCTATCAAAACTATTTTTGGAAAGTTAGAGCGGATCCCAAAACTCGTTTTCAAATTTAAGATCATCCTTTCGTAGGGGATTTAAATACTCGCTTAAAAATCTTAGGGATCCGGCTCCGTGATGAGTTTAATCCATTAACAGGAATTGCCTGGGAAATATTGGTGAGTTTTTCTTTCCAACTAGATACGACTTCTTGGTGGAGCCGTATCAACAAGTTTCTACTTGGGGAAAGGGGAAACGAGCTTTACGTTTCAGAGTCATGGATTTCATTTGAACTAGGAGTGGCGTAAGTGGTCGAGTGGCGCCGGCCCAGCCTTATTATATTGGCCAAATGGCCCGGAAGTTCCACTAAGACGGTCCATTCCTTAGGAGTCCAGCGTTCGGTCGACAAGTAAATCTGACTGTTCTCCTCTACATGTAGAAAATTGTGGGGTTGCAGCATTACTGTAACTGATCATCGTGAGTGGTCTTCCTGGTGCGGCAAACTCCCGTAATGAGTTCATCATCCAGTTTGGATATTTCTGCGACACTACCCAGAGTATTTCGATAGAAAGGCTATGGATGGGTGATTGCTGAAGTGTTGTCAGGGTCAAATGGTTATAATGATGTTTCCATCGGATGAAGTATCTCGTAACTTCATTTCTTTTAAACAATATTTCAAAGATTGAATCTATTCAAGTCTTATGTTGTAGTCTCATCTATGCGATGAACCTTTGAAAACTTATAATACTTTGAACAGTGGAAGTTCAAGTAGTTTTCTAAATTGATATAAGTATATTGAAGTATTTGGTAACTTCATCTTCCTTTAAGCTTATATCCATTAGGTAGTTATCTTACACTTGATAGAGATTTTTAGTAAGTTATATATTCAGATATTTGCATTATTGATTAAAATATATATTATCTTGCGAGCTGTAATGCTCACTCTTGCTTCATTTTTTCATCACACAACAACAGTTAGGAAGGATGGCCAGACTCAAGCAGATCCAGCACAAGAGTATGGGAAGCGTCTCGTGTCTTCCCATTGATATCATAGCTACTATAGCTGCAGAGGTAGATCTATCTGTAGACCAGGCATTCTACTTTTGGGAATCAATTATGTATAATTATAACTTGTGACGGATAATGGCAATTAACTGTAAACTTATTAAGTAATCAATTTGGGTTGTAATAACTTTTAATTTAAGGATTCAAGGATTTGTACTTATTTTAATTTCATCTCTGAGACTATAACGTGTTGTGGTGTGTGTTATTGTGGGGTCACAGCATGAGGTTATTTATTTTTAATTAAGTTAAGTGATATTTATGGAAAGAAAGACCGTGACAACCCAGATTCTCGACCCCAGATCTGGGGGTGTTACATCTCGCAATGCTCGAGTTCAGGCCTTGACTTCTCTAGTCAAGAGTCAACAAACAGACATCAAGACCTTGGTGAACTCTCACAAGCACCTTTAAATGTAAAACTCTGTTGCTTTGGAAGCCATCATGGGAAAGCTCAATATCCTTCTACCATCACTCCTAGAACAGATTAGGCCTGAAATTCCTACTCCCCTTCACATGCCTGCCAACAAGACTAAGGGGGAGACATCTACTCAACATGTCCAAGGTGCTGAACAGAACTTAAGTCAAGAAGTAGATATTGGTATGGAGAGGTTCATTAGGGCTGCTGAAGGACCAAGTCTGAGCAGGGAATTTGATGAATTGCTCAAGGCTCTAAGGGCTTCTCTCAACAATAATCACTTCACCTACAAAAAGGCCTTGGACAGGATAATGAACTCATTAAGAGTGATTTTGGTAACTAAAGACAATTTTCAGGAGAAGGGGATTGTGGTCAATATAAATGACTTTGTGGTAGATAGGTGTATGTAGGTGTCCCTCAATTATCTTATCTCAAGGATGACATCTGAGTTGGATATTCTGATAAATAAAGTCAGAGTTGTGATCCATGAAGACACCCAACTGCTAGCTGAATTGAAAAATGCTCAAATGGCTGCTTTTTCAGTAGCATACCTTCAGCCAAGCAAGGGAATAGCATACATTTGTCCTACCCCAAAGCACTTCAAACACTTCCAAATCCATAAACAGTGTGTCATGGCCAACAAGAAGCTAATCATGACTCTGGAAACTGTCTTAAAGGTAAAGAAGAATAAGACTTTTAAGGATATAGAGATGATAAAGCTGTTGGGGAGATACCTGAATGATACTAAAGCCAACTTGCCCGAGACTCAAATCAACAAGGATAATTTGGATGATGATGAGCAGAAGAAAGATGATCAAAATCCTTCTAGCTCAAATCCAAATCAATCCACCAAGCCATCTGGAAGCAAGAGTGGAGAGAAGAAGAAGGAGGATAATAAGAAAAATGATGAGAAGAAGAGAGCAAGTGAGAGAAGGGGTAAGAGGAGACATGATGACTTAGAACCACACAAAACCCTAAAAATCCAAACACAACTAGCTCAACCTGCAGCTCAACCCTCAAAGTCAACAATCTCATTCATTAAACCTTCTCTAACCTCTAAGCCCAAATTTCTATACAGACAAACTGCTAACTCTTTTCTTAAAACACCAATCACCTCAAACCAAACCTGTCTCAAGAAAATCACCACCTTACATTTAGACAAGCCTTCACTCGAAATCAATTTCAAGTCTTTTGTGAAGAAACCTAGAAAAGTCAAGCCTACAGAGAAAGTAGAAGTCACTGAAAGGGCTCTCTAGAATTGTTTCAAGCAAAATAACTTTCTACCCTTGAATCGGTGCATCTCAGATGAAGATTACTTTCAAAAATTAGTTGAAGAAATAGTTAGAGACTAGGTTGTATCCTTAAAGGAAGTCAGAATTTATTATGAAGATGGGTCCTTCGCTTTCATTTGCTGTACTTTAATGGATTCTCTCTCTCCCACAGAAATCAAGGGAGTGATAAGCTTGCTAAAAGACAAGGATACTGCTACAAGAGCATGGAGATCAGTTTTGGCTGAGTGGTTGATTGAAAGGGAAGAAAGAGAAAAAGAAATGAGACTAAAAATGAGGAAAGAAAAAGAAAATATGATGAAGAGATTGAAATGTTTATGAAAAGATCAAAAGAGCTCAAGGCTAAAGGAATGAGCAGAATTTCAAAAGATGGGAAGTTTTCGAACATCAGAGCCAGTCAATTCTCAAGATTTAGAATTGATTTACTAGACATTGGTTATCCAAAAGAAGCCAGGATCAAACTAGTAGAAGCTCTAAGTGGGACACCTATTGTAGAAGAACTTGAAATTCTTGTTCAGTTAAGGGATATCCTTAGAGAAGAAATAGAAGCAAAAACAGTTTTTACCTGATGCTTGTAACCATTTAGACTATGTAAATCTTCTAATGTATAAAATTGTAATTTTGTCAATTTGTATGTTTTAATCTTAACTTGCATCAAAGCTTGGGGTTAGTCTTGTTAACAGACATGAATTTGTGTTAAGCAATCTTCTCACAAATTGGGGGAGATTGTTGTGCAATACATGCCTGTACTTTAACAAGACTAGATCAAATTGACAACCCTGAGTAAGTTATATTGTAATCTTAATTTGCATCTTGTATTGTATCATTAAAGTCTGTAAAAATGTCAAAGAGCAGACTAGAGTCTTTTTCTTTTAAACAGTATCAAGCCTAAGAATTATATTTGGAAGAAGATCAAGAAGATCATGCCTCAGAAGAATTATGAAGAAGCTTGGAGTTGAATAAATCTTTATTGGGAAAAATGTTCTAAGTCTAGATCTCTACAAGTCACAAATTTAGTGTTATAGATAAGTCATTCGAGAACTCCAGAATGACTTATAGAGAACTCATGAAAGCTAATAGAGAACTCAGAGATATCGACAAGCCAAATTGAAGATATGAAGATTGGAGATATCGACAAGTCATTTCTTCACTAGAGAACTCAGAGTTATCGGCAAGTCAACATTCATTAGAGAACTCTGAGTTATCGATAAGTCAAATTCCACTAGAGAACTCAGAGATATCGATAAGCCAAAATTCACTGGAGAACTCTGAGTTATCGACAAGTCAAATTTGACTAGGAAACTCTGAGTTATCGATAAGTCAATAAGCCACTAGAGAACTCAGAGATATCGATAAGTCAAAGTGAAGATATGAAGACTAGAGATCTCGACAAGCCAAATTCTCTTATAGAGAACTCAGAGACCTCTAAAAGTCAAATTTACAATGGAGTATTAGAGATCTCGATAAGCCAATATACTTATCGAGATGTCAAGTTCTCTATAGACCAAACTGGAGATCTCGAGGTAAAATCTCAAAGTACAAAATTATAGACCAGTTCAATATCCAAGATTCACAATCAACAAACAATCCAACCAGCTGGATTGACAAGTCTACAAAAAGCTGCTTGAAGAGTGTGCAAGATCAAGGGTGAAGATTAACTGACAAAGGAAGATCAAAGTTAATACAGTATGCAAAGATATGTTAAGCCATAAATGGAAGATATACTTTTCCTAAAATGGAAATGACAAGTGACAGTTTACTAAACTTAATAGCATGTCTTATTATACACTGTGTAAACCAGTAGTTAACTAAATTATAAAGTTAACACTGGTCCTTTGTTAGATGTAACAATTTTAGATCAGGAACTCTTGTATTCTCTCAAGAAAGAAGCTAAGTTCTTTATCAACAAAGAGGCTAGAAATTTTGTAGCAAAACATTCTTAATTTTAATATAAAATTAAGTGAGTTTTGAAAGATCTGTGTTATTTATTATTACATCTTTAATTTTTGCATGAACATATTTCACTACAAGATTTGATTTACTTTGTTCACAACCAAAATAGTTCAAGAAAAGCATTAATGCACTAAAACACATTCACCCCCCTGTGTGTAATTCATTACCTAACAAGTGGTATCAGAGCAAAATCTGAAAGTAAACAGATTCAAGATCTTGGAAGAATGAATACACAGAAAATCAGTAACATCAAAATTCCTACATTTGACAAAGCTAACTACACTCTTTGGAAAAAGAAAATGTTGATGTTTATCAGAATGGCCAATCCACTCTATATTCATATTCTCAAAAATGGGCCCTTCACTCCTATGTTTAGAGTTGAAGAATCAACAGATGGTGATATGGTCATTCCAGCTCATTATGCTTCAAAAGACCCGTCTGAGTATACTGAGCCTGAAAAAGACAAAGTTTCCCTGGATAGTGGCTTGCAACTGATATTGATAGAGTCACTTGACAATGTAATGTATAACAACATTGTCAATTGTGACACTGTCAAGCAAATATGGGAAAAGATTGAAATACTCTGTGAGAGAACTGAGGAAGTTAGATCTAATCAAAGAAGGATACTGATTTCACAATATGAGGGTTTCATGGCCAAGACAAAAGAAAGTATCACTGATGTGTTTGAAAGTTTCAATAAGCAGATAAATGACTTACAGCTCCATGACAAATACTATGAAGCTGAAGAGGTGAACTTGAAGTTTTTGCTCACACTCCCTGATCATTTGGAACAGAAAATCTCAGCAATCAGAGAAGGGAGAGATCTAAGCAGGATAACACTAGAAGTTCTTTATGAAATCTTAAAAACTTATGAATTAGAAATTATTCAAAAAAAATCATTAAGAACTGGTCAAGGGTATGTTGTAGATGGTTTAAGTGCTCTAATTGTCAATGAAAACCAGACCTCTAATGATGAGCCAAGATCTCAAACTCCAGTTGCCTTAACAAGTGAGCAAAGAATAAATGATTCACAAGAACAGGTCATTCTGAAACTGGAAGAAGATGAGTTCTACACCTTGGATGAACTTGATGAGCTTGATCAGTCAATGGTCTATCTGGTAAGAAAGTTCTCTAACATTAGAGTAAAGAAACCAAGATTTTTCAAGGGTAAAGCACAATCTTTCAACAAAATCAGCAGCTGGAAAGGAAAAGGGAAGTACACATCTAATAGCAAAAATGGTTATAAAACTGGATCTGTTGACATATCAAAGATAAGGTGCGTCAATTGTGATGAACTAGGTCATTTTGCTATAGAATACAGAAAACCCAAGAAAGCAAAGAAAGATAAAACTTATCTTGAACTGGAAGCAAAGTATGAAGCTCTTCTGAAAAAATAGCAAAGCAAAGCTTATATTGCAGAGGGAAAAGGTTGGGATGATTCTGATAATGATGAGGATGAGGAAATTGGAAATTATACACTATTGGCCTGGGAGCAAGGAGAGTCATTCGCATCAAAATCACAGGTATCAACTCTCACTATCATTGATTTAGATGTGAGTCAATATAAGGAAACTGTAGAGAAGATGAGCACGGAAATGTTTCACATACATACAAGTATGGTTGCTGCTAATGAAGAAGTTAGTAGACTGACAAAGATAAATGAGAAGCTCGAAAGTGAGAAACAAGAAGCTGAATTGTTGTTGGTGGAGCTTGAAACTATAAGAAAAGAAAATTCATATGATTGATATTAAAGTCAACTCTTTCCATCAATTTAAATTATAATTTATATTGAGACCTACAATTGTTGATTTAATTATTATTTGAATTAAATTAAATATAGATATCATACTATAGTACATATATAATATATTTTATAAAATATATTTGTATATAATATTTTTGGAAAAAAAAAGGTTGAAAATTTTGATACGGTACTTATTTTTGGTACACACTAATTTTACCAAATTACCCATACTTAAAAAATTTTATAAAAGCTTTTATTTATTTGTTAAATTAGAAAATTAGACGCTAATTTTACCCAAAAAATTATGGACAATCAATTTAATAAAATATATTATATGTATTATAATAGAAAAAACATTCAAATTCTGATTGGTCGGTTGTTAGTTGGTTAATTCTAATTTTAATTGATATTGAAGTCAACTTTCTCTAACAATTTAAATTCTAATCGAGGGAAAATATAGACGTTGTTCGGGCTAAAAATTTACACTTAAAAATATTTCATTGGTCAATATAATGATATCGGGTTAAAAACAATATATTACTTACTTTTTTAACGATTATAATTGATATAAAAGTAAAATAAAATTAATAAAATATTGATTATTTAAAATAACCGTGCATCGCACTGATTTTAAGTTAGTATAACTAATTTTCCTACATATCTTCTAAGTAAAAGTATAATGTTCGAATAATATTTGAGAAATGTAAAAATTAGATGAATCTCATTATTATATTTTGCAGGTTTTTTTACATATAGAATCAGAGAAGAATATAGTAACGCGTATGCTGCTTCTACTTCTATAAAATGGACCAAAGAAATTTAACTTTATTTAATTAGCAAAAAGTAAAAAAGGAATTTAACGTTTTACTTTACACAAAAACGTGTAGTTTATGTTAGAAAGTTTAATTTAATACTTATTTTGTTTCTTAAAACGTTTTCTATGTGTGTTAGACATTTGTCAATATTAATATTTTTAATTTCATATTAGTATTAAATATAAAAATTTCATACAAATTCAACACGATACTATATAATCTTATATACATTAGATTAGACGTAAATTAATAGTGAATAATATAAATAGTATCAGAAATGGAAACATTACTATAATGGGACGGAGGGAGCAGTAAATAAGAAACGGGCCGATTTATGATTCAAAAACATGCTTCTCTGATCTCTCCATGTGTCCTTATATGTTGACTTTTTGGAGCAACGCCTTCACTTGCCAACTCTTTTTGTATCTCTTCCGATTGCAATCCGTTTCTCTTATTGAACGACTACCTACTCACTAGCTACCAAGCTCCTCTCACATTATACTACTCTATCTGTATTCATTTATACAATTACTTCTCATTTCCACTTATTTCATTAAAAAAAGATGATCAATATCTCAGGTATCATCTTTCTTCTTGTTACAATCCCCTTTGGTATTGTTATGGCTGATCTTCGAGTTGGTTTTTACAATTCTACCTGCCCAAATGCCGAATCCATCGTCCGACAAGTCGTCCAAAATAGATTTAGGACCGATCCTTCCATAACAGCTGCTTTGCTTCGAATGCATTTCCATGATTGCTTTGTTAGGGTAAGTGTATTTTTACAGTTAGCTATGCATTTCTATAGATAAAATTAGTCAGTGTCATATTTATCTCTAGCCTGACGCATGCATGGTGGACTTTTACATTGCATGCTATGCATGCTAGATAGTATAGCACTAATTTTCAATGGATGTGATGTAAATTGCAGGGATGTGATGCGTCTATACTTATTGATTCCACCAAATCCAAATCATCCGAAAAAGATGCCAGTCCAAATTTGACAGTTAGAGGTTATGAACTCATTGATGAGGCCAAGAAGAATTTAGAAGCAGCATGTCCTTCAACTGTATCTTGTGCTGATATCATAACAATTGCAACTCGAGACTCGGTTGCTCTTGCTGGAGGCCCAAACTACATTATACCCACTGGTAGGCGTGATGGGCTTGTCTCGAGTGTAAGCGAAGTGAGCCTGCCTAGCCCATCCTTTTCAGTTTCTCAGGCATTGCAATCTTTCTCTGCCAAAGGGCTAACTCTTAATGATATGGTTACCCTTTTGGGTGCACATACAGTTGGAATTGCACACTGTAATTTTTTCCAGGCCAGGTTGTTTAATTTTCAAGGGACTAGTAAGCCTGACCCGACAATGGATCCAACTTTGGTTGCTATACTATCGAAGGTATGTGGATCTGGTTCTAATCCGGCAGCATTCTTGGACCAGAACACGTCGTTTGTATTTGATAATCAGTTTTACAATCAGATTTTGTTGAACAGAGGAGTGTTGCTTCTCGATGAGCAACTTGCTTTGGATAAATTGAGTGCTCCGATGGTTTTAAATTTTGCTAGGAATGGGGCAGCATTTCAGCAGAGTTTCGCCAATGCTATGGTGAAGATGGGGAGCATTCAAGTTCTTGTTGGGACTGCTGGAGAAATTAGGCAGAATTGTAGAGTTTTTAATCAATAACAACAAAAGAATGCTAAGTATAATGTAATGAAGTTAAAAACTGTAGGATTTTGGTAAGTAATATGTACTTGACTACTTGTAGATGTATACCAGTGATAAAATCAAATAAGTTCTTGCAGCAAATTACTGTAAAAGACTGTTGCATATATATAGATAGATGTCATATTTGCTCGAAACAGTTTTTTATGAGAAGTAGATGTAATTGTTATGTAAAACGGATACTTCAACTCTTCAAGAGTGTCCTATCGTCTGTCATCGTCATCTCATAGAATAATGTAAAATTCTAAAAAATCATGTCCATCAGATACTTGAATTAGTTACGGCTAGAGTTTAAAATTATTATGTGACAAGTAGACAATTATTAGTGAAGCATAGAATTGTAGAGAATAAGACTCTAGCTGGGGGGTTTAGAAGGGACATGAAGATATTGGTAGTGAACCACAAACATGTTGAAAACTCGACTCTGGTGGATTTGCAAGTGCCTCGGACATTTTATCTAGTGTCATGATCCAGATCAAATTTCGATTGACAGGATATGTTCAACAATTAAGGAGAATGATGTCATACAACAAACTGTTGAAAGGGTAAGTCAGAGAGCGAGATGATCTAAATCAGAAACTGATATGGTAAGCATTGATATAGCCAGCCGGCTACAGGTGAGCAAGTCTTGAGTTTAGGGTTCTAAATTTTTTGAATTCATGTATACAAGTTTGAAAAATATATATGCGGTGTGTTTATATATTTATGGCCTCCAAAATTGGTTTGACCAAGGCCTCAGTAAAAATTTAGGGGCCGCCCTAAGAGTAACAGGGGGATTTTTCAAGGATGTTGTCAAAGATGTTTTGAGAAAAATTAAAATAATAATAAACTTGATTTATGTAGTAGTTTCTAGAATTATCTTGAAGTGTCTTTTAAAAATTCTAAAAGTCTTGTACATGTACCTAGTAAATTGAAGTTCTAGAATTTATATATCTAGAAAAATGAAGAGTCTTGTGTATTAAATAGTGTATCTAGAATTATCCATAGAGCCCTGTAAAAGGAGACCTCCATCCACCATTTTGTATCAAACCAATCATTTGAGTTAATAATAAAAAGTATTATTTCTCCTCTAAAAATATTATCTCTCTCATTTTTAAACACTTCACCCAACCTTCAACTTATTTTTTCCCACAAAGTGGTATCAGAGCTTGGTGATCCTCCATAGAGATGGCAAACAATAGTGTTCCATTTCAAATTCCGTTGCTCAACAAGAGTAACTATGATAATTGGAGTTTGAGGATGATGGCTCTTATTGGCGCACATGATGTATGGGAGATAGTTGAAAAAGGCTACAATGAATCGGCGAATGAAGTTGGACTATCCCAAGTTCAAAAGGATAGTTTGAAAGATTCTAGAAAGAGGGACAAGAAGGCTCTCTGTCTAATCTATCAAGGGATAGATGAAGATACTTTTGAGAAGATCTCAAGTGCAGAGTCATCCAAAAAAGCATGGGAGAAACTTCGGACGTCATTCAAAGGACTTGATTAAGTCAAAAAGGTACGCTTTCAAACACTAAGAGGAGAATTTGAAGCTTTGCGTATGAAATAAGGTGAGCTTGTATCAGATTATTTTTCAAGAGTTTTAATGGTTACAAATAACCTTCAAAGAAATGGTGAAAAATTGGTAGAAGCAAGAATTATGGGGAAAATTCTTCGTTCATTGGACTCCAACTTTGAGCATATTGTTGCCATCATTAAAGAGACAAAAGACTTGGAAAGTATGACAATAGAGCAACTTCTTGGTTCAATACAAGCTTATGAAGAAAAGAAAAAGAAGAAAGAAGAGATCGTGGAACAACTACTCAAGGGGCGAGTCGATTCAAAGCAACAGGAAGGTGTTCAAATTCCAAAAAGACAAAGTTATGGCCGAGGACAAAGTCAGGGACGAGGATAAGGTCGAGGTAGAGGCCGCGTCATGGATATGGATGAGGTTGGAAGCCTAATGATGACAACAATAATCAAAGAGGAGAAATTTCAACATGTGGACGTAGGAGAGCAAATACGCAATCAAGGTATGATAAGTCACGCATCAAATGTTATAATTGTGAAAAATTTGGATATTATGCTTCCGAATGTAGAGCACCAAAGAATAATAAATTTCAAGAGAAGGCGCACTATATTGAAGAAAGAAGTGATAAAATGGCACCTTACTATTGGCCTACAAAGACAATGAAAAAATTGAAGACACTCAATAGTACTTGGATAGTGGTGCAAGTAACCATATGTGTGTAAAAAGAAGCATGTTCGTGGAGTTTGATGAATCAATCAACGGCAATGTGGCGTTCGGAGATGAAACAAAGGTGGAGGTAAAGGGAAAAGGTAATATTCCATCCGACTAAAGAATGGAGAACATCAATTTATATCAAATATTTATTATGTGCCTAACATGAAAAGCGACATATTAAGTCTTGGAAAATTATTGGAGAAAGCTTATGATATTCATTTAAAAAATAATATTCTTTCGATAAGAGACAATTAAAGAAATCTTATTGTTAAGGTGCCTATGACAAAAAATAGAATGTTTGTGCTTAACATTCAAAATGAAATTGCAAAGTGTCTCAAAATGTGTTAAAAAGATGCATCATGGATTTGGCATCTTCGTTTTGGACATCTCAATTTTGGTGGATTAAAGTTTCTCTCAAAGAATAGAATGGTTAAGGGATTGCCTCATATTCAATATCCGGATCAAGTTTGTGAAGGATGTTTACTTGGAAAATAATTCAAAGCAAGTTTTCCCAAAGAGTCATACTCGAGAGCTTAAAAGCCATTGGAACTCATACACGCGGATGTGTGCGGCCCAATTAGGCCAAATCCCTCGGTAAAAGTAATTATTTTCTTCTATTTTTTGATAATTTTTCTAGAAAAACATGGGTGTATTTTTTGAAGGAAAAATCAGAGGTGTTCAACAATTTCAAGAAGTTTAAGGCCTGTGTTGAGAAGGAGAAGGGACTTCCTATCAAATCCTTAAGATCTGATAATGGAGGAGAGTTCACATCAAAGGAATTCCAAAAATATTATGAAGAAAATGGAATCCGAAGACAACTAACGGTGCCAAGATCCCCCCAACAAAACGGAGTTGCCGAAAGAAAAAATAGAACAATACTTGATATGGCGAGGAGTATGCTTAAAAGCAAGAAGCTACCCAAAGAGTTTTGGGCAGAAGCAGTATCATGTGCGGTGTACCTGTCAAATCAAAGTCCAACAAGAAGCGTGTGGGGAAAAACACCACAAGAATCATGGAATTGAAGAAAACCCGGGATCTCTCATCTTAGAGTCTTTGGAAGCATAGCTCATAAACATGTGCCAGATGAAAAGCGGAGCAAACTTGATGACAAAAGCGAGAAGTATATCTTTATTGGCTACGATACCAATTCCAAGAATAATGTCAAAGGTTATAAGCTCTACAATCCTAATACACAAAAGACAACTATCAGTAGAGATGTCATATTTGATGAAGAAGGAGAATGGGATTGGAGTCCACATAATGAAGAATACAACTTCTATCCACAATTTGAAGATGAAGATAAAGAAGAACAAAGAGAAGAGCTTGTAACTCCACTAACTTCACCAAATACAAGATCAGATAAAGGTGAAAGTTCAAGTGAAAGGCCCCAACGCTTTAGAAGTCTAAGGGATATTTACGAGGTCAACGAAAATGAAGACAATCTTACATTATTTTGTCTATTTACGGATTGTGAACCCATAAACTTTCAAAAAACTGTTGAAAAGAAGTGTTGGAGAAATGCTATGGATGAAGAAATAAAGGTGATAAAGAAGAATGACACGTGGGAGCTAACTTCACTTCCAAAAGGGTATAAGGCGATTGGCGTAAAATGGATATACAAAGCAAAGAAAAATGCAAATGGAGAAATTGAAAGATACAAGACAAGATTGGTAGATAAAGGCTACAATCAAAAGGCAGGCATTGACTACGATGAGGCATTTGCTCCCGTTGCCCGACTTGAAACTATAAGACTAATAATTTCTTTGACATCTCAAAATAATTAGAGGATACATCAAATGGATGTAAAATCAGCCTTTTTAAATGGAGTACTAGAAGAAGAGGTGTATATTGAGCAACCACAAGGCTGTGAAGTTAAAGGACAAGAGGAAAAGGTTTTAAAGGTAAAGAAAGCACTATATGGGTTGAAACAAGCCACAAGGTTTTGGTATGAACGGATTGACAAGTATTTTGAAATGAAGAATTTTAAAAAGTGTCCATATGAGCATGCACTCTACATCAAAATTCAAAACAATTATACAATGATTGTGTGCTTGTATGTATATGACTTGATCTTTACAGAAAATAATCCAAACATGTTCAAGGAGTTCAAAAAGGAGATGACAAAGGAATTCGAGATGACTGATATCGGGCTCATGTCCTATTACCTTGGAATTGAAGTGAAACAAAATGAAAAAGGCATCTTTATCACTCAAGAGGGATGTGCAAAAGAAGTGCTTAAGAAGTTTGGGATGGAAGATTCCAATCCAGTTAGTACACCAATGGATTATGGAACAAAGTTATCAAAACACGAAGAAGGAGAAAGAGTGGATCTCACACTCTTTAAGAGTTTGGTTGGAAGCTTGAGATACTTGACGTGCACAAGACCCGACATCTTATATGCAGTTGGAGTCACTAGCCGCTACATGGAAAATCCAACAACAACTCATTGGAAGACCGCAAAGAGGATTCTCTGATATATTAGAGGTACACTAAATTTTGGGATGTATTATTCTTGTTCTAATGATAAAAGGGTTGTTGGATATAGTGATAGTGATTGGGGAGGAGATATTGATGATCCCAATAGCACAACCGGTTTTGTATTCTACATAGGGGAATCGGCCTTCACATGGATGTCAAAGAAGCAACCAATTGTCACATTGTCAACATGTGAAGCGGAGTATGTTGCTGCAACTTCCTGCGTTTGTCATGCTATTTGGTTGAGAAATATGTTGAAGGAGTTAAATATGCCGCAAAAGGAGCCGATCAAGATTTTTCAGGACAATAAATCAACAATTGTCTTGGCTAAAAATCCAGTTTTTCATGATCAGAGTAAGCACATTGACACTCTTTATCACTATATTAGAGAGTGCACAACAAAAAAGGATGTACAAGTGGAGTACGTAAAAACACATGATCAAGTGGCGGATATATTTACTAAACCCCTCAAGAAAGACACATTCAAAAGGTTACGAAGTGCACTTGAAGTCACAAATCAAGTTTAAGGGGGGTGTTGAGAAATATTAAAATAATAATAAACTTGATTTATGTAGTAGTTTCTAGTATTATCTTGAAGTGTCTTTTAGAAATTCTAAAAATTTTGTGCATGTAACTAGTAAATTGAAGTTCTAGAACTTATATATCTAGAAAAATGAAGAGTCTTATATTAAATAGTGTATCTATAATTATCCATACTAGTTGGTAACCCGTGCGAAGCATGGGCCGAAATTAAAAATAATATGTAATTAAAAAATTGAAGTTAAGTGTAACTCTAAAATTTCACAGTATAATTCTAGTTATGCACGCACCTAATTATTTACTTATATAAATCTGACATGTTAACTTATTAATACGATTATTTTAAAATAAACTGACGCTTGGATGTTCAGCAACAAATAAAAATTGAAGGAAAATAAAATTTACAGAGAGTAGAAGTTAATTTTTGTCAGTTGAGATTTTATTACATAAAATTTTAAAAATAGTTGTATAATTTTCTAGTGAGCACCAAGATTTAGGACCTAAACATAGTTTACTTATTAGTATAGATAGTTGATAACTCGTGCTAAACACTGGCGCGAGATTAAAAATATCGAAATAATATTTGTAGAAACTTATTTATATTTCGTGTGAAAAATGAATTAAAATTAATATATTAATATCAATATTAAATTGGTACTTGCAAAAAATAGCTATGTGGTTAAAAACAATCGAATCAGTTATGAAATTTCCCACTATAATTCTAGTTTTGTATTGTTTTACTTGATATAGAAATTTAATATATTAGTTTTATTTTTGTGAAACGAATTGTATCTCTATCTTATAAACCAAATATCTGTTCTTTAGATAATTTAATATTAATTAATATAATTTGATAATTATATTATAATTATCCTTTTCAATATAGTTTATTTAATATTATTTAATTATCGATATTAATTTTCAAATTAAAAGTAAATAGATGTTATTAAACTTAATTTAATATTACTTAATATAATCTAATTTACAAAGCATAGAAGTCGATTTGTGTTAAAAACAAAGTTTATTGAGAATAGAAGTCAACTTAAGTCATGTAAGTACCAAAATTTGGTACTCTGATACTTTGCTAGTTTTAGCACCAAATTATTCATGGTTTCGATTATTAATAAAAAGTATAGATACCTAATAGCTTGTAGTTTTTCTAAAATTAAAAATAATTATAAGTTATTTTACTTAATTTAACGTAATTTAATAATTTTTTAATATAATTTACAAATCTCTTTAAAAAAATTTATTTTATAAAGTAAATAGACAATTGGATGAATACTAACTAAAAAAAAATTACAAAGAATAGAAGTCAATTTGTATTAAAAACAAAGTTTATTGAGAATAGAAATCAATTTAAGTCAGGTAAGTACCAAAATTTGGTACTTTCATATTTTTAGCACCAAATTATACAATGTTTTGCTTATTTGTTTAGCTTATTAATAAAGAGTATAGATATGCCTATAAAAAAGACCTCCATCCACCATTTTGTATCAAGCCAATCATTTGAGTTGAGAATAAAAAAGTATTATTTCTCCTCTAAAATATTATCTCTCTCATTTTTAAACACTTCACCCAACCTCCAAATTATTTTTTCCAACAAAAGGTTTGTGCTTGCTTCTTAAATCAAGATTATAAAATCCAAATTAAAACAATGAAGTCCAGGCAGCGTCTGTACTTTTCCTAAAAGAAAAAAAGAACAAGCTACACGTATAAGGCTAATATCAGTTATCTGGGCTCAGAGCTACGAATCTTAATTGATGGAGAAATAAAGTATATCTAGTTGGGCCTATAGCAGCCTCTAGTTGCTGAACAATTTGAGTATGGTTTATTGAGAATTAAGATGTTTAAGTAACTCTTAAAGCTTCACATTTGACTAGTGAATGATAAAATTACTGTGATGAGTTCAAGATTAATACCCTGTTTAAAATGTTGGCCCTAATACAAACTCCAATGTTAGAAACGCTAGAACACTGTTGATACACGAGGTGCTTAATGAGGAAAGAGCCTTTTTAACGTCAATTGGGTCATCCTCCTAACTAATAATGTAATATAGTGGAAAATTACCAGAAAAATTAATGAAAAGCTGGTCTATGAAATTTCAGTGGTGGATGAGATATGAGTGAGCAGTAGTGGTAACTTTAAAGAAGACAAGATTTGTGTTTGAGGGGTGAAGTTGGAAACCGGCCAACCAACTTTTAATTAGTGGTGCTTTAGGGCTACACATGACATGAATGCTTTCTTTCAATTCATCTACCCATCTCATTTATTCTCTCCCTTTAACCCTTTCTTTTTACGTACCCACGGATCGATCTACTGTAACTTGCATTCGCCTTCCATAATTTGTCCGTGAAGCATTTCAGTTTATGCATTCCTTTTCTATGTAGGTTGTTTTCGTTGCTATAAACATCATTTTATTCTGTACCATCAGCTTCAAGGGGCATGATGTGCATAAGCTTCACTGGCCACCGGTTTAGAGGAGGATCTAGTAATGAATACTGGAGGAAACAGTCTCCATAAATAAAAAATTTACATTTTTCCATCATCATAACTAAGAAAAAAAAGGTGCCTTGTAGAAGTTATAAAATAAGAGATTGTCTTCCAAAATATACTCAATGTCCTCTGAATAAATATTTTTAGATCCATTTCTGCGATCACCGCGACTCATGTGATCATTCATCATTAGGCGCCGTACATCATTAAAAGTGACAATTAAATTCGTTCGTAAATATAATTAGAAGATAATTATGAATGCAGGCGTCATGAAAAAACTAAAATACGGCAGCATTAATTACTCTTAATTGTAAATGTGGGCTTGAGTTAGGCAAGACGCCGCATGGAAAGTAAAAGTCGGCTAGTTCTTTTGTGTTAATAATCTGCATAAATATCATTTTGTAATCCGATTTAGTAACAGAAGAAAGCTAACTTTTATTATGCACCGAAACTATTTTCTGAGTTTAACCCAACCTTTAACCTGCTTCCCATTATGATAAAATAACAGTTAATCCATATTTAGTACGCACCGAGGAGAACAATTTGGTTGTATATATATATAGGTATACCTATATTAAGTGTGTGCATTGCGGGGTTTTGCTTGTACATCAAGAACAACTCAATATTTCGAGTTTTTGCATGTTTCCTTCTATCTTGCATGCATAAGCATAACTATATATATTCTTAGCTATGGAATACCGTAAACATCAAGTCAGCCAAGACAATGAAAACAATTGTGAAGCATCTTCATCTGTAAGAGCAAGATGGACTCCTAAACAAGAGCAAGTGGTCATACTCGAATCCATCTACAACAGCGGAGTGGTAAATCCTCCCAAAGATGAAACTACGAGGATAAGAAAACTCCTCGAAGGTTATGGTCCGATTGTCGATGCCAATGTATTCTACTGGTTTCAGAACCGTAGATCTCGCTCTCGTCGACGTAGCCGCCAAATTCAGGCAAAGATAAGCAGAGAACAAGTAGCTCATGAGCCACCAGGCTCAATTACAAATACTGAACACCAGAATTCCTCTTCTTTCATGGTGACTTCTGGTGCACAAGATTACTGTTCATCTGTATCATTTTCATGCTTGGAGGGTGATCCTTTTTCATCATCATCAGATCCCGCTGTCTATGATGATAACCCTATTCTGTATCCTAGTCAAGCTTGTTATCCAGGAAATGAAACACTTTCGGGGGTTTCTCCTTTTAATAACACGTGCTCTGTCGAAACTTCAAATGTACATTATCAGTCTGGTATGTGTCGAAGTGCATGTTTTTTTTAAAATTTTATTTGACATTTAAATGTAATTAGTCCCCTGACTTCCAAAAAAATTTACTATACATATTTTAAATCAGGATTCCTCTCAAAACCCTGATAATTGAGAATCGTAATATAAAAAATGTGTAATGCTTAGGTTATATTGGTATTTAGGTTCTCATATGTATGTTTTCGGCTTCGATTACACTAACTAAACAGTTATTGAACAAATTTTCAGCTGGATTAATGACGGTGTACATAAATGGGGTGGCAACAGAGGTGCCAACGGGGCAATTCGACATGAAAGGAATGTTCGGGGAACAAGACTTATTGTTATTTCATTCTTCAGGAATTCAAGTGAGCAACACTAGTTTTTCTTCGTCGCTGCAGCATGGTGAAAGCTATTTCCTGGTATCCAATTTTAACACGCCATCAAACTTAATTTATCTGAATCTAGATTAATAATATTGTTACCAGTATTTTTTATGTAAATATCCTATTTGACAGGTTCCAGGAGCAAACTAGCTAATGGTGGAAAGCAGGAAGTTGCTGATCCATCTTTCTACATATATATATATATACGATAAAAGCTTATGTTTTGTGATTTTCATCATATTAGTAGACTAGCTTTTACATAAATAACTTTGCTAGTTCTACTTGCAAGAATTCTCGTATTTTCTCAGATTGTACTCTTTTGGTGTGAAAATATATAAATAATGGATTTTAAAAAAGGTTTGATGCAAATATTATATATCTAGTTTAAATATTTTATGTGCATGTACGGAAAACCTATCTTTATACCCGCATATTTTTGTAATCATAATTGATAGAAAAATGTTACTTTTAGAATAATTTTGTTATTTTTGGAGCAAAGTAAGAATGGAAATACAAAATTGACCAATACATTTATAATAAACGGCTCTTGGAAAAATTTAAAAAAAAAAGGATAATTTTAATAATTTGTCGAGAAAAAAAAATTGCTGTATTCTTTACCGACCACCGCGGAAAGCAAAGTAAATACCATAAAGCTTACTGTAGAGCAAAGTAAATACCATAAAGCTTACTGTAGTAAACATCTTATTTGTGCCTACTGCTACATGTGAAAGCAGCAATACATGTGAAAGCAGCAACAACAGACTCGCAGGACATTAAGTCGTTAATTCTGTACTCATGCATAACTAATTGCCCAAAAAGAACATTAAACTAGTATATCTCTGTGCAACTGCATTATTCATATAAAACTCTGGTCAAACAAAGTTTACAGAATAATATACTCAACAAATAAGTTTGGCAATCAGAAAAAGATGTCATAAAAACAGTCGGGATGATTTATTGATTTGTCAGAGTATACCTGCAACAGTGCAACTCCAACCAAGATTTTCAAGATTTTCATTTTACTAGGTACTCCTATACTATAACTCTCCAAACAGTACTCCAACTTTTCCAAAACCGAATATTTACTCCATTAACATGAGGGCTAGTACTAGTACATATGCCCATGATTTCAAAACATGACACAACCTATACATACAACATGATTCTATATAGCCTATAATTTGGATTTGCATGAAACCGTCTCTGCTTGAACCTCAGTCACAACTCCTTTTTTTATATATCATAACAACTCTTTTCTCCTGTTGTTTTACCCTTTTCTCCCTGCTCTTTTTCATTTTTTTGGTTTTTTTTTCCTGCAACTGTTTATATATCATCAATCATGTCTGATTTCCTGCAAAATTACAGAACCGCTCTAATGGAGGAACCTTTAAGATTTTAACTTTTACACCCCACTAGTCCAAAAACCAGAATATCCATGAGTTACATTAATTCATATTTATATATACATTTACATTCATTTCTGACTCATGGGGACAACTATTAACTGGCTCCAACTCCCAGGAAATCAATGAATTGGATTTTCTTCTGCTTCTGATACTGATCAACTTCTCCATGATGCATGATGTAGTTGTAGAGATTGACATTGCCGTGGTTGCCTACCGAGTCAGTAGCAAATACAGACACCACCTCTGAGTTTGAATCTTCCGAGTGGGCACCTTTACCAGCTGCTGCAGATGATCCATCTCCAGATGATCCACATGCACCTACAACCACATTTACATTACTAACCAAACCATTTTATTAAGATACATGAAAATAGAACAAGAAACTTTAAGAAAAAAAAAAAAAGTACCCATGAGTGAACCAAACAGAGGTTGATGCTGACTGGCAGGACTGAATCTAGAGAAAGTTGGGTGCAACTTGAGAGAGAGATCAGTGCAAGTTGAAGCTGAACCAGCTGAATACTGATCTTCCTTGTTATTGTGATGAATACCAACATTATTATGTAGTATGTTATTATTGGAAGACACATCAGTGGAATATTCACTAGTTGTAATATTGTTGTTCACAATCTGGTCTTGATCATATTCATTATGAGAGGGAAGATTAATTGCGGGGATCATTTGAGTAGTGTTATTGTCTTGAGAGAAACTGAGGGGCTTTCTCCTCCTGTAAATACTATTTTTCTCTCTATGAACTCTAGCCATAATAACATGCCAATGGTTTTTAACAGCATTGTCTGTCCTTCCAGGAAACAGCCTAGCAATGAGGGCCCATTTGTTGCCATACATTCTGTGTGCACCCAACAGTCTTTCCTCTTCCTCCTTACTGAACGCCCTCCTATTTATTTTTGGATCAAGTTGATTAAACCACCTTAATCTGCAACTTTTCCCTACCAACCACACAATTTAATCATCAGCATTATTTTGTAACAAGTAACTATTAATCCTTCATCATGTGGGGTTTAAGGCATGAGAACATAATGATAGATGCATTAATGATAAATAATGATAAGTTACCTGATCTGCCTTGAAGTTTTTCAGCAATTAAGTTCCAGTTTTGAGGACCATAGTGGGCAACAAGATCTTTAAGTCTATCATCTTCATGTGGTCTCCAGTGGCCTCTTGAGCACAGCTTTGTGTGGCCCCCATTTCTCCTGTGATCATGATCCTCATCCTCATCACCATTATGCTGCTGCTGCTGCTGCTGTTGGTTCAAGAAAATCTCTCCACTTTCTGCTCCATTTAGTACCGGATAAAGAACTCCATTCGACATCTGAAACCGACCCATACCCGCATCTCTCAACCCAAGATACTCATTAGAAAGAGTAGGAAGAGAATCAAGAGGAGAAGGATTAAAGTTTAAATCTTGACACATAATGAGACCTTCCTTAAAACCACCTCCAGTATTCAACATACTCAAATACTGAGAGAGAGAGAGAGAGAGATGATAATGTTGAAAGGAGGAGGAAGAGGGCAGAGGCTGAATAGGAGAAGAGAGATGGGGGAGTGGTATTTAAGAGGAGGAGAGAACAACTTAAAAACAATAGATTAAGGGAGTGTTTTGCGGTAAAAAGGACAAAAAGCTACGAAACAAAAAGAAAGAGTTTGAACCAACACGATTCCCTTGCACTCTACACACACACATTCATAATACTATAACAAAATCTGAGGTCAGGGGGTCCTTATTTTGAGACTGATCTCTCTCCTTTATCTCTCCTCTCTCTCTCCTCCTACCTCTGAAACTCCGTGCATATTTTATTTTATTACATATATATACCAAGATATATGTATAGATCCATGCGTGTGCATTCAATAATCGAGAAGCACTCGTGTGGGTTGTGACCGTGGGGGGTTTCGGGTACTCAAACTGACGCTACTGTGTATGTATCTGCGTATGCATCGTATTCTGTAACTGCTCCCTCGGCCTTTGTGCAAAAATCCAGACCTTTCTTTGTTTCTTGTTTTAACTTTATTTTGCTTTTTCCTCAACTGAATTGAGAGTTACAATTATTACACGTCATACCAGCTGTCCATTTTCAGGACTCCTTTCTCACGTGTCCGTTATATTTTTAAAACAGCATGATAACAGAGTTGAGGTCAGGGTGTACGCGTTTCGGATCGGATCGGATCGGATCGGATCGGTTTTGGGATCAAAGTCGAACCAAACCGTGAATAGCGATTTTAAAAAATTGTCGGTTAACCGCGTTATTTGCGGTTATTGCGGATCGGTTTGCAGTTCAACCACTTATTTTAAAATAATTAATAATTTACAAAAAAATAAATTCGGAATATTAATAAATTAAAATTAAAGTTACGTGATAAATTACATTCAAAAATAAAATATAAACTAATGCTCCGTGTGGAGTAAGGATATTAAAAATATACAAAAATGGCCCGCAAGGGTTGGCTCAGTTGGTTAAAGAGAGGAAAATTGTCCTCTTGGTCACAGGTTCGAATCCCACGGGAGGAGAATTTATGATTATGCCTCCTGAGTCAGAGCATGTCGCTTAAACGCGGTTTACCTTGGTTCACGTGGTTTGCAGGCTATTGCGTGAGCCCGTAGGGTTTACCCAGTGCGCACCCGAAGGGTAGCGGCTGCAGGTTACCTACGATAAAAAAAAATACAAAAATACAAAAATGTGAAGGCGAGAAAAAAGAAAAAAAAGAGATAAAAAAATTACATGTTGATTATATTTTTCATTTGTTTGGTTATATATCTTATAATGATTGTGAATCTTACGAACGAAGTCTTAACATTAACCTAAGATTAGTTGATAAATGTGTATACTTATTAATTTATATGATATCAACTATATTTTTGGAAATATATTTTATTATAAATATATGTTGCGAGTTGCGGTTGCGATTTTGCGATTTTCAATAATTTAAAACCGCATCCAAACCGCGAATGAGCGGTTTTTAAAATTTAAATCCACAACCAACCCGCATTTCGCGATTATCCGCAAATGCCGGTTGAACGGTTGGATGCAGTTGAGCGGTTTATCCGTACACTGTTGAGGCCATATTTTTCTAAGTTCTGTTATATGTGTACTAATTTTATATTCTCTTCATTTATTTAATTATGTATACTACACGATAAGGGTGTAAAACACCAGTTAAGTGAGGTATATTTAATTAAGATTTTAAATAAAAATTTTATTCTTAAAATTGAGAATCATTCAATTTGAATTTTAAAAAGTCCCGTGAAATCTTATGGTATCGAATAAAGATTAGAAAAAAAAATTGTAAATCTGAGTATATTCAATTTAAATTTTAGAAAGTCTACTGAAATTTGATGATATTAAATTTGGATTTTTAAAATACGATCAAAATCTGATGGTATTTAAAAATTTATGGATTTTTTATTTGAAAAAGTTATAGATTTTAATATATTTGTTAGTTCATTTTTAATCTTTTGAAACCTCTTTAAAATATATGATTTTGAAGGTTTGTGAAAAATTTCACAAAATCAGCAAAGCTCTGCAAGATTTTTTCATCAATTCCGTCAAAATCCACGAACAACGGAAATCTTCCAAAACCAATGGATTATTATCAATCCTTTAAAATATGAAATGAATACACCTCGTAAGTTAATTTATTTAAATAATTTTAAAAATCGCAATAACGCTTAATAATTGTATTATAATTATTATTGTAAAAGGCGTGTTAAGCATATGAGAGGGGATTTAAATGGAATCGGAAATATAAACACCTGGATTATTATAAATTGGATATTTAAGTGTTTAGTAAAGTTTAAGTGAATTTTGACTGCTTAAGCGGTCTTTGATCAATTAAGTAGGAGAATTAAAAATAATTAGAAAAAATAAATATTATTTTTAAAATAGTTGTAATTTGATATTTTTGAATGTTAATTGTAATTTTTAAGTTGATTATAATTTTGTGAATGATGAATTTATTGGTTATTATGATACATTGATAATATCTCCTAATTCAAAAAATATTCAATATTTCTAATATTTATTTATTTATTTATTTATAATCCGATTAACTGTCTGCTTTTGAAACCGCGTCCGCGCGCTTAATCGTTCACGTTTAAACGCTAGAAGATGATCTCACCGTTTAGAATCGATTTGTGCTGTTTATAATATCGATCAAAATATCCACTTTTCTCCTTAGAAAATACAAAATATTTCGTGACGAGAAGAATTGTCTAAAATACGCACTAAATATGAATATTGATGGTACATATATGGAATACACATCATGCACGCTGATGAGTGTTTTGTATATATATTTTTCGATTTATAGGTATAGGCATGTTTAATATGTATATTTTATCTAATTTTTTTAATATAATAATAACTGTAATTTTAATACGATTTCAACAATTTAGTTATTTCATTAAAATAAAATAATATAGAATTGTATCGTACGTTATTTGTGTTAGGATTATAATAAAATTTATGATTATAATACGATTTCAACAATTTTATTACGAGAAATAGGATAACAGAGGTGAAATCAAAATAAAAATTAAAATTATAATACGATTTTAACAATTATATTATTTTATTAAAATTAAAATAATATAAAAATTTATTAGAAATAAAATTATTGGGGTAAAATTAAAATAAGGTAAAATTAAATTTGATATCATGATTTTGTTTATTAAGAAAGTTAAAGACTGTTGGATTAATATTTAGTTTTACTCGTTTCTCAAAAAAAAATATTTAGTTTTACACCTATTTGCAAATATCTAACTTTTAAACTCTCTAAAAAAATTTAGTTAAACATACGAAAAAGCTGATGTATCACGTCACAAAAGCATAATTAAAAGAATATACAAAGTCGAGGGGAAAAAGCTCGTGAACAGTGATTGAAGTAAGGATGCCTGGGTAATTTGAAATGACAAGGCATGCATGTATGTATCCATCAATATAAATCACCTTGTACATATATATAACGGGACTTGACTAGACAATGATTTTGTCTCAAAGCCTGAAACCGTGTTCAACCCGTTTACCCCGCTCTCAACTGCATTCTCATCATCTGAGTTACTGTATTAAGTATTTACGAATGAGTTAACCATCGAGTGAGGCACTAAACTGAGCGTGATATATTAATTTGGCCATCAAATTTAAAATGATCTCAAATTGATCATTTAAGTAAATTAGAGTATAAATAAACAGTTAAACGGTCTCAAGTTGATTATCTAAGTGAATTATAAATATAAATTGTCATAGTTCACTTCGGTTATCAATTTCAGATCGTTTTGAATTCGGTGATCATTTTGATAAATTATGTTCATTTTAATGATTCACTTAATTATTAACTCATTTATGAATAACAAGAATTAATTGTAAACAAGTTTCACTTAAATTTTTAGCAAATAAAAATAAATTTACTTCAAAGTTTTCGGTGCTAAAATTACAATTAATTAAGCTGTTTAGCATGTGTCAGAGACCTTGAGTCAGTAAGAGTTGCTGCACTCTTGTCACCGCAATTTGTTATTATTGCGATAAATACATAATTTAATTTTTGAAATGCGTGTATAATTAATTAAGAAGTGAAAAAAGCAATTTAAAAAGTAATATTATATATTAATATAGGCATATCTTAAGCGTTAAAAGATGTTTTGTTTATTGGGGGCATATGAAACATAATTTATATAAAAAAGGTTGTCGGGAGTAATTAAACCGAATCTTTACATTCACAAACATATCACATTACCACTATACCACACTATTATTTAAGTGTTTTATCATACATATAATATGTGACTTTTGTAAATAGCGATAAATTATTTAACTTTAAACATAATTACAAAAATATTTATACACTTAATTTTGAACAATTGAATTTGAGATATAAAGTTTAGCATAGTACATAAACGGATCATCCCCTTATTTATTAAATAATTTTTAATTTAAAAAGTATGTCTCATATATTTTTAATATATATTTTTAATAAAAAAATAAATTGTACATATAATTAATTTTTTTATATGTTGAAAAGAAATACACTTATATAAATAATATATATGTGTACTACATATTTAGATTAGTTATAATTAGCGTATTACGAATTCAAAATTAGAACTTGACCCATTTTTCAAAATATACTCGAAATTTGACTAAATAACATGCCCGAAAATACCAAGTCACTACCTAGATTTAATTTAAATTACGAGTTCGACTAGAAAATCTTACCAACAAATAATAGTTTTGTGATATCTTATGTTGATAAAAATTAATATGTTTGAGACCTTTATAAAATAAAGTCAATTGATAATATGTATCAAAATTACTAGTTTCAAAATCAAAATTTTACCCATTTTGAATAAATACTCGAAATTTGACTACATGACTTGGCCGAAAATACATCATTACTATCTAGGTTTAATAAATTTAAATTACGAGTTCGACGAGAATATCTTACAAATAAGGATAAATTTTATAATATTTCATATTAATAACATTTAATATTTTTGAGGTCTTTATACGATCAAGTCAATTGATATTATGTATCAAAATTACTGACTGACTGGTTTTACATTATTGGTTTTACATTATTACATCTCGAACTTGATCCAATATTTAAATATATTCAAAATTTGGCATGAGATGTCACAAGCTCCGTTCAAACTACGAAGATATACTAAATCAGTTTATTTATTAATGTTTCACTTTTAAAAAACTAGGTTTAAAATATTATTCAATGATGGTGAATTTAGAAAGAGGTGCTCCTCAAGTCCTATTTTTATCATTCTCTTTAGAAAAAATTAAAGAACAACTTAAAGTAAAATTAATAATTTTCATTAACATGTTATTTGAAAAATGATAAGACATTTGATGCTTCTTCATAAAAAATAGTTTATTTATTGTATTATTTAATTAAAGATATATTTATATTCAAATATTTGTGAGACAAATCCTAAATTTTATATTATTCAGTTTGATATGGTTATTATAAGTAATCATATACATAAATTCCCTGTTTTTTGTGGAGTTTTGGAGTCCAAAATCATAACTTTATATTACATTTCAATCTAATGTTTCAGGTTTTATGTTTCTAATAATTTAAAAACTAAAATAATAAACTACATGATATAAACGTGTGTAATGGTGTTATATCATTAATGTTCAGCAAGTTGAATATTTACGTGTTCTACAACGTGATACGTATGTTATTTAAACTAATCATGTTATATAAAATCATATGTTCTGTAATGTTTAACTTGTCATATGTATGAGATTTACAAGATATTTATTAAAATAGTGATATTTGTAGAACATGATTCACATTATAATACGTTTTACAAAAAAAATTATACTATTTTTTACCTGCAGAATATATATGGACCCCCGTATTGAGCTTAAAACGAGGACTCAATAGAACTTAACTTATATATATATAAGAAACTCAAAAAATTATAGAATTCAATATTTTGAAAAAAAAATATTTAAAATTATCAATAATAAATTTACAAAAAAAAATATTTTGTGTTGAAAAATATTGTACAACAATTTTGAATTATTTGAAAAAAAGGTCAAAACTATAATATATTATCCTATTTGATTTAATCAATTTTATGCTATCTAAATAAAAAAATTAATATTAGTCGATATTTTAAAAGGATTAACAAGTTTAACTAATATTTTAAAAAAATTATCAAAATGAAAATATTTAATATTAGAAAAATAATATACAATGTTATTGAGTTACTATAAAAAGAAATATTAGAATTATAAATGAAAGAAATTTCAAAATAATTTGAATGATTATATTAGTACAAATTTATATTCAGATTCTTAAAAAAAACTTCTAAATATCAATAGTTAGTCTTTACGATATATGAATTATTTTTATGCCACATCCATGACTCCATGACTGATTCTCTGTTGAGTAAAAACAGATATTGTTTGATTTTCATTGCTATTATTACTACGATATATAAAAAATTGTAATTTATTTATTAGATAATTATAATTTTTGAATAAATATAAATACATGTTATTTGAGTAATTTACTAAATAACAATTAGATATACACATGACCAAACTATCAAGCATATAAATAAACGAGGCCAACATAATTTACCCGAAAATATAATAAAATTTACATACATACACACACGTGACTTTATCTTTACCAATATTATAAAATTCAATTTTAATGATATATTTCAGAATTATTATTTTTTTATTTTAGTAAACCCGCAGCCGCTACCCTTCGGGTGCGCACATGGTAAACACCACGGGCTCACGTAATAGCCTGCAAACTACGTAAAATAAGGTAAACCTCATTTAAGCGACTAACTCTGGTTCAGGAGGCATAAACATAAATTCTCGTCCCGTGAGATTCGAACACGTGACCAAGATATCTCATCTTTAACAAATCGAGTCAATTCTTGCGGGCTTTATTTCAGAGTTATTGATATATATACTAGAAGAAAAATAACAAAAGTTTTTTATGTTCTGAAAATAAGAATGATCAATTAAATTTAAGTTTTTTTCAATGTGTTAAAAACTAAATACATTATGTCAATTTTAATTTATGAATTGACAATTATCAAACATCTTATAAAATTAACTTTATATAATAGAGACGATTAAAAACTAAGTACACAGTCGAGATCAACTTTAGTTAATGAATTAAGACATTAGCAATGATATTAAATTAACATTAACGTTGAATTAAAAAAAAAAATATTTTTCTTAAAAAAATAACTTATATTAATTATAGTGTAAATCCTAATTTGTTGAATATTACGATTGCAGGTCTTGACCACTTTAATTATATATTACTAATCTTTTTTAAATTAAGCAAGGAAATTGTAAACTAGTAATGATTTTAGTAATAAAATATCTCATTACTCCGGGTTTATTTGACCAAAACTCAAAAAAATTACTCGACTCTGCAATATATATATATATATATATATATGTTAATTTTTAGTTTTTTTTATAAACATATTAACAATATTTGATGAATTAACTTCAATCTTTTCCTTTTACACGTACAGTGACTACGCTGCTTGTATTCATTTAGTAAATACAAATTACAAAATATAAACAAGAAAATTTGTATTATCATTAATGAAATATATTAAAAATGGTATGACCAGTATTAATGTTTTACATGAAAGTCATACACATTATAGATATTTAATTTGTATTTGATATGTTTTAGACATTATACAATATTTATCAATAAGAAAACGATCAAAAATTTTACTAATATAATTATATGGTGTATAAAAAATTCTAGAAAATGACCCATGACTCGCACGGATTATTATACTAGTTTTATACGTAAAAGTAAACATGTAGTTTGTGTCTATGTCTTCAACTTGTACTTATAATGTGCGGATTGAACATTTCTCTGCAAAAATAAAATACAATATTCTCATATGATAACTTGTAACTAGGGTCATCATAATTTGTAATTAAGGATAAATAAGCTAATTTTAACCGTTTACTTTGGATAACAAATAAAACAATACTCCTGTGTACATACATGTTATAATTAGCAAGGGCCGTGATATATAATTTGTAACTAGGCGTATACGTTAATTTAACAATATACTTTGAAACACTAGATATCCTTGGTAATTGGTACTTTAGTAGATAGGAAGGAAAGGAGGAGAAAAAAGAGTGTGTAATGATGCAACTCGAGTTAAAACGAAAAGAGAGACGAGAATCACGCCCATAGATAAAAAAGAACTACCTAACAAATTAAAGTTAACTTCAAAAATGAATTATGGGAAAAGCCAAAATTCGCCTAAAAAGTAAAAGCAGAGAAGTGCTTCATAAAAGGAGTTAATTTGGGATTTTGTATTTTTCTTAAAAAAAATTGGATTTTGTATTTTTAATTCTGAATGCTGTAACAATTGTTGTCTCAAAATTTTAGTATCAACTATCAAGATATGCCAGTCCCGCACTCCCATGCCACATTATTTTGCTTCAAACCGAAATTAATATCGTGAAAACAAAGAAAACCTTGAAAATCTTTTGCGAATTGAAAACTTTCCTCTTCACAAACAGAATGTACAATATAAATGATTCAGCGTTCATTATAATATTAGACACATATTAATTATCTTAGCGTGAAAGTCCTCAAAATCTTTATCATCACACTTATTTTATATTATTTTTATTTTATTTTGATGTCAAAATTTATATTTTAAAGAAATACAGTAAAAAAATAGCAAAAACAAAATGGTAAGAAATTTTAAATTTACTGTTTATAGTTGGTGAGAAGGCTACAAATATTATCAACATTTGCTTATAGCCCGTGTGATACACAATATTTTAATTTTTACTTTTTTTTACTTTTTTGTGAAAAAATACAAACTTTATTTTCAAAATTTTTTAATATAAAAATATATCATTATTTATGATATTGAAGTATTATTTTCATTTTTGATAGTTTTTTGTAAAATTATTACAACAATTATGCAAATATTGAGAATTATACGGGTATGGAATTGAATTATTACAATATCTTCTATATATAATAGCACAACAAGGGGATAGTATTTTGAGATTAAAAAGTCTCATTGAAAAGACTAAACTACCTCTGTTTTTAATATTTATATAAAAGTTGTGTTTTGTGGGAATCGAACTCGAGTTGCTTCATTCTATTATACAACCTCGTACCACTACACCATATTCTCACATTACACCATATTGTCACGTGTGTTTTTTTATCATACACATAATATATAAGTGTGCTAAAAAAATATTTTATTTAACTTTACCCTAAATTTGAAGATATCTACTTGAATTCCGCAAAAAAAAATGATAGTTACTTGAATATTTGTACAATTAATTTTAAAGAACTGAATTCCAGATAGAAAGTTAGGCATAGTACATAAATTGATTATTATCTTATTTATTATTATTTTTTAGTTTGAAAATATATCTCATATATTTTTAACATATTTTTTATTATAAAAAGTAATTAAAATGTACATATATAATTTTTAAAGAAAATATTGAAAATATAATCGCTTATATATAGATAATTTAGATTGTTATTAAATATTTAGATAAGTTTGAATTATAATGATTTAATGAATTTTAGTTTATTTTGAATTTGAAATTAGAATTTGGTCCATTTTTCAAAAAATACTCGAAATTTGACTACATGACTAGCCGAAAAATATTGTCAATTCTACGTTTAGTAAATTTAAATTACAAGTTCGACGAGAATATCTTACCAGTGAAATTTTATGATATCTTATATTAATATAAATTGATGTGTTTGAGGTATTTATAGGATCAAGTCAATTGATTATTTGTATTAAAATTACTAACTTCACTAGTATCGCAATAGTGTTTTGGGACTTGTCCGGGTTTTAAAAATATTTGAAATTTCATATGAGATCCCACGAGAGTTGTAAAACTACGATGATATATTAAATCGATTTATTTTTCATTTTTCACTTAAAAAACTAGCATTTTAAAAAGAATTTTTTTCGATAAACAATATTTATTGATCAAGATAATATTGTACAAATATTTTGAATTATTTTAATATTTTGAATTATTCGAATAAAAGTTATATTTATACTATATTGTAGCATTTGATTCAATACATTTTATACTATTTAAAAAATATGTATTGTTCAATAATTTGATTAACTAGTTCAACTAATATTTATAAAACTTTATCGAATTAAAAAATATTTAATTTTAGGAGAATAGTATAGAGTATTATCAAATTATTATATGAAGAAATATTAGAGCTGTAATGAAAGAAATTTAAAAATAGTTTAAATAACAATATAATTACAATTTTTCCTTCAAATTCTTGAAAAAAATCATGAACATCAATAATAAGTCTTACAATATATAATTTATTTATATGTTACATGATTGATACTCGGTCGCGTAAAAAACAGATATGGATTGTTTGCAAGTGATAATGTGAATACCATATATAAATTATTGTAATTTATTTATTATATGATTTTAATTTTTGAATAATTATAAAAAAATGTTATTTAAATAATCAATTGCCTCACTAAATATTAATAATGATTATACATGTACATAAATCAGATATTTAGCATTTAAATAATTGAAACCATCGTAATTTCCTAACAAATGTAACATACGATAATTCACGTGCTAACATAGACACATATAACTTAATCTTATTTTGTTAAGAGTAGTGTCAAAAAACTAACATTTTTTCCAAACATACATACGTTAAATTTCAAAGACTAACATTTTCCATTAAAATCAACTTTTATATTAACAGTAGTATAAATTTTATATTTTTTATATTATGATTGTAAGTAATTCTGAATTCAGTTATTCATTTTTTATCTTTAAATTGAGTAAGTTAATTATAAATTAGTAGATAACTCAGTAATAATATAGACCAGTTATATAGTTTATTTAAATAAAATTCAATTTTTTTGGTCAACTCTATATATTCAACATATATGCTAATTTTTAACTTTTTCTTTGTAAACATACCAACGACATTCTACATATTAAGTTAATTTGTTTTATTTTAAACGTACACTGACTATCGTGTTTATATTCATTCATTAAATACAATTATATAACACAAACAAGAATATATATATATTTATATTTCTTAATGAGCTATATTGAAAACGTTGTGTAATTTAGTAATGTCTTGTACAAAAATGATACATAGATAAATACGTTAGACATTATACAACATTTACAAATAAGAATATAACTAAAAACATTATACCTGCATGCATAAAAAAACTCTAGAAAATAACTTGTGCCTAACTAACCTTATTTTTAATATTTATATAAAAGATGTGGTTTGTAGGAATCAAACTTGAGGTATTTCATTCACCTATACAACCTCATACAAGTGCACCATATTGTCACATGTGTTTTTTATCATACACATAATATGTAAGTGTGCTAAGTGAATATTTTATTTAGCTTTTAAGATAGTTACTTGAATTCCGGAAAAAAAAAAGATATTTACTTGAATATTTGTACAGTTGATTTTAAAGAATTGAATTCCACATATAAAGTTAGGTATAGTACATAAATGGATTATTATCTTATTTATTAATCATTTTTTAGTTAAAAATATATCTCATATATTTTTAACATATTTTTTATAAAAAGTAATTAAAATGTACATATATAATTTTTAAATAAAATATTGAAAATAAAGTCGCTTATATATAAATAATCTTTATTGGTATTACATATTTAGATAAGTTCGAATTATAACGAGTCAATATATTTTAGTTTATTTCGAATTTGAAATCAAAACTTGACTCATTGTTTATAAAAAATACTCGAAATTTGACTAATGATCCGACCGAAAGACATCGTCACATTTTACGTTTAGTAAATTTAAATTATAAGCTCAGCGAGAATATCTTATCAATAATGTGAAATTTTTTAATATCTTATGTTAATATAAATTAATGTGTTAGAGGTCTTTATAGGATCAAGTCAATTGATTATTTGTATTAAAATTACTAAATTCACCGATAGCGCATTATTGTTTTTGAGACTTGTCCCGATTTTAAAAATATTCGAAATTTGATATGAGAGCTCACGATATTTGTTAAAACTACAATGATATATTAAATCGATTTATTTTTTATTTTTCATTTTAAAAAAACTAGCCTTTTAAAAAGAAATCTTTTAGAAAAACAACATTCATTGATCAAGATAATATTGTACAAATATTTTGAATAATTTTAAAATTTTGAATTATTCAAATAAAAGTTATATCTATAATATATTGTAGCATTTGATTAAATACATTTTATGCTATTTAAAGAAAAAATTTATATTGCTCAATGATTTGAAGAAATTAACCAGTACAACTCATATTTATAAAACTTTATCGAATTGAAAAATATCTAATTTTAGGAGAATAGTATCATAATGAAATAAACTTAAAAATGGTTTAAATAACGATATGATTATAATTTTTCCTTCGAATTCTTGAAAAAAATCATGAATATCAATAATAAGTCTTTACAATATATAATATATTTTTATGTTATAACCATGATTGATACTCGGTTGCGTAAAAAATAGATATGGATTGTTTGTCAGTAATAATGTGAATACCATATATATATTATTGCAATCTATTTATTACATAATTTTAATTTTTGAATAATACATGTTATTTAAGTAATCAATTGTCACACTAGATGTTAATAATGATTATACATGTACACAAATTAGATATTTAGCATATAACTTAATCTCACTTTGTTAACAGTAGTGTAAATAAAAACTAACATTTTTCTATACATACATATGTTGAATTTTAAAAACTAACATTTTTCATTAAAATCAACTTTTATATTAACAGTAGTATAAATTTTATATTATTGTATATTATGATTGTAAGTCATTCTGACTTCAGTTATGCATTTTTTATATTTTTAAATTAAGTAAGTTAATTGTAAGTTAGTAGTGAACTCGATAATAATATAGCCCACTACATAAAGTTTATTTAAATAAAATTCAAAATTTTTGGTCAACTGTGTATACGACATATACGTTTATTTTTAGTTTTTTCTTTGTAAACATACTAATGACATTCTATAGATTAAATTTAATCGTTTCGTTTTAAACGCACATTAACTACCCTTTTTATATTCATTCATTAAATACAAATTATACAACACAAACAAGAATATATATATGTTGCTTAATGAGTTATATTTGAAACGTTGTGTAATTTGATAATATTTTGTACGAAAATAATACACATTGATAAATAATCAACTTATATTTGATATATACATTAGACATTGTACAATATTTACAAATAAAAAATAACTAAAAACATTATAATTGTATGATGCATAAGTAAACTCTATAAAGTGACCCGTGCCTCGCACGGGTTATTATGCAAGTTATATATAGTACTATATAATTTATCTACATTTATATCACTGTATTGTATTTTGATGTTTGAATAGTAATTGAACAACGTAATATTTTTATATTTACGCTTTGTTAAATCTCTAATTATGTTATATTTAGGATTGCATTCAAATATTGTATTATAATTAGTGTTTGAATAGTAGTACAATATTGTAATTATTTTTGTTTATGATTGTATTAAAAATATATTTATTCTAATAAAAAAAACTTAATCGTCTATTTTTAATTATATCGAATCAATGATTGAGATTATGCTGTTAATACAATACAGGATCAAAATTTTGAATAAGAAGGCATTACGCATATTGTAGGTAAATGATGTAATTTTAATTTGCACATAAATCTTCCTGAAGTATAATTATGCGGAAATGTGTAGAATTACGGGAGTACGCTGTACGGTTTTTTTTCAGTTGGAAGATAAAATTCAAACTAAACCGTAATTTGCGGTTTTCCAATATCTTCAACCGCAATTAAATAAATTAAATCCACCTATATAATTGTGATTGGTTTTGCAGTTAAACCGATCAAATAATTAAAAAAAACTAACTTCAATAAATACTGCATATGCCAAATTATAAGGATTTACAAAAGTAATTCAATAAGTCTAAAAATTTAAAAAGTTTAAATTACAAATAAATTCAATAATTTAGTGACATATTACAAAAGAATAACTAATTTTGAAATATAATAGTTAATACAAAACTTTATTTATATCAGGCCAAGTCCAAATTCTAATTCTTTAGGAATTTTATTTATATGTATATTTTAAATAATTTTTAAAAAAATATTATTTTTTTTGTCACAAAGAAAGCATTTTATTGAACTTTCAAATCAGACACGATTACATGTAAAAATTCAGGGTACACATCTCCCCTTTTACACATACAATCAACTATAGAACTAAAAATATTTCGCCAAATAGTGAGGCATGTGGTTCGCGGATCCTTTCACAAAATGTTTGACTATATTTTTGTCCTTTAACTGGCTCAAGAGCATCTTACATTCATCGAAAATGCGACCGAGGTATGATAGAGTAGTACTGGAGCACCGAACTGCTTGTACGACAGCTAGGTAATCCGTTTCCACTTCTGCTCCATGCCACCCTTTATCTTTTACCCAGTTGAGGGCTTTTCTCACTCCTATGGCTTCTGCCAGAACTAGATCAATGGTGCCCTGTTTGCAGCTGAATTTTGCTTTCACAAAAGCTCCTTTATGGTCTCGAGCAACCAGAGAATAACTATAGCTGTTAGGATCTGAGAAAATTACAGCGTCAATATTGACTTCCAGTCTACCAATTTCTGGGCATTTTCAGCATTCCTTACCATCCGCTTGAGTCATAAACCCAAGAAAGTTGTCGAATGATTTGTCCTGTGCAATCCACCATTGGCTGAGAGTAAGCTTTGTCGAGACTACAACTCTATTGAATTCTTCTCCTTTCTGATTCCACACCATTCCATTTCCGTTCTTCCAGATTTCCCAGCATATCATACATGCTATTTGGACGTCTTTTCTTGAGCATATTTCTATTACTAGACTCAACCATGAAGAGAGGTTTGTACATTCTCGATCATCCACATTTATTCCAGCATAGTTCTGGCACATCCTCGCAAATCGTCATGTAATTAGAGCGTGTAGAACTGTTTCATTCTTAATGTTACACACAGGGCATAGGTTTAAGACCGCGACTCTCCTATTGAGAATATTGTCCTTTGTTGGTGAACAACTTGCCAGTGATCGCCACATGAAGTTCTTTAATTTTAGAACATAATATGCGATTGCAGTTAGATTTTTACAGGTTTTAAGATAATAAATTTAAAATCAAATTGCAAATTAATAATTATCTATAATTAAATTCATGATCATCCGTGTTTTATAATTATCCATACTATACGAATTAATTACTTAAAATTTTGTAATTAATACGATTGAGTATTCAGGCCAACGTAAAACTGCACGGATGATAGGAATATAATAATGTCAATTGGCAAGCGATAAAAAGCGTTGTCCCGGGAATAACGGTTTCTGTTTCGCTTTAACACCCTCCGTTCTGTCCTTTTTCTTGTTAAAGTCCATATTATGTTTCTTTTGTTTTTTGACTGATTCTTTCTCGTTTCTCTTTGTACACGCACGAATGCCTGCATGGTCTCCTCAATTGTGACGATGATTTCCGTTACGCACACGTGCACCTTCATCTCCACCGCACACTTGTACGCCACCGATATGATATGGATGGACCGTTGCGAAATGGAATTATGGCTGTCACTATCTTATTTCCTTCTGTAATCGAGATTTAAAAAATTAACCATTCGATATTTTTATTCTACGTACTTGAATTGTAGGAATAAGAAATTGTTTATAGCATGCGGGAAAATAGATGGAATTGCAGTTTTGTTGTAAAGGATGCGTGGCCTAAAAAATCTCCCTCTCTCTTATATGTGTTTTTTTTATGGTCAATTCATACAATATTTCATTAATTACATTTATATTTTTTAAAAAATATACTTTTTTTGTAAGTAAAAAATTAATTTGAAATGAAAGGAGTATAATTAAGGACTTATACACAAATCTTTAGGTATATAATTACATAAACTTGATTAAAATTAAAAATTTACTATTAAAATATATTATATACTCATATACTTTTTAAGTCATTCAGCGGCATATTTCTCAATAATTGATTGTCTAACCTATACTCGAGCATTACAAGAAATGGAAATCTTTTCTATCGAGTAATTTCAGGACCAAAATCGACCGGATGTTATTGTTAACAAATATCACATTATTATTTTATAGATTCATTATTATAACAATTTACTTTATAATATATTCTTTTCATTACAATTTTGTTATTTGCTATATAATCATTTATTTTATTATAATTGAGAACAAATTTGATATAATAAAATCTCTATTTGAGGTTTAAAATATGTGTTCGTGATTGTTTTTTTCTCATTTTCTTCTTAAAATTGTTCTGTTTTCTTGAAATGATTTTGAGTATTAATCATCATAAATATTTCTTTTTACTTTGAATTGATTGGACTTTTTGGGAATACAAATATTGATTTTGGCTGGAGATTTTTCTTTCTCTTTAGTTTTTTTTTTTATCGGGACTCTCATACACTCTCTATTTATTTTTTTGATATATTGACGCACTGATAACTTTTTTTCCTTTTATTTCCTCTCATCTTCATTTTCATTTATCATGTTTATGTTTATGATGGACCATCTTAATTACTTAGCGGGATTGTTTTGGATATATATTTTTGATCTTACTTTTCTCTTCTTTAGATACTGTATTGGCTACAAAAGTCGGATTAAAATAAAAAAAAAATCGATTAAAAAAAGGTAACATAAAATTTTTGCAGAATCCACTTTTATAAATATTTATTGGACATTAATTCATGTAAAGCTTAAACCGATCAACACTTTTAACTATTAAACTCGATTGTTTAATCCGACCACAATGAATATTTATGTAGCTCGTCAAATTGATGAAAGTAGAGTAGTTTTCTAGAAATTTAACGTTACAAATAGAAATTAAAATCATTATGATTCCATCGTCTCACTCTGAAGACCACTAACAGTGGATTAAGTGTCAAATACACAATTACACGAAACAGAAAATGTAACAAAGCAGACAACAAGTGTTCCAATAATTGATTCCTACCTATGCCAAAATAACTTAGTTTCTGATGAAAATACTTTGGACAGCTAAATACCCTCCCAAACATGAAAGCAACCCTAATTGTTTTTGTCGTTAAAAAGAAAATCAACGAAGCTATATAAGAAGGGGGCAGCCTAATAAGTTAGGCGGTGCATGGCTAGCTAGTAGCAAACTTTGAAACTAAAGGAGAGATGAAAATGGAATTAAGCAGTCTATTATTGACAAGAAAGAGAGCACAAAACAAACAACTAACAAGAATTCAGCATTACCGTTTTTACCAAACCCCCAACTTTATCTTTTTCACTCATCTCATGCTTTCACTTTCATACTTTGTAAAGTTAAATATAAAAATACTATTATGTTATGTATAACTACTTTTCCCTAGCTTTTTCCACAACAGCTAGCTATAGCTTTACGGACAATACAAAAATAAATTCTGGGGGTAACAATGAGGGCAAATACGTCGTCAAAGTTGGTTAATTAAACTTTGTTCGCATCTCCCTAGTCTCGTATCCAAGTTATAATCTAGCTCACAGATCTATGATTCTCATGTTTTGTATGTATCTTTGATTTGTTTATGTTTGTTCTTAACGGCTCCACTTAAATAAAGGATGTTGCATAAATATATAATTATTCCAATTTACCGGCATTTTAGACTCGTACACTTTTATCTCCCAAATATAAAATGACATCATTTTTCAAATTTTGTTTCACGAATTTCACATGTTACCAATCAACTTTCTTCTCTTCTTTTTTGCTACATTGTTACCGATCAAACTATTCATTTATTAAAGTGCCGAGAATCACTTCAGTGCATGATCTGGTTCTGCCTAGGTGTATTCTTGAAACATAATAATTGTGCCTAGTCTAGCTATTTCCATCTATCCAATAAATAATAGAAAATAATATTAATTAACATAACCGTCAAACAGGCCCGTTACATCCAAGTTGTTACCCACTTTGTTCTCATCTCCCAAAACGAGTTGATCATTTTATAGATTTTGTTATTTTGTACTATCTATAACAAGTTCAACTTGTTCTTAACGGCTTCATGAGTTTTGTCAACCAGGATTCAAATGTAGTATCCACATATATAAATTTAAAAATAAACAATTACATGCCTAAAATTGATTTTTATATGTTAGTCTATTTCAAAATACATGTTCATTTTTTTTAAAAAAAAAGTTATCTGGATTAAGTTGTCCATTTGACCTTTCCCTACAAATTTATAATTTTAAAATTAATTCTACTTCACATGTTATCTTAAAATTATTTAATATAATGAATTTATTGACATTCGCTAATTTGCATAAGCGAATGTAAGAAAATCAAATTTACATTAGCTAATTTGCTTTAAAAGAAACTTTTAATTGGGGGATCGTGTGCTAACGTGCATGGTTCCACTGCCGCATCATGCCTTGTAACAGTATATACGTTCTTGAGATTAAACACAAGAGTCGAAAATGTTTAGGGAGGATTTCAAAGCCAAAGTGATGTTTTATAGGTTAAAACAAAAGCACCTATACCAAGTTCCAAGCTGCACCCGACCAGAAAACAACTATCCACACCCACCAATGAGCTGACCAACTTTTCCAAAAACGATTATTAAATACTCCTTAATTACTTTGAGAGAAGCAAAAGGAATCATATGTTGTCTTAATATATCCCAGGCCAGTAATACTAGTTAACGGGGCTATCATATTCTAATCACTACTACTAGCTTTTATCTTAACCAACCCCCATTTGTAGTATAGGATTGTTCTTATTCTTAATCTCAGTTTTTGGGTTAATCCAAAAAGCCTAAACTGTCAGTCTATTGCTTTCTCTTATTGTTCTTAACATCAAACATCTTAACTAAGCACAACTAACAAGTAGTTAGGGTTGTGATCATATTTGTTCCAAAAATACAATTCGGCATATTCCTACTTATCTGGACTACAAGACGTTTTACTTTTTAAATGTTAGGACGGGGACTTAATTGAATTTGGATAATTATTTATACTATAATATAATAGATGAAACATTAAAAGTTTGTTAGTGGGTTGGCCAGTACTTGCTGAAATTACTTAATTACCCTTATTTAATTGTTCGAATTCTAATTATTGGCTCGATCAATTCTAATTTTAATTGATATTGAAGTCAACTTCATATATTACTTTAACAATTTCAATTCTATTTTATATCGAACTCTATATCACTATAATTTATATTAAATTCAATTTATTCTACCAATTTAAATTTTAATTCATATTGAGTTTTGTATCATTCTAATTTGCTACTTCGGGCTAAATTAAATTTAAACAAACTAAATATAATTCTTAAGATTTGGTTGATATATAATGTGACTCGGGTTAAGATAAAATAATAATACTATCAATACTCCTAAAAAAAATATATTATTGAACTTGGATAAATAAAATAATATATTTTATTTATCCAGGATAAAAAATACATTATACAATTGATTCAGGCTAACTAAAAACTAAAATAAAAATACAATCCGACCAACAAAGAAAACATATATACTAATTATCCAGACTAAAACAAAATTATATTATTGATCCGAAATTTAAAATAAAATAAAATTAAACTAAAAATAATTAGTTTGATTTGGTTGGTTTATTGGGCATCGGGCTAAAATAAAATAATGTAAATCACTGATCCGAAATAAATCAAATTAATATTAAACTAAGTATAATTCGTATCTTATTCATATGAAATAAAAAATCAAATTTTATTTAAAACATAATTTTTTTAAATACTTAGAATTATCAATAAAACTATATCGTTCAATTAGTAATATTGCCTTTTCAAATATCTTTTATAAAGTTATAGTTAATCGATTAAGTAATCACCATGCTAAAATAATATTTTTTTAAGGTACCAAGATAATATAAACATTATATTTTTATCCTTAATAAAATAAGAATTTTATTATAATAATATTTCCCCTCTTACCAATGTTATCACTTTAAATAAGTTTAAATCTTTTAAAAAGTTATGAACATATACGTTTACTTATATAATTATCATGAAATCATATCATTTAAAGTTTTAAATGAACAAAATTAAAAATTGAATTAAATATTTTTTAAAAAATTATATAATATTAAAAAAAATATGTGCAGTCCGTGCATCGCACGGGTTTTAAGCTAGTATCTTTAATGTTCCCGACTCAAAAAAATTGTTTATTTGGATTAAAAAATAAATTAGATTAATACCAAGTGCCTCTATCTTATTTTGATTAGGCCAACATTTGATTTTAAATAATTAGACGTTTTCTCAATATTTTTGAGTCATCATTGTTCAAGTAAATTAATGAAAATATTATGAAGATAAGATAATTGGGGTCATAGGCTAAAATATAATTGAACCGTCCCTAAAAAACTTATTTAACTTGCATTTGGATCATTAAACTCGAAAATTTTTATAGTCAACTCAGTAAATTAATAAAAATTAGCATTTAGGTAATTAACATCAACATGCCCTTAATATGCACTAACGAAATGAACAATAATATGTTTTTTGGCCAAAATATAATTAAACCGAGTACCGACAATAATGTTTTAGGTATTAACCGTAAGTTAATCAAACGAGAGATTTCTCTCCGCTAAAATTTTAACACTATTTTCCTCTCTTTTTATGTTTCTTGTTTGACAAATTTTGATAAAAATGCATATTTAATATAAATAAGAAAAATTTACAATTTATATTATTAAAAAAATAACCAATTCACTTTTAAAGGTTTTCTTTTAAATTAAAATAATTTTTAATATTTTTCGTAATTACCCGTAAATATTGAGTTAAGTTGATTACAATAGTTGCAAAATATGAGATAGAGAAAGTAACATACCGTAATTCTAGAATTAACCATCAATTTTTATTTTAATAAATTGAATGTTATTATAAACCTAACAAACGGAGTATGAGAAACTAGTTGATATGTGTGTAGACAAATATAAAATCAAATACTAAAATAAAAACTTTTTCAATAAATACTGATTTTTGTGAGAGATTAGGCCGATATGTAAATGAAAATAATAATAATCAAAGATTTCGTTAATGGAAGTACTTGAAAAATTGTAAATAGCCATTTGTGTTCTTTGAATTTTCAAACACAAAACTTTTTAACCCTTATGATTATTATTATATGGGCATTTTTAATTGATTCTTGACTTATACAAAAATCCTCACGCACTGGGCGACAAAATTACACAACTAACCAAGATTATACAAAAATTACTTTTGTACTCACGACACATGAAAACTATTATTAATATAATATTATTATATAACCTGTGCGATACACGGTTATTTTTATCATTATATATTATAAATTTTAATTTTAATACATCGCTGTTAGGATTTGACTTTATATTTTTTAAAAAATACTTTTTTTTATAATTTTAATATATTGTTGGTAGAATTCGAACCTTATAGTTTTTAAATAATATTAATTTTCAAAAATAAATCTAAAGATTTTTGTTGATTTCATATGACTCTGTATAACCATAAATAATCACCAATAACTAAATTTTTAATATTCCGTTTTCAATATAATAGTATAAATATAGTTAATATAATAGGGAATCTCCGAAGACAATAGAATTTTGAGGTGATGTATCTTATAACAAGAAATTGTACATTTCCCATGTGCCAAACAAAGGGGCACTAAAAACAAGAAGTTCGTTGTTTTCCAAATTTAAGTTGATTTTAGTACTCCGCCTATATTATTAGGGTTTGGGTTGGTAATTATATCTTGTCATGTACTCTCAAAATACACTTTAATACATGCCGCAAACTCCATTATGTCTGCGTAACTATTCTTTCAATATTAGATGCATATATTATATTATTACCCTGCACGGGGTGTTGTATGGAAGGACAAAAGTTTGTCGCAGTGCTGCTGTTCTTTATTTTATTTTTTTATGATAGGTAATCCACAGTCACTATTTTTCGGATGCGGAATAAGCATTACCGGCTCATGCAATAGTCTACTAATCACGTGAACTAAGGTAAATTGTATACCCAGAAGATAATTATCGCATGTTTAACCAACCAAATCAACTGGGTCGTTATTTCGATTATATTAAAATGGAATCCTTGATTTTGAGTCTTTGACTACCAAGTACCAAGTAATAGGATATTTTAGATTTATCAAGATTTTATTTCTCACCAAAATTTATCGGGGCTAAAAGTATGGGAATTGAATAATTGAATTATTGAAAACCAACTACAATAGATATACGTTACGACGTTACATTAATTAGTTGGATAATCGTCGATTATAATAATTGGATATATAATAAATTTAAATTTATTAAATTTAATATATTAATTTAAGGAAAATAGATAGTGATTAATCTGATTTTAAATTTTAAATTAAAAGACTATCTTTTAACAATTAATAGGATGATTATTAATAAAATCAATGATTTTTAAAACCAGGTCTCTGACTATATATTTTTTTTTGACACAAAGCAAAATTCAACTTTTATTCAAATCATTCAGAATACAATTCTTGACTTCCACAGGAACATCCATCCCGTTGAAAATACGATCCGGAAAAGAATACGATGCCCTAGCTAAGCAATGGGCAACCATATTAGCTGATCGTTTTACAAAAAACAAACTTACATTGTTTAGACCGAGAAGTAACTGACGACACTCCTCAATAATCATACCAACCGGTGACACCATTGGCACACTACTTCTTATTGCTTTAACAACTACCAAGCAATCTGATTCAACCTCCATCTTTTTATCACCCTGCAATTTGCACCAGCTTAAAGCTTCCTTTATAGCAATGGCCTCAGCAAAAACAGCCGGTCTTGTATTCCAAAAACGCCAAGTCTGAGCATGTACCAGCTCTCCAGACGAATCTCTGGCTACTAGTCCAACACCAAACGCCCCAAATTCTGAAAACGTGGCTGCATCAACCGATACTCTGATAGAATTCTCCTCTGGCTTAACCCAACTCGTCACTCCGTCCCTATCATTATCACCTGGGAACAAAACAATATTACTAATTAATTGGGCCTCTTTCCATTGAGCAAAGTAACTTCTGGCTGAATTCACTACGTGATCAACTCTGGGCTTCTTGTGTTGCCAAACAAAGTCATTGCGCGCATTCCAAACTGCCCAACAGAGCATCACAATTTCCTCCCATCTATCCCTGTTATACGTGGACAACATATGTTCAAACCAGTCCTTAAAATTCAAAGCATTTAGTAATGAGCTGGTACCTAAAGCCTTCTGCCAACATGAGGCTGCAAAACTACACGTCACTAAAGCATGAACAATAGTTTCATCTCCAAACTTACAAACTAGACATAGAGTTTGAACAAGAACGTGACGTGTATACAATTGAGTTATAGTGGGAAGACAACCTGTAATGACCCTCCAACTAACATGAGCAACTTTTGATGGCACTTTTATCTTCCAAATTTTACTCCACAACTCAGAAATAATCATACTATTCCATCTACCATTCTGAACCTGTAGGAGTTTATATGCAGATCGGACCGAATACATCCCGTTGAGCTTCTCCTTCCAGTATAAATGATCCTCCTCCTCCTGATTCAAAGGCACCTGCAAGATGCAATGTATGTCTCTATCCGTAAACAAATCTTTCACAACATCTTCATCCCATACCCTGTTATTAATTTGCATCAGCGATTCCACCTTAGATTCTTCCAAAACTGGCAACCTGCTTGTAACATATGGATTTGTATCGTCCACTAACCAAGGTTGATTAAGGATATGTATGTTCCTACCTGCACCCACATGCCATCTTACCCCCAATTTAAGCAGATCCTTCGCCTCCCAAACACTCCTCCACACAAAACTCGGATTATTACCAAGAGAAGCATTCAAAAAATCACAATTTGGATAGTACCTTGCTTTGAAAACCCGACTCACCAAACTAGACTGATTATTAAGAAGACGCCACCCTTGCTTTCCTAACATACTTAAATTGTAATCACGCAAGTCTTTGAATCCCATACCCCCTGTCAACTTGTGATTCATCAATTTTCTCCAATCCATCCAATGTATTCCCCTCCGCTCCTTGTTTGAGGGCTGCCACCAGAACCTGTTCATTAGGATTTCCAGCTCCTTTATAATGCCAGCAGGTAACAAGAAAACACTCATCGCGAACGTGGACAACGCCTGAACCACCGTTTTCAATAAAGTCTCATTTCCTCCTCTCGACAACATCATGCCATCCCAGCTCTGAATCTGCTTTCGAACCCTATCCTTAAGGAATCCTAGAACAGATGCTTTATTCCTGCCAAGTATATTAGGAAGACCCAAGTACGTACTATGATTGGAGGCCTCTTTTATCTGAAGAATACTACAAATCTCCTCTCGATTATACCCAATAGTATTTTTAATTTGTTAAAGAGATTGAGGTAGTTTTACGTAGGTGATAGACCTAAAAACTAAAATGCTCCATTTCCGGTTTTTATACCTTTTTTTACCCCGGTTCAGAATTTCGACCGAGACCCCCGAGGCCCCAAATTCAGAACCCCTGACCCCAAATGAAACCTATTGATGGTTTCTGTTTCTTTTGTTTTGAAGGCCCAAAATCTGGGACCGAGTTACGTACAAAATTTACCAAGGGCCCAAAAATATGCAAATAAAACCCGTCAAAGTTTCACAAAGAGGGCCTACAAGTAAAAATACCAACCCAACAAGAGTGAACATCGGCCCAGTTACCCGGTCTTTTTTTCAAATCTCGTTACCGCTTCGTTTTCTTGATTTGAAGTGAATTTATTTATAAAAATACGGTCAGTTATATACAGAGGGGCATAGAAGGTCGTAATTGTTGCATTTTATATTGCATATAAGGTTGCAACGTATTTTTGGAAAAAAAATCTGCAACTCGGGTAATTTTAAAAAAAATCCTTTTTTCTGGGAATTTAATAAAAAAATATTCATATTTTTTTAATTTATTTATAAAAATACGGTAAGAGTTGCATACGAGAGTGCAGAGAAGGTTACTCGAAATTGTAGAGAAGGGTGTAAATGTTACATTTTATGTTCCATAAGAGGGTGCAAATGTTGCCTATAACGTTGACAATCACAGTCAACACTTTCATGAAGGGCTCAACGTTGATCCTCGTCAAGAGTGATTGTAGTATCCAGATGAATTCGCTTTCCTTCTTTAACTAGTAAAACATGAGTGACGGTTGATTTAAGGCCTGTGACGTTTTTCCAACAATGAAGTGAGACATATGTATGTATGTTCGAAGTGGTGTATAATATTAATTTTGTTGAGGCATAGTATATAATATTATAATAAAAATCTCCCTTTTCTCTAAACAATTCTCACAGACGGCGCCAAATATTGGAACTAAATCTTGTCAGACATCGCCAAATATTGGAACTAAATCTTGTCAAGGACGTGCTGCCAATATTTAAATTTATAGATGGGTTATAGAGATATAAGTAAAATTTGAGTAAAATATATGATTTTTTATGATTTTTTAGACTATTATTTGAGATAGCAACGAAGTGTAAATTTTTGTCCCCTCATTCTCAAGATACCTGCATACCCTTTATCGGGGTCAAGTCTACGTATTCCTTTAGGTTAATGAGTTGTCTCATTATAGAGTTTTAAAGCAACATTTTCCTATCATTTAGAAAAAGGTATTTTACCAGTGTTTAGTCATCATATGTATCACTCTCCTATTTTTATTTGAATGCTTGTAGAGTAAGATACGTAAGTTCTCTACACCGCCATAACTCCTATAATTGTGTTTCGTTCACTCTTGTTGATTCAATACGCATTCAAAGTGATGCTTATAAAAGCCCAATTGTATTTGAACTTGAAACGTAATAAGTGATTTTTCATCGCAATACTTAAGTATTAATCTGAAGAGTGATCAGATCTTATCAATATTGGGCCTTAAAACGCATCACCTTTTTCTGGATCCAATACGTTACATTAAAGTGTACCCAACTATAATGTGCCTTACCAATTTGAGCTTATTAGTTGATGTGTATTATCACTTTTAACTTATAAAGTGATGTATATCAACACCTTGATCGTAGTAGATGACGTGTATCATCATTTTTTACTCCGTAAGTGATGTGTATCACCACTTTGAACTTCGTAAGTGATCTGTGTTAGGTAATGAATCTCACACGGGGGGGGGGGGGTGAATGTGTTTTGGTGTTTTTTTGCTTTTATTGAAGTGTTTATGGTGATGAACAAAGTAAATTAAAACCTTGTAGTGAAATGTGTTAAAACTGAATTTAAACAAGTAAGAACAGTGAACATAGATCTTTCAAAACTCACTTAATTTTATATTAAAATTAAGAATATTTTGTTACAAAATTTCTAGGCTCTTTGTTGTTAAAGAGCTTAGCTTGTTCCTTGAGAGAATACAAGATTTTTGATCTAAAATTGTTACTGCTAACAAAGGACCAGTGTTAACTTTATAGAATAGTTAAACACTGGTTTATACAACATGTAATAAAAAATGCTAATCACTTTTGCAACGTGTCACTAATCTTTCCATTTATGGCTTAGCATATCTTTCCATATTGCGTTAACTTTGATCTTCCTTTGTCAGTTAATCTTTACTCTTTATCTTGCACTCTTCAAGCTGCTTTTTGTAGACCTGTTAATCCAGCTGATTGGATCGTTTGTTGATTATTAATCTTGGATATTAAACGGATCTGCATTTTGTACTTGAACTTTCACATCGAGATCTCCAGTTAGACATATAGAGAGCTCGACATCTTAACAAGTATAATGACTTATCGAGATCTCTAATAACTCTATAGTTATTTAACTTATCGAAATCTCTGAGTTCTCTATAAGTGAATTTGGCTTGTCGAGATCTCTCATCTTCGTGTCTCCACTTTGGCTTATCGATATCTCTGAGTTCTCTAGTGGCAAAATAGACTTATCGATATCTCAGAGATCTCTAGTGATATTTTGACTTATCGATATATCAGAGATCTCTAATGATATTTTGACTTGTCGCTATCTCAGAGTTCTCTATAAGCTTTCCTTGACTTCTCGATAAGTCATTCTGGAGTTCTCGAATGACTTCTCTATAAGACTTAATCTGTGACTTGTAGACTTCTTGACTTAAATTGTTTTTCACAAAACAGATTTATTCAACTCCAAGCTTCTTCACACTTTCTCTGAGGCATGATCTTCTTCTAGAGCTTATTCTTAGGCTTGAGACTGTTTTCAGAAAAAAAACTCCAGTTTAACCTATTTACATTTTTACAGACTTAAGTGTTACAATAAAAAATACAAACTTAGATTACAATACAACTTACTTAGGGTTGTCAAATTGACTTAGTCTTGTTATGGTACATGAATTTCTTGTAAAACAATCTCCCCCAATTTGTGAGAAGATTGCTTATCACAAATTCATGCATGTTAACAAGACTAACCCCAAGCTTCAATGGACAGATAGATTCTACATACAAATTGACACACATATTACATTTATACATTTGGTGATTTCTTGGGTTTAATAGTTACACATATCAGACAAATATTATATCTACTGTTTCTTCTCTAATGAGGTCCTTTAAGTATACAAGAATTTCCAGTTCCTCTATGATTGGTGTCCCTCTTAGAGCTTCCACAAGTTTAAGTTTGTCATGTTTTGAATAACCACTCAGCAAATTAATCCTAAATCTTGAGAATTTTCCAGCTTTGACATTTAGAAATCTTCCATCCTTGGTAACTCTGCTCATTCCTTTTGCATTGAGATCCTCATATCTTTAAATAAACATTTTTATCTCCTCATCATACTTTCTCTTCCTCTCCTCACTTTCACCCTTGTTTCTTGCTCTTCTTTCTTCCCTTTCTATCACCCATTCAGCTAAAACATATCTCCACGCCTTAGTTGCAGTATCCTTGTCCTTAACTAAGCTTATCACTCTCTTGATTTCTGTGGTTGAAAAGTTGTCCATTAAGTTGCTGCCAAGTAGTGTGAAAGACCCATCCCGATAGTAGATTCTTACTTCCCTTAGTGTTACAACCCAAACTCTGACCATTTTTTCAGCTAACTGTTGAAAATAGTCTTCATCCGAAATGCACCAATTTAGAGTAACAAAATCACTTTGCTTGTAATAATTCCAGATGGCCCTCTCAGTAACTTGCACTTTCTTAGGTTTTCTCCCAACAAACTTGTAGTGAACTTTGAGTGATGGCTTGACAGAATGTAGGTTTGTGATTTTCTTGAGAAGTGTTTGGTTTGAGGTGATTGATATTTTTAGAAAGGTGTTAGTAGTTTGTTTGTATAAGAATTTAGGCTTTAAGGTATGAGGTGGTTCAGTGTATGAGTTTGTTGGCTTTGAAGGTTGAGCTTGGTTGGTTTGAATTTTTAGGGTTTGTTAATGTGGTCCTGGATTGTCCTCCTTCCTTTTCTTCCTCCTTTTATCTCTCTTCTTGTCATCTCCTTTCTTCTCATCATACTTCTTATCCTTGCTTCCAGTTGCTCTTGAAGATTGACTTGGATTTGAGTCGAAGGTTTTTGTTCATCATGCTTCTGCTTATCATCATCTTTGTCATCTTTTAGATTATATTGAGTAGTTGGCAACATGATGTCAGAATTCATTATGTATCTGCCCAAGATCTTTATCATCTCCACATCCTCATGCTTCTTGCTCCTTTTATACTTAAGATCAGACTGCAAAGTCATGATTAATCTCATATTTGATCTGACACAGTTTTAAGGAACAATGAGACATTTGCATTGTTTGGTTGTTGAAAAGATGTAGACCATCCCTTTGTTTGGATATAGATAGGCTTCGGGAAAAGCTGCTATCTGTGCATTTTTGAGCTCTTTTAGTAGCTGGGTGTCCTCTGGAATAACTTGATTTACTCTTTCAATCATTACATCCAATTCAGATGCTCTTAAGGTTTTAATATTTGGAAGAGACACCTGAAGACATCTGTCCACACCACCATCATTGATATTCACAACAATTCTCTTCTCCAAGAAATTATCAATTTTTACAACCACTGCCCTAATGAAATTGATGTTTTTGGCCAATGCTTTCTTATAGGAGATGTAGTTGTTTTGAAGAGACATCTTTAGTACTACAAGAAGTTCACTGAATTCTTGGTCTTGATTTTGTCCTTCTGCAGCCTTTAGAAGTCTTTCTTGTCCAACATCATGAGAGACTTGAGCATGTGAAAATCTTTGAACAACCTGAATAGGCTCTTTAGGCTTATATTTAGCATCCTTGGATTGTTGAATCCTAGCTTCAATCTCCCCCTTAGTCTTGGTGACAGGCATGAGTAGAGGAGTTGGTAATTCTTGCCTTATTTCTTCAGGTAGTGAAGGCAGTGGTATGTTAAGCTTCCCCATGATGGTCCCCAAAGCAACAGAATTCTGCATTTGGAGATGCTTGTGAGAGTCCACCAGGGTTTTGATATCTTTCTGTTGACTCTTCACTAGAGAAGTCAAATCTTGGACTTGAGAATTTAGGGAGGCATTTGAGGTCTCTAGAGAAGCACCCGTGCCTTGAGATCTTGAATATCTTGAGTAGAGGAGCCTAGATGTAGAAGTTGATGATCCAAATGTAGCTCGCATATGCTTCTGTATTTCATCAATGACCAAAGGGGAAAGAGTGTATCTTGCATTGTGCATTTGATCCAAATTCCACCTTGTGTCATTAGAATTTGTTATGTGATCTTGAACTACCTTGTGCAGAGCTACAAAGGATTCCTTCAGTTGTGTCACACTCTTGACCACCCCACTTAGATCATACATTGACATTTGTTCTGAATTGTTTTGAGTTGGTTCTTGATCTCTACCTGGGAGATGATTATCTCATCCATCTTTCTCCTCACCATTCCTATGTTTTTGTCTTGTGATAGAATATATTTTTATGTATATTTTAGATGATTTTATTCCCATATTAATTATATTTTGCATTGATTTAGATATTTATTTAATAAATTTTAATATTTTATTGTAGGAAATAAAGAATCATTGATTTGGAAGGATTTGGAGCGAAACGACCGATTTTGGAGTAAAAATAGAAGAAAAATCGTATTATTTGGCTATACGGACTACAAATATTATTTGAGCCGTATCTAGAGATCCATAAATCCGTTTTTGATGATCTTACAGTCCACGCGAAGCTTGAAAGATTTCCCTTAATTCAAAGATGGGCCCAAAAGCAAAGTCTGACTGAAAGAGCCCAGAAACTGGGGAGTAAAAACAGCTGCGAATTTTACATTAAATTACTACTCCATTATGAAATTCTTTTTTGGTATTATTATTAGAACATTAAAAATACTTTTAATATTAAAAAAATAGGATGAGATATTATTATTAGAGGGAGTTTTAATTTTGATTAGTTTTTATCATTATCTTGGAGAAAAGAATATACATACGTTTTACACACAACTAGGGTTTTGGCTTCTTCATCTTTTCTATTGTATGCACTTGAATTTACCTTGGATTGATTGTTATTCCTTTATAAAAATTTAAGGTATTTTTATCTCTTCTTGTTTATTACTCCCTCCGTCCCATTTTACATGTCCCTTTTGGAAAAAAACGCATATTAAGAAAATGGTTAGTTGGATAACATTTTCAACAAAATACCTCATTAAATGCATTGAAAAAAGAGAATAGATACTAATTTTAGAAAGTCAAATCTTGAAAATAACAAATCTAAGAATAATTTTGAAAAATTATGCTTAAATTTACTTTGAAAGAAGAGAGGGACAAGTAATTTGGGACAATTTTTTTTTTCAAAAGGGACATGTATATTGGGACGGAGGTAGTAGCATATATCTTCTATGGATTTCATCATTATTCTTGTTGTTTTTATTGCTAATATGAGTGCGTAGTCTTATTCTAGGACTTAAGGAAAGCCATATTTGCACCGTCACAATTCTTTGATTTGTTAGTAATTTAATAGGTAAAATGTGATTCTAATTGATATGCTTTATTGTTTAATCTATGTAACTAGTATAATAACCCATGCAAGGCACGGGTCATTTTCTAGAGTTTTTTTTATGCATCATGCAATTATAATATTTTTAGAGCAATTGATAAATTGCAACAATAACCTTATATAGGTTCTTGAGTCAAATTTTGAAGAAATGGAGATAAAATTTCTCTCCAACAAGCTTCATGTCCCCTCTATAACATTAGGAGTTTCGAATGCTTCCTCACTTTTAGGAGTGAATATCCACTCAACTATTATTATATTATATTTTTCTTACACGTTATTTTATAGTTAATGAATGAAAATAAACAGGGTAGTAAGTGTACGTTTAAAATGAAACGATTAAACTTAATCTGTAGAATGCCGTTAGTATGTTTACAAATAAAAAACTAAAAATTAACATATAAGTTGAATACATAGTTGACCAAAATCTTGAATTTTATTTAAATAAACTATATGTACTGCTCTATATTATTCCTGAGTTCACTACTAACTAACAATTAACTTACTCAATTTAAAAAGATAAAAAATTCATAACCGAAGTCGGAATGACTTGCAATCATAATATACAATAATGTAGAATTTACATTATTGTTAATATTAAAGTTGATTTTAATAAAAATATTAGTTTTTGAAATTCAACGTATGTATGTATGAGAAAATGTTAGTTTTTTTATTTACACTACTATTAACAAAACAAGATTAAGTTATATGTATGTGTGTGTGTTAGCATGTAAATTATTGTATGTTACATCTCTTAGTAAATTATGATGATTTCAATTATTTATATGCTATCTGATATGTACATGTATAATCATTATTAATATATAGTGAGACAATTGATTACTTAAATAACATGCATTTATAATTATTCAAAAATTAAAATTATGTAATAAATAAATTGATATAATTTATATATGGTATTTACATTATCACTGACAAAAAATCCATATCTATTTTTTATGCAACCGAGTATCAATCATGGTTGTAACTTAAAAATGAATTATATATTTTTAAGACTTATTATTGATATTCCTGATTTTTATCAAGAATTCGAAAGAAAAATTGTAATTATATCAATATTTAAACCGTTTTTAAGTTTCTTTCATTACGACTCTAATATGTCTTCATATAATAATTTGATAACATTTTATACAATTCTCCAAAAATTAAAAATTTTCAGTTCGGTAAAGTTTGATAAATATCATTTGACCTTGTTAATTTCCTTCAAATTATTGAATAATATATATTTTCTTTCCTTAAATAATATAAAATGTACTAAATCAAATGCTACAATATAGTATAGATATAACTTTTATTTGAATAATTCAAAATAATAAAATAATTCAAAATATTTGTATAATATTATCTTGAACAATGAAATTGCTATCTAAAAGATCTCTTTTTAAAAAGTTAGTTTTTTTAAAGTGAAAAATGAAAAATAAATCGATTTAATATATCATCGTAGTTTTAACAAATCTCGTGAGATCTCATTTCAAATTTCAAATATTCTTAAAATGGGGACAAATTCCAAAAATAATATGTTAGGTCACACACACTGTAGAGAGGGGTGAATACAGTGTATAACACAATCAAATCGAACTTTAATAACTCAAGTAACAGAAAACAAACTTTATTGAAACAATAAACTCTGTTACAGTATAGAACTGTTCTCTCTCAGTGATGAACAAATATCACGAGAGCTGCTAGAGTTATAATAAATAATCTTCTTAATTGTGATAACACTTATAGTGTAAACCCTATGTATGTGTTTATATACTACACATTTACAAGATAATCGCTAATTGATATGGAATATAATTCTGCTTCCTAAAATATATCAATCAGATATCTTTTCTTCCAAGTATTCTATTCTTCATAGAATTCCTTCTTCATGCATATCTCTTTTTATGTTTGTCTCGATCTTCTTTTCTTTAACCAACTGCCTTCCTTATCTAAACGTCCTTCAGTACTTAAGTTCTGATATCCATCTTCTGATGATTATCTCCTGATAATATAAGTACTGATATCCTTAAGTCCTGACTTCCAGTAAGTACTGATTTATCTTGTTTAAGTAAGATCTGAAAACTAAACATAAATCACATTAGCCATGACATTATCAAATATATCTAACAATCTCCCCCAACTTGTAAATTAGCATAATATACAAGTTTAACAGATATTTGATTATGTCAAAAACATTAAGTACAAATGCATGAGAATTTGACTAGATAACTACAACTTACAGTCCTTAAAGCTTTACCAATCTTTAACTTCTGATAACAACTTCAGTCTGTATCCATATCAGAATTCAAGTAGTTATAGATCTTGACTTGGCTTCATTTTCTGATCTCTCTGATGTCAGTAGTTGTTCTGAGATAGTTCTTCAACAAACATCTCTCAGGATATCTAAGTTCATCAACCATCCTCCTTTTAGCACTTTTAAGTTCTGCAGAATTTTCACCAATTTGAAATATTGCAGCCTTGAGATCATTAATTTTAGCTTTCTTTATATCCTGATCCAGTCTGATCAAATATGCCTTGTCAGACTCAAGATTAAATTCCACAGCCCTGTAACCCAGAAAGGTAGTTATAATCTTAGCAGAATTGGGCTTCATCTCAACAATATCACCCTTGTGATCTCTGTACTTTGGAAGATATGAGCTGTCAGACTTAACATAATAAAGCTTTTCCTGTTTCTGAATTTGACTCTTCAAAAAGTTTACAGCACTTTCTGTTATTTTGTCATTCACTTGAAGTAAGAATAATACATATTCCAGCTCTTCAAAATACTTCAGTGGAATGGCATTTTCCCTTATATGATAAACCCTACCATCTGTCATGAAGTACAACAAGATGTGTTCTTTCAAGTAGGTATGGTAAACCATTTGTACAAATTCTAGTTGATTCAATCTCTCAGGAGTTGCTCCAATACCTGGTTCACTTAAGGAAGTTGGATCATTGGTTGTGTTCTATATTCTTCTTTCATCAGCACTTCCCAATCCAGTTTTATCCCTTTCTTCCTTTCCAGTAACCACTCTTGCTTCAAAACCATTTGCAGCAGTCTTCAAAGGTTGAGTCTGTTTGGCTTTGGTGAATCCTGGTAGGAGTATCTTTGAAGGTTTAACATGAGCAATGTCAGAGGTTTTCTTTGATTTATCTTCTGATATCAAGTTAACTTGAGCTATGTCAGAGGTTACTTGCTTCTTTGAGATATCAGAACTAACTATCTCTTGACTCTGAACAACTTGAGCCATGTCAGAGGTTGTCTTAGAAACTTTTCTTGAAGTCAGAGCAAGATCAGCATCTTCATCAGTAATTTCTTCATTCACAGGAGGCACATAAACCTTGACAGGTTCACCAATTTTCTCTTTGCCCTTGGACCTTGGATCTATCTGCAGTTGTGATTTAGCTTTGGTTGCTTCAGAATTTATCCTTTCTTTTATCACAATGCCTTTGAGTTTTGGAAGTTTCTTTTTACCAGAAGCTTCAGATTTAGATTTGACTTTTTCTGATTTAAGTCTAGCTTCTTCTTTCATCAGACTCTCCAAGTCCATTCCTGGATTTTCCTTAAGAAATAACTGTCTTGACATTTCTTCATCAAGATCCAAAAGTTCATCAGAACTTATCCTTTTACCAATAGAAGAAGTAATTCTTTTTCCAGCATCAGAACTTGTCCTATGACTTGTGATTTCAGCTTTTCTTGATGAGAAACCTCTACCTTGACTATGACCTCCACCCATTCCAAACTTCGGGATAGTTATAACATTTTGATATTATTTTCATAATTTTCTGAAATTATTTTTCGTACACCTCGATTCGTTAATTTTAAAATTTTCGGGGCAAAGCGTTGCAGCAGGACACATGTGGGTTTCTCGTTAATTCATTTGATATGTGGCATAGCTGCATTTTTGTAGATAATAAAAACACACACGCACAAACCCCCCCTCTATTTTCTCCCCGCGACCGTCTTCTTCCCCTTTTCTTTTATCGCGGCTCGTTCTCTCGTTTCTTCACTATTTCCTCTGGTTCATGCTTATTTCGACTGAGCTTTTGCTGTATGTCGATGCTCTAATTGAATCTTGCTCGAACCTTGAGTGTATGTACACATCTCAGTGTATGTATATGTGCGAACTCGAGACCTTTGTTTCGAGTTTTGCTTGATTTCGGTTCTTAACCATAATTTTCTTGATGATTCTGTGATACCCATTGATTTTAACAAATTTATCGGTGGAAGTCCGAGTTCGAACACCCCTAATTGGGCATCGCCGGATTTTTGCCGCCACTGGTGATGAACTCCGGTGAACCGGTGGTGGACAATGATGATATGAGTCCTAATTAACACCATAAACACATTTCTTGAATTACATGTTGATAATCTTATGTATTTTGAAATTTTAATTTCGTTAGTTTGTAAACATGCTTGGTTCTATAATTGTATGATCGTGTATTAGGATTATAAGTTAATTGTTATGGCCAAAATATGATTTTGATTCAAGGGTTTTATTTCCGAAAATTTCAGATTGATATTGTCCCTATTGGGTTTGGTTTTGAGATTTTGTTTTGGTTCCAGGATTATAATTAGGGGGAGATGGAAGTAGATGATGTAATGGTTGATTTGAGATTTAATTGGTGTTTTATTGGTAATTTGGGATAGTGTATGTATACGAATAATACATGCCGAAATTTTGTTGTAGCTAGTTGTTGTATGCCTCGTAAAGTAAGGTCTTGTGTAAGGGTTTTGAGATTAATTCATTGATATTAAGTGCATGTTGGGTCAAGAATGTTATAATGTGTATACTTGAGTTATTTAATCGTAAATTATCGTGTCGAGAGAATATATATAAATATATGTACATATGTTTTATACGAAACCTGATTGTACGTTGCGGTGAAATGTTTTGCCAAAACTCAATAACCCTAATTTCGTAAAATGACGAGTATACATATTTTCTGAAAATAAACACTGGATCGATTTCGAGAATGTGAACCCTAATTGTTTTCTGTGTTATTCTAATATGAATAATTACGAGTCGGGTTTGAATATCGTTAGGTAAGAATTAGTATCGAGGATATCTCAAGCATACCTAGACGTCTAACGTAGGGTATTTCGACCCTGTAGGTTATAGTCGGGAACCTGAAAGTGGATGATGGACTAAAGATAACATCGTAGTCAGTCGACGAGCTCAGTAGAGTTTCAACAGAAAGACCTGAGTGTCGAAGTCGAATCCAATGGGATCTAGTGGTTGGACGTTAGAACCTGAGCAGCAGAGTCGGCTCAGAGTTGATCAGTAATAGTTGTAAAGCCTTGTAAGGCAAGTATTTCTGAACTTTTCTTCAAGATATATTACCAATATTTTCGAACTGTTTCATAACATGTTACTATTATTAAACATAACTCCTGTTTTATAATGCATATGCTTCAAACTATTTACCCTTAACCCTGATTCTTTCTTGATCTTGAGCCGTAAGCCTTATTCTTTGCAAACCGTCCTTTGTTGATCCTCAGACACCAAATCATACAAATATAATACTACTCTTCAAAGATATAATTACCAAACACCAAACACTGAAAGAGAATGATTTGAAAACCCAGAAACTTTTATACTCCAATCATTCTTAATAACATCAAAGAACCATATCCTGAAAAAAAATCATTACTGGTCTGATACATGACCCTTGTACAAACTGAAAACCATTTCTTATACATACCCTGATATACCCTTGAGATATCCATGAGTTTTCTTACGTTTTTATGCAAATGTTTAACCATCATCGATTATGATCTAGTTTTATTGAATCATATTGTTATCATATTGAACTGCTTTAGGATTGGATAGTTTTTATATATGTGGACCAGATTCGTGGTCAGACCATACCAATGGTCAAGTTAGGCCAATGTGTGCCTTGGATCCAGTAATTAGAGCAATGTTGTGTGCTTGCTCGGGGTTAGTGCATGACTGATCAGCAGCCTAACCTTGGTTTTTAAAACTTAAAATGAATATCCAATTCTAATGATTAGTAAAAAAAAAAAGAAACTTGATTCCTTTGAATCATCTCATTTGATCATTGTTTAACCTCAGTTATCACCATTATGACTTGCTGTGCTAGTTAGCTCACCCTTGCGATTCTTTTATATATTTTAAAGTTGAAAAGAATATGGATGATAGTGAAGTTCCTCAGTCCAAAGTGCGGGCTAAGGTTCTAGTTGAGTTGAATCGAGCTAGCAGAAGCTTCATGCGGTATAGAGATAGTCAGATTGTAAGAATGATTTTATTATCAATTGTAAGTTAAATTAGTTGGGATTTGGTACGTTGTAATAAAGGTTAAGATTGTGGCTTGTTTTCATACTTTAACCTGTTACGATCCGTGGTTATGTGAAACAGGGTCATTGCAAATAATATTTCCTATACAGGTTTATATGGTGCATGTGTTGTGGACCCCAAACTTTTGACCCGGGTTTGGAGGGCGCCACAAAATTGATTTTTCAAAATATCATCAATCTGAGATTGTTGTTTCTCTTGGGTCTTCTCAATATAAGCAACTCTGTCAAAGGTAGGTTGGAAGAATTTTTTCTTGTCAATTTTCTGAACTTGTTCTTGCTTGATTAATTCTTCCTGAATTTTATGTAACTCTGCATGAGTAGTTGAATGGAGACCTTGTAGATGTTTAGTACTCAATGCAGTGACTCGAAGCTGTGTTTTGAAATCATCAGTAATTAACATTTCATCAGCTTTTGTCAAGTGCTCAGCAAGATTCTTTGCAGATGGAACACATGTAACTGAGTTCCATTCCTTAGTCCACTCCTGTCCTGCAGGAGTTTCACTCCAAGGCACTGGTGCTTCTCTTGTAACAAACTTCTTAAGTAGTTCACTCTTGTGAACAGTTTGCTGAGGTGCATGTCCTGAAGGACCTGCTTCATCAACATCTGCATTTGGAACAGCATCACCAGTATCATCAGCATGTGCAACATCAGAACTTACAGAATCAACATCTTCTGATAAAACAACAGTATGAGAAGCAATTGAGGCTTCAACATCATCCTCTAAGTGCTGATCTGGTTCCAAGTTCTGATCAACATCCATATCCTGATGCTCACCTTTATTCTGATCATCAACATCTAGATGCAGAGAAGGTGTAGTAGACAATTCTGGAGTTTGAGTAACATCAGTAACAGGTGTTGTTGATGGATTAATTGCTGTTGGAGCTTCTAAGTAAAGTACCTCAGGCACAACCAGGTTCTGAATATCAATTTCAGCACTTGTGCCTGGATCAACAGGAGATACAGTCTTATGTACAGGAGACACAGATGGTGTGTTGGCCTTTTCTGTAGCAGCTTCATGAGTTGGAGTCAATGGAGAAACAGTAGCTTCAGCAAAATTTGGTTCTTGTGAGATCAGAGATTCCTGATCTCCTTCCTTAGATGCTGCTTCTTCATCATCTGAAACTGGCCTTTTAGCTCCCTGTTTCTTGTATCTCTTTGAAGGTGGGGATTCCTTGGGAGGTTCAGCAGAAGTCATTCTTCTAAGTCTTTTGAGAAGCTTAGATCCCCCAATTCCAGAATCCTTCTGAGAAGAAACTTTCTCAGCTTCTTTAACAACAGGTTCTGATGGAGAAACCTGTTCCTCACTATCAGACTCATCTCTCAAAACAATCCTCCTTCTCTTCTGTGGTGTTTGAGAAACAGTCTTTGTCCTCTTGGGCTTGGAGGATGAAGGCTTTACAGTAGGTGCTGAGGATGAAGTTTGAGTTGTCTGTGAAGTTGAGAGATAGGATTTGAGATATGTTCTGAGGGAGGATTGAGGAATTGATGTATGAGTGGTATGTTCTGATGGTTGCTGTGGTGTTTGGGATGTGGTGGTGGGTTGTACATTAGGATAAACAGATCTATAGGTTTCAGGATCAGCATTTACCAAGATCTGTTTTACAGACTGAGGAATCTGTAAAGGTCTAACCACCGTTTTCTTAAGGTCAGCATTTACCAAGTCATTAAAGGCTCGTTTTGCAATTTTAAAGGGTGGATATAATGAACTGGCTAGTTGAGGGGGATCAGTACAACAAAAGTTATATATAAGATGACAGAATCTAGCAAAATAAACTACATTTCTATCTTCTGTCATCCTATCCCCTATAAAACCTATCACAGCACTTACAAAATCAAAATGAGTTTGGTTAATAATAGCATACCCGATGTGCTGACTCATTATAGGAATGACATCAAAGTTGGAACACTTATTCCCGAAGGCTTTAGTGATGCAGTCGAAGAAGAAACTCCATTCCTTTCTGATATGAGCCCGTTTCAACTGTCCAAGTTTAGCCAAACTCTGCTCATACCCCAAACTTGTCATTAACTCTTGTAGAGCTGATTCCTCCAGTGTTGAGAAAATACAACCTTCTGGTAAATATAAGGCCTTGCGAATTATACCAAAAGTTACCACATGTTCAGTATCATCCACTTCAAAAATAATGCTGGGAGTACCATTAGCACCACCATTGTCAAAATGTCCAGTCCGCCAAAATGTCAGAACTTGTTGGCTTGAAAAGACTGAAGGCTGGGTCAATGCATATCCAATTTCACTATGTGCAAGAAGATCTTGCACAAAATGCAACTCAGACGGAGCTTCAGCATGATCGAGAATTGCAACATAGTTATTTGGAACGAACTTAGCTCCATCAATGATCAAATCCGTGGGTGCCATGAGAATAATTGAAATTTAAGATTTGCCTGTCAGGTGTTTGATAAAATGTCTGTATGAAAAACCAACGTCAGGAGATGAGAGAGAGTAAAAACAAAGAAAGAGAGATAAAGTGTAAAAGTAAATAAAAGATTGTATAATCTTCTCTCTCTCTCTCTTACTTATACTTGGAAAAAAAAATATAACCGTTGGACACCTGTCAGACATGCAGCAATAATGAATAGTTAATGGGCACGGAAAAACAGTAATCATTACTTACCCACTTGCAGTTTTTCAAGGAAAAACCGTTCCACTTACCCAGTAATTCCATTAATTGAGGTAAATCAGTTTTAATTCAAAATTTAAACTGTTCCCACTTAATCAATTATTTTTACTACAACACCAATATTCTGAAAAAAAAGTTCGAGTGTGAGAATGACCAAAATAAATCAAATAAACAAGTACTGATATTTTAAGATCAGAACTTAATTTAAATAAAAAATGAAATGGTCATCAGAATATAAATATATCAGGATTTATCAGTGCATTTAAATTACAAACATCTCAGAGACAAAAACTTGCAAAAAGTAGAAATTCCATTAATATATTAAGAGAATACATTCATGAAATTTAAATTACATCAGAGCATTACAAGATTCTCCTAAGCTTCTAAACCTAAAATTAACAGCCTTAGTCCTAGCTCAAGAAGCAGGGCAAGGCTGACGATGAAGAAAAACAGGAAGAAGAAAATAAGTTATTTCTTCTTCCTACTCTCTACAAAAAGAATAGCGAGTCTGATGATTCGCTCTTGCCGGCGGAGAGCTTCCAGCCTTTCTTCCTCGAATCGCTCCAGATGGCGATGGTAGTCCATGTAAAAGAACAGGAGGTGGGTGAGAACCTCCTGGGGAACCGAGTCCCAAATCTCATCAGGAATGACAGTGACGTGCCATTCCTGCTGCCATGCCTCACAGCTCAACTCCATGTTGAAGGTTTCATAGTTCAAAAACATATTGTAGTTGACCATGATTGTGTTGGTATGAAGAAAAGGAGAGTGAGTTTGTGAGAAAAGAATTGATTGTTATTCCTAGTGGACTAACAATGAGATTTACAGAAGGGGGGTTGAATGTAAATCTCAAAACTTTTTCAAGTTTTGAGCAGTTAATGAAAGTTGTGTGTTCAAGAAGAACAAGTGTGTGAATTGCTTTAAGCTAATACAGACAGATATATATTCAAGCACAAATGTAAAGAACACAACAGACCTTAAAAACTTTTCTGGTGGATTTGTTGTTCCACCAGAGATGGTATTTTTAGAAAATCTGTGATTAAACAATGTTGATCACAACTGCATCCTAGTACAAACTAGATGAATTTTCTCTCAATATTTTTCTAAACAGCTCTGGAAAATCTCACATCTAATTACTAGCTTCTACTTGGTTTATATATTACCAAGTGTACAAGTGAAGAACAATATAAAATACAGTAATAAAATAAGATCTTCACTTGCTTCTTTTCCTGTTCACTCCAGTACTTTGTTGACTATTGCATCTTTGTACTAGAGAAGAACGGCTGCTTTTTCTGTTGTTCCTGAAATTCGGCTACCACATCTCAGTTGTCTCTATCAACCCATGTGCCTCAGTTTGTAGGTACAACTACCCCTTATCAACGGCTAATCATCAGAACATCCATTGAAGCTTTCATCCGTTGATGCACTCATCCGTTGAAGGATGTTATCCGTTGAAGCTTTCATCCGTTGATGCACTCATCCGTTGAAGGATGTTATCCGTTGATGACTTTATCCGTTGAAGCTTTAGAGACATCCGTTGAAGCTTAGCTTCTCATCCGTTGAAGGTCTTTAAGTCATCCGTTGATACCACTTCACTTATACAAAATTACAAGGCATGAAGTATTTACAATTGGCCTTCTTATCTGCATATCATCTAGTAGTCAACATGACTCATAGTTTCTCTCAACTTCCAAGAATTACATTTTAAATACAGAGACTGAAATATGCTACAACACTAGACTTATTTCTAAGTAAAGCTACACCATCAACGGATAGCCAAAGTGGTCTTATCCGTTGAGGCTACAGACACTAAATTTCTACTTAAGTATTTTGTTAAACATATCATCAAACTAATGCACATACATTCCTAACAATCTCCCCCTATTTATGTCTATAAGAATTGTAGGCATAAATTCAGGGTTAACTTGATGATAACAAAACACTTAACAGATATATGAATTGAAACTAAGTAGAAATTTAAAAATGCTGCAAAAGTGTATGTACTAGGAGATAATTGAAGATTTACAGTGTTTCCAAGGACACTCCTTTAGTCTGAGCAAATCATCTTTTTCTTCTTTGTTCCCTGGTTTTCTTTCCTAGCCTTTTGTCATTTTCCTCAATTTGGAGTTGGAGTTGTCTGAAGAATTCAGCTTCATCTTCAACACTGACATCCAACTTAGATTGCATTTCTTTGAGAGTTTCATTGCTGGCAATCTTGAGTTGGTCTTCAAGTCTGAAAAATCTTCTGACTCCTTTATCATCTCTAAATTCCATCAACCAATGAGGTGATTTGAGAATTTTCATTTCCCTTTCTTGAATGAGTAAAGTCCTGGGTAAAGCATTGGGCTCCCTCCAAGTTTTCCTTATATTGGCTATCTTGTTGAGAATTTCAGTCTTGGCAGTTCTTGTAAAGCCAGAATCCTTTTGTATAGCTGAATAGACTCTAATCAAGGTAGAGTAGCCTTCATCCAGAATCCTGTGGAGAGGCCATGTTCTTTCCCCAGCTCCTTTATATCTGAACACTAATCTCTCTGGTAACTGTCTGTAGGCAGCTATTCCCCTTACATCCTCCAGCTCATCCAGATAGAGTTCAATGTCTGAAATTTCTTTTATGTCACAGATGTGAACATAATCATCTTTAGAAATGGGTGACTTAGGCTTAGGTTTTTGTTTTTGAGTGAATTTCTTAGAGGTTAAGGGAGGTGTAGATTTTGGTTTTCTTTTCTGTTTCTTTGGTAGTGGAAGAGTGGTTAGAAAGGTAGGCAATTTGATAGTGTCCCAATCAATAGGTTCCTCTTTTGGAATGATTGGTTCACCATGGATGTTTATTGTGGGATCAGCAACAAGGGGTTCAGGTATGGAAGGTAGTGGTTTAGATATAGATTTGGTTATTTCAGTGTTATCTCCACTCCTTTTATGTGCCTTGGCCTTTCTTCTGTTTCCCTTCTGCCATTCCTCTCTTTCTTCCACACTCTCACCAAATATACTCCCTAAAACCTCATCTAGGTTTGTAGTCTTGTCTTCACCCCTGACTTCAATCCCTTTTTCTTTTTCAACTTGACTTGACTTTAGCTGTTGTTCAAGCTTTGCTTGTGCTCTTTTGTCAGCCTTTAATTGCTTGTCTTCTTCCTTCTTGGCTATTGAGAATTTGGGATGTCCTTGCATCACACATATGCTCTTTCCCTCTCTAATGATAATAGCTCTATTTCTCCTTACAGCCTCATCCATGGTCTTTTTGAGATAAGCAATACTTCTGCCTAAAATCTTGTTCTCATCAGCTTTTGGAGGAGGAAAGTCCACTTCTTTTAAAGGATTCTTTGTTGAGTCCTTATTGGATCTTTCATTGGGCTTGAGAATTATAGCTTGTAGTTCTTTGGAAGAAGCTTCTCCATCCTTATGACTCCCTACTGGCATGAGCTCCATGTTGATTGGTTCAATTTTTGTGCTGTATTTCACAGATGTTGATTTGTCTTGTGTAGAACCAAACAACAGTTGCAACCTTTCATCAATTCTCCTCCTTTGCTCTTTCACTTGAATTTCAGCTGCTGCTAGCTGAATCAAATCAATTCCATCAGGCTTGCCCTTGATTTGAATGATTGGAGAAGTAGTGATGGCAGGAACTAGCACTTTAGATATGTTGACTTTTGTAGATGGCTCTCCTTCCCCTTCCCTTTTACTCTCCCCCTTTTTGTTATCATCAAGGAGAGGGGTCAAGCCTTGTGCTTTTGCCAGCTGCATTAGGAGACTGGTTTGAGATTGTTGATTGTGAAGAATGGTGGCCACAGAATTTTCAATAACTTGAACTCTGTCTTCTAACTTGGCCAACCGTTTTTCAGTAACAGATTCTTTCTTCAATCTCAAAACCAAGTCCTGCAATGTACCATAGGGCATGACTGAATCCAATTTTTCTGAAGTATAGGTTTTCAAGTCAGCAATATCCTTCCTGAGATCATCCATACTCAGATTCTGCTTCACTTGCTGCAGCTTCATGAGATGCAGTGAGTCCAGGTGAGCTTGAAGGATAGCCTTGATACTTGCATGTGAAGTATTCTGAATGGCCTGTTGAATAGTGTTGATTTGTTTGACTAAAGAGACATTGAATTCCCCTGATCTGTACTCCTTAGTCAAGGCCCATTCAGGTAGATTTGGAATTGAACTAGGGCCTTCATCTCCCCCTAAGTTCATGCTTCCATCAAAAGAAATAGAGTCATCATCATCAGAATTTGCTCCAAATTCCTCAGATGGCTCACCAGCTGTAGAAGGCATTTTGTTAATGGCAGCTTTATCCCTTTGAAGAGATTCTGTTGTGTGCACTAGATGTAGTGACATTTCTGCTTTCTCATTGCCCTGAGCAGCCAACAGTTGATAGGCTGTCACAGGATGAGTAAAAGTGTCAGCATCCAAGGAAATGTTATCAATTACAGCTTTGTAATGTTGCTGAAATTGTCTTTCCTTTTCAGCATCATCCACAATCATTGACTCATTAGCAATGGCTGGTTCCACCCTTGTATCTACTGTACCTGCTTTTCTCTCTTTTTCTCTATGTTCTTGCATCAGGGGCTCCCCCTGGCTCACACAACTCACTCCCTCACCTTCACCTACTAAGGTGGTACTCCACTCACTTACTTTTGCCATGCTGGAAGAAATAGCATGCATTTTTGAGCTCTCAATCTCTCCTTTTGCCTGGGAGCAACCCAGCCTCTCACTCAAATTGTCACTCCCTTCCCTCAATCCTAAGAGTGATTGCACAGTATTCATGTCTTCTACACTTGGGATTAATTCAGTTATTTGTGTAGAGACTGTCAACGGATGTGGAATATCCGTTGAAGGTGAAACTGATGTTATCAACGGATAACTGCTGTTAAGCTTATCCGTTGAAGAACAACCACTTGTCAACGGATGAGTGATATCCGTTGAAGAAGGAAAAGAAGTTGAAATTGAAAGTGATATAACTGTTGAATCTGTGTAGATTGATTTGAGATGTGGTGACACAGATCCTTCAATTATATGTGAAAGAATTTGCGGGTGATCCAACAAATCATCCAAGAGATGATGATCACCTGTATTTGAGTGGGGCTTCTCCCTGAGTTGTAAAGAGGGAGAATCAGGAATTGATGGGAATAACATATCCACATCCAGAGATGGTGATGAAGTGTTTGGTGATTGATGTGTGTTTATTGTGAGAGAATGGGGCTGTGACTCCACATTTATTGGAGTCACATCAAACTGAGTTTGAGAAGGCATAGATACAGATGGATGTATCTGTGCAGTGTGTGCACCCTGTGTAGAAGATTGGGTTCTAGCCTTCTTTCTTCTAATAAAGGCTTTGGTTGGTGAGTGTTTGGCTTTAGTGTCCCTCCCTCGTTTGTTCTGTGTTCCTGGTTTGGAACTATTTTCAATAGTAACATCCTTTTGGGAGGATGCTACTAGGGATGTGCTAGATACCTTTTCAACCACCACAGCTTTTTGAGAAACTGTGGCTTGGCTAGCTTGGGAAGCACTCAACTTTCCTTCCTTATCCTGGGGGTTTCTTTGATGTTCACCCCTCCCCTCACCACTCACACCCTGTTCACTCACCTCAGGGTTAATAGTTGGTGTTACAACTGTTGTCTTTTGAGAAACAACAGAGGTGGATTTCTTTGTCTTTGATTTTGAAAGTTTAGTTTTGGTGACCTTGGTAGAAATCTGTTGGGGCATCACAGATTTCATGGCCACACTAGAAGATAAAGAAATAGAGGGGTTGGAAGAAGTAGGAGTTGTAGAAGCAATTACCTCACCTACCTGAGGTGCATTCATGATTGGTAAATATACCAATGACACACTGCTGTTAAGATCCATTCTCATCAAGTCTGCAAGAACTCTTTTCTCTTGTGCCCAGCACTTGAGTTTATTATTCTCATTGATTATGACTAAACCTTCAGCAACATGGTTAGCCAATAACATAAAGAATCTAGCATAATAGATGTTATTAGGTCTATTAGCTTTGTTACCTAATCTAGTACCTAATTCTAGCATCACATAGTTGCTAAAGTTAAAATACCTATCAGAAACAAGCATATAGAGCATATTAACCAGAGATGAAGTTATGGCATCAAAATTACTAATTTTCCCAGAGAAAACCTTTATAAAGGCATCCCCAAGGAAACTCCATTCTTTCCTAAGGCATTTTCTTCTAATACTCCCTAAATTAGCAGAGTTAAGAGAATAACCTATGGAATCTAACATGCTGGATACATCACTATCAGTGTGTGGTGTCATGGCATTGTTCTCAGGCAATTTAAAACATGCTTGTAAATCATCACAGTTAATACAGTGAGTTTTACCTTTGAGAGTGAAGGAGATAGTCGTATCCATGGAGTTGAACTCAGCAGTTGTCCAAATCTCCTCAACTACTTCACAGAAAATTGTTGGGGCTTCCAGCATTGCATAGCTAAGTTTACAGTTTTTGATGAAGTCCATCATTTTGTGATAGTCTGAGTGGGCTTCATTCTTTTCTACCAAAGCTATGAAATTGTTCTTTTCATAGATGAACCCAGATTGAGACATAATCTTCACGACTGGTGCCATTATTGTGAGTAGAAATTGCAGAGAATAACTTGAAGTTTTTGCAGAGAGAAAATGGTAAATGCTTGAAATTTTAAGAAAGCGTAAAGTAAAAATGAACAATCAGAAGGACTTATATGCTTTCTCAAATTAAAAAAACAAAAATATAAAATAAAGATTTATCAATAAATATGCGTTAGTGAATTTCAGCCGTTTTAAGAATAAACTGTAAGTATTCTAAAAACTACCTTTAAAACCAATACATACAGATGTATGTATGAGTATCAACGGTTAAGAAAATAGAATCAACGGCTGTTAAACACCTGAATTGATTGATGTGACATTTCAACGGATAAGGCAAATTGTCATCCGTTGAAAGGTACTTCAGTTTTATCCGTTGACGGATAAAAATTCCAGAAATGTATTTGTCTTTCAACGGATAATGATTATCCGTTGATAGAGCAATTTTGACTTTCAACGGATAGGGAACATCCGTTGATGGAATAAACTATGTTAAAAGTCAAATTTGTTCTTAGCAACTAATATATTTCAGGCTTCAAATCAAATTGCAATAAAGACATGAATTTTAAGAGTAATTAAGCATACCTAGCTCACTTACCAATCTTGTGAATGTTGATTCATCAAGTGGCTTGGTAAATATGTCAGCAATTTGTTGTTCACTTGGAACAAAATGTAGTTCCACTGTACCATTCATGACATGCTCCCTAATGAAGTGGTACTTGATATCAATGTGCTTGGTCCTTGAGTGCTGCACAGGATTCTCTGTTATGGCTATGGCACTTGTGTTGTCACAAAAGATAGGAATTCTATCAACATGAAGTCCATAGTCAAGGAGTTGGTTCCTCATCCATAACACTTGAGAACAGCAACTTCCAGCAGCAATGTATTCAGCCTCAGCTGTAGAAGTAGAGACTGAATTTTGCTTTTTGCTAAACCATGATACAAGCTTGTTTCCCAGGAATTGGCAGGAGCCTGTTGTACTTTTCCTATCTATTTTGCAACCTGCATAGTCTGCATCTGAATAACCAATTAGATCAAAGCCAGATTCTCTAGGATACCAAATACCTAAATTTGGTGTACCCTTGAGATATCTGAAAATCCTTTTGATAGCAATTAAGTGAGACTCCCTAGGATCAGCTTGGAATCTAGCACATAGACATGTAGCAAACATTATATCTGGTCTGCTAGCAGTTAAATATAAAAGTGAACCAACCATGCCTCTATAACTTGTAATATCCACAGACCTTTCAGTCTTATTTGATTCAAGTTTGGTGGCAGTGGCCATGGGAGTTTTTGCAGATGAACATTCCATTAAGTCAAACTTCTTTAAAAGATCATAAATATATTTAGTTTGACTAATGAAAATCCCATCACTAACTTGTTTAACTTGTAAACCAAGAAAATAGGTTAGTTCTCCCATTAAGCTCATTTCATAATTACTTTGCATTAACTTAGCAAACTTTTTGCAAAGTTTATCATCTATAGAGCCAAATATTATGTCATCTACATAAATTTGAACAAGTATACTAGAGCCATTAACATCCCTAAAGAAGAGAGTTTTATCAACAGTACCTCTAGTGAAGTGATTCTCCAAAAGAAATTTTGATAAGGTTTCATACCAGGCTCTAGGTGCTTGCTTCAGTCCATAGAGTGCTTTCAACAGATAATACACATAGTCTGGAAAATTTGGATCTTCAAATCCTGGAGGTTGACTCACATAGACTTCTTCCTCTAATTTCCCATTTAGAAATGCACTCTTGACATCCATTTGATAGACTTTGAAATTGGCATGGGCTGCATGGGCTAGAAATATTCTGATGGCTTCAAGTCTTGCAACAGGAGCATATGTTTCATCAAAATCTATTCCCTCTTGCTGAGAATAGCCTTTAGCAACCAGTCTGGCTTTATTCCTTATGATGATGCCATTTTCATCCATCTTGTTTCTGAATACCCACTTTGTGTCAATAGGACTCTTGTTCTTTGGTTTGGGTACCAGCTTCCATACTTGGTTTCTCTCAAATTGGTTCAGCTCTTCCTGCATAGCTAATATCCAATCTGGATCCAATAGAGCTTCTTCCACTTTCTTAGGTTCCTCCTGAGACAGAAAACTACTATACAGACATTCATCTTGAGTGGCTTTTCTTGTTTGCACTTTAGATGATGCATCACCAATGATCAGTTCAAAGGGATGATTCTTGGTCCATTTCCTTTGTGGTGGAAGATGTGCTCTAGATGAGGTGGCCTCAGTATTGTCATGATGTGAGACAGAGTGTTGACTAGTTGAAACTCCCCCTGAGTTGTTGGTCCTTTGCAGGGAACTTGGAGTTCTATCAACTGATGATGTAAATCGATTATCCGTTGATGAACTATGATCAACGGATGCTTCATTTTGTACTTCAACGGATGATGCACTATGTCTTTCAACGGATACTGCATTGCCTCTATCAACGGATGCAGTATTTTGTGCATTATCCAAGGGCATATTTTGAATCCCTTTTGAAGTGTCATCTCCATCAGTCTCCTCTTCACTATCATCACAATATATCTCAATGTTGTCAAATTTGAGTCTCTCATTATGTCCCTCATCTGTTAGTCCATCAATCTTTTTATCATCAAACACAACATGCACAGATTCCATAACAATGTTGGTTCTTAGATTGTAGACCCTATAAGATTTTCCAGCTGAGTAACCAACAAATATCCCTTCATCAGCCTTTGCATCAAACTTCCCTTTATGGTCAGATTGATTCCTCAGTATAAAGCATTTACATCCAAAGACATGAAGAAAGTTTAGAGTTGGTTTTCTTCTCTTGAACAACTGATAAGGAGTCATGCCTTTAGCTTGATTGATCAAAGAAATATTCTGAGTGAAGCAGGCACAATTAACAGCTTCAGCCCAGAAATATGTTGGTAACTTTGATTCTTCAAGCATTGTTCTGGCAGCTTCAATTAAAGATCTGTTCTTTCTTTCAACAACCCCATTTTGCTGAGGTGTTCTTGGAGCTGAGTATTCATGCATGATTCCATTTTCTTCACAGAACAGCCTTAATGTCAAATTCTTGAATTCAGTTCCATTGTCACTCCTGATATTTCTAACCTTCAAGTCAGGATGATTGTTGACTTGCCTGATGTGATTGATAATGATTTCACTTGCTTCATCCTTTGATCCAAGAAAATAGACCCATGAGAACTTTGAGAAATCATCTACAATCACTAAGCAATATCTTTTTCTTGCAATAGACAATACATTGACTGGTCCAAACAAATCCATATGTAGCAGCTGTAATGGTTCATCAATTGTTGTTTCAAGCTTCTTTTTGAATGATGCTTTCCTTTGTTTGCCTTTCTGACAAGCATCACACAAACCATCCCTTGAGAATTCAACTAGAGGGATTCCTCTAACTAAGTCCTTTTTGACTAGATCATTCATTGTCTTGAAATTCAAGTGAGATAGCTTCTTGTGCCATAGCCAACTTTCAACTGTGCTTGCTTTGCTGAAGAGACAAGTAATGGATTCTGCATCTGTAGAGTTGAAGTCAGCTATGTACACATTTCCTTTTCTAACTCCAGTTAGAACCACTTTGTTGTCTTTCTTACTAGTGACAACACAGGCTACAGAATTGAAAGAAACTGTATTCCCTCTATCACATAGTTGACTGATGCTCAGTAAATTGTGCTTGAGACCATCAACTAATGCAACTTCATTAATGATGACATTCCTTGTTGAAATCAAGCCATATCCCATAGTAAACCCTTTGCTGTCATCTCCAAAGGTTATGCTAGGGCCAGCTCTCTCCTTGAACTCTGTGAGCAGGGAGAAATCTCCTGTCATGTGTCTTGAACAACCACTGTCCAAGTACCATAGATTTCTTCCATTTCCCTGCACACCATAAAATCAATCAATTTGATTTTGGTACCCAAGTTTCCTTGGGTCCATTCTTGTTAGCCTTTCTCCTAGACTTCATTCCTCCTGCATCTTTAGACTTAGGTAAGTTTGAGTCAACCTTGGTCTTAGATGTAGTTGGTTGAGGTGTAGGGTTAGTCACAGAATCATTTAGCACATTTGTAAAATTATTAGGCATTGATTGTGCAAACATGTTATTCCATATGGGCATATTGTATGGCATTTGAGGCATACTAAATGCAGCAAGATAAGGATTGTTAAAATATGGCATGTTTACAAAATGTGCATAAGGATTTTGTTGAGACATAACAGGCATAGCATGCAGAGGTGATGCAGACATATTAGGCATAGAAGAGGGTACATTTATGGGAGTCTTCTTAATGGATTTACAACTAGCAGATAGATGATTAACACTACTACAATGCACACAGCTTTTTCTAGGAGCATACCTATCAGGTGTGTAATTGTTGTGTTTATTAACTCCTACCTTCCCATTTCTGTTGGATTTTCTTTTAGATTCCTTTTTATCCTCAACCATCTTGAGCCTATTATTTAACTGTTCTAAGGTCATGTGCCCTACATTCACCTTACTGACATCTTTGGATGTGCTTGTTTCTTCTTTGACAAAGTTCTTTGAAGTTGAACCAAACTTTTTGTTGAGTTTCTTTAGATTCTCTCTTTTAGAAACATCTGCCTGTTTTGATTGAGGAACCTTCAACGGATGCTCCTTTTCTTCCTTCAACGGATAACTTTCATCATCCATTGATTCCACATCCGTTGACAGCCCATCAATTAATTCCAGTTTCTTTTTATTTTTATCCCAGGCAGTTTCACAGAATGATTCAATTCCTTGGACCTTAGCAATTTGAGCACTTACATCCCTAGATGTCTTCCAGGCTTTAATCACCTCTTGCTCTTTCTCTAATTGATTGGAAAGTATTTCTACTTTCTTAACAGATTCAGCTAGTTCATTTTCAACAGATATACAATGCAACTTTGTTTTCTCTAGGTCAATCATCTTATCTTCTAACAAAGCATTTCTATTACTTAAAAACAGATTGTTCTCTCTAATCCTACTATTTTCTTTAGCAAGAGATTTAAGAGACACACGCAAATGATACAATTCGGTAGACATGTCATTAAAAGCATCATTGCACTCTTCTTTAGTAAGCTGTGTTAAGTCAGTAGTGATTACCTGATTGCTTGATGAACTAACTTCATTTTCTTCAGAATCAGCCATGAGAGCAAGGTTGACATACTCCACATCTTCATCCTCTTCATCTCCATTAGCTGCCCAGTCCCTTTCTTGAGTAATGAAAGCCCTCTCCTTTTGCTTGAGTAGATCAAAATATTTCTTTTTGTAATCTACTTGTTCAAATTTCTTCTTTTCAGAAGTTGGCTTTCTGCACTCACCTGCAAAGTGTCCACTTATACCACAATTGAAACACTTGAACTTGGATTTGTCCACAGTGTTTTTGTGAGGTTTAGTGGCTCTAGTGTTTTTCTTGAATTTCATCTTTGCAAATCTTCTGGACAGAAATGCAAGATGCTCATCAATACCATCTGAGTCATCTTGGCTGGAGTTGTCTTCATTTTCAGCAACTTGCTCTTTCCCCTTGCTTGATTCCTGATTTCTTATACCATCTTTGGAGTTTGATGTAGATCTCGCAGTTTCTTGTCTGCATTTCCTCTCATCTTCAGCTACCAATGTAACTGAACTTCCTTTCTTTCTCCCCTTCTCCAATACCTCATCCTGTTCCAGCTCTAGTTCATAAGTCTTCAAGATTCCATACAATCTTTCAAGAGTGAAGTCCTTATAATCTTGAGAGTTTCTTAAGGAGACAGTCATGGGTTTCCATTCCTTTGGCAAGGATCTTAAAAATTTAAGATTTGAATCCTTCACCTGGTACACTCTTCCATACAGCTTCAGTCCATTCAACAGCTTTTGGAACCTATTGAATGTTTCATTTAAAGATTCATTTTCTTCAAAATGAAAGTATTCATACTGTTGAATGAGAAGCTGCATTTTGTTTTCTTTCACTTGTTCTGTACCTTCACACAGTAGTTGAACTGTGTCCCAAACCTCTTTGGCAGTTGTGCAATTTATCACATTATCAAACATATCCATGTTAAGACCATTAAACAAAATGTTCATAGCCTTCTTATCCTTGTGGACTTCTTCTGTGTCTTCCATTGTCCATTCTGCTCTAGGTTTTGGAATGGATTGACCAACAGCAACTGTGGCTGTAGCAACTGTTGCTACTTTGTGGGGAATATGAGGACCATTCTCAATGCAGTTTACATAACCTTCATCTTGGGAGAGTAGATGAAGGTGCATTTTCACCTTCCAATGGTGATAACTGTCTTTGTCAAGAACTGGGATCTTTACTCCAATATCCTTCTTACTCATCTTTGTTAGATTCCAAGATCTTTAAACTCTTTGTATGTCAAGAGCCTGCTCTGATACCAATTGTTATTCCTAGTGGACTAACAATGAGATTTACAGAAGGGGGGTTGAATGTAAATCTCAAAACTTTTTCAAGTTTTGAGCAGTTAATGAAAGTTGTGTGTTCAAGAAGAACAAGTGTGTGAATTGCTTTAAGCTAATACAGACATATATATATATTCAAGCACAAATGTAAAGAACACAACAGACCTTAAAAACTTTTCTGGTGGATTTGTTGTTCCACCAGAGATGGTATTTTTAGAAAATCTGTGATTAAACAATGTTGATCACAGCTGCATCCTAGTACAAACTAGATGAATTTTCTCTCAATATTTTTCTAAACAGCTCTGGAAAATCTCACATCTAATTACTAGCTTCTACTTGGTTTATATATTACCAAGTGTACAAGTGAAGAACAATATAAAATACAGTAATAAAATAAGATCTTCACTTGCTTCTTTTCCTGTTCACTCCAGTACTTTGTTGACTATTGCATCTTTGTACTAGAGAAGAACGGCTGCTTTTTCTGTTGTTCCTGAAATTCGGCTACCACATCTCAGTTGTCTCTATCAACCCATGTGCCTCTGTTTGTAGGTACAACTACCCCTTATCAACGGCTAATCATCAGAACATCCGTTGAAGCTTTCATCCGTTGATGCACTCATCCGTTGAAGGATGTTATCCGTTGAAGCTTTCATCCGTTGATGCACTCATCCGTTGAAGGATGTTATCCGTTGATGACTTTATCCGTTGAAGCTTTAGAGACATCCGTTGAAGCTTAGCTTCTCATCCGTTGAAGGTCTTTAAGTCATCCGTTGATACCACTTCACTTATACAAAATTACAAGGCATGAAGTATTTACAATTGGCCTTCCTATCTGCATATCATCTAGTAGTCAACATGACTCATAATTTCTCTCAACTTCCAAGAATTACATTTTAAATACAGAGACTGAAATATGCTACAACACTAGACTTATTTCTAAGTAAAGCTACACCATCAACGGATAGCCAAAGTGGTCTTATCCGTTGAGGCTACAGACACTAAATTTCTACTTAAGTATTTTGTTAAACATATCATCAAACTAATGCACATACATTCCTAACATTGATGTATAGGCTGATGTGAAGTGTTGGTTTATATAGCCAAGAGAATGCTAGGAAATGCAAGGAAATTTAATGCTAACAGGTAGAAATAATTCTACCTCGTCTCCCTAGACTTGGAAGAAGAAAAACAGTCATTGGAAAGGTAAAACAGGATTTAATGCGCACAAGAAATAAGTAAAAATTACTGTGCATGTACGTGTACCACTATCCCTAATTATATTGACTGTTAATATTCCACCCAAACATATTCTGATTTAAAATGAGACTATTTTTAGATTTTATCCACAAATAAGTCAAGTAAAGGATCAGAATTTAATAAAAGAACTTAGACTTATATCAGAACTTAACAGTCATCAGAACATGATTTCTTAACTCGAAAAATGAATGCCTATCTTTGTAATTCTTCACACAAATTCTGATATCGATTCTTCAGAACTTAATCATCAGAACGTTCAACAGAACTTGTCCTCAGAATTTATGCAATCTAACACATAAACTGTTAATCTAAAATAACATAGATCATCACAGTAATTTTCATCATTCATATGGAGTGTTAGTGCGTGCATTAAGCTAAATATCAGACAAAGAGTAAAGTCTGATTCACTTCAGTACATCTTAGATATAAGGCATAACTAAAACTTTACTAAAAATCTGTCATTATTCTGAAGCCTACTATTGAATGAGTTCATGCTTGAGTCCACCTCAACTGTTTTGTGCTAATTTTGTGCATCTTTTTAAATTCCATTTTACAGTGGCTTCTCAGTGTAAGTGAGTCACGACTGCTTATCATAATTTATGCTATTATCAGAGTATTTCTCCAGTAATCATAGAGTGTGAAAAGTCACCAAGAAAATATTTTGCTTTTCTGATTCATATTACTTAATACCAGCAATGCACTTGGGTCGTTCCTTCCACATTTTTACTCTAGACCTCAAAGGAGTACCTGATTTTTATTTCTTTTTCTTTTCCTTTTTCTTTTGATAAGTGAGGTTTATCAACACTTAGTACATTCAACAGATTTACTAGCATCAGAACTTAACAGAAGAGAGGCATCATTCTAGTTTTTTTTTGACTTAGTAATAAGATAGACAAAGTAAACTCAACTAAGCTCAATATCAGAATTTGCTTGTGTCAATAGATTTCCACAGAAATAATTACTTCTAACGCGGGATCTCTAGTGTATTGAAGACTACTAGGTCAACATCTAGCACAGGTATTCTCATAGGATTGAATAGTTACATAAACAGTCATATCACTATCAGAGTTTAGAAAGTCACATCAGACAACAGTCAGTACTTAAGCAATTTTCAATTAAGCACAGAATACACAAAGAGAGTAATTTCTGTAAATACTGATCATAAAGTCTGATGCATCTGAATAAAACTAAGCAGATTTAGAGAAAGAACCTGAAACCATTCCAAGTTCATTTACCAATCTTGTAAAAGTAGCTTCACACAGTGGTTTTGTGAAGATATCTGCTAGTTATTGATCTGTTGGAATAAAGTGCAATTCCACTATACCTTCATCCACATGTTCCCTTATGAAGTGGTACCTGATGCTGATGTGCTTTGTCATTGAGTGTTGAACTGGATTACCTGTCATAGCAATAGCACTTTGATTATCACAGTAAATAGGGATTTTAAAATATGTTAACCCATAATCCAGTAACTGATTCTTCATCCAAAGAATCTGTGCACAACAGCTTCCTGCAGCAATGTACTCTGCTTCTGCAGTTGATGTGAAAATTGACTTTTGTTTCTTGCTAAACCAAGAAACCAATTTGCCTCCAAGAAATTGGCAGCTTCCACTTGTGCTTTTCCTGTCAATTTTGTAACCTGCAAAATCTGCATATGAGTAACCTATTAGTTTAAAATCTGATTCTCTGGGATACCACAATCCCAGATCAGCTGTTCCCTTAAGATACTTGAAATTTTTTTTCACAGCTGTTAAATGAGGTTCTCTTGAATCTGCTTGAAATCTTGTACAAAGCCAGGTAGCATACATGATATCAGGTCTATTAGAAGTTAGATAGAGTAGAGAGCCAATCATACCTCTGTAATCAGTAATATCTACTGATTTACCAGTATCCTTGTCCAGTTTTGTTGCAGTGGCCAGGGAGTGGATGTACTTGAACAATCTTGCATTCCAAATTTCTTCAGCAAATTTCTGGTATACTTAGTTTGACAAATAAAAGTGCCTTCTTCATTCTGCTTGACTTGAAGGCCCAGAAAATAGCTAAGTTCCCCCATCATACTCATTTGATACCTTGACTGCACCAGTTTGGCAAACTTCTTGCAAAGTCTGTCATTTGTAGAACCAAAAATGATATCATCAACATAAATCTGGACCAGAAGTAAGTCCTTTCCATGGTTGAGGTAGAACAGTGTTTTGTCTATTGTCCCTCTGTTAAATCCACTTTCCAGAAGAAACTGAGCTAAAGTCTCATACCATGCTCTTGGAGCTTGCTTAAGTCCATAAAGTGCTTTATCAAGCATGTAGACATAATCTGGATATTTGGAATCTACAAAGCCTGGAGGTTGTTCAACATATACTTTTTCCTCCAATTCTCCATTGAGAAAAACACTTTTCACATCCATTTGAAAGACAGTAAACTTTTTGTGAGCAGCATAAGCCAAAAATATCCTTATGGCTTCCAATCTAGCAACTGGTGCAAATGTTTCATCATAATCAATTCCCTCCTGTTGAGAATATCATTTTGCAACCAGCCTTGCCTTATTCCTTGTAATTATGCCATCACTATCAGTTTTGTTTCTGAATACCCATTTTGTACCAACAACAGATCTGTTCTTTGGTCTTAGCACTAGGGTCCAGACTTTATTTCTTTCAAATTCATTTAACTCTTCCTGCATTGCTTGCACCCAATCAGCATCTTGAAGAGCTTCTTCCACTTTCTTTGGCTCAGTCTGAGAAAGAAAAGAATTGTAAAGACATTCACTTGAAGTAGCTCTTCTAGTTCTGACACCTGCATCAGGATTTCCAATTATCAAATCAGGTGTGTATGATTTAGTCCACTTCCTTGCAGATGGAAGGTTTTCTCTAGAACTGGATGCTCCCCCATGATCCATGCTGTCTTCATTAACATTTTCTGATGCTCCCCCTGAAACTATGCTCTCTGAGTTGGATTCTTCAGAATTTAGATTTTCAGTACTATCAGAACTTGCCTTATCAGAACTTGATGAATCAGAACTTGAAGAGCCAGATATATGTTCTGATGCTTTTTGAGATGTGGTTATATCTTGAGTATGCTCCCCTGCATAGGTGCATCTTTCTTTGGCGTAGTCACCACAATTTCAATAACATCAGAGTTTAATCCATCAGAGTTTGCAGTATCAGGATTTAGATTGTCAGGATTTTCAGTAACAGAATTTGAGTCTTCATTTTCAAATCTCAGCTGATCATGATCAATAAAATCTTCAAGTCCAGTAATCTTCTTATCATCAAAAGAGACATTGATAGATTCCATGACCATTCTTGTTCTCAAGTTATAGACTCTGAAGGCTTTTGTGGAAAGTGGAAATCCAACAAAGATTCCTTCATCAGCTTTTAAATCAAATTTGGATAGCTGTTCAGGATGAGTCTTAAAAACAAAACACTTGCATCCAAATACATGAAAATACTTCAGATTTGGCTTCTTTTTCTTCACCATCTCATATGGTGTCTTTCCTTGCTTGTTAATGAGTGTTGCATTCTGAGTAAAATAAGCAGTCTGCACAGCTTCAGCCCAGAAATAGGTTGGAAGCTTTGCTTCATCAAGCATTGTACGTGCAGCTTCAATGAGAGTTCTATTCTTCCTTTCAACAACTCCATTTCGCTGTGGAGTTCCAGGAGCAGAAAATTCCTGCTTGATTCCATGGTTTTTGCAGAACTCTTCCATTATCAAATTCTTGAACTCAGTACCAGTATCATTTCTTATTATCTTCACTGAGTCCTTGACCAATTTATCCAGTTGCTTGACATGATCAATCAAGAGAGATGCAGTTTCACTTTTTGTGTGCAAGAAATACACCCATGTGTATCTGATGAACTCATCCACTATGACCATAGCATATTTCTTCTTTGCAATAGACATGACATTTACTGGACCAAATAGATCAACATGTAGAAGGTGATAAGGCTCAAGAATTGATGATTCAGTCTTGCTCTTGAATGAGGATTTCCTTTGTTTAGCCTTCTGACAAGAATCACAACGGCCATCAGGAGCAAATACTGACTTTGGCAGTCCTCTCACAAGATCTTTCTTGACTAGTTCATTTATATAGTTGAAATTTAAATGAGAGAGTTTCTTGTGCCAATTCCAGCTTTCTTCAATTGATGCTCTACTCATCAGACAGATTACAAAACCATCAGTACTTGTTAAAAGCTTGGCTTCATAAATGTTACTACGCCTATATCCTTTCAGAACAACTTTGCCTGTAGATTTACTTACAACTTCACAGTGTTCACTGTCCAGAACTAGGATGTTTTTCCTGTTACCCTGCAATCACAAAGACCACTAATGATTAGTTTTAAGGACCCAGACATGCTTGGATCCTTTGGCCTTATTAAGTCTGTTCACATATGCAGCGGATTTAGCATCAGAGTTTATGTTAACATTTTTCTTATCAGAATTTACAATATCAGACTTTGAATCAGAACTTATACTAGAAGGAACAATGATAACTTTCTTTAAAGAAGGTTTTATTTGATAATAATCATAGTACAAACTATGATATTCCTTACAAGTATAAATGGAATGCCATAAACTACCACAATGAAAATAAGGATTTTGTGGCTTATATCTAACATACTGACTCTTAACTCCTGACTTTGAAGGTAAGGAGTTTATGTTCTTATTCTTCCTGCAAAAAGAAGCAAGATGGTTAGAACTTCCACAGTTATGACATGTTTTCCTAGGAGCTTCAGGAACAGGCTTATAATCATTTCTTTTATTCACACCTTCCTTTACATTCCTATTTTTCCTAGGTGATTTTACCTTGTTTGCATTCTTAACATCTTTCAGCTTATGCTTAAGCTGCTTCTTAGTCATTAAGCCTACATTTACTTCAGCTGTCTTTTCCTGTTTTAGTTTGTAAGAAGTTAATTCATTTTTAACTTCTGATTTCTCATTATCAGACTTTACATCTACAAACTTAACAGGTTTTAAATTTGGCTTTTGTTTAACAACTACAGGCTTAATATCTACAGTTCCTTTATCATTCTTATCCTCTCCATAACCTAAGCCCTCTTTCCAGTTTTCACTACTTAACAAATTCTGAGTTGTTCTGCCAGAGTTAGTTCAAGTCCTGATAATCTCTCTTTCCTTTTCTAATTCAGCTTTTAGAGATTCATTCATTTTAAGCACTTCATCCCTAACATAGAAAGCATCATCTCTATCTTTCTGAGTTTGATGGAACATGACTAACTCTTTTTCTAAATAATCATTCCTCTTTTTGCAAGCAAGATTTTCAGAAGTTAATCTTTCATATGTTAAAGTTTGATCTCTATAACTAATAAACATGGTTTTAAGATATCTTCTCAACTTATTAATATCATCAGTATGAAAGGCATAAGTAGTTTGAGGTACCTTTAATTCAGCAGCTTCAGAACTGCTTTCAGCACTTGCCTTATCAGCATTTGCCATCAAGGCATAATTTTCCTCACTTTCAGAATCTGAGGTGTCTGTCCAGCTTTTCTTCTTTGTGACAAGAGCTTTGCCTTTGTCACTCTTCACTTTCTTGCAATCAGGAGATATGTGGCATTTATCACCACAGTTGTAGCATTTGACATTTGTAAAATCTCCTCTGTCAGACTTTCCTCCTCTGCCCTCAGATTTTCTGAAATTCTTCTTATCAGAACTTGTGCCTTTCCTGGAAAACTTCTTTCCCTTCCTGAACTTCCTGTATGCAATCTTTGTGTTCCCTTTCACCATAAGAGCACACAGCTTCATCATCTCTTCATCGACATCCGTCTCAGGCAAGCTTTCAGATTCTGAGTCATCATCACTTTCAGAACTTGATGACTCAGTATCAGACTTTGTGAAGAGAGCTTTACCCTTGTCTTTCCTTGAGGTAGCTGCCTTGGGGGATTCTTTTTCAGCCTTAAGAGCAACTGTCCTTGAATTTCCTCCTTTCCTCTTGCTTCTTTGTTCCATCTCAAGTTTATGAGTCTTGAGCATCCCATAAATTTCATCAAGAGTTGTTTTATCAATATTATAGTTGTCTCTTATTGTTTTTGCCTTCAAATCCCAACATTCAGGAAGAGCTAACATGAATTTAAGGTTTGAATCTTCAAGATCATACTCCTTATCAACCAGTGACAAATCATTCAAGAGTTTGACAAATCTATCATATAAATCAGTCAATGACTCATTAGCCTTTGAGTCAAAGTGTTCATACTCTTGAGTGAGTATTGTCTTCCTGTTCTTCTTAATCGTATAAGTTCCCTGACATCTTGTTTCCAAGGCATCCCATATCTCCTTTGCAGTCTTGCAGTTTATTACCCTGTTTGACATTACGTTATCAATGGCACTATGCAGTAAGTGTCGTACCTTAGCATCCTTAGCAATTGATGCGATATCTTCAGCAGTGTCATCACTCTTCTCCTTTGGTACAGACTTTGCTGCTTCACCTGCAACTGTAACAGCGAGCTTGGTTGGGTTGTGAGGCCCTTCCTTGATTCTATCAAGATATTCTGGATCTGTAGCTTCCAGAAACATGGTCATCCTCACCTTCCATATGGGATATTCAGATGGTCTCAATATGGGAACTCTGATAGTCTCATATCGACTTTGAATTTGTGTCTTTGGAGGTTCTTCAGCTTTGGTGGGCTTAGTTGGAGTTTCTGCTTCAGACATGATTGTGTTTGGATCTTAAACTGTTTGTGTGTTAACATATAGGCTCTGATACCACTTGTTAGGTCACACACACTGTAGAGGGGGGTGAATACAGATTATAGCACAATCAAATCGAACTTTAATAACTCAAGTAAAAGAAAACAAACTTTATTGAAACAATAAACTCTGTTACAGTATAGAACTGTTCTCTCTCAGTGATGAACAAATATCACGAGAGCTGCTAGGATTATAATAAATAATCTTCTTAATTGTGATAACATTTATAGTGTAAACCCTATGTCTGTGTTTATATACTACACAGTTACAAGATAATCGCTAATTGATATGGAATATAATTCTGCTTCCTAAAATATATCAATCAGATATCTTTTCTTCCAAGTATTCTATTCTTCATAGAATTCCTTCTTCATGCATATCTCTTCTTATGTTTGTCTCGATCTTCTTTCCTTTAACCAGCTGCCTTCCTTATCTGAACGTCCTTCAGTACTTAAGTTCTGATATCCATCTTCTGATGATTATCTCCAGATAATATAAGTACCGATATCCTTAAGTCCTGACTTCCAGTAAGTACTGATTTATCCTGTTTAAGTAAGATCTGAAAACTAAACATAAATCACATTAGCTATGACATTATCAAATATTTCTAACATAATACTATGTTATCAGTGAAGTTAGTAATTTTAATATAAATAATCAATTGTCTTGATCCTGTAAAGACCTCAAACACATTAATTTATATTAACATAAAATATTAAAAAATTTCACATTATTGGTAAGATATTCTCGCCGAGCTTGTAATTTAAATTTACTAAACGTAGAATGTGATGATGTTTTTCACATTAAGTAAGATCTGAAAACTAAACATAAATCACATTAGCCATGATATTATCAAATATATCTAACATAATACTACGTTATCAGTGAAGTTAGTAATTTTAATATAAATAATCAATTGTCTTGATCCTGTAAAGACCTCAAACACATTAATTTATATTAACATAAAATATTAAAAAAATTCACATTATTGGTAAGATATTCTCTCCGAGCTTGTAATTTAAATTTACTAAACGTAGAATGTGACGATGTTTTTCGGCCGGGTCATGTAGTCAAATTTCGAATATTTTTTGAACAATGGGCCAAGTTCTAAAATGCATTGACTCATTATAATTCGAACTTATCTAAATATGTAATACCAATATAAATTATTTATATATAAGCGATTCTATTTTCAATATATATTTTTTAAATTATATATGTACATTTTAATTATTTTTATAATAAAAAAATATGTTTAAAATATATGAGATTTATTTTCAAACTAAAAAATGATTAATAATAAAATAATAATCAATTTATGTACTATGCCTAATTTTATATCTGGAATTCAATTCTTTAAAATTAACTGTACAAATATTCAACTAACTATATTTTTTTTGCGGGATTCAAGTAAGTATCTTTAAAGTTAAAATAAAACATTCATTTAACACACTTACATATTATGTGTATGCTAAAAAACACACGTGACAATATAGTGTAGTGGTAAGAGGTTGTATAGTTGAATGAAATAACTTGAGTTCGATTCCCACAAACCACGTCTTTTATATAAATATTAAAAATAGGGGTAATTTAGTCTTTTCAATGAGACTTTTTAATGTCATGAAATTATACACCTGTTCTCCTATTATATATAGAAGACATTGGCCTAATTGTATGCAAATAGGGGTAATAGATCGAGAGATTTTACTCACTAGAGGCACACATACGATTAGCAGAACTGAGGATTAGTGCGAGAACATAATTGAAACTCTGAAGGTATTAATGCTTGAGAGAGATTAACCATTACTTTAATTACTCGACCCAATAAATTGTTATATTTTTGTGAATGTTTTGGTGTAAATATGGTGAACTTACATTGCCCTAGACTTTAGTTATTTGATTTTAACCACATTAAATTTGCATTATTTAGTTAGCTAAAAATTCACAACAATCGATTTAATCCTAAAACAATTTGTAGTAGTTGAATTAAAATCTTTGAAACAGTCTCCTTGTGGATACGACCCGTACTTGCCTGTATCTGCTAACAACATACACCGTGCACTTGCGGTATTATAATTTTACACATCAAGTTTTTGGCGCCGCTGCCGGGGAGACGCCTAGTTTCTATAGATTTTATTTTGATTATTTAGATTGTTTCTTTTGTCTCATTGGAGGTTTACTTCCAATTGAGGCATATTTCACTGCTTTTTCTTGTTTTAGTTGTTGATGCCCAGGTCCAAAGAAGAAGCAGAAGTAACTCCTCTTAGTCCGGATTTTGGGATTACTTGTCAACAATACATAGATTGCGTAAGAAAAGAAAGGTGGAAAAACATCGGTGATTCAAAGATCATAATGGCAGAACTTCCTATTAAATCTTTGAAGAACTATTCGTAGCCCTCTCCGAGTGGTGTGCCTACTGGCCTTACTATGCCATCTATTAAAGCAACAAATTTTGAGATCAAACTGGCGTTGCTCAGTATGATCCAACAGAATCAGTTTGTCGGTCTTCCCTCTGAAAATCCTACACTTCATCCGCAAAGGTTTCAACAATTCTGCTCTACCATTAGACATCGGGGTGTCACTGCAGACCAACTGAAAGTTATGTTGTTCGGGTTTTCTCTTCGTGATAAAGCTCAAAAATGGTTGAATGATATCAATGTGACTGAGTGGAATGCAATTGCTCAAGCTTTCTTAACTGAGTTTTTCCCTCCGAACAAAACTGATGATTTGATTGACAAGATGACAAGTTTCAAATAAGAATATGGAGAGTCTCTTAAAGATGCTTGGGAAAGATTCAAAGATATTCAACGTGCATGCCCTCATCATGGTCTTGAGAAGTGGTTTATGATTAAATGCTTCTACAGTGGACTTGATCCTGAAACCAAAGGTACAGTTGATAGTGCTGCAGGTGGTGTATTTCTAGATAAAGGAGTCGATGTTGCATATATTTTTCTTGCAAATTTGGCTATTCATCACTTCAATAACCTGAGAGCACCTAAGAAGGGGGTAAACTTGAAGTGGAGGCTTATTCTCTTTTATCATCTCAGCTCGCTGCATTAACTCAAGAGATTCATTCATTGAAGAACTCGCAGACATCTACTTCTCCTCCTATGAGTATTAACGCATTGTCTTTCATGGCTCCCATGAATAATCTTGTTTGTGAAGTGTGTGGAATCCAAGGCCACATGGGTAATGAGTGCTCATACAAATTTCAAAATTCACAAAATTTTTAGATGGAGCAAGCAAATGTTTTTCAGCAGAGGCAACAGTATATTCCTGACTCCAACACTTATAATCCTGGTTGGAGAGATCATCTGAATTTCTCATATAGGAACAACAATGCTCAAAATCTTCATATGCCTAATCAGCAGCAATAATATCAGCAATCTTATCACAGTTCTCAACAACAACAGTATAGACCTTCTCAAGGACCTATGAATCCTCCTGGATTTCAGAAGCCTCCTCAAAATTACGCTTCTTAAGCTAGTCAAGCTGCACAGCCTGATCAGACAAATGAGATGCTGAAATTACTGATGCAAGAGATTAAAGATATGAAAGTCCATAACAAGATGATGGAAACTCAGATTGCACAATTGGCCAGTTCTTGAACTGCAAGGAAGCCTGGCTCTTTACCATCACAACCAATAAATCCAAAAGAGAATGTGAATGCTATTTCTCTTAGAAGTGGTCTTACATAAGATGGTCCTTCAATGCCTAATACTGATGTGACTGATGATAAAGAGAATGACACCCGCAAAAATGACAATATGGATGATGTTGATCAGACAAACAAGGGTGGAATTGAAGGAAGCAAGAAAGCTGAGAACGAGAAGATTGTAAATACTCCTCCACCAGTTCTGCCTAAGTTGTCGTTCCCTAGCAGGATGAACAGAACAAAGGTAGATCAACAGTTTGGTAAGTTCATGACAATTGTCAAGAATCTTGAGGTAACAGTTCCTTTTACTGATTTAATTTTACAAGTTCCATCATATGCAAAGTTTTTAAAGGATATTCTGACAAAGAAACGATCTTTTGGTGAGGTGGAGACAGTAGCTTTTACTGAAGAGTGTGGTGCTGTTTTACAAAATAAGTCTCCACCTAAACTTAAAGATCCTGGAAGTTTTTCAATCCCTTGTCATTTAGGTGCATTATTTATTGACAAAGCTTTATGTGACTTAGGCGCTGGCGTCTCTGTCATGCCTCTCTCAATTTTTCAAAAATTAAACATAAGTGAGTTGAAATGTACATAAATGACATTACAAATGGCGTACCGTTCTATAAAATACCCTTTGGGTATTTTAGAGGATGTGCTTGTCAGGGTTGGAACATTCTATATTCATGTGGATTTTGTAGTGTTGGACATGGAAGGGGATAGCCAAATTCCCATTATTTTGGGTAGGCCATTCCTCTGTACTGCAGGTGCTGTTATTGATGTTAAAAATGGGACTTTAACTTTGAGTGTTGGTGAAGATAAAATTACTTTTACTCTAACCTCTGCTCTTAAGTCCCCTTTGCTTGAGAATACTTGTTGCATGATTGATGTCATTGATGAAATTGTGAATGATGAGTTACCTCAGATTTTACTGAATGATTCCTTGGAAGCAGCGTTGATACTTGAAGCTTCAGAAGGAGAAGGACATCCTGAAGTTGACTTGTTCGTTCTTGAGTTGGATGGTAAGGCTGACCCAAACCAAACTTGTGAGGTAACAAACACTACTACCTCTTGTGATAAATCTCAGGTGAAGAAATTAGAGTTAAAGCCTTTGCCATCCAATCTTAAGTATGTGTATCTTGATGATAATGAGTCTTGTCCTGTGATTGTTAGTTCTAGTCTTGATGATAGTCAAATTTTTAAGCTTCATACTGTATTGCAAATGCATAAAAAAGCGATTGGGTATAGTATTGATGATCTTACAGGGATTAGCCCAGACTTTTGCATGCATAGAATTCATCTAGACAAGGATCATAAGCCTTGCATACAGGGACAATGCCGCTTGAACCCTAACATGTAAGAGGTTATTAAAAAGGAAGTCTTAAAACTACTTGATGCGGGCATCATTTACCCAATTTCTGACTCAAAATAGGTAAGCCCGGTCCAAGTAGTTCCTAAAAAAGGAGGAACCATAGTGGTTATGAATGATAAAGATGAATTAATTCCCATTAGAGTTATCACTGATTGGCGGATATGTATTGATTATCGTAGATTAAACACTGCCACTAAGAAAGATCACTACTCTCTTCCATTCATTGATCAAATGCTTGGGAGACTTTCTAAACATAAAATCTTTTGCTATTTGGATGGGTATTCAGGGTTCTTTCAGATCCCTATACACCCTGATGACCAGGAAAAGACTACATTCACATGTCCATATGGTACCTTTGTATATTGAAGAGTGCCGTTTGGATTGTGTAATGCTCCTGCTACTTTTCAGCGTTGTATGACGTCCATATTTTCTGATTTCATTGAGTCTATTATCGAAGTATTTATGGATGATTTTAGTGTTTATGATTATGATTTTGATGTGTGTTTGCATAATCTCTCTAAAGTTCTTAAACATTGTGAAGAAGTTAACTTGGTTTTAAATTGGGAAAAGTGCCACTTCATGGTCAATAAAAGAGTGGTACTTGGTCATCTTATTTCTGAATGTGGCATCCAAGTTGACAAAGCAAAAATTGAGGTGATTGAGAAACTTCTTCCTCCTGTTAATGTCAAGGGAGTGAGGAGTTTCTTAGGTCATGCGGGGTTTTATCGACGTTTTATAAAATATTTTTTTAAAATTACAAAACCCCTCACTCACTTGTTGCTTAAGTATGCCACTTTTGAGTTTACTGATAATTGTCTAGAGTCTTTTTACAAGATAAAGAATGCTTTGATAACTGCACCAATCATACAACCCCCAGAATAGAATCTTCCTTTCGAAATCATGTGTGATGCAAGTGATTATGTTGTGGGTGCAGTTCCTGGTCAAAGAAAGAACAAGGTATTGCAAGCTATCTACTATGCAAGTAAAACCTTAGATAAAGCTCACGTGAACTATGCTACTATAGAGAAGGAGCTTCTAGCTGTTGTCTATGCTATTGACAAGTTTCGAACATATCTCATTGGTTCAAAAGTCATTGTTCATACGAACCATTATGCACTGAAATATCTCTTGGAGAAGAAAAAAGCAAAACCGAGACTTATTCGATGGATTCTATTACTCCAAGAATTTGACTTAGAAATCAAGGAAAAGAAAGATGTTGAGAACATGGTTGTAGATTATCTCTCACGACTACATTTTAAATAAGATATTGCATCAAACACTCATATTGACCACTCTTTTCCAGATGATCACTTATTTGCAGTTGCAACTAAAACTCCATGGTATGCAGATTTTGCAAACTTTTGTGTGGGTGGCTCTCATCCTCCTGACTTGACCTATCAACAACGAAAGAGGTTTTATCATGATGCTAAGCAATATTTTTGGGATGACCCTTTCTTGAAACGAAAGTGCGCTGATGGTATCTTTCGTAAATGTGTTTCTGAGTTTGAATTAAATGACATTCTCGAACATTATCATTCTCTAGCATGTGGAGGGCACCACGGTCCTTCTAAAACCGCTGCAAAGGTTCTTCAATCTGGTTTCTTTTGGCCTTCTCTATTTAAAGATGCCCGTGATTTTTGTATAACTTGTGATGCATACCAAAGAATGAGTAATATTTCAAAATGCCATGTGCTACCACAAACTGGTATCCTAGAAGTCGAGATTTTTGATGTACAGGGTATTGATTTTATGGGACATTTCCCAACTTCTTGTGGAATAAAATGAAAGGAATATGTCCTAAGTCCAATCATGTATTAGGATTTAGGAATAACTTTTATGTAATCTGTTTTGATTTCATTGATATTAATAAAGACTTGTTTTGTTTTTATTACGGGCTTTATCTATTTAAGTGTTCAAATAAGATATACCATAGTTTAGAGTAAGGCTTTTTATGGATTATGATGAGATCATAATAGTGAGACCTAAAATGATGATAACTCTAAACTTAAATAGTTCCTGGTCATAGGATTACTAACTGGTAATTAATAATCCGCAAAGATCGGTACATACTATGCTTGCTTCATTATGAAGGATGTCTGTTCTCATAGACATTTGTGTGGTGACACTATAGCTAGTATGTAGGTGCTTATTATGGAATAAGTTCACTGAACATGACTCGCACAGCTGAACAACTGATGGAGTTCACTCACGTGTCAGCAGTTGTTCACATAGTGATAGTTGTACAAGTATCCTTAGACTTGAGGTCATCATAGTCATCTTGTGTACACTGAACTATGCTTTGGTTTAGTTCTTAGTCTCCAGGGACAATTATTAGGGCTCTTCTGGGTATAGGAATTTGTACACGAAGATAGTGTATGATCAATAAAGGATCTACCCCTTCCAGTGAAGGAAGCGAATGTTCAAGGCTGATCCACTTATGCTAGTTTAGGAATCTCTGGCCAGAGTAAATGAAATTAGAAAGGAGTTTCTAATTTGCATAGAACTACGCATAGTAAATGGTAAGCAAGTGATTGAATTAGATAGGCTTGACACGAGATCCATGCCTTGTATTTAATCGGGACATTGTAGGGTAGAAGGAGTTTATTGTACGGTAACTATTCACTGAATAGGTTCTTGGTATTCTAAGAAGTGAATTCATATTATCCGGATAGTCGCGATATGCTGAGAAGTATCCCTCACGATGTAGAATAAATATGATTAATTAATTAATCATATTTAATAAATTAGAGAATTTATATAAATAATGATAAAATAGTTTTATTATTATTTATTTCTACTACCGGCTTAATATTGAACCTACAGGGTCACACCATAAAAAGAGAATGATTTAATGGTGGATGAATTAATTAATAATGGCTAATAATTATTTATTTATGAAATAAATAATTAATTGGCAAATTTAATAATTGATTAAATGAGATTTAATTGATTATAAATTAATTAAGAAAAGTTCTTAATATTATTAATTAAAGGATTTAATTTTTGGAAATTAAATCAAGAGAGAGAATTATTTCTAAAGTGTTTAGAAAAAGGATTAATGATTAAAAGGTGTTTTAATTATTAATGAGAATAATAAATGGGATAATAATAATAATATTTATGGAAAAATTTCAGCTGAAAATTTTGCCTATAAATACACTATTATAGACCCTCTTTTATTCGAACCCACATCAAACCCGAAAACCCAAAAAGTTTGGAAAACCCAATTCTCTCCACCTCCTTCCTCCTCCTTAACATCGTTTTCTTGGTGGATACCGGTGGAGTGCTTCACACTTGAGGAGCAACTGCTAAGGATCTCTGATCGTTGTCTCCGAATTATTTTAAAAGGTTAGATTCGATCCCTCAAATTTTTATTCATGATTTATATGCTTTTATTCGGATTTTATATGTGTAAAAGTGTTTTTCCATGCCCCCGCTGCGATTAAAATCCAACAATGGTATCAGAGCATAGGTTGTATGCATATAGATCTGTGGTAAAAATTTCAGAATTTTATGTGCTTGTATGAATTAATTATGATTTTTACAAGTTATATCATGGATTAATTTTGTCTAATGAGAAATCGTTTCTCAGAATAATTTTGAATGTTGATCTGGGTTCTACAAGTGTTGTAGATCGTCTGGGTATTTTTTTCATAATTTTATCTTGTATAGATTTTTTATTATGAATTTTTGAAGTTCTTACAATTAAATTCGTAATTTAATAAGTATAATTATATGTATATATAGTATATATATATATTTGTATTATCTGTACATCTGCACATCTGCTCTGTTGTCTGCATCTCTGTGGCTATCTGCTGTATTGCACGGAAGAAAAAGTCAGGGACGGCTGCGCGCAGTTCGAGGAGAAACTGTCGGCTGCTGAAAATAAAAAAAAAAAATAAAAAAATAGGGGCGTAACGCATTCCGGGAATGTGTTACATACCTGTGACGTATTCACGGAATGCGTTACACCCTTTACTGGCTTAAAAGGGATGTAACGCATCACCGAAATGCGTTACAGGGCTTGTAACGCGTTCCTGTAATGCGTTACAGCCCTTCTGTTGATTTTAAAATTGATTTTCTGGGAGTTTCGTAACTCCGTTTTAGGCGTGCAATATACCGTTGGATTCATTTTTTCGAGACGGATCTAATGGAGTGATCAATTTTAGTTTATATAAAAAATTTGAACTGTTTATATTTCCATGAAGTGTTTTAAAGCTATTTTTAACTGTTTTAGTTGCTTTTAAATGCTTCATGTGATACATAGAGATGTATAATGCTTAGACTAATGTGTTAGATGATGTAACATGCCTACCTTGATGTTTATTCATGTTGATATATGTGATATATGCTTAGTTTATCATGCGATGATAGATTTAGGTGAACTTAAATAAACATAAGGCGTTTGTTAGACAACCTAGTATAGTGAAATTGTTTCATAACCTTAATGATAATATTATGAATACAATCATGAGATTCTTGTGTTTATGAAACACGTAATTGAATATGAATTTTCGATATGAGAGAAAGGATGATTCTGTCAACAACAGATTTCTATCTGTAAGAAAGGGTTATTAAGTGACGCCTCTTGACAATGCTCCACCCGATCTGGGAATCATCTGATTATTGATTATTGATTTGAAATATTTAATTTAAAAGGAAGAATCTCTTTATAATATGATTATGATTGTAACGTAATATAATCCCTCTAAAATTAAATAATATCAAGTAGTAATTGGCCAATGACACAACGGGCTTGTGTTGGTCATAGCCTTCCAACATGGTAGAAAGTAGTTCTTATTTTTGAATCATTGTCGTTTCGTGCCACAGCCGAGGGCTTTGATTTCGAAATAAGAAATACTTGTCTATTACATAGAGATGTGTACATTGAATAAAAATCTAAAGGTCGGTAGTGCTACAGCCGTGGGCCTTTGGGGACTGATTCAACTGTACGGAATGTTGGGTTAGACTTGACTTAGAATACTGAGTTTCTCGTGCTACAGCAGAGACTCAATTATTCAAGAGGCTAAAGTTTGATTAGGGAATAACATGAGATGTAATTGACAAGAGTTGTCTGCCTATTGAACATTACATGGCGGTTCGTGCTACAGCCGGGGTCGTGTAATGGAATGTAGGATCCCTATTCCCACTAGCATTATGAATGCTTAATTTTTCACGTAGGGGGTTGAATAAATTAAGAAAACTAGTGGGAGCCACTTATGAATAAAGACCCGATTCATATAGTGTTTTGAAATGAAATCGAATATTTGCTAAGTGTTGTTATGTGTTTATCATTTACAGATTTACTTTGTACGTTATGTCTTCTGCACTATCACTCAGGAGCATACTAGATGCTCATAAATTGACTGGTCCTAATTATGCTGACTGGCTTCGAAACTTGAGAATTGTTCTCAGGATCGAGAAGCTGGAATACGTGATTGACTCACCTAAGCCTACTGAACCTGCTAGTGATGCACATAATGATGAACATGTTGTGTATCGTAAGTGGATAGATGATGCAAATATTGCTCAATGCATCATGCTAGCTTCCATGAACATTGAGCTACAGAAGCAACATGAGCATATAGATGCTCACACTATCCTCATGCATCTACAATAATTGTATGATGTGGCAGGGAGGACGGCTCGATATGAGATATCGAAGGAGTTGTTCGATTGTAGGATGTTTGAGGGATCATCTGTGAATGACCATGTACTTAAGATGATCAATTTGATTGAACGTCTTGGACAACTTGGTTTTACCATGGATGGGGAGCTGAGCCAAGACTTGGTCTTACAATCGCTTCCGAGTTCGTTCTCGCAGTTTGTTGTGAACTTTCACATGAATAAGTTGGATGTCAGCCTGCCTGAACTCCACAACATGTTGAAGACTGCGGAATCGAATTTTCCCCCTAAGAAGAGTTCTGTTCTTCTAATTGGTGAAGGTTCCAATCCTAAGAAAAGGAAGAGGAACTCTTCCAAGAAGAAGAAAGTAGGTGAGAAAACGCCGGTTCCACCAAAAGCTGAAGACCCCAAGAACAAAGTTGTTTGCTTTCACTGTAACAAGGTGGGGCACTGGAAGAGGAACTGCAAGGTTTACCTTGCAGAATTGAAGAAGAAGAAGGGTAGTGAGACTACCGCTTCTAATTCAGGTATGTTCATGATAGAAGTGAATATGTCATTTCTACTTGGGTATTAGATACCGCCTGTGGTTCTCATATCTGCAATTTGTTGCAGGGACCAAGGAGAAGTAGGACTCTTGAGGAAGAGGAGGTGATTCTACTGATGGAAATGGAGCAAGAGTTGCTGCTGTAGATGTAGAATCATTTCATTTACATAGGCCTACGGGCAAGACTATTGTTTGAAATAATTGTTATTTTGTTCCCTCGATTGTGAGGAATATTATTCCCATGTTAGACTTGGGTGGATTTTTCATTTATTATTGAGAATAATGAATGTTCTATTCTTAGAGATAATATTCTTTATGGACGTGGTACTTTAAATAATGGTCTGTATATATGTGACATGATTTACTTCAGATTGAATAAACTAATAAAAGAAAAGGGATGATGAAAATCTCACTTCATTGTGGCACTGCAGTCTCTATTTAGTAGACATGGAGAGAGGACTGCAAATTTGCTAGGAATGGTACACACAGATGTATGTGGACCAATGTCTAAGCAAGCCATGGGTGGATTTTCATACTTCATTACTTTCATAGATGATAGATCTAGATTCGGATATGTGTTTGATGAAACACAAGTCTGAGGCCTTTGAAAAGTTTAAAGAATATAAGTATGAAGTGGAGAAACAACCAAACATAGTATTATAACTCTTCGATCAGATCGAGGTGGTGAATACTTTAATGGAGTGTTTCTAGATTATCTCAAAGTAAATGGTATAGTCTCCCAGTGGACTCCTCCAGATTAGTATCTGAAAGGAGAAATCGAACTTTGTTAGACATAGTTCGGTCCATGATGAGCTATGCAAATCTTCCAGTATTCCTATGGGGTTATGCATCGGAAACCTCAGCATATTTACTGAATAAGATGCCTTCCAAAATCTGTTCCTCAAACTTCGTATGAGATATGGAAAGAAAGGAAACCGAGTCTTAAACACGTTAAGATTTGGGGATGTCCAGCTTATGTCAAGAAAGTTGATCCAGATAAGCTGGAATATCGATCCGTAAGATGTAGTTTTGTGGGATATCCTAAAGAGACTTTAGGGTATTACTTTTACACCGATCATCAGGTGTTTGTCTTCAGACATGCTACCTTCTTGGAAAAGGAGTTTATTCTTGAAGGAAACAGTGGGAGCAAAATTGAACTTGATGAAGTTCAAGAAGCACAAACTACTACGGATCAAGTGGAAACACCTGTTCTGACTGAACAATCTTTTGTTGAACAACCCATTCATAGATCATGGAGAGTGTCTCGCTAACCTGAGAGGTATTATGGCCTTGTCATTGAGAATGACAATGAGTTGTCGATCATTGATGATGACGACCCTATGACCTATAATGAGGCTATGAGTAGTGTTGACTCAGAGAAATGGCATAGTGCCATGAAATCCGGAATGGAATCTATGTATACGGTATACGTAAGAATGATTAGAGCAGATGGCCAGGTGGAGACCTTTAAGGCCAGGCTTTTGGAAAAAGGATTCAAACAAAGGCAATGGATTGACTTTGATGAAACCTTTTACCTGTAGCCCTGTTAAAATCAGTTCGGATTTTGCTTGCGATTGCTGCTTACTACGACTATGTGATCTGGCAATTAGCCAGATGGTTTTCTTTACTAGAGAAATGAAAACCTAGTGTGTAAGCTACTGCGAATCATATGTGGTTTAAAGTAAGCTTCTCGAAAGATGGAACATTCGTTTTGATGAGACAATCAAAGAGTTTGATTTTATCAAAAACGCAGATGAACCATGCGTCTACAAAAGGGTTAGTGGGAGCGTGGTAACATTTCTTGTATTGTATTGAAATAGAGTTGACACACATAACAACATAGCAGACCCACTCACAAAGCTACTTTATGAAAGTCACTTTGATCGTCATAAAGACAAGATGGGTATTAGATACCAGAGTGATTGGCTTCAAAACAATAGCTAGTATGTAATCTGTATTAGGATTTAGGAATAACTTTTATGTAATCTGTTTTGATTTCATTGATATTAATAAAGACTTGTTTTGTTTTTATTACGGGCTTTATCTATTTAAGTGTTTAAATAAGATATACCATAGTTTAGAGTAAGGCTTTTTATGGATTATGATGAGATCATAATAGTGAGACCTAAAACGATGATAACTCTAAACTTAAATAGTTCCTGGTCATAGGATTACTAACTGGTAATTAATAATCCGCAAAGATCGGTACATACTATGCTTGCTTCATTATGAAGGATGTCTGTTCTCATAGACATTTGTGTGGTGACACTATAGCTAGTATGTAGGTGCTTATTATGGAATAAGTTCACTGAACATGACTCGCACAGCTGAACAACTGATGGAGTTCACTCACGTGTCAGCAGTTGTTCACATAGTGATAGTTGTACAAGTATCCTTAGACTTGAGGTCATCATAGTCATCTTGTGTACACTGAACTATGCTTTGGTTTAGTTCTTAGTCTCCAGGGACAATTATTAGGGCTCTTCTGGGTATAGGAATTTGTACACGAAGATAGTGTATGATCAATAAAGGATCTACCCCTTCCAGTGAAGGAAGCGAATGTTCAAGGCTGATCCACTTATGCTAGTTTAGGAATCTCTGGCCAGAGTAAATGAAATTAGAAAGGAGTTTCTAATTTGCATAGAACTACACATAGTAAATGGTAAGCAAGTGATTGAATTAGATAGGCTTGACACGAGATCCATGCCTTGTATTTAATCGGGACATTGTAGGGTAGAAGGAGTTTATTATACGGTAACTATTCACTGAATAGGTTCTTGGTATTCTAAGAAGTGAATTCATATTATCCGGATAGTCGCGATATGCTGAGAAGTATCCCTCACGATGTAGAATAAATATGATTAATTAATTAATCATATTTAATAAATTAGAGAATTTATATAAATAATAATAAAATAGTTTTATTATTATTTATTTCTACTACCAGCTTAATATTGAACCTACAGGGTCACACCATAAAAAGAGAATAATTTAATTGTGGAGGAATTAATTAATAATGGCTAATAATTATTTATTTGTGAAATAAATAATTAATTGGCAAATTTAATAATTGATTAAATGAGATTTAATTGATTATAAATTAATTAAGAAAAGTTCTTAATATTATTAATTAAATGATTTAATTTTTGGAAATTAAATCAAGAGAGAGAATTATTTCTAAAGTGTTTAGAAAAAGGATTAATGATTAAAAGGTGTTTTAATTATTAATGAGAATAATAAATGGGATAATAATAATAATATTTATGGGAAAATTTCAGCTGAAAATTTTGCCTATAAATACACTATTATAGACCCTATTTTATTCGAACCCACATCAAACCCGAAAACCCAAAAAGTTTGGAAAACCCAATTCTCTCCACCTCCTTCCTCCTCCTTAACATCGTTTTCTTGGTGGATACCGGTGGAGTGCTTCACACTTGAGGAGCAACTGCTAAGGATCTCTGATCGTTGTCTCCGAATTATTTTAAAAGGTTAGATTCGATCCCTCGAATTTTTATTCACGATTGATATGCTTTTATTCGGATTTTATATGTGTAAAAGTGTTTTGCCTTGCCTCCGCTGTGATTAAAATCCAACATAAAATACATCTTAGTTGCGGTTGATTATGTGTCTAAGTGGGTTGAAGCTAATGGATCCACAACCAATGATTCAAAAGTTGTCATGAAGCTCTTTAAAAATATTATCTTCTCACGTTTTGGAGTTCCAAGGACCGTGATTAGTGATGTTGGTTCTCACTTTCGGCATCGACAATTTGAAACTTTGTTGAAAAAGTATGGTGTTACTCACAAGATTGATCTAGCTTATCATCCTCAGAAAAATGGCCAAATTGAGGTTTCAAACCGTCAAATTAAAAGCATCCTAGAGAAGGTGGTGGCCAAGTCTCGAAAAGATTGGTACTTTAAGTTAAATGATGCATTATGGGCTTATCGAACAGCTTATAAGACCCGTATTGGCACTACTCCATACCGGTTGATCTATGGTAAGGCATGTCACTTGCCGGTTGAGCTTGAACATCGCGCTTTTTGGGCTATCAAAGATCTCAACATGGATTTAAAGGCCGCGAGTGAAGCAAGACTTCTTCAATTGAATGAATTAGATGAGCTTCGTTTTGATGCTTATGATAATTCTCGAATTTACAAGGAGAGAACGAAGAAGATGCACGACAAATCAATCTTGCGAAGAGATTTTCAATTTGGCGATAAGGTCTTATTATTTAATTCAAAATGGGAAAACTTAAATCTAGATGGTGATAAGTGGATTTTATATCCACTTGGAACGCTTTATTATAAGCTTAAATTGGTGTTTTGGACTCAAGTTGTTGGTATTTTGATGTGTTTTTGTGTTATTGCATTTCAGGTATCAGTTATATGAAGAAAAGATCTTTTAAAGGAAATATGATAAAACGTGATCAGAATTGGAAGCCAAGGCCATTGTCAAGTTGTAGAGAATCTCAATAGCTTCGCGTGGGTAGTTGAATCACCTAATTCTGACGAGTAGAACTCAAGTTATGGCCAAAACAAGATTCATCAGAAATTTTTCCAGACAAGAGCTGAGCGCCCGCCCAGGAGAGCTGAGCGGCCGCCCAGGAGAGTTGAGCGGCCGCCCAAGGCGCGGCTGGTCGCTGATTTCGCTGAAAAAGCCTTTTTTGAGTGGAATTTGACGATTTTAAGGGTCCAGGTCCACTAGCGGCGTATATATACTTAAAAAAAAGTTTTCATTATCCGGGAAGATTGGGATACCAAGGAGAAGACTTAGAAGCACATAACAACTCCGAAAAAGAAGATCTTATTTTCAACTTGTGATTCTTTGAATTAGTTGTAACTTTAGATGCTCATTTTCGTTCTTGTTAAACCTAGATCTCGTTTATTCGTACTTTAATTATTATTCAGTTTATTAAGACCTTGTTTTATACCATGCTTTCATTGGAACCCATGGTGACGATGAGTTCAATTATGGGCTAATCGTTGTCATGGGATTCTAGCGGATTTACTTATGGATTTCTATAGTTAATTTGTTTCGATATCTTGATGTGTGGTGATTGATTGATATCCTAGTATTGGTTGTGCTTATTCGTCTTATATGCGTAGCTAATATATAAGATAGCGTGTTAATCTGTATTGAAGCGACAGTGAATTTTGCCATGCTAGCATAGGTTAATGTATGTGTATGCATGATTCGTAGGTAACTCTAACCGTTTTACTTACCCTATTAGTGCCTATTCAGCTTCTATCTCTTTTGTGGATGTCTGGTAGAATGGTACTCGTGCAACGAAAGTTGGCGTTTATCAGTTTCGTGTTACCTGATTAGCGTCATCACCATCACATGCTAATATTAAGAACAATAAGGCTATTGAATGAAGTATGTAATGAAGTTAGAATCCCATGTTTGTCATATATATTAATTCAACCTCAATTCTCTTAGTTAATGTTATTTAGTATAATCTCTTAGTTTAATAAAAACCCAATTTGTTATTTGTCTTAGCATTGAGCAATAATCATACATTATTGCATATGTGCATAAATTGAACTTAACCTAAACCAGTCTCTATGGGAACGAATCTGATTTATATCTTATACTACTTGCGAACGCATATACTTGCGTGAATATTAGCACGTGTTTTCGCCCTAACAGATGGTCCGGACCATTCACTGTTACTGGAGTAAAATTTCATGGTGCTATTAAAATTATGGGGCAAGATGGAACAAGATTTGAGGTCAACGGTCAACGCCTTAAATTATATGTGGATGGAGCATTTGCCGGAAAAATGGAGACGATTCGTCTCAATGATCTCATCACGAGTGCCTAAATCGAGGTTAGAAGTCAAACTAATGACTTTAAACGAGCGCTTCTTGGGAGGCAACCCAAAATTTTGTTAAAATAGTTAATTAAGTAGCTTTTTCTTCTCCTTTTTTTATTTTTTTTAGTTAGAATTTTTATAAATTTTATTTATGTTTACTCCCCTCAAGGTACCTTGATGATTTTTGTGTGAAGTGTTTCGGATAGGAACAATGTTTTGCTTGAATTTGGGGTTAATTTAATTTTCAAAGGATGAGAGTTTGAAATTCAGAAAATGTTGTAAAAAAATTTATGGTAAAATTCTTCTCCAACTATACAATTTTGCTACCCGTGGAGCGTTAAGTCCTCCCCTTGGGTGTGGAGACTCTTTGGAAGCACAGGAAGAAGAAAAAAAATGGCACCGCGGTGCATTCCCATCTCCCTGTGGCTGCCACTATTCTTTGGGTGGACTAGAATACATTTACGCGGCCCGTGATTAGCGTTTGCCTAACTGTGATCAGTTCATCTCTTTGGAAAATATATATAAAAAAAAGAAACACATGGGGTGCGAGAAAGGAAGACATGGTATGCGAGTTTACTATTTGTGGTGCATCTGTCTCCCTGGAATATCATATGGTAACTAACGCACGCAGATAATACAAAACAGAAGACCCACGGCTCGTGTTGCCTCTCCGCGGTCTCTCTGGAAACAAACATGATCATCACATGTAAAACCCCTCCCTTCCTCTAATTACACGCACTACAGCCCCCCTATAATATATAAGTATGGGGCTGAGTTCTATGGAATCCACTTTTTTGTCGGAGTTCTCGGAGTCCATCTACGTTCTGCAAATAAAATATATTGTAAAACGTGTTATTTTGCAAAACATGTTACACAAATAGCATAACTTCAACAAAATCATTCAAATCTCATATATTTACAGTACAATATGTATGTTCTGCAATATGTTCTGCAACATGAACATTTATGTTCTGCAAATTAAACATATTTTGTAAAATAATATATTTTTGCAATGTCCTGCTTGTAAAATGTATGCAATCTACAAGATTTTTAATAGAATAGTGATGTTTGTCGAAAAATAAAATGTTTTGCAATATTTTAAGCTATATTTTACTTGCAGAACATATATGGACTCCGACTCCAATTAAAAGGTGGATTCCATAGAACTTTACTCTATAAGTATGTATATATATTATTTACTTTAACTATTTAATATATTTATGTGAATATTTATAATTCTTATTTTATTATTATTAATATTATTATTATTATTATTATTATTTTAATTACCTAGTTATTATTATTATTATATTAGTATTTATATATATATATATTTATATATATATATTATTTTATTATTATTTTTAATTGACTTTAATGTGTATGTATTTAGAAAATACTTCTGCATATATATATATACATATATTTCTATTATTATTATTTTAAATTTATTTTTCTTTCTTTTCAATTTTTTAATACATATATATTTAGGTACAATATCTACAACATTACCTATATTTTATTTATTGTTTCTACTATTTCTTTTGTGAGCCATATTATATATATAACTATGTATTTTATTAACTTATAAGAAAAGTTCTAAAACAAATTTTGTAATATTTGTAATCTAATGTATATATAATTTGTATGCATGTGTAATTGTCGTTCGTGAGAATCACTTCCATACAACACTTCCATACAACCTACCAGTCACGCTATTCATCCGCTCTCCTTTGCACATCCATCACAGCAATAGACTTTTCTTCAGTTCTGTTTTTCTTCCATGTGTGCATGTATTGTCACGTAACCTCCGCGTTAAGGGTCCTTCTTGTTTCTTTCTTGTGTTTCTGTATTATCATGTACCGGCTCACCATCCATCTTTCATGCTATGTTCTATGTTCAGTCGGAGAGTGATCTTATCTGGCTTCCGGTTTTCCTACTGCTGCTGCTACATCATGCGTGGTCGAGAATCTTCATCTCAGACCCCTCACAAGAAGAAACGAAACAGGGGTTATGCAGACCAACCCATCAATGTTACATTCATGTCTAGTCCATGCTAGCAACTGGTTGGTGAGATTTGATCCTCATGATCTTTCATTGAGTGATGGCACCACTTGTCATCGGTGTCTGACAATTACTTGAGCACTGGGTTGGTCATGTTTCACAAAGAAAGCTATCAGGAGCAGGACTATGTAGCCATTCCAATGGATTTTAGCACTCTTCCACAATTTTCAAGCCCCGGGGAGTCTTCTTTATTTTCCTTTTAGTTATAGTTTTGTATTTATGTTAATAAGTTCATTGGGGACATTGAATCACTTAAGTGTGGGGATGGGTTCTTAACGATAAAAAATCCAAAAAAAATAAAATAAAAATTTTAAAAAAATTCAAAATAATAATAATAGAAAATTAGAAAAATCTTGTACATTGCCATGTCTCGTAGTGTGTTTACAAGGATAAGTATGTGAGCTTCTTTTGCATAATTAGTTAATATGTCGTATCTATAGAAAATCATTTGTTGCATGATGATTCCTAGTACGTGCTTGTGAAAATTATAAAACTTGAGATGCATCTTTGTTAATTTTAGTAAGTACTGAAGCATGCTTTCACCTTGTGAGATCTTGAGCCTAATTTGCGATTGAAACATTTTATATCAATCCAATTTTTTATTGTTGTGTGTTGTTCATCATTGAGTATGTGCTCTAGAACTTGTTTTGAACCTTGTTGAGACTACATGATATGTGTATGCATGAAAATGATAAATGCACTAGGATTTAACCACATTTTATCCTAAATAGTACGCCTGAATTATCTCTAGTGAACCCCCTTGAGCCTTTTGCGTGTTCTTTTAATATATCACCAATTTAAATGCTTGAGCCTACTTATTTATTCTTCCTATGCTTTACTAGTAGAGCAATTTTATTTCTTTGAGGGTTGGTGAAAATATAGTGTGGGGATTCTTTGTTATGATGTGCTAATTTGGTGGGAATTGGAATGAGCGGCTAGCTACTTCCTCTTTAATAAGTTTTTGGAAAAAGAAAAAAAAAAAAAAAGAGAAAAAGAAAAAATTAAGTACTCCTTTGAGACCATTGGGTGGCAAGTGTAATATCATATGAAAAGGACGATCCATGTTTATGTGCTGGTATTAAGTGCATTGTACAAGAAATTAAGGGGGGTCAACCTAATAACCCTTATTTTTCTTGGTGACAGTTCACTGTCCTTGTTTACTGGAGAATTACTTAACTTTGAAAAAAATGAAAAAGGGGATGGAAGAAAAAAAGAGTTTGTGTTCATTGATTTGTGCAATATGAAGTGGGAAAGTACATGGTTATATTTGCTTGGATTTAATGCTTGTGAAAGTTCACTCAGCTTTTACATGATTTGATTTCAGATTCTGTGCTTTAATTGAAAGTGATCATTAAGCACTATTAGTTTGTCAAGTTAGCCACTTGTGAGCCTTTTTCTTGATATCCCGCCCTTCACCTTAGCCACGTTATAACATTCGATAAAGGCCTTTTGATTTGTGCATGCATATATTCGAAGTAGTGAAGATTTGGTGGACAACCAAGCTTATGGTAGCACGTAACTTCATTGATTGAACTTGAGTGAATACACTTAACCTTGTGTGGCTTGAGAGTTATATGAGCTTTCATATTCATAGCATGTTACTTACTAAAGGCGACTTTGATGATTGTTTCATGTTATCTTTGTCTATTTAGACAATATGTGTACTTGGATTGTTGTGTACAAATGATGTGCGAAATAGAAAGACTGTCAAAATTATGTAATTGTGATTTACATGTGTGGAGTGCTATGAATGTTGCATGATTAAGACTTGGTAGAAAAGAAAAAAAATGAATTTTGTAGGTAAATTCACTATAAACATTCACGAGACAACACTTGTCCTACTAGGGCTGCTTAGGGGTTTAACGACTTGTTGCATATGCTCAATGCAATCGTGTCATCTACGAAAATGGTGTGAGTTAGTTATGACATAGTTACCTTGGATTGATTGTTCTTCCTTTATAAAAATTTAAGGTATTTTTATCTTTTCTTGTTTATTAGCATATATCTTCTAAGGCTTTCATCATTGTTCTTGTTGTTTTTATTGCTAACATGAGTGAGTAGTCTTATTCTAGGGCTTAAGGGAAGCCATGTTTGCACCGTCACAATTCTTTGATTTATTAGTATTTTAATGGTTAAAAAGTGATTCTAATTGATATGCTTTATTGTTTAATCTATGTAATTGGCCAATATCATGGATTAATTGTATGCAAATAGGGGTAATAGATCGAGAGATTTTACTCACTAGAGGCACACATACGATTAGCAGAACTGAGAATTAGTGCGAGAGCATAATTGGATTTCTGAAGGTGTTAATTCTTGAGAGAGATTAACCATTACTTTAATTACTTGACTCAATAAATTTTTATATTTCTGTGAATGTTTTAGTGTAATCATGGTGAACCTACATTGCCGTGGACTTTAGTTATTTGATTTTAACCACATTAAATTTGCATTATTTAGTTAGCTAAAAATTCACAACACTCGATTTAATCCTGAAACAATTTGTAGTAGTTGAATTAAAATCCTTGAAACAGTCTCCTTGTGGATACGATCCATACTTGTCTGTATCTGCTAACAACATACACCGTGCACTTGCGGTATTATAATTTTACACATCATCTTGATGGCCAGTTAATGTGACAGTGAGGGCCTTCCCAAAATTATGAAAGACCTTGATTTGAGCTTTAGTCACTTCATTCACTGCAACATAGACTTCCTGTGGAGACAGACATCTGACATTGCTTCCTAGAATGGTGAGATACTCTTCTCTAAACTGTGCCAGAAGTGTGTCCATTTCTATCTTGAATTCCTTATCCAACCAGGCATCACAGTTTGCATCTCTTCCAGCTTCATCTACTATTTTGGCATGTTGGTCCTGATTGGACATATCAGATGTGAGGAGTTGTTGAGAGATCTGTGCAAAACCTGTTAGCTGATCAACCCTGAAATCTTCAAGAGTAGGATGAGTTGCAGCTTCTTGTAGTCAGTTAGAGACTAGATGAGTTTGTTGAGAGGTTGAGGGTTCAGTTATCTGGATTGGAGAGGAGCCAGGAACACCTGTGACATGAGTCATAGTTGGACTCACAGTTTGCGCTGTGGTTATGACAGGATGTTATTCCTCACTAGTTGTAGGAACCTCCATTTGAATTGGAGGGGATTTGACTGTGCTACTGTCATTTGCAACAACCTCAAACCCTTGTGTCTTGCACCACACTGTCACTTAAATGTGCTATATTTACCTCTCCCATAACAGGGTCATTGGCAATTGTACTCCCAACTTTAATTGTCAGAGCAATTTCAGTCAGGGTTTTGAGTGGAGTTGTTCCTTGAACAAGAACCTCCAATTGAATTAGAGATGATTTAGATAGCTTCCCCTTAGGAGTACTACCCTCAAACCTTGCAGTCTGTGAAGACTGATTTGCACATGAAGGTGCATTTGTGACCTCATTGGGGTCTTCAGTAAAAACTGATGAGTCCTCCATAGTTTTGATGGGGTCATCAAGGTCTACCCCATCTAATAGCCTTTCACCATCTAAATGAGGTGTCTGGGTGGTGAGCAAGGTTTCTTAAACCAAGTCACTTGAATGGGCTGGTACTTGAGAATTAGATTAGGGTTCATTATGAGAAGAAAAAATTTGAGAGATAAGTAGAGTTTGATCATGAGTGAGTGTTGGCAGCTCCCCCAAGTGAATGAGGGAGCTTCAATAGATATGCTCTCACTGTGTGTGTCATCCTTATTTATTCTTTCATACACTAGAACTAGATCTAGTGTAGGTGCAGACTATTTATAAGGTGCATTGGGGAGAATGATCTTTTCAATAGAAACACCCTGTTGAGAGGATGTCTCTAGAATATGTTTTGACCCCATTTTTACAACTGTATCCTTTTGAGAGGATGCATAGTATCTAGAGTGGTCAACTCAGCGTGCTTAGCCTTCTTTAGTTTTCTGACCAAGGGTGACTCAATTGGTGTTTGTTCCTCACCACTCTCATTCAGTACAATAAGGGTTATCTCCTTTCTCTTCTATTTACTCACTTCACCCTTTTAAGAATATTAAGTGGTTGGTTTCCTAACTACTATTGGTTTTGAAAAAATGGTCTCAGCTTGGAAAGGCCCCTCTTGGTTTTCCTGTATTTGTACTTCTACAGGTTCAGGGACCATAGCTGTACTGGATTGTGCATTTGATCTCATGTCAGGCATAGGGTAAGGGTAAGTCTTAAACCTCTCCATCATGAATGGAGTGATTTTCAGACTCATAATTACCTTGTTCTTTGTAGTAAGTGAACTAAATATAATTTTGGACACTTGCTTACAATTGGCTATTTTTGTGATGTTTATACCATTTAGCAAATGTATGTATGATACTTATGATTTAAAGTAGACATAATAAATCTAGGAAAAAAATTTCTTACCTCTTGCAGATTGGGGCATAGTTAGCCTGGTGGCAAGTTCTTCCAGGATCAATAGACCAACATTCAAGTGTCTGTTGTGGGCTATTGAGAACACTAACTTCTGCACCACACTTGAGATGTTGTCATATCCTGTCTTCCGGCATGTGAAAGCCCTCACTATAGAATAAAACACAAAGGACCAGTCATTCCTTAGGTTTGTTCTATTCAAACTTGCCATGTTGATTCTTCCATCATAGTTGCATGAACTCAACTAGCTCATCCTGTGTTGGCACCTCCCCTAGATTTGCAGTTGGAAGACCCAAAGCTGTATTCACATCTTGCTCATTGAACTCTATATGTTATCATCCAATTGAGCAAGTTACCATCAAGGACATAAAGTTGTCATTCATAACAGTTCTCACCACAACTGTTGTCCAGAATTCATGCAGAACATCCAAGTATAGGATTGGGTTAGCAGTCAAAGCACCTGCACGATAGATTCAGACAAAAATTTCACAAACCCTTGAAATTGTCAGTGGCCCCTTGAAACTGTCAGTGGCTCGGTTAGCATCAGTGAAAACAAGATAGTTGGTTCGTTATTTTGGGATTTCCGCTCCAACAATATTGAGTGTCATTGTTGTTGAGTAAGAGTGAATGGGTAAGAAAATTAGTGAGAAAGGATTTGCAACAAGAGAGAAATCGGTTTTGAATTGAAAAGGCTAGGTCACTTAGAGTTCTCGAAGGCGTAAGTATATGTGTATCGAGATGTCTGGGTATTTATAGCAAAAGTATATGACTTGTCGAGAACTCAGAAATAGACGTTTGGAGTTTGTCTATCGAGAAGTCATTTTAAGAAGTGAAAGACATATCGATAAGTCATTTTGTTTTATTCTTGTAGAGAACTAAAAATAAGCTTATTGAGATGTCAATTAAATAACCAGTTTTTCCAAAGTGGACTGAATTGTTTCCAATTTTTATTTGAATAAATCAAAATAAAATCAAAATAATTTTGCCAAAAGTATTTTACCAAAATAATTTATTGGATTAAATTATTTCAGTTCTGAGTCATTTATAAGTCTAAAATTATACTTGTAGAGATCTCTGTGAATTAACACTTAAATAACTCTACAATGACTTATCGATAAGTCATAATAAAGCTTATCGAGAAGTCAGGAAAATGATTTATCGAGAACTCACTCGAGAAGTCTTAAAATGACTTGTCGATAAGTAAATTAGGCTTATCGAGAACTCAGTTCTCAATATACTTTTGATCATTTTGATTCTGCCTTGTGCTAATTTTATATATTGAAAATGTAAATCAACATCCAGACAGTTTATTTAAAATTTAAAAAATTCCAAGCTGATTTTTTAATTTTGAAAAATAAATATGCAGAGATTTCTGAAATATTTATAATTCATATTTCAGTTAACTTCCAATTAATCAAATGAATTTTGATTTACTAGAAATTAATCTACTGCAAAACATTAGCTGAGTTCTTGCCTTATGATAAAGAATTAAGCATTTCAATTTCACCTACAAGTCTAGTGAAAGGTGATTCATCCAAATGTTTAGTTAAAATGTCAGCTAATTATTTTTTCTGTTGGAACAAAAAAAAGCTCAATGGTACCATTTGTAGCGTGTTCTCTAATAAAATGGTACCTTACATCAATGTGCTTTGTTCTAAAATGATTAACTGGATTAGCCACTACAGATATAGCACTAGTATTGTCACACATTATTGAAATATTTTGTAACACTAGGCCATAATCCATTAGCTGATTTCTAATCCAAAGCACTTGAGCACAACAACTTCCTGCAGCTATGTATTCAGCCTCTACTGTAGAAGTTGACACAGATTGTTGTTTCTTGATATACCGGGATACAAGTTATCCTAGAAACTGACATCTTCCACTAGTTCTCTTTCTGTCAACCCTGCATCCAACAAAATCTGCATCTGTGTATCCAATAGCTTCAAAACCATTTCGCTTAGGATTCCATAACCCCAAGTTTGGAGTTCCCTTCAAGTATCTGAAAATACTCTTCACAACCATCAAATGTAATTCTTTTGGGTTGGCTTGAAATTTTGCACATAGACATGTTGCAAACATGATGTCTGATCTACTTGCAGTTAAGTAAATCAATGATCTAATCATTCCTCTATATCTTAAAATATTTACACTCTTGCCCTTTTTATCTTCATCCAACTTTGTTGTTGTAGACATATGTATAAATGTAGGTGAACAATCAACCATGCCAAACTTTTTCAATAAATCTTTAACATACTTAGTTTGGCTGATGAGGATTCCATCACTTCTTTGACTGACTTGAAGTCCAAGAAAATAACTTAATTCCCCCATCATACTCATTTCATATTCACTCTGCATTAGCTTAGAGAATATTTGAAAAAGATTTTCATTTGTAGAACCAAAGAGAATATCATCCACATAGATCTGAACTAGGATCATATCATCACTATGTTTCTTGTAGAAGAGAGTTTTGTCTATGGTACCTCTAGTAAAACCATGTTTAAGTAAGAATTCTGAAAATGTATCATACCAAGCGTTAAGTTTCTGCTTTATTCCATATAGAGCCTTGATTAGTTTGTTCACAAAATCTGGAAATTATGGATCTTTAAAGCCAGGTGGCTGTTGCACATAAACTTCTTCTTCCAACTCACCATTTAGGAAAACACTCTTGACATCCATTTGATACACTTTGAAATTTGAATGTGCAGCAAATGCTAGAAAAATCCTTATTGCTTCAAGTCTTGCAACTGGAGCAAAAGTTTCATCATAATCAATTCCTTCTTCCTGTGAATAGCCTTTTGCAACCAACCTTACCTTGTTTCTGGTAACTATACAATTTTCACCCATCTTGTTCCTGAACACCCATTTTGTTCCAATTACACTTCTGTTCCTTGATGCAGGAACTAACTCCCAAACTTTGTTTCATTCAAACTGATTAAGCTATTCTTGCATAGCAGATATCCAATCAGGATCCATTAGAGCTTCTTCAGTTTTTTTAGGCTCTACTTGATACAGAAAGCATGCATGTAGGCACTCATTAGCAGTTTCACTTCTAGTCCTTACACCAGCATTGGGATCACCAATTATTGTATTTAGATTGTGACTCCTGTCCCATTTTCTGGTGTGAGTTTGTTGACTGGTGCCTTCATCATTTCCCCAATTATTGGTATGACTAGTAGAACCTTCTTCTTTTTCTCCCCCTGAGTTTGTGCTATCAAATTCAGGTGTATGAGGTGAGCTTCCAATTCTATGATTTTCTTGTTCAGTAGTCTCTTCATTTATCATATGTTGTACATTGACTTCAGCCTCTTCATCAGAATCACTGTCAATGTTGAGATTTTTAAATGCAAGGGCTTCAGCTTTGTTAGATATATTTGTGATGTCATGTCTAATCGTGATTTGTGTTTAGTTTTCAAATCTTAACTAACAGGACAAATCAGGACTTAACTGGAAAACAGTACTTATACTGAAGTCAGAGCTTAAGATATCAGAAGATATTTATCAGGAGATAATATCAGGACTTAAGAAGACATTCAGATAAGGAAGGCGGCTGATTGAAGGAAAGAAGATTAATACAAACACAAGAAGAGAGATGCATGGAGAAGAATTCTATGAAGAATAGAATACTTGGAGGAAAAGATAACTAATTGATATATTTTAGGATGCATACTTATATTTGATATTAATTAGAAGATTATCTTGTAACTATGTGTCTATATAAACACAGCTTAGGGTTTACACTATAGGTGTTATCTTAATCGAGAATATTATTCATTGTAACCCTAGCAGCTCTCGTGATATTTGTTCATCACTGAGAGAGAACGGTTCCATTGTAATACTGTTTTATTAATAAGATTATTCTATGTTTCATACTTGTGTTCTTAATTCGATTTGATTGTAGTATACACTATATTCAACCCCCTTCTACAGTGTGTGTGACCTAACAAGTGGTATCAGAGCCTATCTGTTAACACATATACAGTAAAGATCCAAAACAATCATGTCTGAAGAAGAGAAAACTCCAACCAAGCCCACCAAAACTGAAGAAACTCCAAAGACTCAAATCCATAATCGATATGAGACTATTAGGGTTCCCATACTAAAACCTTCTGAGTATCCCATATGGAAAGTGTGGATGACTATATTTCTGGAAGCTACAGATCCAGAATAACTTGATAGAATTAATGAAGGACCACATAAGCCAACCAAGCTCTCTGTTGTAGTTGCAGATCAGCCGGCACATACTGTACCAAAAGAGAAAAGTGAATATATAGCTGAAGATATCTCATCTATTGCCAAGGATGCAAAGGTAAGACATTTGCTGCATAGTGCCATTGATAATGTCATGTTAAACATGGTAATTAACTGTAAGACTGCAAAGGAGATATGGGATGCCTTGGAGACAGGATGCCAGGGAATTGATGCAATTAAGAAGAACAGGAGGACTATACTCACTCAAGAGTATGAGCACTTTGACTCAAAACCTGATGAGTCATTAACTGGTTTATATGACAGATTTGTCAAACTCTTGAATGATCTATCACTGGTGGATAAGGAATATGATCTTGAAGATACTAATCTTAAATTCCTTTTAGCTCTTCCTGAAAGTTGGGATTTGAAGGCAACTACTATAAGTGACAAATATGCTCTTGATGAAACTACTCTTGATGAAATTTATGGTATGCTCAAAACTCATGAACTTGAGATAGATCAAAGAAGCAAGAGGCATGGGAGAAAGTCAAGAACAGTTGCTCTTAAGGCTGAGGAGGAATCCCCCAAAGTGGCTGTCTCAAAGAAAGGCAAAGGAAAGGCTCTCATCACAAAGTCTGATACCGAGTCATCAAGTTCTGATAGTGATGAGGATTCAGAAACTGAAAGTCTATCTGAGATGGATGTTGATGAAGAGATGATGAGATTGTGTGCTCTTATGGTGAAGGGCATCACAAAGATAGCCTTCAGGAAATTCAGAAAGGGAAGGAAGTTTTCCAGGAAAAATGGAAGTTCTGATAAGAAGGGATTCAGAAAATCTGAAGGCAAAGCAGGAAAGTCTGACAGAGGAGATTACTCAAATGTTAAATGCTACAATTGTGGTAAGAAAGACCACATATCTCCTGATTGCAAGAAAGGAAAAAGTGAAAAAGGCAAGGCACTTGTCACAAAGAAGAAAAGCTGGACAGACACTTCAGATTCTGAAAATGAGGTGAACTCTGCCTTGATGGCAAATGCTGATAGCAGTTCTGAAGCTGCTGAGTTAAAGGTACCTCAAACAACTTATGATTTTCATACTGATGATATTACTGAGTTGAGATCTTATCTTAAAACCATATTTATTAGCTATAGAGATCAGACTTTAACATGTGATAGGTTAACTTCTGAAAATCTGGCTTTTAAGAAAAGGAATGACTATTTAGAAAAGGAGTTAGTTTTGTTCCATCAAACTCAGAAAGAAAGAGATGATGCTTTTTATGTTAGAGATAAAGTGTTAAAATTGAATCAATCTCTAAAAACTGAGTTAGAAAAGGAAAGAGAGATTATCAGAACTTGGACTAACTCTGGCAGAACAACTCAGAATTTACTAAGTAGTGGAAACTGGAAAGAGGGCTTAGGTTATGGAGATGATAAAAGTGAAACAGGAACTGAACAAATTAAGCCAATTATTCTTAAACAGACTACTAAGCCAATGGTAAATCCTGTTAAGTTTGTAGCTAAAACTGTAAAGTCTGATTCTGAAAAGATGAAAGATAGTGAGACAAAGGTTAAGGCAGAGTCAACTTCTGATAAGTTAAAACAGGATAAACCAGCTGAAGTTAACATATGCTTAATGACAAAGAACCAGCTTAAGTATAAGCTAAAAGAGATTAAGAATGTAAACAAGGTAAAGCCACCTCGGAAAAATAGGAATGGAAAGGAAGGTGTGAATAAAAGCAATAATTATATGTCTGTTCCTAATGCTCCTAGAAAGAAATGCTATAACTGTGAAAATTCTAACCATCTGGCTTCTTTTTGCAGGAAGAATAAGAATATAAACTCCTTACCTTCTTAGTCAGGAGTTAAGAATCAGTCTGTTAGGTTTAAGCCACAAAATCCTTGTTTTCATTGTGATAGTTTATGGCATTCCATTTATACTTGTAAGGAATATCATAGTTTGTACTATGATTATTATCAAATAAAACCTTCTTTAAGGAAAGTTAGCATTATTTCTTCTAGTGTAAATTCTGATGCAAAGTCTGATACTGTAAATTCTGATAAGAAAAATGTTAACATAAACTCTGATGTTAAATCCGCTGCAAATGTTAACAAACTTAATAAGGCCAAAGGATCCAAGCAAGTCTGGGTCCTTAAAACTAATCATTAGTGGTCTTTGTGATTGTAGGGCAACATGAAAAATATCCTAGTTCTGGACAGTGGATGTTCAGGACATATGACTGGAAATAAAGCCCTGTTATCAGACTTTGTGGAGAAAGCTGGCCCAGGAGTTTCTTATGGAGATGGAAATATGGGAAAAACTCCGGGATATGGCAATATCAATCTTGGGAATGTCATCATTGAAAAAGTAGCTCTAGTCTCAGGACTTAAACATAATCTGCTGAGTGTTAGTCAAATCTGTGACAGAGGTTATCATGTGGATTTCTTTGAAGAACACTGTGAAGTTGTAAGCAAATCTACAGGCAAGGTTGTTCTAAAGGGATACAGGCATCGTAACATTTATGAAGCCAAGCTTTCAACAAGTTCTGATGGTTCTGCAATCTGTCTGTTAAGTAGAGCATCAATTGAAGAAAGCTGGGATTGGCACAAGAAACTCTCTCATTTAAATTTCAGCAATATAAATGAACTAGTCAAGAAAGATCTTGTGAGAGGACTGCCAAAATCAGTATTTGCTCCTGATGGCCTTTGCGATTCATGTCAAAAGGCAAAACAAAGAAAATCTTCATTCAAGAGCAAGATTGAATCTTCAATTCTTGAGACTTATCACCTACTACATGTTGATCTATTTGGTCTAGTGAATGTCATGTCTATTACAAAGAAGAAATATGATATGGTCATAGTAGATGAGTTTACCAGATACACATGGGTGTATTTCTTGCACACAAAAAGTGAAACTGCATCTATCTTGATTGATCATGTCAAACAACTGGATAAATTGGTCAAAGACTCTGTGAAAATTTTAAGAAGTGATAATGACACCGAGTTCAAGAATTTGATCATGGAAGTGTTCTACAAAGACCATGGAATAAAGCAGGAATTTTCTGCTCCTGGAACTCCACAGCAAAATGGAGTTGTTGAAAGAAAGAATAGAACTCTTATTGAAACTGCACGAACTATGCTTGATGAACCAAAGTTACCAACCTACTTTTGGGCTGAAGCTGTGCAGACTGATTGTTTTACTTAGAATGCATCACTTATCAACAAGCATGTAAAGATACCATATGAGATGGTGAAGAAAAAGAAGCCAAATCTGAAGTACTTTCATGTATTTGGATGCAAGTGTTTTGTTCTTAAGACTCATCCTGAACAGCTATCTAAATTTGATCTAAAAGTTGATGAAGGAATTTTTGTTGGATATCCACTTTCCACAAAAGCCTTCAGAGTATACAATTTAAGAAAACGGGTTGTCATGGAATCTATCAATGTCTCTTTTGATGATAAGAAGATTACTGGACTCAAAGATTTCAATGATCATGATCAGCTGAGATTTGAGATGAAGTTTTAACTTCTGATTCTGTAAATTCTGATAGTCTAAATCCTGATACTGCAAATTCTGATGGGTTAAACTCTGATGTTATTGAAACTGTGGTGACTACGCCAAAGGAAAATACACCTGTGCAGGGGGAGCATATTGAAGATCCAACCACATCTCAAGAAGCATCAGAACCTAGAACATGCTCTTCAAGTTCTGATTCATCAAGTTCTGATGGGCCAAGTTCTGATAATTCTGGAAACTCAAATTCTGAAGAATCCAACTCAGAGAGCATAATTTCAGGGGGAGCATCAGAAAATATTGATGGAGACAGCTTGGATCATGGGGGAGCATCCAGTTCTAGAGATAACCTTCCATCTGCAAGGAAGTGGACTAAAGCACATACACCTGACTTGATTATTGGAGATCCTGAAGCAGGTATTAGAACTAGAACATCAACATCAAATGAATGTCTCTATCATTCTTTTCTTTCTCAGGCTGAACCAAAGAAAGTGGAAGAAGCTCTTCAAGATGCTGATTGGGTGCAAGCAATGCAGGAAGAGTTAAATGAATTTGAAAGAAATAAAGTCTGGACCTTAATGCCAAGACCAAAGAACAGATCTGTTGTTGATATAAAGTGGGTGTTCAGAAACAAAACTGATAGTGATTGCATAATTATAAGGAATAAAGCAAGGCTAGTTGCAAAAGGATATTCTCAACAGGAGGGAATTGATTATGATGAAACATTTGCACCAGTTGCTAGATTGGAAGCCATAAGGATATTTTTGGCTTATGCTGCTCATAAAAAGTTTACAGTCTTTCAAATGGATGTAAAAAGTACTTTTTTTAATGGAGAATTGGAAGAAGAAGTATATGTGGAACAACCTCCAGGTTTTGTAGATTCAAAATTTCCTCATCATGTCTACAGACTTGATACAGCACTTTATGGCCTTAAGCAAGCTCCAAGAGCATGGTATGAGACATTAGCTCAGTTTCTTCTGGAAAGTGGATTTAACAGAGGGACAATTGACAAAACTTTATTCTATCTCAACCATGGAAAGGACTTACTTTTGGTGCAAATATATGTTGATGATATCATTTTTGGTTCTACAAATGACAGACTTTGTAAAAGGTTTGCTAAGCTAATGCAGTCAAGATATCAAATGAGTATGATGGAAGAACTTAGTTATTTTATGGGCCTTCAAGTCAAGCAGAATGAAGAAGGAACTTTTATTTGTCAATCTAAGTACACCAGAAATTTGTTGAAGAAATTTAAAATGCAAGACTGTTCAAGTGCATCCACTCATATGGCTACTGCAACAAAATTAAATAAGGATACTGGTACATCAGTAGATATTACTGATTACAGAGGTATGATTGGCTCATTACTCTATCTAACTGCAAGTAGACCTGGTATCATGTATGCTACCTATCTTTGTGCAAGATTTCAAGTATATCCAAGAGAACTTCACTTAACAGCTGTGAAAAGAATTTTCAAGTACCTTAAGGGTACATCTGATCTAGGATTGTGGTATCCTAGGGAATCAGACTTTAAGCTAATAGGTTACTCAGATGCAGATTTTACAGGGTGCAAAATTGACAGGAAAAACATAAGTGGAAGCTGCCAATTTCTTGGAGGCAGATTAGTTTCTTAGTTTATCAAGAAACAAAAGTCAATTTCCACATCAACTGCAGAGGCAGAGTATATTGCTGCAGGAAGCTGTTGTGCACAGATTCTTTGGATAAAGAATTAGTTACTGGATTATGGGTTAGAATTTTCTAAAATTCCTATTTACTGTGATAATCAAAGTGCTATTGCTATGAAAGGTAATCCAGTTCAACACTCAATGACAAAGCACATCAGCATTAGTACCATTTCATAAGGGAGCATGTGATGGAAGGTACAGTGGAATTGCATTTTGTTCCAATAGATCAACAACTAGCAGATATCTTCACAAAACCACTATGTGAAGCTACTTTTACAAGATTGGTAAATGAACTTGGAATGGTTTCAGGTCTTTCTCTAAATCTATTTAGTTTATGTTCTGATACATCAAACTTTATGATCAGTATTTACAGATATTACTCTCTTTATGTAATTGTGCTTAAATTGAAATTAACCTAAGTGCTGATTGTTGTCTGATGTGAATTTCTAAACTCTGATAGTGATATGAATGTTTCTGTGATGTGACTATTCACTCCAATGAGGATGACTGTGCTAGATGCTGACCTAGTAGTCTTTAATATAATAAAGATCCCATGTTTGAAGTAATTGTTTATGTGGAAATCTTTTAACACAAGCAAATTCTGATATTCAGCTCAGTTAGGTTTACTTCGTGTATCATATTACTAAGTCAAAAACTAGAATAGTGCTTCTTATCTGTTAAGTTCTGATGTTGGTAAATCTTATGGGTGTACTAAGTGCTGATAAGCCTCACTTCTCAAAAGAAAAAAAAATAAATAAATATAAGGTACTCCTTTGAGATCTAGAGAAAAATGTATGTGGAAGGGAAGACTTAAGTGCATTGCTGGTATTAAGTAATATGCGTTAGAAAAGCAAAATAAAATTTTCTTGGTGACTTTTCACATTCTCTGATTACTGGAGAAATACTCTGATAATAGCATAAATTCTGATAAGCAGTCGTGACTCACTTACACTGAGAAGCCACTGTAAAAAGGAATTTCAAAAGATGCATAAAATAAGCACAAAACAGTTGAGGTGGACTCACGCATGAACTCATTCTATAGTAGACTTCAGACTAATGACAGATTTTAAGCAAAGTTCTTAGTTATGCCTTATTTCTAAGATGTACTGAAGTGAATCAGACTTTACTCTTTGTCTGATATTTAGCTTAATGCACACACTTACACTCCATATGAATGATGAAGATTATTGTGGTGATTAATGTTGTTTTAAATGAACAGTTCAAGTGTCAGTTGCATAAATTCTGAGGACAAGTTCTGATGGAAGTTCTGATGATTAAGTTCTGTTGAAACCATATCAGTATTTGTGTGAAGAATTACAGAAATAAACATTCACTTTTTGAGTTAAGAAGACATATTCTGATGACTTTTAAATTCTGATAAAAATCAAGTTCTGATGCTGACGTGGCAGTATTTATTTTCTTGATTTATTTTTAGGTTAATACTTGAACGGTTATATTTTATCAGAATATTGGTTTATGTGAGATAAAGACAGTAATAATCATTTGTTTAGTGTGAACAATTTTTTTTAAAAACTGCATGTGCATAGTAATCATTACTTATTTCCCGTGCCCATTAACTACTGTCTTAACTACTGCATGGCTGACAGGTGTATAGTCTGTTCCACTTTTCAATAACTGTTGTCACGTGGGGTGTCTAAGTAAAAGAAATAAAAGATTTTCAAATCTTTTATTTACATTTCTATTCTATTCACTCTCTCTCTTTTTCTTATACTTTCATATTTTCTGACGGTTTACTATTACAGACATTTTATCAAACACCTTTCAGGGATTCTAAATTCTCACTCGTTTTCAATGGCACCCAATGATATAATCTTTAATGGAGCAAAGTTCGTCCCCAACAACTATGCTGCCATTCTCACTAAGTGTGAAGCTCCTTCAGAACTTCATTTTGTACAAGATTTCTTAACTCATAGTGAGATTGGGTATGCTCTGACTGAACCTCAATCTATTTTTGGCAAACAAGTGCTGATGTTCTGGCGAACTGGGTTATATGATGATGGTGGTGCTGCTGGTTCCCCAAGCATAATTTTCATTTACCTGAAAACTGTTGAATAATACTACCTCTGATCCAACTTCTTTGAGTGAACCAGGAGTAGGAACAACTCCTGAAAGATTGAATCAACTAGAGTCTGTACAAATGGTCTACCACTCTATATTGAAAGAAGATATCATGCTATATTTCATGACAGATGGGAGGGTATTCCATATATGAAAGGATGCTATTCATTTGAAGTACTTTGAAGAATTGCAACATGTGTTATTTCTACTTCAAGTGAAGAACAAATCAACAGATGGTGCTGCCAGATACATAAGGTCTAATATTGAAAGAAAGAAGAAATTATACTCTGTAAAATCTGACATGCCATACTATCCTAAGTACAGAGCTCACAATGGTGATATAGTTGAGATGAAGCCTAATACCGCCAAAATCACTACATTTCTTGGTATTAAGGGTCTTGAATTCAATCTAGAGTCTGATTAAGCCTATGTCATCAGACTGGATCATGAAATAAGGAAAGCAAAAATAAATTATCTCAGGGCTGCTATCTTTCAGACAGGTGAAGATACATTTGAACTTAAAGATGTAAAAAGGAGGATGCAGAATGAACTTGAATATGCTGAGATAACTCTTTTGAAGAACTATCTCAGAACAACTCCTGACATTAAAGAGATCACACACTGAAGCCAAGTCAAGAACTACAGCTGTTAAATTCTGAAGGATATACAGGCTAAAGCTGATATCAGACTTTAAGGATGGTAAAAGCTACAAGGACTGTGAGTTGTAGTTATCTAGTCAAATTCTTATATGCATTTGTACTTAATATTTTTGACATCATCAAATATCCACTGAACTTGTATATTATGCTAATTTACAAGTTGGGGGAGATTGTTAGATATATTTGTGATGTCATGTCTAATAGTGATTTGTGTTTAGTTTTCAGATCTTAACTAACAGGATAAATCAGGACTTAATTGGAAATCAGTACTTATACTGAAGTCAGAGCTTAAGATATCACAACTTAACTTATCAGAACTTAAGATATCAGAAGATATTTATCCGGAGATAATATCAGGACTTAAGAAGACATTCAGATAAAGAAGGCGGCTGATTGAAGAAAAGAAGATTAAGACACACACAAGAAGATATATGCATGAAGAAGAATTCTATGAAGAATAGTAACTTGGAGGAAAAGATAACTAATTGATATATTTTAGGATGCAGATTTATATTCGATATCAATTAGAAGATTATCTTGTAACTGTGTGTCTATATAAACACAACATAGGGTTTACACTATAGGTGTTATCTTAATCGAAAATATTATTCATTGTAACCCTAGCAGCTCTCGTGATATTTATTCATCACTGAGAGAGAATGGTTCCATTGTAATACTATTTTATTAATAATATTATTCTATGTTTCATACTTGTGTTCTTAATTCGATTTGATTGTAGTATACACTGTATTCAACCCTCTTCTACAGTGTGTGTGTGACCTAACAAGCTTCATTATCATCAAGGCATTCCAATCCTGGCCACTTGTCATCATCAAAAATCACATATGCGTTCTCCATAATTTTTTTTTGATCAATTACATAGACCTTGTAGGCAGTTCTCTCCAATGAATATCCTAGAAAAATTGCTTCAAAAATCTTTGTGTCAAATTTTCCCACATATTCAGAGTTGTCTTTTAATTTGTAAAACTTGCTTCCAAACACATAAAGATACTTTACAGTAGGCTTTCTCGTAGACATAATTGAGTAAGGTGATTTGCCATGAATCTTGTTAATGAGATATCTATTTTGAGTGTAGCATGCACTGTTAATAGCTTCTTCCCAAAAACTAGTTGGCAACTTGGCATCTTGTAGCATTGTCCTAACAGCCTCTACTAATGTTCTGTTCTTTCTCTCAACTACCCCATTTTGTTGAAGTGTTCTAGCAGCTGAGAATTCTTGAACAATGCCTTTATTTTTTCAAAATTCACTCAATGTTGCATTTCTAAGTTTTGTCCAATTATCACTTCTCAATCTCTTCACACAGTTTTGATCTTCAGCCTATTTTTATATCTTCTTTATGTGCTCAATTATGATGTGTGGAGTCTCATCCTTGGAGTGCGTAAATTCTACCCAAGTGTACCTTGAGAAATCATCCACCATCACAAGTGCGTATTTTTTTCTTGAAATTGATGAGACATTTACTGGCCCAAATAAGTCCATGTGAATAAGTTGCAAATGTGCACTTATAGAATTCACAGTTTTTGACTTGTGACTTGATCTTTTCATTTTTCCTTTCTAACAAGCTTCATAGACTTTAATTTGAGCAAATTCTAATTTGACATGTCTCTCACTAACTCTTTCTTGACCAGAGTGTTGATTGCCTTAAAGTTCAGATGTGAGAGTTTCTTATGCCATAACTTGATTTTCTCTATAGGTGCCTTGGTGTAGAAGCAACAAATTCCATCCTCATTTGTCTAGTCCAAATCTGCAATAAACAAGCTTCCTTTCCTTGCTCCTTTCAGAGCAACTTCATTGGTTTTCTTGTTGATGAAGGTACATTCTTCTTTATCAAAAAGAACTTTAAAACCTTTGTCTGCAAACTGGCTGACACTGAGAAGATTTACTTCAAGACCAGCTACCAATGCTACATCATCAATGACAACATTTTCAGAAACAATCTTGCCATATCCCATTGTGAATCCTTTGTTGTTGTTTCCAAAGGTCACCAAAGGGCCAACCTGTTAGGTAATGAATTACACACAGAGGGGGGGGGGTGAATGTGTTTTTGTATTTTAATGCTTTTCTTGTACTATTTTGGTTGTGAACAAAGTAAATCAAATCTTGTAGTGAAATGTGTTCATACAGAAATTATACATGCAATAATAAAGAACACAGATCTTTCAAAACACACTTAATTTTATATTAGAATTGAGAATGTTTTGCTATAAAATTTCTAGGCTCTTTGTTGATAAAAATCTTAGCTTCTTTCTTGAGAGAATATAAGAGTTCCTTATCTAAATTGTTAATGCTAACAAAGGACCAGTGTTAACTTTATAATTTAGTTAACTGTTGGTTTACACAATGTATAATAATACATGCTATTAACTTTAGTATACCGTCACTTGTCATTTCCATTTTAGGAAAAGCATATCTTCCATTTTTGGCTTAGCATATCTTTGCATACTGTATTAACTTTGATCTTTTGTCAGTTAATCTTTACCCTTGATCTTGCACACTCTTCAAACTACTTTTTGTAGACTTGTCAATCCAACTGGTTGGATTGTTTGTTGATTGTTAATCTTGGATATTGAACTGGTCTGTAAATTTTACTTTGAGATTTTACCTCGAGATCTCCACTTAGGCATATAGAGATCTTGACATCTTGATAAGTATATTGGCTTATCGAGATCTCCAATACTCCATAGTTGATTTGACTTATTAGGGTCTCTGAGTTCTCTATAAGAGAATTTGGCTTATCGAGATCTCTAATCTTCATATCTTCACTTTGACATATCGATATCTCTGAGTTCTCTAGTAATATATTGACTTGTCGATAACTCAGAGTTCTCTAATCAAATTTGACTTGTCGATAACTCATAGTTCTCTAGTGAACTTTGGCTTGTCAATATCTCTGAGTTCTCTAGTGAAATTTGACTTATCGATAACTCAGAGTTCTCTAATGAATGTTGACTTGTCGATAACTCTGAGTTCTCTAGTGAAGGTCGATATCTCCAATCTCGATGTCTTCAATTTGACTTGTCGATATCTCTGAGTTCTCTAGTAGCTTTTCTGAGTTCTCTATAAGTCATTTGGAGTTCTCGAGTGACTTCTCTATAACACTAAATCTGTGACTTGTAGAGATCTAGACTTAGAATATTTTTCTCAAAACAGAATTATTCAACTCCAAACTTATTCATAATTCTTCTGAGGCATGATCTTCTTGATCTTCTTCTAGATATAATTCTTAGGCTTGACACTATTTACAGAAAAAGACTCCAGTCTGCTCTTTTGACATTTTTACAGACTTTAAATGTTACAAGTACAAAATACAACTTAAGATTATAATACAACTTACTTAGGGTTGTCAATTTGACTTAGTCTTATTGAAGCACGGACATGTCTTGCACAACAATATCCCCCAATTTGTGAGAAGATTGTTCAACATAAATTCATGCATGTTAACAAGACTAAACCTAAGTTAAAATGAAAAATAAGACTAATATAAAACTTGACACAATTATAACAATTGTTCATTAGATGATTTTGAGTTGCGTAATTACAAGCATTAAACAAAGACTGGAAGTTTTGATTCTTCTCTAATGAGGTCCTTTAGGTATACAAGAATTTCAAGTTCCTCTATGATTGGAGTCCCTGTTAGAGCTTCTATTAGTTTGAGTCTGTCTTGCTTAGGATAACCATCTAACATTTCAATTCTGAATTTTGGAAATGAGCCAGCCTTTACATTTAGAAATCTTCCATCTTTAGAAATTCTTCTCATCCCTTTAGCTTTAAGTTCTTCTGATCTTTTGATATACATTTCAATCTCTTCATCATACTTTCTCCTTTTCTCCTCATACTCTGCTATACCCCTTGCTTTTCTCTCCTCTCTTGCAATCAACCATTCAGCTAGAACTGATCTCCATGCTCTTGTAGCAGTATCCTTATCTTTCAACAAACTAATCACTCTCTTGATTTCTGTTGGAGAGAGAGTGTCCATCAAATTGCTGCCCAGAATAATGAAGGACCCATCTTGAAAGTAGATTCTTACTTCCTTTAGAGTAACAACCCAGACTCTAACTATTTCCTCATCCAATTGTTGAAAATAATCTTCATCTGAACTGCACCAGTTTAAGGGTAGAAAATCATTCTGCTTAAAACAATTCTAGATGGCCTTTTCGGTAACTTCAACTTTTTTGTAGGCTTAGCTTTCTTAGGTTTTCTCCCAACTGTCTTAAAATGAATTTTGTGTGATGGTTTGACAAAAGGTAAGGTTGATATTTTCTTAAGAGATGTTTGGCTTGTGGTGATTGGAATTTTTAGAAAAGAGTTAGCAGTTTATCTGTATAGAAATTTGGGCTTAGAGGCTTGAGGTGGTTTGATGTTTGAGATAGTTCATTTTGAGGGTTGAGCTAGAAGTTGAGCTAGTTGTGTTTGAATTTTAGGTTTTGGTGTGGTTCTGAGCCATCATGCCTTTTTTTGCTTCTTTTCTCACCTCTCCTCTTACTTTCAGCATCCTTCTTTTCATCCTCCTTCCCCTCTCTACCTTTGCTTCCAGCTGCCTTAGTGGATTGACTTGAATTTGAGCCAGAAGGTTTTTGATCATCTTTCTTCTGCTCATCATCATCCAAATTATCCTTGTTGATTTGAGTTTTGGGCAAGGTGGCTTCAACATTTCTAAGATATCTCCCCAACAGCTTAATCATCTCTTCATCTTCAAAAGTCTTGTTCATTTTGTTTTCGACTCAGTCTCCAAAGTCATGATAAGCTTCTTGTTGGCCATGACACACTGCTTAGGAATTTGGAAGTGTTTGGTGGTAGGAGAGATGTATGACACTCCCTTGCTAGGCTGTAAATAAGCTTCTGAAAAAGCAGCCACTTGTGCATTCTTCAATTCTGTTAGTAAGAGAGTGTCTTCATGAATTACCATTCTGACTTTGTTTATTAGAATGTCTAACTCAGATGCCCTCCTAGAGATAAGATAGTTGAGGGACACCTGCATACACCTGTCTACCCCTGAATCATTTATGTTGACCACTATCCGTCTTTCCTGAAAGTTGTCTTTTATTACCAAGATCACCATTAGTGAGATTATTGTTCTGTCCAAGGCTTTCTTGTAGGTGAAGAAATTGTCATTGAGAGAAGCCCTGAGTGCCTTAAGAAATTCATCAAATTCCCTGCTTAGACTGGGTCCCTCGGCTACTTTAATAATCCTCTCCATTCCAATATCAACTTCTTAATTTAAGCTCTTTTCAACACCTTGGGCATGTTGAGTAGATGATCTTGATTGTGCTAGCCTAGCCTCTATCTCCCCCTTAGTCTTGTTGGCAGGCATGAGAAGGGGAGTAGGTATTTCAGGCCTCACAGCTTCAGGTAGTGCAGGCAATGGAATCTTGAGCTTACCCATGATGGCCCCCAAAGTAACTGAATTTTATATTTGTAGGTGTTTGTGAGAGTCCACCAGTGTGGATGTCTTCCTGTTGATTCTGCACCAGTGTGGTGAGAGCATGCACTTGAGTTGTGAGCTGATCATTTGATGTTTGCAGTATGGAGACTTGTTGTTGAAGTGCTTGAATTTGAAGATTTGTTGAAGTAGATGCTGGTGGATGAGAGCTTGATGTAGAGATAGCAGTAGATGGTCCAAATGTAGCTTGCACAAATTTCTGGATTTCATCCATGACCAAAGGTGAAGGAGTGTATCTTGCAGTGTGCATATGATCCAACTTCAACCTTGTGTCATTGAATTTAATGATGTGATCTTGAACTACTTTGTGCAAGGCTACAAATGATTCTTTGAGCTGATTTACACTTTTATCAATCCCACTGAGATCATACCTTGACATTTGTTCAGAAAAGGATTTGAATTGGTTTTTTATCTCAGTTTGAGAGGGGATGATTTGGTCCATCTTTTCCCTGACCATCTTCATGACTTTGTCTTAATGTCCATTCAATATGATTTTTAGAGCTTTTCCAAAGTTGTGGAAAGACTTTATTTGAGCTTTGTAGACCTCATTGATGGCATCATATACCTCTTGTGGAGTCAGGAATCTGGCATTGCTTCCCATAATTATAATGTACACTTCCCTAAACTTGGCCAACACAGCATCCATTTCAATGGTGAAGTCCTTATCCAGCCAAGCATCACAATTGGCATATTGACCAGCTTCATCAACAATCTTTGCTTGATTTTCTTAACATCAGCCTGGTAGGTGAGCATGATAGCTTGGTAGTCCTGGTTGGACATGTTTGATGTGAGTAGTTGTTGGGATATCTGTGCAAGGCTTCCAAGTTGATCAAATCTAAGATCTTCAATAGTGGAAGGTTATTTTGTGGTTTCCTAAAGCTACTAGGAGATTAAGTATTGTTGTTAAGGTTGTGAGGTGGATGGTTGAGAGTCAGAACCACCTGTCACTGAAGTCACAGTTTTACTCACAGATTGCTATGTGGTTATGGCCAGTTGTTTTTCCTCACATGAAGTGGGAACCTCAAATTGAATTGGAGGGGATTTGACTGGGTTACTGTCATTTTCACCAGTCTCAAACCCTTGTGCTTCTTGCAAAGCACTGCCACTTGAATGTGATAAGCTTGCCTCCCCCATAGCAAAATCATTGGCAATTGTACTCCTAGCATCAACTGCTAATGCAATTTCTGCTAGGGTTTTGAGGGGAGTTGTTCCAACACGAGGAACCTCCAATTGAATTGGAGAGGATTTAGATAGCTCCCCCTCAGGAGTACTACCCTCAAACCTAACAGCCTACGAAAGCTGATTTGCACATGAAGGTGCATTTGAGACATCCATAGGGTCTTCAGTAAAAACTGATAAATCCCCCATATTTTTGATGGTATCATCAAGTTCTATCCCAGCTAATAGCCTCTCACCATCAGAATGTAGTGTCTGGGTGGTGAACAAGGTTTCTTGAACCAAGTCACTTGATTTAGCTTGCACTTTAGAATTGGATTCAAGTGCTGTAGGTAGAGAAGAAATTTGAGATATTAGAGATTGTTGCTCAGATGTGAGTGTTGGCAGCTCCCCCTGAATGGATGAGGAGCTTTCACTGTATATGTCATCCTTATTTCTCCTACCATAGGTGCATGCCGTGCAGACTCTATACAAGGTGCATTGGGATGAATGCTCTTTTCAATAGACACACCCTGTTGAGAGGATGTATCTCGAGTCTGTTTAGTCCCCATTATTACAACTGTATCCTTTTGGGAGGATACAGAGGTGGTTTGAGTGATTAGCTCATATTTCTTACTCTTCTTTGATCTCTTGACCAAGGGTGACTCAGTTTCTGTTTGATCCTCACCACTCTCAGTTAAAACATTTAAGGTTACCTCATTTCTCTTCCTTTTACTCACCTCATCCTTTTGAGAAGATAAAGTGGTTGGTTTCCTAGCTACTAAGGGTTTTGAAGAAATGGTTTCAGCTTGGAAAGATCCCTGTGGGTGTTCCTGTGTTTGTACTTCCACAGGTTCAGGGACCATAGTTGTGCTAGATTGTAAATCAGATCTCATGTCAGGCATTAGGTAAGGGTAAGTCCTAAACCTCTCTAACGTGAATGGAGTGAGTTTCAGACTTACATTTACCTTGTTCTTTGTAGTAAGTGAACCAAATATTATTTTGGACACTTGCTTATAATTGTCTATTCTGGTGCTATCTATACCAATTAACAAATGTATTTCTGCTACTTTATGATTTAAAGTGGACATAATAAATCTAGGAAAGAAAATTTCTTTACCTCTGTTGTGTATATGTTGTGTACTTGATAATTAGATGAACAAAACACCTTGGTAGATTTTACTTAGTGAAATTATGTAGCACTCGACGGATAAGGTTTATAGTCCCGACGGATGACTCAATATAGTCCTGACGGATGATGACTTATTATCCATCGAGTGAGTAGCTTATGTAACAATAAGTCTGTAGCATATTTCTGTATACACATTGTTTAGAATCTGTAGTAGTATTTGAGTCATGTTGACCTTAGTTAGATATGCAGAATAGGTTGATTAATTATACATAGTTGATGTCTTATAATTCTGTATAAGTGAAATGAAGTCAAGTGCCTGATTGCTACCCGACGGATGAACAAACAATGAATTCGACGGATGATCAACAACCCGACAGATGATCAATATCTCGACGGATGATCATGAACCCGACGGATAAAGAATTCAAATATCTGTTGACAGTGACAACACAGTCACATGCGTCGAGTGGATGCAAATGGAATGTGGTAGCTAGGGGTGTGCACGGTTCAGTTCGGTTCGGTTTTTACCGAAAATCATTATCAAACCGTACATGTCGGTTCGGTTCGGTTTCTATCTATTAACCGTAATCGAACCGTGCGGAACGATTTTTTTCGGTTCGGTTAACCGTATTTTGGTTTCGGTTTTTTTCAGTTTTTAATTTTTATAATTTTAAATTTAATTTTTTAATACTATAATAAGAAATATTTAAAACCTACCGTATGTAGCCTATTAACTTTATTATCTACAAAATAAAGAAAATTAAATGTATGAGGCAAAAAACAACATGAAAGACGCGAGGTAGCAGGAAATGAAAATTACAAGAAGTTATATAAATGAAAATGAACAAAGTACTAATCAGGAGATACCAAGTTAAGAAGTAACATACTAACAATAGCCTTATTTTGACTACAAGTATGGTAAAAAATTTATTTATTATATATATATATATTTAATAATGTATTATTTATAAATTATATAAGCATAAAATTAAATATGTATTTATATGTATTATAAATGGTTCAGCTTTTCGGTTCGGTTTTTAGAGTAAAACCGTAACCGTTACCAAACCGTTCCGTCGGTTCGGTTAGGTTACGGTTTTTTACGGTTTCTGTCGGTTTCGGTTTTTCTCGGTCCGGTTTTTCGGTTTTTCGGTCCGGTTTCGGTTTTTCGGTTTTTGTTTGCTCACCCCTAGTGGTAGCCTATTTAACTGGGTTTTCGAGAACAAAGAAGCATTGCCATTTCCATGCTATTATGAAGATATTCAAAGATGCTGGAATAGAGTAATGAAGTAGCATTGTAATAGACTAGATAGTTTTTGTTTTATTATCCTGTCTCATTACTTTGTAATCTTGGTGATATATAAACCAAAAAGCAGCAACTAAAGAACAATCTGAGATACAAGCAGAGAAATATTTGTAAGCAGAATTCTTAGCATTTCTCTGTACTCTAAGTTGTTCAATATTTGTAAGCAGTTGTGAGCATGTTGCATATAGGGTTCTCTCGATATATAATATATATCTCTGATGGAATCATTCAAATCCACCAGAAAGTTTTTAAAGACTCTTGTTTTTAATTACTTGTGTTTTGAATCATTTATGTAACTATTCCGCATTGTGCTAATCAATTCACACTTATATATATATTCGAGTTAGAACATTATTATTTCGAGAAAAAGTTTCAAGAATTTCATTCAACCCCCTTCTGTAATTCTTGTCATATTGATAAGGGACTAACAATTGGTATCAGAACAAAGAGTTACAATACAGCAAAAGACTCTTGGTATCTTAACTTACAAAGAGTTTAAAGATCAAAACAATACAGCAAGATGAACAAGAAGGATGTTGAAGTCAAGATCCCTTTTCTGGATAAAGATAATTACCATCATTGGAAGGTAAATATGCATCTTCATTTGCTTTCTCAAGATGAGGCCTATGTTGACTGCATAGAAAGAGGCTCTCATGTTCCAATGAGAGCTGCAACAGGAAACGAGCCATAAGTCCCCAAGCCAATGCATAAATGGTCTGATCCTGACATTGAACAAGTCAGGAAGGATAAAAAGGCCATAAATATCCTGTTTAATGGAGTTGATGGAGATATGACTGACAACATTATCAACTGCAAAACTGCCAAGGATGTTTGGGATACAATACAGATCATCTGTGATGGCACTGAGCAAGTTAGAGAAAACAAGATGCAGCTCCTGATTCAGCAATGTGAGCATTTTCATAATGAAGAAAGTGAGTCTCTCACTGACATTTTTAGTAGGTTTCAAAAACTACTAAATGCTCTAAAGTTGCATGGAAGGGTCTATCAGACAAAAGACTCCAATCTGAAATTCCTTAGATCTCTTCCAAAGGAATGGAAACTAATGACAGTCTCATTAAGAAACTCACAAGATTATAAGGAGTTTATTTTGGAGAGACTATATGGCATCCTGAAAACTTATGAGCTTGAAATAGAGCAAGATGAGAGGATGGAGAGAGGAAAGAAGAAAGGAGGATCCATTGCACTAGTTGTTGAGTTGGAAAAAGAGAAGGAAGTGAAGATGGAAGTTGTTGAGTCAACTTCAAGAGTCTGTGAAAGCAAGGGCAAAGGGCTTGCAGTAGAAAGTGAAGATTCTTTGAGTCAAGATGACATGGAAGACATTGATGAAAACTTAGCATTTCTTTCCAGAAGATTTGCCAAGCTCAAGTTCAAAAAGAACTTTGGAGCAGCCAAGCCAAATAGAAACATGGTGGATAAATCAAAATTCAAATGTTTCAAATGTGGCTTGGCGGGGCACTTTGCCAGTGAGTGTAGGAAGTCAGATTCTAGTAAGAAAAAGTTTGAGCCTGTGGATTGTAACGCCCCCAAATCCAGGGTCAGAGGATTTGGTCGTCACTATAAAACTTCAATCCAAATTAACCTGTTAAATCAATAAATAAATGCCAGCGGAAGATAATTATCATAAATGACCCCAAACTAATCCAAGATCTTTTAAGGTTACAGTTCTAGAAACAAGAATTCCAAATTCCACCAATAATTTTTCACTTTCTTTTAAAACTCTTTTTAACAAATTCCAACTCAAAACTAAACCCACTAGTATAACTTCGAAATGAAGTATACTAGGCCCAAATAAAATACACAACTATAATATAATCTAATATAAACAACTTTATACAATAAAACTTACACTAGTTCGCAAACCCTGGACCAACCATCTTCCAAAAGCTTCTTCTTTGCTTCCTCGAATTATGCAGCTAAACAGCGCAGCTAATCCTCACTGAAGGTTAAATTTAAAAACAGGCAACTATGAGCGGAAGAAATGCTCAGCAAGATCATTATAGCATATATATAGGGTCGTTTTGATATAAAACCGGCATCTGCAACAGAGCAGAACCTTTAAAATCATAATTGCTGAATCATAAAATTCTAGTGGAGGAACCTCAGAATTGATTCCTTAATCGTATTCAAAACCATTTTGATATTTTTGAGCGAAATGCTTCAGCAATACTTTAAATCTTGGCGAGAATAAAACTCATAAAACAGTGTTTACGGAAATATCGTAAACAACAACAACAAGAAGCAATGATAATTGAATAAATCATAAACTTTACTCAAAAATGAACTCTTGAATTTAATACTTATTTTGTTGTCATATCAAATTAGATATCAATACGAACTTTGATGTTCACAACACCCATACTGAAGTCAACATCAATCATCTATACTAATACCACATTTGATATTTAACAACAACATAAGTATCAGCATAAATCTGAATCTGAATCAAAACTGCATTTCACCATTATTCCAAAACAGAAACAGTTGATAAATCATTTATTCTATGAATATCAAAAATGATATGATAATTTAGATTGGGATCATCCTCCGATGGACGTATTATCACATGCTGATCAGCCCGTGTGATAGCACAAGGTCATGATTCATAGAAACGTGACCCCAAAAATACGAGTACTCAAACAAAAGGCAATATACCTGCCTGTGGAAAAAGTTGTGTCATAATATTTCATATGGCACTTAGAAATAGCCCTCCGCTGGACCGTCCGTCCCGGTGACTTACGCAATTATGATCCAATCTTAAAACCTTTTAGTAAAATGGGGTCATAATAATCGACACCCGAAATAATTTTATTCCCCCAATTCTTGGGTAGGAATATTCGCAACCAAATTACTTTTCTCAAAATACAAAATATTTATAAATCCGATAATTGGATAAGTAAAATCACTTGACTATTCTGAACATAGAATAACAGATGAGTACTTGCATAAACAGAATTATTTAATTCAGCGATATGTAAAACATTTATCTATCTTGAGCTGAGAATACGGAAATCAATACTTGCATAATAGGATTCAAGGTAAATATCACTTGAACAATAAGTGATGATAGAAATACTTGCCTTTGGGTTTTAGCAGTTAGTCACACTCGCAAAGACGCATCTATTCTGACATTCTGTCTCAAGACATCACTGTCTTTCTTTTCAACACTTCACCGATATGATGCTCTTGCGATTGCTAGAAACCAAATATCCAATACCATTCCATCTCATTCTTTATCCAACGTCTTGTCCGGACCAGCTCGAGAGATCCGTATCTATAATTAAAAGATATAACTTTAATCGTATAATCGATAATCACTCGATAAACTGCGCGTCAAAAGCCTATCATCTACCCATACGATAACCCACACATAAAGAAGACAGTCAAACATAAAACATTTGACTCACATATGCACGGAATTCACATAATACGTAAATACATAACTCACGTATCACGTAATTTATATCACACATAACTTGGTTCGTTAAAAGGTTCGTCCAGGTACGTTTAAAACTGAAATGGGTTTAAAATATGATTTTTTTTCGATCAAAATTAACTCAGAATAATATAAAAATCAAACGGTCCTTCAATACAAAGGAAATTAGGTCTCAAAAGTACTTTTATTAAAAATATTTTTCTGAATCCAAAGGCGTTCGTTTCGTATTAAACGATCAAACGGTTTACTTATAAAAATATCTTGTCTCAACACGTAATTTGGTTTCGTAAAATTTAATTATATATCCTCGTTCGACGTCTCCGATAATTGTAGGTTACGTTCCCGTATTTTTGGAATTAATTTCCCGAAAATCGGGCAGCGTCTCTTTTGTTTATCGGCCTACCCGTCGAACATCCCGACGTCAAAACACAACAACACAATCATTCGCAATCCAAGAATCCAATTACTAACTTCAGTCAACAACTTCACTTCGCAATTTCACCAATACTAATTAAATACAATCATTAATCGCTATCATCTGTATTTTTATGTTTTAAACCGTATTTTACAATTTTTATTCGTATTTTATGTTTTAAATCGTATTTTATAATTTAAATCATATTTTATATTTTTAAATCGTAGGACTCAGAACAACATCATCACCGTCCACCGTCGGCTCGCCGAAGCTCATCGCCAGCGGCGATAAAATTTACGGGTTCCCGTAATATCGGGCGTCCTACATAAATTTCACCGATTAAATAATAATTATTCCCGCACGAAATCTATTTTTATTTCACAAAGTCAGTCAAATCATTCTGCAGAAACATAAAAAGAATTCGATCAAAAATTCGAACAACCACAAGGAACACACAGTTGAACCACCACAGTCACAAGCCACGCGCCACACGCGCCTTTACCCTCACACACACACTCGTCAAACGTACACACACAGGTAATCACACACACACGACACACGCATACACAAGTAAACACACACACACGACACATATATATACACAGATATGTATGTATCACTGTAAACCGGAGCCGCCAGCAACAGGGCAACTTACCGGAAAAAGGAAAACCGGCGGGACGAAAAGAACAGAGAGGCAGCAGCCGGAGATAAGGATGGAAGGGAAAGAGGCGGGGGAAATAGGAGAGATTGAGGGAGAGGGATGAGAAACAGAGATAGAGAGAGCAGACATGAGAGATCGAGAGAGGTGAGAGCAAGATAATTGAGGGGGACTGCAAAATGGGGAGAAAGAAACGGGTTAAAACCCGATTACAAACCCCTGCCCCCTTATTATTATTTATTTATTTATCGAATAACCCCGCATCAAATTTTTTTTTTATCTGACCCGCACTGTAACTATTTAACGAACAATTCACGAGTAACTAAAACTCGAACATTAATAAAATATTTTATAACATATCACAAATAATTAAAAGTTAATAAAATAGAATTTTCAAAACTTTAAAATAATTTTTAAAACACATTTTATACCCGTTTTTAACGAATGAACGAAATAATGCACAGATGAAATTTATCCCAAAAATTACCAAAATAATTTTAAAATTCTCGGAATATTCCAAACTTAAATAAATACGAGTTTCATAATTTTTGAAAATTTTTGGAATTAAATACGGATTTTACAAATAAATGAAATCAAAAAATCATACAGGGCTAAATAATTGATGAAATATTGATTTCTAAATTTTATAAAATCCCAAAAATAATTATTGTAATTATAAAGTCAGAAAAAATAATTTTCAAGATAATTTAAATATTTATGAAATTAAATTTTCAATAAAATCATTTTTAAGGACAAAAACAAAACGATACGACTCAGTAATTAATAATACAAATAACCCTCAATCACAAATGAGTCCCACACAATTAATATTACATACAACACATAGCAGACCGAATATACATCCAATCCCTAATATTACTAAACGAACTCAATTTACCGATATCAATAAAATGATCGGTTTTCAAATAAACTTTTGAAAATAATACATTTAAGTAAATATTTTCAGAAATTAATAAAGATCGATATAACACTTAACAATTATCACATTACCATTTAATAATACCAACTCGTCAAACATGAATAAAATATCCAAAATTTTATTCCTTATAAATCATAAGAGCACATATATAAATATTCAAATAATATTTATAATAATTCTAAAAATACTGGATATTACAATCTACCCCACTTATAAGGATTCCGTCCTCAGAATCAGCAAAAGAAAGCACTAAGGGATCTTCTAGCCAACTTTCCATTTCCAAATAAACTCAATTTTCCATAATTTCAAATAAATCCTGTACTCCTTGTATAATAAAACTTTTACAGGAGCTTCACTGTGCACCTTGTTCCATCCCACCTCATTTGACCAACTCTTCAATAGAATTACTTTTAACGATTGCGAGAAAGACGAATAGAAAGAAAGATGGAGAGAAAGAGAAAGAAAAAGAAAGAGAGATAGAGAGAGAAATAAAGAAACAGATTGATTTCGCTATACGCCACTAATATTATAACCGCATCGCAGTCCATTGCTGCTCTTGGTAATCCCATCACATCGCCTTACTTTGACTTGACCCAGATAACTCAGTTTAACTTGATTGGCATACCTTCGAATATTTGGAATAATAAAAAAACATGGAAGTTCAAAAAGAAAAGAATTTGATGTCATAACGGGACCAAAATCTGAACTTGAGAAAAAGTATTGTTGGAATAAAAGAATAACGGAGAGATCAATATGATCAAACGAACTTGGTATTGCGTGTCCAAATTAAGACACTACTAAAGGTTGTTAAACTTCATGTATTCACAATACACACAAGTGATGGCGTCCCATCCAACTCCTGTCACACAGACAGGTATACCTTGTGTCCCTTATATTTAAGGTTGTTCATCTCAGTCAGAATAAAAGAATATCAAAGGAATTCAAAATCAAATGAATAAAACTGAAAAGATTTCAAAGCTGATATTTCTAAAGGAAATGAAGTCCAGAGAATAAAAATTCTGGCACAAAATGAATAAACTGGTCTTAGGGATTATGTCTTCTAACTGATATTTCTTTTTGAGAGTAATCAAAAGAATTTATAGAAAAGAAGGTATTTCCAAAGTCTTCATATTTATCTTCTATTTGAACTCTCTAGTTGACTCGCCATCTGATTCTAGACACTTCTTCATGTTCCAAGGATATCGATAATCTTCATCGTCGTCAAATCATAGTAGCCTCGAAAGATTCCACCATAGAAGTTTACAACTTCCCGGAGTTCTATCCAGCTCATCACAACCATCTCGAACGAAAGCGCCTATCTTAACTTACTCGTTGGCACTATATCCGATAGTCCAACAGGAACTCAATATGAGCTCAAACGCCCTCACATAGCTATACACACTCCTACACACTTTCGTTTCTAGTTTACTATAACCTCGGCTCTGATACCAACCTGTAACGCCCCCAAATCCGGGGTCAGAGGATTTGGTCGTCACTATAAAACTTCAATCCAAATTAACCTGTTAAATCAATAAATAAATGCCAGCGGAAGATAATTATCATAAATGACCCCAAACTAATCCAAGATCTTTTAAGGTTACAGTTCTAGAAACAAGAATTCCAAATTCCACCAATAATTTTTTACTTTCTTTTAAAACTCTTTTTAACAAATTCCAACTCAAAACTAAACCCATTAGTATAACTTCGAAATGAAGTATACTAGGCCCAAATAAAATACACAACTATAATATAATCTAATATAAACAACTTTATACAATAAAACTTACACTAGTTCGCAAACCCTGGACCAACCATCTTCCAAAAGCTTCTTCTTTGCTTCCTCGAATTATACAGCTAAACAGCGCTGCTAATCCTCACTGGAGGTTAAATTTAAAAGCAGGCAAGTATGAGCGGAAGAAATGCTCAGCAAGATCATTATAGCATATATATAGGGTCGTTTTGATATAAAACCGACATCTGCAACAGAGCAGAACCTTTAAAATCATAATTGCTGAATCATAAAATTCTAGTGGAGGAACCTCAGAATTGATTCCTTAATCGTATTCAAAACCATTTTGATATTTTTGAGCGAAATGCTTCAGCAATACTTTAAATCTTAGCGAGAATAAAACTCGTAAAACAGTGTTTACGGAAATATCGTAAACAACAACAACAACAAGAAGCAATGATTATGGAATGAATCATAAACTTTACTCAAAAATGAACTCTTGAATTTAATACTTATTTTGTTGTCATATCAAATTAGATATCAATACGAACTTTAATGTTCACAACACCCATACTGAAGTCAACATCAATCATCTATACTAATACCACATTTGATATTTAACAACAACATAAGTATCAGCATAAATCCGAATCTGAATCAAAACTGCATTTCACCATTATTCCAAAACAGAAATAGTTGATAAATCATTTATTCTATGAATATAAAAAATGATATGATAATTTATATTGGGATCATCCTCCGATGGACGTATTATCACATGCTGATCAGCCCGTGTGATAGCACAAGGTCATGATTCATAGAAACGTGACCCCAAAAACACGAGTACTCAAACAAAAGGCAATATACCTGCCTGTGGCAAAAGTTGTGTCATAATATTTCATATGGCACTTAGAAATAGCCCTCCGCTGGACCGTCCGTCCCGGTCACTTACGCAATTATGATCCAATCTTAAAACCTTTTAGTAAAATGGGGTCATAATAATCGACACCCGAAATAATTTTATTCCCCCAATTCTTGGGTAGGAATATTCGCAACCAAATTACTTTTCTTAAAATCCAAAACATTTATAAATCCGATAATTGGATAAGTAAAATCACTTGACTATTCTGAACATAGAATAACAGATGAGTACTTGCATAAACAGAATTATTTAATTCAGCGATATGTAAAACATTTATCTATCTTGAGCTGAGAATACGGAAATCAATACTTGCATAATAGGATTCAAGGTAAATATCACTTGAACAATAAGTGATGATAGAAATACTTGCCTTTGGGTTTTAGCAGTTAGTCACACTCGCAAAGACGCATCTATTCTGACATTCTGTCTCAAGACATCACCGTCTTTCTTTTCAACACTTCACCGATATGATGCTCATGCGATTGCTAGAAACCAAATATCCAATACCATTCCATCTCATTCTTTATCCAACATCTTGTCCCGACCAGCTCGAGAGATCCGTATCTATAATTAAAAGATATAACTTTAATCGTCTAATCGATAATCACTCGATGAACTGCGCGTCAAAAGCCTATCATCTACCCATACGATAACCCGCACATAAAGAAGACAGTCAAACATAAGACATTTGACTCACATATGCACGCAATTCACATAACACGTAAATACATAACTCACGTATCACGTAATTTATATCACACATAACTTGGTTCGTCAAAAGGTTCGTCCAGGTACGTTTAAAACTGAAATGGGTTTAAAATATGATTTTTTTTCGATCAAAATTGACTCAGAATAATATAAAAATCAAACGGTCCTTCAATACAAAAGAAATTAGGTCTCAAAAGTACTTTTATTAAAATCGAAATATTTTTCTGAGTCTAAAGGCGTTCGTTTCGTATTAAACGATCAAACGGTTTACTTATAAAAATATCTTGTCTCAACACGTAATTTGGTTTCGTAAAATTTAATTATATATCCTCGTTTGACGTCTCCGATAATCGTAGGTTACGTTCCCGTATTTTTGGAATTAATTTCCCGAAAATCGGGTTGCGTCTCTTTTGTTTATCGGCCTACCCGTCGAACATCCCGACGTCAAAAAACAACAACACAATCATTCGCAATCCAAGAATCCAATTACTAACTTCAGTCAACAACTTCACTTCGCAATTTCACCAATACTAATTAAATATAATCATTAATCGCTATCATCTGTATTTTTATGTTTTAAACCTTATTTTACAATTTTTATTCATATTTTGCGTTTTAAATCGTATTTTATAATTTAAATCATATTTTATATTTTTAAATCGTAGGACTCGGAACAACGTCATCACCGTCCACCGTCGGCTCGCCGAAGCTCATCGCCGGCGACGATAAAATTTACGGGTTCCCGTAATATCGGGCGTCCTACATAAATTTCACTGATTAAATAATAATTATTCCCGCACGAAATCTATTTTTATTTCACAAAATTAGTCAAATCATTCTGCAGAAACATAAAAAGAATTCGATCAAAAATTCGAACAACCACAAGGAACACACAGTCGAACCACCACAGTCACAAGCCACGCGCCACACGCGCCTTTACCCTCACACACACACTCGTCAAACGTACACACACAGGTAATCAAACACACACGACACACGCACACACAAGTAAACACACACACACGACACATATATATACACAGATATGTATGTATCACTGTAAACCTGAGCCGCCAGCAACAGGGCAACTTACCGGAAAAAAGAAAACCGGCGGGATGAAAAGAACAGAGAGGCAGCAGCCGAAAACAAGGATGGAAGGGAAAGAGGCGGGGGAAATAGGAGAGATTGAGGGAGAGGGATGAGAAACAGAGATGGAGAGAGCAGACAGGAGAGATCGAGAGAGGTGAGAGCAAGAGAATTGAGGGGGACTGCAAAATGGGGAGAAAGAAACGGGTTAAAACCCGATTACAAACCCCTGCCCCCTTATTATTATTTATTTATTTACCGAATAACCCCGCATCAAAAAAAAATTATTTGACCCGTACTGTAACTATTTAACGAACAATTCACGAGTAACTAAAACTCGAACATTAATAAAATATTTTATAACATATCACAAATAATTAAAAGTTAATAAAATAGAATTTTCAAAACTTTAAAATAATTTTTGAAACACATTTTATACCCTTTTTTAACGAATGAACGAAACAATGCACAGATGAAATTTATTCTAAAAATTACCAAAATAATTTTAAAATTCTCGGAATATTCCAAACTTCAATAAATACGAGTTTATAATTTTTGAAGAATTTTGGAATTAAATACGGATTTTACAAATAAATGAAATCAGAAAATCATACAGGGCTAAATAATTGATGAAATATTGATTTCTAAATTTTATAAAATCCCAAAAATAATTATTGTAATTATAAAGTCATAAAAATAATTTTTAAGATAATTTAAATATTTATGAAATTAAATTTTCAATAAAATTATTTTTAAAGACAAAAACAAAACGATACGACTCAGTAATTAATAATACAAATAACCCTCAATCACAAATGAGTCTCACACAATTAATATTACATACAACACATAGCAGACCGAATATCCATCCAATCCCTAATATTACTAAACGAACTCAATTTACCGATATCAATAAAATGATCGGTTTTCAAATAAACTTTTGAAAATAATACATTTAAGTAAATATTTTCAAAAATTAATAAAGATCGATATAACACTTAACAATTAGCACATTACCATTTAATAATACCAACTCGTCAAACAGGAATAAAATATCCAAAATTTTATTCCTTATAAATCATAAGAGCACATATATAAATATTCAAATAATATTTATAATAATTCTAAAAATACTGGATATTACATGGATTATAAGCAAAAATACTTTGAGTTGCTCAAACAAGAGGAATGGGCTTTCATAACACAAGAACATGACTGGGCAGCAGATGGTCTGGATGAAGATGAAGATGTCAGCTATGTTAATCTAGCCCTAATGGCCAAGTCTGATGAGACAGAAACAAGTTCTTCAAGTAATCAGGTAATTACTACAAACCTTGCACATTTATCTAAAGCTGAGTGTAATGATGCCATAAATGACATGTCTACAGAGTTATATTATTTGCGTGTTACACTTAAGTCTCTTACTAAAGAAAATGCTAAAATCAAAGAAAACAATTTGTTTTTGAGTGAGAGAAATAATGTGCTTGAGTCTCAGTTCATTGATTTTAAAAAGTTAAGAATTGAGTGTAAGATTGCCAAGGAGGAATTAACTGAGTCCTTGAAGAAAGAAGAAATTTTAAAGAAGCAGCTCGAGCGTGAACAAGAGGTGATTAAGGCATGGAAAACATCCAGGGATGTCCATGCTCAAATCACCAAAGTTCAAGGAATTGAGTCTTTTTGTGATGCAGCCTTGAAAAAGAACAAAGAGAAACTAGAATCAAATTTGGTAGATGGAGTGCTAACAGATGTAGACTCGACGGATGATGAGGATCATCGTCGGATAACAAAAAGGGTTATCCGTCGAATGATGAAAATCCTCATCCGTCGGCTGTGAGCAACCCTATTAGTAAAGCAAAACTTGTTAAGCTGAATGAGAAGTATGGGTCTGTTTCCAACAACTTTGTTTCAGGAGAATCGAGTCAAGTTAAGAAAGGGAAAAAGGCTAATGTTGGTCACATGACTGTCATACAGTTAAGTGACAGAATTGAAAAGATTGAGGTAAAAACATAGGCTAAAAAGAAAAATAATAGAAATGGTAAAGTAGGGATTAATAAACACAATAACTACACACCTGATAAATATGCTCCTAGAAAAATCTGTGTCAAGTGTGGTAGTGTAAATCATTTGTCTGTTAATTACAAATCTGCCATGCCTACTTCCATGTCTGTGCCACCTCACTTTCCTAACATGAATGTCATGCCTCCCATGCCTATGAATGTTATGTCTACACAGAATATGAATGCACAGTTTGCTAACATGCCATTTGCACCTAATCCTTATTATGCTGCATTTAGTATGCCATAAATGCCATTTAGCATGCCTTACTGGAATAACATGTGTAATAATAGCATGCCATTTCCTGTTGATTATAATATGCATGATAATTCTGTTGCAATGAATGGTTTCAAAGGCTCAACTCAAATGACCAAGGATGAATCTGATATCGCCAAGTCAAATGAGATAAAGCCTAAGAAACATAAAAAGAAAGCTAACAAGGCAGGACCCAAGGAAACCTGGGTACCAAAATCAACTTGATTTGATTTTGATGTGTGCAGGGAAACAGAAAAAATCTTTGGTACTTGGATAGTGGTTGTTCAAGACACATGACTGGTGATTCTACCCTTTTCACAGAGTTTAAGGAAAGAGCTGGCCCAAGTATTACTTTTGGAGATGACAGCAAGGGTTATACTGTGGGATATGGCTTGATTTCAAAGGACAATGTCATCATTGAGGAGGTTGCCTTAGTGGATGGTCTCAAACACAATTTGTTGAGTATCGGCCAGCTTTGTGATAAAGGCAACTCAGTAACCTTCAACTCAGAAGCCTGTGTTGTGACTAATAAAAGGAGCAACAAAGTGGTTCTCACTGGTGTGAGAAAAGGAAATGTGTACCTAGTTAATTTCAACTCATCTAATGCAGAATCTGTTACTTTTCTTCTCAGTAAAGCAAGTCAGGATGAAAGTTGGCTATGGCACAAGAAGCTATCCCATTTAAACTTCAAGACCATGAATGAGATAGTAAAGAAAGAACTGGTTAGAGACATTCCTCTAGTGGAGTTTTCTAAGGATGGACTGTGTGATGCCTGCCAAAAAGGGAAGCAGATTAAAGCATCATTCAGGAAGAAACTTGATTCAACAATTGAAGAACCTTTGCAACTGCTACACATGGATTTGTTTGGACCAGTCAATGTGTTGTCTATCTCAAGAAAAAAATATTTCCTAGTAATTGTAGATGATTTCTCAAAGTTCTCTTGGACATATTTCTAAAGTCTAAAGATGAGGTTAGTGAAATCATCATCAATCACATAAGGCAAGTCAATAATCATCCCGATTTCAAGGTTAGAAGAATAAGGAGGGACAATGGAACTGAGTTCAAGAATTCTGTCATGAGAGCATTTTGTGAGGAAATGGGATTCTGCATGAGTTTTCAGCAGCAAGAACTCCACAACAGAATGGAGTAGTGGAAAGGAAGAACATATCACTTATTGAAGCTACAAGGACAATGCTTAAAGAATCTAAACTGTCAACATATTTCTGTGCTGAAGCTGTTAATACTGCATGCTACACTCAGAATATTTCTCTGGTTAATCAAGCAAGATGCATGACTCCATATCAATTGTTCAAGAATAAGAAGCCAACTTTATATTTTCTTCATGTCTTTGGCTGCAAGTGCTATATTCTGAGAAATCAAACTGATCAAAATGGGAAGTTTGATGCTAAAGCAGATGAAGGAATTTTTGTTGGATATGCTGTTGGTAAAGCATATAGAGTCTACAATCTAAGAACCAACATTGTTGTGGAATTAATACATGTTGTGTTTGATGATAAAAACATTGAAGGACTGCAAGATGGAGATTACCATGAGAGCCTCAAATTCGACAATGTGGAGATGGTTAGTGATGACAGTGATGATGAAAGTGATCAAGAAACTGTATCTAAGGATAATACAGAAAAATCCACTACCAATGAAACACAAAACTCAACATATGTCGAGTTGCATAATGCTTCATCCGTCAGGAGGCAATCTGCATTATCCGTCGGGAGACAACCACCCTCATCGTCGGTACTCAAAACTCACCATCCGTCGGGTTATCAAGAGAAGCTGGAAATCAAGATAGATCACCTATAGAAAGTTCCCTTTTCTCAAATCAAAGATCCACAAACTCAGGGGGAGTTTCTAACAATCAAAACTCAATCACACATCAAGACAACAATGAGGCCTCTTCATCTGGAGCTAATCTACCTCAACAAAGAAAATGGACAAAAGATCACCCCTTTGAGCTTATTATTGGTGATGTTTCTTCTAGAGTTCAAACAAGGAGAGCAGCTCAAGAAGAATGTCTATACAGTAGCTTTCTTTCCAAGGAAGAGCCAAAGAAGGTAGAAGAAGCTTTGTTGGATCCTGATTGGATTTTAGCTATGCAGGAGGAGCTAAACCAATTTGAAAGGAATAATGTATGGAAGCTAGTGCCCAAGCCTAAAGAAAAAAATCCAATAAACACCAAATGGGTATTCAGAAACAAGATGGATGAAAATGGCATAGTAGTCAGGAATAAAGCTAGATTGGTTGCTAAGGGCTATTGTCAACAAGAAGGAATAGATTTTGATGAAACATTTGCCCCTGTTGCAAGACTTGAAGCCATCAGAATTTTCTTAGCCTATGCAGCCCATGCCAATTTCAAAGTCTATCAAATGGATGTCAAAAGTGCCTTTCTGAATGGAGATTTGGAGGAGGAAGTCTATGTCAGTCAACCTCATGGTTTTGAAGATCCAAATTTTCCAGAACATGTCTATTATCTTTTGAAAGCACTTTATGGACTGAAGCAAACACCTAGAGCCTGGTATGACACTTTATCAAAGTTCCTTTTGGAAAACCATTTCATAAGAGGTACTGTAGATAAAACTTTATTCTTTAGAAATGTTAATGGCTCTAGTATACTTGTTCAAATTTATGTAGATGATATTATTTTTGGCTCTACAGATGAGAAACTTTGCAAAAAGTTTGCCAAATTGATGCAAAGTAAGTATAAAATGAGTATGATGGGAGAACTGACTTACTTTATTGGTTTACAAGTTAAGCAGGTTAGTGATGGAATATTCATTAGTCAAACTAAATATATTTTTGATCTTTTAAAGAAGTTTGATCTAGTGGATTGCACATCTGCAAAAACTCCCATGGCCACTGCAACTAAGCTTGAATTAAACACTACTGAAAAGTCTCTGGATATTTCAAGTTATATGGGCATGGTTGGCTCACTTTTGTACTTAACAGCTAGTAGGCCAGATATAATGTTTGCTACATGTTTATGTGCTAGATTTCAGGCTGATCCTAGAGAATCTCACTTAATAGCTATTAAGAGAATTTTCAGATATCTCAAGGGAACACCAAAACTTGGCATTTGGTACCCTAGAGATTCTGGTTTTGATCTAACTGGTTATTCAGATGCAGATTATGCAGATTGTAGAATTGATAGAAAAAGTACAACAGGAACCTGTCAATTTCTAGGAAACAAACTTGTGTCATAGTTCAGTAAAAAGAAAAATTCAGTTTCTACATCTACAGCTGAAGCTGTGGATATATTGTTGTTGGTAGTTGCTGTGCACAGATATTATGGATGAAAAATTAATTGCTAGACTATGGTTTACAAGTTGAGAGGATTCCTATTTTCTGTGATAACACAAGTGCAATTGCCATCACTGAAAATCCAGTACAACATTCAAGGACAAAACACATAGATATCAAGTACCACTTCATAAGGGAACATGTAATGAATGGTACTGTGGAGCTATATTTTGTTCCAAGTGAGAAGCAGCTTGCAGATATCTTTACCAAGCCACTGGATGAATCCACCTTTTCAAGGTTGGTAAGTGAGTTAGGTATGCTTAATTATTCTTAAATCTATATGAGTTAATTTGCAAGCTGAAATGCAGCCATAAATTTAATTAATTTTTCAGTCTTGGATGGAATTTTGGCTAAGTCAAAATTTACATCTCGACGGATGATCTTTATCCATCGAGTTTGATCATCCGTCGGTATACTATTTGCTAATAAAAATCAATTATTTTTCTGGAATATTTTATGACTCGACGGATAACAGTTTATCCTTGAATGTCGTTTTGTCTTAATCTCAGCCATTAATTTCTTGTACATTATCCATCGAGTATACTTATAGTTTGTAAGCATAACACGACGATTCATGGGTGGAATTTTTTCAGTTTATTTTTAAACGGCTATTTTAGGCAATTTCTATTGGTTACTTTATTTTACTTTATTATTTTTAACAGTTATTTTTGAGATAGTATAAAAGCTTATTTCATTTCAATCGATTTTCTTTTATCATTCTCAATTCAACTGCGCTAATTTCATTCTCTCTCAAAGCACTTACTCTCTTTCTCTTCAAGCTCTTATTCTCTAACAATGGCACCTGTTGTAAAGATTTTGTCTCAAACTGGGTTCATTTATGAGAAGAACAATTTCACTGCACTAGTGAACAAGGGTATTCAGCAATCTGGTGACTATCACAAGATGATGGACTTTGTGAAGAATTGCAAGCTCAACTATGCCATGTTGGAGTCACCCACAATCTTCTGTGAAGTTGTTGAAGAGATGTGGACCACTGCTACCTACAACTCAACAGATAAGACAATCACACTCACCATTAAAGGTAAAGAGTTCTGTATCAATAGTGATGTTATAAAAGCATGTTTCAAGATTCCTGATAACATTGTGACCTCACCACACACTAACACTGATATAATCAATATGCTTAATTCCATGAACTATGTTCTTAGGAAATAATGGAGTTTTATGTGTGATGTTGTGACAAAGGTCTTTTCAGGTAAAGTCAGTAATTTTGATTCAATCAATATCTCAATGCTTAACATGCTCTACATGCTAGTTACAGATAAATTCTATAATTTCAGTGACCTTGTCTTGTTTGAGTTAGGCTTTAAATTAGGAGAGTTAAATAAAAGAGGTAAAAATGTGTATTATGCTATATTCTTTATGATGTTAGCTAACCACCTCTGTGAAGAGATTTTGCTTGAGAACCCTAACAACAAACTAGATTGTTGGGTTCAAGAGAGAAGGCTCATTGCAGATTTGAACATGGCCAATCATCACAAGGATGTGCCATTGTTCTATTTTCCTGTAATGCAAGCACCTCAGGTAAGTGAGGTAAGTTCATCTATCCCTACCACTATTCCAACCTCAACAATTTCTTTGAGTTCCAGTGTGGTTATGGCAACTGTGTCAATGACCCAATAGTTGCATACCCAAGCTACCAAAACTGCAAAAATTTTCAAACCCAAATCAAAGAAAGCCCCCTCTAGTATCTCTCAAAAGATGCCAGTTGCAAAATCCACTAAAACCAAAGAGGGGAGTGTGAAGGAGGGCAAGATAGGTGAGGGAAGGGGTGAACATAAAAGAAACCCTAAGGAGATGGAGAATTGAGTGGATCCCAGCCTAGCCATACTGCAGTTTCCCAACAAACTGCAGTGCTTAAAAAGGATAAAAGCTCATTTCTAGCTGCATCCTCCCAAAAGGATGTAGTTATTGAACAAAGCTCTCAACCAAGAGCACAGACCAAGAGGGTTAGGGACACAAGCTCACCCCAAACTTATGCCAGAAAGAAGAAGTCTAAAACCCTTGGGGATGCACAGGGTACACACACTGTGCAAACTGATGCAAAAGACACAGTCACTGCACCTTCATAAATTCAGTTTGATGTGGCTCTAATAAATGTGGAGTCACAGCCAAAATCTCTAGTTATAGAAGTACCTCAAATACCAAACTCATAAATAAATTCTCTGGATGTGGATATGATAAACACATCAATCCCTGATTCCCCTTCTTTAACTCTGTTGGGGAAGCCAAAATCTAGTGCAAGTGAGCATCATCTTTTAGATGATTTGTTGGCTCACTTGCCAATTCTTTCAGGAACTGTTGTATCATCTGTGCCCATAATATCTTCAATTAGCACAGAGTCAACAATAGTTTCTTTTCCCAGTTCATTCATTTCTACTCTCTCGACGGTTCTACTCTTTCGATGGATATTGCTCATCCGTCGAGTAGTGATTGTATCTCGACGGATAAGCTTAACAGCAGTTATCCGTCGGATAGCAAAACCACTCACTCGATGGATATCACTCATCCGTCGAGTATCTCTGCACAACCTAAAACTTCATTTATTTCAAGTGCAGAAGATTTAGTGGTTGTACAGTCACTCTTAGGATTGAGAGAGAAGAGTGTTTTGAGTGAGAGTCTGGGTTGCTCCCAGGAAAAAGGAGAGGAAATGAGTGAAACTATGCAATCCATTTCTTCAGGATTGGAAAAAGAGAGTGAGAGGAGTCCCACCTTAGTAGGTGAAGGTGAGGGTGTGAGGGTGGGGAGCCAGGGTGAGACCCTGATGCAATAAAATAGAGAAAACAAGAGAAATGCATGTACTGGAACTAAAAGGATGGATGTCATTGCTAGTGAGTCAATGAATGTCCAGGATGTAGACAGGGAGGGACTATCTCAGCATCCTAAAGCTGTTATAGATTCCACTTCCCTTGATGCTGAGGCATTTACTCACCCTGTTCCAGCTTATCAACTTCTAGCTGAACAGGGCAATGACAATGCAGAAAGGATGCTCAATATGGTGCATACCACTCAGTCTATGCTAAGAGCCAAGGATGCCATCACAGCTTTGCCTTCTACAGCTGGTGATGTGGACTATGAGACTGGTGGTTCAGCTGATTTCTTTGGTGATGAGAGTGGGGATAGTGAAGATGAGGCAATACACATAGGGGGAGAAGTAGGCTCAAGTTCAAGATCAGGTATGCCATCATGGGCATTCTCAAAGCACTGTGATGAGCACTACTTCAAGACCACCCTGATCCAACTAATCAATCAGACAAATACTGCTCTTCAAACCACTACTAATGCCAGCACCAAGAAGCTCCTTCAGGCACATCTAGCCTCCCTGCAACTTCAACAAATCCAGGGCTTCCAGCATGCTAGGGATGTAAACACCATGAAGGGTGATATTGAGGAGATGAAGAAGGCCTTTTCAGACAAGATAGATTCTAAACTTCGAGAAGCTACAATGCTTGACATCAAGAGGCAATTAAGGAAAAATTCTGATCTTGCAACCCAGATAGATGCCTTGGACACAAGAATGTCAGCCATGGAAGCATCTTTAACAGCCATTCATCTTCATCAAGCCCAACAGACAGATCTACTTCAAAAATTGGTGGCCGCTCAAACCTCCTCCTCTACTCAACTTGATGATAACAAAAAGGGGGAAAAAGGACCAAGTGAGGGGGAGAGGCTTCAGATTCAAATCAGTAAAGTAATTGTGCCTTCAATTACTATCTCAAAGCCACCAGTTACAGACATTATTGATCTAATCAATGCAGCAGCAGCCAACATAAGAGCAACTGATAAGGAGAAGTTGAGTTTAGTCAACTGGGAGAATATTGATGAGGAAATACAGAAGAAGTTTGAACTTGTCAAGGAGCCAGTTAAGTCAGCCATCCATCACTCTCAAGTCAAGTAAATTAGTGTGCATGAGATGAGCAAGAACTATCTGGAAATAGGACAGCCATCCTGCATCAAATCTTCAAAGGCTGAAACAATTCTGAAACCAAGGGTAAACTACTCAAAATCATCATTGAAGAACCCTTTGGATATTGTGTATAAGACACCTAAGCTTGATGAAAAGAAGCTTCTGTCAAGATCAATTGCTTTCTACAAAGATCAAGCTGATTCAGCTTCAAAAAGAAGAATTGCTAAAATTTTCAGGAATGGGAAAGAAATTTGTGTGGTGGCTGGACATCCTCAATTTGCTCAAGCAAAGAGAGAAAAAAAGGCTAGATTGAAGCAGGAAAAGAAGCAAGCTGCTCTGGATGCTAAAAAGACTAAACAAAAGAAAGAGCAAATTGCTAACTTGGCCAAGCTACATACTGTAAATTTATCACAACAAATTCATTCTCAGCCATCTGAAGTTATTGAATCAAAGAAGCAAGTTGAACAATAGAAGAAATCTTCAAGAATCAAGGAATTGGCTAAAAGAACTAAAAGGAAACTGGACATTGTTGATAAGGAATTGGAGAATCAGTTTCCCAAGGAATCCACTCCAACTACAACTCAAGCATCAAAACCCTATGTGGTATTTGAAGATATCAAAGTGGTGGATCCTTACAGGAACATCCATGGTGAACCTATAGTGCCTAAGGATGAACCAATAGAATGGGAGAACATACCAATTCCTGACTTCTATTTGCCAATCCTTAACAAGCCAAAGAGAATAAAGTCAAGAGCAGTCAATAAAGTGAAGTTGTCACCTCTCAAATCCAAATCTCTAGTCAAAGCTTAATCTAAAGCCAATAAGGGAGATTACATGTACTTGTATGACATCAAAGAATTTTCTGATCTAAACCTCTATCTAGATGAACTAGATGAAGTGAGAGGAATTGATGCATACAGAAACCTACCTGAAAGGTTAGTGTTCAAGTACAAAGGAGGAAAGGAGATTCAGTGGCCACTTCACAGGATCCTTCAAGAAAGCCAAGTTGTACTGATTAAAGTTTATTCATCCTTCAAGAAGAACTTTGGGTTCAACATTACTGCAAGAAGATTGGTACTAAAGAAGATTGAAAAGCTAAGGATTGTTAGAGCTAAAGATGCACTCCCAAAGACTCTAATTATCCCTTACACAGGGAGAAGAGTGCATCTAAGGCCCTACTGGCTGATGGAGTTCATGGATGACAAAGGAGTGAGAAGATTTTTCAGATTAGAAGACCAATTGAGCATCTCTAGCAATGAGACTCTTTTGAAAATGCAAGGAAAGCTAAATCTCTCAGAATCTGATGAACTGGAATTCCACGGGCAGCTCCAAAATCAGATTGAGGAAAACAACAAAAAGCTTGGAAAGAGATCCAGACCTTCAAGGAACTAGATAAATCTGTTAAGGCTAGAGGAGCATCTTGAAAAAGACTGTGAGCAAAACTTTGTACATTTTGTTAATTGAAGCACTTTTCAGTATTATCTACTGTCTTTTAAATTTTTATTTTTAAGGTTTTTTGTTATCATCAAGTGTCTCTTAATTTATGGCTACAATTCCAGTAGACATAAATTGGGGGAGATTGTTGTGTATATGTTGTGTACTTGATGATTACATGAACAAAACACCTTGGTAGATTTTACTTAGTGAAATTATGTAGCACTTGACGGATAAGGTTTATAGTCCCGACGGATGACTCAATATAGTCCCAACGGATGATGACTTATTATCCATCGAGTGAGTAGCTTATGTAACAATAAGTCTGTAGCACATTTCTGTATACACATTGTTTAGAATCTGTAGTAGTATTTGAGTCATGTTGACCTTAGTTAGATATGCAGAATAGGTTGATTAATTGTATATAGATGATGTCTTGTAATTCTGTATAAGTGAAATGAAGTCAAGTGCCTGATTGCTACCCGACGGATGAACAAACAATGAATTCGACGGATGATCAACAACCCGACGGATGATCAATATCTCGACGGATGATCATGAACCCGACGGATAAAGAATTCAAATATCTGTTGACAGTGACAACACAGTCACATGCGTCGAGTGGATGCAAATGGAATGTGGTAGCCTATTTAACTGGATTTTCGAGAACAAAGAAGCATTACCATTTCCATGCTATTATGAAGATATTCAAAGATGCTAAAATAGAGTAATGAAGTAGAATGAGTTGTTTCAGATAAAAGAGAATTCAATGACTGTTGTGCATTTTCCCTATCTGATGTATACCCAATTTTTGTTTCTTTAAGGTCTACTCTCAGTTTGTGGCAACTCTTCATCACTTTTAAGTTGTAAGGGATGCAATCAAACTTGTCACATAATGAGTAGGGATCATTTGCATTTGCTTCATTGTATTAGCAAGCTCCTTTAACTGGCTTGCTAACAGCCTTTTTACAAAGGTGATTTAGATGATTCACAGAGCCACATTTTTCACATTTCTTTTTTGGAGCATCTGCAACATAAATAGAGTTGTTGCTTTTGTTTATCCCAATTTTCCCATTTCTATTTTTCTTCTTTTTTCTTGCATCTTCAATCTTGGTTTCTTTGACATGTGTCTTGGAACTTTATTTGTCCATGAGCTTCTCTTCAGCTTTGGAAGATTGAGTTGCTTCTGCATTTTTCGTCTCTTTATCTTCATCAGCAATTTCTTGCTTGATAATCAACTCTTCTTCACTAATGTTAACTTCACATGCCTTGAACATAGGTGAATCAACCTTTTTCAGCATTGTTGGAACATTTTCACTTTGTGTTGTTTTCCCTTTGTCACCTATATTTTTCTTCTTGTTGTTCAAGGCATCATAATCAAGATCAATAGCAATATTTGCACATAGCTTGTTTTTCTCATGGTATTGTCCAACTAACTCAGATGCATTCTTGAAAGATTTCAATTTAACTTCATTCTTTTCTAGCTTCTCCATTAGCACTGCTTCAATCTCACTTGTGCACTTGAGCTTGTTCTTCAGAAATGCATTCTCTTGTCTTACAGCTTCAAGCTCTACCAGCAATAATGCAGCTTCTTCTTTCTCCCTTTCAAGCTTCTCATTTATCTTTTTTAGTCTGCTAACTTCTTCATTAGTAGCAACCATACTTGTATGTATGTGAAACATTTATGTGCTCATCTTTTCTATAATTTCCTTATATTGACTCACATTTAAATCAATGGTAGTGAGAGTTGGTACCTGTGATTTTGATGAGGATGACTCTCCTTTCTCCAAGGCAATTAGTGCATAATTTATAACTTCCTCATCTTGATCATTATCAGAATCATCCCAACTTTTTCCCTCTGCAATATAAGCTTTGCTTTGCTGTTTCTTCAGAAGAGCTTCATACTTTGCTTCCAATTCAAGATAAGCTTTGTCTTTCTTTGCTTTCTTGGGTTTCCTGCATTCTGTAGCAAAATGGCCTAGTTCATCACAGTTGAAGCACCTTATCTTTGATCTGTCAACAGATCCAGTTTTGTAACCATTTTTGCTATCAGATGTGTACTTCCCTTTTCCTTTCCAGTTGTTGTCTTTGTTGAATGATTGTCCTTTACCCTTGAAGAATCCTGGCTTCTTTACTCTAATGTTAGAGAACTTTCTTTCCAGATAGGCCATTGACTGATCAAGCTCATCAAGTTCATCAAGTTCATCTAGAGTGTAGAACTCATCTTCTTCCAATTCCAGAATGACTTGTTCCTGTGAATCATTGATTCTTTGCTCACTTGTTAAGATAACTGGTGTCTGGGATCTTAGCTCATCATTAAAGATCTGGCTTTCATTGACAATTAGAGCACTTGAACCATCTACAACATGCCCTTGACCAAATCTTAATGATTTTCTTTGAATCATTTCTAATTCATATGTTTTTAAGATTCCATAAAGAACTTCCAGTGTTATCCTGCTTAGATCTCTCCCTTCTCTGATTGCAGAAATTTTCTGTTCTAAATGGTCAGGAAGTGTAAGCAGAAATTTCAGATTCACTTCTTCAGCTTCATAGTATTTTTTATGGAGCTGCAAGTCATTTATCAGCTTATTAAACATTTCAAACACATCAGTGATACTTTCTTTTGGCTTGGCCATGAAACCCTCATATTGTAAAATCGGTATCCTTCTTTGATCAGATCTAACTTCCTCAGTTCCTTCATAGAGTATTTCAATCTTTTCCCAAATTTTCTTGGCAGTGTCACAGTTGACAGTGTTGTTGTACATTACATTGTCAAGTGACTCTACCAATATCAGCTGAAAGCCACTATCCAGGGAAACTTTCTCTTTTTCAGGCTCAGTGTACTCAGAAGGGTCTTTTGGAGCATAATGAGCTGGAATGACCATATCACCATCTGTTGATTCCTCAACTCTAACCATAGGAGTGAAGGGCCCATTTTTGAGAATCTGAATGTAGAGTGGATTGGCCATCCTGATAACCAGCAACTTTTTTTTTCCCAAAGAGTAGAGTTAGCTTTGTCAAAAGTAGGAATTTTAATGTTACTGATTTTCTGTGTATTCATTCTTCCAAGATCTTGAATCTGTTTATTTTCAAATTTGGCTCTGATGCCACTTGGTAGGTAATGGATAACACACAGGGGGTGAATGTGTTTTTGTGTTTTAATGCTTTTCTTGAACTATTTTGGTTGTGAACAAAGTAAATCAAATCTTGTAGTGAAATGTGTTCATTCATAAATTAAACATGCGATAATAAAGAACACAGATCTTTCAAAACTCACTTAATTTTATATTAAAATTAAGAATGTTTTGCTACAAAATTTCTAGGCTCTTTGTTGATAAAAAGCTTAGCTTCTTTCTTGAGAAAATACAAGAGTTCCTTATCTAAATTATTACTTCTAACAAAGGACCAGTGTTAACTTTATAATTTAGTTAACTGTTGGTTTACACAGTATATAATAAGACATGCTATTAACTTTAGTAAATTGTCACTTGTCATTTTCATTTTAGGAAAAGCATATCTTCCATTTTTGGCTTAGCATATCTTTGCATACTGTGTTAATTTTGATCTTCCTTTGTCAGTTAATCTTCACCCTTTATCTTGCACACTCTTCAAGCTAATTTTTGTAAACTTGTCAATCCAACTGGTTGGATTGTTTGTTGATTGTTAATCTTGGATATTGAACTGGTCTGCAAATTGTACTTTGAGATTTTACCTCGAGATCTCCAGTTAAGCATATAGATATCGTGACATCTCGATAAGTATATTGGCTTATCGAGATCTCCAATACTCCATAGTTGATTTGACTTATAGAGGTCTCTGAGTTCTCTATAAGAGAATTTGGCTTATCGAGATCTCTAATCTTCATATCTTCACTTTGACCTATCGATATCTCTGAGTTCTCTAGTGATATATTGACTTGTCGATAACTCAGAGTTCTCTAGTTAAATTTAACTTGTCGATAACTCAGATTTCTCTAGTGAACTTTGGTTTGTCGATATCTTTGAGTTCTCTAGTGAAATTTGGCTTATCGATAACTCAGAGTTCCCTAATGAATGTTGACTTGTCGATAACTCTGAGTTTTCTAGTGAATAATTGACATATCGATATCTCCAATCTTGATGTCTTCAATTTGACTTATCGATATCTCTGAGTTCTCTATAAGTCATTTGGAGTTCTCGAGTGACTTCTCTATAACACTAAATCTGTGACTTGTAGAGATCTTGACTTAGAATATTTTTCTCAAAACAGATTTATTCAACTCCAAGCTTCTTCATAATTCTTCCGAGGCATGATCTTCTTGATCTTCTTACAGATAGAATTCTTAGGCTTGACACTATTTACAGAAAAAGACTTCAGTCTGCTCTTTTGACATTTTTAAAGACTTTAAATGTTACAAGTACAAAATACAAATTAAGATTACAATATAACTTATTTAGGGTTGTCAATTTGACTTAGTCTTGTCTTGCACAGGCATGTCTTGCACAACACGGCCTTCTCCTCAAATTGTGATAGCAGGGCCTTTTCACCTGTCATATGTCTGGAGCATCCACTGTTATGATCCATATGACCTTCTTCATTTTTCCTGCATATAATAAGGATTAAATGTGTTTATCAACCCAAGCAATATTGGGTACTTTCTTCTTGTTAACTGATTTAGCAGAAGTAGAGTTAGAAGTCTCAAAAAGAATGGCATTCATATATGTTTGTGCATTTTCCCTTGTAGTTGTAGATCTAATACTGACTTCTTTGAGATCTACTCTCAGCTTGTGATAACTTTTCATCACTTTCATGTTGCAAGGAATGCAATCAAATTTATCACAGAATGAGTAGGGATCATTTGCATTTGCTTCATTGTACTTGCATGCTACTCCCACTGGCTTGCTAAAAGCCTTTTTACAAAGGTGAGTTAGATGATTTATAAAGCCACATTTTTGACATTGTTTTCTTGGAGCATCTGCAACATAAGCAAAGTTGTTGCTTTTGTTTATCCCTATCTTCCCGTTTCTATTTTTCTTTTCCTTTCTTGCATCTTCAGTTTTCATTTCCTTGACAGGTGTCTTGGAATCTTGGTTGACCATGGGCTTCTTCTCAGCTGTGGAAATTGGAGTTGTTTCTGCAGTCTTCTTCTCATTGTCTTCATCAACAATTTCTTGCTTTATGATCAACTCTTCTTCACTGAAATCTATATCACATGCTTTGAACATAGGTGAACCAACCTTTTTTAGCATAGCTGGAACATCTTTATTTTTTGTTGTATTTCCTTTGCTATTTATTTCTTTCTTCTTGCTGTTCAAATCATCATAATCAGGACCAATAGCTATATTAGCACATGGTTTGTTCTTCTCATGGTATTGTCCAACCAACTCAGATGCATTTCTAAATGATTTCAACTTGACTTCATTCTTTTCTAGCTTCTCCCTCAACACTGCTTCAATCTCATTTGTACACTTAAGCTTGTTCTTTAGATATGTATTTTCTTGCTTCACAGCTTCAAGCTCTACCAGCAACAATTCAATTTCTTGTTTCTCATTTTCAAGCTTTCCATTTATCCTTGTTAGTCTGCTAACTTCCTCATTAGCAGCAATCATACTTGTATGAATGTGAAACATTTCGTGCTCATCTTTTCAACAGTTTCCTTATATTGACTCATATTTAAATCAATGATGGTAAGAGTTGGTACTTGTGTTTTTGATGAGGATGACTCTCCTTACTCCAAGGTCATAAATGCATAATTTCCAACTTCCTCATCTTCATCATTATCAGAATCATCTCAACTCTTTCCCTCTGTAATATAGGTTTTGCTTTGCTGTTTTCTCAGAAGAGCTTCATACTTTGCTTCCTGTTCAAGATAAGCTTTGTTTTTATTTGCTTTCTTGAGTTTCCTGCATTCTGTAGAAAAATGGCCTAGCTCATCACAATTATAGCACCTTATCTTTGATCTGTCAACCGATCCAGTTTTGTAGCCATTTTTGCTATCAAGTGTGTACTTCCCTTTTCCTTTCCAGTTGTTGTCTTTGTTGAATGATTGTCCTTTTCCCTTGAAGAATCTTGGCTTCTTAACTCTAATATTAGAGAACTTTCTTGCCAGATAGGCCATTGATTGATCTAGCTCATCAAGTTCATCGAGGGTGTAGAACTTATCTTCTTCTAATTCAAGTATGACTTGCTCCCGTGACATTATTTCTTTGCTCACTTGTTGAGGCATCTGGAGTCTGGAATTTTGGCTCATCATTTGAAATCTAGATTTTATTAACAATTAGAGCATTTGAACCATCTATAACATGCCCTTAACCAGCTCTTAATGATTTCTTTTGAATCATTTCTAATTCATATGTTTTTAAGATTCCATATAGAACTTCCAGAGTTATTCTGCTTAAGTCTCTCCTTTCTATGATTGCTGAGATTTTCCGTTCCAAATGGTTAGGGAGTGTGAGCAAAAACTTCAAGTTCACTTATTCAGATTCATAATATTTATCATGTAGTTGCAAGTCATTAATCAATTTGTTAAACCTTTCAAACACATCAGTATTTCTTTCCTTTGGCTTAGCCATGAAACCCTCATATACTGTGAAATCAGTATCCTTCTTTGATTTGACCTAACTTTCTATGTTCATTCACAAAGTATCTCTATCTTCTTCCAGATCTGCTTAGCAGTGTCACTGTTAACAATGTTGTTGTACATTACATTGTCTAGTAACTCTATAAGAATTAGTTACAAGCCACTGTCCAGATAGACCTTTTCTTTTTCTGTTTCATTATATTCTGAAGGATTTTTAGGAGCATAATATGCTGGAATAACCATGTCCCCATCTGTAGAGTCCTCAACTCTTACCATGGGAGTGAAAGACCTATTTTTGAGGATCTGGGTGTATAGTGGGTTGGCCATCCTAATAAACCGTAACATTTTCTTTTTCCATGGAGTGTAGTTAGCCTTACCAAAAGTAGGGATTTTGATGCTACTGATTTTCAGTGTATTCATTCGTTCAAGATCTTGAATCTGTTTACTTTCAAATTTTGCTCTGATACCACTTATTAGGTAATGAATCACACATAGGGGGGTGAATGTGTTTTGGTATTTTTCTGCTTTTCTTGAAGTGTTTATGGTGATGAACAAAGTAAATTAAAACCTTGTAGTGAAATGAGTTAAAACTGAATTTAAACAAGTAAGAACAGTGAACACATATCTTTCAAAGCTCACTTAATTTTATATTAAAATTAAGAATATTTTGCTACAAAATTTCTAGGCTCTTTGTTGTTAAAGAGTTTAGCTTCTTCCTTGAGAGAATACAAGATTTTTAATCTAAAATTATTACTGCTAACAAAGGACCAATATTAACTTTATAGAATAGTTAAACACTGGTTTATATAAAATGTAATAAGAAGTGTTAATCACTTTAGCAGCCTGTCACTAATCTTTCCATTTCTGGCCTAGCATATCTTTCAATATTGTGTTAACTTTGATCTTCCTTTGTCAGTTAATCTTTACTCTTTATCTTGCACTCTTCAAGCTGCTTTTTGTAGACTTTCAATCCAGCTGATTGGATCATTTGTTGATTGATAATCTTGGATATTAAACTGATCTGCATTTTGTACTTGAACTTTCACATCGAGATCTCCAGTTAGTCATATAGAGAACTCAACATCTCGATAAGTATAATGACTTATCGAGATCTCTAATAACTCTATAGTTGTTTGACTTATCGAAGTCTCCGAGTTCTCTATAAGAGAATTTGGCTTGTCGAGATCTCTCATCTTCATCTCTTCACTTTGCCTTATCGATATCTCTGAGTTTTCTATTGACAAAATAGACTTATCGATATCTCAGAGATCTCTAGTGATATTTTGACTTATTGATATCTCAGAGATCTCTAATGATATTTTGACTTGTCGATATCTCAGAGTTCTCTATAAGCTTTCCTTGACTTCTCGATAAGTCATTCTGGAGTTCTCGAATGACTTCTCTATAACACTTAATCTATGACTTGTAGACTTCTTGACTTAGAATGTTTTTCACAAAACAGATTTATTCAATTCCAAACTTCTTCACACTTTCTCTGAGGCATGATCTTCATTATCTTCTTCCAGAGCTTATTCTTAGGCTTGAGACTATTTTCAGAAAAATACTTCAGAGTAACCTATTTACATTTTTATAGACTTAAGTGTTACAATACAAAATGCAAACTTAGATTACAATACAACTTACTTAGGGTTATCAAATTGACTTAGTCTTGTTGTGGTACAGGCATAAATCTTGCACAACAATGTGTCTTATCACTTCTAACTTAGTAAGTATTGTGTGTCATTGCATTGGCTTTCGTAAATGATAGGTCTCATCACCTCTAACTTACTTACTTATTAAGTGATTTGTATGATCACTTCTAACTTATAAAGTGGTTTGTATAAATATTTTGTGCAAGTGAATCGTCTCATCTCATTTTAGCTTAAGACTGAGGCCTAATATTGATCAAATGGGCGTCACTTTCTAGAAAATTTATTATTGATCTTGTAAAGTTAATTTAATTTTTCTAGTACAAACAAAAACATCGATTAGTTTTGTATACACGTAAATTATTTGAATATAAATAATATGAAAATTAAATCAACCAACCTCCCAATTAGGTATAAAAACTTATATCTTACATATTTAAGGTATGAATTTAGAATAAAAACCAACCGATGAGTTTAAAATTAACAAAATTGGTACGACTCCAACTAAGCTATGCTCTTTGTAAATTTCGTTGTCTTTTCTTATAGTTTTGGTAAAGATTTTAATACAATTAATTTAGGGTAAAGATTTTAAATTTTTCATTTCCAACTTATTTCACTCACTTCACATTTTTAAATTCTCTTAGTGTGTGTATATATATATTTATATATATAGAGAGAGTATGTATATATATTTTTATATATTATATTAAATAATTTTTTACAAAAACAGTATTTAAAAAATTATAATAATTTTAAAATAATATATAATATTATTGATTAATTTTTTACATTATAATATAATACACATTTTTAATTTGTCATTCATTTACATTATAAATCAATTTTAATATGATTTGATATTAAAAATATGAGATATTATCAATGTTTATATATATTATGAATTATTAGACCATTTTTTATTTAAAAATATACTAAAAATATAAAATTATTATTTTTAATTATTCCCCGCATGACCGTGGGAATTCCCTTTTCAGTGGGGATCAGTAAAAAAAGAATTCCCGTTTAGGATTCAAGGTGTGTTCGGGATAAGGGGCGGGGATCGTACCCGCCGAAGTGACACAATGCATATCGCTACAAACAAACTTCAAATATTTTTGTTATAATGATATATTTTTATTTTTTATTAACATATAACTTACAATAAATATCTAATCTCAAAATTCTCGGGTTAAGTTAACATCGAATTTTACGATAAAATATAACCTCTCACCACTTAAGTTATCCAATACCGCTTTAATAGTATGTATGAAAAAATAAGAAAAAAGACAATCCAGTGAAAAGTTAAAATAATTATTTATCATATTCAAAAATTACTATGTATAAATACAAATTCGTTCGAGATAATATTTTAATATATATGAAGGCCCGTGCGAGCACGGGCTTTTATGCTAGAATTTTATAATTACACACACTCACACATACTCTTTGTCTTCCACAAATTTGAACCATCGACATTCGATAAACGATGTGAAGATGATACCGCTACACCAAGAGGTATTTCTTGAGTTAAATATTTTAATTCTTGTCAAATATTTGAAACAACTTTAAATAGATAAGACTATTTTTAGAAATTTGAATAGCCGAGAATTCAGATAAATATATATTTTAAATAATTAGACTTATACATTTAACAAACTAGTGTCTATTAAAACAAATTTTAGAACTTACAAATTAGTGTCAGTTTCTAATAAATCTAACGAGCAATAAAAAAATTCTCACCACTTGAAGTACCTTATCGATCTTGGATAAATACCTTTTAACACGTACAATAATGTATACTCCCTCCATCCCGTTGAGATGTATATATACGGTTTAGGTACGAATGTTGGAAATAGGTACGAATGTTGGAAAAAAGTGAAATATTAAGAGAAAAGTATTAAAAATGGGTAAAATAGTGAGATCAATTAGTATTTGATGTATAAAGTGAGTGCACCAGAAGAAAGTAGTGAATATAATTATAAGTGGGTGTGGTATATTTTTATACTATAAAATTTTTACTTTTTTTTATAAGTTCTGAAATGTATAAAATTGAATGAGATAAAAAAAGAAATTGTATAATAATGATTGTGACATAGGAGTAATTAATTTTTATTTTCGTAACCTTAAGTGAGTGAACATCTCTTACTATATATTAAATCAGGACATAAGGGAAAAAGTTCCATATCTATGAAATTACAGTTTTAGCTCTATGATAGGTGGCATTTTATACCACTTAGAACGTCTTATAATAGCTTAAATTGGTGTCTTGAAATCAAGTATTTTGTGTATTTGATGCGTTTTTCTAGTGTTTATGCATTTCAGGGTATTAGTTGCATTTCGGGAGAGGATTCATCAATAATAAGCCTTGGCATGTGTTAAGCATTGCAAGTGGGAAGATAGGAGCAGATTGCAGCGAAGAAACGGAGCAAAACAGATCATTTTTCCAGAAAGGGTCTGAGCGCCCGCTCAGCTCTGCTGAGCGGCCGCGCAAGGTCGTAAATTCAGAATAATTATTTTAGACTCCAATTTCTGTTTGGCTTCCAACTTCTGAGCTATCTGGGTTTTATGGGACTCCTATATAAGTAGATTTCAGAGACGTTTCACGGGGGTTGGATGGTAGTATTAATCAAGGAGCGAAGGAGATAAGGAAGAAGACCGTTTTAGCACACCGCAACGAAGAGGAAGCATATTTTCTTGTGATTCTTTATTTCGCTGTAACGTTGGATGCTAGTTTTCTTTGCTTTGAACCTATTTACTCTTGTGACGTACTCTGAGTTAATATAATTAGTTTAATTATTATTCTCTTGTGTTTATTTATCATGTTTTCATATGAACCCATGATGACGATGAGTGTTATCATGGGCTAATCGTGATCATGGGGTCGTAACGGATTTACTATGGAATTCTTTAGTTAGTTGTTTAATACCTTAGTGTGTTATGATTGTATGATATCTAGTATTGGTTGTGCTTATTCGTCTTATGTGTGTCGCGAACATATAAGACAGAGTGTTAATCTTTTGTGAAGCGACGGTGGATCTTGAGATTTAGAACTTGTCATGCTAGCATAGGTTCATGTACGAGTATGCATGATTAGTGGGTAACTCTAACCGTTTTATTCGTCCTGTGTAATCAAAAGGAATAACTTGTTCTTAAATCGTTATATTGTCAATTTCTGTAGACATATAGGGACTCAACATAATTGATGCATATTCAACTTCTATCTTAATTGTGGATGTTTGGTAGAATGGTATTAGTACAATAAAAGTTGGCTTTTATCAGTTTCGTGTTATTCGATTAATATCATCACTGTTGCATGCTAAGGGTAATAACAATGACTATTGAAGGAAGTAGTAATGAAGTTGTGATCTCATGAGTGTTTTAATATTGTTAATTCTAAGTGTTAATTAAGTGCTTAATTCTAGTAGTTAATTGTAGTTAATAATTAGTTAATCAAATCTAAGTGTTATTATCTTAATATTGAGAAGTAATCATACATTGGTGAGTGAGTTTAATTGAACATAATTAGTCTGAGTCTCTGTGGGAACGAACTCAGAAAGTATTATATATTATTTGTGAACGCGTATACTTGCGTGTATTATTAGCGCGTGATTTCACCCTAACAATCTACAAGTTATAAATTACAAAAATGCCAATTATTTATAAGCGATGCTAAAATAAAAGTATTTTGTTTTTGTTTGGAGTCGAACCATTGATCTCCTCCCACAAATTTCATGTAATTATTATTATACTATATTGAGTCTTGATTTTTCTTTTATAAATCTTCTCAGACAAATCACATATCTTATTCATTTTTTCAAAATTTTAATTCATGCTTAAAATAATATTAAAAAATTATAATATATGGATATGTTCTTTTTCCATCGTATACAAGTTTTACTTAAAAAAATTACTAAATAAAAAATATCATTTATTCTATTTTCTTTTTTAGTTTTAATTTATTAGTAAACAAATAATATTAATTTATATTATTTATATATCTATGTTTTTTGTCTAATATATAACTACATCTTTATTAATTCTATTACTTTTACGATTCTATTACTACATATTAAAAGTCAACTAAGGAAAAAAGCACGTAAAATTAGTTATGAAGTTTCATTTTTATCCCTGTAAATGAGTTTGAAGTTTGAGTTTATTATAAAAATCTTATTAGATAAATCATATATTCCTCTTTTATTCAAATTTTTTTTATGGCTTTTGAGTAAATAAAATATTAATTTATATTATTTTAATAATATAACTTCATTTTGTTTAGTTTTATATTTTTTATTTTTTTATTGTAGATAACCCGCAGCCGCTACCTTCGGGTGCGCACTGAGTAAACCCTACGGGTTCACGCAATAGTTTGCAAACCACGTGAACCATGATAAACCGCATTTGAGTCATAGGCTCAGGCTCAGAAGGCGTAATTATAAATACTCCTTTGTTTAATTTTATATTTTTGTTGATAACCTAACCCGATTTCAACAATTCATATATATATAACTTTACATTTAATAATATATGTTACTTTTATATGTAGATTTATAATTACGTTTTACATGTACGTATATAATTCACGATTTATTTAAATTGCTAAAACTATATTGTCATTAAAAATAAAAGTTAGCCTTATGATTGTCTCATAAGTATCTTACTTTTATACGTGTTATAATTTTTTAACCTTTTTAATAAATTTTTAAAACTCATTCAAGTTGAATTAACCCAATCCAAACTGAAAAGGTCGTATTATAAGTTTATTTTTTATAGGTTATCCTTTAATTGGGCTTATAACAAAATACTATTAAATTGACCCATTAATATCTTTATACATAATTACCCAGTCATAAATTAATTAATCACACACCGCATTGGTGAATATTATAATAATTAACGTAAAATTTTATAATTGAATTTTAGATTGTACATATTGTTGGAATCAGGTTAATCGGTGTAAATACTGTTCGGGATTTAACAAGATAATTTGAGATTAGCTGAAATAATAAATTGGACATTAACTAAAATTAATATTATTATATATAATTATTTATTAATTTAATTCTACATATATAATTATCATATAATAAAATATATTTAAAAATAATATTTAGTTTAAAGAAAAAAATAAATATTATTTATAAAATTGTACTTACCATATAATTAGATTAGTCATGTAATTATATTAGTTTTAGGTAAAAGGGAAAAAATTAAGACAATCACGGAATCAATCTTTACATAATACTAATTTCTGATATGTTAATGATGTAGTATTACATACGTATTCAATTTTATATTTTAGAACTTTGTTATTAATTCGTTAAATCACACAATTTTATATATATTTATGTTGTTATCTTGTAAATGATAATATCCGGATTCTTTATAACAATAAGTTTACTATTAATTTATACCAAATTGTTAATTTTTTTGGAATGAACGGTGGTGGGTTGTTTGATCCTGTTATGTGACTTGCATGCTTATATAATTTGAGAGATATTCACCTACCGAAAATGCAAAAGCACTGTCCGGGTTTCATAAGTTTGATTGAGGGCTCCTCGAGGACGGCCACTCGGGGTCCGTAAGTGTTTTCGTGGACTTGGCGAGGACGTTGACTCATTAAAGTGGGATACTTGTAATATTCTAAATCGACAAAAGTTAGAGAATTGGGGTCATTTAAAAAAATAAATTTACAACTAATATATACAAAATTACTATGTCTTTTGAACTTATGTGATGAGTACTTGGATTCAGTATGCATTTGGATAAAAAATATCTCAAAAATTATTTATAAACAATAAAAGAAATTCAAAATAATATTGTTTACCATAATTGACTAGGCTATGTTCGTATGAAGCTTTGGTCTCATTCCAACTCTACACTAAATTATTTACATTTCCATTTAAACCGATCACTAAATTATTTACATTTTCATTTAAAACCGACCAAACAAAGGCGATAGAAATGATAAGACCTTAGACCTGAGGTTTTACACTGCTAATCCCCCCACAAAAACACTAATCCAAAACCCCCACACAGACACCCCCCCCCCCCCTCGCCGGACCCAAATCCCGATGGTCGGAGCCACCAGATTCCTCCTCATTCTCTCCACCCCACTCTCTCTCCTCCTCCACCGCCGCTCTTTCTCTCTCTACAAACGTCTCCCTCCCACCCCTTTCTCTCCCTCTACTCTCTCTCCTCTCCATATCCACCCTAATCTCACTCTCTCTCTAACCCACCTCCCCATCAACACTACTTGTTGTTCTTCTTCACAACCCCTTCACACTCAATCAAATTCAATCAATGATTATGATCATTACAACAACAACAACTATTCTATCAATAATCAACAACACCCTTGGCCTGAATGGTCTTATTTTGTCAACACCTTATATTCTTTTGTAGGTAATGAGCCACAGGGGATTGTTTCCGATGATTTGTTTGTTTCGAATGAAAACTTGTCGCAGGAGTTTGTTCATCTTGCTGCTTCTTGCTTGGCTTTTGCTCGAAACCGGCCTCAAGCTCTCGGGTTCGATACTTGCCTCAATGTCTTTCATTTATGTGCTTGTGCTAATGCTAATCATTTTTAGTCTACAAAGTCGGTGAATTTTGTTTTGTATTAATGTAAATAATGAATTTCATTTTTGTGAAGTATAAGCTTCATTTTGTGTTCGGGTTATCTTGTTTGTGTATTTATTAGTGAAAAGTTTTGATTTTTCTGATGAATTTATGTGTAGGTTGTTATCGAGGAAGGATATAGAGGTGGTGGTGCAGAATGGGACTCCTTTTCTTTTTCAGAGTGCTATTGATACTTCTAGGAGGATGAGGGCATTTCTGAGCTCTTCCCGAACTACTGTATGGATGATTATTGTTATTTGTGTTTTTCATTTTCTCTATACAATTTTCTGTTATGGATCAAAATTTATAGTTTTGAGCATTAATAAAAGTTGCGGTGACTATAGAAAGGTCCTCTCTTATAGTTGCTTTTGTGCTTTCCTTTTTTAAATTTTTTAAGGCAAGGGTAGGATAGGATTGTTGAAAATAATAAGTACTACTCCCCCTGTTCTAACAAATTCTTTACATTTTCCATTTTCCGTATTGGGATGTTCCTCTCATTTCTTTACATTTCTAAAGTTTTAAAATTAATAAGGTTTAACAATAGAGAAACTATTATACCCACTACTTTCCTCCACATTTTTCAAACCAGTTGTCGTTTATTTGTTAAATATTGATTGGTCCCAAAACATTATCAATTCTTCAATCTTCGCTTAACCTCTATGCACAATCCAAATGTAAACAATTGGATGGGACGAAGGGAGTACTTATCTTGTATCGACAAAAATTGCATGAAATGAATACAATGATGTAACAGTTGATGATGAAACTGGAAGGACATCGAGAAGAGAATAAGTTGAGAGAGGTGTACCATAAGAAGCAGGGATACTTGGGTCACATGCCCGGTCTCCTTGTTGGATACTCGGACACATGGATTTTTCTATAATAACAATTTGGAAATTTATTTTCAGAAATTGTAGTCAAAATCTATGTCAACAAACTACTTTTACAAATTAAGTATGCATGTCTATTAGTTATTGCAAAAGTATTGATTCTCATGTTAATTTTTGCATAAATTAAAAGATTTTACTTGTAATTTTGTGTTTTAGATTTATATATTATGCATTTGATTCATTTTTTCATGCATTTTTTGGTTTGTTAATAGGTTTTAACATGTTTAACATGAAACATACATAATTTTTTAGTTACATATGCCGTGTCCGTAGCATCCCCACAAAAATATATTTGTCGAATTCTTGTATCCCCCGCGCTACACAATCGCACATTCTTGATTCTTAGGGCGTACCTCACGTGTTTAGGGGTCTCTTTCAATTGAAGCTTAATTTTACCTATTTTAACGAAAAAGTTCTACGGGCATACCTCACGTGTTTAGGGGCCTCTTTTAACTAATGCCGAATTTTACCTATTTTAAGGAAAAGGTTACGAGTTGACCCAGATTAGAATAAAGAAGAAACATGTTGATACACAAGTATGCAACAATGTAGGAGGATGTACAAAGATAACCCTAACTAACACCCCCGCCCCAATCCACTTGCAATTACAAACACGCTTTTTCTTTTTTCGTCATCCCTCCTCCTTATTCTTCCTTCTTTTGTAGCCTGCTTCCTATTACTGCGTAGATTGTTATGCATATTTCATAGTACATATCGTGTGATAACATTTACAAGTATGGTTGTCATGGCGGCAAGTCGATGGACCTCCGGATAGTCGATAACAAAATTTATTAGAATTAAATAATAATATTTGTAAACTAAAATGTTGAAATCACGAACACATTTATAAACTAAAATGTTGAAATCACTAAAATACATTATTAGCATTATTTCTATATTTAATATATATTAAAAAAGTATGAAATATAGCATGGCATATTTAGTACATATACTAAACACAATCAACTAGTTAAACAGAGCAAACTGACGCCTAAATAGGGGATAAATGTATCATGACATTAGACTTAGGCCCTGTTTGGTGTGGCTTATTCTCCTCATATTAGACGACAAAAGTATCTAAATAGCCAAACAGCCCTTGATAGACTTGCATAAAATGAAACTTAAATTTGTGATTTCAAGCAGCAACTAAAACAGAGCAGAATTAAAGCTAATTGTTTTAACCTTTAAAGAGAAGCGATAACTTCTAAAGACAGATAAAATGTTCAAACCTTGACTGGAGGATGAACTGACTATGTTCCATTAAGAGTTTGTTGATGATGTTCCGGGTCAAGAATTTCCTAATTGTCATTATGTGGTAAAGTTCACTGGAATCAAGTAATCAACCTGGTAGGTATTTTGCTTGTAATATTATCACCTGGAAATGACTACCAGGATTGAATAATTAAGTCAAACTTGCGTCTGTTCAAATGAGTGTTTGTACAACGTTTTGCTGTCTGCACTTTTTTGCGCTTTTTAAAGTGAAGCGATAAATCTGTGCTCCCTTCTGCGAATTTGAGCTCATGTGTGCTTCTGTTAACTATGATGTTTGCAACATTTAGTCGTTTTTTTGGGATCTTATAGATCCGACCTTTTTTTAATCTTCCTTACACCTCTTCCACAAAAAAATACACAATCTCCCATTTTTAAAATGAATAGTTCGTGGATGATTTTGAGGCCGTAGAAGTAGGGATTCTGATACGAGGATGGAAAGCAAGTGAAGAGATTGTAATAGGAAAGCCGAAGAAGATGACGATGTGGAATTGAAGAACTGTCTAAGGCTTTCTTTTCCTTTATCTAAAGATCTTGTCAACCCAAGTTGCCTCATTGTAACCTTTTTTAAGCAATAACCTAGTTTTCTCCACCTGTCCAGCGTATAATTTGATCTAACTGGGATTTTGAAGGAGTGATACAGACCATTTTCAAATAAAGTGGCCCACTGAAAAGAGTGTTCGTAGTAAGCACTTTGATATTAAGCCAATTCAAAATATGCTACTTATATGACAGTTATCTTTACCATTGTATATAATGGTTGGCTATTTATTGTTCTCCTTTTCTTTTTTATTGGAAATTGAAGGATAATTAACATTTTAGTTTTTAGGTTAATAGAGTATGGTACTTAAAATAGCTAACAGTCTGTAGTTTGTAGTTTGAGGGTTGAATCAGGAAATGTTATTGTCGTTTCATGTGATGTGCGAGTATTAATGGTCCTTTTGCTATTTGCGTTCATGAGCATATCAGTGCCCACCATAGACATGGATATGCAAAATTGATTTTGAAGAAAGCTTTTGTTGAGAATGGACCCCCCAAGCATGCACATGGACAACACTAGTTAAAACATGTCATGTGTCGTTTGAGAACAATTTTCGGACCCCTAGCATTGCTCTATTTTTTTTTATTTCAGTAATTACCTAAAGAAAAATATGATCAAAGAATGTTAAACATTATATGAAGTTTGCATATTATAATACTGAAAATAAAATTTAATAATAAATTGAAGGCGAATACAGACAGACACACACACACAATATTAGAACTTTATATTTTCGGAAGCATGCTTTATTGGTCAACTATTTTGAACTTTTTTTCTTTATTGTGAAAATAGGTTTGAATCCGTTTTCTTGCGAGACTTATACTTTATTTTTAATTAAGGTGTTGGAAACTGATAAAGCGCAAACAGTTGATTTGATGAAGTATATATTGAGTTATGCAAGCAATCCATCTGTTTCGTTGGAAAAAACTGACTACAGTGTAGAGCTCGTTGAATCATCTGTTAGGAACCTGTTGAGTGATTTGGCAAAGGTTATTAAAATGAAGACAGGTGACTGGATATGCCCAAGGTATGTTATCTTATTCTTGTGCATCAATGAAGAAGCTTAAAAATGTTTTTAACTGATCTATCGCAGTTTGTTTGCCATATAAGCTTAAAACCGAAATGGATGCTGTTACATGATGATGTAGCACTAATATTCATTGTGATGCTTGCATTGTAAATGGATAAATTCCGTCTAAAATTCACTTGCAAATGTTATGCTATCGGATTCTCATGTATAATCAGGAGTTCTACTGTGGCTTAAGATGAAGTATAAGTAGGTTTCTGATATTGACCTAGATTAATTTAATATTGACAGGTGTAGCTTCATGAACTTTGCAAGAAATGTTAAATGTCTTGAATGCGAGGAGGTTAGACCAAGGAGACAACTGACAGGTAGAGAGTGGGAATGTCCTCGGTAAGTTTTATTTAGTCCTTGTGCTTTAGTCAGTGAAATGAGATGGCGGTAGAGTGGAGAACCAGAATTGTTCTTATGTCAAAACCCCCTTGTGTAGGTGTTACTTCTCCAATTTTGGAAGGAATGCAATGTGCCTCAAATGTGACTGCAAACGACCAGGTGAAGCTTCATTACCTACTGTCAGCTCCAGCTCAGGTCTGGGATACAATGATGGAGACTTTGCAAATAAGCGTCACATAGATAGCAAATTGGCTGCCAATGAAGAGAAGGCACAGAGATGGTTTAATAAAGTTTCACAATCAGATAATTCCTCAGATCTGAGCAGTGCAGCAGCTGATGAAGACTTTCCTGAAATTATGCCAATCAGAAAAGGAGAAAACAGGTTTGTTGTAAGCACTAGGAAGACACCATTAGAGAGGAGACTGGCCAATTCTCAAAATCAAAGAAACGTGGCTAATGAAGTCCCTTCCGAGGGTATTGATCTTCAAAATGTGGGTTCAAAAACGAACCTTGACACATCATTCAGCCGCAGGTTGGACCAAATTATTACTCGCACACCGACCATTTCTGAAGCTGGTAATAGGACTTCTGGACAAAATACGGAAACAGTTAGATCCAATACACCTAGATCAGGTTCCCTGCAAGACGGACTTTCTAAAGGCAGCAATTCTGGATATGTCCCGTTTGTGCCATTACCGGCTGATATGTTTGCTAAGAAAACGGAAAGTTCAAGTAGTGAGAATGTTGGTGCAGAGAGTTTTAAGTCCGTCTCCTCAGAAGCCTATAATAGCGAAGCGGGTACTGTTCCTATAAGAGATCTATCTCCAAAACCAGCAGAGCCATTTCAGGTGTCTGAGAACCCAGAGAGTACAACTGAAAACGAGAATAAGGAGAAAGAATCGGCAGATGAATCAAATGGATGGTTCAAAAGGGTAGCTGAGCTGCACAAAGCTCCCAACAGTTCAAGTGCTATTTCAGACGATGACTTCCCAGATATAATGCCAATGCGCAAAGGGGAAAATAAATTTGTTGTTAGTAAAAAGAAAGACCGTTCATTGACTTCTCCTGTGTACAAAAGGCAGATGGCCATGGAACAGGCAAATAATAATACTTTTGTTCCATTTGTTCCATTTCCGCCAGATTATTTTGCCAAAAAGAACAAGCAACAACCAGACGATATGACTGTAGATTCAAAGGAGGCTTCAGGGATGAATCCTGTGAAGTCGGATGATTCAAGACAAGGGTATGTAAATATTAATCAAGAATCAAGCAAGGAAGATCAACAAAACAGCAGTGCCGTAGTTTCTGGAGCACAGGGTAGTGGTTACCAATCCCAAAGTTCCCCTGGTTCCCATGCTTTAAAAAATGAAAGGTGGAGTACTTCTACATATTCAGGAAAAGACGAAACATCTAACACCGGACCACTAAGCACTGCTGATACTACCAGAACCATGTTTGGCTCTCAGAGAAGTGTCGCTGCGAATGCAAGTAGTAGATATGCTGAGAAAGAGAATGTATCTCGTAGCGAGGGACCAAACACTGGTAGTTCAAGTCAATATTTTTCCAGTACTCAGTCTTCGAGAAACGTAGCAGGATCTACAACCCCTTCAGCAGAGGCCCAGAAATTCAATAGTGGGTGGAGCGGGAAGAGCTTAGAAGGATCAGCTGTCAAGGAGACTGATCCTTTAGACATGTCAGAGGAGGCAAAGGCAGAAAGGTGGTTCCGACGTGTTGCTCAGATAAAAGACTCCTCTGAGCTTAGCCAGATCCCTGATGAGGACTTCCCTTCAATAATGCCCATGCGGAAAGGCGTAAACAGGTTTGTTGTGAGCAAGAGGAAAACTCCACTGGAGAGAAGGTTGACTTCTCCCCAATACCGAAGGAATCTTCCAGTGGTGAGCTCAGATCCTGTTAAGAAAGAAGACGATAGTAACTGATAAACAGAACTCAATTGTTTCCCTTTAAATTACACACACAGAAGTATTTTCTGTTTTAAGATACTGTTACGAGTTATCAAGTTCGTAAAATTTTGTTCCTCGTATGCATTTAAGTATTTAGCAAAAACTTTCTCTACATTTAAATGTGTGTTGCTAAATTACCTATTACTTAATGTGATTCAGGGATAGCCTACTGCCCCCTGCTTAATGTATTATCATGGGTTCAAAATCTTAAAAATTATATGTCTTTGTGTCTAAGAGCTTGATCATGAGATAGTTCAAGTGTTAAGAGTTTATCAATTGTCATTGTTTTAGAGTTATTGATGGTAGCTCACTCGTGATTTATCATTTATGAATTATGATAGAGAAAGTGAATTTATTTACCCTTGTGTTGTGTTTAATATAAACCATTGAGACTTGCAAGTTGCAACCGACAAACCAAGTTAATAGGGTTAATAGGCATATTCATCACTGTACTCGTTCAAGTGGGTCACTAAGTTAAAAAAGCTTACAATCGCATCACTGAACAACTTAAAACTTTCAAGCTAGTCATGTTCGTCAGTCCCGTTACAATTTTTGACAGTTTGCTGACTTTGAGTGATTACATGGCAAAGTATCCAATAAAATGAAAAAACATTTTTCTTCATTTTTGGGTTTTCCTATACAGGCGCATATTCTTCATTTTTGCTTCTTGTTATTCACATATGATAAACATTTAAAATAATATTTAAAGGTCTTACTGAATAAAAAATAATGATAAAAAATAATAATATTTAAAGCCCCCATTCAAGACTTTGAACAAATCACAAAAGATTTAAAGTCACAAAATATTAGGTCATATTGTCTTGTTCTAGCATAGACATTTCAATAAAAAACACTAACATAAATATTAAAATAAAGTTTATTAGCATTTTTTCACTTCTTTTTGGGTTTTGGTGCTGTGAATGCCTGTTTGGCTACTTATGTGGCAAATATTAACGGCTCTCCATCAAAAGTCTAAGAATTTTAACGTCACTCACAATTATTTGCAAGTACAATGATGTAATTGTAAGTTTTTTTAACTTAGTGATCCACTTGAAAGTTTTTAACGAGTATAGTGATGAATATGTCTATTAACCCCAAGTTAATATGTCATTTGCATTTTCAGCGAGTCATATTTGTGTTTTAGTAAACATGTATTGTATGTATGACATGCACTATTTGAGGTTCATTTTACCTAGCAAGTTAAACATTTGATCAATCTTGTCTCAAAGTTTGTAATCAAGTAATCCAATATGTATACATATATTAACAAAAACAGTCCGGATATAATCGGTTACTAAATCAGAATTTTGAAAGAAGTTAATGATCTGAAATTAAAATACGAAATAATAGTTGATGCACCAGTTGAGGTCCGGTCGAGGTCTACTTCTTCGAGGAAGATGAAAAATTAGTGTGTGCAAAACGTGTCATATAATTGACGTCAAATTATGTTACTTTTCAGTTAACACATGTTTCACTCACCAACTTTTCTAATCCCCTCAACTTCCTTTTCATGGTTTTACCACTAGAGACGCGTGGCTAAATATACATCTTGTATCCTTCTTTTTCTTGCAACAAACTCCCTACTCTCTCTCTCTCTCCCCGAGTCTCTGTCAGTTCATTTCTCTCTCAATCTTTGGCTCAAAATGCCAAAATGGTTGACAACAGCTTCACAATTTCTTATTTCATCCCTGAGTTTTATTACATTCTTCTTTCTTGATTTTCTTGATTTTTTATTTTGCATTTACTTTTATTACATTGATGGCTTCTTGGAAGGAAAATCAACCCCTTGTTACTGCAAAACAGGGAATGAAGATAAGAAGAGTGAACATGAGGTTTCAGAGACTTTGTATTTGAGAAAAAATGTGTTTAGGAAGATAAGGTTTGTTCGAAAATATGAGAATTTACAGGAAAATGAAATTGGGCTTGTGGGAAATAGATGGTCTGATTGTGGTTGTGAGTCTTGTGTGGCTTGGATGATGAATGCTGATCACAGGCTTTTTGTTGCTGTTAATCATGCTTCTCAAGGTACCCTTCTTGTAAATTTCTTCAATTTTTGGTCAAATTGTTTTGAATTATTATGGTTTGATTGTTTTACTTGAATGTTGTTGAATTTGGTAGTTTAAGTTGTATAAAATCTTGAAGTTGTGAACTTGTGTCTTGAGGGTGTTTGAACATTTTGTGACATATATTTTGCCCAAAATACAAGAATTTGACTAGCTGGCTCTTTTTACTACATTTTATGAATATGGCGTATTACAGTCAAATGATAATTTATGATGCACTCTTAAGTTTATAGTAACTTTTTTGCACCCTCCTAACTAGATCGTAAAATTTTGGACCATTTTTCTTGAAAATTTGGTTTTTGGGCATTACTTCTAATAAATATGTTATTGTGTTAATCAGCAGATCATTAAGTTAAATCTTAAGTATTTAAGGGAGAATTATAAAAGAAACAGTATGAAGCACAATACGTAAGCCAAATTAGTTAAACAAAGTAAAGGCCCTAACATTTCTCTGGTAGGCCTGTAGGTTGAGGGGAAAAAGAAGCGTATGATTCATAGTGCTTCTCGAGCAGTAAACCAATATCATAGCTAATGAATCAAATACTAAAGAACTACTACGTGATATGTGATAACAATAAACGACTACAGGCTATAACTATCGAAATGGGATACTTCATATATTGAACATTACTAAATGCACATGCCTGTTTGCATTTGTTTGGCTTTTCAGTTTTCAGACTAATAAATAGAATATGACATTTATTATAGAAAACAAAAGGTTGTTGACTGTACAAAAATAATATTTGCAGCGTGTATGTGGAATCTGACATGTATGATGTAATACAACAATAGCGGTTGTTAACTCTGGCATTAATTATGCTTGTAGGTTCTTTGGATTTTTGTTTTATGGCTCCAGTGCTCTCTCAATATATTGGAGGTTGTTTTTCCATTAAAAATATCCCCTTGGCTAAGCACCGAGACAATACCATAGTGAAGTTGTTATAGTCAGGGGACCATTTAGATCTGTCATTGGATAGTTTTTTTCCACTAGTAGGTGGAATGGAACTCGTGTCGTATATGTAGTTGTAGTTTTGGTAATATATACATGTGAGTAATGTTGATAGCCTCCTGACAGAAGTGCTGGCCAATACGTAGGAGAAAGATGTGAGAATCATTTTCTACAAACAAAATATGAATACAAGAATAAAAGGAATTAAGGATAAACTTAATTGGTGTTTAGTTAGTAGGAAGTCACTTTCGACCATCAATTATGTTAGATTACTAATTTTCTTTTTCTGGCGCATTTTATTTTGGAACTGAGACAGTAGTGTCTTTGAATTTGTGGACGTGGAAGTCATAATAATATAATATTAATTTTTCTTTATCTGACAGCCAGCCTTGAGCTTGTCCATGCAAAACCTGCGGAAGATGTACTGTTCTTGCATGGGTTCCTCTCATCTTCAGAATTTTGGACAAGATCAATCTTTCCAGAATTTTCTGAAGATAACTATAGACTATTTGCAATGGACTTGTTGGGATTTGGGAGGAGCCCCAAACCAAGGGCTTGTCTATACACCTTGAGGGATCACTTAGAGATGATTGAGGAATCGGTTATGTGTCCATTCCAGTTGAAATCATTCCATTTAGTTGCACACTCCATGGGCTGTGTAATTGCATTAGCATTAGCTGCCAAGTACCCAGACACTGTGAAATCTGTCACTCTAGTAGCTCCTGTAAGTAAGATTTTTAATCTCTCGTTATATTTTACTTGTAGAATACAAACGTTATATTTTTTTGTTTGCTTGAGTATGAAGTATTGGAGGGAGTACATACTTCTCTTTTGCAATTATATAATGGATGCTATTTATGTGGTCTGTGTATATGATATACACAAAATTTCTGCTTAGTATTAGGCTATTAGCTAGTTATGTTCCTTGTGAATGGTTTTGCAGCCCTACTTCCCATCTTCAAGTATTGATGCTGGTACCGTAGCGCTTGAAAGACTAGCAGGAAAGAGTTTATGGCCGCCTATTTTGTTTGGTTCAGCTGTTATGACCTGGTACGAGCACTTAGGCAGGTGTGTCTGTTTCTTTATCTGCCGGAACCACAGGACATGGGAAAAGATTCTGAAGCTGTTTACTCGCAAAAGGTAACTATTTTATTTGTTTGCTAATATATGTAGCAATGATAAATTACAATTTACTTGTTCTGTTTCTTACAGGGATCTGCTTCAGATGCTTGAGAATGTAACACAGCACACACATCATTCAGCTTGGCATACAATGCATAATGTTATATGTGGAGGAGCCAAAAATATGGATGAATATTTGGAAACCATAAGGAAATCAGGAGTAAAAATTACTGTTATTCAAGGCTCTCGGGACCAGGTAGTTCCCCTGGAATGCAGCAATAATATCAAGACTAAAGTACCAGATGCCGATGTCAGAGTAATTGCAAATGCGGATCACGGTAGTGTAATACTAGGTAGATCACAGGATTTTGCTAGGGATTTGGAATCTATATGGGCATCAACAGCTGATACAAGAGTGCAAGGCTGATGATCTGAAGTACTATTTTTTTTTAAAATGTGCTATCAGTACAAGAAAACTTGAAAGTTATGTCTATGCTTTTTAAGAAAACTTAAATGTGTTCAGAATATGAACACTTTTTAAGTAATAGTAATACAAGGGCAAGTGTATTAGATTTCTTGGTACTCTATCAGGGTCGGATCCAGGATTACATTTTGAGGGAGGCACTGAATAATTCTTGCGCAGGCACTTTTTTAATTTTCATTTTTGTGGGAGCACTATTACATGTTTGAAAATTTTAATGGTAAAAAAGCAACAGTTTCTTTTTTTTAGGGAAACTCATCATTCATTATCTCATGTTCTCGATCTAAAAAAAGGTTTTCTAAATTGCACAAGTCACCAAGTGGCAGCTAAGACCCATCCAAATGACAATTCTCAATTGCGAAATGTTCTCTACAAAAATAAATGTTAATCGACCATCACCAAAAGATGAGGGAAGTAGGGTGCATGTCACAACGGCATGGGCATGTCATGACGTCAATTAGCGAGACATGTCTTTTCATAATTTGACATGCCTTTTTACTAATTTTTTTTAATAATTATTTTAATATTAGAAATATCCAGAAATAATAAATATAATTATAAAATATTTACATATATTTAAGTATCTAAAAAGTTATTAATGTAAATGAGTATTATGATGGTATTCGGTTGTTACTAGACCTGACAATTCGTTCGTGTCGTATACATTCATGTCGTGTATTTTTGTGTTTCGTGTACTTGAATGTCAAACACAAAACTGACATGTTTAGCGTTCGTGTACAATCGTGTTCGTGTACTTTCGTATCGTGTATGTCGTGTTAATTGAATATTAATATATATTAAATTTAATATAAATATATATTAATATATAAGATTTTTAGGTAAAAAAATTATAAAATATATGAAAAATATATATTTAGATCTCAATTCTATACAATATAATGAACTCAAATAATATTTTGAATATGCATACATTTATTATAATTCTACATATATTTCTAAAAAATATTAAAATTTAATTATAATATTTATTTATGTCGTGTATTTCGTGTCGTGTACTCGAAGGTTAAACACAAAACCGACACTAAATTTCGACCGTGTACTTTCGTGTCGTGTACTAAAAATGCAAAAATAAACACTAAATTTTCGTGTCATTTCGTGTCATATGAGTCGTGTCCAAAATTGACGAGTCTAGTTGTTACTATTAACTGACTTTAATTTTACATTTAAGTTCATTGTATATATCAGTATAATAAATATGTTATAAATTTTATTATATTTAATTGATAAATGGTATGTCATTTGAGCATGTCTTTTGGCAAAAAACATACTTATAGACATGCCTTCGCGGAGTCTCGTAACAGGTATCGTACATGGAAGAGATAAACATGTAACATGATCTAACATTTGTGTTGAACACAAAAAGGTACTTGGGCAAGGGATTTGTTTAAGTGTCTTTTCTCAATTAGTATGACATTAATTTTCACACATTATGTTTCGAGAAATATGTCAATCTACTATTCTCAAGAAAAAGAGTGAACAAATAAACATGCTACCCGATCCACATTTGTATTGAACACAAACATATATATGACAAGAAATGTGTTCAAATGACATTTGTCAATTGCAACATTAATTTTCCTAAATTCATATTCACGCGTTTTGTGTTAAAAAATATGTCAATCGATTATCATCAAAGAAATAATGAAATAAGCGTGTTATATGATCAATACCTTGTTAAATACAAACATGTACATGGCAAGTGATCTGTTCAAACTATATTTTTGAATTGCAATATTAATTTTTTTAAATTTGTATACACACATCTTTATTAAAAAAAAAAAGTCAATCGACTACGAATAAAGAAGCATGTTACATGATCAACATTTGTATTAAACATGGCAAGGGGGCTGTTCAAGCAAACATTTCTCAATTGCAACATTAATTTTCTTAAATTCATATTCACAAATTTTGTATTAAGAAGTATGTTTAACCACTATCACGTAGAAAAAGAGCGAATATTATAAACATGCCGCAAATTCAAGATGCGTTAAATACAAGAAGGGAAGATTACAATTTACAGTAATGAAAAATTGCTTTGACAAGACAACAAGGGGCTACCAGCAGATAGAAGCAGTGTTCAATAAAAAAGACCGATAATTTGTTTGCGCTGGTGATCACAACATATACGAGTAAAATCTTAAAATTATGATCAGTATTTAAGATAAAAATTACAATTTATGTAAGTAAACTCTCTATAGACATCAAAAGTATGCAGTGCTCCTATCTGCATGTGTGTTTAAGCGAACAAAACAGGCTAATTAGCTAATACTGAAGTGAAGTTGAAGCTCAATCTCAGTCTCTCTCTTGTGGAAGTTCCGATGACAAGAACAAGCATGACAAGATAATGCAGCAGCAGATCCCTCTTCTCCGGCAGGCATGAATTCACAACAACCATCGACAGCATATCTGCCTAGGCTTGCTGCATGGTTCTTTCTACACTCCTTATACTTTACTATATCCTCATGCAATCCTGTTTTTTTCTTCTCTTTAATCACAAAATGCCCTGCAAACACCTTCTTGGCTTCATGATTATCGTTTTTATCCTCTTGTGGCTTCATATAAGTGTACCTAGCTATATTGTTTTCTCAAGTAGATGTAAATACTTCAGAGTTTGTAGAACCTCAGTACTGATATATATATAGAGAACTAGAGATGAATTTGAAATATGATCAATATAAAGTGGGTAAAATGTTGTATATGAAGATATATTTTCATGTATAAAATTAAATAAGGGGACAATTGTGAGAGTGGGGAGCTGGAAAAGTGGGTTCTCGTGAGACTGATGGATGATATGGCTTTATTTCTCGCCTCCTTTCTGAATGAAAAAGTAGGTTTTTTTGGTTTTGGTTGGTTGGCCTAGTCGGTTGCTTTAAATAATTTTATTTTATAGGTCATTGTATATACTCCTACAAACATCAAGATTTCAAAAATTTCTAGAAAATTGTCAATTCATTTAGACAAGTTGTTTCCGGTTGGCGTTTTTTTGTTCACTCAAAAATATCAATATATGCATGCATGAACACCTCATGAGTCATGAGGCATCACTACACTGTAGTGTGAAGGGACAACATCCTCAAAGAAGTTTTATTATAATATCAAACTTGCTAAAATTTAATAAGACTTCAAGGATTCTACTACTGTGTCATGATCTATGTGGTCAGTGCATTCGATGGTAAGATTAAACTTGTGGACGTTAGATGACAAGGCATGTCTAAATGGTAATGGCCTGGTGGTGGTGTTAAGCCATCTTGGAGTAAGCTCAGTAAGTCGAAACCAGTCACCTGGTGCTGATTCTGAATACAATGATGAGGAAAACGGAAAACGGTGCTGAAGAGGACCATATGAACCTGTAGTGCTTGAATGATGAATCCAAGCACTACAGGTTCTCTTGTCCTTGGATATGTTATTTCCAAAGCTGATTTCTTTCTCTTGGTTGCAAATCCAGCTCTTTATATACAAATTGGAAAAAATAGAGTGGCAGCTCAAATATTGGATACATTCCTTTCTTATTTTACATATGTAAGATAACTCAATTTTACAGATACACACACATATGATATTGGAATAATATGAATCATTCACAGTGATAATGCATTAGTTATCTCTAATTTTGTAGTCTATTCCTAATATTGCAAGTCTCATGGATGCCTCTTGATCATAGGTGCTTCAGTTACAGCACTAATGTACCTCATTTGTGCTGCTTATCTTCAAATTATGATGTCAGTGGCTCTTGCAACTCTGCAATGTCCCACTCTCCAACATACGATTGTCATAACATACGCTACCATCGCCTTTTTTTACCCATGGTACATGTAAAATTGGGATTTCTGGTGTGAAAGCAGAGACTCCGCTTATCATGAACCATGATTATTTACCGTAACACGGTATTGCTACAGCAATCGTATGTTATGGATCATATCTGTAAGCCAATAAGTGTTGTCTCTAGTACTTTTTGATTGTACCACGTCAAAACCGCACCTACCTATGTGACTCAAATAATTGATTCACCAATTCTACACTTGTCTCACTGTTTGGAGGCCGTAGTATCTAAATATACCCTCTGTTTCTAGTATATGTTATTTCCTTTCTTCTATTGCTTGTTTACAAAGGATACAAGTATATGCAATTCCTAACCTCTTTCACATACCAAGTAAAACCACCTTTCCACCAACTGTTCCTCAATACTTGCAAAGCCTTTACTGAAAATTTCTTGGCAATGAAATTGATGACATGTTTTTCTCCCCAGGCGGTTGGAAGCGAGAATATCGTTTAGATTTGTGTAGTTTCATTCTCATAGCAGGAACTTTTCGAGCCACAGCTTGCCATATCATTTGAACAGCATCACCCTCCTTTGATGGATATTGATACTCAAACAAACGCTCGACCTCCTGAAGCCTTGTCCACATTCTAGTCCACTCGTCTATACCGATATTTCTGATTAGATTTATGAGAAATTTATCTTTGATAGCATCTGAATTACGAACAAATATGCAAAACTCAGAGTAGTCAAGAACATCTTCATAAGGAAGTTCAATTTCATCGCTGATGATAACAGGGACACAGTGACTAGCTATGGCATCAAATAAGCGGTTTGATGAAGGGGTGTCACCCGCAATGTTGAGGCAAAATTTGGATGAATGCATTCCATTTGTAGCTTGACCGATCCCATCTTTTTGTACGCTACCAAATGAGAAGTGCACATCCTTTTCCTCCTTTAAAAGGTAAAATATTTCTTGTCGAATATACCCACCCTGTAAATGAGATGCATAGATAGATTTACATTACTGAAGCATGAAAGTTATGATTACAAAGATTGAACTTGAAAGCAAACTATTAGACGATGTAATATGTAAACATGACTGATCAACTCATTAACATTTGTTCAGAGAAGAAATTCTCTGCCTTTTTCCTGCCCAATACACCCCTAAAAATATGAAACCTTCACATTTTCAGTTTTCTTCTTCATCGGAAATCCTTTTATAATTAACTATTCTCGTTGATGGATGATAATTCTGACAACTGATTGTTGCTCGTCTGTACTAAAATTTCTCCTTTATCGTTTACTTATCTTACACCTATGCCATACATCACACCATTACCTGATCTAAACATTCATTTCAGACGTCTTAAAAAAAATTCTAGGGTGAGCTAAAATCTTTCAAAAACTTGAAGGACTAACATATAGTACATTATCACAGAAAATCAAACATCTCCATTTTTCCGAATTATAATTTAAATCAATCAATAACAAGATCATTGATAAGAAAGAACCACTTACATCTTTTCTATATATGGCTCCCTGGAAATACAGTAAAGTTGGACGGCTGTCAAAGTCGGATGTATCATTCACATAGCTTTTGATGACATGTTTGTATGGTGCAATTATATCTTTTTTAACATTAGCTATATTCGGCGGATATCTTCCGAAATCCGAAAGGATGAACATACCAGGCCACAGCTTCGTCCTTGCATCCAATAGGCTGTTCGGATGGTGTGCAAGAATTATATGATCTCTGCCACCAGACTTCTTCCACTCCTCTTGAGCTGTCACATATTTAACCAACTTCTCTTGAAGCACCTTGTTATAGCTATCCTTTTCATGTGGCTTTAGCCTAGAATATCGATTATAGCTAATGCACGAAAAGAATGGAACAAATATAACATCGGCTTCACTTGAGTTCCGAACTCTTACAGCACTGCGACCATCCAAATTAGAGGCAAATTCTGAATACAGGAGATCAAGTGTTAGATAGTACTCTATACTATGTTGCGAGTTCAAACCACCAGGGTAATGAGGAACAATTGTTCGAATATCTGGCCAAACACTTTTACCATCACCCTTCCATCCTAATAGCCCAAAATGAAACTCGGGAGGCAAATCATACATGAACACTTTAAGTTTAACTTTATCAGTAACACATTTCACCAAGATTGTCTTTCGAGGTACATTATCACCACTTATATTCCTGGCTCCATTATCAAACACGGCATGAAGTTTGGAATTGGGTAACAAAGTATTGTCAATGAAGTTAGGTCGACCAGTGGACCGCAATACAAAGAGCCAAGAAAATATGAACAAGATTGATACAGAGGTAAACAAGCAAAACATGGATTTTTGAGAAAGAAGCCCAATGTGAGGGGCATATCTATCTCCCATTGCAAGACAAACTCAATGAATATCCAAATTACTTTACTATGAAATATCAACCAACATTACAAAGGAATCCACTAAAACGCTAGGAATATGAAAACAAAAGGCATACTAATTTGGACCAAGATAATAACATGAAGATTACATGATTTCAACAAAAACCAACCAATAATTTATCAAGAAGATTTGTCAAAGAGGAACAAACAATAGAGTCCCTTTTGTGAGCATAAAAATCTAATCTTTATGTCAAGAAACTAAACAATCCAGCTCAAGAATCAAAATAAAAGTGGGAAAATTGCAAACCCAAATCAAGAAAGTGAATGAAATGTAATATGAGTTAGTGATGAAAATGAAGGATAGTAGTTGTTGAGAAGAAAATAGTTTGATTCGTACCGTTGAAGAGTAGACAAAGACAGAGGTTTGTTGATGAATCAACTCTCTTTCACACACACGAGAGAGAGGGAGAGAGAGAGAGAGAGAGAGATTCAAGTTAAGCATAGAAATAGGAGACTATGTGAAGAAGCGGGGCTTGTGGCATTCTTAAAAAAAACATATACCATGCTTTGTTCCCTTTTTCCTCGTTTTCATGTCATAAAATATGTAAACATAAATACATGATACATATATGAATTATTTCATGCTGACATTTGGTGCATTTATCTTTAACTATGTATACATACATGTACGTGTACTACTATTATTAGTAATCCCTTGGTTTTGAAATGAGTTTAGGTGGTGGAGTTTACCTAAAAAATTGGAGCTGCTCACCTATAACTATAAACTAGTTAAACTATGAATAAAAATAATAATTGAAAGCGGTGCAACTGTTTCACTTACTGCAGCACTAACGTTCACTTATATTGAAATAAATACTACCGGGGTTGCAGAATAATAGGACAGACTATAATTGGATTTTTAATGCAATAAAATACAACCATATGTCTCACACCAACACTGACTTCTATGAATTTAAGTCATCTTAATTGTTTATGTATGCAAAAATTCATTACTATTTTTAAGCAAGAAGTCCATAAAAATTTAACAACTCAGTCTGATACACCTAGAAAAACCGAAATAGTTTTATGATTGGCATACATTTGGTTGTTGGAGTAGTGTTAGTTTTAAGATTAGGACAACTTGAGGTCCAGTGGGTCATGTTAATTTACAGCTAAAATGTCTTGTGTTGTATGTTGATGTGGGCGAGAGATAAATATATTCTTGCACATAAAATGAGAAAAAAGGTTTCTACTCTCTACTTTCTTATTTTTCAAATAAATGCATATTACTACCCTCTTTTGTGAGTAATGGGGGGGCGGTAGGTACCATCACCTAATTTGTTAAAATTAATTTAATGTTCTTCTCATAATCTCTTCCAGCTATTTAATTTAGCTACCAAATGTAAATTAGTAATTTAGAGAATTGGAGAGGCTTCAACTCTTTCTTCAACACCTGGTACATTTCTTGGATCATGTGAGTGCATAACCCAGTAAATAAAAGATTATAAACGCATTGAATATTCAAAAACATGGGATTTTTTTTTAAAATAATTGTTATAGTAATTTGTGCAGATCTGTCTATGATCCGATCTCACAAGGCAATAAAATAACTTAGTAGTTGATGAAGATTCAAGACTGCCCCTGCAATGCAAATGAGAAGGCTCCAGGACCAGGACTATATTATCATCAGGTCCTGGAGCCTGTGATGTAATTTCAGGTTGGGGTTAAAATATAAATTTGTCAATAACCTACTAAATGTAGTTTATTAAATTGAATGCCCTAACTAAGAATTAAGATTAAAATGAAGTCCTTTCCTTGTGTTGCAGAAGAGCTCAATTCTCCACCAACACTTACCCGTAGAGGGTGCTATGCGAGAACTAATGCAGATATGCAGTTATTTGCAAATAATATGGCAATGGAATCGCTCCTTCGTTACAAACAGGTTTATGGCGATGCAGAGTTATCAATACATGTTAATTCATCAAAGGTTCAAAATTACTCTGAAACATGTGCTGTTTGTCTCGCCTCACCACAAATCTTGTACTAAAATTAAGTCCTTTCAAGTCATATTTCAATTAAGGTTCGTGTATTTTTATTTTATTTTTTCTGTAAATTGTCCGAGTTCAGAACATAGGGCTTAAACTTGAGTAGGGATGGTTATGCATGAACACTCTTACATACCATCCACAAGACCCCCACTGTAACAAGAGAATATGTATACTGCCATTTCAAAGCAATAATATGAAATCTAACTTTAAAAGTAAAAAATATTCAGCCTCTGATGGGACAAGAATCCACCTTGAAGCTTAAGTTGGATACATGTTTATTAGTATCAATTAAAAAGAGAAAGATTCGGGTCTCTGTTTGAAGAGTAATCATAGGTCCGAGAGACTGTCCTTGCAATTTATCTAGTCCAAGTTGAAGCATCACAGATAAACTGAAGGCTTCAGTAAATTTCACCACCAAAGATAAAATAAATATTGCAGTTGAATTAATGACTTAGCAATTGGAATATCAAGAAATTCATCAAAGTACAAATTCATGCCCAATATCCTCTTTATCGAAGCTTTTGAGAGCCGTTATGTAAACAGCTGCTTCTATGAGTTACAGTTTTAATTAAAAGCAGATTAAGTGAGAACAATATTACTTGAATCCATCTCCAATCGATCAAAGAATTGGGAGAGCAAAATTCCCAGCACAAGGTCAGAACTGAAACTGCATCTCCGGTGCATATCCCAGGGCTTCAAGGTTAGCAGCCATTGCTTTGTTCATTGGTGGTGGTCCACACCTAAGAATCTGCAGGTTCAGATAATATAAGATTAGCATATGCTGGCCTTCCCTCTCTTTTTTCTTTCTATAGAAAGGGCACGTGTATGCCCATATATACAATGATTGGTGAGATGAATAGATGAACCATTTTCATATCATAGCAATCAAGTGCGACCAATTACAAAAAAATCTATCTTTGAATGCATGAAAAATAATGAGGAGAAGTCATAATATAATTCATCTACTGATATGGTGATACCTATATACAATACTTTCCCCATCTATATCGTTTTTATGATTAACTTTCAAATGTTAGTTTAACTAGTTAAAGTGACATAATCCTTATGAACTTGGAAAGGAAAATGTTGCAGTAGTTATTGTGCTTATAATATCCAAGTATGCAAGGCTTGAGCTGACACGCACTCATTCCAAAATTTTGACATGTACCAAGTGCACAAGGCACTTGCATCAGCCGGTTTAGGGGAAGTTCAACATAAATAAAAACCAATGTCAGAGATTGGCGAGATTGATTAAAATATTGAGAGATTAAAAATTATCTACGACAACTTTCCAGTGTTCTAATAAATTTAAATAAATATAGTTCGAAATATACCTGAATATCAGATGCCGGCGCTGGGCAATGCTCTTGGATCATTTCCTTGCTTACGAACCCCACACCACCATCCCAAACTTCTGGTGGCTGCAGAATTATATAAACCTATTAGTTTTAACAGTAGGTAGTAGCTCTTAAAATGGAGAGAGATGAAACTTTTTGTGAATTCAAGAGCCACGAAGAGTCCCTTGGAGCAAAAAAAATTGTTTCCCTCCTCAAATTTGATTTAAGAGCCAAGAGAGGCTCTTAGTAAGGCAAAAGTTAATTAAGGATGACAAATCTTTTATATTTGAATTAAGAATAATTAACTTTAGAATTAATCTTTAGGCTTAGAAGCTCAGAATATTTATTTATTAGCACGTGACAGATTTCTAATGAACTAACATTCTAAATCTAGCAGTGTGCCTTGTCAAATACTAAATTGTAGTATCACAAGCCTCACAATAGATAAATTAATTTTACAATATCCATCTTATTGCATTCATCAACAAAAACAAGGTGAAAAGAAAGAAGCATAATCGCTCCAGATGTGTTATAAAAAAAAGTGACTTACCTGGTTCAGCACATAGTATATTTTGAAGCGATCAGGGTAGTTTGAAGCAAGCCCGTCAAGTTCTTCCTGAAAAAATCCAAAAGGTCAAATTACATTAGTTTGAACTAGCGAGAAGCTTAGTAAATTGCTAAGTTCATTTGACAAGAACGTCAAACACAGTCTAATTCCCACGACAGGATGTTCGTATAACCTTCAAATAGAGTATAGTCTCATTCCCACAAGGGGTTTTCCATATTAATACCACAGTCAACTCACATATAATGGCTTAAACTTGGACCAGTTCATAGACCTGGTTTCTCTAATAAGGTACATTTAGAAAGGATGCCATATATTTAATTGGAACATGTCTGGGATGTAGCATATACATTACAATTACCTTTAAAAGAATGTCATCAACTGTAACATTCGCATAAATAAGATGCACCATCGTGGTATCATGTGGGTTCTCTAAGATAGCTCTAGCAACCTGAAAGTCAAACAAATTTTTCCATATCAATACCAGAATCTGAAAGATAAAATGTAGAAGCAGATATCTCTCTCTCAACAAATATAAATAAGAAATTTCATAATAATTATGTGAATTCATGCCTGAAACATCGGGGTGATGCCAGAACCACCAGCAAGCATCCCAAAGGCTCTCACTTGGCCTGGTTGATACTTAAAACGGCCCTGGTAAACATAAAAGTAAAAAATGAACCTCTTTTGCAGCAGGATTATAAATTATTAAGCACCGAGCCAACAACAATCCAATTCAGCAAATATGGTGCAGTTTGCATATTCAATAAATCAATAAAATTGATATCCAAGATCCAAAACATAAAAAGAACATCCTTTATTATATATTTTTAGCACTCAGTATACAAAAAGTCAGAAATAAAAATGAAGTAAAATTAAACTGCAGAAGATTTTAATAGCAAGTGACGTGCATGACAGTGCACTCAGAAAGATGGAGTGTTTTCTCGCCTAGCTAAAGTAAAAACCGACTTTAAACTTGAAATGCAAATCTATTTTTAATTTAAGTGGGTACAAAGGAATCCCAAGCTCGATCTATGTTGATATGGACATACTGCAGAAGTTTAATGCACATTTGCATATATTTGACCCAGTAATGGTAATATTAGAAGATATTACAGGTACGTTTTGACCCGTTTCAGTAAGATACGAAGAGACAATGTCCAGGAAATTAACATTGTTTTAGCTGCTATAATTATGTAAAACCAACTAATGAGAATATATAAAGGAACACAAAACCCAGAAAGCATTTCATGCATTGTCTTGGAACCCACAAGAGTATCAAATCAATATAGATTCCGACTTTTCCGAACACATTCAATAAAACAGTACTAGTATTTTAAAGAAGGTAATGTAGAGATCTTTTACCTTGGGTCCTTTTACTTCCATATAATCACCAACACGCATTTCACGGAAATGATGGGACATCCTTCCTTCTGGGTACATCTATTCGATCAAATTAAACCAGCAATCAGTTAAAATTCAACTTTAAACATTAGCAAAATGCAAAGTATGTTCTCCCTCGAGGAAGAAATTCAGATTAAGTACCTTTATTACCAACTCAAAATATCCAACATCAGAGTCCAATGTAGTTGGAGTGTATGGCTTTATAACATCTTCACTTTGGCTATCCTTACCCCTATACGGTAATAACAAGTTACTTGTGAATCATACAATCTCCAACAGAATAACAAAACACAAACAATATTTTGTAAAAAAGGATCAAAGTCGAACAACTAACTTGCAACTTATGTGCTGTCCAATGGGAAGGCCAAGAACAGATGTAGGATTTGGAAGCGCAAATTTGAATTTGGCAACATTATGACTCAATTGTTTGCGCTCCACAAGCTTAAATTTCTTAAAGCTATCCGCACTTAAGGATCCTTTAAAACATACCAAAAATTCAATCAATTTACAGCCACTTACAAATCATACCTGAAAAATGCGATAAATTAAATATAACAGAGAGATAAATAATCAAAATATAATCTTGTTAATCAACATTAAAATAAGAATCGAATCGTTGCAATTACAAATATTATAAGAAAAATTTTGAAAAAGAAATATAACAGGAGACAGCAATAAAGATAAAATCTCGAAAATGAAGATAGAATATTGATAGGAGGGGGGACAGAAGAGTAACCTTTAGATTTCTTGGAGTTAAAAAGAAAGGCAGCAGTGGCAGCAACAACAACAGCAGCAACAGCAACACCCACAAGCTGGATCTCAGATAATCCCATATAACCCCCCATTGTTAATGCCACCTGAAAGAAGCAAGAAAATTGCTGGTGGGGTTTAATAATAAAAACCCCTATTTTATATTTAGATAGATATAATAATTCCAGCCAGTTAGTCTTAGTCAGAGTCAGCCAATGAAGAAAATCAACAACATTGAGGGGCGGGGGGTGAGTCAAGAAAAGTGAGCGCCATGCTTACACAATGGCTGGCTATAAAATAAAATATATAATTTATAAAATATATAAAGGAGGATATGTAGATGTATACAAAAGTGGTAAATAAAATGCTTACACAAATAAACGTGAATGATGGAAGAGCGGCCGCCGCCTAGCAGCACCTGGTTTTGGGGTCGACCGCACGGTACACTGATTTGAGCAACCCCAAGTTTTATACACAGATGATCCACCCGCTTGATTCTAATATATTTGTTTGACTTTTTACACCCCCGAAATATAATCTCCTTGCGTTACGCGCAGGATCGGATCGGGTTTCGTAAGATTTAAATCCGATTTATTATATATCGGTTCGAAACGGGTTCGGGTTTAAATATTAAAAACAAAGATCTAAATCCGATTTATCGGGTTTTTTCGGGTTTCGGGTCGGTTTCGCGTTTAATTCAAATATTTTAAAAATAATTAATTAAAAAATAAAAAATTTATATTATTATACAAATGTGGTTTTTTGAATGTGAAGTATATAAAAATAGTACTTTATATAATCTCCTTTTCGGTTTTAAAAATTACGGTTTTATTGATTAATGGTGCTCCGCCAATTCAATTTTAGAACCCGATTCATTACTACATGTTTTTCTTATTAAAATTAATATATTAAGCGTAATAAATTAAGTATTCTTATTTTTTTAAATACATCTGATTAGTTTTGATTAATTATTCCGATTAATTACCGAATATTTGATTAATCACTACAACATGTTTTCACCGAATAATTATGATTCCCGTATTTTAGAACATCAAATATAATGATTAATTTTTTCAAATCATTTTATTTTCTTATATATATATATATATTAAACCAAAAGTGTTTTTTGAAAATGAATTTAAGATTATATTAATTTAGAAATAAAATAGATAAATTTTAGGGGGGTTTCGAAAACTACCCAATTCTAAAAATATTTTTACAAAAATATTGTAACTTTTTAAAAATAAATTGCAAAAAAAATATTTTTATTTGCAAAAATACGATTTTCTACAACTTAATGTAAATTCAACAAATTTCTGCAATCACGTACAGACTCAAAAGCAACAAAAAAACAAAAAAAGTTAGATAAAACTAGTTGGATATCAGGTTGGTTGCACCTATTTTTTCACAAAATTTAGTATTTTTAGTAATTTCTTTAAAGTTTATAGGCCATGAAGTGAATGCGGAAATTTTCAAATAAGAATAAATAAAATGTATCTTAAAAGTATTTTACAAGTATCGTATATGGGTGTTTATACTCAAATCATCCCTTGCGATGAATAATGTCACATTAATTTATTGGATATTCTACTCAAGGTTTCTCCCTGTTCTTTCACGAACAGATAACCATTTACACCATCACCAAGCAGCACACCAGTTAGATATATCATCCAATGATTGGTAAATTTTATAAATGTAGCTCCACCACACACACTAAGCATTTAAAACAAGACTCTGGAGAAATTCGATTTCGGCATTTCACCTTTTTCAAGTAACACACTATCAATAACTCACACAAATTGATAAGTATAGACGAGACAGATCATTCCCTAACCTCTCTCAACCAGTCCAGGATTTTTGCCTATTAACATGTCGTGCACACATACAAAGCATATTTCCTGACTTCAGATTACCAGACACACATATGTCAGGATATATATATAATTAGCATACATAGAATTTAAGTCTGCATTAACTATATGAATCACATAACTTGGAAATCTATAACACATAATGTGAAAAATATGCCTCAAGCTTCAATCATCAAATTGGAAAGCACAACAAATACACTTCGTTTCAGGTAGTTGCATAGGGAAATCCGAGTCCCTTTCCTTGAAGTTGGATACATCATACTAAATACGTGAACCCTGTAAGAAGCCAACACTAAATGGATAAATGTTACTCCGCCACAAACTAAGCATTTACATAAGCCTCTGGAGGGAACCAATTTATGCATTTACCTTTTACAAGGAATCACACAGTCAACAACTTGAACAAATGGAATATACACATGGAACATAGATCATTACTCATTAGCTAACCTCAGTCAAGGATTTTTGCAAATTAACAAGTCATGCACAGATACAAGCATATTTCCCAGCTTCAGATTAACAGAGTATGAAGGAGGAATACAATATCCTTTGTTTTCAATTAACCCTGCTTTATGTCACATGATGCACACAGTCATGAAGTTGGACTTGACAACAGCTCAAACAATATTTCTAAGTAAATCAAACTAATGACCTATCATCTTGCCAAAGATTTTTCCATATGTTGAGAACTTGAGATATATAATTAGTACGTGTGAATTTATGCAAGTATTTCCTATGCAATCTCAAAATTTGGAAATCTACACTACACTATGTGAAAATATGCCTCAAGCTTCAATCATCAATTCAAAAGCACAAGATATAGGCTTAGTTTTAAGGTACAATTGCATAAGAAAACCTAAGTCCGTTTCATTGAAGTTGGAGAGGTCATATAGTTAATATGTAGACTCTTTAGGAAGCAAATACTAAATGCCAAAATAACAAAAAGAGATCTACATGTTAGATTTTTTAGCTTGATACTGAAGATCAATTTTGAACAACTTACAATTAAGAAAGTTAATCCCACTCTGCCAAATTCGCTTTAAAGCAATAGAAAAGCTGATTGAACCGGATATAAACACACAATCAGCGCGAAGCTAAAATATCATCTCTAAAGTGGACACTACTATCTTGGAGGAATCCACCTCTTCATAAAGAAAAGTTGTTTCTATTCTCTTCCAACACTACATCCTTAAACAACAGACATCTTGCAATAAATATTCAGGCTTCAAATTTTAAAACATCATCAAATTTGTTGATATTCCAACAACAAAGGGTTCCATTATCAACCGAGTTAGGAAGTAAAACATGATGCCTAGTGCGATAGAAATAGGCAGGGCGGGTAGAGCTTGGCGATGCACAGCTAACAAAATAAGAGTGCAACCCAGACCCGATATAATTGCTAGATAACAAGCATACACAGTCATCAAATCATACATTGCAGCTCTACCCACAAGAACGCTATAGAAAACAAAGTCACCAAGACCAAGCTTAATTCCTCGACTTGTAGTCATTTCGGTATCCAAGTCATCTCCCCTCACCTCACCTGCAGCATCCCCCATTCCTAACAATTCAATCAGCGGAGAAATCTCTCCTTGCACATCTCGTCCCTCATTTTCTAAACCGCCCCTTTCCCGTGAACTAGGCACCAACGGAGTACTCTCCCCTTCAACGTCATCACTATCAATCTGAACAGAAGTATACTCCACACCACTATTCCTATTCCGACTTTCACCTCCCCTAGCAACCATTTCAACCTCAACAGACTCCGAATCCGAAACCCCGCCAACCAACATCCCCAAACCAGTCCTCCCACCCTGATTCCCACTTGTAACCACTGGCCTCGCCTCATAAATCAAAGCCGGAAGCTCCCCATCCCTACTCGACGCCAACTCAACCAAAATCTTAAGCGGCCCACCTGGCGCCAAAACAGCAACCAAATCATACAATGCCAACGCCACCAACAACGTCCACGTAGTCCACTCAGGCAACTTAGTAAACCAAGCCGCAACAATAATCCCCAAAACAACCATATAACTCTGCCTCAAGAAAATCGGAAAACCCTCCGAAAACAGCGAAAGCACACCCACAACAGTAAAATTAACCAACAGCACAAAACAAGTAATTGAATCAACTGGTATCGAAAAATACTGAATCACGCTCAGAAAAATAGACCCACCCATTGTCCCAAGCACAAAAAAAGCAGAGAAACGCATATAATTTTTCAAGAAACTAGTAAAATTATAATAATACAATAGTACTAAAAGGAAAGTAACAGCAGCGATTAGAATAACAAAGACAAGGGCATTGAGAAGCGAGCCTTCAAGCTTCTGGGTCGTTGAATCTGAGGATGTTTCCACGTAGACAAGATTGGCGGCGGTTCGGATCGGGTCGGAGTTCGAATTAGAGGAAGATGAGAGTGTGTAGACTAAGAGAACGACGAGGAACATGCAAATAGATACAGGGGACATAACGCCTATGATTTCCGACCCGAGTGACTCGAGAATGCTGCCGGATTCCATTTTGCGGGAGGGTTTTGATCGGAAATGTAATTAGGGTTGTAGATGTAGGGGAGTGTGTGTAATTGTCATTTGTGTTTCATTTGTTGACAGTAAGGTCAATATTGCATGTTTTGATTTAGGATATTGATTTCTCTAAATTGGTAGCTTTTTTTACTAATACCGCGTATAGCATTATGAAATTTTTGGAAAGAGTCAAATATTTTTGGTAATGGTATAGAAAAATTATGCACTTTTGATACAAATATCTATGATTAAATAAATTTTGGGAGTCATGGCTATTACATAAGTTATGGAGATTGATGAAATAAATTTTCGGAATCATGAGTGCTTAAAAAGTTATAAAGATCGATGAAAGTGAATTTTTGGAATCATGGATTCATGAATTTAGTGAATGAGAATATTATTGATAAGCATTATTGATGCAGTTTTAAAGGATCTACTGGATGCAACAAATGCTCTTGGAAAGAAAATGTGGGTTGAAGCATAATTAGAAAAATGACACTTAAAAAATTGAAGTTTGATTCAATTTCACGATCCTTATTTAATTGACGCAATCGACAGATGCTACAGGCCTTTAGGGGTTAGTGAAATTAAGAATAATGAAATTACTCTTGACACCGCAATTAAAGTATACTCCCTCCGATGTTCCTATATTGACTTTCGGTACTGTTCACGCGGTAAACGATTGACTACTAATTTACGTCTAATCTATAATATCAAATATAGTCATGAATATATTAAAATTTTTATATTTAATACTAATACGAATTTAAAGATATTAACGATCAAAAGTGTGCATTGGCAAACGTGTCTAACACAAAGAGGAAACGTTTTTAGGGACGGAGGGAGTACTACCTTCGTCCCATGGGATTCTTTACGTTACTATTTGTGCATATTTCGAGACTTATATAAAGTATAGTTTCATAATATTTTTTTAAAATATTTTTTTTGAATAAAAATTTAAACATAAATTTTTATTCAGAAAAAAAAATTGAAAAAGATAATAGAGTTATATTTTAAAAGAGTATTGAAAAGCGTGTCAAAAAGGACCGTATAAAATTCAACCAAACAGAGTAATTTTTTATTGATCCAATCAATGTCAGCTAGAGCGGGCAATCGAATGTGGAATCGTTACCTGCAATTTATTGCATCTTCATTCAGACAATCTTGGTTTTGGCAGAATCTTTGTGAAGGTGGTTGGAATATGATTGCTTTTGAAGAGGCATTTGATACTTTTTTATTTTTGTTGTCTTTGGATATACGGGAAATAAGGGAATCACATTTGCGCAACATTCCCCTACTTCTTTCAAGGAAGATATAAGAAGGAATATGCTGCCATTTGATATTGCTGGTGAAGCAGAAAATGATGTAGAAAATCAAGCTACTAAAATGGGTTACTCTTGTCATTATCTAGTTACCAGATGCGCGTCAAGTACAACAAGGTTTGAAGACAAACTTGGAGATTTTATTTAGGTGGCATATTTGAGACAGACTGGGAAGAGTAAGTATCATTAACAACATATTTTCTAACTTTCACCTTGAAAAGGTGGTGAAATTTTGGGCCTCCGATAATATATTATAACTTCCTACATCGATAATAATAAAAGTATTTAAGATTTTTATTGATTAAAGTCAATAACTAATGTGTATCAAATCGCTAGTTTTTTCAGACTAACCTGTTGTGGGCCGTTAGGTCCGGCACGCATTTGGTTGTGGGCTTGAGTATTATAAATGATATCAGAACTCTGCCCGGTCGGAAGTTGTAATATCCCGTATTTTTTTGAATTAGATTGATAATGGAATAATAGAATTAAAAAGGATTAAAATCAGATAAGAACTAAGATTTAAAATTGAATTAAAATAATGGGCCTCAAATTTGGATCAAATTCTAATATGGATAAATTGTAGGTTAAGATTTAGGGTTTTGTATCGTTATAAATACACCATATTCGTATTCATCGTCTTTTTTATTAAAATTCGTAGTGCTCTTCTCAACATAAATCAGCAATCTTGTAAAATTTGTAGAAAATTCATCGTAAGTTGGAATTCAGTGATCCTGAACTTTTCGTAAAGGTCTTTTCGTTATCTACAACTTTTGTGTTTAGTCTTTTCAAAGATAATGTCTTTTAGAGGGTCAAAAAGAGTAAATTCAGATCTGGTCAGGCTTTGAGGTAAGTACTTTTTTAACTTACTTTTATTTTGGGAAAAATTTTGATACTCTGATTTTCGAATTCCGTATAAGATATAAGAATTATGTTTCAAACTATATAAGAAATAAGATACGAGAATCTTTTGAAACCTAATCTCTATGTTTTCGAACATGTTCGTAATTTACGCTATAATTTCGGAACTAGCCTTAGATACCCTTAGTACGCGTACGAGTGTGCAATTTTAGATACCTATTAAGGGCGCGTAATTATTGAATTTTAAATGCCGACCACTGGAAAAGTGTGGTATAAAGAATAAGAATAAAAATTAAATGCCGGCTACTGGTAAAGTGTGGCCGTAGATCAAGACCGTGGTATTTATAAGAATTATCGTTTCGTTCTGTTTTATTTTGTTCTGATCTGTTTTAAAATCTGTTATGTTCTGTTTTAAATTCTCAATTTTGAAATATAAAACTTTGGGTAGGATTATTTTACAAAAAAATTTATAAAATTATTATTGTTTTGAGAAAAAATCATTTTATTAAAACAACCATTGTTTTCCGGTTAAATAGTTAGTCAATTTGTACTTGTTGGGCTTTATATCTCATCATTTTAATATTTCAGGTTTCGCCTAAGATTCGAGTTGGATATCATTGGAGTTTCGAGAACTTAAAATTGGACTAGATTGACTTTTGGACTTTCGCTTTTAGTTGCACTTTTGTTATAGAAACCTTTGTAATAGAATTTTGGATTAATAATTGTATTTTGTATTAGTTTAGATTTAGAATTAATAGTCCGAAATTGCGAGTTGTTACAGAAGTGCAGAGGCACTGCCCGGGTTCCATATGCGTGTGTTTGTGAGATCGACGAGGACGTCGATCCTCTAAGAGGGGGTTTTTGTAACATCCTACATTATGTGTGCACATTGCACATAGGTCGAGTTGTCCGGGTTAGAGCCATTTTAGTAACTCGAACCAATTAAATCGGTTTGAAAATTGACAACCCGACCCATAAAAAATAAAAATGCAACCCAAACTTACCCTTTATTCATCGGTTTCGTTCGTTTTGGGTTGGGTTGAACGGTTTGTTAAGAGGTACTTATAATAAATAATTGATATAAAATATATTTATGTATGAGACTACTTGTGGAGACATACAAATCCGCAAACAAAATTATGTTATGCGTCATTAGAGAATTTTTTTTATATATATTTCGAGATACATAGCATTACTCTAGGTTAAACTCTTAGATTTATTCGTAGTAAAATGTGTTTTATACACAAAAAAAGTACAAAGGATTTCTAATGGTGTATGAAAAATAAATTATATAATTGACTATAATTGATATGCAACAAATTTAGTTTGAAATTGAACAACATATTAATACAAGAAGTATATGATAGAGATGTACATAGTATATATTTATATGAATAAATTAAAAAATCGGGCTGGTTTAGTTAAAAATAACTTAAAACCCATACACAACCCATTAAAGTCAGGTTAACATAATTTTAACTCAACCTAATATCGGGTTATAACAGCTCAGTTTAATCGACCGAAAATAGGGTTGGGTTGGGTCAGTTTAATCGGTTTTGTCAACCCATATTCACCCCTATCCCACGTCGATAAAAATAAGAGTGTTAGATACCTTTATAGATACAAATAAACAACTAATGTAAACCAGATCGCTAGCTTTTTTCAAACTGACCTGTGGTGGGTTGTTGGGTCCGATACGCATCCGGTTGTGGGCTTGGATGTTATAAAATAGGTTACGTGACAACCCGAATCGAATCCCGAGCCTTTTTCAAAAACCGGGTCAAGTCCCGATTACGAGTCTGAAATAAGCCGAAGCATATTGTCCCGAGTGCAGCCAACTTGGATTACGACAAGCCCACCACAGGCCTCCAAAAGATCATGATTTGTTGGTGCACACAGTAGTAATAGTAGTTTGACTTATAAACTGAACAGAAGTCCCAAATTTTCTCGATATGGAACTGGGGTGTTACAATAATAAACAGTGACAATGCAAATAAATTAATTTTGTACTCCGGAAACAAAACACAAGGGTAAAGAAGTAAATGCAGAATGAGAGAGTAAAGAATTAATTGAAAGGAAAGTAAAGGGCAGAGAAGTAATTGTAAAGGAGAGACAGATAAAATAAGAAGGGAAAGAAGAGAGAAATTATATTTATGAAAATTATTATTGAAAATACTCTTTTAAGATTTTGGGAGAGAGAACCTCTCGAATTTTTCGTTAAATATTTCTCGGTAAGTGCTCTTTATAATTAAGTTTGGTTGTTGGAGTAAATTAGAGTTATCGTGTTAAATTGATAGTCAGTACTTTTTATAATTAAGTTTGGTTATTATTTAAATTTACTTAAATAAAGATTTAGAAGATACATATTCCGACAATTAAAATGAACTATTAAAATACATTGTATATAAGAAATATACTCCAACAATTCATTTAGAAGTAAAGGTTCTTCTCACATTTTTTTATAAAAAAACATTTAAAACACTTTCGATATTCATTTCACTTGTAAGTTCACTTTTGGATTGTTATCAAAATTGTGGTAAACAAATATATGGTGTTAAAAAGTCGGGGGCCCTTTGTTCTCTTATCTGGCGCTGCCACAACACCCCCTCTTGTCCTAAACTAACTTTTTTCAAGAGCAGGAATACTTTTTTTTTCAAGAGCACAAACAAAATGATCGTGGGAGCAGCAGTACTCCTAAGTTTGTAACCGGTGATTGGAAGTCTTAACAGAAGTTGCTATTTGCATTGTCACAAATTAGATATATTTAAGACTTTCGTCCACAATTCTAATAACAACCGAGTCAGAATACTTTTAACTTCATTCTAGCTTCTCAGGGATATCGCTTTAATTTTAGAAATCAGTTGTTGGTGCTGAGGAACATATGACAGTAAAAATTTTACAGTTGCTATAAAAACCAGTAACAGTTACTTACACCAGCATCCAGGATTTGATGGAAGAAACTAATTGTACGCCATGATTTATGATGATAAATTTGTATTTTTTATGGCTGTGAGCTGCACTCCAGGGATAAATACTTCTTGGAATAGGCCATGATAGGGGTAGTGTGTCGGCCAAAACTCCCGAGTCCATCCATAGCAGATCACCACAAATAGGGGCTGATGAATCAGTATTCAGTTCAGTGGTAATTGCCTGAACAATCCTAATTGTAAGTTATTCGACTTCGGAATCAGAATCAAACTTGTTGCAGTCTGTTGTGGAGACTGGAGACAGCAGATAGACCTGTCTTCTAGAAAAATAAGTCAGTATTACTACTTTCGAATTTCACTTATGAGTCGGTTAATTTTTTTAGGCAGACCTACTAGAGTCAAACAGGCCCTTCAATGCATTATAGCGAGGACCATATTTAATAAGAGTAGACTATTGGTGCAAAATTGAATTTGTTAGATTTAAACATGAATATGATGTTTTAAAATGATATTAATGAGCAGCTTGCCAGCTAACCTAAATTATTAACTACCAATTCTTGTTGAGTGCAGAGTTAATAGAGGAGAATTGTAAAGCTTTCCATCTCGGCGAGTTTTAGATTAGCAACCTGCTTAAGCAAGTGATCTTCAGTGGGAAAAAAAGAGAGAGAGAAATGGAGTAGCAGAAAAGAAATTCCTCTCTTTATTGTATAATTTCTATTTTCAGGGTCATTGACTTCTATTGATGACCATTTTTTTTAATAAAGGTTTCCAGAAAGGTAAGCATTTTCCTCTTCTTTAGATCACCTTTGTGTGTGTCTTTTTAATAAACATTCACATGTTCATGTCACTATTTTGTAGAGAGCTGGTTCTTAATAGCTAAAACACAGAAGTTATATGCACACACATACAGCAGGAGGGAGAGGAAGAGAGAGAACTATGGGGAGGCCTCATTGCTGTGACAAAGTTGATATCAAGAAAGGTCCATGGACCCCTGAGGAAGACATCATTTTAGTCACCTACATCCAAGAACATGGTCCTGGAAATTGGAGATCTGTGCCTACCAACACTGGTAAGCAGTCATCAACTCGGATCACTTTAATAAGAAAAAATTTGTGTGTTATAATTCTGTAACTTTTCTTTTGAATTTGAAACTCTATATGAATAATTTGCGGATATCTGTTACCAAGACAATAGGATAATGAATAATCGTAGCTGATCTTTGTTTTGAAACAAATGAAAGGGTTGCTGAGGTGCAGTAAAAGTTGCAGACTGCGGTGGACTAATTACCTGCGGCCAGGAATCAAGAGAGGCAACTTTACCCCACATGAAGAAGGAATGATCATCCATCTCCAATCTTTACTTGGTAACAAGTATGCTCATTTCAGTATTTTTCTCTCCACTTTCTTTTAGTTTCTTTAGAAAACACGGCTTCGTACTTGTGATGTTGTACATGCATGGCCAGTTCAGTTCAAATTCAATAGTAGCATTTATTGTCATCAAATACATAAGTAATGAATGTTGCAATAATAATATATGGTCAGATGGGCAGCCATAGCTTCATACCTTCCACAAAGAACAGATAATGATATAAAGAATTACTGGAACACACACTTGAAGAAGAAGATCAAGCAGACAGCTTCTTCCGATGATCCGGTTCCCCACTTACTAGCATCATCAGATCATTCCACTCATCATCGGAAAAGGAAAATATCTGATATAGTCACAAGTGATCCTGCAACAACAGATCTTACTTTCCACAATAAAAGTTCCAGTTCAAATATCTACGCCTCGAGCACAGAGAATATCTCAAGGCTCCTTCCTGGTTGGATGAGATCTTCCTTGAAAACAACAGGAGATACTAATGCTGTTGATGCTTTCTCTGGTGGTGGCTCCCAGGAAAACATGATTGGAGACTCTTTAGCAACAGTTCCTCTACGTGATTATCGCCTTAAGACTGAGCAATCACAAGGTGAAGAATTAATGTCTAATGACGTGTTTGAATCCTTATTATCATTTGATAAATTAAACACCACCATTGGCAATTGGGATCCCAAGAATCCTTTTTCTCACAAATGTTCAGATGATGATGCTAACATTAAAGATGATTATGTAGATGTCAAGCATATGAGAAATTCAAGGCCAGCTGATGATCATAAGAATAATCACCCTCCATTTCCTTTTCTTGAGAATTGGCTCTTTGATGAAGCCTCTAATGGTCAAGTGGGAGACATGATGGAACTTCCTTCCATTTTCTGATGAATATGTACACCGTTGTTGTTCATACTCAATCTCCTCTTTCTTTCTGCAGAGTAATCTTTGTCTGCTTGGTTCTAAAAGTTGGAATCTCTTGGCAAATTGTAACTTGTCATAATTAAAAATATTATTGATAAAAATTTATCAAGACTGTTACATATTGAGCTGTTAATCCGCGGTTCTTATTTCTTATATACACAGCAAGAACATCCCTCGCAGTAGTTTGTTTAAAGGCCTTGGCCTTAAATCTATATGCTCTATTAAGCTGGTTTGTATGAATTGACTGTGGAGCAGTAATAAGATACAGACTTATGTAATGCTTTTATCATATATGTGAGCAGCTCCTGATGCATTATGCAACCAAAATGAGGTTGGTTTAAACTGCAGGCTAACGCTTGAGTTATAGCAGAGGGGCCTATACCAAAGATGAGTACTCTTCCAGTTCCAGGCATATAAAGAAAAGGTCTCGACAAAGATCATTAGTCCATTTTCGAATTAGTGAAGGCAGAGTTTTCGAATATCATGAATGACTAATATGCATATAGATTTGTTTTTTGGTATAATATTTTGGAGAAAAGAGTTAAAATCGAACTCTAAACGACTAAAGCTTTTGATGCACTCTTAGAATAGTCTAAAAGCTGTTAAATATTCGTTAATTACTACTAAAAACAGTAGATAACAATAAAGTGTCACGAAAGTCATGCAAACAGTAGAGAGAAGAAAGTGAAACAAGTACTCCCTCCGTCCCACCAGGATGTTTACATATCTGGTGGGCACGGAGACCAATATATATATATATAAAAGTAGGTAAAGTAATGAAAAATGATGAAAAGTGGTTAAAGTAGTGGGACCTATTACTATTTAATAATAGATTTGAGAGAGTGGAGGAAGTTATTGGGTGTAATAGTGTTTTATATTATTAAAAGCTTACTATTTTTGGAATGTAAAGAAATGGATGGGACGGCCCAAAATAGTAACTGTAAAGAAATGGATGGGACAGAGGGAGTAGTTGGTCTCAACAAACAGCCCATGCATGGATGGATCCATGCAATCTTTCATGTTTTCAAGCCAAGGGAAACATGTGAACTCCTTTGACCTTTCGGTGCCTCTCCCATGCACAAATTTAACACTACTTAAACTTGAGTAACATTGGAGAAAAATATCTTTGAGTAATAATTAACATAAAGTTGCGCTCTTTAAGTGGCCAGCAATGGTAGGTAGCCTCGCCAATAATACATATGAACACTACTTAATACTTCTGAAAGTGAAATGTGTGATCTAATCCTCCCATTTTTCCCACATTCTTACACATCTTTTGGTATCCACTGATTTCTCTTTCATACATTACTTGCTGAGAATGCATACACACGTTGAAATAGATTATTATAACGTCATACCTTACGTCCTAAATGTACATGCTTAGGTAAACAACAAATCAGTGTAATCTTTGATAAATTGTGAAAGTGTCACATAATAGTCTGGTCTTTGATCACATAATACTCTGGTTCTCTGATCTTGATCATTAAAAAGACAGCAACAAGGCAATTTTTTAGGATCCTTGTATGTACTGGTACTGCATTATAAACCTGAATTTGCATTCTTTTTTGTTTTTCTCATTGATGTTTATTTAATGTTTTCTTTAATTATTTCTGACACCAAGCCCCGTGATAATCCAAACAAAATTTTTTTGTCTGTGAATACTTAAACTGGAACACTAGAATTTACTGATCAGTTTTTTTGCTAATTCTTATTGCATATTTTGGACTGAAGCTGGAATGATGGACATTTATTAGAAGTTAGAAGTATATTTTGGCAGGCATCTGGAAATGGTAGTTCAGATTCTGCTTAAAACTTGTTGCTTTCTAATTCTGATTCCACACTTTTAATATTTGAACTTTTTAAGTTCGACGTTTCATTACTGTTGTAAGATTGTTTAGATATTTCCAATTTTTGGATATCTCAACAAAAAATTGTACGTTAATAATAGTACACTTGTTTGTTTACACAATGGGTGGGACTTGGGAGATTTTAAAAAAATAATGTGATGTCAATTTTTTATAATATACCAAGTTCGATGTTTTGGGCAATATAAAAAGAAATGGAAGGGAACGTCCAAAAATGAAAGTGAAGCAAGGTTGGTAGTATACACTAGATGACGCCTAATATTGAAGCCTTTTATCACTGCAGTAAAATTTTATACAATAATATTGTTAGAACCAACAAAAAATATTATTATAGTTGGGTTATTCTTTAATAGAGGTTGTCAAATAATTTTTGAATTTTAAAAATTAATTAAAAACTATGTATTATATATCTTGATACATGAATTTAAAATATATATTATAACTTTTGGAGACAAATTATGTAACATAATATCAAATACATGAATTTTTTGAAACAAATTGACAAGAAGGTAATTATACGGGCGCGCAAACTAATGGGGCCGCAATTTTTTATTACAACAAGGAGATTATTCCTACGTAGAATATTTTTATGTAGAGGTTCTACCGTATTTCCCTCGTGTATGTTCATGTTGGTTGTTTGTTGGATTCCAGGTTAAATAAATTCGAACAAATTCGTTTAAATTGGTCAATTATAGGTTAACAGAATTAGAGTTGTTCACGAATCGAGTCCAACCGAGTTTTGATCGAACCGAGCCGAGTTTTAGTTCTTTTTCTGACGAACCGAGCAGAGCTTTCTTAACGAACAGAAAACCGTGTTCGAGCTCGAGCTCGTTAACGAACGAGCCGAACACGAGTTTTTATCAAACAAAATCGAGTCGTGTCAAACCGAGCCGAACATGAGCCGAACACGAGCTTTCTTCATCAAACCGAGCCGAGTCGAGTCGAGCCAAACCGAGCCGAGCTGAAGTAAAAAATTCTTGTCAAAATACCGGTTGACTGTTAAAATAACAAACCAAATACATTTTTTTTTCTAAAATTTTTGTGTATCACTAAAATATATAGATCTTAACACCCGTACGGTTGGATCATTCATAAATATTTGTTAAAAAATTAAAATGTTAATGTGAGCCTAAACACTAGTTACAAGTACTGTTCAAACCATTGGTTGATTATCCAAATAACAAACAAAATAAATTTATTTTTTTCTATATTATTTAACATATCATTAAAATATATAAATCTTAACATCAGTATGGCTGGATCATTCATAAATATTTTTTAAAAAATCGGAACATTAATACGAGACTAAACAGTAGTTACAAGTATTGATCAAAACACCGGTTGACTGTTAAAATAACAAACCAAATACATTTATTTTTTTTCTAATTTTTTTTTCATATCACTAAAATATATAGATCTTAACATCAGTACGGTTGAATAATTCATAAATATTTTTTTAAAAATTAAAATATTAATATGAGCCTAAACACTAGTTACAAAAACTGTTCAAACCATGGGTTCATTATCAAAATAACAAACAAAATAGTTTTTTTTTAAAATTTTTTATCATATCACTAAAATATATAGATATTAACATCTGTACGGTTGGATCATTCATAAATATTTTTTAAAAAATCGAAACATTAATAAGAGACTAAACACTAGTTACAAGTATAGGTTAAAACACCGGTTGACTGTTAAAATAACAAATCAAATATATTTATTTTTTTCTAAAAATTTTGTCATATCACTAAAATATATAGATTTTAACATCCGTACGGTTGGATCATTTATAAATATTTTTTAAAAAATTGAAATATTAATATGAGCCTAAACACTAGTTATAAGTACCGTTCAAACCATTGGTTGATTATCAAAATAACAAACAAAATAAATTTATTTTTTTTGAATTTTTTTATCATATCACTAAAATATATAGATCTTAACATCCGTACGGTTGGATCATTCATAAATATTTTTAAAAAAATCGAAACATTAATACGAGACTAAACACTAGTTACAAGTATAGGTCAAAACACCGGTTGACTGTTAAAATAACAAACCAAATACATTTATTTTTTTCTAAAATTTTGTCATATCACTAAAATATATAGATCTTAACATCCGTACGGTTGAATCATTCATAAATATATTTTTAAAAATTGAAATATTAATATGAGCCTAAACACTAGTTACAATTATTGTTCAAACCATTGGTTCATTATCAAAATAACAAACAAAATAAATTTATTTTTTTCTAAAATTTTTATCATATCACTAAAATATATAGATCTTAACATCCGTACGGTTGGATCATTCATAAATATTTTTTAGAAAATCAAAACATTAATACGAAACTAAACACTAGTTACAAGTATAGGTTAAAACACCGGTTGACTGTTAAAATAACAAACCAAATATATTTTTTTTTCTAAAAATTTTGTCATATCACTAAAATATATAAATCTTAACATCCGTACGGTTGAATCATTCATAAATATTTTTTAAAAAATTGAAATATTAATATGAGCCTAAACACTAGTTACAAGTACTGTTCAAAACATGGGTTCATTATCAAAATAACAAACAAAATAAATTTATTTTTTCTAAATTTTTTATCATATCACTAAAATATATAGATCTTAACAACTGTACGGTTGGATCATTCATAAATATTTTTTAAAAAAATCAAAACATTAATACGAAACTAAAAACTAGTTACAAGTATAGGTCAAAACACCGGTTGACTGTTAAAATAACAAACCAAATACATTTATTTTTTTCTAAAAATTTTGTCATATCACTAAAATATATAGATCTTAACATCCGTACGGTTGGATCATTTATAAATATTTTTTTAAAAATTGAAATATTAATATGGGCCTAAACACTTGTTAGATATATTTGAGATGTCATGTCTAATATGATTCATGTTTAGTTTTCAGATCTTAACAAACATGATATATCAGGACTTACTGAAATCATGACTTACTGGAAGTCAGAACTTAATATCAGATCTTAAGGTCATATCAGAACTTAAGTGCGGGAAGACTTATAGTTAAGGAAGAAAGCTGATTTACAGGAGAAGATCGAGACTAAAACAAAAGAAGATATGCATGGAAAGAGTTAGAAGACTGGAAGACTTGTAGAAGATATCTGATTTATATATTTTAGGAGACAGAATTGTATTCCATATCAATTAGAAGTTATCTTGTAACTGTGTATTATATAAACACAGACTTAGGGTTTACACTATATGTGTTATCATTATCGAGAAGATTATACATTGTAACCTAGCAGCTCTTAGTGATATTTGTTCATCACTGAGAGAGAACAACAGTTTTTATTGTAACATAGTTTATTCAATATACTTGATCTTTATTACATACTTGTGTTAAATCGATTTGATTGTATAAACACTGTATTCAACCCCCTTCTACAGTGTTGTGTGACCTAACAAGTGGTATCAGAGCCCTTTTGTTAACACACATACAATTAAGATCCAAACAATCATGTCTGAAGAAGCAAAAACTCCAACCAAGCCCACCAAAACTCAAGAAACTCAAAACACTCAAACTCACAGTCGATATGAGACTATTAGGGTTCCCATACTGAAATCTTCTGAGTATCCCATATGGAAAGTGAAGATGGCTATGTTTCTGGAAGCTACAGATCCAAAATACCTTGACAGAATTAATGAAGGACCACATAAGTCAACTAAGCTCTCTGTTGTAGTTGCTGATCAACCAGCAAAAACCATACCAAAGGAGAAAGGTGAGTATATAGCTGAACACATCTCATCTATTGCCAAGGATGCAAGGGTAAGGCATTTGCTGCATATTGCCAGTGATAATGTCATGTCAAAAAGGGTAATTCATTGCAAGACTGCAAAGGAGATATGGGATGCTTTGGAGACAAGATGCCAGGGAACTGATGCAATCAAGATGAACAGGAAGACTATACTCACTCAAGAGTATGAGCACTTTGACTCAAAGGCTGATGAGTCATTAACTGATTTATATGACAGGTTTGCCAAACTATTGAATGATCTGTCACTGGTAGACAAGGAATATGATCTTCAAGATTCAAATCTAAAATTCCTTTTAGCTCTTCCTGAAAGTTGGGATTTGAAGTCTACTACAATAAGAGACAACTATGACCTTACTGAAACTACTCTTGATGAAATATATGGTATGCTCAAGGCTCATGAACTTGAGATGGATCAAAGGAGCAAGAGGCATGGAAGAAAGTCAAGGACAGTTGCTCTTAAAGCTGAGGAAGAATCTCCTAAAGTTGTTGCCTCAAAAAGGGGCAAAGGTAAGGCTTTCATCATAAAGTCTGATTCAGAGTCATCATATTCTGATGATGATAATTCAGAAACTGAAAGTTTACTTGAAATGGATGCTGATGAAGAAATGATGAAATTGTGTGCTCTTATGGTGAAGGGTATCACAAAGATAGCCTACAGGAAATTCAGAAAAGGCAAGAAGTTTTCCAGGAAAAGTGGAAGTTCTGATTAGAAAGGATTCAGAAAGTCTGAAGGTAAAGGAAAGTCTGACAGAGGAGACAACTCAAATGTCAAATGCTACAATTGTGGTGAAAGAGGCCACATATCTCCTGACTGCAAGAAAGGAAAAAGTGACAAAGGCAAGACACTTGTCACAAAGAAGAAAAGCTGGACAGACACTTCAGATTCTGAACATAAGGTGAGCTATGCCTTGATGGCAAATGCTGATGGCAGTCCTGAAACTGCTGAATTAAAGGTACCTCAAACAACTTATGCTTTTCATACTGATGATATTACTGAGTTGAGATTATATCCTAAAACCATGTTCATTAGTTATAGAGATCAGACTTTAACATGTGAAAGATTACCATCTGAAAATCTTGCTTTTAAAAAGAGGAATGACTATTTAGAAAAAGAGTTAGTTATGTTTCATCAAACTCAGAAAGAAAGAGATGATGCTTTTTATGTTAGAGATGAAGTGCTAAAATTGAATGAATCTCTAAAAACTGAGTTAGAAAAGGAAAGAGAAATTATCAGAACTTGGACTAACTCTGGCAGAACAACTCATAATTTTTATTAAGTAGTGGAAACTGGAAAGAGGGTTTAGGTTATGGAGATGATAAAAGTGAGAAAGGAACTGAACAAATTGAGCCGATTATTGTTAAACAGACTGCTAAGCCAAAGGTAAATCCTGTTAAGTTTGTAGCAAAAACTGTAAAGTCTGATTCTGAAAAGATGAAAGAATCTAGGACAGAAGTAAAAGAAAAATCAACTTCTGACAAATTAGAACAGGATAAACCAACTGAAGTAAACATAGGCTTAATGACAAAAAAGCAGCTTAAGCATAAGCTAAAAGAGATTAGGAATGTCAACAAGGTAAGGAAGCTAGAAAAATAGGAATGGAAAGGAAGGTGTGAATAAAAGCAATAATTATATGCCCGTTCCTAATGCTCCTAGAAAGAAATGTTATAACTGTGGAAACTCTAACCATCTTTCTTCTTTTTGCAGGAAAAATAAAGATATAAACTCTTTACCTCCTAAATCAGGAGTTAAGAGTCAGTCAGTTAGGTTTAAGCCATAAAATACATGTTTTGATTGTGGTAGTTTATGATATTCCATTAATACTTGTAAGGAATATCATAGTTTGTACTATGATTATTATCAAATAAAACTCTCTTTAAAGAAAGTTAGTATTATTCCTTCTAGTGTAAAGTCTGATGCAAAGTATGACATAAATTCTGATAAACAGCATGTTAACATAAACTCTGAAACTAAATCCGCTGCAAATGCTAACAAACTTAAAAAGGCCAAATGATCCAAGCAAGTTTGGGTCCTTAAAACTAACCAATAGTGGTATTTGTGATTGCAGGGCAACAAGAAAAATATCCTAGTGATGGACAGTGGATGTTCAGGACATATGACTGGAAATAAAGCCCTGCTATCAGACTTTGTGGAGAAAGCTGACCCAGGAGTTTCTTATGGAGATGGCAACATGGGAAAAACTCTGGGATATGGCAATATCAATCTTGGAAATGTCACCATTGGAACAGTAGCTCTTGTCTCAGGACTTAAACACAATCTGCTAAGTGTGAGTCAAATCTGTGACAGAGGTTATCATGTGGATTTCTTTGAAGAACACTGTGAAGTAGTAAACAATTCTACATGCAAAGTGGTTCTGAAAGGTTATGCGCATGGTAACATTTATGAAGCCAGACTTTCAACAAGTTGTGATGGTTCTGCAATCTGTCTGTTAAGTAGAGCATCAATTGAAGAAAGCTGGAATGGGCACAAAAGACTCTCTCACTTAAATTTTAACAACATAAATGAGGTTGTAAGGAAAGATCTTGTGAGAGGACTGCCAAAATCAGTATTTGCTCCTGATGGCCTTTGTGATTCATGTCAAAAGGCAAAACAAAGAAAATCTTCATTCAAGAGCAAAACTGAATCTTCAATTTTTGAGCCTTATCACCTACTTCATGTTGATCTATTTGGTCCAGTCAATGTCATGTATATTGCAAAGAAGAAATATGCTATGGTTATAGTGGATGAGTTCACAAGATACACTTGAGTGTATTTCTTGCACAAGAAGAATGAAACTGCATCTACTCTAACTGATCATGTCAAACAGCTGGATAAATTGGTCAAAGATTCTGTTAAATAATAAGAAGTGATAATGGCACTGAGTTCAAGAATTCAATCATGGAAGAATTTTGCAAAGAGCATGGAATCAAACAGTAATTTTCTGTACCTGGAACTCCACAGTAAAATGGAGTTGTAGAAAGAAAGAACAGGACTCTCATTGAAGCTGCACGCACTATGCTTGATGAAGCAAAGCTACCAACCTACTTCTGGGCTGAAGCTCTGCAGACTGCTTATTTTACACAGAATGCTACACTCATAAACAAGCATGGAAAAACACCATATGAGATGGTGAAGAAAAAGAAGCCAAATCTTAAATACTTTCATGTATTTGGTTGCAAGTGTTTTGTTCTTAAGACTCATCCTAAACAGCTGTCAAAATTTGATCTAAAAGCTGATGAAGGAATTTTTGTTGGATATCCACTTTCCACAAAAGCCTTCAGAGTCTACAATTTAAGAATAAGGGTTGTTATGGAATCTATCAATGTATCTTTTGTTGATAAGAAGATTACTGGACTTGAAGATTTCAATGATCATGATCAGCTGAGATTTGAAAATGAAGATAAAAGTTATGATTCTGCAAATTCTGATGGTTTAAATCATGATCCTGTAAGTTCTGACGGGTTAATTCTGATGTCATTGAAACTGTGATAACTACTCCAAGGGAAAATGCACCTGTCCAGGGGGAGCAAGCTGAATATCCTACCACAACTCAAGACTCTCAAGAAGCATCAGAACCTGTCACTGGCTCTTCAAGTTCTGATTCATCAAGTTCTGATGAGCCAAGTTCTGATAATTCTGAAAACTCTGATACTTCAAATCCTGATGGATCCAACTCAAATTCTGAAGTTTCAGAGAGCATAACTACAGGGGGAGCATCAGAAAATGCTGATGGAGATAGCATGGATCATGGGGGAGGATCCAGTTCTAGAGAACAACTTCCATCTGCAAGGAAGTGGACTAAATCACATACACCTGACTTGATATTTGGAGATCCTGAAGCAGGTGTCAGAATTAGAACTGCAACATCAAATGAATGTCTCTATCATTCTTTTCTATCTCGGACCGAACCAAAGAAAGTGGAAGAAACTCTTCAAGATGCTGATTGGATGCAAGCAATGCAGGAAGAGTTGAATGAATTTGAAAGAAATAAAGTTTGGACCCTGGTGCCAATACCAAAGAACAGATCTAATATTGGCACAAAATGGGTGTTCAGAAACAAAACTGACAGTGATGGCATAATTACAAGGAACAAAGCAAGGTCGGTTGCTAAGGGTTACTCTCAACAGGAGGGTATTGATTATGATGAAATATTTGCACCAGTTGCTAGATTGGAAGCCATAAGAATCTTTTTGGCTTATGCTGCTCACAAAAAGTTTAAAGTCTTTCAAATGGATGTGAAAAGTGTTTTTCTCAATAGAGAATTGGAAGAAGAGGTATATGTTGAACAACCTCCAGGATTTGAAGACCCAAAATTTCCAAATCATGTCTACAGATTAGACAAAGCACTTTATGGCCTTAAGCAAGCTCCAAGAGCATGGTATGAGACTTTAGCTCAATTTTTTATGGAAAGTGGATTTCACAGAGGTACAATAGATAAAACTCTGTTTTACCTCAACCATGGAAAGGACTTACCTTTGGTACAGATATCTGTTGATGATATTATATTTGGTTCTAAAAATGCCAAGCTCCGAAAGATTTGCAAAGCTAATACATTCAAGATATCAAATGAGTATGATGGGAGAACTTAGCTATTTTCTGGGACTTCAAGTCAAGCAAAATAAAGAAGGTACTTTTATCAATCAATCCAAGTACACCAGAAATTTAATAAAGAAATTTGGAATGCAAGACTGTTCAACTGCATCCACTCCCATGGCCACTGCAACCAAGTTAGATATATATACTGGTTCATCAGTAGATATTACTAACTACAGAGGTATAATTGGCTCTTTACTCTATTTAACTGCAAGTAGACCTGATATCATGTATGCAACATGTCTTTGTGCAAGATTTCAGGCAGATCCAAGAGAACCTCATCTAATAGCTATGAAAAGAATTTTCAAGTACCTCAAGGGTACAACTGATCTAGGATTGTGGTATCCTAGAGAATCAGATTTTAAGCTAATAGGTTACTCTGATGCAGATTTTGCAGGATACAAAATAGACAGGAAAAACACTAGTGGAAGCTGCCAATTTCTTGGAGGCAGGCTGGTTTCTTGGTTTAGCAAGAAACATAAATCAATTTCCACATCAACTGCAGAAGCAGAATATATTGTTGTAGGAAGCTGTTGTGCGCAGATTCTTTGGATGAAGAATTATTTACTGGACAATAGGTTAGAATTTTCTAAAATACCTATTTACCGTGATAATTAAAGTGATAATGCTATGACAAGTAATCCAGTTCAACACTCAATGACAGAGCACATCAGCATTAGGTACCATTTCATAAGGGAACATGTGATGGAAGGTACAGTGGAATTACATGTTAGATATATTTGATAATGTCATGTCTAATATGATTTATGTTTAGTTTTCAGATCTTACTTAAACAGGACAAATCAGTACTTAACTAAAATCAGCACTTATACTGAAGTCAGAACTTAAGTCGTCAGTACTTAAGGTCCAGGAGATATTTATCAGAAGTTAATATCAGGACTTAAAGGAAACGTTCAGATAAGGAAGGCAGCTGATTTACAGGAAGAGAAGATCTAGACAAATGTAAGAAGAGATATGCATGAAGAAGGAATTCCGTGAAGAATGGAATACTTGGAGGAAAAGATACCTGATTGATATATTTTAGGAAGCAGAATTATGTTCCATATCAATTAGCGATTATCTTGTAACTGTGTAGTATATAAACACAGACATAGGGTTTACACTATAAGTGTTATCATTATTGAGAAGATTATTAATTGTAACCCTAGCAGCTCTCGTGATATTTGTTCATCACTGAGAGAGGACAGTTCCATACTGTAACAGAGTTTATTATTTTGAATAAAGTTTGTTTTCTGTTACTTGAGTTATTAAAGTTCGATTTGATTGTGCTATACACTGTATTCACCCCCCTCTACAGTGTGTGTGACCTAACAAGTGGTATCAGAGCCTATCTGTTAACACACAAACAGTTTAAGATCCAAAAACAATCATGTCTGAAGTAGAAACTCCAACTAAGCCCACCAAAACTGAAGAACCTCCAAATACACAATCCAAAGCCGGTATGAGACAATTAGAGTTCCCATATTGAGACCATCTGAATATCCCATATGGAAGGTGAGGATGACTATGTTTCTGGAAGCTACAGATCCAGAATATCTTGATAGAATCAAGGAAGGGCCTCACAAACCAACCAAGCTCGCTGTTGCAGTTGCAGGTGAAGCAGCAAAGTCAGTACCAAAGGAGAAGAGTGACTACACTGCTGAAGATATCGCATCAATTGCTAAGGATGCTAAGGTACGACACTTACTGCATAGTGCCATTGATAATGTAATGTCAAACAGGGTAATAAACTGCAAGACTGCAAAGGAGATATGGGATACCTTGGAAACAAGATTTTAGGGAACTGATACGATTAAGAAGAACATGAAGACAATACTCACTCAAGAGTATGAACACTTTGACTCAAAGGCTAATGAGTCATTGACTGATTTATATGATAGATTTGTCAAACTCTTAAATGATTTGTCACTGGTTGATAAGGAGTATGATCTTGAAGATTCAAACCTTAAATTCCTGTTGGCTCTTCCTGAAAGCTGGGATTTGAAGGCAACAACAATAGGAGATAACTATAATCTTGATGAAACAACTCTTGATGAAATTTATGGGATGCTCAAGACTCATGAACTTGAGATGGAACAAAGAAGCAAGAGGAAAGGAGGAAAGTCAAGGACAGATGCTTTTAAGGCTGAAGAAGAATCCCCCAAGGCAACCATCTCAAGGAAAGGCAAGGGTAAAGCGCTCTTCACAAAGTCTGATACTGAGTCATCAAAATCTGATAGTGATGATGACTCAGAATCTGAAAGCTTGCCTGAGACGGATGCTGATGAAGAGATGATGAAACTGTGTGCCCTTATGGTGAAAGGAATCGCAAAGATTGCATACAGGAAGTTCAGGAAGGGAAAGAAGTTTTCCAGGAAAGGTGCAAGTTCTGATAAAAAGAATTTCAGAAAATCTGAGGGCAAAAGAGGAAAGTCTGACAGAGGAGATTATACAAATGTCAAATGCTACAACTGTGGTGAGAAATGCCACATATCTCCTGATTGCAAGAAAGTGAAGAGTGACAAAGGCAAGGCTCTTGTCACAAAGAACAAAAGCTGGACAGACACCTCAGATTCTGAAAGTGAGGAGAATTATGCCTTGATGGCAAATGCTGATATGGCAAGTGCTGAAAGCAGTTCTGAAGCTGCTGAGTTAAACGTACCTCAAATTACTTATGCCTTTCATACTGATGATATTAATGAGTTGAGAAGATATCTTAAAACCATGTTCATTAGCTATAGAGATCAAACTTTAACATGTAAAAGATTAACTTTTGAAAATCTTGCTTGCAAAAAGAGGAATGATTATTTAGAAAAAGAGTTAGTCATGTTCCATCAAACTCAGAAAGATAGAGATGATGTTTTCTATGTTAGGGATGAATTACTTAAAATGAATGAATCTCTAAAAATTGAGTTAGAAAAGGAAAGAGAGATTATCAGGACTTGGACTAACTCTAGCAGAACAACTCAGAATTTGTTAAGTAGTGAAAACTGGAAAGAGGGCTTAGGTTATGAAGAGGATAAGAATGATAAAGGAACTGTAGATATTAAGCCTATAGTTGTTAAATAAAAGCCAAAGTTAAAACCTGTTAAGTTTGTAGCTGTAAAGTCTGATACTGAGAAATCAGAAGTTAAAAAGGAATTAACTTCTGACAAACTAAAACAGGAAAAGACAACTGAAGTAAACGTGGGCTTAATGACAAAGAAATAGCTTAAGCATAAGCTGAAAGATATTAAGAATGTAAACAAGATAAAATCACCTAGGAAAAATAGGAATGGAAAGGAAGGTGTGAATAAAAGCAATGATTATAAGCCTGTTCCTGATGCTCCTAGAAAAACATGTCATAACTGTGGAAGTTCTAACCATCTGGCTTCTTTTTGCAGGAAGAATAAGAATATAAACTCCTTACCTTCAAAGTCAGGAGTTAAGAGTCAGTCTGTTAGATATAAGCCACAAAATCCTTGTTTTCATTGTGGTAGTTTATGACATTCCATTTATACTTGTAAGGAATATCATAGTTTGTACTATGATTATTATCAAATAAAACCTTCTTTAAAGAAAGTTAGCATTGTTCCTTCTAGTGTAAGTTCTGATTCAAAGTCTGATAGTGTAAATTATGATAAGAAAAATGTTAACATAAACTCTGATGCTAAATCCGCTGCAAAACTTAAAAAACTTAATAAGGCCAAAGGATCCAAGCATGTCTGGGTCCTTAAAACTAATCATTAGCGGTCTTTGTGATTGCAGGGCAACAGGAAAAATATCCTAGTTCTGGACAGTGGATGTTCAGGACATATGACTGGAAATAAAGCCCCGCTATCAGACTTTGTGGAGAAGGCTGACCCAAGCGTTTCTTATGGAGATGGCAAAATTGGAAAAGAAGTAGCTCCAGTCTCAGGACTTAAACACAATCTGCTGAGTGTTAATCAAATCTGTGACAGAGGTTATCATGTGGATTTCTTTGAAGAACACTGTGAAGTTGTAAGTAAATCTACAGGCAAAGTTATTCTGAAAGGATACAGGCGTGGTAACATTTATGAAGCCAAGCTTTCAACAAGTACTGATGGTTCTGCAATCTGTCTGATGAGTAGAGCATCAATTGAAGAAAGCTGGAATTGGCACAAGAAACTCTCTCATTTAAATTTCAACAATATAAATGAATTAGTCAAGAAAGATCTTGTGAGAGGACTGCCAAAGTCAGTATTTGCTCCTGATGGCCTTTGCGATTCTTGTCAGAAGGCTAAACAAAGGAAATCCTCATTCAAGAGCAAGACTGAATCATCAATTCTTGAGCCTTATCACCTACTACATGTTGATCTATTTGGTCCAGTAAATGTCATGTCTATTGCAAAGAAGAAATATGCTATGGTCAAAATGGATGAGTTCACCAGATATATATGGGTGTATTTCTTGCATACAAAAAGTGAAACTGCATCTATCTTGATTGATCATGTCAGGCAACTGGATAAATTGGTCAAAGATTTTGTGAAAATAATAAGAAGTGATAATGGTACTGAGTTCAAGAATTTGTTAATGGAAGAGTTCTGCAAAAACCATGGAATCAAGCAGGAATTTTCTGCTCCTGGAACTCCACAGCAAAATGGAGTTGTTGAAAGAAAGAATAGAACTCTCATTGAAGCTGTACGTACAATGCTTGATGAAGCAAAGCTTCCAACCTATTTCTGGGCTGAAGCTGTGCATACTGCATGTTTTACTCAGAATGCAACACTCATTAACAAGCAAGGAAAGACACCATATGAGATGGTGAAGAAAAAGAAGCCAAATCTGAAGCATTTTCATGTATTTGGATGCAAATGCTTTGTTCTTAAGACACACCCTGAACATCTATCCAAATTTGATCTAAAACTGATGAAGGAATCTTTGTTGGATATCCACTTTCCACAAAAGCCTTCAGAGTCTATAACTTGAGAACAAGAGTGGTCATGGAATCTATCAATTTCTCTTTTGATGATAAGAAGATTACTGGACTTGAAGATTTCAATGATCATGATCAGCTGAGATTTGAAAATGAAGACTTAAATTCTGATACTGAAAATCCTGACAGTTTAAATCCTGATACTGCAATCTCTGATGGATTAAACTCTGATGTTATTGAAACTGTGGTGACTACGCCAAAGGAAGATGCACCTATGCAGGGGGAGCATACTCAAGATATAACCACATCTCAAGAAGCATCAGAACATACATCTGGCTCTTCAAGTTCTGATTCGTCAAGCTCTGATAAGCCAAGTTCTGATAATTCTGAAAACTTAAATTCTGAAGAATCCAACTTAGAGAGCATAGTTTCAGGGGGAGCATCAGAAAATGTTGATGAAGATAGCATGGATCATGGGGGAGCATCCAGTTCTAGAGAAAACCTTCCATCTGCAAGGAAGTGGACTAAATCACATACACCTGACTTAATAATTGGAAATCCTGATGCAGGTGTCAGAACTAGAACAACTACTTCAAGTGAATGTCTTTACAATTCTTTTCTTTCTCAGAGTAAACCAAAGAAAGTGGAAGAAACTCTTCAAGATGCTGATTGGGTGCAAGCAATGCAGGAAGAGTTAAATGAATTTGAAAGAAACAAAGTCTGGACCCTAGTGCCAAGGCCAAAGAACAAATATGTTGTTGGTACAAAGTGGGTATTCAGAAACAAAACTGATAGTGATGGCATAATTACAAGAAATAAGGCAAGATTGGTTGCAAAAGGATACTCTCAACATGAGGGAATTGACTATGATGAAACATTTGCACCAGTTGCTAGATTGTAAGCCATAAGGATATTTTTGGCTTATGCTGCTCACAAAAAGTTTACTGTCTTCCAAATGGATGTGAAAAGTGCTTTTCTCAATGGAGAATTGGAGGATGAAGTATATGTTGAACAACCTCCAGGCTTTGTAAATCCCAAATATCCTAATCATGTCTACAGGCTTGATAAAGTACTTTATGGCCTTAAGCAAGCTCCAAGAGCATGGTATGAGACTTTAGCTCAGTTTCTTCTGGAAAGTGGATTTAACAAAGAAACTATAGACAAAACTCTGTTCTACCTCAACCATGGAAAGGACTTACTTCTGGTTCAGATATATGTTGATGATATCATCTTTGGTTCTACAAATGACAGACTTTGCAAGAAGTTTGCCAAACTGATGTAGTCAAGATATCAAATGAGTATGATGGGGGAACTTAGCTATTTTCTGGGCCTTCAAGTCAAGCAGAATGAAGAAGGCACTTTTATTTGTCAAACCAAGTACACAAGAAATTTGCTGAAAAAATTTGGAATGCAAGATTGTTCAAATACATCCACTCTCATGGCCACTACAACAAAACTGGATAAGGATACTGGTAAATCAGTAGATATTACTGATTACAGAGGTATGATTGGCTCTCTACTCTATCTAACTGCTAGTAGACCTGATATCATGTATGTTACCTGTCTTTGTGCAAGATTTCAAGCAGATCCAAGAGAACCTCACTTAACAGCTGTGAAAAGAATTTTCAAGTATCTTAAAGGAACAGCTGATCTGGGATTGTGGTATCCCAGAGAATCAGATTTTAAACTAATAGGTTACTCAGATGCAGATTTTGCAGGTTGCAAAATTGACAGAAAAAGCACAAGTGGAAGCTGCCAATTTATTGGAGGCAGATTGGTTTCTTGGTTTAGCAAGAAATAAAAGTCAATTTCCACATCTACTGCAGAAGCAGAATACATTACTGCAGGAAGCTGTTGTGCACAGATTCTTTGGATGAAGAATCAGTTACTGGATTATGGGTTAATATTTTTAAAATCCCTATTTACTATGATAATCAAAGTGCTATTGCTATGACAGGTAATCCAGTTCAACACTCAATGACAAAGCACATCAGCATTGGGTACCATTTCATAAGGGAACATGTGGATGAAGGTACAGTGGAATTGTACTTTGTTCCAACAGATCAACAACTAGCAGATATCTTCATAAAACCACTGTGTGAAGCTACTTTTACAAGATTGGTAAATGAACTTGGAATGGTTTCAGGTTCTTTCTCTAAATCTTCCTAGCTTTTGTTCTGATGCATCAGACTTTATGATCAGTATTTACAGAAATTACTCTATTTGTGTATTATGTGCTTAATTGAAAATTGTTTAAGTACCGATTGTTGTCTGATGTGAATTTCTAAACTCTGATAGTGATATGACTGTTTATGTGACTATTCAATCCTATGAGGATAACTGTGCTTGATGCTGAACTAGTAGTCTTTAACATACTAGAGATCCCATGTTAGGAGTAATTATTTATGTGGAAATCTATTGACACAAGCAAATTCTGATATTGAGCTTAGTCACGTTTACTTTGTCTATCTTATTACTAAGTCAAAAACTAGAATAATGCTTCTCATCTGTTAAGTTCTGATGTTAGTAAATCTGATGAAAGTACCAAGTGCTGATAAACCTCACTCATCAAAAGAAAAAGTAAAAGCAAAGAGAATAAAGATCAGGTACTCCTTTGAGATCTAGAGTAAAATTGTAGAAGGGACGACCCAAGTGCATTGCTGGTATTAAGTAATATGCATCAGAAAAACAAATAATTATTTTTCTTGGTGACTTTTCACACTCTATGATTACTGGAGAAATACTCTGATAATTGCATAAATTCTAATAAGCAGTCGTGACTCACTTACACTGAGAAGCCACTGTAAAATGGAATTTCAAAAGATGCATAAAATAAGCACAACAGTTGAGGTGGACTCGTGCATGAACTCATTCAACAGTAAACTTCAGAATAATGACAGATTTTTAGTAAAGTTCTTAGTTATGCCTTATTTCTAAGATGTACTGAAGTGAATCAGACTTTACTCCTTGTCTGATATTTTGCTTAATGCACACACTTGCACTCCATATGAATGATGAAAATTACTGTGGCGATCAATGTTGTTTTAGATGAACAGTTTATATGTCAGATTGCATAAATTCCGAGGACAAGTTCTGCTGGAAGTTTCTGATAAATAAGTTCTGAAGAACCGAACTCATAATTTGTGTGAAGAATCACATAGATAGGCATTCATTTTTCGAGTTAAGAAATCATGTTCTGATGACTGTTAAGTTCTGATATAAGTCTAAGTGCTGATATTAAATTTTGATCCTCTACTTGACTTATTTGTAGTTAAAATCTGAAACAGTCTTATTTTAAATCAGAATATGAACGGGTAAGATATTAACAGTCAATACAATTAGGGTTAGTGGAACACGTACATGCACAATAATTTTTACCTGTTTGTTGTGCGCATTAAACCCTGTTTTACTTTTCCAATGACTGTTTTTCTTCTTCCCAGTCTAGGGAGACAAGGTAGAATTATTTCTACCTGTACGCATTAAATTATCCTCGCGTCTCCTGGCATTCTATTGCCTATATAAACCCTCACCTCACATCAGCCTACACATCATTTCTTTTCTCACATACTCACTCTCTTTTCCTTCATACCAACACAATCATGGTTAACTACAATATGTTTTTAAACTATGAGACCTTCAACATGGAATTGAGCTATGAGGACTGGTAGCAGGAATGGCACGTAACTGTCATTCCTGATGAGATTTGGGACTCGGTTCCCCAGGAGGTTCTCACACACCTCCTGTTCTTTTACATGGACTACCATCGCCATCTGGAGCAATTGGAAGAAGAAAGACTGGAAGATCTCCGCCAACACGAGCGAATCATTTGACTCGTTATTCTTTTTGTAGAGAGTCTGAAGAAGAAATAATTTGTTTTCTTCTTCCTGTTTTTCTTCATCGTCAGCTTTGTCCGACTTCTTAGCCAAGGACAAAAGCTGTTGATGTTAGGTTTAGAAGCTTAGGACAGTCTTGTAATGCTCTGATGTAATTTCAATTTCATGGATGTATTCTCTTAATATATTAATGGAATTTCTTATTTTTGCAAGATTTTATCTCTGAGATGTTGTAAATTCTGCTGCATTTTTAAATCCTGATAAATCCATATTCTGATGACCATTTTAATTACTGATATAAATTAAGTTCTGATTTTAAAATATTAGTACTTGTTTACTTGATTTTTTTTTCTGGTCATTCTCACACTTGAATAATTTTACAGAATATTGGTTTTGCAGTGAAAATGATTAAATAAGTGGGAACAGATTAAATTTTGAATTAAAACTGACTTACCTCAATTAATGGGATTACTTGGTAAGTGGAACGTTTTTTTTCCTTGAAACACTCTACGTGATAAGTAATGATTACTGTTTTCCCGTGCCCATTGACTATTCATTATTACTGCATGTCTGACAGGTGTCCAACGATTATTTTTTTAACCAAGTATAAGTAAGAGAGAGAGAAGATTATACAATCTTTTATTTATTTTTACACTTTATATCTCTTTCTTTGCTTTTACTCTCTCTCAACTCCTGACGTTGGTTTTCATACAGACATTTTATCAAACACCTTACAGGCAATCTTAATTTTCAATTTTTCTCATGACACCTAAGGATTTGATCATAGATGGAGCCAAGTTCGTTCCCAACAATTATGCTGCAATCCTAAATCATGATGAAGCTCCGTCTGAGTTGCATTTTGTGTAAGATCTTCTTGCACACAGTAAAATTGGGTATGCATTGACCCGGCCTTCAGTCTTCTCAAGCCAATAAGTTATGACGTTTTGGCGGACTGGGCATTTTGATAATGGTGGTGCAACTGGTACTCCCAGCATTGTTTTTGAAGTCAATGATGATGAGCATGTGGTGACTCCTGGAATAGTTCGCAAGGCTTTACATTTACCAGAAGGCTGCATTTTCTCAATACCGGAGGAACTAGCTCTACAGCAGCTCATGGCCAATTTGGGGTATGAGCAGAGTTTGGCTAAGCTTGGACAGTTGAAACCAGCACATATCAAGAAGGAATGGAGCTTTTTCTTCAACTGCATCACTAAAGCCTTCGGGAATAAGTGTTCCAACTTTGATGCCATTCCGATAATGAGTCAGCACATCGGGTATGCTATTATTCACCAAACTCATTTTGATTATGCAAGTGCTGTGCTAGGTTTTATAGGGGATAGGATGACAGAGGATAGGAATGTTGTCTACTTTGCTAGATTTTGTCAGCTTATATATAATTTTTGTTGTGCTGATGAACCCCAACCTACCACTGACTTATTTCCACCCTTTAAACTTGCAAAACGGGCTTTTAATGACTTGGTAAATGCTGACCTTAAGAAAATGGTGGTTAGACCTTTACAGATTCCTCAGTCTGTAAAACAGATCCTGATAAATGTTGATCCTCAAACCTATAGATCTGTTTATCCTGATGTTCAACCTACCACCACATCCCAAACACCACACCAACCATCAGAACATACCACACATACTTCTATACCTCAACCCTCTCTCAGAACATATCTCAAAACTTATCTCACACCTTCACAAACAGCTCAACCTTCATCCTCAGCACCTACTGTGAAGCTTTCATCTTCCAAGCCCAATAGGACAAAGACTGTTCCTCAGACACCACAGAAGAGAAGGAGGATTGTTCTGAGAGATGAGTCTAATAGTGAGGAACAGGTTTCTGCATCAGAAACTGTTGTAAAAGAAGTTGAGAAGGTTCCTTCTCAAAAAGATTCTGGAATTGGGGGATCTAAGCTTCTCAAAAGGCTTAGAAGAATGACTTATGCTGAACCTCCCAAGAAATCCCCACCTTCAAAGAGATACAAGAAACAGAGAGTTAAAAGGTCAGCTTCAGATGATGAGGAAGCAGCAGCTAAGGAAGGAGATCAGGAATCTCTGATCTCAAAAGAACCAGAATTTGCTGAAGCTACTGCATCTCTCTCTTCATTGTCCCCAACTCAGGAAGCTGCTACAGATAAGGCAAACACACCATCTGTGTCTCCTGTACATAAACTGTATCTCCTGTAGACCCAGTCACAAGTGCTGAAATTGATATTCACAACCTGGTTGTGCCTGAGGTTCTCTACTTAGAAGCTCCAACAACAATTAATCCATCAACAACACCTGTTACTGATGCTAATCAAACTCTAGAATTGTCTACAACACCTTCTCTGCATCTCGATATTGATGATCAGAATATAGGTGAGCATTAGGATATGGCTGTTGATCAGAACTTGAAAACAGATCGGAACTTAGAGGATGATGCTGATGCCTCTATTGCTTCTCATACTGTTGTTTTATCAGAAGATGTTGATTCTGTCAGTTCTGATGCTTCAAATGCTGATGTTACTGGTGATGCTGCTATTAATGCAGATGCTGATGCAGCTGGTCCTTCAGGACATGTACCTCAACAAACTCTTCATAAATCTGAACTAGTTAAGAAGTTTGTTACAAGAGCAGCACCAGTACCTTGGAGTGAAACTCCTAGAGGACAGGAGTGGACTAAGGAATGGAACTCAGTTACCTTTGTTCCATCTGAAAAGATTCTTACTGAGCACTTGGCAAAAGCTGATGAAATGTTAATTAATGATGATTTCAAGACACAGCTTCGAGTCACTGCATTGAGTACTAGACATCTGCAAGGTCTCCATTCAACAACTCATGCAGAGTTACGTCAAGCTAAGGAAGAATTGCTCAAGCAAGATATGACTAGGACACTTGATAAGAAAAAATTCTTCCAACCTATATTTGACATAGTTGCTTACATTGAGAAGACCCAAGAGAAGCAACAGTCTCAGATTGATGATATTTTGAAACATCAAGCTTCTCAGCAATCACAACTCGATGAAATCCAAGCCTCAGTAGAATTGCTTGTCTCTCTTCTCTTACCTACTGATGCCAAAAAGGGGGAGAAAGTAATTAAGTCCAAATGCAAAACTGTTAAGACACTGAAGGGGAAGGATGATGAAAAAGATGACTAGGGAAACTCTGGAATGGGTGGAGGTCATGGTCAAGGTAGAAGTTTCTCATCAAGAAGAGCTGAAATTACAAGTCACATGATAAGTTCTGATGCTGGAAAAAGAATTACTTCTGCTACTGGTAAAAGGATAAGTTCTGATGAACTTCTGGATCTTGATGAAGAAATATCAAGGCAGTTATTTCTGAAAGAAAATCCAGGAATGGACTTGGAAAGTCTGATGGAAGAAGAAGCTAGACTAAAGTCAGAAAAAGTCAATTCTAAATCTGAAGCTTCTGTTGGTAAAAAAAACTTCCAAAGGCCAAAGGCATTGTGATAAAAGAAAGAACAAGTTATGAAGCAACCAAGGCTAAATCACAATTGCAGATAGATCCAAGGTCCAAGGGCAAAGAGAAAGTCGGTGAATCTATCAAGGTTTATGTGCCTCCAGTGGATGAATAAATTACTGCTGAAGATGCTGATCTTGCTCTGACTTCAAGAAAATTTTCTAAGACAACCTCTGACATTGCTCAAGTTGTTCAGAGTCAAGATATGGTTAGTTCTGATATCTCAAAGAAGCAAGTAACCTCTGACATAGCTCAAGTTAACTTGATATCAGAAGATAAATCAAAGGAAACCTCTGACATTGCTCATGTTAAACCTTCAAAGATACTCCTACCAGGATTCACCAAAGCCAAACAAACTCAACCTTTAAAGACTGTTGTAAGTGGTTTTGAAGCAAGAGTGGTTACTGGAAAGGAAGCAAGAGATAAAACTGGATTGGGTAGTGCTGATGAAAGAAGAATATAGAACACAACAATGATCCAACTTCCTTAAGTGAACCAGGTATTGGAGCAACTCCTGAAAGATTGAATCAACTAGAATCTGTACAGATGGTTTACCATACCTACTTGAAAGAACACATCTTGTTGTACTTCATGACAGATGGTAGGGTTTATCATATAAGGGAAAATGCCATTCCACTGAAGTATTTTGATGAACTGGAACATGTATTATTCTTACTTCAAGTGAATGACAAAATAACAGAAAGTGCTGCAAACTATTTGAAGAGTCAAATTCAGAGACAGAAAAGGCTTTATTCTGTTAAGTCTGACAGCACATATCTTCCAAAGTACAGAGATCACAAGGGTGATATTGTTGAGATGAAGCCTAACTCTGCTAAGATCATAACTACCTTTCTGGGTTACATGGCTGTGGAATTCAATCTTGAGTCTGACAAGGCATATTTGATCAGACTGGATCAGGACATAAGGAAAGCTAAAATTAATTATCTCAGGGCTGCAATCTTTCAAACTGGTGAAGATTCTGCAGAACTTAAAGATGCTAAAAGGAGGATGATTGATGAACTCAGATATGCTGAGAGATGTTTGTTAAAGAATTATCTCAGAATAACTCATGACATCAGAGAGATCAGAAAATGAAGCCAAGTCAAGATCTACAACTGCTCAAATTCTGATATGAATACAGACTGAAGTTGTTATCAGAAGTTAAAGTTGGTAAAGCTTTAAGGACTGTAAGTTGTAGTTATCTAGTCAAATTCTCATGTATTTGTACTTAATGTTTTTGACATCATCAAGTATCTGTTAAACTTGTATATTATGATAATTTACAAGTTGGGGGAGATTGTTAGATATATTTGATAATGTCATGTCTCATATGATTTATGTTTAGTTTTCAGATCTTACTTAAACAGGACAAATCAGTACTTAACTGAAATCAGCACTTATACTGAAGTCAGAACTTAAGTCGTCAGTACTTAAGGTTCAGGAGATATTTATCAGAAGATAATATCAGGACTTAAAGAAAACGTTCAGATAAGGAAGACAGCTGATTTACAGGAAGAGAAGATTTAGACAAATGTAAGAAGAGATATGCATGAAGAAGGAATTCCGTGAAGAATGGAATACTTAGAGGAAAAGATATCTGATTGATATATTTTAGGAAGCAGAATTATTTTCCATATCAATTAGCGATTATCTTGTAACTGTGTAGTATATAAACACAGACATAGGGTTTACACTATAAGTGTTATCATTATCGAGAAGATTATTAATTATAACCCTAGCAGCTCTCGTGATATTTGTTCATCACTGAGAGAGGACAATTCCATACTGTAACAGAGTTTATTGTTTTAAATAAAGTTTATTTTCTGTTACTTGAGTTATTAAAGTTCGATTTGATTGTGTTATACACTGTATTCACCCCCTCTACAGTGTGTGTGACCTAACATTGCATTTTGTTCCAACAGATCAACAACTAACAGATATCTTCACAAAACCACTATGTGAAGCTACTTTTACAAGACTGGTAAATGAACTTGGAATGGCTTCAGGTTCTTTCTCTAAATCTGCTTAATTTTTTTTCTCATGCATCAGACTTTATGATCAGTGTTTACAGATTGTCTTATCTACATGTAATCTGTGCTTAAATTGTAATACATTAAATGATGATTGTTATCTGATGTGGATCTATATACTCTGATAGTGATTTAAATATTCTGTGACTATTCAATCCAATGAGGATAAATGTGCTAGATGTTTACCTAGTATTCTTTAACATACTAGAAATCCCATGTTTGAATTAGTTGTTTATATGGAAATTCATTAACATAAGCAAATTCTGATTTTGAGCTTAGTCAAATTTACTTTGTGTATCTTATTACTAAGTCACAAACTAGAGTCTTGTTTCTTATATGTCAAATTCTGATGTCAGTAAATCTTAGGGATGAACCACATGCTTGATAATCCTCACTTATCTGAAGAAAAGAAAAGAACAGAAAATTGAAGTCAGGTACTCCTTTGAGATCTAGAGTAAATATGTGAAAGGGAAGACCCAAGTGCATTGCTGGTATTAAGTAATATACATTAGAAAAGCAAATAAATTTTTCTTGGTGACTTTTCGCATTCTCTGATTACTGGAGAAATACTATGATAATTGCATAAATTCTGATAGCAGTTGTGACTCACTTACACTGAGAAGCCACTGTGAAAAAGAATGTTAAAAGATGCATAAAATGAGCACAAACAGTTGAGGTGGATTCTTGCATAAATTTATTCTATAGTAGACTTCTTTATTAATGACATATTTTAAGCACTTTTCTTAGTTATGCCTTATTTCTAAGATGTACTGAAGTTTATCAGACTTTAATCTTTATCTGATATTTTGCTAAATGCAAACACTCTCACTCCATATGAATAATGAAAATTACTGTGGTCATTAAGTTGTTTTTGACAAACAGTTAAGTGTTATTTGCATAAATTCTGAGGACAAATCTGATGGAAGTTCTGATGATTAAACTCTGAAGAAACAAGTCAGTATTTGTATGAAGAATCACAGATACAAACATTCACTTTTTGAGTAAAGAAGCCATGTTCTGATGACTGTTAAAATCTGATAAAAGTCAAGTTCTGATATTAAATCCTGATGGAAGCTCTGATGCTTACGTGGCATTATTTATTTACTTGTCTTATTTGTGGTAAATACTGAAACGATCATATTTAATCAGAATATAATTAGGTAAGATAAAAACAGTCATAATCATTGAGTAAGTAGGAAGCGTGTTTTCCTTGAAAAACTGCATGTGCACATTAATTACTGCTTAGTTCTCGTGCCCACTAACTCCTACTTTAACTTTTTACTGACTGTTCACATGTTGCCAGGTGTAAATTGTCTGCCATGCTTCAAAAATATAACTGTTATCACATGGGCTGTATAAATAAGAGAGTTAAAAGATGTTCTAATCTTTTACCTACTTTTCTTATTCTCTCATCTCTCTTATTTTCTCTCACCCATTAATATTCTCTGAAGCTGTTTTTCATACAGGCATTTTATCAAACACCTTGCAAACACTCTTTTTCTCATTTGATTTTTCACAGAAATGGCACCAAAAGATATTGTTTTCAATGGAGCTAAGTTTGTTCACAACAATTACTTGGCTATTCTTAGCAAGGGGTGAAGCTCCATAAAAACTTCACTTTATTCAGAATTTCCTTGCTAACTCTGAGATTGGGTATGCTTTGACCCAACCAGAAGCCATCTATGGAACTCAAGTGCTGGAGTTTTGAAGAAGTGGCATGTATGATGATGGTGGTGCTCATGGGTCCCCAAGTATTATCTTTTCAACAGGGGAGGATGAGCATGTAGTTACTTTGGCTACAGTTCGACAGGCTTTACATTTGCTAGAAAACTGTCTATAGTTCAACAGTTGAGGAGCCTGCCCTTCAGCAGATGATGGCTAGTTTGGGCTATGAAAATACATTGACAAAGCTTGGTCAATTGAAGAGACCTCACATAAGGAGGGAATGGAGTTTCTTCTTTGACTGCATCACAAGAACCTTTGCAAACAAGTGTTCAAACTTTGATGCAATTCCTATCCTCAGTCAGCAAATTGGGTATGCTCTGATTACTCAATCTCACTTTGATTATTCTACTGCTATACTAGGACTCATAGGGGATATGATGACAGAAGATATAAATACTGTATATTTTTCTAGATTCTGTCAACTTATTTATAGCTTTTGTAACTCTGATGCACCCCAATTAGCAAGTGAGTTGATTTCACCATTCAAACTTGCTAAGAGAGCATTTACCGACTTATTATCTGCTGATAATAAGAAAACTGTTTTGAGACCCCTCCAAATCCCACAATCAGTCAAACAGTTTTTAGTAAACTCTGATTCAGCCACATATTCTACCATATATCCTGATGTCCACCCAACCCAACCTCCATCAGTACCTCCAACAACTACACAACCAACCACCTTTCAACCTTAACCAACTCAACCTACCATCAGAACTTACTTCCAACCATCAACTCAATCTTCACAACAAAAACCATCAGCACATACCATCAGACCTTTATCTTCCAAGCCTAAGAGGGCAAAGTCTGTTCCTCAGCCTCCACAAAAGAGAAGAAAGATGATTCTCAGGGATGAATCTGACAGTGAAGAGGAACAAGTACAGGTTCATGCATCAGAACCTGTGACTGTTGAAGCTGAAACTCTGGTTTTTCAGAAAGAAACGGAAGCTGAAGGGTCAACCCCACAGGTAAGTGCTGAAGCTGAGGGTTCAGGTAATTTGAAAAGAAAGAGAACTGCTAGTTCTGATGCTCAAGCAACTCCTTCACTAATAAGGAGATTGAAGAAAATGAGAGCTAAGAGGCATTTGGCTAAGCCTCCATCAGAAGATATTGTTGAAGCTAAAGAAAGGGATCAGGAATCTCTGATCTCCAGAGAGCCAATTATCATTGAATCCCTTCCAACACCAAAAGACACTGTTCCTGATACAGTGCTCACCCCTCCCGTCTCTCCAATAAAATCAACAGCTGATGCTGAAGAACAAACCACAAATTCTGAAATAGATATTCACAATCTGAATATACCAACTGTTCTTTATTTGGAAGCTCCAACAACAACAGCTCAGCCATTTCAAGTCAACTCTCCAATATTAAATGTTGAGATACCATCTACTCCAACAACACCAATTCTAGAGATAAATTATGATGCTCATAATTTAGATGAGATTGTTCCAGAATCTCCAGTTGCTTCACACACTCTAGTACTATCATAAGATAATGAGTCTTCCTCAAGTTCAACAAATAGTGTTTCTGTTGATACTCCTGCTCCTATTCTGGGAAAGGAGGCACTAATTGAGAAATTTGTTGAGCAAGCAGCACTTATTCCTTGGGAAGATACTCACAGAGGTGTGGAGTGGACCAAGAAGTGGAATGAAACTGATTTCATTCGAAGCTCCAAAGTATTGACAGACCATATTGGTAAAGCTGATGAGTTGCTCACTAATGCTGATTTCAAGACATAACTCAAAGTCACAGCTCTGTCTACCAAGAATCTTCAAGGTCTACACTATGCTACTCAAGAAAAGGTTGATAAGCTTCTTGAAAAAACTGAAAAGCTAGATATGGAGACCAAGCTTGACAAAAAGAGGTTTATCAGACCTATTTCTGAAAAGGTTGAAGCCATTGAGAAGATTCAAGAGAAGCAATAGGCCCAAATTGTTGAGGTCCTGTAAAATCAAGCTTCTCAAAAAGCTCAATTGGATGAACTCCAATCTTCAGTTGAACTTCTTCTCTCTCTCTTTTTAACTGATGATACCAAAAAGGGGGAGAAGATAGTTAAGTCCAAATGCTCTAATGATCAAGTACTGAAGAAAAAAGACGATGAAGCTGATGACCAAGGAAACCCTAACAAGGGTAGAGGTCAAGTTCAAGGTAAAGAGCACAACATCAAGGTTTCTTCTAGGAAACTAATTACTAATGCAAGCAGATCTTCTATTCAAAAGAAGACAAGTTCTGAAGCTGCTCAAACTCAAAATATGATAGCAAGTGCTGATAATCAAAATCTGATATCAAGTTCTGATGAGCAAAGTCTGATGACAAAGCCTGATGTTCTGATACAAGGTGGAAGTCAAGATTCTCAAAAGTTTATGCAAACTCTGAAGCTCAAGGGGAAGCAGACAACAGTCTACTACAAAGATCCCAAGATTCAGACACTTGATGAGGAAATTGCTAGAAGATTATTTCTGAAATATAATCCTGGAATGGATTAAGAAAATCTAAAGGAGGAAGAAGCTAGATTTAAAGCTGAAAAGAAAAATCTAAAGCCAAAAACTTATTGTTAGGAATATATGTGCATTAGTTTGATGATATGTTTAACAAAACACTTAAGTAGAAATTCAGTGTCTGTAGCCTCAACGGATAAGACCACTTTGGCTATCCGTTGATGGTGTAGCTTTACTTAGAAATAAGTCTAGTGTTGTAGCATATTTCAGTCTCTGTATTTAAGATGTAATTCTTAGAAGTTGAGAGAAACTATGAGTCATGTTGACTACTAGAAGATATGCAGATAGGAAGGCCAATTGTAAATATTTCATGCCTTGTAATTTTGTATAAATGAAGTGGTATCAACGGATGACTTAAAGACCTTCAACGGATGAGAAGCTAAGCTTCAACGGATGTCTCTAAAGCTTCAACGGATAACATCCTTCAACGGATGAGTGCATCAACGGATGAAAGCTTCAACGGATGTTCTGTTGATTAACCGTTGATAAGTGGTAGTTGTACCTACAAACAGAGGCACGTGGGTGAACAGAGATAACTGAAATGTGGCAGCCTAATTTCAGGAACATCAGAAAAAGCAGCCGTTCTACTCTAGTATAAAGAGACATTAAGTCAACAAAGTACTGGAGTGAACTGGAGAAGAAACAAGTGGAGATCTTACTTTATTATTTTATTATATCCTTGTCTTCACTTGTAAACTTGGTAATATATAAACCAAGTAGTAGCTAGTAATTAGATAAGAATTTTTCCAGAGCTGTTTAGAAAAATCTTGAGAGAAAAATTATCTAGTTTGTACTAGGATGCAGCTGTGATCAAATTCTTAGATCACAGAATTTCTGAAATACCATCTCTGGTGGAACAACAAATCCACCAGAAAAGTTTTTAAAGGTTTATTGTGTTCTTTACATTTGTGTTTGAATATATATCTGTCTGTATCAGCTTAAAGCAATTCACACACTTGTTCATCTTGAACACACAGTCTTTATAAACTGCTCAAAACTTGAAAAAGTTTTGAGATTTACATTCAACCCCCCTTCTGTAAATCTCATTGTTAGTTCTCTAGAAATAACAATTGGTATCAGAGCAGGCTCTTGACAAACAAAGAGTTTAAAGATCTTGGAATCTAACAAAGATGAGTAAGAAGGATATTGGAGTAAAAATCCCAGTTCTTGACAGAGACAGTTATCACCACTGGAAGGTGAAAATGCACCTTCATCTACTCTCCCAAGATGAAGGTTATGTAAACTGTATTGAGAATGGTCCTCACATTCCCCACAAAGTAGCCACAGTTGCTACGGCCACAATTGCTGTTGGTCAATCCATTCCAAAACCTAGAGCAGAATGGACAATGGAAGACACAGAAGAAGTCCACAAGGATAAGAAGGCTATGAACATTTTGTTTAATGGTCTTGACAAGGATATGTTTGATAATGTGATAAATTGCTCAACTACCAAAGAGGTTTGGGACACAGTTCAGCTGCTGTGTGAAGGTACAGAACAAGTAAAAGAGAACAAGATGCAGCTTCTCATTCAACAGTATGAGTATTTTCATTTTGAAGAAAATGAATCTTTAAATGACACATTTAACAGATTCCAAAAGCTGTTGAATGGATTGAAGCTGTATGGTAGAGTGTACCAGGTGAAGGATTCAAATCTTAAATTCTTAAGATCCTTGCCAAAGGAATGGAAACCCATGACTGTCTCCTTAAGAAACTCTCAGGATTATAAGGACTTCACTCTTGAAAGATTATATGGAATCTTGAAGACTTATGAACTAGAGTTGGAACAGGATGAGGTATTGGAGAAGGGGAGAAAGAAAGGAAGTTCAGTTGCATTGGTAGCTGAAAATGAGAGGGAATGCAGACAAGAAACTGTGAGATCTACATCAAACTCCAAAGATGGTACAAGATATCAGGAATCAAGCAAAGGAAAAGAGCAAGTTGCTGAGAATGAAGACAACTCCAGTCAAGATGACTCTGATAGTGTTGATGAGCATCTTGCATTTCTGTCCAGGAGATTTGCAAAGATGAAGTTTAAGAAAAACACTAGAGCCACTAAACCTCATAAGAACATGGTGGACAAATCAAAGTTCAAGTGTTTCAATTGTGGTATAAGTGGACACTTTGCAAGTGAGTGCAGAAAGCCAACTTCTGAAAAGAAGAAATTTGACCAAGTAGATTACAAGAAGAAATATTTTGATCTGCTCAAGCAAAAGGAAAGGGCTTTCATTACTCAAGAAAAAGATTGGGCAGCTGATGGAGAGGAAGAGAATGAAGATGTGGAGTATGTCAACTTAGCTCTCATGGCTGATTCTGAGGAAAATGAAGTTAGTTCATCAAGCAATCAGGTAACAACTCAGGTAATCACTACTGATGTAACACAACTTACTAAAGAAGAGTGCAATGATGCTTTTAATGACATGTCTACTGAATTGTATCATTTGCGTGTGTCTCTTAAATCTCTTGCTAAAGAAAATAGTAGGATTAAAGAGAACAATCTGTTTTTAAGTAATAGAAATGCTATGTTAGAAGATAAGTTGATTGACCTAGAGAAAACCAAGCTGCATTGTATATCTGTTGAGAATGAACTAGCTGAATCTATTAAGAAAGTAGAAATACTTTCTAATCAATTAAAGAGAGAGCAAGAGGTGATTAAAGCCTGGAAAACATCTAGGGATGTTAGTGCTCAAATTGCCAAGGTCCAAGGAATTGAATCATTCTGTGAAACTGCCTGGGATAAAAACAAAAAGAAACTGGAATTAATTGATGGGCTTGTCAACGGATGTGGAATCAACGGATGATGAAGGTTATCCGTTGAAGGAAGAAAATGAGCATCCGTTGAAGGTTCCTCAATTAAAACAGGCAGATGTTTCTAATAGTGAAAATCTAAAGAAACTCAACAAAAAGTTTGGTTCAACTTCCAAGAACTTTGTTAAAGAAGAAGCAAGCACATCCAAAGATGTCAGTAAGGTGAATATAGGGCACATGACCTTAGAACAGTTAAATAATAGGCTCAAGATGGTTGAGGATAAAAAGGAAACTAAAAGAAAATCTAACAGAAATGGGAAGGTAGGTGTTAACAAACATAACAATTACACACCTGATAGGTATGCTCCTAGAAAAAGCTGTGTGCATTGTAGTAGTGTTAATCATCTATCTGCTAATTGCAAATCTATTAAGAAAACCCCCATAACTGTACCCTCTTCCATGCCTAACATGTCTGCATCATCTCTACATGCTATGCCTACTATGTCTCAACAGAATCCTTATGCACATTTTGCAAACATGCCATATTTTAACAATCCTTATCTTGCTGCATTTAGTATGCCTCAAATGCCATACAATATAGCCTATGTGGAATAACATGTATGCACAATCCATGCCTTATCATATTCCAAATGTGCTAAATGATTCTGTGACTAACCCTACACCTCAACCAACTACATCCAAGACCAAGGTTGACTCAAAGTTACCTAAGTCTAGAGATGCAGGAGGAATGAAGTCTAGGAGAAAGGCTAACAAGAATGGACCCAAGGAAACTTGGGTACCAAAATCAAATTGATTGATTTTATGGTGTGCAGGGAAATAGAAGAAATCTATGGTACTTGGACAGTGGCTGTTCAAGACACATGACAGGAGATTTCTCCCTGCTCACAGAGTTTAAGGAAAGAGCTGGCCCTAGCATAACCTTTGGAGATGACAGCAAAGGGTTTACTATGGGATATGGCTTGATTTCAACAAGGAATGTCATCATTGATGAAGTTGCATTAGTTGATGGTCTCAAACATAACTTACTGAGCATCAGTCAACTATGTGATAAAGGGAATACAGTTTCCTTCAATTCTGAAGCCTGTGTTGTCACTAGTAAGAAAGACAACAAAGTGGTTCTAACTGGAGTTAGAAAAGGGAATGTGTACTTAGCTGACTTCAACTCTGCAAATGCAGAATCTATTACTTGTCTCTTCAGCAAAGCAAGTTCAGTTGAGAGTTGGCTATGACACAAGAAGCTATCCCATTTGAATTTCAAGACAATGAATGATCTAGTCAAAAAGGACCTAGTAAAAGGAATTCCTCTTGTTGAATTCTCAAGGGATGGTTTGTGTGATGCTTGTCAGAAAGGCAAACAAAGGAAAGCATCATTCAAAAAGAAGCTTGAAACAACAATTGATGAACCATTACAGCTGCTACATATGGATTTGTTTGGACCAGTCAATGTATTGTCAATTGCAAGAAAAAGATATTGCTTAGTGATTGTAGATGATTTCTCAAAGTTTTCATGGGTCTATTTTCTTGGATCAAAGAATGAAGCAAGTGAAATCATTATCAATCACATCAGGCAAGTCAATAATCATCCTGACCTGAAGGTTAGGAATATCAGGAGTGACAATGGAACTGAGTTCAAGAATTTATCAATGAGGCTGTTCTGTGAAGAAAATGGAATCATGCATGAGTTCTCAGCTCCAAGAACACCTCAAGCAAAATGGGGTAGTTGAAAGAAAGAACAAATCTTTAATTGAGGCTGCCAGAACAATGCTTGAAGAATCAAAGTTACCAACATATTTCTGGGCTGAAGCTGTTAATTGTGCCTGTTTCACTCAAAATATCTCTTTGATCAATCAAGCTAAAGGCATGACTCCTTATCAGTTGTTCAAGAGAAGAAAACCAACTCTAAACTTTCTTCATGTCTTTGGATGTAAATGCTTTATACTAAGGAATCAATCTGACCATAAAGGGAAGTTTGATGCAAAGGCTGATGAAGGGATATTTGTTGGTTATTCAGCTGGAAAATCTTATAGGGTCTACAATCTAAGAACCAACATTGTTATGGAATCTGTGCATGTTGTGTTTGATGATAAAAAGATTGATGGACTAACAGATGAGGGACAATATGAGAGACTCAAATTTGACAACATTGAGATATATTATGATGATAGTGAAGAGGAGACTGATGGAGATAACACTTCAAAAGGGATTCAAAACATGCCCTTGGATAATGCACAAAATACTGCATCCGTTGAAAGTCAGAATTCTGCATCCGTTGATAGAGGCAATGCAGTATCCGTTGAAAGACATGGTGTATCATCCGTTGAAGTACTAAATGAAGCATCCGTTGATCATAGTTTATCAACGGATAATCGATTTACATCATCAGTTGATAGAACTCCAAGTTCCCTACAAAGGACCAACAACTCAGGGGGAGTTTCAACTAGTCAACACTCTGTCTCACATCATGACAATACTGAGGCCACCTCATCTAGAGCACATCTTCCACTTCAAAGGAAATGGACCAAGAATCATCCCTTTGAACTGATCATTGGTGATGCATCATCTAAAGTGCAAACAAGAAGAGCTACTCAAGATGAATGTCTGTATAGTAGTTTTCTATCTCAGGAGGAACCTAAGAAAGTGGAAGAAGCCTTATTGGATCCAGATTGGATATTAGCTATGCAGGAAGAGCTAAACCAATTTGAGAGAAACCAAGTTTGGAAGCTGGTACCCAAACCAAAGAACAAGAGTCCTATTGACATAAAATGGGTATTCAGAAACAAGATGGATGAAAATGGCATTATCATAAGGAATAAAGCCAGATTGGTTGCTAAAGGCTATTCTCAGCAAGAGGGAATAGATTTTGATGAGACATATGCTCCTATTGCAAGACTTGAAGCCATCAGAATTTTTCTAGCCTATGCAGCTCATTCCAATTTCAAAGTCTATCAAATGGATGTCAAGAGTGCATTTCTAAATGGGAAATTAGAGGAAGAAGTCTATGTAAGTCAACCTCCAGGATTTGAAGATCCAAATTTTCCAGACTATGTATATTATCTGTTGAAAGCACTCTATGGACTGAAGCAAGCACCTAGAGCCTAGTATGAAACCTTATCAAAATTTCTTTTGGAGAATCACTTCACTAGAGGTACTGTTGATAAAACTCTCTTCTTTAGGAATGTTAATGGCTCTAGTATACTTGTTCAAATTTATGTAGACGACATAATATTTGGTTCTAAAGATGATAAACTTTGTAAAAAGTTTGCTAAGCTAATGCAAAGTAATTATGAAATGAGCCTTATGGGAGAACTAACCTATTTTCTTGGTTTACAAATTAAACAAGTTAGTAATGGAATTTTCATTAGTCAAACTAAATATATTCATGATCTTTTAAAGAAGTTTGACTTAATGGAATGTTCATCTGCAAAAACTCCCATGGCCACTGCCACCAAACTTGAATTAAATAAGACTGAAAGGTCTGTGGACATTACAAGTTATAGAGGCATGGTTGGTTCACTTTTATATTTAACTGCTAGCAGACCAGATATAATGTTTGCTACATGTCTGTGTGCTAGATTTCAAGCTGATCCTAGGGAGTCTCACTTAATAGCTATCAAAAGGATTTTCAGATATCTCAAGGGTACACCAAATTTAGGTATTTGGTATCCTAGAGAATCTGGCTTTGATCTAATTGGTTATTCAGATGCAGACTATGCAGGTTGCAAAATAGACAGGAAAAGTACAACAGGCTCCTGCCAATTCCTGGGAAACAAGCTTGTATCATGGTTTAGCAAAAAGCAAAATTCAGTCTCTACTTCTACAGCTGAGGCTGAATACATTGCTGCTGGAAGTTGCTGCTCTCAAGTGTTATGGATGAGAAATCAACTCCTTGACTATGGACTTCATGTTGATAGAATTCCTATCTTTTGTGACAACACAAGTGCCATAGCCATAACAGAGAATCCTGTACAGCACTCAAGAACCAAGCACATTGATATAAAGTACCACTTCATTAGGGAGCATGTCATGAATGGTACAGTGGAACTACATTTTGTTCCAAGTGAACAACAAATTGCAGACATATTAACCAAGCCACTTGATGAATCAACATTCACAAGATTAGTAAGTGAGCTAGGTATGCTTAATTACTCTTAAAATTCATGTCCTTATTGCAATTTGAATTGAAGCCTGAAATATATTAGTTGCTAGAACAAATTTGACTTTTAACAAAGTTTATACCATCAACGGATGTTTCCTATCCGTTGAAAGTCAAAATTGCTCTATCAACGGATATTCATTATCCGTTGAAAGACAAATATATTTCTGGAATTTTTATCCGTCAACAGATAAAACTGAAGTACCTTTCAACGGATGACAATTTGCCTTATCCGTTGAAATGTCACATCAGTCGATTCAGGTGTTTCACAGCCGTTGATTCTATTTTCTTAACTGTTGATACTCATACATACATCTGTATGTATTGGTTTTAAAGGTAGTTGTTAGAATACTTACAGTTTATTCTTAAATGGCTGAAATTCACTAACATATACTTATTGATTAATCTTTTACTAATTTTTTTTTAAAGCATATAAGCCCTTCTGATTTTTCATTTTTACTTTACGCTTTCTTAAAATTTCAAGCATTTACCATTTTCTCTCTGCAAAACCTTCAAGTTATTCTCTGCAATTTCTACTCACAACAATGGCACCAGTCGTGAAAATTATGTCTCAATCTGGGTTCATCTATGAGAAGAACAATTTCATAGCTTTGGTAGAAAAGAATGAAGCCCATTCAGACTATCACAAAATGATGGACTTCATCAAAAACTGTAAACTTAGCTATGCAATGCTGGAAGCCCCAACGATTTACTGTGAAGTAGTTGAGGAGATTTGGACAACTGCTGAGTTCAACTCCAAAGATATGACTATCTCCTTCACTCTCAAAGGTAAAAATCACTGTATTAACTGTGATGATTTACAAGCATATTTTAAATTACCTGAGAACAATGCCATGACACCACACACTGATAATGATGTATCCAGCATGTTAGATTCCATAGGTTATTCTCTTAACTCTGCTAGTTTAGGGAGTATTAGAAGAAAAGGCCTTAGGAAAGAATGGAGTTTTCTTGGGGATGCCTTTATAAAGGTTTTCTCTGGGAAAATTAGTAATTTTGATGCCATAACTTCATCTCTTGTTAATATGCTCTATATGCTTGTTTCTGATAGGTATTTAACCTTAGCAACTATGTGATGCTAGAATTGGGTACTATATTAGGTAACAAAGCTAATAGACCTAATAACATCTATTATGCTAGATTCTTTATGTTATCGGCTAACCATGTTGCTGAAGGTTTGGTCATAATCAATGAGAATAATAAACTCAAGTGCTGGGCACAAGAGAAAAGAGTTCTTGCAGATTTATTGAGAATGGATCTCAACAGCAGTGTGCCATTGGTATATTTACCAATCATGAATGCACCTCAGGTAGGTGAGGTAATTGCTTCTACAACTCCTACTTCTTCCAACCCCTCTATTTCTTTATCTTCTAGTGTGGCCATGAAATCTGTGACAATGCCCCAACAGATTTCTACCAAGGTCACCAAAACTAAACTTTCAAAATCAAAGACAAAGAAAACCACCTCTGTTGTTTCTCAAAAGACAACAGTTGTAACACCAACCATTAACCCTGAGGGGAGTGAACAGGGTGTGAGTGGTGAGGGGAGGGGTGAACATCAAAGAAACCCCCAGGATAAGGAAGGAGAGTTAAGTGCTTCCCAAGCTAGCCAAGCCACAGTTTCTCAAAAAGCTGTGGTGGTTGAAAAGGTATCTAGCACATCCCTAGTTGCATCCTCCCAAAAGGATGTTACTATTGAAAATAGTTCCCAACCAGGAACACAGAACAAACGAGGGAGGGACACTGAAGCCAAACACTCACCAACAAAAGCTTTTATTAGAAGAAAGAAGGCTAGAACCCAATCTTCTACACAGGGTGCACACACTGCACATATACATCCATCTGTATCTATGCCTTCTCAAACTCAGTTTGATGTGGCTCCAATAAATGTGGAGTCACAGCCCCATTCTCTCACAATAATCACACATCAATCACCAAACACTTCATCACCATCTCTGGATGTGGATATGTTATTCCCATCAATTCCTGATTCTCCCTCTTTACAACTCAGGGAGGAGCCCCACTCAAATACAGGTGATCATCATCTCTTAGATGATTTGTTGGATCACCCGCAAATTCTTTCAGATATAATTGAAGGATCTGTGTCACCACATCTCAAATCAATCTACACAGATTCAATAGTTATATCACTTTCAATTTCAACTTCTTTTCCTTCTTCAACGGATATCACTCATCCGTTGACAAGTGGTTGCTCTTCAACGGATAAGCTTAACAGCAGTTATCCGTTGATAACATCAGTTTCACCTTCAACGGATATTCCACATCCGTTGATAGTCTCTCCACACATAACTGAATCAATTCCAAGTGTAGAAGACATGAATACTGTGCAATCACTCTTAGGATTGAGGGAAGGGAGTGAAAATTTGAGTGAGAGGCTGGGTTGCTCCCAGGCAAAAGGAGAGATTGAGAGCTCAAAAATGCATGCTATTTCTTCCAGCATGGCAAAAGTAAGTGAGAGGAGTACCACCTTAGTAGGTGAAGGTGAGGGAGTGAGTTGTGTGAGCTAGGGGGAGCCCCTGATGCAAGAAAATAGAGAAAAAGAGAGAAAGGCAGGTACAGTAGATATAAGGGTGGAACCAGCCATTGCTAGTGAGTCAATGATTGTGGATGATGCTGAAAAGGAAAGACAATTTCAGCAACATTACAAAGCTGTAATTGATAACATTTCCTTGGATGCTGACACTTTTACTCATCCTGTGTCAGCCTATCAAATGTTGGCTGCTCAGGGCAATGAGGAGGCAGAAAAGACACTACATCTAGTACACACAACAGAATCTCTTCAAAGGGATAAAGCTGCTATTAACAAGATGCCTTCTACAGCTGGTGAGCCATCTGAGGAATTTGGAGTAAATTCTGATGATGATGACTCTGTTTTTTTTGATGGAAGCATGAACTTAGGGGGAGATGAAGGCCCTAGTTCAATTCCAAATCTACCTGAATGGGCTTTGACAAAGGAGTATAGATCATGGGAATTCAATGTCTCCTTAGTCAAACAAATCAACACTATTCAACAGGCCATTCTGAACACTTCACATGCAAGTATCAAGGCTATCCTTCAAGCTCACCTGGACTCACTGCATCTCATGAAGTTGCAGCAAGTAAAGCAGAATCTGAGTATGGATGATCTCAGGAAGGATATTGCTGACTTGAAATCCTACAGTTCTGAAAAATTGGATTCAGTCATGCCCTATGGTACATTGCAGGACTTGGTTTTGAGATTGAAAAAGGAATCAGTTACTGAGAAAAGGCTGGCCAAGTTGGAAGACAGAGTTCAAGTTATTGAAGATTCTGTGGCCACCATTCTTCACAACCAACAATCTCAAACCAGTCTCCTAATGCAGCTGGCAAAAGCACAAGGCTTGACCCCTCTCCTTGCTGATAACAAAAAGGGGGAGAGTAAAAGGGAAGGGGAAGGAGAGCCATCTACAAAAATCAAAATATCTAAAGTGCTAGTTCCTGCCATCACTACTTCTCCAATCATTCAAATCAAAGGAAAGCCTGATGGAATTGATTTGATTCAGCTAGCAGCAGCTGAAATTCAAGTGAAAGAGCAAAGGAGGAGAATTGATGAAAGGTTGCAACTGTTGTTTGGCTCTACACAAGATAAATCAACATCTGTGAAATATAGCACAAAGATTGAACCAATCAACATGGAGCTCAAGCCAGTAGGGAGACATAAGGATGAAGAAGCTTCTTCCAAAGAACTACAAGCTATAATTCTCAAGCCCAATAAAAGATCCAATAAGGACTCTACAAAGAATCCTTTAAAAGAAGTGGACTTTTCTCCTCCAAAAGCTGATGAGAACAAGCTTTTAGGTAGGAGTATTGCTTATCTCAAAGAGACCATGGATGAGGCTGTAAGGAGAAATAGGGCTATTATCTCTAGAGAGGGAAAGAGCATATGTGTGATGCAAGGACATCCCAAATTCTCAATAGCCAAGAAGGAAGAAGTCAAGCAACTAAAGGCTGACAAAAGAGCACAAGCAAAGCTTGAACAACAGCTAAAGTCAAGTCAAGTTGAAGAAGAGAAAGGAATTGAAGTCAGGGGTGAAGACAAGATTGCAAACCTAGATGAGGTTTTTGGGAGCATATTTGGTGAGAGTATGGAAGAAAGAGAGGAATGGCAGAAGGGAAACAGAAGAAAGGCCAAGGCACATAGAAGGAGTGAAGATAATACTGAAGTAACCAAATCTATATCTAAACCACTACCTTCCATACCTGAACCTCTTATTGCTAATCCCACTATAAACATCCATGGTGAACCAATCATTCCAAAAGAGGAACCTATTGATTGGGACACCATCAAATTGCCTACCTTTCTAACCACTCTTCCACTACCAAAGAAACAGAAAAGAAAACCCAAATCTACACCTCCCATAACCTCTAAGAAATTCACTCAAAAACAAAAGCCTAAGCCTAAGCCATCCATTTCTAAAGATGATTATGTTCACATCTGTGACATAAAAGAAATTTCAGACATTGAACTCTATCTGGATGAGCTGGAGGATGTAAGAGGAATAGCTGCTTACAGACAGCTACCAGAGAGATTAGTGTTCAGATACAAAGGAGCTGGGGAAAGAACATGGCCTCTCCACAGGATTCTGAATGAAGGCTACTCTACCTTGATTAGAGTCTTTTCAGCTATACAAAAGGATTCTGGCTTTACCAGAACTGCCAAGACTGAAATTCTCAACAAGATTGCCAATATAAGGAAAACTTGGAGGGAGCCCAATGCTTTACCCAGGACTTTACTCATTCAAGAAAGGGGAATTACAATTCACAAATCACCTCATTGGTTGATGGAATTTAGAGATGATAAAGGAGTCAGAAGATTTTTCAGACTTGAAGACCAACTCAAGATTGCCAGCAATGAAACTCTCAAGGAAATGCAATCTAAGTTGGATATCAGTGTTGAAGATGAAGCTGAATTCTTCAGACAACTCCAACTCCAAATTGAGGAAAATGACAAAGGGCTAGGAAAGAAAACCAGGGAACAAAGAAGAAAAAGATGATTTGCTCAGGCTAAAGGAGTATCCTTGGAAATACTGTAAATCTTCAATTTCCTCCTAGTACATACATTTTTGCAGCATTTTCAAATTTCTACTTAGTTTCAATTCATATATCTGTTAAGTGTTTTGTTATCATCAAGTTAACCCTGAATTTATGCCTACAATTCTTATAGACATAAATAGGGGGAGATTGTTAGGAATATATGTGCATTAGTTTGATGATATGTTTAACAAAACACTTAAGTAGAAATTCAGTGTCTGTAGCCTCAACGGATAAGACCACTTTGGCTATCCGTTGATGGTGTAGCTTTACTTAGAAATAAGTCTAGTGTTGTAGCATATTTCAGTCTCTGTATTTAAGATGTAATTCTTAGAAGTTGAGAGAAACTATGAGTCATGTTGACTACTAGAAGATATGCAGATAGGAAGGCCAATTGTAAATATTTCATGCCTTGTAATTTTGTATAAATGAAGTGGTATCAACGGATGACTTAAAGACCTTCAACGGATGAGAAGCTAAGCTTCAACGGATGTCTCTAAAGCTTCAATGGATAACATCCTTCAACGGATGAGTGCATCAACGGATGAAAGCTTCAACGGATGTTCTGTTGATTAACCGTTGATAAGTGGTAGTTGTACCTACAAACAGAGGCACGTGGGTGAACAGAGATAATTGAAATGTGGCAGCCTAATTTCAGGAACATCAGAAAAAGCAGCCGTTCTACTCTAGTATAAAGAGACATTAAGTCAACAAAGTACTGGAGTGAACTGGAGAAGAAACAAGTGGAGATCTTACTTTATTATTTTATTATATCCTTGTCTTCACTTGTAAACTTGGTAATATATAAACCAAGTAGTAGCTAGTAATTAGATAAGAATTTTTCCAGAGCTGTTTAGAAAAATCTTGAGAGAAAAATTATCTAGTTTGTACTAGGATGCAGCTGTGATCAAATTCTTAGATCACAGAATTTCTGAAATACCATCTCTGGTGGAACAACAAATCCACCAGAAAAGTTTTTAAAGGTTTATTGTGTTCTTTACATTTGTGTTTGAATATATATCTGTCTGTATCAGCTTAAAGCAATTCACACACTTGTTCATCTTGAACACACAGTCTTTATAAACTGCTCAAAACTTGAAAAAGTTTTGAGATTTACATTCAACCCCCTTCTGTAAATCTCATTGTTAGTTCTCTAGAAATAACACGTACCATTCCATCACTCCCCATGATTTCACTGACATTGTTACGGGGAGTGATATCGAGACTATTGAGCTTCTGGATTCTCAGGCCCAAGCTGCGGTAACTTTCTACTTTCTTTTTTCTTTGAATTCCAACTTTCTCGTATTTCAATGAACTTGTGTTAACTCATATTTCTTTACAGAGTAACACCTATTTCCAGGCGGCCCTCCATCAGGCTAGGTCCTGAAAGGGTAACTCTGATGAGTTTGAGAAGGAGATGAAGAAATGGGAGGAGAGAGCCAAGGTCCTGGAGAAGAAGCTGGAGACGAAGAAGGAGGAGCTGGCTAAGGCTCATTCCGAGCTGGTGAAACTTAGGAGCGATAAGGAAAAGCTCATCGATGACTACATGGATTCTGACAAGTTTAAGAATCTCATGGAGATTCATGATGAGGGTCTTTATTCCCTACAGTTTACTCAGGGATGGGATGCGGCCGTAAAGGCGGTTTCTAAGAGGCATCCGGGCTTAGTCGACCCTAAAGACTTTATAAGTCCTAAGCAGGCTGAGACGGAGGACAGCATAGATGCCCTCTTCAACTCCCCTCAGCCAGATGATCGAATCTTGGATCCTAACACTGCTTCTCCTACCGCTTCTCCTGCGAAAGATGCCGAGGGTGCTGATAAGGAGCAAGGGAATGAGGGCTCCCGCATGGAGGAGTAGTTTTTTATTTTGTATTTTTATCCTTAACTTATGTTTGAACTTCGTTTGTATCAGAACTTGTTACCCTTCGGGGTTATTTCATATGCTGCTTTTCTTATTCGCATCTTTCTCCTTTATCTTTGAAATACTTAATATGCATTTAACCTTGAACTAATTGAACCTTTGAATTGTGCAACGTGCACTCTGATAAAAGAATCCTTGAAGTCTTCCTTTTTTTCAATGATCAAAGCATGATTTTTTGTTAAAACCACACAAGGTATTATCACAACTTAAACATCCATAGGTTGAAATAATTTCAAACTTATCAATATGAAGTCTAGTTTTCCAAAACTTTACATAGTATGGGTTCGACCCTTATCAATAATGACTCGACAATGTAAATTCTACTGGAATATAAAATCCTACGCAAGCAAAGCTTCAAGGTGCTTTTCAACCTACTCATCATCCTGACAAGTGAGAATCATATTCAGTTGCCCTACACATAGTAAACCTTCAAGTTTTGTGCATGCCAAGTTCTTGGGACTTCAAAACCATCCATTGTCTCCAGCTTGTAGGTTCCTCTACCTTGAACACTCTTGACTTTGTATGGCCCTTCCCAATTCGGGGAAAGCTTCCCTTTCTGTCCTACACCAGAAGCTTCTATCTTCTTCAAGACTAGGTCACCTTGTTTGAAAAACCTTTCTTTAACCCTTAGGTTGTAGTAGAATGAAGCCTTTTTCTGATATTCTACTATCTTTGCATGTGCCTCATCTCGCACTTCATCAATTAAGTCCAGAGCCAACCTTTGTCCTTCCTCATTTTCCTCAGCATTGAAAGCTTGAATCCTTGGAGAGGAATGTGATATCTCTACGGGAACAACTGCTTCTGCCCCATATGCCAACATGAAAGGAGTTGCTCCAGTCGTGACTCTACAGGTAGTCCTATAGGCCCATAATATTGGAAGTATCTCATCCACCCAATCATTTCTTAATTTCTCGATCATCTTCTTTAGTCCATTCAGGATTATTCGATTTGCTACCTCCGCTTGCCCATTGGCTTGCGGGTGAGCCACAGAGGTGAACCGTAACTCAATTTCTTTTCTTCACAGTACTTCTTAAATTCTTCATTATTGAATCGTGTTCCATTGTCGGTGACTAGGATACAGGGAATTCCATACCGGCACATAATATTTTCCCACAGGAATTGTGCAATCTGCTTAGTTGTGATCTTGGCCAAGGGTTTGGCTTCAATCCACTTGGTGAAATAATCAATGGCTACAATCAGAAACTTTCTTTGTGCCGTGGCCATGGGGAAAGGCCCCAGAATGTCCATTCCCCACATAGCAAAGGGAATGGGCGAGTTGATAGAGGTCATCATCTCGGGGGGTTGTCTAACAACAGGTGCATGCTTCTGACAATGATCACACTTTTTCACATATTCTTTGGCATCAGCCATCATTTCTGGCCAATAGAAGCCTAAACGAGTTATCTTATGAGCCAAGGCCCTGCCCCCCAAGTGTTGCCCACAAATACCTTCATGCACTTCTTCAAAAGCCAAGCGTGCCTCATCGGGCCTGAGACACCTTAAGTAAGGAACCACGAAAGATCTTTTGTACAGAATCCCATCTATCAAAGAGTACCTTAGTGCCCGAACAACTAACTTCCGTGCTTCAGTCGCATTGTTTGGCAACCAACCGATTTGAATATGGGCCTTAATAGGATCTATCCATGACGTCCCCAGGCCTATAGGAGCTACAAGCTTAACATCTATGCTTCGTGTCTTCAAAACACGGAAGTACACACTTCCTGAACTTTCTTCTATCTCGGATGAAGCAAACTTCGATAATGCATCTGCCTTAGCATTTTCCTCCTTTGGAATGTGCTCAACATGGCACTCATCGAATTGGGTCATTACAGCCCTTACTAGACGGACATACTTAGCCATCGTATCATCCCTTGCCTCAAATTCTCCCTTTACCTGGGATATGATCAGCTTCGAGTCTCCACGGACCTTTAAGTTTTTGACTCTAAGCGTTCCAGCTAGGCTGAGACCAGCTATCAGAGCTTCATATTCTGCCTCATTGTTTGTGGTTGGGAATTCTTGCTTCATGGCATACTCAATTAAGAACCCTTCAAGGCTTTGTAAAACCAATCCTGCTCCACTGGAATTTGTTTTTGATGCTCCATCAAAATAGAGAACCCAATATTCTTTCTCCTTATCATCCTTCTCTTTGTTCCCATTATCGACTTCCTTGTCTTGAGGTACGGTATCTTTCTGCCCCCCGACTTCCTGGTTGGCTATGGTACATTCCACCACGAAGTCAGCTAATGCCTGGGCTTTTATCGCTGTCCGTGGCTTGTACTTAATGTCGAATTCTCCCAGCTTCATTGCCCACTTAATCAATCTCCCACTTGCCTTGGGACTGTGAATGATATTTCTCAGGGGCTGATTTGTTAGCACCTCAATCTGATGAGCCTGAAAGTAAGGACGCAGCTTTCTCGAAGCCATTACCAAGGCTAGAGCAAATTTCTCAATAGTTGAATAATTCAACTCAGCACCATACAGAATTTTGCTGACATAGTATACGGGTTTCTGGATTTTCAATTCCTCCTTAACCAACACAGCGCTCAAAGCACTTTCTGAAACGGCTAAGTACAAGAATAAAACTTCATTCAAAGCTGGCTTGGCCAACAACGGGGCCTGAGCCATATACTTCTTTAACTCTTCGAATGCCTTCTGGTTTTCCTCATTCCATACAAAGTCCTTAATGTTCTTTAGTGACTTGAAGAATGACAAGCACTTGTCTCCTGACTTGGAGATGGATCGTCCTAGCGCAGCAACCCTTCCTGTGAGCTTCTGAACATCCTTGACGGTTTTTGGTGGTTCCATGTCCAGGATTGCCTTTATTTTATCGGGGTTAGCCTCTATCCCTCTCTTGGAGACCATCAATCCCAAAAAATTTCCAGATCCTACTCCGAAAGCATATTTTGTAGGATTTAACATCATCTTGTGGTACCTCAGGACCTCAAAAGCTTCCCTCAAATGGGTTATATGATCAGTCTTTACTAGACTCTTGACTAACATGTCATCAACATAGACTTCCATAGTCTTGCCAATAAGATCCTTAAAAATTTTATTTACCAACCTTTGATAGGTGGCTCCTGCATTCTTGAGACCAAATGCCATAACAAGATAATAATAAACACCAAAGTCAGTGATGAATGATACCTGTGGAACGTCATCCTTGTGCATCTTAATCTGATTGTATCCGCTAAATCCATCCATGAAGCTCAGCATCTCATGCCCAGCAGTGGCATCAATTAAAGTATTAATTCTTGGCAACGAAAAACAGTCTTTAGGGCACGCATCATTCAGATCAGTGAAGTCTATACACATCCTCCATTTTCCATTGGCCTTCTTCACCATTACAGGGTTTGCTAACCATTCCGGAAATTGAATCTCCTCAATGAACCTAGCCTCTAAGAGCTTTTCTACTTCTTGTTTTATAGCCTCTTGTCTTTCCGGGGCAAAGTTTCTTTTCTTTTGTTTCACTGTCTTTCGGCTTGGGTCCACGTTTAACTTGTGAGTAATCAGCTCCGGGTCTATGCCTGGCATATCAGCTGCTGACCATGCAAACACGTCACTATTTTCTTGCAAAAATCTCACCAACTTCCCTCTAAGGGGCTCCTCTAATGTGGCTCCAATTAATGTCATCCTCTCAGGATTCTCGGGGTCTAAAGGAATCGAAACCAAGTCTTCTGCTGGCTTTCCTCTCTTCTCATCATTTTCTCGGACATCCATAACTTCAATAGGAAGAACCTGCCCCCCGACTCCATCTGTCCTCGAAGAGGCCACATAACAGCTTCTAGCCATTTTTTGATCTCCTCTCTCTTCTCCAATCCCGTTCCGGGTGGGAAACTTCATGACTGAATGGCAGGAAGAAGGGACTGCCTTGAAGGCATGTATCCCTGTTCTTCCCATGATAGCATTATAGGTTGAACTAGCTTTTACCACCACAAAGTCCAACATCTGTGTTGCTTGCCTTGGTTCCGTACCTATGGTGGTTGGCAACTTGATTATCCCTTCCACAGGACATTCTGCTCCTGCAAATCCATATATCGGCATGTCGGTTGGTGTCAACTGGGAGTCGTTATACCCCATCCTTAGAAAGGCGTCATGGAGCAAGATATCCACTGAAGCACCATTATCCACAAGGACCCTCTTGACCGGGCTATTTCCTATTACCGGTGTTATGACCAGCGGGTCGTCATGAGGAAACTTCACGCCCTCTAGGTCAGAATCATCAAAAGCCAATGTTACTTCTGTCCTGGCCCTCTTCGGGGCTTCTCCAACAATATGCATAACCTCTCTAGTATATGATTTTCTGGAGTTTTTGGATAATCCAGCAGCAGTTGGACCCCCAAAGATCGTGTTTATCACAGGCCCTCGAGGTCGCGACCCTCCATAAATTGTGTTTATAACTGGTCCTCTAGGCTGGGGGTTTCGCCCCTGATCGTCTTGGTCCCTCCTACGATCTTCAAAGTTCTTCCTTCCATTATTATTCCTGTCCCCTCCTTCTCCAGTGTATTTGTTCAATCTTCCTTTTCGAATGAGGAACTCAATTTCATCTTTTAGCTGCCTATACTCATCGGTGTCGTGACCAACATCTTTGTGAAATCTGCAATACTTGCTCTTGTCTAGCTTGGCAGGATCAGCCTTTAGGGGCTTAGGCCAACGAATATCTCGATCTTTCTCGATTTCCATCAAGATCTGGCTTCTAGGAGCATTCAGCTTAGCGTATTCGGTGAACTTTTGCCCAGGTCCTCCCTTCTTGAGGGTTGAATCAGGGTTTTGCTCGGTTCTAGGATACTTGTCCTTAGCGATATACTCCAGATCAGTCTTCCGCTTCTTGCCTACAACGGGCTCATTACCCACTACGGTCTTCCTCATACTTTCTTCAACTTTGATATACTTCCCTGCCCTCTCTTGGAGCTGCAACATGCTTTCAGGGGGGGGGGGGGGCGTTTGGCCAAGGACATCTTGTAATAACCCCCAAAATTTTGAACTTTTTGTAACCCTTGTGAATAGTGTTTTTGCTGAATGAGAAAACTTTTCATGCCACACTATGTAGGGGTTCTGTTATGAATATTCTGAGATTTTATTAGTACTCTATATGGTATATAAGTGTATGTAAAGATCGTCAGAATCCAATTCCGAACACTTTGATTTCTCCCGGAAATCCACTAGATACGGAAAGAATTGAGTATAAGGTAACATGATAAAAAGGATTTAAATTAAAGGATTATAAGAGAGGATCATAAAAGGAATATAATATATTGAGAAAGGTTAAGGGAACCTAAGTAATAAGATCCCGGGTATGATCCCTCAAACGATAAATGAAAATGAAAGTTAAGCGAACCGTATAACAGATCAGCGGTCATTAGGCAAACAATTAGGAAGTTAATCAAAGGGATTAGAGAGGATGATGTCACCCAACCAATGAGAAGAGGACAAAGAGGGGAGGATGACATCATGAGCATGACATAAGCATGACATAAGGGAAGGAGATGTGGTTGAATTAAAACCACACAAAGTTCAAGGTTAATAAGGTAATTAACTAAAACAAAAACAAAACTACATCCACCAAGCCAAACAAATCATTTCATCAAAACAAAAGAAAATTCTATTTCTCTTCACCAAGGGTTTGCTCTCGGCTTTTCCTAGTTTTCAAAGAGAAGAATTTCAAAATCCAAGATCCAAGCTTCCTAAATTGGTAAGATAATTCTCTAGTATTCCTTATGCATAGTTATGGCTATCTTATGAGTTTAAGCCTCTAATTCATTCTCAATCTTCTCCAAGAAATTAATGAAGAAGACAATGAATAGTGATTTCAAGGTTTTTAACTTGATTTTTTCTTGTTTTTCCTTTAAGATCCAAGCATCCCTAAGACTCCTCAAGGCTTCTTAAGGCTTCCTAGCTACTCACACCACTTCAAGGAAGGTATATCATCTCCAAACCCTAGCTTTACTTGGTATATTAGGATGATTTTGGTTGTTATGGTAATAGAGTAGCTTAATGATGGTTGGTTTAGAGTTGGGTTGGAATGGTGGTGAATGAAATGTTGAAATCTTATGGTTTGGTTAAAGGATTTAGTATAGTTTAAATTCAAGTTTTAGGAACAAGTATAAGTGTTAATAATGAGTTGATTGGGGCTGTTGTAATGTGATATGGATGAACTTTGATTGTATGAATGGATTGGGGTTGTTTGATGATTGAATTGGAATGGTATAAAATTGGGAAATCGCGTAAACATAGCCGTCGTAATGTCCGATTTACTTTAGACTGCTTTTGTACATAACATTAGGACCCGAGAACTCCCTGCTAGGTTTTGACCATTGCCATGTTTAGATAGTTCATGTTACGAGCTTCGTTTTGATATGTGGTTCGTTTGATTCCGATGTACAGTTTAGGAGAAACGGCCGTTTTAAGTAACGACGTTTCGCGAACGAAACATTACCCCTCGCCTTACTTTGAAACATAGGTTAAAGACCTAAAAAGGGTTAATTAGTGTATGAATCAATTATGTTAAGTGTGTTAGGCAGTTGGTAAGACACTCGTGAAGGAATCGCCTTAAAACTCGTAATGGGTAATTTATTAAAAATGGTGGAGCCGAGGGTACTCGAGTGACTTAAGAGAATCAGTAAGCGCAAAATGAGCGTTAGAGTCTAAGTTGGTTAGAGTATAGATTTACAAGTGACTTTGGTTTAATTCCAACTTACTTGTTGTTTATAGGTTACCAGACTCGTCCCGAGCCATTCGTAACCCCCAGTCGCTCAGGCAAGTTTTCTATCCGTTATACTGTTGTTGTGATGTATACATTTGTACATGCATTATCTTGTGATAGATGCATAATGGTTATTTAGCAAATTCTTGCGATATATTGTAGCATGTGATATGGTATATATGCATGCCTGTTTCATATTCTTGAAATATATATCTGTTGGTTCAGTTGATAATACCTATGCTAGAGAATAGCGGTAATTTGCATATACCCTTAGTATAGGGACCCAAAGGTGAAAACATTTTCTAAAACCGGGAGTCGAGGATCCCGAGTAGATTTTATATATATATATTTATATATATATGGTTATAGTTTTCAAAACTATTAATCGAATAAGGTTTATTCGATAACTTTATTTTATTTAATGAATATTATTTCGAGTATTCATTCGAGGGCTTATGACTCAGCTTATTTTATTTATTGAATATTATTTGAATATTCATTTGAGGATCTATGACTCCGATTATTTGCTGAGATTTATTCTTTATTTTATTAAAGAATAAGGTGTCGATAATCAAACTTATCTTTGGTTATTTAATACTCATTTCAAGTATAAGTTTTACAACTTCTACTTCAATTATTTTTATAAAGATTATTCTTTATGGGAATATTATTTAAATAATAATATTCAGATATTTTCTAATATATTGGGACTGATTTATTTTACTAAATCAGCATCACTCCGAACATTCTTAAAATGTTTCGCGAGCCTTCAAAATGATTTTTAAAAGTTAGAGCGGATCCCAAAACTCATTTTTATATTTAAGATCCTCCTTTCGAAGGAGATTTAAATACTCGCTCAAAACCTGAGGGATCCGGCTCTGTGGTGTGTTTTATATTCGCAACAAGGTTGCTGTCTTGATAAAAGAGTTTTTGATTACTTACCCAATACTCGGGAAGTAAAATTCTTGGAACAAGTTAATCCATTAACAGGCATCGCCTGGGAAATATCGGTGAGTTTTCCTTTCCAACTAGATACGACTTCTTAGTGGAGCCGTATCAACAAGTTTCTACTTGGGGAAAGTGGGGACGAGCTTTACATTTCAGAGTCATGGATTTCATATGAACTAGGAGTGGCGTAAGTGGTCGAGTAGCGCCGGCCCAGCCTTATTATATTGGCCCAAATGGCCTGGAAGTTCCGCTAAGGCGGTCCATTCCTTAGGAGTCCAGTGTTCGGTTGACAAGTAAATCCGACAGGTTCTCCTCTATATGTAGAAAATGGTGGGGTTGTACTACTACGACTGATCATCGTAAGTGGTCTTCCTGGCGCGGCAAACTCCCGTAATGAGTTCATCATCCAGTTGGATAATTCTGCAACACTACCCGTAACATTTCGATCGAAAGGCTACGAATGGGTGGTTGCCGAAGCATTGACAGGGTCAAATAGTTTTATTGGTGTTTCCATTGAATGAAGTATCTCGCAACTTCATTTCTTTTAAAAAATATTTTAAAAATATTTCAAAGATTGAATATATTCAAGTTTTAATTTATGGTCTCATCTATGGGATGACCTCTTGAATCTTATTATACTTTGAACATTAGTAGTTCAAGTAGATTTCTAATAATGGTATAAGTATAGTGAAGTAATTGGTAACTTCATCTTCTTTTAAACTTATATCCAGTAAGTAATTACCTTACACATGATAAAGGATTCTAGTAAGTATCCATTTAGATACTTGTATTATTGTTATCACTATATATTATCTTGCGAGCTGTAATGCTCACTCTTGCTTTATTTCTTCATCACACAACAACAGTTAGGAAAGATGGCCAGGCTCCAGCAGACCCAGCACAAGCGCGTGGAAAGCGCCCCGCGCCTTCCCGTTGAGATCGTAGCTGCTATAGCTGCAGAGGTAGATCTACCTTTAGATCAGACATTCTACTTTTGGGAACCAAATATTGTATAACTATAACTTATGGCAGATAATGGCAATTAACTGTAAATTTATCAAGTAATCATTTTGGGTTGTAATAACTTTTAATTATGGATTCAAGGACTTGTACTTATTTCAATTTCATCTCTGAGACTATGACGTGTGGTGGTGTGTGTTAGTGTGGGGTCACAGCTTGAGGTTGTTTATTATTAATTAAGTTAAGTGATAATTGTGGAAAGAAAGACCGTGACGACCCGGATCCCTGACCCCGGATCTGGGGGTGTTACACATCTTGAAGAACTCATCCTTAGTTCCTTGTTGCAGTGCTATCATGGCTACCTTATCATCAAGGTCTGGGACTTTTAAAGCCTCCTTTGTGAAACGATTCAGGTAATCTCTCAAGGATTCCTTTGTTCCCTGCACAATGCTCATAAGAGATGCGAAACTTTTCTCATGAACTCTCCCACTGATGAATTGCTTAATAAAAGCCTGACTTAACTCTCTGAACGACCCAATAGAGTTTGGGGGCAAGCGACTATACCACCTTTGAGTCATACCCGACAGGGTTTGAGGGAAGGCCCGACACTTTATAGCATCATTCACGGGCTGCAACAGCAGTGCATTAGAGAATGTTCTAACATGATTAACGGGATCTCCCGTGCCATCATAAGATTTGATAGTTGGCATCTTGAACTTCCTTGAGATATGGGTATTCATTATTCCTTCAGTGAAGGGCGGAGTAGGATCATCAGGATCTCCAAGGGGAAGAAGATTGCTCGGATCAGCCCTTGGGACAACAACCCTTCTCTGCACCGGACCGTCCAGGTCTATGATGGGAGGAGGATTTCTCCCTCTAGGAGGTGCTTGGGGTCTGGTGGCCTGGTGCGCCTCCAAGTCGCGCCTCAGCCTTTGAATCTCAGCCTCATGAGCCCTGATCCTTTCCTGCACTTCTTGGGGATTCACCCCTTGGGTGCTTTGAGGGCGTTGGCTTCCATCAGCCATCGGCTCTTTGCCAGCATGCCTCCTTCTTGGGCTACTTCATCATCCGAAGATTCGGAGTCTCTCTCAGTGTAAGGACCAGAAAATTCCCGATCCTCGGGGATAAGAGCCAAACCTCGTATGTAGGGGCGATTGCCCTCGTGCTTCACTTCGCCCATCATGTCCACTTTCTCCAACCTCGAGGTAAAGGGGCATCCCATAAGGGGGGTTAGTAGTAACAACAGTTGAATATTCATACCCGATGGCTCAAGAATTCACAGGTACATGTACTTGTTAAACTTGAGGATTCGTACCTTGAATAGTCGGGGGAATCATCCCTTGTGGTTGAGTTGCCCCTATCTGGGCTTCCCCTTGAGCAAATGCATAAGTTGAGTGAGGGGGTATCTCCACGGTTGACGAAATCACCTGGGTTGTTCCTGATGGTGTTCCTTCCTCCAGAGCTCTAATTGTTCTTCGTGTTCTTGCCATGATTGTTGTTGTGCTTCCCCACAGACGGCGCCAAATGTTATGGATTAAAAACTAAAATATTATAATTGCTGTATTTATTACTAAGGAACGTGAGCTTCGAGGCTCGATTTGACTGCTCTTGTGTTTCGTGACTCAATTTGCCTTAACAAGATGCCTACGTACCTTGCTGATTGCCAAGGATCAAGTCAAAAATGTAGTCCTGATCTGTGGGGTGAGGCCCCTTATATAGATGCGGGAGTCCTTGAATTGGACTTGGTATATGAGACTTGGTGGTCAAGTCTCTGAATTAGGATAGACTTAGGAGTCCTAGGAAGTAGGAAGCTGATCCCTTATCCTATGAGGTTCCTTGGAGACCAATCTACAAGGATTTACATCCCCACTAGGACTTATCTTAATAGCTGTTTTTCTCCCTTATTAATTAATTACGAAATTAATTAATAATCAGGGTTTTGGGCCTTCTTTGTTTCACCAGGCCTGATCTGGTCCATCAGGCCTGATCAATGAGGTAACCTTTCTGGGCTGAATATCATATATCTTCTTATTGGGCCTAGCAATCCACACCTTGTACAATCAATGTAATATTTAATTATACAATCAGGATTTATTTATCCCTATCAAAAATGTTCAACTCGAATATAGATATAAGTGTTTTGATTAGCACAATGCGGAATAGAAACTTAATTGAATCAAAACATAAGTAATTAAAAACAAGAGTCTTTAAAAACTTTCTGGTGGATTTAAACAATTCCACCAGAGATATATATTATATATGGAGAGGACTCTGTGTGCAAGGATGCTCACAGCTGCTTACAAATTGAACTACTGAGAATACAGGGAAATGCTAAGGATTCTGCTTACAAAGATTTCTCTATTATTATTGTATCTCAGTACTTACTTTTATTTGCTACGTTCTTGGTTTATATATTACCAAGATTACAAAGTCAAAAAGACCGAATAAATATAAAAACTATCAGTCTTAAGCTTTGCTACTTTCCGTCCTCTATTACCCAGTCAATGGGCTTCCACAGTAGATTTGTATACATCTCGACGGCTGTGCTCAGTTTTCACTATTCAACTGCTGTTTGAATTCTTTATATGATCATCCGTTGGACTTTATGAGTATCCGTTGGGATATACGATCATCCGTCGACTTTCTGAACATCCGTTGATGGCTTCATTGATTATCCGTCGACTGCTATATTAAACATCCGTTAATAGTCATTTGATCATCCGTCGATGGCTTTGTTAATCATCCATCGATAGCTATTTTGGCACTTGACTTCATTTCACTTATGCAGAATTACAAGACATCATTTATATATAATTAATCAACCTATTCTGCATATCTAGTTAAAGTCAACATGACTTATAGGCTACTACAGAATCTATACAAAGATGTATACAGAACTGTGCTACAGACTCATTATTACATAAGCTACTCACTCGATGGATAATAAGTTAACATCCGTCGGGACTATAATGAGTTATCCGTCGGGACTATAATTCTTATCCGTCGAGTGCTACATTATTTCACTAAGTAAAATCTACTTAGATGTTTTGTTTATAAAATCATCAAGTACACAACATATACACAACAAATTCCTTATTGATCGTGTAGTTGTGCAGTTTATAAGCACATATTAGGTTTACACTTTATGTGGTTCGAACATTATAATATTATTCACATAACCTAGCAGCTCTTAAAGATATCTGTTTATCCTTTGTGAGCGTATTGTAATCATTTTTTATACATCAATAATAAAAAATATTCTTTCAGTTGTGTCTGTTATCTCAATTTGATTCACCCCCCTCTACAGTTTATTAAAGGCCTAACGGTTGGTATTAGAGCTTGTTATTGATACACAAATAGTTTAAGTTCCATAGAACAATCGGTAATGGCATACAAGGAAGCACAACAAATCCCCCCACATTCACTAGCCACAAATGTAATGAGCCACAACATGAGTAGATATGAGGCTAAGGTTCCAATCCTGAAGATACATGAATATCCAATCTGGAAAGTGAAGATGTCTATGTGTCGGGAAGCAACAGATCCTGAATATCTGAATAGGATTTATGATGGTCCTTACAGGCCAATGAAGCTAGCTGTTGCTGGTCAAGAGGAGAAGATGGTTGATAAAAACAAGAATGACTATTCTTCTGAGGATCTTTCATCTATTATGAAAGATGCAACAGTTAGACATATTTTACATAGCAGTCTTGACAGTGTCATGTCCAATAGAGTCATTGGATGCAAAACTGCCAAAGAAATTCAGGACACTTTGGAGGTCAAGTGTCAAGGCACCACTGCTATCAAGAAGAACAGAAGGACAATACTAAATCAGGAGTATAAGCAATTTAATTTAAAGTATGATGAGTCCTTAACTGAAATATATGATAGGTTTCAAAAGATGATGAATGACTTGTCACTAGTTGATAAAAATATGATCTAGAAGATTCTAACTTGAAGTTTCGGCTTGCATTCCCTGAAAAGTGGGACTTAAAAGTCACTTCAATAAGGGGTAATTATGATCTTGATGAAACATCTCTAAATGAGATCTATGGCATGTTAAAGACTCATGAACTGGAGATGGAGCAAAGAAGTAAGAGGAAAGGACCTAGAGCAAGACATGTTGCACTCAACGAGAAACAAAGAGAGAAAGCTGGGAGAAAAAACCACTCCAAAGGCAAGGCTATGATTGTAAAGTCTGATATTGAATCATCAAACTCTGATGATAACTCAAACTCTGAAAGTTCAGACATTGAAAGTGATCATGATAATAATGAATATATAGAACAAATGGCTTCTCTACTGGTTAAATGCTTCAAGAGGATGGTCTACAAGGACTTTAAGAATGGAAAAAGGTTTTCCAGGAAGGGCTCTAGTTCCTCAAACACTGATAGGAGGAATTATAGAAGAAACTCTGATGAGAAGGAGTCAAAATCTGGAAAATATGAGAAGTCAAAGGCAAAGTTGTGACGGCCTCAACCCCGGGGTCAGGGGCTGATGTCACCAAAAATATGATAAACTACAACATAAATTACTAAACAAACTTTATTATAACACACGACCCCAAACCGGGAGCCGAAGCAGGTTCAAATATTATTTAGGTTACAAAGCAACACTAACTTATTCAAATTCAGACATCCTCACTTATTACAGCAACTCATCAGACCTCAGGGTCTGATACAAACTACCTCAGAGGAGCCGGGACCGGAGGGGGCTGACACTCTACGCTGACCTGGTCTTCTAGACATCTGCAATAATAAATACAAAACAAGCTGCAAGGGTGAGCAATCCATTGCTCAACAATACCTCTATATGAATAACCAGTAACAAGATATATAAAAATAGTATAGGAACAGATATCAAAACTAGTTTACGCAAAAATCCGTAAAACAGGTATAAACTGGATATCAAAACTAGCATGCTCTGCAAAATAATATCATTTGTAGTGTGTTGTGTCAAAATACCAGATTTCAATTTTAGCATGCTATTTCCTTTCCAAAACCACTGTCCATTGCTGGACCCATAAATCATCTATCCCGTTACGAGGACCATAAACCATTTGTTCCATTACGGGAACCACTAAACCAAAGTCAAATATAAACGTGGATGAATTCTAGGGACAACTGATCAGTCTATCCCACCACAATTTTTGTTCCGGAACTCAGAGACTAGCTAGGTCTCTGTCAGGCTGGACTAAGCGGCCTACCAGTGCGCGCATCCAACTTAGCCTCTTAAACAACCATGTTGGGGCGTTATCTAATAACGGGCCTCTTACGCCACTAACCATCCAATATCTGATTCATTATTATCCAGTTTCCAAAATTATTTACACCTATCTCTTTTTAAATGATTACAGCATACATTCTAAAAATCCCTTTTTAATTTTAATCACAATCGAGAGATAGGCATTTTCAGAAGTTACTTTTTTCCCCCAAAACATCCGTTAATAAAAGATATTTAAATACGGGGAATACGTAACTTAAAACGTTCTGTTCTAGTACGTAATTTAAATCAACAACTATTCATATATACTGAATAGTAAAAAATTAGTTCAGGAGTACTTGCCTTGCGAAGCTTTGTACTAACACTGGCTTGACTCTAATTGACTTCAACTACTGGGTCCTTCGACTCGAACCTATGAAATCGAAACAACCTAGGTTAAATGACCGATTATGCTTGACTTTTCCTCACTAACTAATTATCCAATGATACAATTCCCGACTCGTATGCATATCCATAATAATAATAATATACACACAATAATAGTGCACATAGCAACCAGGGCCAATTTGTATTAAACAAGATATATACACTCGATTCGTAATTTAAGGTAATTTTTAGAAAAAATTGGACAGCGACTCCTCTGTTTATAGGCCTACCCGTCGAAACATCAATCGACGTCAATTCCCAACAAAATCAATTCGAATCGTCACATATCTAAATTTTTAGTCCCGAAAATAATTTATACATGTTGTTTTATTTATTAAAATATTTAGGACTCAGAACAGGGTCATCACCGTCCACCGCGCGCTCGTAAAAGAATTTATCGCGCGCGGCGGCAAAATTTATTGGTGCCCGAAAATATACGGGTGTCCGAATAAATTTCACCGATTACCAAAATCATATTCCTCACGAATTAAATTTAATATCACGAAATATTAGTCAAAATTCCTGCACAAAACCAGAAAATAATTAAATCCCAAACTGCACAACACGCGCGCCAACACGCGCCACAACCACAGACTGCAACAATCAACCGGAAAACCAAAAGAACAGTGACCATAATCAGGGAAACAGAGACACACCCGAACCCAATACACACACATGCAGACTGAATACACACACAAAACATACATATATATACGTATACGAAGTAAGCAACAGAAGTAACAACCAGGAGGCTGGAAATTACCGAAAATATCGCCGGCGGCCAGAGAAGAAACAGAAATAGGAAACAAGAAATAAAGAGAAGAAGAGGAATTAGAACAGGAAAGAAAAAGACGAGGGTGAGGACTGAGTAATCGAAGGAGGAGGAGAAGCAAAGAGAGTGGATAGATTGATATCACAGTGGGGAAGGAGAAGGAAGGGGGGTTGTATATATATTTATATTTTTTTTAATCATTTGTTGTCCAAACTTAGCACTCAACACGTACCCTGACTTCCTGCCACGTGTGGTTCTTAAGCTTTTTAACCCAAATTCTGATATAAAAATGCAATTATCGACATAAAACTGCGCGCGAAAGTTAATCGGAAAAATTCCAAAATAGTCTCAAAATATCACAAATAATCTGAAGTTACTAAAATAAATTTTTTATAATTTTTAAATTTTTTTACAAACACAACTTATACCCGCATTTAACGAATAAACGAAACAACGCGCGAGTAAGATTACTCCCGAAAATTATCAAAATAATTTTAAAATTCTCAGAATATTGTAAACATAATAAAATGTGAGTTTCATAATTTTTGAAGAATCCTAGAATTAAATATGGATTTTACAGTTAAATGAATTCAGAAAATCATTTAAGAATAAATAATTAGCAGAATATTAAGATGTAAATTTTATAAAATCCCAAAAATAATCCTTAAGATTATAAAATAATAAAAACAATTTTAGAGACAACCCAAATAATTTTGAAAATAGGATTGTCATAAAATCACTTTTTAGAAGCGAAACAAAAATAAAGTGGTGCAACAGTTAATCATAAAAAACTTCACGCAATCCAACAATCACATATAAACAATGATAAATAAAACACAAAGACCATAATTGATACAAAATTCTTTATTAATTATTTACACAATAATTACATATTTAAATATTACTAAAATATACGAGTCGTTATATCCTTTCACCCTTAAAAAGATTCTGTCCTCAGAATCTCAACTAATTAAATAAGTGAGGATATTTGTCAAGCATATCTGATTCTAATTCCCAGGTAGACTCTTCTACCCTAGGGTTTCTCCAAAGTACCTTAACTATAGGGATAAATTTATTCCTAAGTACACGATTCTTACGATCTAATATCTGGATTGGTTGTTCCACATAGGATAAATCTAATTGAAGCTCGATCGGTTCATATTCAATTACTTGATTCGAGGCAGGAATGTACGGCTTCAACATAGACACATGAAATACATTATGAATATGTTACCACTGCGGGGGTAGAGTTATCTCGTATGCAACTTTTCTTATTTGCTTTAAAACTTCGAATGGTCCTATGCATCTCAGATTCAGTTTACCTTTCTGACCGAATCGAACCAATCCTTTCCATGGAAAAACTTTTAGTAATACCAATGATCCTATTTCAAAACTTATGTCCTTTCGATGTAAATCTGCATTCTTTTTCTGTCTATTCTGAGCGGCTTCCAATCTTTTCCGAATTAACAACACTGCTTCTTTTGTCTGCTGTACTAATTCAGGTCCTAACACTTTCTTTTCTCCTACCTCATCCCAATACAGAGGCGATCTACACTTTCGTCCATATAAGGCTTCGTAGGGTGGCATTCCAATGCTGGCATGGTAGCTGTTATTATAAGAAATTTCTATAATGGTAAATGATCATCCCAATTTCTCTTGAAATCTAAAGCACATACTCGTAACATATCTTCGATCGTCTGAATCGTTCTCTCACTTTGGCCATCAGTTTGAGGATGATAAGCAGTGCTCATATTTAACTTAGTTCCTAAACACTCTTGAAACTTTGTCCAAAACCTCGAGTTAAATCTTGGATCTCGATTCGATACTATAGACACAGGTACCCCATTCTTGGTAATTATCTCATCTAAATATATTTTAACTAGCTTTTCCAGAGAATACCTTTCATTAATCGGAAGGAAATGCGCTGATTTGGTCAATCTGTCAATGATCACCCAAATGGCATCGTGATTCGATCGTTTCTTCGGCAAACCCACCACGAAATCCATTGCAATCTCTTCCCATTTCCATTGTGGAATCTCCAGAGGCTGCAACAATCCGCTGGGCCTTTGATGCTCTGTTTTTACCTTCTGACACACGTGACACTTGCTAACCCAATCCGCAATCTCTTTTTTCATTCCTGGCTACAGAAGTGCTTCTTTAAATCCTGGTACATCTTCGTGCTACCAGGGTGAATAGAAAATCTAGAGTTGTGCGCTTCGTGCAATATGTCATTCTTCAATTCTGCTATATTAGGAATCTAAATGCGAGAGGAAAACCTAAATAACCCTTGGTTATTCTTTTGAGTACATAATTCTTCTCATGTCAGATTTTTCTAATTCTTGTTCCATAACTCCTTCTTGACACCTTTTAATATTTTCCCTTAACGCTGGCTGGAAAGTAATCTCGTATAGTTGCTCCTGACCTTCACTTGATACTCGAACTTCAGTTTCCATCTTTTCTAAATCTCGGGCTAATTCATCCGCGATACGAGCCATATTTAATTTCTCTTTTCTACTTAAGGCATCAGCCACCACATTGGCCTTACTTGGGTGATAATTAATCAAACAGTCATAGTCCTTAATCAATTCCAACCATCTCATTTGTCTCATGTTTAAATCCTTTTGGGTGAATATATACTTTAAGCTTTTATGATCCGTATAGATATCACATTTTTCTCCGTACAAGTAATGATGCCATAACTTCAAAGCAAACACTATAGCTTCCAACTCAAGTTCATGAACTGGATATTTCTGCTCATGAGGCTTTAACTGCCTAGACGCATACGCAATAACCTTATCATGCTGCATTAGCACACAGCCTAGTCCTTTGAGAGAAGCATCACTGTAAATTACGAAATTCCCTGTTTCATCGGGTAATGCTAACACTGGTGTTGTCACTAGTCTTTTCTTTAGCTCTTGGAAGCTTTCTTCATATTTCTCCGTCCAAAAAAATCTCTTATTCTTCCGGGTCAGCTTGGTCAACGGGGTTGCAATCTTGGCAAAGTCCTTCACAAATCTTCGGTAATAACCTGCTAATCCAAGAAAACTTCTAATTTCTATCGGGGTCTTCGGTTGTTCCCATCTGGATACCGCTTTGATAGGGGTAAATAAATTGTGATATTATAATTAAATACTGCAAGGTATGGGCTGCTAGGCCCAATAATAAGATGTATAATATTCAGACCAGAAAGGATAAGCCTGATGGACCAGATCAGGCCTGGTGGAATAAAAAAGGCCCAAAAGCCCTGATTATTAATTAATTTCGTAATTAATTAATAAGGGAAAAATCAGCTATTGAGAAGAGTCCCGATAAGGATATAAATCCTTATAGATTAGCCTCAAGGGGACCTAAAAGGATAAGGAATCAGCTTCCTACTTCCTAGGACTCCTAAGTCTATCCTAATTTAGAGGCTTGTCCACCAAGTCTCCTATACCAAGTCCAATTCAAGGACTCCCACATCTATATAAGGGGCCTTACCCCACAAATCAGAACTACGTTTTTGACTTGATCCTTGGCAATCAGCAAGATACGTAGGCATCTTGTTAAGGCAGATTGAGTCATGAAACACAAGAGCAGTCAAATCGAGCCTTGAAGCTCACGTTCCTTAGTACTAAATACAGCAATTATATATATATATTAGTTTTTTATCCATAACATTTGGCGCCGTCTGTGGGAATACAACAACAACCATGGCGAGAACATGGAGAACAACTGGAGCTATAGAGGAAGGAACACCATCAGAGACAACCCAGGTGATTTCATCAACCGTGGAGGTTCCTCCCCATTCAACTTATGCATCTACTCAGGAGGAAGCCCAGACAGGGGCAACTCAACCCCAGCTACAAGGGACAACTCCCCCGATTCAAGGTACGAATCCTCAAGTTCAACAAGTACATATACCTGTGAATTCTCGACCCGTCAGGTATGAATATTCAACTATTGTTACTACTAACCCCCTTATGGGATGCCCCTTCACCCTGAGGTTGGAGGAAGCGGATATGCTGGGCGAAGCGAAGCACGAGGGCGGTCGCCCCCCTATATACGAGGTTTGGGTCCTATCCCTGAGGATCAGGAATTTTCTGGTCCATACACTGAGAGAGACTCCGAATCTTCGGATGATGAAGTGGCCCCGAGAAGGAGGCGTCCTGGAAAAGAGCCAATGGCCGATGGAAGGCAACGCCCCCAAAGCACCCCAGGGGCGAATCCCCAAGTAGTGCAGGAAAGGATCAGGGCTCATGAGGCTGAAATCCAAAGGCTGAGGCGTGATTTGGAGGCTCACCAGGCCACCAGACCCCACATACCTCCTAGGGGGAAAAATCCTCCTCATATCATAGACCTGGATGGTCCGGTAAGAAGAAGGGCTGCTGTCCCAAGAACTGATCCAAGCAATCTCCTTCCCCTTGGAGATCCTGACGATCCAACTCCACCCTTCACAGAAGAGATAATGAATGCCCATATCTCAAGGAAATTCAAGATGCCCACTATCAAAGCCTATGATGGCACGGGAGACCCCGCTAATCATGTTAGGACATTCTCTAATGCACTGCTGCTGCAACCCGTGAATGATGCTATAAAATGTCGGGCCTTCCCTCAAACCCTGTCGGGTACTGCTCAAAGATGGTATAGTCGCCTACCCCCAAATTCGATTGGATCATTCAGAGAATTAAGTCAGGCTTTTATTAAGCAATTCATCAGTGGAAGAGTCCATGAGAAAAGTTCAGCATCTCTTATGAGTCTTGTGCAGGGAGCTAAGGAATCCTTGAGGGAATACCTGAATTGTTTTACAAAGGAGGCTTTAAAAGTCCCAGACCTTGATGATAAGGTAGCCATGATAGCACTGCAACAAGGAACCAGGGATGAGTTTTTCAAGATGTCCTTGGTCAAACGTCCCCCTGAAAATATGTTGCAGCTCCAGGAGAGGGCAGGGAAGTATATCAAGGTTGAAGAAAGCATGAGGAAGACCGCAGTAAGTAATGAGCCCACTGGAGGCAAGAAGCGAAAAACTGATTTGGAGTATATCGCTAAGGACAAATATCCTAGAACCGAACAAAACCCTGATTCAACCCCCAAGAAGGGAGGACCTGGGCAAAAGTTCACTGAATACGCTAAGCTGAATGCTCCCAGAAGTCAAATTTTGATGGAGATTGAGAAAGACAGAGATATTCGCTGGGCTAAGCCCTTGAAGGCTGATCCCGCCAATCTAGATAAGGGCAAGTATTGCAGGTTTCACAAAGATGTTGGCCATGACACCGATGAGTGTAGGCAATTGAAAGATGAAATTGAGTTTTTGATTCGAAAAGGAAGATTGAACAAGTATACTGGAGATGTAGGAGACAGAAATAATAATGGAAGGAAGAACTTTGAAGATCGTAGGAGAGACCAAGACGATCAGGGGCGGAATCCCCAACCTAGAGGGCCGGTTATAAATGCAATTTTTGGAGGACCGCGACGCCCTCGAGGGCCAGTGATAAACACGATCTTTGGAGGTCCAACTGCTGCTGGATTGTCCAAAAATTCCAGAAAGGCATATACTAGGGAGGTTATGCATATTGTTGGAGAAGCCCCGAAGAGGGCCAGGACAGAAGTAACATTGGCTTTTGATGATTCCGACCTAGAGGGTGTGAAGTTTCCCCATGACGACCCGCTGGTCATAACACCGATAATAGGAAATAGCCCGGTTAAGAGGGTCCTTGTGGATAATGGTGCTTCTGTGGATATCTTGCTCCACGACACCTTTCTAAGAATGGGGTATAATGACTCCCAGTTGACACCAACCGACATGCCGATATATGGATTTGCTGGAGTAGAATGTCCTGTGGAAGGGATAATCAAATTGCCAACCACCATAGGTACGGAACCAAGGCAAGCAACGCAGATGCTGGATTTCGTGGTGGTAAAGGCTAGTTCAACTTATAATGTTATCATGGGGAGAACAAGGATACATGCCTTTAAGGCAGTCCCCTCTTCCTACCATTCAGTCATGAAGTTTCCCACCCGAAACGGGATTGGAGAAGAGAGAGGAGATCAAAAAATGGTTAGAAGCTGTTATGTGGCCTCTTTGAGGGCAGATGGAGTCGGGGGGCAGGTTCTTCCTATTGAAGATATGGATATTCGAGAAAATGATGAGAATAGAGGAAGGCCAGCAGAAGAATTGGTTTCGGTTCCTTTAGACCCCGAGAATCCTGAGAGGATCACTTTCATTGGAGCCACATTAGAGGAGCCTCTTAGAGGGAAGTTAGTGAAATTTTTACAAGAAAATAGTGATGTGTTTGCATGGTCAGCAGCTGATATGCCAGGCATAGACCCGGAGTTAATTACTCACAAGCTAAACGTGGATCCAAGCCGGAAGACAGTGAAACAAAAGAAAAGAAATTTTGCCCCGGAAAGACAGGAGGCTATAAAACAGGAAGTAGAAAAGCTCTTAGAGGCTGGTTTCATTGAGGAGATTCAATTTCCGGAGTGGTTAGCAAACCCTGTAATGGTGAAGAAGGCTAATGGAAAGTGGAGGATGTGTATAGACTTCACTGATTTGAATGATGCATGCCCCAAAGACTGTTTCCCGCTGCCTAGAATTGATACTTTGATTGATGCCACTGCTGGACATGAGATGCTGAGTTTCATGGATGGATTCAGCGGATACAATCAGATCAAAATGCATAAGAATGACATTCCAAAGGTATCATTTATCACTGACTTTGGTGTTTATTGTTATCTTGTTATGGCGTTTGGTCTCAAGAATGCAGGAGCCACCTATCAGAGGTTGGTGAATAAAATTTTTAAGGATCTTATTGGGAAGACTATGGAAGTCTATGTTGATGACATGCTAGTCAAGAGTCTAGTAAAGACTGATCATATAACCCATTTGAGGGAAGCTTTTGAGGTCCTAAGGTACCACAAGATGATGTTGAATCCAACGAAGTGTGCTTTTGGAGTAGGATCGGGAAAATTCTTGGGATTGATGGTCTCAAAGAGGGGAATTGAGGCCAACCCCGATAAAATAAAGGCAATCCTGGATATGGAACCACCAAAAACTGTCAAGGATGTACAGAAGCTCACGGGAAGGGTTGCAGCGCTAGGACGATTCATCTCCAAGTCAGGAGATAAGTGCTTGTCATTCTTCAAGTCATTAAAGAACATTAAAGACTTTGTATGGAGTGAGGAAAATCAGAAGGCATTTGAAGAGTTAAAGAAATATATGGGCCAGGCCCCGTTGTTGGCCAAGCCAGTTCTGAGTGAAGTTTTATTCTTGTACTTGGCTGTTTCAGAAAGTGCCTTGAGCGCGGTGTTGGTTAAGGAGGAACTGAAAGTCCAGAAACCCGTATACTATGTCAGCAAAATCTTGCATGGTGCAGAGTTGAATTATTCAACTATTGAGAAATTCGCTTTAGCCTTGGTAATGGCTTCAAGAAAGCTGCGTCCTTATTTTCAAGCTCACCAGATTGAAGTGCTAACAAATCAGCCGCTGAGAAACATCATTCACAGTCCCAAGGGAAGTGGGAGACTGATTAAGTGGGCAATAGAGTTGGGAGAGTTCGATCTCAAGTATAAGCCACGTACGGCCATAAAAGCCCAGGCACTAGCTGACTTCGTGGTGGAATGTACCATACCCAACCAAGAAGTCGGGGGGCAGGAAGATACCATACCTCAAGACAAGGGAGTCGACAATGGGGACAAGGAGAAAGAGTATTGGGTTCTCTATTTTGATGGAGCATCAAAAATAAATTCCAGTGGAGCAGGGTTGGTTTTGCAAAGCCCTGATGGATTCCTAATTGAGTATGCTATGAAGCTAGACTTCCCAACCACAAACAATGAAGCAGAGTATGAAGCCCTGATTGCTGGCCTTGGTCTAGCTGGGACACTTAGAGTCAAAAACTTAAAGGTCCGTGGAGACTCAAAGCTGATCATATCCCAGGTAAAGGGAGAATTTGAGGCAAGGGATGATACGATGGCTAAGTATGTTCACCTAGTAAGGGCTGTGATGACCCAATTTAATGAATGCCATGTTGAACACATTCCAAGGGAAGAAAATGCTAAAGCAGATGCGCTATCAAAGTTCGCTTCGTCTGAGATTGAAGAAAGTTCAGGAAGTGTGTACTTCCGTGTTTTGAAGATACGGAGCATAGATGTTAAGCTTGTGGCTCCCATAGGCTTGGGGACGTCATGGATTGATCCCATCAAGGCTCACATTCAGACCGGTTGGTTGCCAAGTGATACAACTGAGGCACGGAAGTTAACTATTCGAGCACTAAGGTACTCCTTGATAGATGGAATTCTGTATAAGAGATCTTTCGTGGTTCCTTACTTGAGGTGTCTCAGGCCCGACGAGGCATTCTTGGCTCTTGAGGAAGTGCATGAAGGTATTTGTGGGCAGCACTTGGGGGGCAGGGCCTTGCCTCATAAGATAACCCGTTTAGGCTTCTATTGGCCAGAAATGATGGCTGATGCCAAAGAATATGTGAAGAAGTGTGATCGCTGTCAAAAGCATGCACCAGTTGTTAGACAACCCCCCGAGATGCTAACCTCTATCAACTCGCCTATTCCCTTTGCCATGTGGGGGATGGATATTCTAGGGCCTTTTCCTATGGCCACGGCACAAAGGAAATTTCTGATTGTAGCCATTGATTATTTCACCAAGTGGATCGAAGCCAAACCCTTGGCCAAAATCACTACTAAGCAGGTTGCACAATTCCTGTGGGAAAACATTATGTGCCGATATGGAATTCCCCGTATCCTCGTCACTGACAATGGAACACAATTCAACAATGAGGAATTCAAGAAGTATTGCGAAGAAAATGAAATTGAGTTACGATTCACCTCTGTGGCTCACCCGCAAGCCAATGGCCAAGCAGAGGTAGCAAATCGGATAATCCTGGATGGACTAAAGAAGAGGATCGAAAAGTCAAGAAATAATTGGGTAGATGAGATACTTCCAATATTATGGGCCTACAGGACTACCTGTAGAGTCACGACAGGAGCAACTCCCTTCATGTTGGCATATGGGGCAGAAGCAGTAGTTCCAGTAGAGATATCACATTCCTCTCCAAGGATTCAGGCTTTCAATGCAGAAGAAAATGAGGAAGGGCAAAGGTTAGCCCTGGATCTGATCGATGAAGTGCGAGATAGGGCACATGCAAAGATAGTAGAATATCAGAAAAAGGCTTCATTCTACTATAACCTAAGGGTTAAAGAAAGGTTTTTTAAACAAGGCGATCTAGTCTTGAGGAAGATAGAAGCATCTGGTGTAGGACAAAAAGGGAAGCTTGCCCCGAATTGGGAAGGGCCGTATAGAGTCAAGAGTGTTCAAGGTAGAGGAACCTACAAGCTAGAGACTATGGATGGTTTTGAAGTCCCGAGAACTTGGCATGCACAAAACCTGAAGGTTTACTATGTGTAAGGCAGCCGGATATGATTCTCACTCGTCAGGATGGCGAGTAGGTTGAAAAGCACCTTGAAGCTTTGCTTGCTTAGGATTTATATGTTTTAGTTTTATTACGAAGTTTATTATTACTTGTGTAAGGGACGAATCCCAGACAATTTTACGAAATTCATGAGTTCTTCAAAGTATGTTTGTGGCCTAACAAATAAAAATCAAATGCATGGATGCAAGCATAGAAGGTGATAAATGAAATAGATCTGATAGATATTACAAAAATTCGATAAATAAAGTCTCGAAAATAGGATAAAAAACAACAAGCCACGCAGGGCTGAAAAAGCTCTAAGGAGCTGAAGTACCCTCGGCATCCATATCATCGTCCTCTCCGCTCTCGCTGGATGTCTCTGTCGTCTCGGAGGAGGAGGAAGAGCTATCGTCCTCAGCTGGTCTGGAAGAAGACTCGGGAGGAGGAAGGAGTGGATCCTGAGGAACATGGTCCGAGACAACTACTCGGGTACGAAACCTCTGTAGCAAAGCCTCGTCATCAGGGCAGATGTAGTCCGCTGGGTTAATATCAGGACAAGCCTCATTCACGGTCCCAAGGGCCGTGTCCCAACCAGTCCTAAAAAACCCGGGAAAGACTGAATCATCCCTAATCCTCATGGATTGGGCAAACTCCTCCGAGTCCAGATAGTTGTCTATAGCTTTATCCTTCTCCGACCGAAGTACCACCAGCTCGGCGTTAGACTCTCCGAGTTCTTCCTCCTTGCGCTTGAGCTTCTTCTCCAGGGTAGCATACTTCTTCTGTTGCCTCCTGAGGGCATTATCGGCCTTATCAGAAGCCCGCTTCCATGATTCGGCTTGCCTCACAGCGCCTTGAAAGTAGGCGTTAGACTGAAACAAAGCAATTAAAAAAGTATAAGGCAAGAAAATGTTACAAGAACGAAAAATAAGTTCAAAAAAGAGAAGGCATACCGAAGCCAGAGACTGAGCTCCCATGAGCTTAATCCTCTCAAGATCAGGGGTGGCCACCACATCAGTAAAGTCCTTGGGAGTCACGCTATGGTAGGACCAATCCCAAGCATGTTTCGTGGAACCAACTACGGTGTCCCCTCGGCGGAATCCCCAGAGAGGCTGAAAGGCGCCTGTGGCAGCAGCAGTAGGGGCAGCAGCAGTGATAGGAGTACCATGGCCTCTAGCTCCTTCAGTTGAGGCCTCCCCTATAGGCTCTTTGTGCTTCTTCAAAAAGATAGGCTCCGTGGCCTTTCCCTGGGTGTCTAGGCCTGCGAGCCGAGCTTTCTTCATCCTAGCTGTTTCCTCAACCAAAGGAACATTGTCCTCGTTAATCTCCTTAGCAGCTGAAACAAAGCAAAGGACAAAATAAGTGATGTTAATAATGCATGAAATGAAGTAAAATTGAGAAGGGAAGAAAAATACCCTGTTGAGAAACAGAGGATAGTCCCACATGAATCAGGGAAAACTCCTCTAAGAGAGTCCAGCTGGTGGTGGTGCCATCATCCTGAGTAAGCCCATTATAAATAATAGTTTCTTCAGGAGTTAAGTGAATGGATTTGAGACTACCATCACTGACCTTCCCGAAGGAAGATCGAAAAAGTGTGCCCCAGTCACCATTCTCCCAACGTAACCCAACGAAATTATTCCTCCAATTTTGATTATTATCAGGAATAGAGACGCTGTTAAAGATATGTTTGCTTTTGGGCCTTTGCTTGACATAGACCCAGCCACAGATATTGGAAGAACTATTATAACACTGAAAGACCTTCCTAAAAACAGCTACAGAAAGAGGAAAGCCCTCCCTAAGACAACAAACCATAAAACATAGAATGTTCCTCCAGGCGTTTGGAGGAAGCTGACACGGGTTGATTTGTAAATCAGCCAAAAGATGAGGAATAAAAGGATGAAAAGGAAACCTAAGCCCAGCATTAAGGGCATCTGTGTAAATGAAGAGAGTGTCGGGTCTCCAGTGGCAAGTACGGTCACCACCAGAGACTAGAACTAATCTAAATGGAGGAAGGACGTTATAACGAGCATTTAGTTTATTGAAATCAATGTTGTGCCAAGTATTACAATGATTAAAAGAATCGAGATATGCAGTAGAGGGATATTCATCCCCCCTAGTGTTAATCATATCGATTAAAGACATGTACGAAGAACGGATCTCGATATCCTTACCTCATTTTGAAGCCGAGGCAATCTTCGCCGCTCTCTCGGAATTCTTGTCAGCCATTAGTAAAGCCTAGAAAACCTGAAAGTCTTGAAGGGAAGAGAAGAGGAAGAGAAGAGGGAGAAATTTGTAGGATGAGTGGAGAAGTGAAATGAGAGGTGTGAGGAATCACACTCTCATCCCACCTTTTTATAGCCAAGAAGAAGGGGATTTGGGCCTCAAAAAAGCCCATATGGGCCCAAAAATGGAAGGATCTGGAATGTTCCAGATTATTTTAGAAAAATCTTAGAAAAATATGGAAAAATCTGGAATGATATAGAAATTCCAGAATATTCTGGAAGTCAGGCTTAAAAGTTAAAGCCCAATCCAAGTTTGAATGGGCTTTGGATATTAAAGCATGATAAAGACCCAGTCCAAGAAAGCCCAGAAAGAGGGCCCAATTAGTTGACAGACAAAACCCCAGATTTAAGAAATGGGCCCTGGATGAAGACCCATTAAGAGGGTGGCCCAAGAAATCCAGGCCCAAATCAAGGACCCAAGAGAGTCCACCTCAGATGTATGGCCCAACTTCAAGGTAAAAGAATAAAAAAAAGGGGAAATAGCTGTTTCATTCAACCAGAATGCTAGAACGTTTTTTGACCCTGTCGACCAGGAAGCAAAGTAAAATCCTGATCGAATGGACCCTGCCCGAATTTACGTCGACCTGGGCAACAAAAGATGGCTAATTCGGTCAAAAATGGAGATCCTGACCGAAAGGGACGAAAATCCTAGTCGAAAACTTCCTAGTCGACAAAAAAAAAACAAAAAAAAGGGGAAAAAATCCTGGCCGAAATTCGACCAGGACTTCTGCTCGAAATACTCCTGCTCGAAAGGCTGTCGACCAGGACAATATGGAGGTTAATTCGACCAGGATCCTGGTCGAATGGATTCCTGGTCGAAAATTGTATAAAAAAAAAAGGAAGAAAAAGGGAAGAAAAAATCCTAGAAAATTACGAAAAAATAAGGAAATTCCTTAAATAATTTCTGAAAAATGGTAATATTTTCAGAAATAAGGAATAAATCCAGAAAATTAAAGGATAAATCCCAGAAATTAGGGAAAAATCCAGAAAAATAAGGAAATTCCTTAAATAATTTCTGAAAAATGGTAATATTTTCAGAAATAAGGAATAAATCCAGAAAATTAAAGGATAAATCCCAGAAATTAGGGAAAAAATCCAGAAAAATAAGGAAATTCCTTAAATAATTTCTGAAAAATGGTAATATTTTCAGAAATAAGGAATAAATCCAGAAAATTAAAGGATAAAGCCCAGAAATTAGGGAAAAAATCCAGAAAAATAAGGAAATTCCTTACATAATTTCTGAAAAGTGTTAATATTTTCAGAAATAAGGAATAAATCCAGAAAATTTAAGGACAAATCCCAGTAATTAGGGAAAAAATCCAGAAAAATAAGGAAATTCCTTAAATATTTTCTGAAAAGTGTTAATATTTTTAGAAATAAGGAATAAATCCAAAAAATTTAAGGACAAATCCCAGAAATTAAGGGAAAAATCCATAAATTAAGGGAAAAATCCAGAAATTAAGGATAAATTCCAGAAAATTAGGGAAAATCCCATTCCTGGAAATTAAGATGATTTCTGAATAAAAGGAAGATTCATTGTAAATGTGTAGGTCGCTCCACACTTTACGCAAAAACAAAACCCTGTAAGGGAACGAGTAGATTTAACTTCTGCGAAACCTAATCAATGTTTCCCAAAAGTTGGAGGGCAAATGATAGGGGTAAATAAATTGTGATAGTATAATTAAATACTGCAAGGTATGGGCTGCTAGGCCCAATAATAAGATGTATAATATTCAGACCAGAAAGGATAAGCCTGATGGACCAGATCAGGCCTGGTGGAATAAAAAAGGCCCAAAAGCCCTGATTATTAATTAATTTCGTAATTAATTAATAAGGGAAAAATCAGCTATTGAGAAGAGTCCCGATAAGGATATAAATCCTTATAGATTAGCCTCAAGGGGACCTAAAAGGATAAGGAATCAGCTTCCTACTTCCTAGGACTCCTAAGTCTATCCTAGTTCAGAGGCTTGTCCACCAAGTCTCCTATACCAAGTCCAATTCAAGGACTCCCACATCTATATAAGGGGCCTCACCCCACAAATCAGAACTACATTTTTGACTTGATCCTTGGCAATCAGCAAGGTACGTAGGCATTTTGTTAAGGCAGATTGAGTCACGAAACACAAGAGCAGTCAAATCGAGCCTTGAAGCTCACGTTCCTTAGTACTAAATACAGCAATTATATATATATATATTAGTTTTTTATCCATAACATGCTTCAATCTTCGCAGGGTCTACCTTAATACCATCCTTACCCATTATATGACCTAAAAACTGGACTTCCTCCAACCAAAATTCACATTTTGAGAACTTAGCGTATAGTTGTTTTTCTCTCAATCTTTGCAAAACAATCCTTAGATTTTTGGCATGGTCGTCTTTGGTCTTTCAGTAGATGAGGATGTCATCAATAAATACAATAATAAACTTATCCATATACTCCTTATACACCCGGTTCATTAAATCCATAAAAGCTGCTAGCGCATTGGTCAATCCGAATGACATCACTAGAAACTCATAATGGCCATACCGGGTGAGAAAGACAGTCTTCGGTATATCTTCAGGCTTGATCTTCAACCGATGATAGCCCGATCTTAAGTCAATCTTGGAAAAACAATATAGTCTCTTAAGTTGATTATGAATCCTGGGTAGGGGATACTTATTCTTGATGGTTAACTTATTCAATTCTCGATAGTCAATACACAATCTCATGCTTCCGTCCTTCTTTTTCACAAACAACACTGGCGCGCCCCACGGGGATACACTTGGTCTAATTACCCCTTTATCCAAAAGTTCCTGAAGTTGTTTAGCTAGCTCTTTCATTTCTACTGGGGCCATACAGTAGGGTGCCTTTGAAACTGGTTCTTCTCCCGGAATTAAATCAATAGAAAACTTAATCTCCCGATCAGGTGGTAATCCTGGTAACTCGTTTGGAAACACATCTGAAAATTCACTAACTACTGGAATTTCCTCTAATCCGGGTACCTTCTTCTCAGTGTCTACAATATGGGCTAAATACGCTTCACATCCTTGTCTTAACAGCTTCCTTATTTTCAGTATCGAAAGAAATTTATTTTCCTGCTTCTGTCCTTGATAAATTATCCTTTTGTTATGTTCTGTATATAACGAAACTTTCTTTTTCTTGCAATCAATATTTGTCTTATGCTGTGACAACCAATCCATTCCTAGAATTACATCAAACTCTCCTAACTGAAAGGGTATTAAATCCACTGAAAAGAAATGCCCACAAATTTCTATTTGACATCTAGGACAAAACTGGTTTACTGAAACTTTATCCTGATTAGCTACCTCTATAAACAAGGGCTCATTTAGATCCTCCAACATCAAATTCATATTACTTACACATTCTTTAGATATAAAAGACTTAGACGCTCCTGAGTCAAATAAAACCTTAACAGGCACGTAATTTAGAGAAAGCGTACCTGCAACCACATCTGAATCTTGAGCATTAGATCTCTTGGTCATTTTAAAGGTTCTGGCTCTTGCTGTGCTAGTTGCTGGTCCTTGAGATTCATTCCCTTCTACACTGCCTTGAGTAGCTGTCTTGCAATTTCTGAAGATGTGCCCAACCTTACTGTAATGTCTGGGAAATATTATGTAATTATTTTTATCAATTAATAATTATTATGTGAGTTTTATGTGAATTTTGGTGAATTATTTGATAATTTATATTAATATTTGGATGTTTATTTCTGATAAAAATAAGATATTTTAATTTTTAATTATTCAGAATTAAATATAGATAATTTTGGTATTTTTCTGGTAATTTTTGGATTATTATATGATTTTATAAGGATTTATAGATATAATAATGATTATCTCACGTGATTATAAAATTACTTTTTAGAATAAGAAATCGTCCCACTTTAATCGTTTTTGCGTTTTTACAACCCAAAACTCTTCCTAAAACTCCTTCCTAACCTAATCTGATAATTCTGAACACTAGTCATGTTTTGACTTTCTCGATCCGGAGTACGGTTTGACCTGTACGAGTCCCAGTGTGAAATTTTCGATAAGCAAATTATTTTATAAATCGACAAACTCTATATTTTCAAATGGCGAGATATTATCACCTTATTTTCGTATAAAGTGTTTTATAGGAATCTCTGTTTTGATACTTATCCAATTCTAGAATTAAAATCGTATCGTCTTTTTAGTTACTTAGCGGCTAAGTAACCTATTTTCGAAACCGATCTGTAAATGTAATTATCAAATTATTCAATAAATAAAATATGTGATGGGTCTGTCGGCTATGTGTTGCTATATAATAATTTTTTTGTGATTTGTTGGACGCGAAGATTAATTTTATAATTAATTACCGATCTGTACGAATTTAATTCATTTTAAAGTGATTTTATTAAATATTTATTCTTATAAATATTAAAATTGTTTCTAAAATTATTTTTTATTGTTCTATAATTTTATTTACTATTTATAGGGGTTTATCAAATCTAGAAATTAATATTTTATTAATTATTTAATTTAAATGATTTTCTGACTTCGTTAAATTGTAAAATCAGTATTAAATTCTAGAATGTTTCAAAAATCCTGAAAATTTTATTTTATTAACTTTTAAATATGTCGAGATTTTAAAATTATTTTGAAATTTTTCGGCTTTTATTTACCCGCCCGTTTGCTCGTTAATTTGCAGATGCGGGTCGGTCGCGTAATCCAGAAATGATTTAGAATGTTAAAGAGTATATGTATGATATTAGCTTTAAATATTTTTTTTTAAAAAAGTTGAAATTATAAGGAATTATTTCGGGACATTTTGTTATCTCTAAATGTATCGAGAATCGCTAATTTAAGTTCGGGGGAAAATAAATCAATACGACCCTAAAGTGGATTAACACGACTGTTATTATACTTTCTCCCCTAAAACTCATGTTCCTGTCTCTCTCGAAGCTATTTGCTCTCTCTCGACAGTCTCACCCATTTCTCATCTTCCTTCTTCTTCTTCTTCTTCTTCTTCTTCTTCTTCTTCTTCTTCTTCTTCTTCTTCTTAAATCTTCTTTTAATTACTCCTGGATGTGCCTCTGTTGTGTTGCTGCGACTTCGTTCTTGGTAATTGTTGTATCTCCGTTTTCTTTCCCTGTTTTCGATCATGTCCACCGCCCTTTTGCTTTTCTGTCACCGCCGTTTCTTTATTCCGGCGAATTGCCACCGCCTTCTGCCTGCTTGTTCGGTATATATACATACGTATATATAAGTGTGTGTGTGTGTGTTATGCTGTGATATGTGGGTTGTGTGTTGCGCCCGTGCTCGTCGCCGCCTGCTTCCGGTTGCCGCCAAATTTTCCCGTGTCGCGGCTGGTTGTGGGTCCTGTTGCAGCGCGTATGCGCGTGTGTCTGTACCTGTTGCCATATTCAGATGTTTTAATTGAATTTCTGTTTTATTAATTCTGCAGTAAAAAATACATAACTGAATTTTTATTTTTGCAGATTATTTGATTTACAATTCGTGAAATAAAAATATATTCATGCGGGAATTTTAATTAATCGGTGGAATACGCGTTAGAAACCTGAAATTTTCGGGCACCCGCGGATTTTACCGCTGTCGACGATGAGCCTCGGCGAGTCGACGGTGGACGGTGATGATTTTTATCTGAGTCCTATGTTTATAAATTAAATAAATTGGTTCGTGTTATTAATTATGAAACGAAAACGAATAATAATTAATAAATTGAATTCGTATTGGTGTTTAGGAATTGTGAATTATAGTTGTGGATTGGATGTGATTGTTGATTGTGATTGACGTCGAATTGTTTCGACGGGTAGGCCAATAAACAAAGGAGATGCTGCCCGATTTTCGGGAAATTAATTCCGAAATTACGGGAACGTAACCTATAATTATTGGAAATGTCGAATAACCATATATAGTTATATTAGATAAACTTAAGTGCGATTGAGACAAAATAATTTATAAATAATCGATTGCCCTGTTTTTCAAAACGACGAATATATGTATTTTTCGAAAATAAATACCGAACCGAGTTTCGAAGATGTGAACCATAATTGCTATGTGTATTTCAATAATACATATAAATATGAATTCGGTTATGAAATCGTATGGGTAGAATATGATAGCGATTTGATGTTAAGTTTAAGCAGTTATCTGAATTAGGGTATTTCAACCCTGTAGGTCCTGGTCGGAAGACCCGAGATTTGACATTGGACTAGGAATGATCTAGTGATTAATTATCAGACTCAACAAGATTCCAATCGAAGGACATGAAGGATAGAATTATATCCATAATAGGATGGTGGTTAGACGATAAAGCCAAACGTTCAAGGCAATTCAGCAGTCAACCGATAATAGTGGTTAAAGCTTATCGAGGCAAGTATTCCCGAACTTTCTTTTAAATACTGCAAGTATTCCTGATTTTTCTTTTAAAATAATGCAATTATTTCTTCGTTCCTATTCTAAGTTCATAATAGTTAAATATTTTACATTTCGCTACAATTACTCTGATTATGCATGAATCTTTTATTCTTGTTCTTATGATTCGATTGCTCTCTTGAGCAAATACCCATTCTTTCGGGTTATTTGCGAACCCTGAATTAGGATGTTTTGAATTCAAAATGATTTGACTCAAAATACTCCACGGGCTGGATAATGATGATGTTTTGGTGATTAAGTGTGTCTTAATCCTGAGGACCGGAATATGACTGGTGCCTCGAGATGGGCCGTAGTGCCTGGGGACCCGATTGGATCTATATATGGAGATATAGATCTACATTATATTCTGACTGATCAGCAGAATATAGATGCGAACTAGTGTCCAGTCTAATTTGTTGTTGATCGCCATTAATGGTATTCTTTCTCGAAAGGTTTTCATGATTCCAAAACTGGACAGAACCCTAATTCAGGAGATGAATCGGGGAATCACTTGGCACTTTTGAATTTATAGTTAAAGGTTGGGGATAGCCAACACTTATCCGCTCAACTCACTCAAATAAATAGAATTGTTTAAAATTGTTTTAAGATTTTGTCCGGAAGTTTTTCTTTTGATATTAATGCTTGAAACTCAAATTATATACTTGCTGGGCATTTTTGGCTCACTCTTGCTTTGTAAATTCTTATTTCTGCCAGAAATAGATAAGGATAAAAGTGAATAGCTTTAATAGACAGCAGAAGTTAGAGAAATCTCCGCTGCGAGAGGTTGAAGAAGTAGAGGAATATGACAAGAGCGTTAGGACAAAGGTATTTACACTTGTATTCTAGTTGTTGTAAGTTGTAGAAGATTAGATTCTTGTTTCATACCATAACCTGTAAAAGATCTGGATCCGAGGGGTTGATTGAATATTCTTTTATTTTATGTAAAGATTGTTTAATGACACCAAATCTTGACCCCGGATTTGGGTTGTTACCAGTTGGCATCAGAGCTGCAGGTTATTGGTCACTGAAATAAGAATATGTGAGAGTAAGATAGGAATGATAGGTCGTACAAGATATGAAAGACCCTAGGCATACTCAGGATAAATTGAGTTGAGTGCGAATTAGGGTTAGTAGATCCGAGATGGAGTTACTAAGATAGGATCGTTGAGATAGTATAAGGCGAGTATCACAACATTATAGGTATATTGAGTTCTCAGATCATACAATAATGAGGAATCGACGGATTGACGGAGACTGGGTATGTTACCCAACTTTTCATGTGATTTTGAAGAAAATGCGATTAATTTTGTGAGCACTTGTGAAAGAGATGCTAGGTGAGCTTTAGTACGAGTTAACTTAGGTATTAGGACGAGTTCCACGTCGGAGGTAACTAGTTGATGGAAGCTAATGAAGAACCAAAGTTGCATATTTCGAAGGTAACCCCGTTGCGAGAAGATTCTTATCACTTATCGAGAGCTGCGCGAGGAATGATATCTACCTTACCAGGTATAGGTAAGACTAGCAAGAAGATACGACCCTATCGATAGACCGAACGTCGAATCGCATGCGTGGTTGCAAGCATAACGTCAAGGACGACGACAAGAATGTCAGAGACAGTATTAAATGTCAGCCTTGCGGTAGAATTGGGAATAAAATGATATACGGCGGTAAATGAAGTTTAGTCGACCAATAAGTGCGAGCAGAATCGAAGGAAAAAATAGAAGATGTACCAAAGTGGAGAGACCCTTATATGGGAATTCTTTTAATTAGACAGTTCATGGGTAAATCAGGAAAATAGCAAGTAACTTATATAGTAATAATGACCAAATATTTGATTTCCAAAATTTTAAAATGAGATTTCGGAAGAGATTTTCTTAATGAATTTTCAGAAGATTTTTGGCATAAAATGAGTTTTACAAATTGGTTGTCGAATTACTATTTATGTTCTTGTTATTACAAACTGAAAATGACCTAAAAAGATAATGGATTTAGACTCAGTGTTGTTAGTTCGGAGGACCAAGTAGACCCATTGGCAGGAAGAAAGGTTTAAAGTTTTCTGTGAAAAATGAAAGTAAATGTTGTTTAATAAAATCAATAATTGAATCAACATATTAAAATATTATTTGCTTAATTTATAAAATTATTAAAAATTAACGAGATTCGTAATTCGAATAGACGAAGAATGATGGAAGGAAATGGCAGAATCTTCTAGATGGTGGAAGAAGAATCAATTTTTTTATCGACGAAATTGAGGCATTGCGTGATCGATGGTTATTTTACGCAGCATAAATGGAATCTGAAGCAGTGGTTATAAATTTCGCAAGGACGCAATTATGGCCAAATCATAAAAATATTGGTTATGGAGGCATGTCCAGACGATATTCCGAAGTTATAACGTGACCTAAACAGCGAATCTCTCATTCAAATGGTTTCTGAGGGCATACGTAAGTGAAGCATGGAAGGTGATTAACACTGACATTCTTTCTTCTAATACGATAACATATGCTCTTTTGATTCTTGAGTACGTATGAACTCTTCTGTTGATAAATTATATGAGGCAAAAATGAAAGAAAATTTATTCTATTCCTTCTGAATTGTTTCTCTTCTCAAATTCTTGATTCCTGACTGAGACAAACAGTGTTGTGATATGACGCTTTGTCGAAATGATGAAGAGTCGGGTGGGACGCCACCTAATCATGTGCTGTATGTCATATAGTATGAAAGACTGGCCATCTTGAGTACGCATATGGTTGTCTCTTTCTTCACTCAATTTTTCTTTTTCTTTCAATTTACTGATTTACAGATTCTCCCAATCGTTTGTTGCATTGTTATTCCTTATCCTTCTTTTCAATCAAAATCCTATTCACAAATTCTCCTCTTGCATCGAGTCTATTCTCTGATGATTATAAAAGAAATAGAATAGTCACGTGCGACAAGTAGAATTATGTGTCGAAGGGGAATATGATTGCAAGCCAATAAATGGGGGACATTTGTGAGCAAGGAAGAATTGATACACCGACAACGCGGTCATGGCAAAGACATCAAATCTAGAAGTTGTTCAGGTTACGAGGATCTCATCAGTATGGTAGATTATGTTAACGCGATGCACTTCGAATTGGAAGATTTCAATGATAAATGAATCGTTAGTGAACCGTAATAATTAGATCAATTACAAAATAAGGAAGTAAAGTTGTGTGCATCAGACGAAGCAAACGAGTATCGGGACGACGATCAAAGATCAAGGAAATTCTGAACAATGACTCAGACATGCAGTTACTACGTGAAACATCCCTTCATCGCGGGAAGATATTTGTCGTGAAGATTCAAGATGGAAGAAATCTTAAATGTAATCGAACTTTGAACGTGCTCTTCAAGAAATTATGAAGTTCTCTAACTTGCGTAAATAAGTGATGGTGAATTCAATGCTCATACCCGGCCGGGTCAGTGACGAAAGTTTGACGCGGAACAATAAGTAGAGATGAAGCAATGGTGACTCGACTGTGCAACCTTTTAAGAAATAACGATATAACGATTAAGTTTCCACCAGATTGCGACGATAATAATGAAAACCGTGCGTGGTTATTAAAAGATAAACATATTAGTTAATGAAATTGAATGTGTATCGTCCAAAATAGATAGTTGTTGTGATTGGTGGAAGGATGCGGCATAATTCTTAAAAGTAACTGTACACAATTGATAATAACAAGAAATAAGTTAAAAGAATCGCGAAATAAAATCCTTGAAAAACAACGAGATAAATTCATTAATGACAATTCGTAATATTCTGAAAGAATTGAGAAATGTATGGTTATATTAATCATTGTGGGTTTCAGACCCAATCCCAATTAAAAAGATATATGTTATGCCAGTCAGATGCTGATCAAAGGTGAATTGTGGGAATTGATGATTTTGGTTGATGAAAGTGGGTAGATATGATTGTGGATGATTTGGTTGATTGATGGTGTCGGCTTAAGTCCGACTGGTAATCAATGATATAGGGGAAGTGCTGCCCAAATTTTCAGAAATTACCCTACATTTAAGGAAAAAAAGTATATTGTCATTCTCGTCAGTACTCCAAATGATTGTGATCTCGGTTCTTGAGAAAGAATGTTATGATCAAACCGACTTTATGTAATTGGTCTTTGATTTCAGTTAGCTAGTCTTCACTTGGTTTAATTGGTCAATTAAAAGAGTTAATTGATCCACTTTACCAACTAATGATCAGATAAATGAAGATCAATCCCAATTAGATTGAGTCAAGCTCTAACATGATTTTCAGATCCGGAATCAAAGTAATTAGCAAAATTGGGGGAAGTAATGACATTAACAGAAATTGGAAATTGAGTAAAAGTAGCGTGATGTTACTGCAAACATGTGCGAGGTTTTATCCAGAAGAGTACGCTCTTTTCAATAAACAAGAGGAACAGAAAGTTATTAGTACAGGCCAATGAGAATAATATTTCTAAGAACCGAAGGTATAAGACAAAACGAAGAGACGTTATCATTCTTAATGACGTTCCAGGAAGGACTTGAAGGTATACTCATTTCAAATGATAATTGAATGGAAGTTGCTGTAAAATAGCGGAAAGCTCGCAAATTCAAGCATCTAAGGTAAGACAGAGACTGATGAAGTCTGCATGTGAACTCAAGGAAAAGAGATGTTGACCAATGAGGTAAAGTCAAATACGCGATCCGTGATGAGTTAAGCAAGGATAAGAAAATAGCTACCGATGAAATTCGATAATTCTGTTAGTAAGAATTTAAATATTATAAATAAAAGCCTTCATTCCAGTGTGAACTTCAGAAATGACCTATCCAATAATAAACAAATTAATATTACTAAGAAAAAGAATTTCGTTATGTTTAAAAGAGATAATAAATAATGAGAATGAAGAACTAATTAAGACAAGAAGTGGAATCAAAAGGATGATAAAGAAATTCTATAAAATAATCCAGGATATATGCAAGGTATGAACGTTAGTTGTGCCAGAATTGATTGGAGAATGAAGTGAAATGCCGAGAATTTAAGATGGGAATTTCATTCAAGGAATGCGTGTAAGCAGGAATGATGAAACAAAGGTATTAATGGCGGACTGCTAGAGAAGAATGTTGCAATGAATCTCATGTTGGAATTTTTTAAATTAAAAGTGAAGTCCCGGAGGTTCGAACGAATGATTTACCAAGGTTACCTCAGGGAATGAGGCGAGGAATTCTCGCCGGTTACTACACACAGTCAAGCTGGTGTCAAAAGCCCTGTATCATCTAACTCAATAGGGATGAAACAATAAGTGAAGGGAAAACTTCAGAAATGTGGAATGAAAGAATAATAAAATAAAGAGTACTTTGCGCTGTGCACAAAAGCGGTCATGGAAAAGAGAATGGAGATATGAGGTTACGCGTCGATTATCAGAGATTGTAAGTTTGAAGGTTAAGTGAACACAATATACTAGGAGTATGAGGATAGCGTGATTGTATTTATTGATAACATCCTCGCCAATTCAAGGACTAAGGAAGACCAAGTTGAATGCCTGAAGATATGCTAGCGAAGAATTGAAAAATAGCAGCTGCATTCTCAGCTTCAAAGATATAAATTCTGGTTATAATTGCTTATGAGCTCCAGTGTATGGTTAACTACCAACCAGGAAAGGTCCGTTTAGGAACAGATGTTTCAAATAGAATGAAAAGAGTGAATACCATTAAGATTGTGGGAAAATGGTTAAAATAATTGAAAAAGTTAGAAATTGAAGAATAGGTTTGGATTCGTCTTCTGGGTTATGCTGATACTTACTTTGTTGTTAGATATCAAAGGTGGTATTAATACAGATGATTGATGTTGACTTTAGTATGGGACGTTGTGAGCATCAAAGTTCGTATTGATATCTAATTTGATATGATAATAAAATGAGTATTAATACCAAGAGACCGGGTTTTGAATAAAGTTCTAATTCATTCCGTTCCAAATTAATGTACTTTCTATCAGATAGTAAGAGATTCTCGCTCGATGAATCTGCTTGATAGTGATTGAAAAGAAATAGAAGTATGCTACCAAGTGGTGAGTAGATGCAATTACCGAGATTTTCCTTTTTAGTTTTTGAATAGATGTAGAACATTTCGAAGTATCAGACGTCATGAGCTCAGAATATCGGGCGCAGACGAATAGAAAATGCAAGAGACCGATTAAAGATTCTTGAATATGATTGAAAATGATCATGGGTCAGGCTAATCGAAGAGAAAGAGGCCTGAAACGTAAAGTAGAACAGTTAGTGAAAATAGAAATTTCATGAACACGAACTATTAGAATTGGAAAGAAAAGAAGGTTAGTGTAAATTAAGTTAGTCCTGTGAAACAATGAAATAGATAGAACGATTGTGAATGAGTTGGTCTTGTTGTTACAGGTGTAACGAGTCCATAAGGCATTCATGTATGTATGACTATGGAGAGTAATATAGCTCCAAATATATGAAGTAAAGATTGAGTTAGGGGTTGCATGAGCAACTGATAAATTTGATGAAGGTAAAAGACCGTTGAGTTGTGATTAAGGTGATGAGAACTGAGAAATTATAAGAAAGATACTCGGAAAACATCATGGTATGTTCCTTAGCATGATTATGAGGACAAAATACTTTTAAGGGGGGAAGGATGTAATGTCTGGGAAATATTATGTAATTATTTTTATCAATAAATAATTATTATGTGATTTTTATGTGAATTTTGGTGAATTATTTGATAATTGATATTAATATTTGGATGTTTATTTCTGATAAAAATAAGATATTTTAATTTTTAATTATTCAGAATTAAATATAGATAATTTTGGTATTTTTCTGGTAATTTTTGGATTATTATATGATTTTATAAGAATTTATAGAATTAATAATGATTATCTCACGTGATTATAAAATTACTTTTTAGAATCAGAAATCGTCCCACTTCAATCATTTTTGCGTTTTTACAACCTGAAACTCTTCCGAAAACTCCTTCCTAACCTAATCTGATAATTCTGAACACATTTCATGTTATGACTTTCTCGATCTGGGGTACGGTTTGACCTGTACGAGTCCCAGTGTGAAATTTTCGATACGCAAATCATTTTATAGATCGACAAACTCTATATTTTCAAATGGCGAGATATTATCACCTTATTTTCGTATAAAGTGTTTTATAGGAAGCTCTATTTTGATACTTATCCAATTCTAGAATTAAAATCGTATCGTCTTTTTAGTTACTTAGCGGCTAAGTAACCTATTTTCGGAACCGAACTGTAAATGTAATTATCAAATTATTCAATAAATAAAATATGTGATGGGTCTGTCGGCTATGTGTTGCTGTATCATAAATTGTTTGTGATTTGTTGGACGCGAAGATTAATTTTATAATTAATTACCGAGCTGTACGAATTTAATTCATTTTAAAGTGATTTTATTGAATATTTATTCTTATAAATATTAAAATTGTTTCTAAAATTATTTTTTATTGTTCTATAATTTTATTTACTATTTTTAGGGGTTTATCAAATCTAGAAATTAATATTTTATTAATTATTTAATTTTAAATGATTTTCTGACTTCAATAAATTATAAAATCAGTATTTAATTCTAGATTGTTTCAAAAATCCTGAAAATTTTATTTTATTAACTTTTAAATATTTCAAGAATTTTAAAATTATTTTGAATTTTTTCGGCTTTTATTTACCCTCCTGTTTGCTGTTAATTTGCAGATGCGGGTTGGTCGCACAATCCAGAAATGATTTAGAATGTTAAAGAGTATATGTATGATATTAGCTTTAAATATTTTTTTAAAAAAAGTTGAAATTATTAGGAATTATTTCGAGACATTTTGTTATCTGTAAATGTATCGAGAATCGCGAATTTAAGTTCGGGGGAAAATAAATCAATACGACCCTAAATTGGATAAACACGACCGTGTTTATCCTTTCTCCCCTAAAACTCATGTTCCTGTCTCTCTCGAAGCTATCTGCTCTCTCTCTCGACAGTCTCACCCATTTCACATCTTCCTTCTTCTTCTTAAATCTTCTTTTAATTGCTCATGGTTGTGCCCCTGTTGTGTTGCTATGACTTCGTTCTTGGTAATTGTTGTATCTCCGTTTGCTTTCTTTGTTTTCGATCATGTCCGCCGCCCTTTTGCTTTTCTGTCACCGCCGTTTCTTTATTCCGGTGAATTGCCACCCCCTTCTGCCTGCTTGTTCGGTATATATATACATACGTATACATAAGTGTGTATGTGTGTGTGTTATGCTATGATATGTGGGTTGTGTGTTGCGCCCGTGCTCGTCGCCGCCTGCTTCCGGTTGCCGTTGCATTTTCCGGCGTCGCGGCTGGTTGTGGGTCCTTTGCAGCGCGTATGCACGTGTGTCTGTACCTGTTGCCATATTCGGTTGTTTTAATTGAATTTCTGTTTTATTAATTCTGCAGGAAAAAATACATAACTGAATTTTTATTTTTGCAGATTATTTGATTTACAATTCGTGAAATAAAAATATATTCGTGCGGGAATTTGAATTAATCGGTGGAATACGCGTTGGAAACCTGAAATTTTCGGGCACCCGCGGATATAACCGCTGTCGACGATGAACCTCGGCGAGTCGATGGTGGACGGTGATGATTTTTATCTGAGTCCTACATTTATAAATTAAATAAATTGGTTCGTGTTATTAATTACGAAACAAAAACGAATAATAATTAATAAATTGAATTCGTATTGGTGTTTGGGAATTGTGAATTATAGTTTTGGATTGGATGCGATTGTTGATTGTGATTGACGTCGAATTGTTTCGACGGGTAGGCCAATAAACAAAGGAGACGCTGCCCGATTTTTGGGAAATTAATTCCGAAATTACGGGAACATAACCTATAATTATTGGAAATGTCGAATAACCATATATAGTTATATTAGATAAACTTAAGTGCGATTGAGACAAAATAATTTATAAATAATCGATTGCCCCGTTTTTCAAAACGACGAATATATGTATTTTCCGAAAATAAATACCGAACCGAATTTCGAAGATGTGAACCATAATTGCTATGTGTATTTCAATAATACATATAAATATGAATTCGGTTATGAAATCGCATGGGTAGAATAGGATAGCGATTTGATGTTAAGCTTAAGCGGTTATCTGAATTAGGATATTTCAACCCTGTAGGTCCTGGTCGGAAGACCCGAGATTTGACATTGGACTAGGAATGATCTAGTGATTAATTATCAGACTCAACAAGATTCCAGTCGAAGGACATGAAGGATAGAATTGTATCCAGAATAGGATAGTGGTTAGACGATAAAGCCAAACGTTCAAGGCAATTCAAAAGTCAACCGATAATAGTGGTTAAAGCTTATCAAGGCAAGTATTCCCGAACTTTCTTTTAAATACTGCAAGTATTCCTGATTTTTCTTTTAAAATAATGCAATTATTTCTTCGTTCCTATTCTAAGTTCAGAATAGTTAAATGTTTTATATTTCGCTGCAATTACTCTGATTATGCATGATTCTTTTATTCCTGTTCTTATAATTCGATTGCTCTCTTGAGCAAATACCCATTCTTTCGGGTTATTTGCGGACCCTGAATTGGGATGTTTTGAATTCAAAATGATTTGACTCAAAATACTCCACGGGCTGGATAATGATGATGTTTTCGGGATTAAGTATGTCTTAATCCTGAGGACCGGAATATGACTGGTGCCTCGAGATGGGCCGTAGTGCCTGGGGACCCGACTGGATCTATATATGGAGATATAGATCTGCATTATATTCTGACTGATCAACAGAATATAGATGCGAACTAGTATCCAGTCTAATTTGTTGTTGATCGCCATTAATGGTATTCTTTCTCGAAAGGTTTTCATGATTCCAAAACCGGACAGAACCCTGATTCAGGAGATGAATCAGGGAATCACTTGGCACTTTTGAATTTATAGTTAAAGGCTGGGGACAACCAATGTTTGTTCGCTCAACTCACTCAAATAAATAGAATTGTTTAAAATTGTTTTAAGATTTTGTCCGGAAGTTTTTCTTTTGATATTAATGCTTGAAACTCAAATTATATATTTGTTGGGCATTTTTGGCTCACTCTTGCTTTGTAAATTCTTATTTCTGCCAGAAACAGATAAGGATAAAAGTGAATAGCTTTGATAGACAGCAGAGGTTAGAGAAATCTCCGCTGCGAGAGGTTGAAGAAGTAGAGGAATATGACAAGAGCGTTAAGACAAAGGTATTTACACATGTATTCTAGTTGTTGTAAGTTGTAGAAGATTAGATTTTTGTTTCATACCATAACCTGTAAACGATCCGGATCCAAGGGGTTGATTGAATATTCTTTTATTTTATGTAAAGATTATTTAGTGACACCAAATCTTGACTCCAGATTTGGGTTGTTACACTTACCACACTTAAAGTAGGTGACTCTGATGTTTCATGTGTTACATTCTGACGCATAATGGCCCTTTTTATCACATTTAAAACACTGGACATCCTTCCGGCACTGACCACTATGCTTTTTACCACATAACTTACAATCCACAACTGGCCTGGTTGACTGAACTGGGGCAGAGGCAACTGAGGTGACACCGGAATTCGTCTAAGCCATGCCTTGTCTTCTAAATCTCTTATTTCTATTCCGGACTGGGAACTTCTGACTAGACTCCTCCTGGTCTGCGTTATCTATACCACCTTCAAACTTTCTCTTCCGATTACTCCTTTCCTTGGAGGCCAGCTTCTGATTACTCTCAATCACTAGGGCAGCTTGAACTACAGAGGTATATGTCTTAAGCTGTAGGGCCACCACTCCACTACGAACTTCCGGCTTTAGTCTTTGCTGAAGTCTCCTAGCTTTCTGAATCTCAGTGTTCACATATCCAGGGGCTAGTCGGGCCAACTCTAAACTTGGCCTCATACTCAGCCACGCTCTTTTCTCCTTGCTTCAATTCGAAAACTCTACTTCCAACTGACTCTGTAAACAATCTGGAAAATACTTTTCTAGAAACAACTCCATAAATCTAGCCTAAGAAACAGGGCCTTCTCCTTCTAAGGCATGCACAGATTCCCACCAAAAACTTGCTTCTCCTTTAAGAAAATAACTGGCATAATCTGACTTAGAATCATCACTGACCTGAATAAGGGTGAAGGCTTTCTCCATTTCTTTTAGCTAAATTCTAGCAGCAACCGGATCTACCTCTCCCTTAAACTCTGAGGGTTTAACTGATTGAAAAGACTTGAAGCTAACAGTCTGGTTCAACTCTCTTGGCTGGGTTGGTTGTGGGAGCTGCAGCTGTTGTTGGATTTGCTGGTGTTGTTGTTGTATAAATTGCTGCTGTTGTAGGAATTGC